>NW_026988445.1:1490000-2905000 GCF_030222135.1 Aotus nancymaae | reverse complement strand
TGGTGGTTTTGGCTTGCATTTCTGTAATGATTAGCGGTGATGAGCATTTTTTCTTATGCTTGTTGGCCACATATATGTCTTCTTTTAAAAAGTGTCTGTTCATGTCCTTTGCCTGGTTTTTAATGAGATTGTTTGTTTTTTTCCTTGTTAATTTGAAAATCTTTATTCTTTACACCCCAGTTCACCGAATACCTTTTTTTAAAGAGTCTCATGAATTATTTAACTATTATAGTCTAAAGCAGGCATTTTTCCTTGCTGGTTTAAAAATGATTATTTGCTAATTTAGTTCATTAATTATAATACTATTATAACTAGAATATGATTAGAAATTCATTTAAAGCTTTGAACATCTGAAGAAGAATGGAGTTGAATTACAGGTATTCTTGCCTGTTGCTCTGTGACACTTGCATTTCATCTCAACACACACACACACACTCACACACACATACACTCTCTCTCTCTCTCTCTCTCTCTCTCTCTCTCTAGAGGACTGAACCATTTTACTTTTGCTTCTTTTTACCCTGGCCCAACACATAAATAATTGATTAGAGAGCATTAAAGTAGGTGGAGGGGGGAATCAATTTCACTTTGGATCATGGGGAATTAAGTACTCCTGTATTTTTAATTGTCTAGATCAAGCTTTTCCAACCCACAGCCTACGGGCCACATGCAGCCCGGGATGGCTTTGAATGCAGCCCAATCCAAATTCACATGGGCATTGTATAGATTCTCTTCTTGTGGCTTTCACTTAAGAAACAGAATTTTGTAAGGATAAGGGCTTTACAAATCATCAAATTGAATCCCACTTTCAAGAAACCAGTCTTGTAGTTACATGATTATTGATCAGGGCAAAGAAGCCCAGGCAGGTGCTTTTGGAGTGGCATCCTGTGCCACATCCTCCACTAAACATGTTCAGCCGTGGCTTCCCTCTCCCACCCTTTGTGCAGCCCAAAGGTCGACTCCCTGTTCCACGCTTGGTCCTTCCACCTTTTCTCTGGATCCTCAACACTTCATCCAAGGTGACTCCGATTTCATGTAATTTTCATATATATTTAATATCTGCTTCTCATAGATTCCTTGCTTTTGATTTCCAACCACACTTTGTTTTATCTATATTAAAAATTAACCACAAAATATTTCATATTTTTATGCTTCCTAATTACTATTTAATATCTGTTACCATTGGATGCCTTTTTTTCTTTTGATTTTCTTTCTATTAACTTACCCATTGCTTTCATCAGTTTTTATCTTTTCCTTCTTGAGCCCTTGAAAAAGTATATCCATCATCGATGTTGGTTATATTTGCCTCTTGAAGGTTGCCAGAGGACACTGCCGTGCCTGAGCCAGTGGTGGCCTTCTCTCACTTCTAGACAGCATTAGACAGGGAGATTGAGGAGTTACCACACCTGGTAACACCCACTCCTCAAAATCCTCTCCTTCCTTGGCTTTTGGTGACCTTCACCTTATCTCATCTCTGACCTGCTTATTTTCATCTTCCAATCTCCAATTTACTGGAACCCTGTCCTTCTAAATTTTTCTCTATTTGCCGTGCAACAGAGCTTAATTATATTCAGCCTTTAGAAGTACTTTTGAGACAGGGTCTTACTCTGTCACCCAGGCTGGAGTGCAGTGGCACAATCACAGCTTGCTGTAGCCTCAAACTCCCAGCCTCAAGTGAACCTCCCACCTCAGCCTCCCGAGTAACTGGGAACACAGGCATGCACCACCATGCCTGGGTAAATTTCTTGGGTGGGTAGGGGTGTGTATGTGTGTGTACAATGTCTCCCTGTGTGTCTCAGTGTCTCCCTGTGTTTTGTGTGTGCGTGTGTGTGTGTGTGTGTGTGTGCGTGTGTGTGTGTGTGTGTGTGTGTGTAGACAGTGTCTCCCTATGTTGCCCGGTATGGTCTAGAACTCCTGGGCTCAAGCAGTCCTCCTGCCTCAGGCTCCCAAAGTGCTAGGGCTACAGGCATGAGCTACCACGTCCAGCCCTAGAAGTAATTTTTGATAGATGTGGCCTAACTTTGTACCATTTACCCACATCTTATGCTTGATTTCTTGCTGACTGAGGACAGCCATTCATTCATTTGTATATTGAATACCTGCTGTGTGCTGGGAACTGGACGTATAAGCAGAATACACCGTTTTTCTTAAGTATGTATTCATGGCCCCTCTGCTTGTTGTTACGTTCTTGCTTCAGTGTCCTCAGACTGGTGATGACAACTATTTGTCAATTACCTCTACCCATAATACTCTAGCTCAGTGAATTCTTGTAGGAACCAGAATATCCCATTTTTCTATAAGTAGCTCCAAGATTCTTTCACTATCACAAATTGAAAATCTGTCACTAGCGCCCCCCCCCCCCGCTTTTCCTCATGTCATTTATTACTCTAGACCTTGACAGTTCCTTCAAACTCCATCTTTGCTTGGTAGACATTTCCCTACTTAGAGTCAGATTGTTGTCTTTGTGCTAGTAGTCATTTTTTAGGCTTTTCGGTGAAATATACACACAGACAAGTGCAAAAATGAAAAGTACAGCTCAATGAATCTTTGTAAAGTGAACACACCCATACAGTCAGTCCCTAGATCAAGAGTCAGAGCATCACCAGCCACTCAATATCCTCCTTTGTGCTCCCTCTCAGCGTCTATCCTCCGAGGATAGCCATGATCCTGAATTCTAACACCATATATTAGTTTTGCTTTTCTTTAAAAAAAATGAAAACTTTTTAGGTAGAATAATACTGTGTATGCCCTTTAATGTCTTCATTGATCAGCATTTTTTGTCATCTATATTGTTGTGTATAGAGATCATTCATTTTCATTGCTGCGTAATATTCCATCATAGGAAGACATGCATTATAATTTACCCATTCTCCAAAGGACATTTGAATTGTTCACATTTGGGAGCTATTATGAATGGAACTGTATTGCTGTGAACACTTCTAGTACATGTCTTATGGACAGCCTTACACAGGTGTTGATGAATGTACTTATTTCTGTTGAATATGCATATGCTAGTTTAAGCCAGTAGTTTTCCAAAAATTGTATTACTGCCAGCAAAATTAAGAAAAGCAAATTGTAAGGCCGAGAAATCTTAAATACTTGATCTTTTTTTTTCTTTCTGTATTCAATTTGTTATTCATTAAACAAATATTAAGTACCTTTTATGTTTGAGGCCCTCAGGGGATGTCAGTAATCATGAAAGGAAGTATCCTGACATTTATTCAGTTGCAAATCCTATTGGTTTGTGTGGGGGTGGGGTGTGGGGCAGAGTCTTGTTCTTTCACCCAGGCTGTAGGGCAGTGGTGCAGTCATAGCTCACTGTAGCCTCCTGGCCCATAGTTCCTGACCTAGAAGATCCTTCTACCTCAGCCTGGATGTAGCTGGGACTACAGGCATGCGCCACTATGCCTGGCTAATTTTAAAAAAGCTTTTTTGTAGAGACAAGGTCTCACTGTATTGCTCAGGTTGGTCTTGAACTCCTGGGCTCAAGCAATCCTTCTGCCTTGGCCTCCCAAAGTGCTGGGATTACAGGCATGAGCCACTGCGCCTGGCTGATCTTTCTTAATATTAACAATAACGATGACTCCTAACATTTCATAAGTGCCTACTGAGTGGCCAGGCACAATTCTAAGCTCTTCATATTAATTCATTTAGTCCTTGCAACAACTCTTTGAGTTAGTACTATTATTCTGATTTCACAGAATAAGAAACTAAGACACAGAGATGTTGAGTAACTTGCCCGCACTGTGTGAGTACATGAGAGCTGTGATCCAAGCCTACACAGTGTAGCTCCAGAATCCACACATTGACCACTATGTGCTATGCCTTTCCAGTTAAATCCATTCTAGCCCACTCTGCCCCCAAGTTATGTCTTCTTACCTCCAGCCTTATATACAATGAAATGGTAAAGAGCACAGGCTTTAGAGTCAGACAGACTTGGATTTGAATTCTGCTCTGCCATTCACTCTTTGTATGACCTTAGGTGACTTATTTATCCTTTTTAAGACTCAGTTTCTCCATGAACAGAGGCTCTTTTGAAGATTACACTGGTTAATAAATAGAAAAGAATACTTTGTAGTACCTAACACTATTATCATTATTATTTGACTTCCTAATTTGTATCTGTGACACCCATTTATATAATGTGGTGTATATACCAACTCTAAAGCATCCTTCTCAAGGATCGCTTTCATCATTTTCCTTCCTTTATCAAAAACATACAATGTCTTACCATTGCTTAGAAGATAAAGACAGCCGTTCAGAGGCATTTGAAGCATGGCCAGCCTCTGTCTTCCCTTTTGTCTTCTGCTTCCTTACATATAGCTCTATCTTATTTGTCTGCCTACGCCATTCAGTGACTCTGGGCACCCTGGGCTTCTCACTCCTTCCTCTCCTCCTTGCAGTACTTGAAGTATCTCCCTTTTCCTCTTTCCTTCTTGCCCTAGAAGCCTCCTTTGCCTTCCAGACTCACTTGGGTATTCATTCAACACATTAATTATTTCCTAAGTATAAGGCACTCTGCAGGATACAGAGTGGCATAAGATGTCAGTCCTGTCCTGCATGGGGTTTTCAATATATTTGGGTAGATTAGATGGTCACATAAAAATATTTGAGCAACATAGTAGAATGTGATGGATGCCAGCTGGAGGTACTTTTCATGGATGGAGACATTATTCAGTGATCTCCAGAGAAACAGAACTAATGAGATGTGTATATAAATAAGGAGAGAAACTTATTTTAAGGAATCGGCTCACATAAATGGGGAGGCTTTACAAATGAGAAATCTGCAATGCAGGCCAGCAGGCTGGAAACCCAGGGAAGATTGCAGTTCAAGTCCAAACACAAATTCTTCCTTCTGGGAGGTCCATCTGTTCTCTGTAAGACTTTCACCTGATTGGACGAGGCCCACTCACATTAAGACAAGCATTCTGCTTCACTCAAAGTCTACTGATTTAATTATTAATCTCATCAAAAAATAGCTTCACAGAAACATCTAGAAAAACGTTTGACCATATATGCGGGTATCGTGGCCTAACCAAATTGACACATAAAATTAACCATGACGAGAGATGTCCCTGGAATTGGGGCCTTGAAGAAGACATTGGATTTTGGTGAGTCAGCACTATTAGGTGGAAAGAAAGCCTGGACCAGGGGCTATAAGCCTGTTTTCTCCCCCAAATACCCAAAGAGGTAGCTCCCATCAATATCAGGGGCTCACTGATGGATGAGTGGAAAGTGTGAAGGGAAAAGATCCCAAGCTGAGGAAATTATATAAGAGGAGAGGAAAATTGCAGTGCACAGTCCTCAAGGATATCTAGAATGTGGCAGGAAGCAAATAATTGTAGCACAGATCGCCCTGGATTTATATTTCAGCTAAAGAATTATTTGAAGTTCAAGGTTTCTCTATTACTGTTGGGTCACATGTTCACAGGATGAAATCTCCTTCTGTATCTTGAAACTAAGTCATGCAATTTCTTTTTTAGAATTTTAATTTGATGAGGTCATTAAGGAAAAATATTTTCTAAATCTAGAGTTACCAATAGGTTCATTATAAAAGAAACTCCTTTATTTTTCTTCTCATAAAACCCTGTGTTTTGAAAAAATGTATCTACCATTAGTACTTCTTAAAATTATTTTGTCAGATACCATATATTGATCCTTAGCATGAAATAAGTGGTGTAACTTGACACAATTTTACATAAATAATATTCTAGTTGGCTTGGACAGCCCGTTTTGGGCAAAGTATCAAGGATTTTTCATTCATTATTCATGCATGCATTCAATAAGTATTTACTTGAAGACCATGTCGGGGGATAAAAAAATATTTACTGAGCATCTGTTGTATACAAAGAAATCTGGTTACTGGTAATACAGCACTGAACAAAACAGATGAAGTCCTTGATCTCCTGAAGGTCACCTTTTTTCAAATATTTATAGTAGTTTATGACTGTCTCAACATTTTTATAGAGTTGAAATTAAGAATTATAAAAGCATTTAGTACCCTTGTTATCTGAATCATCAAAATCAACTACCAAATTGTATTGCATTCTCTCAATTGTGAAAAAATGTATTTTAATTCCCAAATGATAGCTTGTTTTCATGTAATACTATTACAGATGTCCTGCATTGAGAAGATGATAAACATATAGAAGATGCCCATGTGAACATGTCTATTTCTAGGTGGTAAACTATAAAGGAGTCCATTATGTTTATGTTTATTTGCATAAACTCATGATCATGTTCTTCTTTAGACCTAAATCTGTGCTCATGACTTCTATGAGGAAATCATCCTGCCTGTAAGCATGATCATGCCTTTAAGAATTGATGGAAATTGTACAGAATGGGCTAACATGAAAAAGTGAAGCAATACTAGGGATTTCATTCTGTGAGGAAAATGTACAGGACTTAGTTTACCAATGTCCAGTTGGTGGTGGCTCTAGATGCGTTTTCATAAAAACAAGAAAGTTTAAATGTCAGAAATGCATGTAAATGTAACCGTATTATTAATTGCACAAAGTTGTTTTTTCTTTCCAGTCTTTTTAGTGCATGCCTTTTGATCAAGTTACTCTGCGAAGACCATTTTTATTACTAAATGGTAATCATGGACCATTTTTAATACTAAAAATGATGATGTTTTTAAAGTATAGTGATTTTAGGAAATACCCTTTATTTGGGCCTTTCAGAGATTTTACTGAACCCTGGGTGAGAGCAGTGTTTCATTTCCCAATTCCTACCACCTGTCCACTTATATTCTCTGCACATTTACCACACTGGTCTCTTTGCCATTCTTTATCTGAACTCAAAATTCAAATAATAGAAATCAGATAGAAATATGTGTGGACGCCGCGGTGGCTCATGCCTGTAATCCCAGCACTTTGGGAGGCTGAGGCGAACGGATCACCTGAGGTCGAGAGTTTGAGACCAACCTGACCAACATGGAGAAACCCTGTCTCCACTAAAAATACAAAAATTGGCCGGGTGGAGTGGCGCATGCCTGTAATCCCAGCTACTCAGGAGGCTGAGGCAGGAGAATCGCTTGAACCCTGGAGGCAGAGGTTGTGGTGAGCTGAGATTGTGCCATTGTACTCCAGCCTGGGAGACAAGAGTGAGACTCCCGTCTCAAGAAAAAAAGAAAAAAAAAAAAAGGAAGTATGTGTGGACTTCATTCTATAAAGGTAGTTTTTTTTTTTTTTTTTTTTTTTTTTTTTTTTTTTTTTTTTTACAAAAATAGGAGGCAGAGGATTTGAGGGACCAGGAAGAGGAAGAAGATGATAAAAAGAAAAAGAGAGAATCCATTATTATATCAAAGATACTTCCTCTTTTAAAACAGTTAAATCAAATGTTTGACATGGTTTGATGATTATTTTGAACTTGTACGTTTTAATGAAAGATAATGTTATACTTTTAAAAAACAACCAAATCCATTTCTCCCAAATCTATTTTGTCTGTTAGTTTTCAAAAAGTAAGAAGTCTTTATCTGAAAGGTTTAGTTCAGTTGCTCAGGCCAAAAGTCTTGCAGTCATCCTGGAATTCTTTCTCCCATACACCACATCCAGCCTTCAAAATATGTCTAGGTTCTGCTAGATTCTGATTCCATCTTTCTGCGGCCACTGCCACCTCTCTAATCCAGTCTGCTGTCATTTTTCCTGACTGGCATCTTTGCTTCCTTCCTTGCCCCTCACAGTCCAGTGTCTACAAAGCAGCCAGTACCATCTTGTTAAATGCATGTCAGTTTATGTAGCTCCTTTGCTCAGTATCTTCCACTGGTGTGCCTTTTTTTTTTTTTTTTGAGACGGAGTTTCGCTCTTGTTACCCAGGCTGGAGTGCAATGGCGCGATCTCGGCTCACCGCAACCTCCGCCTCCTAGGTTCAGGCAATTCTCCTGCTTCAGCCTCCTGAGTAGCTGGGATTACAGGCACGCGCCACCATGCCCAGCTAATTTTTTGTATTTTTAGTAGAGACGGGGTTTCGCCATGTTGACCAGGATGGTCTCGATCCCTTGACCTCATGATCCACCCGCCTCGGCCTCCCAAAGTGCTGGGATTACAGGCTTGAACCACCGCGCCCGGCCCTGGTGTGCCATCTTACACTAGTCGGAACTCCTACTGTGCCTGCGAGGTCTTTTGTGGTTTGTACCACTTCCTGCCTTTTCCGTCAGCCCAACCATTCATCCTCTTGATGAATCTTTGCTACATTGACCTCTTGACCATTCATGAATGCACCACACTCGCTTTCCTGAAAGCCTTTCTGCTCGCCGTTCCCTTTGTTTGAAGTGAAAACCTCCGTCGCTCAGATATCCACAGGGCTAGTTCCTCATTTTTTTTTTTAGATATTTGCTCAGGGTTTGCTTTTATCAGAGAAACCTTTCTTGACCATTTTCTACCTTGTTACTCTCCGTGTCTCTTACCTGCTTTTTTCTCATTGGACCTATTGTTTATTTACTTGATTTTTGCTTGTCTTCCCCACTAGACTGTGAGAGCTGTGAACAAGAGCAGAGAATGGGTTTGTTTCATTCACTGAGATATCCTTAGTGCCTAGAATAACTCCTGGCATGTAGTAGGTGCTCATTAAGCTTTTGTCAAATGGATGAATAATAAATAATGGAATATATGTATGTATAGACTTTTAATATTTTACCAGTAAACTAAATAGGTTTATTTTTTTAAACAAAAGTACTATACAAAGGTAAGAAATCATTAATATTAATAAAATCTGCCAGCTTTTATAATGATTTCTATCCAATAAATTTTGTGTTCCTTTCATGAATATATTAACAAATTATAGGAGGCCACATATTTTCTGCAATCATAATTTTATTAGGAGAAGCCTGCTGAGATTTTGTTTTGTTTTGCTTTTGTTTTTAAAGAGAGAGTTTGAATACCCACTTAGTACTTCTTTTCTGGAGCGTGCTCTCCCTTGAATATGGCCTGGTGCCCACAGGGTGTGCCTCGTGCAGCCACTGACTGCCCCAGACTGGCATCCTCTCTGGGTTTCATACCCCTGAATTTTTGGTTCCTAAAGAGACATTTAATGCACTCCTATTCTGGTTTCTAATGAGAGAGTTTTAAGTTCTTAAGCCTAGGATGAAAAGGAGGAATGTGTTTATAGCAGCCTTTTATCATGAAATGAAAGAATTGGAGAATTTTCTCCGATTTGAGAATTATAGTTCTCTGCTTGGCAATTCCCCATCCCTCTACCCATGTCCTAAACAAAGGGTTTCCTTCTATGTATGTGTCACTTTGTCCATCTTTTTTTTTTTTTCTCTAGGAAGTTACAGTTTCTAACTTAAGGTTTACTGTGTATCAAGAGTTACAAAGATGGTCTTGTAGAAACTGAGGCAGTTAGAAACTAAAACTCTCAAAGAAGAGAGGATGTTCCAAATGATTTTTAAATCGCATTTAACAAATGAACTGTCTCCTCCTTTAATCCTAGGGCCTCAGGAAAGATTTGAAAGGAAGAACTGAGAGACATTATCAAGCATGATTTTGGCAGAAATCACAGCATAGGAAGATGCTAGATTCTTGGGCAGTGAGATGTTCGCTGGTTTGGTATTTTATCTTTGGCAGTTGTTGGCACATTTGATGTCTTCAGCTGCTTTGAAGATTCTGCAAAAGAAAAGTATTCATTTCCAGCATCAAAAATTCATTATATTGTCAGTGGATTCATGTTGTGATCTGTTTGTAGGCTTCTGTAGTTTTTTCTCTTCTTCCTTTTTTTTTTTTTTTTTTTGAGACGTATGCTCCAGACTTGTAGAAACTATAGACTAAGCTATTACACAGGCACAGTATTGTAATAAAAGAGCACTTGACTGTAAAATCAGAAGACTTGGCAAGTCACCTCCCGCCTGGGAGCCTCCATTTCCCCACGGATACACGGGACTCATCGTGGCTATCTTTCAGGGTTGTTGTGAATATGAAATGACAGGAAATATTACATATGACAATTCTTGGAAAACAACTCCACAAATGCAAAGTGCTGTCATTTGTTAATAACTATTTGAAGGCTCTGATTTCTTAATATCTAGAAAAATCGATTAAAATTCCAATTTGTAGAATTCAGTTCTTCCAAAGCTTTTGATACTCATGTGGTGTGTTTTTATTATTTTTTTCATAGTACACTAGGAACAATGTAAAGTTTCTTTCAGCCAATATGTAATTGACTGTCTTTTAAATATGTGGCCATAATAATATCCTGTTTTAATGTAAATGCAAAGTAAGACAGTGTGTGGGGGGAAATACAAAGATGAACAAGGCAGTCAGTCATCAAACAATAAAGGCAGTCGGGAGTTCGCAACCAGCCTGACCAACATGGAGAAACCCCGTCTCTACTAAAAGTACAAAATTAGCCGGGCGTGGTGGCACATGCCTGTAATCCCAACTACCCGGGAGGCTGAGGCAGGAGAATCGCTTGAACCCGGGAGGCAGAGGTTGCGGTGAGCTGAGATCGTGTCATTACGCTCCAGCCTGGACAACAAGAGTGAAACTCCGTCTGAAAAACAAAAAGCAAACAAACAACAACAACAAAAAACAGTAAAGTAGGCAAAAAGAGATGCACATAATTAACTAAGTTGTCTGATCAGCACCATGTTAGAGTTACAAAATCAATGGGAACACAGAGGGTGGAATGAATTATTCTAATTTGGTAACTGGGGAAAGGCTTTATCTTATGTAATACCTAGAGTATAGGTGATTTTTTTTTTCTTTCTGCTGAGTCCAGTGGTGTTTTATGCCAACTGTTTGGGTGGCTAACTTCCAGAAAAGCATTCTTTTTTACCTCTCTGAGGCAGTAAATGATCATAATGTTTTTTGTGCAACTGGCAAGTCTAGGGTCATCTATTGAGTCTGTGAATTATAGAATAGAGATGTAGTTCCCAGCTTCAAGGTACTTATGGGCTAATAGAGTGCTAAATAGAGAGGGATGGGCCAGACCTGGTGGCTCATGTCTGTAATCCCAGCACTTTGGGAGGCTAAGGCAGGTGGATCACTTGAGGCCAGGAGTTCAAGACCAGCCTGGCCAACATGGCATGTCTCTACTACAAAAAAAAAAAAAATAGAGATGGATAATCATGTTATCATTACAAATGCATAAAATCCATAATATTGAATTGCTGTGATTGGGGAGAGGTTGATCATGGATCATAGTGGCCATGTGGAATGTATGGTGGGCAGGCTGGATATAGTGTCTCACACCTGCAATCCCAGCACTTCGGGAGGCCAAGGAAGACAGATCGTCTGAGGTCAGGAGTTTGAGACCGGCCTTGCCAACATGGCGAAACCCTGTCTCTACTAAAAATACAAAAAAAAGAAAAATTTAGCCGGGTGTGGTGGCACATACCTGTAAGTTCCAGCTACTTAGGAGGCTGAGTCAGGAGAATCGCTTGAACCCAGGAGACGGAGGTTGCATTGAGCCAAGATCGTACCACGACACTCCAGCCTGGCAACAGAGCAAGACTCTGTCTCAAAAAAAAAAAGAAAAGAAAAGAAAGAAAGTTGGGTGTCTCACTCAGTTATCTCACAACAGGTCCGTGCTTTGGAAATTGCGGTCATGCAGCAGGATCTCTGAAGTATCTCTCATATTGCTCACTTCTGAGCAGTTAGCCCCTTTTTTGCTATTTCTGATAAACATCCCATCCAGCTCTTATTTGTATTTTATGTCTCTGTTTTAGGTGTTCTTTTAATATGGGTTACTTGTGTGATACTCAGATTTTTTGTTTTGAAACAGAGTCTCACTCTGTCGCCCAGGCTGGAGTGCAGTGGTGCGATCTCTGCTCACTGAAACTTCCGCCTCCCAAGTTCAAGTGATTTTCCTGCCTCAGCACCCCCAGTTAGCCAGAATTACAGGTGTGAGCCACCACGCCTGGCTAATTTTTGTGTTTTTAGTAGAGACAAGGTTTCACCATGTTGGCCAAGCTGGTCTTGAACTCTTGACCTCAAATGATCTGCCTGCCTCAGCCTCCCAGAATGTTGGGATTATAGGCATAAGCCACCACGCCCGGCAGGTACTCAGATATTTTTAAGTTGTGAATATGAGAAAATGCGTCTTCGTCACCTGCAGTGATGAGGCACTAAAGCCCGGAAGCCAGCAATTCGAAATTTTCAAACTTTAGACTGGCCAATAAACAAAGCATCAACCAGAGTTTAAAATTAGGCTTGGCTGCCAGGCGCAGTGGCTCACGCCTGTAATCCCAGCACTTTGGGAGGCCGAGGCGGGTGGATCACAAGGTCAAGAGATCGAGACCATCCTGGTCAACATGGTGAAACCCCGTCTCTACTAAAGATACAAAAAATTAGCTGGGCATGGTGGCGCATGCCTGTAATCCCAGCTACTCAGGAGGCTGAGGCAGGAGAATTGCCTGAACCCAGGAGGCAGAGGTTGCAGTGAGCCGAGATCGTGCCATTGCACTCCAGCCTGGGTAACAAGAGCTAAACTCCGTCTCAAAAAAAAAAAAAAAAAAAGAGGCTTGGCTGACTCTTAGGGACAGAACTTGGAAAGTGGGCTCAGGGTTACAGTGGCAGAGATGCTGGAGTAAGAAATGTAGATGGCATTTCCATCTATACAGAGTCTGTTGTAACTGGTAATGTGCCTAGCCATATGACTAAACGTGGGCTGGGAGTTGCTTTTTCTTTATCTTTCTTTTTTAGGGGGGTGCTGTGGGGAGACAGGGTCTCATTCTCTTGCTCAGCTTAGAGTGCACTGGTGCAGTCACAACTCACTGCAGCCTCCAAACTCCTGGGCTCAATTGAGCCTCCCACCTCTACTTCCTGAGTAGCTGGGATTATAGGTGTGTGCCACCACACCGAGCTAATCTATCTGTCTTCCCTTCTTCCTACTTCCCTCCCTCCCTCTCCTTCTTCTTCCTTTCCTTAATTTCCCTCCCCTCCCCTCCCCTCCCTCCTTCCCTCCCGCTTTCCTTTCTTCCCTCCCTTCTCTCTCTCTCTCTCTGTCTCGCCATGTTGCCCAGGCTGGCCTGGGCTGAGGCAGTCTTCTCACCTCAACCTCCCAAAGTGCTGAGATGACAGACGTGCACCTCTGCTTTTGACAGGAAATTCTGTTCTTTCCATTTTTGTCATAGTCTCGAGGGACATAGAATTAAGTATTTACTTCCATTGCCTTATTCGTTCATGAAACATTTATTAAGCACATAGTATTTCCTACTCATTTCTGGGACATTACTTCATCGACAGAGAATTGACATCTTTTAGCAGTTACTTGCCTGTGAAAAGGTAGGAACTACCTTTAATTAGGGGTTCCAGGGAAGACCTCGTGCCCATCCACAGAGATGATCTTCTTGCCTTACATTTGTTAATTTTCGTGTATTTTATCCTTCTGACCGGCCTATCGGTAATAGCAACACTGCACTTCCACCTGCTGGCTCACCAAAGCTTCAAGGATGTTATGCAGAATTCTTAGCTGGGAGCCTGGCTGTTGACCAAGAAGACAAATCTTTGGGCAATTGACTCACCCTGCTTCCAGATATAATTTAAGCTTTCTTTTCCCACAGTGGAATTGTAGGTAATACTATGAACACATGACTTTCAGGGCAGGCAGGTGTGTATTTTGAGCTGATGAGTCAAGACGTATTTATTGCTCGTGTAAGAGGGATGAGGGTATATAGTTGACAGCTGCAATTTAGAGGAGTGGTTTTGTTTGGCTGATTAGCATGGAGCCTTGGTGTTCCCTGATCTGTGCCTTTTACCCACCTGGAGGGTTTATTTAATGCTGTTGGTTCCTAACTGTGGTTCATTCCTGAGTTCTTTCTTTGCTGCTTGTTAGCTCAGAGATCAGTTTAAGTCATAAAATAAATAAATAAATAAACATTTCACACTGAAGGAGCAGTTTTGCTTTTTGGATAAGGACTTGAGAAAGGATAGTTTCTCAAGACTTCCTGCCTGACTGTGTAATGAGTTTCATTTCTAGAACTTTTAGGCGCTCTTTCATATTATAAAAGTAGTATCTAATTACTAGGAGGGGATTAATCTTCCTACCTCTCTCCCTCCTTTCTTCTGTCTTTGTCTCTCTGTCAGTATTTCATCTACTCAGAAATTTTTATTGAGCATCTACTTAGTGCCAGGTACTGATCACAGTGGAGTTGGGGAGGAGCTGGTGCCAGTGCAGGAGAGGCCTGGGGGAAGTATTGTGGGGGGTGTGAAAAGGTTCACTAGGGCCAGGTGTGGTGGCTCAAGCCTGTAATCCCAGCACTTTGGGAGGCTGAGGCGGGTGGATCATGAGGTCAAGAGATCAAGACCATCCTGGTCAACATGGTGAAACCCTGTCTCTACTAAAAATACAAAAAATTAGCTGGGCATGGTGGCGCGCGCCTGTAATCCCAGCCACTCATGAGGCTGAGGCAGGAGAATTGCCTGAACCCAGGAGGCGGAGGTTGCAGTGAGTCGAGATCGTGCCATTGCACTCCAGCCTGGGTAACAAGAGCGAAACTCCGTCTCAAAAAGAAAAAGAAAAGGTTCACTAACTTGTCGAGAGGGTTTGGGAAGCTTTTGGAAAGGAGATACATTTCATCTGAGCCTTGGAGCATGGACAGGTGATTGGGCAAGTGGAGGCGGATAGGCAAGGGCGGTTAGACTGGGGAAATGGCAACCATTGGGGAGCAGCTCGTACTTATGACAACTCAGGTGTGGGGGGTGTGGTGAGACATGAAGTTGGAAAAAAAAAAAGTAGTTTGGACTAGATCGTGAAGAGCCTGGTGTGCTGTGTCCGGAGTTTGGACTTTTCCTGATTAGGATCATTGGGTGTTTTGTTCTGTTTTTTTGGACGAAAATCCACATGATGTAAATCTACCATTAAAATGATTTTTTCTCCTCATCTTGTCTTATGGTGCTGAGTAAATTCATCATTTTAACCAATTTAAAGTATACAATTTAGTGGCTTGTAGTGTTTTAGCAAACTTGTGCACCGCTGTCACTGTCTGATTTCAAAACATTAGCAGGCGTTCCTCAGCCTCCCCTCCCCTCAGCCTCTGTCAACTACTCATCTATTTTCTATTCTGGATATTTCTTATGAAGGGAATCACACAAGATGTGACTCTTTGTGTCTGGCGTCTTTTACTTAGCATGATGCCTCAAAGTTCATCCATGTTACAGCGTGTATTGATACATCATTCTTTTTTATGGCTGAATAATATTCCATTGTGTGGAAAGACCGCATTTTGTTTATCCCTTCATTGGGTGTTGGACTTTTGGGTTGCTTCGTCTTTCCGGCTCCGTGAATAACATTGCCATTCATATATCAGTTTTTGTGTGAACATGTGTTCTCAGTTTGTATGGCTATATATCGAGGAGCATAATTGCTGAATCATGTGATAATTCTTTAACTTTTTGAGGAACTGCAAACCTTTCCCAAGTCATTGGAGATTTTTAAGACAGATCAAAACAGACTCATTTCATTTTAACATCAGACACTTTAGCACAGTATTTTCTTTTGAGGCTAATTATTTCTACCTCTGTTGGCATGTTTCCCTAGTTCAGGGCATCACAGCCCACAGCAGGGAAACATGTCGGGCTCTTTTAAGTCTTATGGATTGATTGTTATAAAGAAATCTGTACCCAATAGCATAGGATAGGACAGAAAGAAGTGGTGTCAGGACATCCTCTCTCCCTCTGTGATGTATTTCAGAAATGAATTTTTCTTTTTGCAACAGAACCCCTGGTTAAATGATAGGCTACTATTAGGGAATTTATTATACTTATAAACACTACTTGGATTCCCTGTAATTTCTTATAATTAATGCAAGAGTTCAAGAGCAGAAAGCAAGGATCAGGTCGTGGCTTGCCTTTCTCTTTCGTAACACCTTGCTATCATTGGCCTTTTTTTCCCACTAGTTAAGGCCTGTGTGTGTGTTTGTATGCATTTAAACAAAGATTATCCTTTTTAGGAAATAATTGCAATCTTTGGCTCATCGAAACTGAAGGAATCTTATTAAGAAGTTGGGTGTCTCTGGCAAAATAGGGTATTTATTGATCAATGAATGTTGAAAACTTCTAGACTTGAACTTTTGCCAAGAAAGTCTTGTCTGTGTTTGGGTAGATGCACGTTTTTCTTTTCATGCATGTACACGTATTAGCTTGTAGTATGAAAAAGGCTAGAGCAAAACGTTCCCTTTTAAGGGTATCTTTGCTAGAGTTTTAGTTTTAGCCTTTCCCTCTTGTTTGTTTGCGTCCTCCCGCACCCTGCCCGCCCCAGGGTTATTTCAGTTGTGCATAGTTGCGGGAGTGTTCGCTTTGTAGTTTATTAGATAGTGCAGACTTTTAATTCACTGTCAACTTGAACAGTCATTAAATGTAAAAGCTTTTAGATGGTGCATGGGTCAGGCACCAAACACATTATTAGACTTTAATAGTCATCAACTGAAATTCTTCTCAGAGTTTTGAGGAGAGAAGGATGGAGGGAGGGAGGCATTCAGGTTTATCTGGTTGCATGCCTGCATACGTAGTATTTATCTGGTCTTGGCAGACAGAGAGCAGCAAGGGCCACCCTGTCCATTATCTGGATTTACAGCTGTGAACACCCACTGGAATGGCTGGAATGTGCTGGTTCCCTCCTGTGGGTATCTCTGTCAATCTAAGATTTAAAATTATTCCCCTTTGCTCTCCTGTACCTGAGGACTCTAGGACTACTTGTCCTCAGTCCCCTCTTTTTTGTCTTTTGTAGTAGAAAAACGTTTACATTTGTTTCCATTTGCACAATATAACAGCCAGAGAGCAGTGCTGCCCAGAGAGCAGAGCAATATAACCCAGAGAGCATTTCTCTTTGGAGAAATGGATTCCAGTACATTCTAGCAAGATTCCTCTGCTATTGCTAGTTATGAAGGAAGTTTTCTAGTGAGGAAGGCACATTTTAAGTCTTACCCTGCTCTTAGTAATAATGACAAGACAATTTGTCTTTCTGGGTCCTGGTCTGGTCTTCCACTCCAGTAGTTTTATGGAAAGGCTTCAAAAAGTGAGGAATTTAAGGATGACCCCTCTCTCCAAATTGTCACATCCCTACTGAGCATGGCTATGGGAGAGAAAGGTTGATTTAACTAAATTTGAGCTAGAGGAGGGAAGAGCAGACCAGGAGCCGTGTTGTGATGATAGAGATACTGCAGGTTGGTAATTAGAGCTTACAGAGTGCTCT
This sequence comes from Aotus nancymaae, assembly GCF_030222135.1. Lineage (NCBI taxonomy): Eukaryota > Metazoa > Chordata > Mammalia > Primates > Aotidae > Aotus > Aotus nancymaae. Next base: position 2,887,870 of record NW_026988445.1, on the reverse strand, counting down.
CACTAACCTGTTTTTAACTATGAAAGAGAGTTTCTTTTTTGCCCAGACCTCCTTGAGCAGTAGGAGGGGAAGGAGTAATGAATGGCTGATATGTGCTATTAAATTTGCATAACATTTTTTATGATCCATAATATAGAAGCTACTTGGTGCAAACAAGTAAAGACCTGTGTGTGATACTGATGATGAATTGCATTTTACTTTTAAAAAAAAATCCTCATTTAGAAATACGTACACACAAGGGCTCAGTTTGACCTGCTGTTGGACACAGCTGCTCCTTCTAGGGAGAAGCCTCCAGTCAGAAACTCTGGTCTGTAGATTTTACTTCTATCCCTCTATCCTTCTTAGAAAGTTGTTAACAAGTAGTAAAAATGTATAACTCAGTCTTCTTTCCCTTCCTTCTGCCTCTGGGGGAGAAAAGTGAAATATCCCAGAGGCTGCTGCCAGGAGAAAAAACAGATCTGAACAACCACTGGCCACAGTACGAAACATGTTCTGTAATAGGATTTTATGGAAAAGTTTCTCATTCCAACATTTGCCTCATATGCTGTGGCACAGACTGTCTAAGCGGGGTTGGAGAAAAGCTTGGGGATTGCAGCCCTTCCTTAGAAGCATCATAAAAATCACCAGGTAGTGGTGTTTTGTTTTTGCTTTCATTTTTAGACTTCAGTGAAATTGGTGGCTTGCCCAGAATGGGCAGGGATCAGATCCTGCCTTCACCTCTGTGGTTGTCCTTGCTCAGATCTGGCTCTGACCTGGTCTTTAAGGAAGCAGTATTACCTTGGACAAGTCATTCTCCTCCCTCAGCACAGTTGCCTTCTCTAAAAAGTGAAAGGATTGGACTGGGATTTTAAAAATCCTTCCCTTATTAAACAGCTTAGGCTCCATCATGCTGCAATGTTGTATGACCCCCGAGCCTCTGTGGCTTTACAGACAAAGGTTTATTTGCTGCCCACCTGCCACTGTGGGTCGTCTGAGGCTCTGCTTCCAGCCGTCTATGCCCAGGGTTCAGGCTCACTAACAGCAGGCCCTCCCTGCTCGTGCAAGTCTCAGAGCAAAGGGAAGTGGAGGTGGAGAACCGGTCACTGGCTCTGGACACTCGCTTGGGAGCAACAATCACTTCCCATTTCCATTCCCATTTCACTGGCCTGAAAGCTGGTCCCAGGAGTAACGAGGTAGGCGGGCGTGACCCCATTGGGAGGGCCGCAGACATTTGCAACCGCGGCAGGGGTCCTGCTCCTCCTATCTTCGCCATCCTGTGACTTAGGCTGAGCATGTTGCCTCCTGGGGTGGCAGTGTGACCAAACTCAGATCCCAGGGCTTTGACCATTTTACGTGGCTGTCCCCTGTTTGGGGCACATCTGCTGAACTGGACTTGGAATGAAGATTTCACCTGTGGGGAGGGGTGGGGGAAATATGTTAAAAGCAACGCGTACCCGGCCTCAGAGTTCCTGCTGCCTTATTTGTAGTTCTGTGGTCATCTAGCTCATGCTTTTCAGAACACCACACGGACTTGCTTACTCAGAAGAATGAACAGAACTGCAAAACACGGTTGCAGATGTGCTGAGATGAATTCCTCATACATGAATTTAAAAGAGAGCGTAAGGACCTTAGCCATTCATCTCTAAGTGTTGAAGATATTGTTATGGGGCATGATTTTGAAAGAGTCCTTTGATACCTCTGTCGAAAGTACCAACAGCTCGATTGATTTGACCCAGTAGGGCATTTTTTCAAACTTTATCTTTCAAACTCCTAGGGGAGGAAGTGACTTGGAAAAGTCACTTATCTTAGATGAGGCCCCCAGAGACTCAGTCGTAGCATGTTAGCTCCCATTAGTGATGTTTAATAACACTGATTATTAGGCAGCCTTTTTAATTTCACTCAGAGAAATCTGCATTTAATAAATTAATCTTTAAAAACAAAATTTGAAAATACAAAATTTTACCTTTATTTAAGAAGCATAATTATGTTCACCAATTCTTAGAGGAAGAGCAGAATCCTAACCTAAAACCTTTCATCAGGCCTCAAGAGTCAGATGGACTATTTCCAGGTCTTTGAATATGAAAAATATTAAAAAGTTTTCCTTGTGAGCTTGGGTTTTCAAAGAGGATCCCTTTGGAAAGTTGGCAAATACTTACTTTCCTGGCACGAAAATTGTTTTTTTTTTTTTTTTTTTCCTTTTCCCCTCCACCCAAAGCTACGACAGGGTGGAGTATACTTCCATGAAATTGCATGTTTCCAAAATAGAATTCACCATTATATTTTACTACTGTTACAATTGAATTACTAATGAAAAATAAGCAAAGAGTAGGCATTCTAGAAATAGAATTTCAACTCCTGTTGTCGTTTAGTCATCATATTAGATAGAATTGTAATATTTTTTAAAACTGCCTTTTGTGCAAAACCGTACCAACCAACCAATTTCCAAAGTGGATTGAATTTCATTCTCGTTTCTGCGATCTTACATAGTAGTACCCACAATCTCATGGTAATAGCACCATGTCCTTGCTGCTGTTTAGATTCTCTCCTGGTTTGGATGGCTTCCAGAAGAGAGCCCTGCTTTCTTCAGCTCCTTATTTTATATTCCAGCAAAATCCTACACCCAACCTACATGATAGGAACGCTCCTGGTGTTCCTTGCTGGTGGATTGTGAGTCACTGTTTCCTAGGATAGAATGGGTCTGTAATAGAACTTGCTGACACATTATAGAAGTGATATTGTAGATGAAAGTTGGAAGCAGCAGATTTTTAAAAACTAGAGCTATTGTTTTGCTGGCAGATTAATTGGTTACTGGCCTACTCCCAAAGGTATCCACTAATAAATAATCTTAGGTGGTCATTTTCATCTCAAGGTGACAGGTAACAAAGCTCTACCTCTGGCAGATAATGCCAGGATAACACCTTTTCAAATGTTTTACTCCTTGGTTCTTAATCACGGAACCCTTAGATAGTACACTAGACAGAAACATGATCCCAGTGGTCAAAAAGATATATGCATCCTTGTAAGTAAGGCAGAGAATGTGTTAGCACTCTCCAAGATACTCCTCAGCATCTAGCAGACTTAGGCCCATAGAAAGTACATGATAGCTATGGGTTAAAGTGATCTGTTTGTCTTCCTGGCTTGGAGAGCAGCAAATAAGTCAAAACCACTGAAGAAGGATGAAAAGGAATGAATGGCATGTAGATGAGATTCAAACATTTTATAATTAGCAGGAATTGGTGAAATATACCATTTTCTCCTACCTTGAGATTTTGCTTTTTGTTTTGCTTTGTGATTTTCTTCTAGTTCCTATTAGGTTTGACTAAAAAGGCTTTTTAAGTAACTCCCAGTGTTTGCCCTTCTGATTTGAGTATAGGTTTTTCCCACCAAAGAGTGGCATGGTTGTCTTTATCCTGTTCAGTACATACGAGAGCAGATAAGAAGTATGGGATTCTACTGGAGTTTGCACAGAGCCCAGTTCCTTCCCACAGACAGGCATTGGATTGATTGATGTGTAATGATGCCTGTGACATCATCATGGTAGAGCCAGCAGTAATTAGCTCTCAACACTGATTGCCTCTCTCCAGAAAAGTTGGGCTTTGGGTCACTTCTGGGTTTCCTTGACTGAGATGCCAAATTGAAGTTAAAATAGTGAGTTACAGTTACTAGGAGCAAAAGGGTTGTTAGCATATATCAGGAACTAATGCTAGAAAAGTGTGATTTTTTTTTTTTTTTTTTTTAGTGGTGACTGTGTGTTGAGAGTATCGTCAAAGGAAGTGGAGTATTGGGAGATAAAAGTCTTGAGTGAGAAGTTTTCTAAATATTTAGGTAACTCTAAGAGTGCTATTTTATTGGTAGGGAAACAGTCCACTGTGTTAGCTCCTGAGGGTACTTGCCTAGTCTGAGACTTCATGTGTTTGGGCACAGTTCTGTCCCTCTGTACTTTGCTGCTTTGAGAATTTACTCAGTTTGGAAAGTTGCATCAGATTTGGTTTTTATGATTCACAGATATGTAAGGTGCAAACTGTATTTGATTTTTCAGTGGAATTACAGATTATTTGGTCTGTTTATGATCTGCCTCACCAAACTTTGGAGTTTGAAAGGCGACGTGTTTCTAGAATGCATTCAGGAAGGCGCACTGTTGAATGTAGCTTTGGCAGTCGTGTTCTCGTGGGTATTCAGGTGTGCAAGAGCATTTTCATTCTTGGACTCTGTTATGAAGACCTGGCCCTTATCAGTAGTTTATCCTGCTGGACTACAAATAAGTGCTGCTACGAGAATCCTCTCAAGTTCAGAATGGACAGGATATGGCACCTGCTACATCAAACAAAGAAACACAGGCAGAGGTCACATTCCATCTTTTATAGAAATGACCTCTATGAGCATCACCTGCTTATCCTGCTGCGTACACAAGGTTTCACATCTAGAGACATCTGTGTTGTGGGAATGTATTCCAAGTGTGTGTTTTTAAGGTTGTTTTTTCCTCCATTCCCATGAACAGATATCAGTATTACCTGCAAGTCAAAAAAGATGTACTTGAAGGACGATTACGATGTACACTGGAACAGGTGATTCGGCTAGCCGGCCTAGCTGTGCAAGGTAAGACATGGTTATGAGCAGCATGTGAAATTCCATTTTCTGTTAGATCATGGTGTTGCTGGCCTCTCAGAATGAGAAGTTAGATTTACTTAAATGATCTCTTAGCAATGCTCCCTTTTCATTTTAAGTTATCTTACATGAAAAATGCAAAGTTAGTGATTTTTGGTGGCCGGGTAGTAGATTTCTCAAAGCTGTCTGCAAACTTCTCATGCTTGTATAATTACAGTTTTATTTGAGGAAATAGCAGCTTTTATTCTGCCTTAATTAAGGCTACATTTCAGGGTTTGTGTAAGATTTTCTCAGAATTACTCCACTGCACAACGTGGTCATAGTCTGTGACTTGATGCTGTAAAGGTGTTACTATCACAACTTCTTAGAGTGTGATGGCTTTAAACATTATAGTATTATGTATTCTAATGCATTAAAGAGAGAAATTTAAAATCCATGATTGTGACATGAAACAACAAATGTGTATTGGACTGAATTTATCTTTCATCCTGTCCCATATAGGTTTATATTACATATCTGGTTTTTGCCTTCTCTAAATTGTTATGTGGGGGACTTTATATGTATATTTATACATTATGGCTTATTGAGTGGTGCCTTAACTGCCTTCAGTCATATTGAAAGCAAGATAGGCCGGCTTGGTGGCTCATACCTGTAATCCCAGCACTTTGGGAGGCCGAGGAGGGCGAATCACTGGAGGTCGAGAGTTTGAGACCAGCCTGGCCAACGTGGTAAAACCTTGTCTCTACTAAAAATTCCAAAATGAGCCTGGCATGGTGGCACACACCTGTAATCCCAGCTATTCAGAAGGCTGGAGCAGGAGAATCACTTGAACCTGGGAGGTGGAGGTTACAGTGAGCCGAGATTGCACCACTGCATTCCAGCCTGGGTGACAAAGCTAGACTTCGTCTCAAAAAAGGAAAATTAAAAACATGTTTTTAAAAAGGCAAGAACACGGTAATATAATTTTTTTTTTTTTTGAGACGGAGTTTCGCTCATTACCCAGGCTGGAGTGCAATGGCGCGATCTCGGCTCACCGCAACCTCCGCCTCCTGGGTTCAGGCAATTCTCCTGCCTCAGCCTTCTGAGTAGCTGGGATTACAGGCACGCACCACCGTGCCCAGCTAATTTTATGTATTTTTAGTAGAGACGGGGTTTCACCATGTTGACCAGGATGGTCTCGATCTCTTGACCTCGTGATCCACCCGCCTCGGCCTCCCAAAGTGCTGGGATTACAGGCTTGAGCCACCGCGCCCGGCCGGTAATATAATTTTTAAAGAGAAACTTTTCCTTTTAGTGATTTTCTTGAAAATCAGCTTCTCTTGTGAGCCAGCCAGCAGCTGGGTTCTTGCTGCATGGACTGTTGTTTTAGAAGGTGTGAACTGACTTCCCATCCCAGACATTGGACTGAATGGAATCATCTCGGATCTAAATGTCTGAAGAGGCAGCCCTTCTCCTGACCTCTTTCGTTATGGGGTATTAACAACTTAGCAGTTTCGGTTCGAAGTACAGTTCCCATACAGTTAGCTTCTGTTGTAATTCTGTGGATGGAAACAGGCAAAATCTGATGTGTCACCTCTGTCTGCTTAAAGACTGGAAGGAGAAGAAACAGTGGCCAGTGATAGAGAAATCAGTGGTAGCATTGTTGAAACAATGGTAAAGATCAATATGTCCCTCATCTTCAGACTGAGTCTTTCTCCTTTTAAAAAGCTTTCGTTGGGATGGGTGTGGTGGTTCATGCCTGTAATCCCAGCACTTTGGGAGGCCAAGGCGAGAGAATTACTTGAAACCAGCATCCAGGAATGCCGGCTTTACTGGAGTTTGAGAGCACCCTAGGTAACAAAACGAGACCCTGTCTCTACAGAAAAAAGTAAAAATAAAAAATTAGCCCAGCATGGAACACACACCTGTAGTCCCAGCTACTCAGGAGACTGAGGTGGGTGGATTGCCTGAGTCCAGGAGTTTGAGGCTGCGGTAGGCTGTAGTCAATTCACTACACCCAGCCTGGATGACAAAGCAAGACCCTGTCTTTAAGAAAATTGAACAAATAAATAAAAACCTGTTTACTGCATGTACTCTTTCCTCTCACTACTCAATCATTAGGCTTATTGTGGGCATCGCGGATATTGAAAGATCCTTGAGGAGTTTGGTGAACATACTCTGGATTCCATTTTTGTTGGGTTCTTGAAGCTAGCTGTTTAGTCTGATGAAACTTCCTCTAATACTTTTCAAATAACTTTTTTGAGAACCCTTACCGAAGTTTTTAGAAAGATACATCAATAGAAATATAAGTGGTGGTGCAATGTGATAACCAATGACTGAACTTGGAAATAGGCAGAGTGCATGGTTTTTGCTCTTCTTGAATGCTGCACCTAATTGGTAATCAGTTACATGCTGAGTTTGTAGGCTGATGTTTATTTTTTACCTTCTCAGCAACTTCTCAACATTGGTGCATGCTCGTGTGTATGTATCCTCTCATTCTATATCTTGTTACCTTAAAGATACCTGGATCCATTTCTATCTGATGCTAATTATTTTACCTGAAATTAAAGTTTCATGCAAGTTTAGTTTTTAGGAGAGCAAGTGAGATAAGAAGGAAGACATTTATTTATTTCCTTTTGCATGTGCTCCAACTGTACCACTCTGAGATGAAAACAGGAAAAACAGAATTTTTGGCATCTTGTAACTTGAAATTATTTAGGAGGTGTAAAGGTATTTGAGGTTGCTTGCCAAGGGTGATTTACAGTGGGAATTTCCAGCTGCAAATATATGAAAAGATGCAGATGGGTTTGGCTCTTCAGGTCTCCAAATTAACCTTGAGTTAAAAAGTCCCCTTGGCAGATGTTCTTAAGATACAAATTGATGCGTGTTTAACAAACAGATAAATACAGGTTTGTTTAAAATTTTTGAAGTGACCTTTAGGAATTGTTTTCAAGTTTCATTATTTCTAAAGAATCGTTTAGTAGTGCTTACATGCTGATATTTACCATGTTGTTATGTCTAAGTAACTATGTCAAACATATCTCGGCACATTTTTATTTAATAATAGTGAGAAAATAGGATGAAATGTGAATAATAATGTGTTGATGAGTTTGCCGTATTTTATTTCGTCTTTAATTTCATATAATAAATACCACCCTTCTACCTTCTTTTCTTCTCAGCTGATTTTGGAGACTATAATCAATTTGATTCTCAAGATTTCCTCAGAGAGTATGTGCTGTTTCCTATGGTAAGTGTAATTTTATTTTTCTTACCTTCTTTGGGCATTTAGTTCTTTCCTTTGAAAATTTCAGGATTTTACATATGCATATTCCCTGGGGGAAGAGTCTATGGGTTTATAAAGTAGGGACAAGTTTTCTAAAACACACTGAGAAGGTAAAAATGCCTCCTTCTGCCTCAAGACACCTCCCTATTTTCTTTTTCAGTTGATTTCTTATTAGTATATAAAAATGCTACTGATTTTTCTATACTGATTTTGTAACCTGAAACTATACTAAATTTGTTTCTCAGTTCTATCAGATTTTTTGTGGAATCTTTAGGGTTTTCTACATATAAGATCACGTCATCATCAAGCATACTTTTACTTCTTACTTTCCTGTTTGGCTGCTTTTTATTTTTCTTGCCTGATTGCTCTGGCTAGGACTATGTTTAATAGAAGAAGTGAGAGTTGGCAGAAAAAAATCAAGTTTACAATGGCATTAAAAAAAAACAACAACAACAACAAACCCTGGAGTTAATTTAACTGAGGAGGTGAAAATTCTGTGTATTGGAAACTATAAAACATTGATGAAAGAAATTGAATATGACACAAATGGAAAGATACCCCATCTTCATGGATTGGAAGAATTAGTACTGTTAAAATGTCTACTGAAAGTAATCTACAGATTAATGCAATCCCTATCAAAATTCCAACATCATTCTTCATGGAAATAGAAAACAATCCTAACATTCATGTGGAATCAGAAGAGACCCCAAATAGCCCAAGTAAATTTGAGCAAAAGAACTAAGCAGGATACACCTTATTTCAAACTATATTTCAAAGCTATGGTAATTAAAATAGTATGGTACTGGCAAAAAAATAGACACAAGGACCAGTGGAACAGGATAGAATGACCAGAAGTAAATCACACACATCTATAACCAATAGATTTTTCAGCAGAAGGGCCAAGAACACATTGGTGAAAGGGCAGCATCTTCAGCAATTGCTGCTGGGTAAACTGGCCATCTACATGTAGAGGATTGAATTTGTATCCTTATCTCACCCTTTGTACAAAATGTAATTCCAAATGTATTAAAGACTTAAATGTAAGACTTGAAAGTATAAAACACTAGAAGAAAACATGGGGGAAAAGCTACATGACATTGGCCTGGGCATCAATTTCTTACATATGACCCCAAAAACACAGGCAACAAAAGTAAAAATAGATAAATGAGGTTGAATCAAACTGAAAACCTTCTCTACAACAAAGGAAACAACAAAGGTAAAGAGACAACTCACACATTGAAAGAAAATATTTGCAAATTATACATCAGATAAGGGGCTCAAAATATATAAGGAACTCAAACTACCTAATGAGAAAACAAATAGCCATATTAAAAAAATGAGCAAGGGACCCAAATAGACATTTCTCAAAAGAAATGTACAAAAGGCCAACGGACATATGAAAAATGCCCAGCATCACTAATCATCAGGGAAATAGGAATTAAAACCACAAAGAAATACCACCTCACACCTGTTAGATTGGCTGTTATCAAAACAATGAAAGATAACAAGTGTTACTCAGCATGAGGAGTATTGAGCATGAAGAGTAAAGGGGGTATAACTTGCAGCCATTTTGGAAAACAGTTTAGAGGTTACTTGAAAAATTAAAAATAGAACTACCATATAATCCAGCAGTCTCGCTTCTGGGTATATATCTAAAGAAACTGAAATGAGTATGCCAAAGAGATGTCTGCACCGCCATGTTCACTGCCATATTATTCATAATAGCCAAGATGGGGAAACAACCTAAGTTCCCACCAACAGATCAGTGGGTAAAATGTGGTGTATACACACAATGGAATACTGTTTGGCCTTAGACAGAACAGAATTTTGTCATTTGCTGTAAGATGGATGAATGTAGAGTGCAGGATGCTAAGTGAAAAAAGACAAATATGGCCCAGTCTCACTTGTATGTGGACTCAAAAAAAGTCTAATTCATAGATGTAGAGAAGGGTGGTTACCAAAGCTGAGGATTGGGTGGAAGGAGGAAATGTTGATCAAAGGGTACAAAGTTAGGAATAAGTTGTGGTGATCTATTGCACAGCAAGGTGACTATCGTGAATAACAATGTATATTTCAAAATTGCTGAAAGAGTAGATTTTAAATGTTCTCACCACAGGGAGTGTAAATTAGTTCAACCATTGTGGAAGACAGTGTGGTGATTCCTCAAGGATCTAGAAATAGAAATACCATTTGACCCAAATCCCATTACTGAGTATATACCCAAAGGATTATAAATCATTCTATTATAAAGACACATGCACACGTATGTTTATTGTGGCACTGTTTACAATAGCAAAGACTTGGACCAACCCAAATGCCCATGAATGATAGACTGGATAAAGAAGATGTGGCACATATACACCATGGAATACTATGCAGCCATAAAAATGGATGAGTTCGTGTCCTTTGGAGGGACATGAATGAAGCTGGAAACCATCATTCTCAGCAAACTAACACAAGAACAGGAAACTAAACATCGCATGGTCTCACTCATAAGTGGGTGTCGAACAATGAGAACATATGGACACAGAGAAGGGAACATCACACTCTGGGGCCTGTGGCGGGGTGGGGGACTAGGGGAGGGATATGAGGGAGTGGGGGATTGGGGAAGGTAGGAGAAATACCTAATGTAGATGATGGGGGGATGGATGCAGCAAACCACTATGTCAGGTGTAAACCTATGTAACAAACCTGCACATTCTGCACATGTACCCCAGAACTTATAGTATAATAAAAAAATGAAATAAATGTTCTCACCACAAAGAAATGATAATTATATGAGGTGATGGATATGTTAATTAGACTGATTTGCCCATTCCACAATGTATACGTGTGTCACAACATCGCATTGTACCAAAAATAGTTGCAATTATTATTTGTCAGTAGAAATAAAGGTTTTTTTGTTTGTTTGTTTGTTTTGTTTTGTTTTTGAGATGGAGTCTTGCTCTGTTGCCAGGCTGGAGTGCAGTGGCGTGATCTTGGCTCACTGCAACCTCTGCCTCCTGGGTTCAAGCGATTCTCCTGCCTCAGCCTCCTGAGTAGCTGGGGTTACAGGTGTACACCACCACGCCCGACTAATTTTTGCATTTTTAGTAGAGATGGGGTTTTACCATGTTGGCCAGGATGGTCTCGATTTCTTGACCTTGTGATGCACCCACCTCAGCCTCCCAAAGTGCTGGGATTACAGGCGTGAGCCACTATGCCTGGTCCCTGTTTTTGTTCTTTAACAGAAAAGACACCTACCTACTTTCCTTCCTTCTCTGCCATTCACCGTCTACTCTCTGGCATGCTGGCCTCGCCCCCCTCAGCTTTTTTTTTTATCAGAACGTACTGAGCTTCTTCCCACCCCAGAGCCTTTGTGCATGGGCTTCCTCTGCCTGGAATGCTCTGCTCCAGATCTTTATGACATTCAGGTCTCAATTCAGTGTTACCTCCCAGAGAGCCCTTCCATTCCTTGACCACCTGTCTCATATACACTTCCTGTTAAATCGCTTTTCATATGTGTACTTCTGTTCATTCTTATGTATGTACACATGTATGTATTTATTATTGGTCAGCTCTGTGGTCTTTAGGCAGGGACCCTGTCTTATTCACTGTCATCTGGCACACAGACTGTGTTCATAAAAATTTTACAATGAATCAGTAAAGTAAAATGCCCATTCCTGGGTGGAAGTAAAGATAAGGTTAGGTTGTAACCCCTGGGGAATTTTTCTTGGTTGGTTGGTCGGTAGCTTCAGGGTAAAAGAAAAGAGTATTAAATGGGAAGGATTAAAATTTTTTGAAAACCATTTTAGGGAACAGCTATAACCATTCAACCTCCTGGCTCTGGTTTCAGGAATCAGATCATTCACTACTTATTTTTTTGGTCAACTCCTTTACCCCAAACACTGACGTGGGTAACTAACACCCAGGGGATGAAATTATATAAGAAATAGTGCTTGTTTTCAAGGAGACTACAGTGTGTTTGGTTAAATAGGAAGTTTGCAAAAGGAGAATAAAAAGCCAAGTATAACAAAGTGTGATCAAAATGTTATGTGCAGAGAGGTCACATGCACTTGGGGGATTAGGGAAGGCTGCAAGACTGATGGCGTGTGAGCTATGAGGCAGAGAGGTAGGGAGCAAGGAATGATTTAGACAGAGGAGGAGCAGCGGCAGCGTGGCCTGTGTTCCGAAAGCATCCACTGGCTGGCTTGACTGTAGCTACTGGAGACAAATTGTGGTGGATGAGACTGGAAACTTCTGTGGAGTTAGAATGCATGGGCTCCTTCGAGTTCTGCAGACCCCACACTTGGAGAACTGCTGGATTCAAGCTGGACATCTGGGAATCTGTTGTAGTGTTATGGGCAAAGGATATCATTTAGATGTTCATGAAAGAAAAACAACAAAGCAAAGCAAGGGATATTTTGAAGTAAAATAGCCAAAATCTGGCAACTTATCAGTGATGGCACGTGGGAGAAAGTGGAGTGTCTGGTGACAAAGGTTTTAGGTTTTGAGAGAGTAAGATAAGTAACTGGAATTATTCATATTAGTGCTTGAGGTCAGTCTAAATTGTCAAAGGCTAATCTTGTTCCTAACAGGGAATATTGCACATCTTTAACTTTTTATGAATAACTTCATTCTTTTTTTTTAAGACGGAGTTTCACTCTTGTTTCCTAGGCTCGAGTGCAGTGGTGCCATCTCAGCTCACTACAACCTCTGCCTCTCAGGTTCAAGTGATTCTCCTGCCTCAGCCTCCTGAGTAGCTGGGATTACAGGCACCCACCACTACACCCAGCTAATTTTTATATTTTTAGTAGAGATGGGGCTTCACCATGTTGGCCAGGCTGGTCTTGAACTTCTTGAACTCGGGTGATCCACCTGCCTCAGCCTCCCGAAGTGCTGGAATTACAGGCGTGAGCCACCGCGTCTGGTCTCCATTCTTACTTTATTTCCCTTCAAGTAAACAGTGGTATTATCTGCTGTGCCTGCTGTTTTTATACTTTATTAATTCTACACATTAAATGAAACTCCAAAGAGATTAACATATTACTTAGCAGATAAGTTCTTCATAGGGCTTAATGTGAATATGCTTGAGTCAACATTTCTAATGTCTCAGAATCTCATCCCAAAAGTCAGGGTGTTTTCCAGTGTGCTTGATGGGAGGAAAGTGAGGCTCAAGCCTTAGAATTTTAGAGTGTGCACATTTTCGTGTCAAATGGGGTGGTTGGTAATGGGGGGTTGATAATTTCTCACATTTTATTCACCTTACTCTCATTAAAGGCCTTTATTACATTGCCTTTAGGAAGGGACCAGGCTTGGGTGCTTCTCGGAGTTTTCAATGGTGATTAGCAGCTTGATATTTATGAGTTTGTAGACGGTAAAATGCCCTGACAGGTTAAAGTGCTATGAAGTAGTAAAGGAGTTATTTTGTGCATCATACCTCTTTGAGAATGAGACTGTTGCCACTAAACTCTAGGCAAATCAGAAACTTAAACAGCATAGACTTCATAAGTCTCATCATTGGACAGACAAATATTGACTGTTATTTTTGGATCTAAAAATGACTCTCTTCGGGATGGTAGCTGCTAGCCATGTGTGGATATTTACATTCAAATTTAAATTAATGAAAGTTAAATAAAATTTAAAATTTAGTTGCTGGAGTGCAGTGGCGCAATCTCATCTCACTGCAACCTCCGCCTCCCGGGTTCAAGCGATTCTCATGCCTCAGCTTCCTGAGTAGCTGGGACAACAGGCACGTGCCACCACGCTTAGCTAACTTTTGTGTTTTTTGTAGAGACAGGGTTTTGCCATGTTGGATAATCCGGTCTCGAACTCCTAGCCTCAAGTGATCCACCCTCCTTGGCCTCCCAAAGTGCTGAGATTACAGGCTGAGCCACTGCAACGGCCTTGGCTACGGTTTTAGTGCACCATAGCCACGTGTGTCTGGAGGCTACTGTATTGGAAAGCCCACATATGGAACACTTTTGTCATCCCAGAAAGTCCTGTTGGATGCTGAAGATGACGTGGCAGGAGCCTTATCTGAGTTGTGAATATTCCTAGGCTTTGGTCATGAGCCATCCACTTTCAGTCCCTGCCTCGTTGTATCCTGGGTGCACTGTGACCTGTGGCTGGCAGTTTCATGGCATCTTTGCTGGGCAGTGCTGTGACCCTATCCTAGCTGTGCCCCTTACTGGCTGTATGACTTTTTAATTAACCTTTCCAAGCCTCAGGTTTCTCATCTAAAAATGAGAATAGCAAGCCTAATTTCATTGTGAGCATTAAAGGACGTAGTACATGTGAAATACCTAGTTATGAAATACGTAATGCAAGTTGGCGCATAGTAAATTCTCAGTAACTGTTTATTTAGTTGTCTTATTGTTATGAGCACTATTATTCTGTCTCTGTGTCTTGCAAACATAAGGCTGTTGAGGAGTATGCTTTCCAGGTAACATCACTCTATGCTTTATTTTTTTGATTTTGTTATGTAAGCAGACAGAGCACATGCAGAAGGTACAAGTGATTGGTAAGCAGCTCTGTGTAATTAAACTTCTGACAATATGAAATTTACCTGTCACATAGTAAGTTCAGTTCAAGAAACATGTATTGATCACTTGCTATATATTGAGCCCTTATAAGCTGTTACTGCACAAAAGCCCTGTGAGAGGCCCCTTAAGTGATATGAAGAAGAATTGCTGCCCTTGAGGACCCTGTACTCTCATAGAGGGTGGGAGACAAGGATCAAGGATAAGACGAGTATACACATAAGTGTGTAAGAAATGCAGTAGCCAGAATATGAGAAGAGACACACACACACAGTAGAAGAGGCAGTTCAAAAGGAAAAAATGCTTATGTCCAGTTGGGGAGACAGGAAAGCGCTATCGAGGGAAGTGGTAGCTGAGACAGGCCCTAAGTTGTGGCATTTCACATTGTGTGATGTGACAGGATGGTTCTCCCAGGGAGGATGGGCTTATAAAGGCCCTTCCTTTACGAATGGATGTCAAAGCAGTGTGTGTTAGATGAGGAGCTGGCCTGGGGCTTGACCTCTTGGGCGAGGAGGTCTGGAAGGGGAAGCTGAGTCACATTGAAGAATGGTCTGCATGCCAGGCCCAGGTGTTGACCTCGCTGCATAGGCCAGGGAGGAGTCATGGAAGGGTGTAAACTTTCTGCTTGGTTCCACTAGAGCTTTCAAAGAGAATGCATTCCTTCAGTGGGGGAGGGAAGATAGGATGAATGGCTGTGTTTGATCTTATAAAGTAACCAAATTTGTTAAATGGCATTTATTCAGCAGAGAAAAGAACAAAGTCAAGTACGCAGGGCGCTCCACAGGTGTGTGGCTGTGTACAGGCATGCACTCTGCCATTTTTTCATTCCCACAGGGCCACGCTCGCACTCTCCCTGGAGGGGCACATACCTCAGGGAGGCCCCAGGTGCAGATGGAGGTGGTTAAGTTGAGAACAGTGGCAGAGCGGGTACCTTTGGGCTTCTTCTTTTCTAAAAGTAGGAAACGGAGATTTAATGGAACACTTTTTGATCTTCACTTTATTTTATTCTGTTGCCACATGCCCTTCATTAGCTTTTCAGAATTAATGGGGTTTTTACTGCTACTCAATATCTAAATGCACACACCTAGCTAACTTTCTAAGTTTTGTGGTATCTTTGTTCCTCCACAACATGAAACTGAACATGTTGAGCTTCTTTCCTGTCATGGACTTGAGTCATTTCAATGGATGGCTAAACAGGAAACTGCCAATTAATCAGTTACGTGAAAAGTAAGAGCTGCCATAATTCCCCGTCTGCTCTAGGGTCTCTCATGAACTCTAGAGTTAGCAGGATGTGCAGAGCTGTAGAATTTTTAGCATATAATTATATCTTTGCTTTCCAGTTGCAAAAAATATTGATTGTTCACATTTCAATGATTTGAGATGGGATGTTTTTCACAGTTTTGAGGTATACATATTTAGGGGTAGTGTTTTCAACAGTGAAAAGTTACTAAGTTGGAGATAAATCTTTATATAAATGGTGTTTTAGAATCAAGGGAATGGGACATTCGGTATTTCTGCCAAAACATCAGTCTCTACCTTCCATCCCAGTAGGGTAAGATTCAGATCCCCTCATCGGGATGCAGCTCGGAGTCCCTTCTGACATCCTCTCTGGAGCTCACAGGAAAATGGTGCCCATCTGTATTCTCTTGGTGCTTACTAGCCTGCAATCTGTGGGAACTGCTGCTCAGGAAAGCTAGAGGCAGTTTATTGCTGGAGCCCCAGGCCACCGCAGGCATGAGACAAACTTTAGAATCTCTGTCTCTATCAACTTCTCAAGAATGGATTGCTTTGGTCTGCTCATTTTGGATTATTCCGCTTGATTCCATCTCACCATCCTAAACAGTGCTTCCCTGGTCAGTGTTTAGCAAGTCCGTTTCCATGATGTTAAGGAAGGGGAGTTGGGAAAAGTTGTGTGTAATCGGTTCTTCTGAGCCCACAGTAGTCAGCACATCACGGGTTCCAGGGACCTGGCGTTCAGTTCATAGAGATGCTGACTAGGCAGCTACATACCTGTTGCCTTACAGAGCTCTCTGGAGATGTTTTAGCCATCATGGCTTCCTCTGCTCCCATGACCATCAAGTAACATCAGAATGAGCCTACTCTGCCTTCAGTGGTTTTGAATTCGTTTCCTGGTATTGTGTAGGTGGACAGAAAGGCCTGGCCCAATCCCTTCCTAGGCTCAACTTTTGAAGGGATGATGGCCTGGAAACTCATTGGCCTCTACCCCGATCATTAGATATATAGAAGCCATGCAAAGCATTTTTTATAAACATACATCTAAGAGGCAGGCAGGTATATAGGGAAGAATGAATGGCAAGAGCTATTCCCAGGCACCACAGAACTCAGGTGGCAACCCAAAATATACCTGGAAATAAACCTGTTATTATGGAGAGCCATGTTATAACAGTAGAAATCGTAACTCAGTTCAAAAAATTACAATCTTTAATTCTACAACAGTAAAAGAGATATTGAGGGAATGATTAATCAGGAATATCTGAGGAAGGGAGCTTTTAAGGTTTGCAAGCAAAATAGCAAATGCCCACACCCTCTTGTAACCTTCAGCACTTTCTATTCTTACAGGATTTGGCCCTGGAAGAGGCCGTTCTGGAGGAGCTAACCCAGAAGGTAGCCCAAGAACACAAAGCCCACAGGTAAGGCAGGTGGAGGGTAAGGGGCTGCCCACCGCACAGATGTTAACTGTACATGGGACAGGAGGCGTTTATCTCCCTATCTGCAACTCTGGGCTTGAGTCAACACATTTGCCTTGCTTCCACCACGTGACTCAGCTTTGTACTTCCGTTCTGAAAAGGTGAATGTCGACTTGAAAACTGTGCACTGGTCCTTCCCTCCCCTCCCTTCCTTCCTTCCTCTGAGAATCTGGGAAGCCTGAGACAGCCTGTGCCAATAGAGTGAAGACCTAAAGTGCTGTGTTGGGTCGTAGGCAGGTGAAGGAAAGAAAAGGAGAGAAACTTTAATTTAAGGAAGCACCAAGAGTTTGATATCAAGGCCTATGCAGTGATTCTAGGTTCTCTCATCCTGGCCTTTTTTTTTTTTTTTTTTTTAAAAGACAGAGTCTTGCACTGTCACCCAGACTGGAGTGCAGTGGTGTGATCTTGGTTCAAACAATTCTCGTGCCTCAGCCTCTCGGGTAGCTGGGATTACATGCACATGTACTACCTCGCCCAGCTAATTTTTGTATTTTTAGTAGAGACAGGGTTTCACCGTGTTGGCCAGGCCGGTCTCAAACGCCTGACCTCAAGTGATCTGCCTGCCTCGGCCTCCCAAAGTGCTGGGATTACAGGTGTGAGCCATGGCCATTTGACTCCCAAAATATTATCCTCATGATAAACCTTTTCCTTTTTTCTTGCTTTTTTTAAAAAAAAATGAAGATTTCTCCCAGATGGGAGAAAAATAACTTCTTTTTAAAGCAGGCAACATATTCAAAGGGATGTCTGGAAGAATTATTTCATGTTTATAGGGCTGTGGCTCTTAATTAAATACTTTACCTTCCTCTTATTATTCCGTGTTGAGTGAAAGGCTACTGGGGAAGACGTTAATGAATTACTTAGTAATGCACCATACCCTCACAGTTGGGTAATGATTGCTCTTCCCAGAATCTAGAGCTAAACCACAGCTCTGGAATTTGCCATCAGGAGGGTGGGATCTTCCACTGGCTGTCCTTAACCATTTCCTCCTTCGATGCTATTTTGATTTTAGTGGAATCCTGCCAGCAGAAGCTGAACTGATGTACATCAACGAAGTCGAACGTTTGGATGGATTTGGACAGGAAATCTTCCCTGTAAAGGTAACATGCTGTGCCCTGTGTTGGCTTTAACCTCCTCAGAACGGTACTGGCATTTGGAAAATCAATGTTGATAGCAGTGGGCCAGAATGGCTTGGCCTTCTTTTTGCTATGCAGCATTAGTTGGCAAGTCCAATTTATTATAGAGAAACAAATTTTTTTTCTTAACCAAGAGATTTTGAAGTTTTCTGTGGTCCTCAGCATAATAGCTCAATAAGACAGTCCATTTAAGTGAGTACCAAGCATCAGCCGATCCAGCACTTTGGAGGTATCAAGGCTGATATCCAGCCCTATGACAGGACAAGTAGCTAATGTCTTGTGTAACATTAATCAAGACTCTAGCCAGTAGTTTTCTTATTCTCTTTTCCTCTTCATTGAGCCAATACAGGGATAATTGTTTGTGAGGTAGAATGAAATGTTTCCTGTATACAATCATATTTTATTTCTCCAGCTCTGTAGGGTCCTCCATTGTGGGTTCCCAGCCCCTTTGGTGTTTTATGGAAACTATGCCTAGGAAACCGCTACAGCACATCACATTCTTTGCAGCACATCCACCTCCTGAAGTGGGTGTGGTTGGGGGGGTCGTGGAGCCTAGTCATTTATAGAGCTGAGCCCATCATCCAAACTCATTTTCTGCTCTCTGCTGACCTACTTTACAAAAAATAGAGATTTATCAGAAACCTAAAGCAACTGGCACATTTCAGCAATTTGGGAGACGCCTGCAATTTCAGCACAAACATTTCACTCCAGACTGGCTCCGCTGGCTGTTTTATAAGTGTTCAGTTCTCCCTCTGTTGCACGTTTGCAATTTGCCTTAATGAGAACTGCCCATGTGCATCAAGTAGAATCGAGCGGGGTGGCCGCAGCTTTCAGAAAGGGCTAAATGGCTCTTTTTTAGATTTGTTTAATTTTCTTTTGCTTCTCTAATAGCTGCCCTTCATAGGGTTGTAATCCATTTTCCTTGCAATAATGCCTTATGAAGCCATCTGCATCCCACTTACATTTCTGCAGCCCATATATAGTCATATTTTGGGTCATTGAAAAATCAGAGTAAACTTTTCTCCACTTCTAGAAAACTGACTTCTCAGTCCCTGGAAGTTGGAGGTTTTGTTGTGGTGATTTGCTTGTGTTGTTTTTTAGTAATTCTGGACTGCGGGAAACAGGGGCAGTTGAGGTCATGTTGAAATCTGCTGTGGTTGATTCTCATGTGCTTTCTAGTATGTTCTTTCTTTAGTGGAACCAGCAGGGTTATAATACCTTCCTCCGAGTTGGAAGACAGGCGCTTCTGACTCATTACCAAGATGGGGTAACTGAGCTGCACTGCCTGTTTTTCCTCTCTTTCCCCCCACGTATCTGTGCATATCTAAGGTGACCAACTATAGACTGCATGATTTCTGGTGACCCAAGGATGAGTGTGGGAGTGACAGTAATAGTTGGGGTGGTGATGTGGTCAGCTCTGCAATAAGTGAAAAAGCATACAAGAAAATATGCAGGGAAGGACTACGGGTGGGACTGGAGTCTCTTGATTGGCACAGGTTCTTATTGACGAAAGAAAAAGTGTGTCATGGTATATCCTAGGAAAAATATTTGAATTTAGCACGGACTTTTTCATGAATGGTTCCTCAAAAGTTTTCAAGACTGGAAGAGTACCAGTCCACTTCCTAACAAGTCTGCCCTTCCTCTTCCAGGGATACAGGTGTGGCCACTGCCTGAGTCGCTCCTGTATTGTCAGAGCACATAGACAAGGCAAAGTGTGCTTTTGGAATGGGTAAGGCAGAGGCTGGAGCCTTTATCCATTGCTAGGTTGGACTTAGAGCCCTTAAGCTTTGACCAGTGCAGTGTCCCCAGCATGCTGGGTAGAGTAGCTTCCAGAGGCACTTCTGCTGTGCATTTTCCATTGCCCCACCCAGGTGAATAACTCTTCCCTTATCCCCATCCCTACAGATCCACCCACGGAGTGCCCAGGGAAGTGTTTCTGCAGAATTCCCCTTTCTCTTTCTAACTGCACTCCGCCTATCTTCTTTTCTCCCCTATACCTTCTGTAGTGTAACTTACCATTTCAGCTTCTCAGAATCACCATTAGGGGACAGTTCTCTTTCATCTTCGCTGGTTCTTTGTCTCTCAACACTCTTTTTGCTTTGCCACCAACAGGGATTGTACTTTCTGTCTCTGTTAGAAGACTCTTACTGGAATGTAAGCTTTAGGGGGTGAGTTGAGAAGTGTCTTCTTCATGCCTTAAATGGGATCGAGTGTTCTAGGGAATATAGAAGTCCTTCTTTTCCATCTTAGTCCTAGTTGTGCATGCCCCCACTCTTGCTTTAGAAAGAAGACAGTCCATCTAAGTGAGTACCAAGAATCAGCTGATCCAGCACCTTTACCCCCAGGGGAAAGCAGGATTTCACTTCAGGGACTGACAGTTTATCTACTAGATGTCTTGTTCCCACTCCGCTCTCAGAACCCTGGCAGCCAGGTGATGCTTGCCCAGACAGGAGATTGGAAGCACCTGACTGGACCAAGAGACCAGGCTGAAGATAAGAATATGACATCTGGGGTTCCCCAAGACAGGGCTTAGGAGATCAGCCACCAGTGAAGTCCACAAGCCCCTCCCGTGCTTAGAGAGCTCCCAGCCGACATTTAACAACCGATTCTCAAACGCAAACGGATAGTCAAGCGTCACCATACCCAGTGTCCTAATAGGTAAGACAGAGACCAACATCGTAAGAACAGCCGTGGACTAGCAGACGCAGGTATTGTACAGGAAGAAGAACCCCCTGCTCAAAATACTATCCAGTGAGCCTCAGGATTTTTTTTTGCCTCCTTGAAGGAATAAGTTACTTTCAAAAAGATGCATTTAGAAAACAAAAATAAACTCTGAAATTAAAAATATGGTATCAGAAATGTACAACTTAATAGACAGATTAGAAGATAAAACTGAGAAAATCTCACCAAAAAAACAAAGTAATGGAAAGTCGGGGACGGGAGATAAAAAAGTTAGAGGACCTGTCCAGGATGTCCACTGTTCGAACAATGGGAGTTCTAAAAAGCGTGAACAAGGGAAATAAAAGGTAATTATTTGAGAAAATATCCCTGCACTGAGGAATGGGAAGTTCTGCACTGAAAGGGCCAGGCATGGTAGCTGCAAAGAGACACATCGAAGTCTTTAAGAGGTGAATGTTTTGGCCTCTCGGCAAAGGAAGTGGTAGGCACAGGTCTGCTCCTTGCTGCCTTAAACAAGCCCTGAAGAATATTCAGCTCTTCAAACTATTGCATGTATAATGATTTAAAAAGCAAAAGCTTTGGTAAGGTTAAAAAATAAAAGACACTAATAGATGTTCATAGAAGAGAAAATCCAAATGTCAATGAATCTGACAAAATCCAGAGATTCTCTCTTAAACTGGAAATGGGTTGTGACAAATTGAGAAAAAAGGAAAAAAAAATCTATCTCTTTCTATATATAGTCCACTAGGATGTGTGGTGGGTGAGTTCCTGTAGGACTTGACCCCACCGACACAGCTGGTCACCTTACTGCTCTGATGTTGTCTATGTTTCATTCTATTCGTGCGTGAGAAATGGGGTGTGATACCTGTGGGTTTTGAAATATATGTATATTGTGGAGTGACTAAATCAAACCAAGTAACATATGCATTACCTCAGATACTTATTTCCTTGTGATGAGTACACTTAAGATTTACTCTTTTATTGATTTCAAGAATGCAGTATATTATGACTGGGTGCAGTGGCTCACGTCTGTAATCCCAACACTTTGGGAGGCTGAGGATGGAAGATCACTAGCCTGGGCGGCATGGCAAGACCCTGTCTGAAAAAAAAAAAAATTAGACAGGCATGTTGGCACATGCCTGTAGTTCCAGCTACTTGGGACCCCAAGAGAGGAGGATTGTCTGAGCCCAGGAGGTCAAGGCTGCAGTGAGCCAAAATCGTGCCACTGCACTCCACCCTGGGCAACAGTGAGACCCTGTTTAAAAAAAAAAACCCACAAATACATTTTTACTAAATATGCTGTGGTCACCATGAGATCTTGAACTTACTCCTCTTGTCTAACAAGTCTTTATTTCCTTTGACCATCGTCTCCCCATTCCTGCCATTCCCCAGCCTCTGGTAACCACCAGTATACTCTCTGCTTCTATGAGTTCAGTTTTTTAGATTCCACATGTAAGTGAGAACCTGTGGTATTTGTCTTTCTGTACCTGGCTTATTTCATTTAGCATTATGTTCTCTAATTCCATATGTATTGTGGCAAATGACAATTTTGTTCTGTTTTAAGGCTGAATGGTTCTTCCTTGTGTATATGTACCACATTTTCTTCATCCATTCGTCTATAGATGGACACTCAGGTTGATTCCATGTCTTAGCTATTGTGAATAATGTTGCAGTGAACACGGGTCATCACAAGTCTCTCTTGTTGGTCTTACCCAGGACAATCATGGAAACTGTGTACACCTTGGCATTTTCTTTATGGGGATTTTCGTGAGGAACAGAATTGGAAGACAAGCAGTAATATACAGGTAGTCTTGTTTGTTTTTCTTTTTCACCTTGAGGGACTCTAATATTAATGTTAATTAACATGTTAATTAAGGTTATCCAAATGAGTTAAGAGCCAAACTGGATTAGATTTGACCTTTCTCAGCTCATATAAGGTGAGTCCTCTGCAGGATTTAAGCAGTTAAATTCATCTCACTTTTTGTAGAAACCCTTTCCGCCTGACTCCAGGAAATACATTGTTGAACCATATTGAGTTAGAAGAGTGAAACTAAACTTCCTGAGTCTGGCTGGAAACTGATTCTCCAGTCAGTCATTAAATCTAAACGCTTCTTTCCATTGTTCTGCATTCTCTGCCTCACCACATGTGCCAATGGAGTGCAAACTGATTTTTATGTGAACAAAAGGTGATTATTTTTAAAAACATGTTTTGAAAACGCAATCTATTTATTATGATGAATTAGAGGGCTTTGGTACTTTTAATTATTTTGACACGTCAGTCCTCTTTTCCACTTATCACGCCTGGTACCAGTGTAGAGAGGCAGACGTCTCCTGATGCATGTCATGTCAGTATGCTTGCTTTGTACTGGTGCCCTGAAAAACTGTTCTGGCTTTCATTTACCAGGCAACATGGCCTGTGATTGGAAGAACAGCCTTCTTCTATGTGTGTCTGATAGGCGTATCTGTGTATCCAGGGCACATGATCAAAGATAGCCCGTGGAGGAAAGCATGGCTCACCTTCTGGAAGTGACTCTTGATTGGCCATATACTCTCTGGATCAGCAGCTACTAGAGGTCACTTTGAGACAGTTTTTTACCCAAAAGCTTCCTGATACGCTTTTATTTTCCTAGATCCCCAATCTGCCATTGTTTTTTTGATATTCTCTTGCTCTCTGAATAGAGACATTTTTGAAGCAGGAATGACAAGAGAGATCTTTCAGGATATAAGATAAACTTTTGGACTTTTGCACTTAGTGTCAGCTTCATATACCTGCCACGAAGTATGAATTAATTGAGGAAAATATGTAAATATGTGCAGAGTTGTAACTATAAATTTTTATACCCATTCAAAGCTATCCAGGCATTTTGGCCTACCAGTTCTCCAAACTGAAACTGATGTTTCAGTTTCTCTTTGAACCTACAACAGAGAAGTAAACAAGTCGTGCACACTGGCTTTTGAAGTGAAATAGAAGAAAATCGCAATTTGGAAATTTTATGAGCATAAGCCACTCACAGGTTTTGCTTAGTTTCCATAGGAACTGCTTCCAGACCTTTTCATTTATCTTGAAACCACTACAAGACAAGAATTCACATCTACTATAGTGTCATGTTAATTATACCACTAGCTGAAGTCATGTGGTGGGGCTCTGAGTATATCTAGTATTTCAGCAGTTGATTTGAAGGAATGAAGCCAGAGGAAACCAAATACCTCTTATCTCTAGAGAACTTCACTAAGGAGCATGTAGTATGAGTCCACATAGATATGATCTGATAGAACTGTAGGTTGTGAAGCAAGCTGGGTGCAGCACTTGTAGAGAGTATTGCCCCAGCAGACGTACCTAAAAACATTTGTTACTGATATAAGGGAATGAGGACTGGAGGAAAGTCATCTATCCCTGAGGTACAGAGTAAATGTGCTAAGTCAGATACTTATTTGTGTCTAAATTGCCTCATTTTAAAAGTAGGAGCAAAAAGAGAGAGTTGCCATAGAGAGTTGATATAAGAATCGGACTATACAGCTGAAAGGCAATGCTATTGCTTTTATTCTTCTAGCAAACATTTATTGAGTACCCTGTGCCTGGTACTCAATTCAGTGCTTGGAACACAGAAACGAAGAAGGCAGAATCCCTGCACTGGATATGGGGCCTGTGGTCTACTTGGTCTCATTAGAGATCTCGTCACAGAAGTAAAAACTATAATGCAATGTGGTGACTGGTAGAGGACCACAGCAGGCTCTTCTCTCCTGCGGGTAGGGGGGAATGAGGAAGGGATTCCTAGAGAAGGTGACTCCCAGAGCTGAGTCTCAAACTTGTTATCCAAACAGAGGATGGTGGAAGTATAATGAGCAGGTGCATATGAGTAAAAAAGCAGTGGCAGGGAATTATAGGTTGGGGCACTGGGTGAAGGGTAGGTAGTGGTTAAAGATGGTTAGAAATTCGTTCCAAGTAGGATGGGAAGCAGTAGCTTATCTTTCCCCATCTGGTGCTTATTTTCATTTTAGATAAGGTCTCCATGAAGACAGGAAAGGAGACTCTCTGTGTGTGTGTATGTGCGTGTTAGATCCCAAAAGCGTAGGCATATTAAACAGTCCCTAGGAAAGTGTGTGTGTGTGTGTGTGTGTGTGTGTGTGTGTGATCCCAAAAGCATAGACACATTAAACAGTCCCTAGGAAACTGTGTGTGTGTGTGTGTGTGTGTGTGTGTGTTAGATTCCAAAGCGTAGGCACATTAAACAGTCCCTACGAAACTCTGTGTGTGTGTGTGTGTGTTTGTGTGTGTTAGATTCCAAAGCGTAGGCACATTAAACAGTCCCTAGGAAACTGTGTGTGTGTGCGCGCGCGTGCGTGTGTGTGTTAGATCCCAAAAGCGTAGGCACATTAAACAGTCCCTAGTCATCTTTTCTTAGGTGGCATCATGAATCTGCAGTGCATATTAGTACAAAATATGTGGATTCTTCTGTTTAGATTCCCAGAAACACATGACTTTTTAATAATATATGCTCCTCCATCATTAAAAAATGGAGGTCATAGGAAATGTTTTGTCACTTTGGAAATGTGGAAAAAAATGGGAGAGGGGGCAGCAAAAGTCCCTTGCAGATTCTCCTCATTGCTAGTCACAAAGAAAACTGTACTTTATAAACAGCAATATCTAGACATACTTTATGTCGAGTTTTTAGCTGTTTGAATGGATACGTGTTGCATTTTCTTTACTTTTCCCTTTTGAAAGAACATTACACTTAAAAATAGTTAAATCATAATTTGTAAAATGAGACTCGATAGCAACAAACAACCCTCCTATGGTGTATCATAAATGCCTGGAACGTCTTTGGGTAAACACAGTGACATTCCTTTTGACCAGGTGGAATGACATGGGGAATATCACTCATAACAAGTCGACCATTCTAGTGGAGCTCGTCAATAAAGAAGAGACTGCCCTCTTTCACACGGTAAGCAAAACAGACAAACAGAGGCAGGGGCTGACAAGACATTGGCTTTTGGACTTTTCAACTCCTCATGTCCTTTCCTGGCTCTCCTCATCTTGAGATAATAAATATTCTCTTGAAGAGATGCTTTCTAGTACTTGCTCAATGCTATCATTACTTATTTCAAAATAGTGGTGCTGAAATACCCATGTTTGAAATACCAGGTTTCCGGCTGGGCATGGTGACTCACGCCTGAAATCCCAGCACTTTGGGAGGCTGAGGCTGAGGCCGGTGGATCACTTGAGGTCAGGAGTTCAAGACCAACCTGGCCAATACGGTGAAACCCCATCCCTACTAAAAGTACAAAAATTAGCCGAGCATGGTGGCGAGCACCTGTAGTACCAGGAGGCTGAGGCAGGAGAATCTCTTGAACCCGGGAGGCAGAGGTTGCAATGAGCTGAGATCATGCCACTACACTCCAGCCTGGGCAACAGAGCTAGACTCCATCTCAAAAAATAAAAAATAAAATACTAGGTTTCCAAGCTGACTTTTGACTCTAGGAGTCTGCTCCCTCCACCTGCCTTATGTGTGATGGATCACGTTGTCTGGTGTGCCACCTTCCTCAGCACTCTAGTTACAGCCCTCCTCTAGTGACCCCTGATTCTATTGCAGTGCATTTGCTTTTGCTGGCGGACCTGAGTTTTCTTTCCCATTGTAGCCCAAGCTTAATCTGAAGTAAGCTGAGCCATTGACCTTCTGTTGAGTGCCTCCTCAAGGGCCAAGGCGTCTCACTGCCTCCAATTTAATGAGTTCTGATGTTTATTCTATGCTCTGCCTTGATTCAGTTATTTATTTTGAAAGCACTTGGTTGGGAATTACGTAAAGACATGCCGGTTCATCAGTGTAACCCCGGCACTCTGGACCTAGGGATTCCTTAGCAGACAGCGCGTTCCGCCACTCTTTGGCAGGCTTTGTACGCATAGCTGCTGCCGAAATTCAGCAGGCTGGTTTACTTGCTGGCCCGTGTGTTAGTTTGTGCTTGAGATGAAGGTTGGAAGGGATGTGCCCCTCCTCAGAAGAATTTTAGTGAAACGTGTAGTCCAACAAATGTTGATTTCTTTTTTCTCTGTGTCTTCTTTTCCAAGGATGATATCGAAAATGCCAAGTACATTTCTCGGTTGTTTGCCACACGACACAAGTTTTACAAACAAAACAAAATCTGCACTGAGTAAGTAAACATTTAGTCCCCCGCCTGGATGGCTTTGTCACATTAAATTCATGTCCTTTTGGGGTGTTGTATATCACTTTTCCTATTCACTCTTTTTCCTTGTTTCTCGTAGAAGCTAAAGACGTAAGCTAAAGCCAGGGCAGGAGGGAAAACTAATGATGAAGGCTGTCTAGTGTAGTGCATATGCCCAGAGAGCGAATAATTCACAAATTGACTGTGAATGCTTGGCTGCCTGGACGGGTTGGCCCACATTAGCGCCTTTCCAACCCTCTGCTAGGAGTTTGGAGGAGTGGAGCAGTTCCCAATTTGCCAGGGTGCCCCTTCGTGTCAGATGCGGAGTGTGTTCAGAAGTGGGTAACAGAGTGACGAGCTAGCTTGAAAGAGAAGACGCTCTGTCATCCTCAGCCCCGTGTCGCTTACACAGTTGGCTAACCCTGCGTGTGCTCCTGGGTCATGTCATCTGACTGTAAATGAGAGGCCAGGGTAATTAGAGGAAGATGTGGAAGACACTCATAGGTGTCCCAAATCCGTGTGTATTTTTTTTAATTTAATTTGGAAATAAAGAGGAGTGTGATGAGGGCACTTAAATGCGGCCTGACCTCGGATGAAGCGTGCTGGGGCTCACTCTATCATTGTCTTTTTCTTGGTTACCTTCAAAAGACGTTCCTCAGCAGAATACATTCAGCGGTTTGGGCGCCCAATGTGTTTAATTTTGTTTCAAAGAGCGTCAGGGTTATAAATGCAAGAGAAGAACTGCTTTTCCACTCCCACAGTGGACACATCCGAGAGTATGTAGAGTATTGTCCTAGAGCAGTTCCTGCAGAAGCACGCGGCTGCTTTATAGCTGGAGCTCCAGGTCATGGCAGACTTTTTTCTCCACACCGCGGAGGCTCTTTTAAGCCAGTCAAGGCAATTGGTCACTGTCGGGGTCTGAAAGTATGTCTGATAGTATGAGGCCTACCAGCTTGGTTTGCAAATGTAAATCAGAAGAAGGCCTGATCCGGGAGTGGCAAGTGAAGCCGCCTTACGTTTCTTCTGGACACATTCCCGCACGTGCCCCACCTCATCATTCTCTTGAGCGGGTTCCCCATAGGTCGCTTCTGTGTATTTCTACTCTGCTGTCGCCTTTGACTTGTGGGGCTGTCTTTGACATGAGCAAGAATGCTATCCTTGTTCTTCTGTAAGATGAATTTAAAAACTGAGAAGTGAATTTCACTCTTGTCTTCTGACTTAACCACAGCTCAGCAAATGGCTTTACTCTAACATTTATGGAGTTTTTATTTTTTATTTGTGGTCTTTTCTTCCAGTATTAGTGATCGTCATGTATTAGTCTGAAAACTAAGAAGAAATTCTGTTTCTGTAATAACCACTCCTTTCCTCTTCCTAACCAGGTATAAGAAGTTCCTAACCTCTTGCCTGATTAAAATCTGGGGTATACTCTCAAAATTACACACACACACACACACACACACACACACACACACACACACTGTCTCTCTTTCCCTCTCTCCCTCTCTCCCTCCCTACACACACACACACACACACACACACACACTGTCTCTCTTTCCCTCTCTCCCTCTCTCCCTCCCTACACACACACACACACACACACACACACACACACACACATACACACTCTGTCTCTCTTTCCCTCTCTCCCTCCCTCCCTCCACGCATGTACAGCAGCATCCTTCTCCAGAGGGTGTTACTCTGAACTCTAAAAGATCATTATTGATTTTTCTGCTCCTGCAGAGCTGCTGCTTTGTCTTCTGGAGGTAATAGCTCCCTTGAGTGGCTCCTTGATTTTTTGGCATAAGGAGAAAAATTAGAGGGGAGTATTTATAACATAGGTCTGATAATATATTTAGCCAGTCACTTAAAAACCCGCTGCTGCTATATTACTTCCATCATTTCATTAAAGATATTTTATCACCAAAAAAGTAGGAAGGATGAAATCTCCAGAATAAAGAGAGTCCTTTAAATTGAAGAACTCAGCTTAATGAAAAACTGTACATGTCCTGGTTTCTGTTTTGTTTTATGGTAACACTGAGAATGAGGGAAAATGTTACAGCATTTGGGACCCATTGCTTGAAGCCATCTTTGATTTCAACTCTCAAGAATTCGCTAATACTTCCAGTTCATTTTTTAATCTCTACATTAAAAAATATGTTGGTTCTTAGTCTGGAAAATACCTGATCAGATAAATGTTTGTAAAATGTATTATCCTAATAAAAATTACCTTTATATGGTCACACTAAAAATATTGTATCTATTTTAGATTTCCATTTGACTGGAAGCATTTTAAAAACATTTTTTCTTGCATTTTTTAAAAACTGAAAGATTTTACATATATACAACAGTACAAAGAGTACAGTTTTTAAAAATCCATGTAATTGTGATATTTTTCAGTCTTATTTCCCTCAGTGTTTCTATAGAAATAAGCCTCCATCTGTTTAATATTACTTTGTAAAACTTATTCTAAAAGTATCCTATCCAAACATTTTGAAAATAAAAGCAAAGGAAATCGAAATTGTTCTTAGTGTTACTGCTGAGAAACAAGCCATGTTTATGTTTTGATGTAACAATTATCAACCTTATTTATTTACTTCCTCTCCTTCTCTTGTCTATTATACTATCAATAATAATAGCCATTCTCATTTTTTCATCTCTTCATGTAGACAGTCAAATTCTCCACCTCCCATCAGACGCCAGCCCACCTGGAGCCGGTCCTCTCTGGTATGTATAGAAGCTGCAGTGATCAAGTGATCTGACTGTTGAGCATTCTTTGTTACTAACTTGAGGCGGGGGAAGATGAGGGCATCATGATGAGGTGAAATTTTGTGATAACACAGAGGCGTCATTCTGTCAAGCAGGTGTGATGCACACACATTTTATCCCCCTTGGACCTGTCCGTCCCCACCTCTACTCTAAGTGTGGCTGAGGGTTTAGGCTGTGAGTAGGTCTTATTCCAGGCCCATGGAACCATGTTACCTCAGCATATAGCCCATATGTTTTCATCCCCTTGCTTATCTGTTCTAGTTGTTGTGTGAATACGCATCTTCAGTTGTGAGCCCCACAAATACGTTTGCGTTCACTGCCATGGAGAGAGTTTAATAAACTAGTGAGAAAATGCCTTCTAAATGAGCAAAAATTGGACGGATCTAGTGGATGGTCTCAGGCAGAGTATCTGATGGGGAAAGTTGATTGCGTATTTCCTAAATTTAGGCTTTAAAAAAATCAGATTTCCAAAGCATTTCCATAATTTTAGGCTTTAATTAGCCAACAGAGTTTGAATTGACCTAGCCTTAGCTGCTGCCGCCTTTTTTTGTTTTAGTTTTTTTTAAGCTGCTGTCCTCATCACGTGAATAAGGAAACACCATTTCAATGCATGTGTTGTGTCTTAGGCTGTGTTTTATTTTGAGGATTACTCAAGGATAGTAGAAAAAAGATGTTAAGAGTTGGTTTCCTTTAATGTTTTCCGCTTGTTTTAACTCACAGTTCTTTAGTTTTAGGTTATGATTTTTTTTTACACAAAATCAAAACAAACTTATGGCCTTTTAACTTCTCTAGATCAACAATTCTTTCAAGTTGATAGAATGCAATTGAATTTTTCTTCATATTCAATGTATACCCTGTAGCATGTCTTTAACGTCTCTTTTGAAGGCAAAATTTCCAGGAAAATTTTTTTTCTGGAAAATGCATAGATATGGACTCTGAATTCTTGAGTTGAGGCATTGTATCATCACAGTAATTCCTGAGTGCCTGTGTGAATATTATTACTCTCAATATTACGCACAGTATCTCACATGTGGTCCCCTGCTCTGGAGATTTAAGGGATACCTTGGGCTTTCCCCCAAATACCAATAGATTTGTTCATGGCACTGATTTCTTTATTCTTCTCCTTTATGAATATTATCTTCCTTTTTCCTTCTTTAGAGTATAGATGTCTTTATTAGCAAAGTAATTTTTCATTTATGCCCTTGAAACCCCATGGGAGGCAAAGTGTTTTAAAGCTCTCTTGTGATCTTATCTTGTCCTCATTATCCAGAGAGGATGCTGAGGCTTACCGGTTTTATTTGGATGAAAACAGTTTACAGGAAGTCTGATCCAATTCATGGCTTCCTCCTTTCCCCTGTCCTTTAGGTTTAAACCATTTCACCAAGAGTTTCTTACAATGAGTAAGACCAGATGACATTGTCTCTTGGCTTCCTTGCTGATATAACTGGTTTTCGCCTGCCCTCTCCTATCTATATTTTGGCGTCAAATTTTTTTCTGTATTAGCTTGTCTGGAAAGAAATGGAATAATGCATTAGAATATATAAAGAGAGGAAATAAATACTATAATCCTGAAATGATGTTTGAGGGATTAGCTATTATTGTCCTTTGACAATGCTGTTTATAAACTGGCATAAGTCTGCTCATTTATGTCAGTTCATAAACCATAACTTACTTATTAGATTATTTTAAATAAGGCAAGAAAAGACAGCAAACCAACCTTGTCTTGCCATGTATTTCTATTCCTTTGTACAAATCCCTCCCCACTGTGTTCCTCTTTAGAGCCTGAAAATGGCTGTGCTACCATGGAAAAATTGAGTTGAATTACGTATTGCCAAGAAAAGGAAAAATATTTTTAAATTGCAACTCAAAAATGAGCCAACGGGAGACTTGGAAATATAGCACCTTTTCTTTTGTCACCCAAACTGCTTTCTTAGATGTATTTAATTTCAGTTCTTCATTTCTTCTGTCTTGACTCCTTTTAATTCTTGGATCCCTTTTTTTAATTACCCCTTTGATGATCAAGCATTGTTTGTGGCAGAGAAAATGATAGGTGAGTTATTCACCCAGCTTCAAGCTCTTGGCCAGTGTGTTTCTTCCATTGAGGGATGCTGAGAAAGTGTGACCCCTGCTGGATTTGGGTTTCTTGGTTTGAGCTCAGATTCTTCTCTTTTAAAATAGCCTTATAGATGTATTTTAAAGATTACTAACAGAAATATAAGAGATTGGCTGGGCACGGTGGCTCATACCTGTGATCCCAGCACTTTGGGAGGCCAAGGCGGGTGGATCATCTGAGGTCAAGAGTTCAAGATCAGCCTGGCCAACATGGCGAAACCCATCTCTACAAAAAATACAAAAACTAGCCAGCCATGGTGGCGCAGCACCTCTCATCCCAGCCACTCGGGAGGGTGAGGCATGAGAATCACTTGAACCCAGGAGGCAGAGGTTGCAGTGAGCTGAAACTGTGCCACTGCACTCCAGTCTGGACAACAAGAGTGAGACTCTGTCTCAAAAAAAGAAAAAAGAAATATAAGAGATTATCTTTTTTGGTGGCTTATGTTTAAACAAGTGTTTTGAGGTTTTTTTTTTTCCCCCGCAGATCAAAATTCTTATTTCAAGCAAATTCTTACCTGGAACCTTGATATGTAAATAAAATGGATAATGCTTGAGGTAGGGGGAGAGAGGAGCTTGATTTGATTGATAGGAAACTGAGAGGGGCTGAGGTTAAATGATTTGCTGTATATTATATTAGCGCATAACCGTCTCTCCTTTGTTGGCTCACCAAATATTTAATCCACTGAAGTATTTTTTATTCCTCTAAAAGCTTGTCCCTCTTCCACAGCATGAAGTTATTCGGGTTCAGTCTAAATAGCCATTTTTAAGAGACTGTGGAAAAGATTCTGCACTGAGGTAGGGGGCAGACAGGCCCCTTTCCATACTTGGTTCTGCAGTGGGGAAGGTCAGCAAGTGGTCTTGAGAGCTACACACTCATTGTTGTGAGCCACATTTTAGATATTTAAGTAGATTCATTTTAGATATTTAAGTAGATTCAACCCGGGCTCAGCTTAACACTAACGCTGTTCCTGTTTAAGGTTGATGTGGTCTCAGGTGTAGCTATGCTGATGTGTAGGAGCTTATGAATGGAATTTTGAAAAGAATGAAACAGGTGTCCCCTTATTCTCATTTCTGAGATGGATTATAATAATTTACTCTTTTTATTTTTTGGAGACAGTTTCTCTCTGTTTCCCAGGCTGGAGTGCAGTGGCATGATCTTGGCTCACTGCAACCTCTGCCTCCTGGGCTCAATGACTTTCACACCTCAGCCTCCCAAGTAGCTGGGACAACAAGTGCATGCCACCACGCCTGGCTAATTTTTTTGTATTTTAGTAGAGACGGGGTTTCACCATATTGCCCAGGTTGCTCTTGAACTTCCGAGCTCAGTCAATCCTCCCACCTTGAATAATTTACCTTTTCTAAGTTTCTTGTGAAAGAAGGCACAAAGAACTTTGCAAGTGTATTAGAACATAGATACTAAATTGTTACATTCAATCTTTGATGGTAGCTTCTTTCTCTTTCTGATCTTGAACCAACTTCATTTCTCCCTTACCGTTTCTCCAGTCCCAAACTTAGTGATGAGAGGAGAGTGCAGGTGGGTAGAAGAAGGTTGGGTCAAAGGGGTGACAGTGACAGCAGCTGCCATGAGCCTCCCTGACGACATGGCGGGACTGCTGTGTGCCCGGGCCGGGTGTGTGAGTCGTTAGCAGGGTCTGGCCAGGCCTCCCCACCTCCTCTGTGTTCTCTGTTTCAGCCCAGGCAGCAGCCGTACATCCTGCCTCCCGTTCACGTGCAGTGTGGTGAGCACTACTCGGAAACGCACACTTCGCAAGGTAACGCTGGCTTGCCGTTCTCCCTTCTTAAGACAAAAAGTTGAATACCAGTAAGCAGTAAAGAAGACTTTTTAAAAAGAGAAGACAGGGATGCTTTCTTTTTAACTTTGTCATTGTCTGAATGATAGTATCTAACAGCTTCAATTTGCAGAAGGCTTAAACTATCAGTTACCTCTGATCAAAAAATTTCCCCGGTATTGGCTGCTCTGCGAGTCGGGGTCAAGGCAGTGAGCAAGTTCTTTCTTCTCCCTTTCCTAAGTGAGCTTAGAGAAGAGAGCGTGATAGCTCAGCCCAAGTGAATGCACTTCACCTTCATTGCCAGTATCAGAAAGCTCCTGGCAGTCACTCTGCTTTTCGTGGTGACATAGAACACGGGCATGCAGAATAATTGGAAGAAATACACAAAGTCAGCCTTTTCTCTTAGCTGTTTTTCTCATCTCTTTCTCCAGCCCCTTTCTTGGTACACTTGCTTTTTTCTTTTCAGAGTAAAGTAAATCTGTTTTATTCCTCTCTTTCTCCCAAAATGTCTCCCATGCAAAATGTGTGAAAAAGCTTCTTCTACTAGTAATGACTTCATGGTAACAACTAACATTCATAGAGCAATTATGGTATTGCAGTACTTGGCATATATTGTTTCATGTGATCCTTAAAAGAAACCTATAGGTACTGTTATTATTTCTATTTTCCAGATATACAAATTGGGGTACAGAGAGATTAATGATGGAACTTAGATATGAAAATCGGTAACTTGTAATCATTATGCTAATGCATTTGAAAAAAGGAGATGGCAGAAAACCTTGGATGTTGGAAATATAGTAAATGGTTGATTCATTCTATGTTATCAACTGGCCATTTTGAATCCTCTGCTATATGAAAGTGTGAGCATCAGCCGGGCGCGGTGGCTCACACCTGTAATCCCAGCACTTTAGGAGGCCGAGGCGGGTGGATCACGAGGTCAAGAGATCGAGACCATCCTGGTCAACATGGTGAAACCCCGTCTCTACTAAAAATACAAAAAATTAGCTGGGCATCGTGGCGCGTGCCTGTAATCCCAGCTACTCAGGAGGCTGAGGCAGGAGAATTGCCTGAACCCAGGAGGCGGAGGTTGCAGTGAGCCGAGATCGCGCCATGCACTACAGCCTGGGTAACAAGAGTGAAACTCCGTCTCAAAAAAAAAAAGAAAGTGTGAGCATGAAAACCAAGACAATCAATACTATTTAATAAAATAGTACTTTTTACAAGGAGACTAGCAAAGTTACCACATTTCTATGGGAAGGCACCAAACCCCGTGGGAGGTGGCTGAATTGCAGCACCTTTGTCTCTGTGTTCCCCTTGTTTGTCCTGCCTGTCTCATCTGATCAGATCTCTGTCCATGCTCCTCCTCTTCAGTTGACTATTTTCAGTCACCTTTTCTGTTTTTCACCTCCTCTGAGTTTGTCTTTCTCTGTTTTGCTCATGCTTAAATCTGTAGTGTGAAAATGAATATATCTCGGCCACAGAAAGGCAAGAGATTGCCTTCCTGGGGGCGTGTGTATGTAAGAACACCGGACACCTAGAATGGGCCTGATTTTAGAAATCTGCTTTTTATCTCTTTAGGTACCTCTTTAAACTATAATTTTTACTTGAATTGACCTAAGTGATGAAATAGATCTAGAGGGGATTTTAGGAATTGCCGAAAAGAACTCTTGATTCTAATTTTGCCCTCTGTTGCTGCTCAGGACCAACTAGCTGTGCTGACACCCTGGCTACATCATTTGTTTTGTGTCTTTAGAATGCCCAGCAGTCCCCTGGGTGAAGGGGCCTTTTCCATTGCCATCAGGAAGAGCAGCTCTAAGTCCTTAGTAACTGAAATCTTTTGCCCTATTAAAGTTCTTGACTTCCTGGTCTAAATATTCAGTCCTGTTGCTAAGCCTTGCACAAGAGGACAGGTCTCCCCAGTTGGCCATTGTTGGTGCCTGATTTCAAAGCTCATGGCAAAATTGAGAACTTCCCCAAGCGACACTTACTCCAAGTGTGTGCATGCCCTTTGATTAGGTTTGCTTTTTCCTTTCAGTATGCTTTAAGGTGTTCTTTCTGTATGTTGGCATTTCATCCAAGATAGTATTTGTTATTCTGTAGAATATGTTGGTGGAGACCATGGGATTTCATTTTTTATGACTTATTTAAATTAAAAGTCACCTCATGAGTATAGGATGTACATTGTTGTGGCAGAATGGCGTGGAGGTTCACGTGCCTTTGCTTGACTTCTTGTAGACAGCATTTTTCATGGGAATGAAGAAGCCCTGTATTGCAACTCTCACAACAGCCTGGACTTAAATTATTTAAATGGCACCGTCACCAATGGCAGCGTGTGTAGCGTTCACAGCGTCAACTCCCTCAACTGCTCGCAAAGTTTCATCCAGGCCTCCCCCGTGTCCTCCAACCTCAGTATCCCTGGGAGTGACATCATGCGGGCCGACTACATCCCGAGCCACCGACACAGCGCCATCATCGTGCCCTCCTACAGGCCGACCCCCGATTATGAGACGGTCATGCGGCAGATGAAGAGGGGGATCCTGCATACAGACAGCCAGAGCCAGTCTCTGAGAAACCTCAACATCATCAACACCCATGCCTACAACCAGCCAGAGGATCTGGTGTACAGCCAACCCGAGATGCGGGAGAGACACCCCTACACTGTCCCTTATGGGCCACAGGGGGGCTACAGCAACAAACTTTTCAGTCCATCCGACCAGATGAACCCAAAGAATCATGTGGTGCCGAGCAAGCCGGGGGCAAGCGCCATCTTGCACACGGTGAGCACCCCCGAGCTGGCCAACATGCAGCTGCAGGGCACCCATAACTACAGCACCGCCCACATGCTCAAGAACTATCTCTTCAGGCCACCGCCCCCCTACCCACGGCCACGCCCTGCCACCAGCACTCCAGACCTGGCCAGCCACCGCCATAAGTACGTCAGCGGCAGCAGCCCCGACCTGGTGACCCGGAAGGTGCAGCTCTCGGTGAAGACCTTCCAAGAGGACAGCTCTCCGGTGGTGCATCAGTCTCTCCAGGAGGTGAGCGAGCCCCTCACAGCCACCAAGCACCACGGCACGGTGAACAAGCGCCACAGCCTGGAGGTGATGAACAGCATGGTGCGGGGCATGGAAGCCATGACGCTCAAGTCGCTCCACCTCCCCATGGCGCGCCGCAACACGCTCCGGGAGCAGGGGCCCCCCGAGGAGGGGCCGGGCAGCCACGAGGTCCCCCAACTCCCTCAGTATCACCACAAGAAGACCTTCTCTGATGCCACCATGCTGATCCACAGCAGCGAGAGCGAGGAGGAGGAGGAGGAGGAGGCTGCAGAATCGGTGCCCCAGATCCCCGTGCTCCGGGAGAAGATGGAGTACAGCGCCCAGCTGCAGGCGGCCCTGGCCCGCATCCCCAACAAGCCCCCACCTGAGTACCCCGGCCCGAGGAAGAGTGTGAGCAATGGGGCGCTGAGGCAGGACCAAGCCGGCCTTCCTCCCGCCATGGCCAGAGCCAGGGTGCTGAGGCACGGGCCGGCCAAGGCCATCAGCGTGTCCCGGGCCGACCCGTCGGCTGTCAACGGGGCCTCTCTCGGTCCATCCATCTCTGAACCCGACCTGACAAGCGTGAAGGAGCGGGTCAAAAAAGAGCCCGTGAAGGAGAGACCTGTGTCTGAAATGTTCTCCCTGGAGGACAGCATTATAGAGAGAGAGATGATGATCAGGGTGAGTGTCCTCCTCTCCCGGGGCGTTTTCCAGAAGGCACAGGCTTCAGGCACTGAGCAAGGGGCAAGGCTTATGCGGGGAATGCAGTAGGTTTTTAAGGAATCATTGAGCATTTAATCAGGTGGTACTTTATTACAGAAAACATTGAGGTTTTGCCCTTTCAAATAAGTCTTCCAATCTTATTTGTGGCTTCTAACAGATGTACTTGGTACGTTGTTATGGCCAGTGCCTCAGCCAGCATTTTGCTGTTTATTCAAGGCTCAGACTTCAGTTGTGTGAGCTGCTATTATGGAAGCTCACCTTTCTATGTCTTTTAGTGTTTTGTTTTCTTGAAGGAAAGCTGCCCTCTGCCCCCAGTTAGATATTAAAAAGCAGCATCCCTATACTGCCTTCTGTATAGATCTGTAAGTCAAGACAGCTCACCAGTATTGTCTGGACTGTAATATGTCTAGCTTTATATTCAGACTTTCTTTGAATAGATGTTTCACACAGATTCAAGAAAATTATAGTAATTGGATATATAATTCTCCATTAAACTTACCCTTTTGTCTGTTTGTTTAAAACTTGTACTTTATGTTCCTCAAATATTTTTACTTAGGCTTTTTGTCATTATCCACAGTGTTTCTTGTTTTAAAGCTTGAGCCACTTTGTGGTTTTAGCCTCAATATAATAATCATTCCCTTACTCTTAGAATTCCTTTTCCTCTGTCACTTTGCCTTTGTATAGTTTGTAAAAATGAGGACCTTAGAAAATCAACGTTTCCTGTGAACTCAAGAGACTATATGAGCAGTGCCCAAATCAGTAGGATTAGGCAGGTAAAACCAGGTGGATAGCAGATATGTTATGATCTCTTGGGCAAAGGTATAGTTATGTGCGTGTCTACGAGGTCATAGTGATTTTCTATTAGCATAAAGATCATGTGACCAGGGTGAGGTAGGAATATCCACGAGACTGTGTAAATTATGGTAAGGGAGGCAGTATGTAATATTCATGAATCAAACACCTAGCTAATTGCTTTCCTGAAAATGGTCTATGTTCTAAAAGATCTAGGTTTTTTGTGGTTTTTTTCTTTAACTTATGAAGATTCAAGTCACTAATATGTTACTTGGTCTGGTTTAAAATGAAAGCAACTGGCTATGGTAAGGTATAGAAAATGGCTGAATTGTATCAGAATATTTAAGACTTAAATTAAGTTCTGAGTTACCTCACCTTATAAAAATATGTCAATATACTAAGTACTCAACAAAGATCCAGGATATGGGATATTTAAAAATACATTTCTCTTGGATCAGCATCAAAAATATCAGTTTCTGTACAACCCATGTCAAGTTTTTAAGTATACATACATTGAAATTATTTCTGATAGAAATCACAAACTCCACAGAAATCACTAAAGATATATACAGACAACTTTCAAATACATTTTGACATCAAAGTCAGGCAGTTCACTTGGAAGAAGTTATAACGAGTACCCCTGAATTTTTGTAGTAAGATGTTTGACGTCAACTTTGATTATGGGAATTCTTTACATCTCACACAAAGGAGGCACTGGTGCTTAAGAAAATTACTAGAACTATTAAGACTGAGGTGAAGAATTTGTACAGCTTTCCACAATCTCAAAGAGGTAGTGATAGATACTTGTCCTCCTGGCAATAACAAATGCACTTTCTTCCAAGTTGTTTTTCAGCCCTGGTTTGCTATAACGCTTCATCAGGAGGAGTTCTAGGGTATCCTTGCTGTCTCTGTTCCCAGCAGCAAGATGCAAGGGGACCAAGAGCCTTTTGTTCGGGCATTGACATCTGCATCATGCTGCAGGAAGAAAGAAGCCACTCTGGTATTATTCCACTTACAAGCACTGTGCGGGAGCGTCCAGCCATCCACAGTCACTGCATGAACATGTGCGCCCTGTGCAATGAGCTCCCGGACAATATCTAAGTGTCCACTGTAGGCTGTGCGATGAAGAATGGTATACTCCTCTTCATCCCTGGTGTTCACCTGAGTGGCCTTTTCAGAAAGTAGTCTCCGCACTGTAGTAGGCTGATTTTTTTCAGCAGCCCAAAGAAGCAACTTGCTGGGTCTTTTTCCATTTTTTGTGTTGCAGTTGATACCACTCTTCCTTTTTTTCATCTTGCTCCTCGACTTCATCAGAATTGCCTACCCAAAGACTTTGAGTACCGGTAGGAATAAGGTGTCCATGTGTTTCCAACAATTCAAGTTGGTTAAAGTGTTCAGAAAAGTCCAAGAAATTCTCTTGGTCTGGTATTCCATCATTATTTCCTTTTTCTTTTTCCATTTTTACTACTATTCTAAATAAAAAGCATTTTGAATGCCAGGGTATAAACAGTCTTTCTAGAAATGAATTATGACTGCTTTATTCATCAAGATCTAACAGAAGGGAAAATTGCCACCGTCAAACTTACTCTATCAAAAATTCACACATGTATGTGAATACACACATACATATGTATATATACGTCCATATTACCATTTGAAGATCCATCCTAGTGGTAGACACGAATAGCTCTTCTTCAGAATATATACAGAGCCAGGTATAGTGGTGAACACCTCTAGTCCCAGCTACTTGGGAGGCTGAGGTAGGAAGATCACTTGAAGCCAGCCTGGGCAATATAATGAGATCTCATCTCTACAAAAACAAAAAAACAGCCAGGCATGATGGCAGGAGCCTGTAATCCTAGCTAATCAGGAGGCTGAGGTGGGAGGATCGCTTGAGCCTAGGAATTCAAGGCTTCGGTGAGTTGTGATTGTGCCACTGCACTCCAGCCTGGATGGCAGAACTAGACCTCGTTGCTTA
This sequence comes from Aotus nancymaae, assembly GCF_030222135.1. Taxonomy (NCBI): domain Eukaryota; kingdom Metazoa; phylum Chordata; class Mammalia; order Primates; family Aotidae; genus Aotus; species Aotus nancymaae. The sequence continues at coordinate 2,847,628 of NW_026988445.1, read as the reverse complement.
AAAAAAAAAATATTGTACAATCTGGGGAGACAGTTATGTTGTCAGAACAGGACAATGCAGGTACATGTAGAACAGCGAAGTGCATTTGCTCTTACTAATGAGAAAATGTTTGGATTATTGCTACTTAAAAAAATCTCCATTGCTGCTTCCCATGAACATTTTCACTTTCTTAAAAAAAAAAAAATTAATTAGAACTAATCAAAGCGAGATTGACTTCTCTTCATTCACCGAAGTTGCACTATAAGGTAGCCAATCCTAATTTTAGGAACTCCACGACAGTTGTAACTTAAAATTTGCTTTGATGGAGCCCATTAGACCACCTTCATTTCCAGGTCTTCCTAACCCATCATTAGGATTCAACCTGAAAAGAACAATCAAGGCCCAAAGATTTCAGGAAGCCCAGTTCCCGGGGTCAGAAATGGAATCTGTAGCAACCTTGTTACTTTTGGAAAACCTTAAGAACATTCTCAATTTGGCCAGCCCCGCTAGAGTGGTGCTAAGAGTTTTTTATACAGACACGACTTTTTGCAAACCTAGAAGGAAATTGTGCAAGGTGTACCTTTGCCTCTAGCAAAGAAAACCTTTGGCTTGGAATGGAAGAAATGTGTGGGTGGATGCCGTTGGGAGAGAGCTTTCCCAGTGTGGAAGAAAGTAATTCATTGGTAGAAATGGATTTTTCAATACTTCTTCCAGACCACTTAAAAGCAACATTAGCATCAAGAACCTAGCAGCCTAAGCATTTAATTTAGCTATTTCCCCTGCCAGCTCGATACTTAATGATGTCCACATGGTCTCATGACCTCATTTTGGTTGTACCCATCCTCTTCTTTTGTTACCCGTATTAAACAAATAGCCTGTAGCCGAAATCTTGGCACTGGTCTCCTCCTTAGAGCTCCTTGCATTATCATAAAAGAACAAGGGGTTTTTCACTTTTTTTTTTCTCCAGATACTTTTCCATTCCATTCATGTGGGTAATAATGACTAGCAAATTTTATCCATTAACCTTTACTTCAAGAAATAATTACCCCATTTCTACTTCATTTTCCCTGTTGAAATATTTTTTTTCCAAATCGGCTACACTCAGGAGCTCAAGGACACCAGCAGACCTTAGAGGAGGATTAGGAGCTTCTTCAGTAAGCCAGAAGGCCAGGCAAGGGTGACAGTGCCAGTGGCTCTGAGCCCAAGATGAGTCTCCATCTGTTTTGTTTGTAATGCGGAAACTCACCCCATAACCTAAGCAGCATCCCCACGGGTCAGATGCTTCTCTGCTCTCCTCACAATAGGCAGCTTTTGCAAGCTTGATGGGAATTCCTGAGAGGTGAGGGCCATTCTAAGGGCCCTCTTGATAGAACACAATGAGAAACTTTTAGCAAAAGAAAACTAGGGGGCGGGTGGGGGTGTGCAGGTGCAGGTATGGTGAGAATTTGCCCTCTGGGCAGCTCTCCTGCAGTGCTTGTCTATTTGATGGATAGTTCCGCAGCTTTTGTGGCTCCTCATTTTGGCTCCTACTGCTTCCTTGAAGGCACTTCCCTGCTTTGGAATCCCCTAGCCAGAAGTTGATACACTGAGAAGAACAGGCCAGATCAGATCTTTTGAATTATTCCTATTTTGTATGTCTGGTAACAAGCTGATAGGGTGAGTGAGAAGGAGCAAAGAGACATAGTTTGATTTATCACTGAGTAATAATCCTTTTTCAAGTAAGACTAATTAATTAATTTTTGTCTTAGACCCGGTTAGGGTCGCCTTACAGTGCAAAGTGGAAAGAAAGCAGGACTGCTGAGAGGAGCTCAGGACCCATGTTCCAGAACTATAGCTTTCTCAAAACTTTGGAGAGCAGTGAAATAGATTCCCAAGTGAAAGGGGTGACAGAAATTTAAAAAGGAAAAACTCTTTCTCCTCAAAACTAGAAGCAAGCAAACAAAGCCCTAAACATTTTAATCCAGAATCTTCCCCCAGGGGGTTCCCAAGAATTGAGAGACCAGGGCCATTTGAAAGAATATTACATCTTTTGGCGGTAAGTCCCTGAATACCGTAAACCCAGAAAATCTGAGACAGTCTCAGTTAACATAGAAAGTTTACTTTGCCAAGGTTGAGGGTATACACTTGTGGCACAGCCTCAGGAGGTCCTGACGGTCGGGGCACAGCTTGGTTTTATACATTTTAGGGAGACATGAGACATGAGTCAATGTAAGAAGTACGTTGGTTTGGTCTGGAAAGGCGGGACAGCTTGAAGCAAAGGCAGCGAGACTTGAAGTAGGGAGGGGCTTCCCCGTCACAGGTAGGTGAGAGACAAATGGTTACATTCTTTTGTTTCTGATTTGCCTCTCCAAAGGAGGCAGTCAGATATGCTTTTATCTCAGCGAGCAGAGGGGTGACTTTGAATAGAACGGGAGGCAGGTTTGCCCAACAGTTCCCAGCTTGAGTTTTCCTTTCAGCTTAGTGAATTGGGGCCCAAGGTATTTTCCTTTCACAGTACTTCTCTCACTTTCTCACAGTAACCTCCTCTGAGATGCTCCTTTGGTTTGTCTGATGGGTTGGCCATCACCAGGACAAGCATCCTGTTGTCAGTGTCACTAACACAGGCTTCATTCAGATTGTAGGTGACACTGTAGAGACACATGGAAGGGTGTAATGCAGTTCCCCGCCACCCGCAATTAGAACAATTCATAACCCTGTGTGATGACTCCGTCAAGACATCTTCTTGGGGAGTGAATTTATAGATCAGAGAATAAGGAAAAAAGTCTCCCAAGGCTTGAAAAGAAACCAGGGATTCAATGGCTCTTCATCTGTGGCAATTAAATGAATCTGCAAATTGGTTGTCTATAAGTGTGAATCAAGATCTTAAACTCTGCACAACTCATCTGCTTCTATGAGAAGTGCCTGTGTTCTTCCCTTAACTTCCAAGACACAGTTACTTTTAGGAAAGGCCCTTCATGGCTTGCTTGAAGTGAGTGTAAAGAGAGCTTTTTCATACTCAGTCAGTTTCAAGGACCTCAAGAAGCGCAGCAGGAAGCTAAAAACCAGGCCTGACCGATCCAATTTCAGTGTAGAGGCGAGGGCACAGAGGATGGAAATCAAAAAGCCACAAACCAGGGCCAGGTGTAAACATCAAAACTTTTCCCTAAGTGGTCTGCGCAGTTCCCGAGTCCGTGTTCCTCCATAGCTCGGCAGCATGCGGTGATGTCCCACCATCTGTGCTGGGAGTCACAACCTCTGTTATTGTGGACCCTCTGTGTGAAGCTGAAGGGTAATGCCTGGTGGATCGTCTTAAATGACCCCAGCCAGGCTTTGGTGTTAGTGAGCTGGCTAAACTACATCAGCTTTCAATTCTGGGAATGACACCACTCATAGGTACTCCAAGGACCAGAGATTAAATATAGAATTAACATCCTCAGCATTAGCCCCTTAAGACGGAAACTTAGGAAGATTTTTCTCTACAAAATATATGTGTATGGATCTCTCAGTCAACAGCAACAAACCGTTTTACAAGTTTTGCTCCATTCCATCTGTGCAAAAGGTCCATCACTGTAATTGGATTAGATGATTCAGATAAACCTGTTTCTCTTTGCCTTGTCCCGTTGTCCTTCAGCCATTATCTTTCTAAAGTGTCTGCACGTAACCTTTTTTTTTTTTTTTGCCCTATGGCAGGGTGTATTTTTAGGGAGTCTTTTTTCCTTATTTATTGGTCTATCTAGCTAAGGAGTTAATTAAGAATAAAAGCTCAGGAGTCCTGTAGCAACTGGCTTCCCGGGGTCTAGTGGGAATAGTGGGAAGGTTGTGTTTGAATTCGCCCTACTAATGGTGATTGTCTGCATTCCTTGGCTGGGGAGTTACAGATTTGGGGAGATTAAAACACATTCCAACATTCTACTAGTATTATAAACAATGAGAACATGCCTTTTCTTGCCTCAAGAATCTGGAGAAGCAGAAGATGGCAGGCCTGGAGGCACAGAAGAGGCCGCTGATGTTGGCAGCATTGAATGGGCTCTCGGTGGCTCGAGTCTCAGGGCGGGAAGAGAATCGAGTTGATGCCACCCGGGTTCCCATGGACGAGAGGGTAAGTGGCAGGCTTGTCAAACGTGATTCATTCTCTGCGGTCTTAGGATCCCAAAACACCGTCCTTGCCCAGACATGCCAGCACTGAGGTTTGTGTGATGCATTCGTTCTTCAATCTGAGATTAGGAAGATCAGGTATAGCTGTGTTGCATTAAATCAGTCCCTTCCAGCATCTCATGTTTCTCTCCTCCGGTCTTCCTGCTTTGTCAGGTTGGCGGATCAATGGTTGCCTAAAACCAGCAGCCCCTAACATGCCGTATGACTTGGTCAAGTCACTCAATTTCTTTAAGCCTGCTTCCTTTTTTGTAAAGCACAAGTGAACCACTTGCAGTAGCTCTCAATTTCTGTGATTTTTGTGAGCGATTGCCATTTCTTAGGAAGCAATTATTTTATCCAAGCATTTATTTTTATTCTTAATTTTAAAAAAACTTTATTTTCGTTTTGGGGCACATGTGAAGGTTTATGACACAGGTATGGCACAGGGGTTTGTTGTACGTATTATTTTATCAGCCAGGTATTAAGCCCAGTACCCCATGGTTATCTTTTCTGCTCCCCTCCCTCCTCCCACCCTCCATCCTCAAGTACCCCAGTGTCTGTTGTTTCCTTCTTTGTGTTCATAAGGTCTTATCATTTAGGTCCCACTTGTAAGTGAGAACATGTGGTATTTGGTCTGTTCCTGTGCTAGCTTGCTAAGGATAATAGCAGCCAGCTCCATCCATGTTTCCCCTCAAAAGACATGACTCTCATATCCAAGCATTTATAGAGTTCTTTAAAAATGCTGTCCCCTCGTATGACCATAAAATGAGGCTGATTTATAATTGTCTGGATAACACATTGTGAGAACATTGGTTTCGAAAAGCAGAAAACAGCTGCATGGTAGTGTTTTAGACGTGAAAAAAGGTGTATCCTTAGTTCCTGAAATTGCTGTCAGAAGGTTAAGAAACAGGTTGTATAAATGTAATAGAATACTAGTAACATTAGGGTGTTAGATTTCTGCCAGTATGTATCCAGAATTAGGATGTTTTTAGACCCAGAAGGGACTTTAGAGGAATCATTTAACCCAATTAATAGCATGTTATTGTTATTAGTAGTTTGGCCAGTGGGGAGGAAAAAAGAGATTTAATTTTCAGAGCTATAGAATTATGGACCAGTATCATGTTAAAAACAGCTACATATGTGGAGAAAAGGATGTTGGATAATTAAGATTAACAGTCTCTTTATCATTAGGACTTTGAACAGAGCATTATTGGCAAAAATTTTGATTTCTGAATTTCAACTCTTGCTAGTTCTTGCAGATTTGTTCTACCTGCAGTATGAGTAAGAAGGAAAATGGTTGTTAGATAAGGGAAACTATCAATATGGTTAATAATGAGACGAACTAACCAAGTATTGATTATACAACTTGAAATCTCATATTAACACAATCACTGTAAATATTTAAAGAAATTTGGGGTCCGGGCACGGTGCCTCATGCCTATAATCCCAGCACTTTGGGAGGCCGAGGCGGGTGGATCACGAGGTCAAGAGATCAAGACCATCCTGGTCAACAAGGTGAAACCCTGTTACTACTAAAAATACAAAAATTAGCTGGACATGGTGGCACGCGCCTGTAGTCCCAGCTACTCGGGAGGCTGAGGCAGGAGAATTGCTTGAACTCAGGAGGTGGGGGTTGCGGTGAGCCGAGATCGCACCATTGCACTCCAGCCTGGGTAACAAGAGCGAAACTCCATCTCAAAAAAAAAAAAAAGAAAGAAATTTGGTTGTTGCCGGGTGCAGTGCTCACGCCTATAATCCCAGTACTTTGGGAGGCTGAGGTGGGTGAATCACCTGAAGTCGGGAGTTCGAGACCAGCCTGACCAACATGGAGAAACCCCATCTCTACTAAAAATACAAAAAATTAGCCAGGCGTGGTGGTGCATGCCTGTAATCCCAGCTACTGGGGAGGCTGAGGCAGGAGATTCGCTTGAACCTGGGAGGTGGAGGTTGCAGTGAGCTGAGGCCCTACCATTGCACTCCAGCCCCGTGACAAAAAAAAAAAAAAAAAGAAGAAATTTGGTTGATTCATTGAGTTTTTTTTTTTTTTTTTTTTTTTGAGACGGAGTTTCGCTCTTGTTACCCAGGCTGGAGTGCAAATGGCGCGATCTCGGCTCACCGTAACCTCCACCTCCTGGGTTCAGGCATTTCTCCTGCCTCAGCCTCCTGAGTAGCTGGGATTACAGGCACGCACCACCATGCCCAGCTAATTTTTTGTATTTTTAGTAGAGACGGGGTTTCACCATGTTGACCAGGATGGTCTCGATCTCTTGACCTCGTGATCCACCCACCTCAGCCTCCCAAAGTGCTGGGATTACAGGCGTGAGCCACCGCGCCCGGCCCGATTCATTGAGTTTTTGGATAATTTAGAGAGCTGAAGATCAATTTCTGTTGCAGTTCAGAACTCTGAAGAAGAAACTAGAAGAGGGAATGGTGTTCACAGAATATGAGCAAATTCCAAAGAAAAAAGCGAATGGCATTTTCAGCACAGCGGCTCTGCCAGAAAATGCCGAGCGCAGCCGAATCCGTGAAGTTGTCCCCTATGAGGAGAATCGAGTAGAGCTGATACCAACCAAAGAAAATAACACAGGATACATTAACGCCTCCCACATCAAGGTAAGAAGGCAGCCTGTTAGAAGGTTTCTTAAAGATAGCTGGGTTAAAGGTAAAAATGCAGGGACAAGAAAACGTGTGGGCTGCAACTGTGCCTTTTGGCTTGTCCCCAGACCCTCAGGGAGTGTTTTTGAACTCCTGTGCGTTTCTTAGTCAAGTGGAAGGGCATGTCTATCACTGCAGAGAGAAGGAAGTCTAGCAGCCTCAGGAAAACCTCAGGTCAGCGATTTCTGAAGCCTGCTCATTACAGAGGCTTTAACTTTTCCTTCTCTCTGTGGGCTATAACTCTCTCTGTACTCACAGGAAAAACTGAAGAGTATCCTTTTCAGTTTGTAATTAGCAAGTGATGGAGACTTTGAAAGTAACCGGTATTGCATTACTGACATTAACGTTTTATGTTCAATAACAACAAACTATTGTCTCTCCCTTATAATATACAGGTTATGCATTTTATAGCACAAGTCTTATTATTGCATGGCATTTAAAAGAGTGGAGAGATTTTCACCTAAAATATAAAAGTGTGGTTAATGTTGAATCTTGAAAGAATTGCCACATTAGTCAATTAATTTGTGTTACCAAATTTTTATTACCATTTCAAATACTTCAAACCTTTATATGTCAGTATTACATAGTTTATCAGTTCTGCAGTTAAAAGTTTGAGTTATGGATATGTGTGTACATATAGTTAAATATTTCCTAAATAGCTTACCTTCATCAGTGTCCCTATTCACAGAGGACACTTATTTCAAATGTCACCATTTGCTCTGAACTCTTAAGTAGGAGAATTTATTCATCTATTAATGTTAAAACCATTGTTGTAGGATATTGTTGAATAACACAAGGTTCAATTAATAGTTGTAATCAGTAGCCTTGGAAACCGGTTTCCAGCCTTGTCTAGAATTACTTGCTTTCCTCATTGTACTTTTTACTTGTAGTAGAATTATTAATAGGTTCCTTTGAGCTTCTAAAGGCTAGTTAGGTATCTAGCTTGTGTATCAGTTTTAACTAGTTTTGATACGGAATGTGAAAAGTGTAGCGTGGTTGGGCATATAGCATTTTTTATTAATATACACAGATAACCATATTTTTTAATAATTAGAAAGTACTGTCAAAAGAAATATAAAAGAGCAACTATCATAGATCATATTGCTAATTTTTAGTCTGGTTTTTTCTAGAGTGAGAAGTAAAAATTGGACTCTAGAAAACTCTTAAATAAACTGGCAATGGTGTGTTTCATGGGCTTAGTTTAGATTATGAAACAGTGACCAAAGTAACGTATTTAAAGAAAGATGCAGATCACACAGCTGCTTCTTGATAGAGTGTCTGTGAAAATCTTGCATAGCAATAGTGTATTACCTTCTTCTTTTGGCCAGATCTCTTCCACCATTTTCCATCTGCTCTCTGAAAAAAAAGCCATCACTTTATATAAACTGTGCCCATTGGGTATCATTAACTGAGAAGCATTCCCTTCCTTGGTATTCTCTGCGGCCCGCATTTCATCCTGTGGATCCCGGTTAGACATGGGTGCATTTAATAGACCCATGAGCTTGCAAGAACTTGTCCCAGTGTTTTGGAATAGAGTTGTATATTTTGCCAATGTTTTCCCCCCTGGGTTCCAAGCAGCCATTAACACAGAACAGAGATTTATTTGCTCCAGAGGTGGAATCACATCTGTGAAATCTACCTCAGTAGCACTGCTCGTTGTGTTTTTAATGCAGTTTTTAATACCCTCCTGCCAATACTTGGAATATGCTGAAAGGCCCCAGGCAGCAACATTCTCTGGAAGTATTTATGGTTCCTATATGTTGGGTGCCAGAGAGGCTAATGTTTAAAACACAATTCCACAGATAAACCAAACTCCTAGCCAGCAAATATATGAATGTTATCTCCCACCAGTATTTGGAAAATGGATTTTTCTTGCCAGCTTTGACCTAAACATGTCTTGTGTAATGAGACAATAACTTACATTGTTTTGTTTGAATTAAGTTAGCATACAGTTTTATAAAATAAATGAGGGAAAAAAGTTTCGAACAGTGATCACTTCATTGCTTTTTGAACTCTCCAGAGATCTGCATTGCGTAGATGTAGAAGGAGCCTGACTTTGCAATATTAAGGCACAGAGCTAGAAGGGAGAACAGAAAGAATTCCTCCAGAGGCCACTATTTCACCTTGACAGCATGACCTTTAACACTTTGAGGACAACTTCTTATTTATGGTTCTCTGCAGCTACTATGTATAGCTGTAGAATTATCTTCTCCTGATCACCCTGAGCTGCATGGGGTAATAATTTTATTATCTGAAGTCATGTCATGACTCTGTAGTTCAGTTGGATGCTGTGGTACGACCAAGGTGAAGTTATGGTTAAAATATGTGCTGTTGACAAGGGCGTTCGTAACATCTCTGCTGTGCACGGCACCACAGAGCAGCAGTGACAGCAGAGGTTTATGATACACTTCATATCAGATCTGCAGGACAAAGATAGTGCTCCAAAAGGGACGTTGTTCCGTGGTCGTTTTTTTGTTTTTTGTTTTGTGTAATTGGATGCCATGGAGTACTGCTGTTCAAACTGGATTGTAACACAGTGGTAGAATGTGAAATCAGTTTAGTGGTCATGACCAGGTGTGTGTGTGTGTGTGTGTGTGTGTGTGTGTGTGTGTGTGTTAATGAAATAGACTAGACTAGAGAAAAGAATGGAAAGTGTGAGTACATCGCACATAGTAAGCATAACTATTATTTCTGTAACAAATCCTAAGGTATACATGTTCATATACATGCATATATACATGTGTCTATGTGTATGTGTTTTTAATAGGCACTAGTTTGTATATACTGTGATTTGCAAACCGAGATCATTTTAAGGCCAGGCGTGGTGGCTCGCTCCAGTCATCCCAGCACTTTGGGAGGCCGAGGTGGGTGGATCACCTGAGGTCAGGAGTTCAAGACCAGCCTGGCCAACATGGTGAAACCCTGTCTCTACTAAAAATACAAAAATTAGCCAGGCATGATGGCAGGTGCCTGTAATCCCAGCTCCTCGAGAGGCTGAGGAAGGAGAATCACTTGAACCCGGGAGGCAGAGGTTGCAGTGAGCCGAGATCATGCCACTGCACTCCTGCCTGGGCAACAGAGTGAGACTCTGTCACAAAAAAACGATCAGGTAGATATATTAATAGACATGAGTGGCAAAAAGTCTTTTCATGTGAGGCTGTGTCACTAGCCTCTATAATCTCAGGGTTTCTGTTAATTGAACTAATTCATTTGGCCCAAAAAATATCCAAGGATTTAAGGTGTATACAGATGGACAGGTGGTCAGTAGGCAATGCTGTCCCAGACTTGGGGTTTATTTACTGACGCTTTCCTTGGTTTTCAGGTGGTGGTTGGCGGGGCAGAATGGCACTACATAGCCACTCAGGGGCCCCTGCCACACACGTGCCACGACTTCTGGCAGATGGTGTGGGAGCAGGGAGTGAATGTGATTGCCATGGTCACCGCAGAGGAGGTAAGGGGACTGGCCTACTCCACGTCCTTTTCCCCAGGGCAAAGGGGAGCCAGAAGATGGGCTTTGTCCTGACGATTTTGTTCCCCTCTCCTTCTTCCTGCAGTGCTGTTTCTCTGCAAATGCTTTTCTCTTTGGTATATATCTATTTTCTCTTCTTACTTCCAGATAGATATTTTTTCCCCTGGGAATAATTGATTGTTGTAGCTTTTCCTCCTCCCATTTTCATCTGGCTTTTAACTCTTTTCCTTGGATTGCCACACACTAAACTGAAAATAAAACAACAGAAAACCAAAAAATGACCAGACTTTAGTTCAGCCCACTGACTTTGTGCCAAAAGAAACAGTGAGCTTTCCACTGGAATGGGTGAGTCTCAGGCCGCTCTGGGCAAATCGACATAGATGCCCAACTCCAGGCACCCAGCTCCACATGCACCATGCTTATCAGCTGAAAAGAGACCAGAAACTTGTTCCTGGAGAGGCCTCTGTTCTTTGCGGAGAGAAGAATATATCTTTTTCTTCTTTTGCCAAGCCAAACATAGTTTTCTGCTGTAACTAGAGAACTCTATGTGATGTTATAAAAAACCAGCCTACACTGCCAGTCAGTCCAGTCGGTGTTCAGCTTGAAGTGTTGTGTTTCTTCTCTTGTCACATTCTTCTTCTTTTATTTCTTTCATCAAATTCCAGTTTATGTTTTGAAATCATTCAAGGGACTAGTTTAATGTGTGTTTACCAGTGTCCATGGTATTGCAGTGGCCTTTCCTAGCTATGTTAAAGGGGTCAGGAACAAAGAAAATTGAGGAGGAAAAAGTCATATTTTCCTTCATTGACTGTTCTGAGCATTTGCTTTTCAGCACAGTCCATTGGAAGAAAACAATGAAAAGGACTTCAGGTTCTTTAAAGCCAGTTGTACTTCCCTGGGCTGACCTGTTTGACCTTCCCACAAAGAGAATGAATCCTTCTTAAAGCTTCTAGAATAGATATATCACCTTATCAGATCACATCATTGCAAGGCATTCATTCACTTAAATACAGCGTACCATCTGTGCTAACTTCAGGAGTACATGGTAAATGAGACAGGCACCATCCCTGTCCCCATAGAGCTTGTGTCCTAGTGGGAGGGACATTCAAAAGTGAACAAATGAAATAAATTCAGCTAGCAGGAAGTGCTGTGGCAAAAATGGAAAACTGCAGTCCAAAGAGGGTCTGGATAGGCAGGCACAGAGGTAGTCCTCCTGCCACGTCCCTGTTCCTCTTTGTGTGGGTTTCAGCCGCAAAACTGCCATTCACACTAGGACACTCCTACTAAAGGGTAGCTTTGGGGTGTGCGACCCTGAGCTCCAGGCTCTGTATCATGTCTCACACTTGCTGGAAAGCTGGAAGTGAAAACCCTATTAATAGGAGCATAAATTCAAGGGAGAAAGATTTTTTTAAATGGAACAAAAGGTTAGGAGAGAGCGTGACTAGGGGATACTTTAGATCAGGGGGTGGCCAAGGACCGTCTGAGGAAGTGGTATCGCAGGCGAGACAGGAGTGACAAGGGGCCAGCCTTGCCAAGACAAATAGCATCTAGTGATCTGTGGGAGAGCTGGGAACTCATAGTGTTTTAAAATCCATAACTGATTTATACACTCAGCAGAAATATAAATTTGAGGTAAATCTGCTTTCTCATGATTGGCAAATAAAAGAGCGAGATATGATTCCAACTTAGGGAGACTCAATTAAACCAAATGAAGCCAGGCAAGGTAATTTGTGTTCCCCAAAGACATGTTGCTTTACAAGGAGGCTAGACATTAGGGTTCCTCTAAACAGCCATCAGGGCTCCCAGGGCCTGTCACCACTGCAGCTCTGTGTTCAGTGTTCCTTCTCTCTCACCACCTACTCTTGCCCTGAATCTCCTCAGCTACCACCTCCTCCACACGCCACCTCTTCTCCAGGGATTTTAAAACTGTGCAAAACTTAAACATAGACCTTGTGTAAATGGTTGAGAGTACATAGTCTCAGAAAAGACTATAAAATCAAGGGAGAAAGAACAGTGATGTGACCAGCTCTTCTCAGTTCTAGTTGTAGATTGAACTGAAACAAATTGGTTGGGCTAAAAAAAATGTGAGATTGACACTAGCTAAAGACAACATCAGTAGTCATTGTGCTGTCACAGAAGGAGCTCTGGGCTGAACATCTGCGAGGAGTAGCGTGACCTAGAGCGATTGCTGAAACCTCATGCTCCCTTGTTTAAAACCTTTGCGTGACTTCCCATTGCCCATGGAGTGAAATCCCAGCTTTCCGCCGTGGACTGTGAGGCTCCAGTGTCCTCTCCTACCACGTGCCCCTCACATGTCACACTCCAGCCACCCAGAAGACCTTTGTTTCTTGAATGCACCAAGCTTGTTCTTGCTTCTAGACTTTGCACTTGCACCTCTGTCTAACATTCAATTGCACCTCAGTTGTGAATCTTTTATCTTTTCCACTGATGTAACTGTCATTGTAAAGACCATAGTTTTTGGTCTTCATTAACACATATAGGATCTACCCCGTGGTAGATACTGCAGAGCGCTACTGAGCCTAGCGATTTAGAAGCTATTTGCATTTTCTTCTGTCTTCACATCTTAGGATTAAGAGGATGGGAGCTTCCTTTGAGCTATTTTCAATTTTGCTTTTATGTGTGATTTAGGAGGGCGGACGAACCAAAAGCCACCGATACTGGCCCAAACTGGGTTCCAAGCACAGCTCAGCCACCTATGGCAAATTCAAGGTCACCACAAAGTTTCGAACTGATTCTGTTTGCTATGCAACCACGGGCTTGAAGGTCAAGCACCTTTTATCTGGGCAAGAAAGGACAGTGTGGCATTTACAGTATACTGACTGGCCAGATCACGGCTGCCCAGAGGACGTCCAAGGGTTTTTATGTAAGTATTTTTCTTCCGAGTCTGTGTGTTACCTGACTGACTATTACAAACTGTGTCAATAATCCATCCGTTGGAGATGGAATAGAAAAAAAAGATGCTTTCTCTTAAGTGGCAAAAGTGTCATAACATTGAAATATATGTTCCTTCGTTACTATGTAGAACAGAGAAGAAGAATACATGTCACTTATTCTGTTTACCTTTCATGCACATAAGCTAAGACTGTGGTCAACAAATTGGCTGTACCTTGATTCAGACCTTTAGCTACTCAATTAATCAGTAATTATTCTGACACATGCCACAACAAGGATGAACCTTGAGGAATGATACTGTGTGGAAATAATCCAGTCACAGAAGGACAGAAGTTGTGATTCCATTTACATGAGGTACCTAGAATAGGCAAAGTCAGAGAGAGAAACTAGGTGAGAGGTTCCAGGGGCTGAGGCAAAGGGGGATTACAATTTTTTTTTTTTTTTGAGGTGGAGTCTCACTCTGTCGCCCAGGCTGGAGTGCAGTGGTGCGATCTCAGCTCACTGCAACCTCTGCCTCCCAGGTTCAAGCATTTCTCCTGCCTCAGCCTCCCAAGTAGGTGGGACTACAGGCACAGCCACCACACCTGGCTAATTTTTGTATTTTTAGTAGACACGGGGTTTCACCATGTTGGCCAGGATGATCTCGAACTCGTGCCTCAAGTGATCTGCCCACCTCAGCTTCCCAAAGTTCAGGGATTACAGGCATGAGCCACCGTACCCAGCCGGGGATTAATATTTGATGGGTGCAAGATTTCTGTTTGGGACAGTGAAAAAGTACTAGACATGGATGGTGGTGATGGTTGCACAACTGTGAATATGCTTGATGCCACTGATCTGTACGTTTAAAAATGGTTAAACTGGTAAATTTTATGTTGTGTTCACTTTAGCACATTAAAGAAAAGGAGAAATAAAATTTAAAAATAGGCCAGGTGTAATGGCTTATGTTGTAATCCCAGCACTTTGGGAGGCTAAGGTGGGCAGATCACCTGAGGTGAGGCGTTTGAGACCAGCCTGGCCAACATGGTGAAAACCCATCTCTCCTGAAAATACAAAATTAGCCAAGCATGGTGGTACATTCCTGTAATCCCAGCTACTGGGGAGGCTGAGGCAGGAGAATTGCTTGAACGTGGGAGGCGGAGGTTGCACTGAGCCGAGATTGCAACATTGTGCTCCAATCTGGGCAACAAGAGTGAAACTCTTATCTAAAACAAAAAAAATTTTAAATAAATGAATAAATAAAATTAATTTCTCATGAAGATTTGACAAGAGTGAAACTCTTATCTAAAAAAAAAAAAATTTTAAATAAATGAATGAAAATTTTTCATGAAGATTTGCATTCTCACAAGCCCTATATTTCCCTACAATGGTAAACCTCAGTCCTTTCTCATGCTTTTTCATATTTTTATGAAAACACTAAGAAGTATTGAAACCCTCTTGTAGTTTTTGAAACTGAGATTTGCTTAAAGACTAATTCATTAAATTCATTAAATGTTGTGTACACATATATACACAAAATATATATGTGTATTTTTAGGAAGTGGTTATATTAGAAACTAATTTACCAGATTATGTGCAGTATTTTATTTGAAAGGCCAAAAATTGGGCGTGTACCCACTACATGCCAGGCACTGGATAGGGCAGAGATGACACTGAGTTCACAGTCTTTGCTTTCAAGGTATTCCCAGTCTAAAGGGAAAGACAGGCCAGTCATCGCTGTCCAAAGATGAGATCTGATACCCTCCTCTGCTTTTCAGTGGTGGCTGCAGCTCTCTCTTGTTTTCCACATGCTCACCTGACTGTCCTGTGCTTGTCGGGAAACCCCATTCCTTACCCAGCTGGAAAGGAGCCCTGGACGCTCCCTGTAGCCTTGTGCCTGCTCTATTGTTGACTCTCCCACTAGAGGAGGACCTGTGACCACCACGGAGGGACCATCATCCAGATGCTGGATAATGTCAAAACCTTGATTTTATTTTGGTATTTATTTAGAATGGGAGAAGAAAGGAAGGAGAGAGAGAACAGGTTTTGAAGAGCTAAAAATACTCATTTACAGGTTTTAACAAATACTCTGATGTGTACTTATCCAGCGATAAAAGCATTTCATTTCCATGAAAGCGACAATGGTACTTGAGGGTTTGGTACTGAAAGCAGAGCGTAGAAGGATGACTGGAGTCAGAGGATTTTGAGTAAGATCCAGAGAGGATTCATGATTTGCCTGAGGTCAAATGTGTCATTATCTGTAGCTTAAAATACTAATAAGAACTTCCCTTCCTCCTAACAGTGCTCGTTGTATTTCAGGTGATCACTTGCGAATTGACTTATTAAAATTTTCTCCAAGAAGCAGAAAATGGAAATAATATAAATAGATCAGTTTGTCGATTAGCTAACAATGAGTGTATAAGGCACTTTAAAGTATAGTCTTTTGCCAGGCGCAGTGGGAGACCAAGGCAGGCGGATCACAAGGAGATTGAGACCATCCTGGCTAACACTGTGAAATCCCGTCTCTACCAAAAATTTAAAAATTAGCTAGTTGTGCTGGCGGGTGCCTATAATCCCAGCTACTCAGGAGGCTGAAGCAGGAGAGTCGCTTGAACCCAGGAGGCAGAGGTTGCAGTGAGCCGAGATTGCATTACTGCACTCTAGCCAGGGCATCAGAGCAAGACTCTGCCTCTAAATAAATAAATAGATAGATAGAAAGAAAGAAAGAAAGAATAGTCTTTTAAATCAAAACCAATTAAGGAAACCCTGTCTACATTACCGAAGAATACATAGTATTTTTAAAGAATGTAAATGTAAGTATTATGTTTTTAGGAAACTCAATACACATATACCATGCAGGGCATTAGAAATGTTGAATTGGGTCTCCTAGGTTTTAAAAGGTTTTTGCCTGTGTTGAAATTAGATTACCTGGATGCAGAGTACCTAAGCCAAATTGTTTACTGCCCTCCAGAAGTCTTTATTGAGTTACAGCATAAGGAACTTTATTAATATGATTGATGGAGGAAACATCCATTTGAATCGACCTTCCCTCCACTACATGAAAAGCTCTATTTGAAAGTGTCATTACCCAACATTCCTTTTGTTTTTCTTCTTAAATTTAGCTCAAGTAAAGCTTTGTCTCTCGTATGTAAATAGTGCCTTTGGTCAGACAGAACACTCAGTTGCCTAATGTCTTTTCCCACTTGCAGAAAAATTGTAAAGAAGATTCCACGCACAATATCTAGCTCGTATTGGTGCCTAAATAACTACTCCCTCTATGCATCTCATGGCGTCTTCTTTCTTTCTTGTTTTGTCCTATCTTATTTTACTACCAGTAGTACTGCTATGACTAGTACTAATACAATTATTACTAGTCCTCATCATCGTACTAGTACTAGTGGTGGTGGTGGTGATAATTATAGTTTGCTTATTTGGTAAACCACTTCAGATTATTTTATAATTAGGTAAGCATATAAAGGAAAGTATGGGTTTTTTATATATGTCTGTAAACAGACGCTTTTAAATTATTTGAATGGTTCAAGCCTACTTTTTTCTGTTCAACAGTGTAAACATTTCTCCTAGAGTCTTTTTACACTTTTACCTTAGGACGAGGTTCACTGAGTGTCAAGAACCTTTAAACCTGTTTCTCTCCTCAGCTACTGACCTAAATTATTAATTAATTTTGGGGGATTTGGGGAATGTCTGAGGATTACATTTCTATACTTCTCTCTTTTGTCATGGTTGTGAAAAAAGTCATTGAGGCTTGGAATCCTGTGATTTTTCTTTTGTGCCTAATTGGAGTCATGAACACACCCCTCCCTGCACAGCCCTGCTGAGCCAGGCAGATGCTGGAAGGCATGGGGGGTATCATGACCCCTCCACCTCATACACATGTTGCCTCCAGAAAGGGGGTTCATCTTGGGCTATTCTCTTAGCCCCGTGGAATCCATGTTGGAAAGCAGACTCCCCAAAGTCTACTTTAAAATCCAAAAATGAAGTCAAGCCTCAGTTGACATTCACTCATCAGTGAGGGGAAGGAAGAAGGGGCAGATGGATGCTCTCTCTCCACCAGAAATTGGCTCTGACAGGCGGGCGTTTCAAGGGGACTTAGCAGTTGTTCTGATCCCAGTCTGTTAATAGCAGGAATTGCTGTAAGTAATGTCTAGAATCATCTGCTTGGGGGACTTAGGGATTTGCAGAGGGGAAAACAGAATTTAATTTTTAAAAAAGAACTATTTAATTTAAAGAACAAATTCTCCCATGAACTAATTGACTCCCAGCTGGTCCTTTCTGGATCCAGGACTGTACAGTGGGTACCAGCCAAATAATTAGTGTCTTGTAAGAACTGTAAATTATTGTCACTTAAAAAAAAAAAAAGAAAAACAGATTCACCATCAGTTCTCTTCCGCTCCCCCTCCCCAACTTATATACAAAGCCATGGAGGACTTTGGTGACAGGATTTGCATTTTGTCCTGCAGCCTACTTGGAGGAGATCCAGTCGGTCCGTCGCCATACCAACAGCATGCTGGAAGGCAACAGGAACCGGCACCCGCCCATCGTGGTCCACTGTAGTGCTGGGGTGGGAAGGACCGGCGTGGTCATTCTTTCTGAGCTGATGATCTACTGCTTGGAGCATAACGAAGTGAGTCATTCTGGGCTTCTCTCTGAATACTCCACCTTGGGGACAAGTCTACACCCTGGCCAGACCTTTGCTGGGCCCTTGCATTTTCAGTGGTTAATTTCCTCTCTCCTGACGTTTATAGGCCGCCTTATCTTTTTGGCCTCCCACTACTCCGTGTAGATACCCAGATAAAAGAGGAGAAATGAGAGTGTACAATAGAAAACACTTAGAAAATGTGATCTTAGTCAGCGTCTACTTTCAGAAGTCTGCAGCATTTTGGTTTTATCGTGGGTAATTTTCCATGGTGAGTTATTTGACCCCATATAGTTTAGATGCGTCTTGCATTTCTAGGATGTGTTCTGGCCTAAATCCTAGGTGAAAATGTGTCTACTTGGGAAATGTTTTTTATTCTTCAGAGTGAGGTTTGGGGGGTCATTTGCTTGTCTAGTCTGGCAGTTGCGTGGTGTAGCGGAGCAGAGTAGATACTTTGAGCACACAAACATCCCCATCTTTGGATCAGCTGGTTGCCCTACCCGTTCTCCATGCAGAAGTGGGCTGCTACTGAGCCTGTGCACACAAGGTGTGTGGCGTTCCTTTGCTGCTGGAGGACTAGGGAGTTAAACTGAGAGGCTTTTGATTTTGTGTAGGTGAGATAAATAGCAGTCAAAGCTAAGGAATAGTTCTTCTCCCTTCTAATTACATGGGACACTAGAATTTTTAAGGGGCTTTTACCTGCCATATCAGCCAAGTAAAGGAGCCATGTACATGTTACTCCTCCTGTTTGACAGAAGAGGAAACTGAGGCCCAGGAATAATTACGTGATTTGTCTAGTGCTACGTGGCTCTTACGCAGTGGAACCGAGGCAAGAAGCAAGGTCTTCTCTGTCTGTGTCCAGAGTTATTTCCTGTCTTCACTCTGCCTCCAAACGCTGAATAAGATTTGGTTCTTCTCTGTTTTCAAATTATATGGCTTGAAAAATTAAAGGAACCTTGTGGTTTGGTAGTCCTTAAATTACAGAATGATTCGTTGCAATTCTGTGGAGGAATTTATATGATGATACACCTATTTATTCAATAGCATGAATCGTTTGAAAATCAGATTAAATATTGCTGCATAAAGTTTGTCACATTGAAACATCCAGAAAAACAACAAATGTTAAACATGTTCAAAGGATTTTTAAACGCTCTGCCTATGAAAAGATAATTTTGAGAAACTTCTAGTCTGTCCGTGGGAATGTTTGTGCTGCTAAAAATTGGAAGAGGGGCAATCCTAACTGTAGCCTAATGTTAGAAAAACATGAAACAAAGCTTGAGTGAAATGCTCATCATGGAATCAGTTGGGACTACATAACAGAAATGTCATTGCCCTCTGAGTTTTCACCATTTTGTCCCACATAGGATTTTTTGATGGTTTGCTTCTCTATTCCTGTCAATATTAGAAATCTCTAGAACAATGAGTAACCTGCCACTGAGTCTTAATCCATCCATTGCTAGGAAGAGAAAATAAGATGAGGTGGAATCAGTGTGTGCATGGCTTGAGGGCCTCATCATCACCTCCCCCATCTAATTGTCCTTCCCTTTCCCTCATATCATTTTTGTCACCAAACTCCCCCCTTGTTTTCTTGTTTTCTTTTTTCGAGACAGGGTGTTACTATGTTGCCCAGGCTGGTCTCAAACTCCGGAGCTCAAGTGATCCTCCCACCTTGGTCTCCCGAATTGATGGGATTATGGTGTGAGCCACAAGGCCTGGCCACTCCTCTTCTTTCCCCGTTCTCTGTGCTCCGCTCCCCATTTCCCCTTTTCAACTCAAGAAGCCATTCTGTCTTGTCTGACATGAAAGACTGTTCTGTTCTGAGCTCTTTGGAGACCCATCAAAGGCTGAGCCTCAGCGAGGCGATGACATGGGGGCTCGCTGAACACCAGATGTTATTGGTCCGGCAGAACACAGACAAGTCATATCAAAGCCAGAACAGTTTGGAGTGAGGGATTTGGCCTGCGTGGCCTCCTGTGGACTTGGTGAAGGCTTGGGGTGGTTAAATGCTCTATGGTGTGTCCAAACATAGCGGATTTCCTCAGTGCCCAACTGCATGCCAGAACATTCTTTGCTGGAACGTGGGCAATCCAAAAAGAACTTCTGTTCCCATTGATATTCAAAGATAGCAAGATGACTCATATTTTTCACTTCACTTCCCCTAGCACAAATATAGCTGGTCTTATCTGTCCTATTTCCCATGATTGCTATTGGTAGATGGTTAGTGGGAAATGCTCTACTTTTGTTCTGATACTGTTTCAGGCCTGGCTAGTAAGATCCAAGCCCCTATTTCAGGAGAAGAGTAGACCGTGTTTAGTTTATTTTGTTTGTTTTTCAAGCAAAGATTTTAACAAATAAATAAATATTAAACTGTGGATCCCATTTTTCTCCTGTCCAAACTCCACTGCGTTCCTTCCACAGCTTCTGGATGTAGCATACCTTATATTTCAGTCTGTAATTCATGCAGTTTTAATTGTCAGTGAAATGGCCTTCCTTTTTTTGACTTGTCCCTCTCAGTCTCATTTTAAACACAGAAAGGTTGAGCAGAAACAATGAAATGCAGACACTTGCAATGAGATTGGTAGCTGTGCGGTGGGGAGTGGGGACAGCTGCCCCCCGCTGCTCTGGGAAGCCTCCCTGTGGCCCAGTCCTTTTGGTCACTGAGTGTTAGCTGAGACATTTTAAGATGCATAAAATTTTTCAGAAAGCACTCATTTTATGGTCTGCAGTACGTTCTGTCCCCTGGATGTAGCTGTCTATTCTAGCTACAGCTAATTACAAATGGTCGGGATCTCAGTAGCCGAAGTGCAGATGCCTTGATCTTGCCGCTTTTCTAAGTTACACCTCCTTCATAAAGTGAGGAGGAGAAAATGTCTTCTAGACAAGATTGAGCAAGCGTCAACTGCTTTGTGCTTCCTTGGCTTGGGGGCAGTTATCAGCATAGCCTGTGGGAGTGAATCTTTAAGCCAGCCAGGACCCTTTCATTGAAGACCAGGAGAACTTTGTCGTGTCCCCAGACTTCTCCATATCAGACAATATACTGTCATTTAGGCTCAGTCCTACAGGTAATTGAGATGGGAATGATGGTAGAGGAGGAGGAGGAGGATGTGGCAGTGGAGGAAGTGGTGATGGTGACAACATTGAAAACAATGTAATAGGCTGGGCGCAGTGGCTCACGCCTGTAATCCCAGCATTTTGGGAGGCTGAAGCGGGTGGATCACGAGGTCAAGAGATCGAGACCATCCTGGTCAACATGGTGAAACCCCGTCTGTACTAAAAATACAAAAATTAGCTGGGCATGGTGGCGCATGCCTGTAGTCCCAGCTACTCGGGAGGCTGAGGCAGAATTGCCTGAACCCAGGAGGCGGAGGTTGCGGTGAGCCCAGATTGCACCATTGCACTCCAGCCTGGGTAACAAGAGCGAAACTCCATCTCAAAAAAAAAAAAAAAGAAAAGAAAACAATATAATAACAGCTAGCTTGTGTCTAGTGCTTACCATGTATGCGCACTATTCTAAGAGCCTTATAATATTAACGCAAATAGCCTTTGCAGTGACACTGTAAGGTTAGTCCTGTTAGTACCTGTATTAGTCCATTCTCACTCTGTTGTAAAGAACTACCTCAGACTGGGTAATTTATAAAGGAAGCAGTTTAATTGATTCACAGTTCTGCAGGCTGTACAGGAAGCATGGCTGGAGGCCTCAGGAAACTTACAATCGTGGCAGAACGGCCAAGGGAAAGTAAGCAGGTCTTCAGTGTGGCAGCAGGAGAGAGAGAGAGCAAAGGGGGAAGTGCAACATACTTTTAAACAACTAAGTCTCATGAGAATTCACTATCACAAGAACAGTAAGAAGGAAGTCTGCCCCCATGTTCCAGTCACCTCCCACCAGGTCCGTCCCTCAACACTCATCTTGATTACCATTCAAGATGAGCTGTCAGTGGAGACACAGAGTCAGACCATATCAGTATCCTTACATAACAGAAGAGAAACTGAGTCATAGGTGAATGAAGTAATGTGCCCACATCCCACAGCCAAGAAGTGGTAGAGCTGAGATGCAGCAGATGAATCCTGACTCAGAACCTGTGCTCTGAACATCAGTGTGATCCTGCCTCCCAGCTAAAGCCTTGGGCGGATGGGGGAGAGCAGCAGCCTTATTCTCTCTATTCTTGTATCTTCAGTGCCCAACCACAGAGTAATCCTCATCAGACATGAAAGTAAGTTCATTATTAGGTGGCTGTAGGTCACATCTCATTATACTGGTCACTTTGCAATATAATTTAGGCAGAGACCTGCTTGTTACCAACAGAAGCTTGTAACATAGGCTCTTTATTTTGATTCATCATTCGAAGATTCACATGCCTTTTTTCTCTTTTCTTATTACGCAGGGACTTGACTTTGTCCCTTTGCACCACTGGACTCTAGCCCAGGTAACATCACAAGTCTGTGATGGCCATTCCTTAGTTGGTGTTAGACAAGAGTGACTGATGGCATGTGTCATCTTATAACTATACACAGTTTGGAAATAACTGAAATTATTTTTCAAGGTTCAAAGGTTTCAAAGTCAGAAACTTTTACAGCTGAGTTTTTATTATTTTCTTTCAAACACTTGCTTAGCCCTTGAAAACTTCATGGGTCATTTGCCCTGTAAGAGTTCCCAGAGCAGAGTGAATGTGCTGAGGCCACCATGGCCTCCACAGCTCAGGGGTGCTCCAGCTGTGTGTGTCCTGGCTGGTCCAGGAGGGTACACGTGGTGAAGGTGAGGAGAGAGGACACTGTGACAGCCACTGGTCTGCCCAAGTACCCATTACACTGTTTGAATTTCCTTCCATTAATGATAGTATATATCATTGTATATATTCTCAAAGAATTCACACATAGGCAATCTCATTTAATACTCACAATGTTCTCATTTAAGACTCAAGGCCAGGCACAGTTGCTCTCACCCATAATCCTAAGACTTTTAGAGGCCAAGGCAGGAGGATTGCTTGAGCTCAGGAGTTTGAGACCAGCCTGGGCAACACAGTCAGACCTCGTTTCTACACAAAATTTTTAAAATTAGCCAGGCGTGGTGGTGCACGTCTATAGTCCCAGCTACTCAGGAGGCTGAAGTGGGAGAATTGCTTGAGCCTAGGAGGTTGATGTTGCCATGAGTTATGATCGCACCACTGCACTTCAGCCTTGGTGACAGAGCGAGACCTTGTCTCAAAAAAGGTGTTCTCAGTTAGAGACTTTTACTCCAAGTAGGACTGGTGTTCAGAGATGATGCTTTGACATTTTAAAGTTTCACACTTAAATTATCTCACTTGATCATAACCACAATCCTGTGAGATTATATTTGCATTAATAACATTTATTAATGTTAATAAAGGAATATTGAGACCAGGCACAGTGGATCACACCTGTAATCCCAGAAATTTGGGAGGCCAAGGCGGGTGGATCACCTGAGGTCAGGAGTTCAAGACCAGCCTGGCCAACGCAATGAAACACCACTCTACTAAAAGTACAGAAAATTAACTGGGCATGGTGGCACATGCCTGTGATCCCAGCTACTCCAGAGGCTGAGGCAGGAGAATCTCTTGAACCTGGGAGGCAGAGGTTACAGTGAGCTGAGATCACACCACTGCACTCAGCCTGGGCAATAAGAGTGAGACTCTCTCTCAAAAAAATTTAAAAAAAGGAATAATGAGTAATATTTATTAAGCACTCACTGTCCACTAAATGCTTGATATGTGTTTCATCATTTGATCCTGTAAGGTGGATGTTATTTTATATCACATGTTATTGCTGAGGAAATGTCTAACTAGGGAAAGGCCACAATGCTGTTAGACGAAAGGATTATTATCCTGATTTTACAGATGAGGAAACTAAGACCCTGAGATGTCTTAAATCCTCTCATTGGGTTGTGGTGGAGTTGAGAGTACCAGTCAGGTCTAGTGAGGTCTAACTCCAGCCTTTATCTTTTATCCAGCAGACTGGTCTGTATTTAAAATAATACACCAGGACAGGTGTGGTGGCTCACGTCTGTAACACTAGCACTTTGGGAGACTCAAGTAGGAGGATTGCTTGAGCCCAGGAGTTCAAGGCTGCAGCGAGCTATGACTGTGCCACTGCACTCCAGCCTCGGTGACACAGCAAGACCCTCTCTCAGAAAATTTTAAATTAATTAAAAATGAAATATCCCACCAGTGACACATGATGGCCAGGTTCTCCAGTTGCTAGTGTAAACTGATGCGTAAAACCCAGCCGGGGCAGGGTCCCTTGCTTTCTCTTGTACCTGGGCATGGGCAGTGGGTGAGTGCTTCCTGAAATGAGGGAATGAGGAATGCTCTAAGGGAAGCCTCCTGTCTCAGGACCTTGTGCTTTCTCTCTTTTCTTGCAGAAGGTGGAAGTGCCCATGATGCTGAGGCTCCTCAGGGAGCAGAGGATGTTCATGATCCAGACCATCGCTCAGTACAAGTTTGTCTACCAAGTCCTCATCCAGTTCCTCCAAAGCTCCAGACTCATTTAATCCCCCTAATCCAGCTCCTGGAGGAGGGACTCAGCTCCACAGGAGGAGAGTCACCTCCAGACAACATCTGCTTCCGCCACGGGGGTGCAGGTGGCTGGCAGCAAGCAGGCTCTCTGAAGACAGGAGACAAGATTATTCACACGTACCATGTATTATTTTATATGAGATAATTTATTTTTTCCTCTTTGGAATAACTTTTGTGAATTATTATAATGCAGTTTTCCTTATAATAGAGAACTTTTCATTTCAACCACATCTTGACTGATCTGCATTGTATTAGGAAATGTTTCCTGGTGAATCATTTTGGGGACGGAGGCATGAGGGAGCACATCTCTTGTGAAGTTGCAGCCAGATTTGTAACCAACCCTGAAATTCATCAGCTTAATTCATTCATCAGCTTAATTCATTCATCATGCATTGTTTATGTCCAAAGCAAAGATGGCAAGAAAATGAATTCATCCTGAAATATAAAGAAAAGGGTCTGAAGGAACAAACAATTCTCTTATATTTTGGGGCTCATGAGCCTTGATGGACAATTTTCCCTCTTCTTCTTTTCTGCCCTCATCCTCAGCAGTCTCCTCTCCCCGACACCGCACCCAACATCCCCCCCCCCACCCCATGCTTGAGTTAAAGGTAGAACAGCTAAAGACAGCACTGCCTTTATGGTGCAATAATTGCTGCCTTTGGGGCTGAAAGAGAAGCTCTGTGTTGTGCTTTTCTTGACCACCCCTTATTCTGGGCTCTGGAGCTTGTCCCCTGCTAGGGACTGCACCCTGGGTATTTGCTGCTACCTCTCCTGTTTGCTCAGTAGGGCCCTGTCTGGTGGCATTGAGGCTCTGGGCCAGGCCATATGTGCAGTTAAGGCTCTTCCCTGATTGAGAGAGGATAGCAGACCAGAGTAGAAAGAGAAAAGAGTTGGGCAGAGCCTTGAGGATCATGTTTTTCACGCAGGGCCTTGATGATCAGTGCTTTTTGTTTAAATAAGATGGGTGTGCTGGACAGAGACGAGAAAGTTGAGGTGCTGGCTATGTTCCATCTTTCCATCAGTGACTAAGTCATTGGAAAGGTCATCAGGGAAACAGTTGGGAAAGCTGATATATGGGAGCAGTTTGGCATTTAGCTACGTGGCAGGGGTCCTGGCCAGGAAACACATGAAACGTGGCCCCCACTGTGCTGATGTTATCTTCAGGCTTTGGCCTGCAAGAGCAGAATTAATCCCACTCAGGATCCCGTAGTCCAAATTTTGGGCCACTTGATGAACGATGGTAGAATTTCTCATTTGCAAAGCCCTTTGCTTCTTTCCTTTGCTCCATAAAATCCACTCTCTGGTCAGTTATGGTATTAACTACCTTCAGTGTGAATCCCAGTTCTTAGTTTCTTCCTGTGGCTTCATTGGTCAGTGTGTTTCTGAATTTCTTAGGTTAATACACAATAAATCATGTTTTGCACATTTTTCCTCTTTCATTTTGGGAGATTTATCATTCTATGTCTACTTTTTCTTGAGTACAGCTTTGATATGCACCCGTTGGTACATGGTGATGGGAAGTCACAGGGCGTGCTCTTTCTGGTTGATTTGATGCCACACCTTCCTTGTCTTTTCAGCTCGGGGAAGAGGCAGCAGCGGAGGGAAGCATATGGAACATCCAGAGTGGTCAGTTCCAGGAACAAACCTGCAATTTAAAAACTAGTCAGCCAGGCGCGGTGGCTCACACCTGTAATCCCAGCACTTTGAAAGGCCAAAGCGGGCAGAGTGCTTGAGCTCAGGAGTTCGAGACGAGCCTGGGCAACATGGTGAAACCCTGTCTCTACAAAAAGTACAAAAACTAGCCAGGCATGGTGGCATGCACCTGTAGTCCCAGCTGCTCAGGAGGCTGAGGCGGGAGGATAAGAATTTCAGACTGCAGTGAGCTGTGATCTTGCCACTGCAGTCCAGCCTGGGCTACAGAGAGACCCTGTCTCCAGAAAATAAATAAATAAAAAGGTTGTCAAGGAAAACTAGATGTAATAGAAAGAAAAATTTAATTGCAGTTTTTTTTTCTTAGAATTGACTGCTGTGAGAGTTCTATATGCCTGTCTTCATTGCTTCTTTTCCCCCCGAGCTGAAGAGATGAAGGAGGGGCACCAAATCAACCAGAAAAAGTACACCTTTGTGACATCTCATCACCGCATGCTAACAGGTGCGCATTCCCCATTAAGTTCTTTGGAATATGAATCCTCTCATTTTCAACTTGGCCAGGTGTTGTGGTGGCTGTACTCTGTATTTAGACTCAGAATATCGGGGGATGGAGGGCTTCCCCTCTGTCTTCTACTTCAAGGTCTGAAGACTCAGTGAAGGAGTGTAATCTGAGCTTTGTAGATTCTGGAGTTTTGTTGTATGTCCTGGAAAGAAAATCATTCTTATTACATGTATTTTCAGTGGAATAGAGCTTATAACCCTTATTGTGAGAAGCTCCTCAATAGGCAAAAAGGTATTTGTTTCCTTTCTTTGGAGGTTTTTCCATCCTTGGGATATTCTACTGTTAGGGATGTTTTAGTAAGTGGTCTCAGTTACTGTTCTATTGCATGGTGACCAACATCAGTATTTATCTTTTATCTCTAAGGCCCAAGGTGGGCACTGTTAGAACATCTCATGTGGACAGCATATAGATCTGGTGTCTCTTTGAGGTCATCAGAGCTCATGGGCTTCTTTGAAATTCATCCATTGTTCCTGCCATATGCTACAGGAATATTCTTAGTACACAAAATGCAGGGAGGAAGTAGGTTTAATATTCAACTTTCCTAGCCAGAGTTTATATTGAAACTCAAAAGAAAACATTTAAAAGTTGTTCCACATATTTCACTATTAAAAACAAATGCCTTTGGTTCTTTAGCACATTTTGCATTCCTCTTCACATCTCCAGTAAATGCCAACACATCTACTGTTAAATTAGCAGCAGCCCTTTAAAGTCCTTTCAGTGGCATCTGCATAATAATTGCCCAGAGATGCTTTATATCTGGGAAGCAAGCCAAGGAATAAACCTTGAAGCAAAGTGTATTAAATTAGTTATCTAGTTAGAGCTTTTGGAATGATTTCCTGATGATGTATCAAGTCTGAAGCTAGAGCTGTCAGTGTCTATTGCTGCAGTTTGGATTTGAAGGGAGAAAATTGAAAATGGAGAAAAAAAAAAGTTACTGTCTCACAACAAAGCCATCAAACATTTTCCAGCCTCTGCTGTTGAAGTTTTCCAATTGGAATGTTTGGTTTCTTTCATCCGCACTCATTTGGATACATTGACCCAAGGTATTCATCCTTGTTTACTGTGGTCCCTGGATCACAGGGGCTGAATTTGATGTCTTCATCCTTGAGATGAGATGAGCCCACTGGCTAAGCTGAGGAATGTCCTGCTGAGGTCCGGTTTCCTTGGGTTCTAAGGATGTACCAGATATACCACCTTTTAGCAAGAGTCTCTGGTAGCCTTTACAGATAGCATAGACATTGAAACACACTTCTTTCCCCAGACAGGAAGTAAGGGAGGATTTAGTTGCATGAAAAAGGGATGTTAAACATTGATTTCCTTACATAGGAGTAAAGGAATGAGCTTCTCTATTCAGTCGGAACTGAACAAGATCAGGGAAGGTAAAAACACCTATATGGAATATTTTGAATCATAAGCTTTTGAGGAGCTTAAATTGAGAGAATTTTACTTTTAATTTTGTAGATTGAAAAGAGGAACTAGTTTTTTAAAAATTCTAATTAAACTGCCATTGTTTTCCTAAGAGTCACTTGGCTGTCTCTGGCCCCCTCTTTCATCAGCCTGAAGAAGGATCTTTGTAGATTGCCAAGGGTGGGCCTTGTAGGACTAGACCACGGCTTACATCTACCTTTATCCTGCCTTCTTTCAGCTTATGCTTTTCAGTTATAAACTCCAGTGGGTACAGCAGGCTGGCCTTTTCATCCAGCTGATTATTCTTCCAGCTTAATATAGACTGACCTATATGAAATTTCCAATAGTGGACCGTATTTTCTGCGAATAGAGAATGTTCGCATGGATCACCTATATCTTCCCCCTGACACAGTGTGGATCCCAGCACCAGATGTCATTTCTCTTAAGTAGTGCTTATGAACACAAAAGGTGTTCCCCAGGTGGCCCAGCTGCCTTTGTGAGCCTGCTGCCTTGCTCATAGTGATCCTTGCATCACTTGGTGAATGGGCCATTTCCTCGGACATGGGCATCTCAGAGGTGATCGTGCACTGCGGCTTAGGCCCGATTGGCCATCAGGCACATCACGTTGGGGTTTTTAGCTGCTGTCTTTTCCTGATGTACAGCCTATGTTAGCTGACCTCAGCCTACTTGTTACATGACGTATGGGTCCCTAAGGTATTCTTTGTCCAAAAGCAGAATGTGACTTCTATTCTCTCTTTCCCCCTCTAATGGTGTATTTGATGGTGAAGATGAGTACAGTTGACCCCCCCATCTGTGGGTCCCACATCCCTATATTCAGTCAAGTACAGATTGAAAATATTTGGAGGAGAGGGGAAACCCACAAAGTTCCTAAAAGCAAAAGTTAAATTTGCCACATGCTGAATACTACATTGAATTCATGCAAAAGAAGTGATTTGTAGGCATTGAGTTAGGTATTGTAAATAATCTAGAGATGATTTAAAGTATATAAGAGATGTGCATAGGTTATATGCAAATACTATAACATTTTATGTAAAGGACTGGAGCATCCATGGATAATGGTATTTGCAGAGGGTCCTAGATTGCCCCCTTTGGTAAAGGACAGCTGTATAGTTACTGGTTTTCATTTGGGGAAGATATGTCAATCCCTTGAGGTGGGGTTTGGTGGGTGGAGAGTACAGGGTATTCTAGGATGTGTGCCAGGGAGCACAGATTCAAGGGATGGGATTGGGTCAGACCTGTGTTCTTCCTCAGTGTCAGAAATAACTCTTTGGAGCTCCTAGAGTAAGACATTTCTAGAAGCACCACATAATTACTGTTGGACTCTTACAGTAGCCCTTTGTGGGAAGTTAGCATTCCCACGGTTTTACCAACAATTATTCTGCTGCTGTGTTTTATCGTAGTGCCAATGGGTTTTGAGACACTCATCGTGCTCTTATTTAGTGACATCTTTTCAGGAGCAGGGCAACAGCTCATCCAGCATGGTTTCCAAGTGGAGAAATTTGGGTCTTCCATAGAGACGGCACAGATTTTCCAGTGGCCTACATACAGCTTTATGGTTGGCAAACTAGTTGGCCTTATAGGGTGGAAACAAAGCTGTAAGATGTTAACCTGCATTTGACACTTCTGTTGAACTCTGAGCAAGGAAGCAAAATAGTTCTTGTCTTTACTTAAGCTTCTAAGACATTTGGGGGCAAAGGACCTTACAGATGGCATCTGTTGAAAGTAACAGCGACAGGCAAATTCTGCCACCTCTAATGCGTAGTCCAGAAGTCAGTGTTATTCAGGGAGCCCTGTGGAACTTGACCACCAGCTTGCCCAGTCAGCACTCAACCTTTATCCTGCCTGTTCTCAGCTTTTGTGTTTCTTTTAGAAACTCAGGTAAGTATTTTTATTCAGCAGACTACCTTTCTTAGCTTTCCAGCTTAGTATAACTGCACCTTCTTTCTCAAGGCCAAACTAAGATAGTCCCTGTTAAAATGTCCATGAGCCTAGTATTGAGTGTCTGGCATCAGTCAATTTCATAGACTGGAAAATGATTGTTATTTGGTGCAGCAAAGAGGAGGATGTGCATCAGTTCCTACTGTTTGGAGCTTTGTTTAGCCTTCCCATTTTAAAAATAAATTCAAGGACATTGAGTTACAAGGCAGGAGGGCCGGAGCTACTGGGCAGCCTGAATATGCGTAGAAAGTCATTGCTCCTTCTGCCACACTTTGGGCCATCAGGACCTTTCTTTCCCAAAAGTGCCATAAACTTGCCCAAGAGGTTCTGTAAATGGGAAGAGGGAGAGGAAGGATTTTTGGATCAGTCCTGAAGTTGCTATCCAAAGTTTTTTTGTTTCACAAATAATTTTCTGAACCCTGGAATGCCCCTCCTACTCTCTACCTCCGTTTCTGTAATGTCGGAGTGATGGAAGCCACCAAGTGGCACGCTAGGGAAAGCCTGCAGCAGTGTTGGAGTCTGTTTCACCCTAGCTCGTCGTTTTAAACTGTCTTCACCGTTAAGGTAGAGCTTGATGAATGTCATGGATTATGACGCATGGTCTATCATATTTGCCTGGATTTGCTGCTCAAAAGCACCATCTTCTCTCGCCTGCCACTGGCAGCCTTTCCTTGCCTGGCTTGTTAGCAGAGCATTCTGCTTACCCATGTGGCTTCCAGAGTTAGCAGCCCCGGCTCCTGCATGTCTTGATTCTTCTCCACTGTGATCTCAGAGGTGCTGCAGAGCAAGTCATGTTTATATTCAGGTCACAAAACTGGGATGTACATCCGGTGCCTTTGGTGTTCCTTTGTCTTGGTCAGGGGAACGGGTGGGACTGGGGTGTGCAGTCACCCTCTTCATTCCATGAGCACCTTGTTCACTCAGGGCTCTGCTGCCTCTTCGTATTTCTCTATCTGCTTTATGGATAGAGAACACTTTTTCTTTCCTGTACCTCTCCTGGGGGTGCAACCCCAACAAAAGAGTTAAGCCTCGTCAGAGAATCACTGCCTTAAACCTCTCCAAAATATGTAATTAGAAAATCTAAGATCGCGCCATGGCACTCCAGCCTGGGTAACAAGAGCGAAACTCCGTCTCAAAAAAAAAAAAAAAAGAAAATGTAATTTTAATTTTTTAAAAATCATTTGTATAATTTCAAAGAATAAGATCTGGCAAATGGCCAGACACAGTGGCTCACACCTACAATCAAAGCAGCACTTTGGGAGGCCAAGGCAGGCAGATCACCTGAGGTCAGGAGTTCGAGACCAGTCTGGCCAATATGGTGAAACCTCGTCTTTACTAAAAAATAACAAAAATTAGCTGGGCATCGTGGTGGGCTCCTATAATCCCAGCTACTTGGAGGCTGAGGCAGGAGAGTTGCTTGAACCTGGGAGGTGGAGGTTGCAGTGGGCCAAGATCATGCCACTGCCCTCCAGCCTGGGTGACAGAGGGAGACTTTGTTTCAAAAAAAAAAGATCTGGCCGATGAAAAAAAATAGAATGAAAATAGCCAAAAACTTCAGCAAGCAGGAAGCTCCCTTTCCCACCCTTTTGCTCCCTTGCTGATAATCACTTAGTATTATAAGAAATGAAAGAAAAGATAGTATTAGCTCTATTTAAAACAATGACTGCAGCAGTACTTAATATTTTTTTCAAGGTTAACTTATATAGATTGAAAGAGGCTACATTTGGCAGAGTGATGTGTAGGCAGACCCCTTGGTCTCTAGCTTCTCCCTGCTGGACCATGCTTTCTTCATCATAGCCTCTTTACACAGACTGGCATTCTAGTGAAACAGGTGGTAAACCTTTGGGCTGCCCAGAAACGTGTGAGTTTTATTTGATCCATTTTAACTTACCTAGGAAGGGATAAGATTAGCTGGTCCTCCAAAATCTGTATGTAAGCTATCTTCTTTTTCTTGTGCAACCTTCTCCTTCTGGGAAACACAAAAGCCATCTCACCTGACAAAAGATTGTAGAGGATAAAGCTGAAAGGATTGGATTGGGATCTTTTTGTGGCGTGGGGTAGAGCCTTTTGCTAAAATCTCAAGAATGCTGCTTTGAGTTTAGCTAGGGTGGCTCTCAGAGCTCTATGCTCTTGAGCATAGAACTGAATGCTGTAATTCAGAGCCTTTTTTCTTTCCAACTTGAACATTGTACAATTATACTGCAGTTTCATTTGAACTTTCTTGCCACTGTGTGGAATCTTAAAAATTCGTTAACCTTCTTTCCGACATAAAGTTGCTCTTCATAAGAGATGAGTTCCTATGTGTGTCCTTTGTTCCTTCAATAGCTAATTAATGTGCTTGAGGATACTTCAGTGGAAAAAAAGGTTTAAATATGCAGATTACTATTAAACGTGTACCCTTATGTAACTTGTGTTACATCAGATAACAAGCTCATGTTTGTTTCACTGGACTGCACTTGTGGTCCTTATTTCAGTATTTTGATGCTTTCCTTTTGATTCATAAAATGTTGTGAATTTTGGTATCATTCAAAACAAATTACGTTTATTAGGTTTCATTTTGAAACGATGTACAGACAAATCCCCAACTTAGAAACCGGTTTGTTCTTAAGGTTCTTAGGTCAGCCCATAGAAGCCCACTGACCTCCACCACAGCCCGAATGAAGGGCTGCGTCAGCCAGATCTGGTTGGCTTTTGTGGACTGACCTGGACATTTAATCACCATCTCTTATGTTGTTGCCGTTAGAAATGCATTCCAGGTTGGGACTTGGGATCCTGAGAGCACATTCTCCCCCTGTGGTGGCCGCTTGCTACCTTGCAAAGGTGGAAAGAAGCCCAGTCTCCTTACTACCAAACTGTAGTTGTAAGCAGAGAGAGCGGGGAGATGTTTATAGGACATTCCCTAAGCTGGGGAGTGATTTTTATCCATATTCATGTCAACTGTACTTTGGTATAGACTCCCTATCAATTTAATAATATGAAAAGCCTTAAATAAAACTATGCATGCCATTCTATGTGCTATTTTATATCAGTAAATAAGCTTATGCTTGCCAGTTGTATACACAGTTATGAGGTGTATAGAACTGACTTTGACAGTATTTTTTGCACTGTTTCCTATCTGTTTTTATAAAGTCTTATTTAGATATTGGTCCTTGTTTATGTTCTCACTGCCCTTGTGCTTGCTATAAAATGTTTCATACGTGCCTTTACAAATGTGAGATCTTTATTCTAACCTTTTTTTGTAAAAGATATCTATTGATTTCCATATGCAATAAACCTTTTTTTCAGAGAAAACAGTTAACATCTTCTCTTTTCTACAACGTATATGTTTGTATTAGTTGAAAGTGCCTGGGAAAACCTGTTTGCTTTGTTTTCTAAGGCCTATTTATTGCTACCCAGTTTTTAGTCCTGCATAACCTGATCATACTGAAGATTTAGTCTGAAATTCCCAACGTTGTCAATATTAGAAGAAACCTGAAAGGGCTGATCACTAGGTAAGTGGAGTGAAGAATACACAGAAATGGGGCTTTCTCATAAATGCAGCGATAAGCCTCATTAAGCTCCAAGCCCCTCCTCACTCCTCCTCCACTGTCATTTACTCAGGTATCAAACTGCTGATGTGGAAAAGGCAGGCACCAATCAGGCTGCTGTAAAAATCCAAATTATTTTGTCTTTCAGCTTTATAATAGCTCAGTATGTCTCTAGGTTAAAAGGTGGCTGTCCTGTCCCAGACTTTTAGCCAATAACTGCCATCGCACATACACGGTGAACCCCTCCCTTGTATGTGGATAGATGCTTTATGTATCTTCGGTAAGTAACAGAGAAATATAACTACTTCTCCCAGTAATGTATTGACAACGCCCATGACTATCCAAGGGGTCATTGAACTACCAGAGATCCCAACTAGTTTCACATCAAAAAAATGAGAATACCGTAAGCCACTCTGGGGTGAGAGGATATGGGAAGCTTTGTTGTCAAAGTCACACATAATTCTCTATGGCGACTTTGGCAACAAAGCAATTATAATGATTGAAAGAAAGGCTACATAATGTTAAAAAAGATGGTAACAGACAATGTAGGCCAGTGGAAATGGAGGTGAATCGGGTAGAATGGCAAGACAACAGATATGCTAATTTATTTTCTCTTTTGTGAGCTGAGCAAATAGAACCAGTTTCTTTTCTTTCATTGATAAACAGAAAAAGTAGAGGTTTATTACATAATTGAGAGATAAAACAGTAACCTCATAGATGAATTTGTCTCCAAGTATACTCTTAGCAGAGCCGGGGAAAATTTTTTTAAAAAAGAAATAAACAGCATAATTCCCTGCAAATCTAAAGATAAATATAAGAAACAGCAGTGCGCACACAAATATGCAATAAGGTGACAAAACCAGAATCAAATATGTCTATTTTATGTGATTTTACCTCTTATTTTCTTTAATAAAAATAAATGGGAAAAACTCACCAGATTTACTAGTTGAGAAACATAATGGGGGAAAAAAACTCAGCTAAAGAAAAATCTAACAAAAAGAATGAATCAGACTGGTATAAACACAGCAAAACTCCTTCTGAGGCAAAACTTACAAATTGATAAATTTACCACATTCTTGAATAGGAAGACTCACGAAGAGGCCAGTTCTCTGTATATCACTGACTCCAGTCCAAGTCCAGTAAAAAAATCACAACAGCACCAGAAAATTTCAAGGGAACCCAGAAGAATTAGCCCTAGTATATACTAAAAGTTTACAGTGCAACAGTATAAAAGAATATTTTACTGGCATAAGAATAGATCAGTGGAATGAAATACTGTAGAAATAAACCAAAGTCTTAGAGAAATGATAATGGCACCCTTCCAAATCTCCATGGGAAACTAATAAATATTTCAATAAGTAATTCAATAAATGAAAATTAAATTTGTTAAAGAGTACCATGGGATATTTTATTATTTTTATTTATTTGAGACTGGGTCTTGCTCTGTTGCCCAGTCTGGAGTGCAGTGGCACGATCTTGACTCACTATACCCTGTGCCTCCTGGGCGCAGATGATCCTCCCACCTCAGTCTCCAGAGTAGCTGGGACTACAGGCATGCACCACCATTCCTGGCAAATTTTTGTATTTTTTGTGGAGATGGTTTTTTGCCATGTTGCACAGGCTTATCCTGAACTCTGGGCTCAAGCGATCAGCCTACCTCAGGCTCCCAAAGTGCCGTGATTACAGGTTGCTGTGATTACAGGCATGAGCCACTGTGCTTGGCCTGGATAAACAATTCTAGATAGATCAAAGATTTAAGTAGAAATTAATATTACTTTTTTTTTTCTTAAGACAGTCTCACTCTGTCACCCAGGCTGGAGTGCATTGGCACCATCTCAGCTCACTGCGACCTCCGCCTCCCAGGTTCAAGCAAGCAGTTCTCCTGCCTCAGCCTCCGGAGTAGCTGGGACTAGAGGCACGCACGACCTTGCCTGGCTAAACAATTAATATTACTTTTTATAATAAACCAGTAATAGTTTTCTTCACTTAAATATGAAAACAATCAGCCTTTGTACAGCAAGTGTCATGAAAAATAAAGTTAATGGACAACCAGAGTAAAAATATTTTTAATATATGACAAGGAGCAAATACTCCAGTATACACTGAGCTCATAGGTTTATTATGACATTAACAAATAGCAAAACAAGCAGTGGCCATTGTGGTATCATAGAAAAATTTGAATTTTATAATAAAGGTGATAGGAGCCTCTTCTGTTTTAATGAGACAACTCTTAGTGGGCCCCTGGATAGCTTCAGGATGGGGATAGGTCTTCAGAAAGACTAAGAGTTGATTAGGAGCTTAGAACTTTCCGCCCCATCCCCAACCTCTAGAAAGAAAGAGATCCTAGAGATTGAGTCCATTTCAATGGTTAATTATTTAATCAATCATGCCTATGTAATGGAACTGCCATAAAACCCCCCAACCAATAGCATTCAGAGAGCTTCTGAGTTGGTGAATACATCCACATGCCAGGAGGGTGGCATAGCACAACTCCATGAGAACAGAAGCTTCTGTGCTCAGGATCCTTCCAGACTTTACCCAGTGTACCTCTTCACCGGCCTATTCATTTGTATTTTTTATAATAAACCAGTAATAGAAAGTAGTGTTTTCTAGAGTTTTGTAAGCCATTTTAGCAAATTAATGAACATAAAGTAAGGGAGGAGATGTTGTGGGAACGCCTTGTCTTTGTAGCCAAGTCAGACAGAAGTATGGTTAACCTGCGAACCTGATACTTGTTGACTGGCATTTGAAATGAGGGCAGTCTTGTGGGACTGAGCCCTTAAACCAGTGTTGTCTGACACTAACTCTGGGTAGTTAGTGTCAGAGTTGATTTGAATTGTAGGACACACAGTTGGTGTCTCAAGAGTTAGAGAATGGCTGGTGTGAGGCACAAAACCCCACACATTTGGTTTCAGAACTGTTGTGAGTCAAAACAGCTCATACTGGTGTCAGAAGTGGGATTAGAAGGGCCCTGATTATTTAGTATCAGAAAATTTAGGATTCACTAGAATGGTCCTAGCTAATGGAAAAGTGGTTTGGGAAGAAAAAGAATGAAAGGGTGGGAGACACAGAACCTTTGATTCCTGGGTAGTCACCCATGATATGGACCAGCATGACAGCTATGCTGTTATCGGTGACTAAGTTACTAATGGAATTTGGAGTAGGATCTAACTCCTGAGGAATTGGTTCACTGGATGCATAAGGAAACGCAAATGAATAAGAAAAAAGCAGAATATGTAATTCCTTGGTTTTTGTTGTATCTGTAATAGTTAAAGTGAAATTAAAAGAGTATTGGCCGAACCGGGCGTGGTGGTTCACGCCTGTAATCCCAGCACTTTGGGAGGCCGAGGTGGGTGGATCACGAGGTCAGGAGTTCAAAACCAGCCTGGCCAATATGGTGAAACCCTATCTCTACAAAAAATACAAAAATTAGCTGGCGTGGTGGCATGCGCCTGTAGTCTCAGCTGCTCAGGAGGCGGAGGCAGGGGAATCGCTGGGTGGAGTTCGATGCTAAACCAAGCTCAGATTTTGGACAGTCTGACCTTTGGCCACTAGCCTCGAAGCTGCCCTCAAAGGGTAGAAGTATGCAGAGACAACAGAGGGTACCTCGAAGACCTCTGGTCACTAAGAAGGTGGTGTGTCGGCAGGGTGGGGAGAGGCCCCAGGCGGGGTAGTGTGGAAGAGTTGTCGCATTTGTAGATCAGTATCATCAGCTTCCTGAAAACCCCTTACTAAAATGGATTCTGAGAGTAACTAATTTAGAGACAGTATCTTTGGTTTTGAATGCTGCAGGATGGAAGAACGTGTTTGGGTTGATAGGGGACCCACTGCTCACTGCGGAACAATGGCAGATGGCTATATCTGACACAGACACACAGCAGGTTTTTCCTGAAGGAACAACCAGCCTGGTGGACTGGATAAAAGGCACCCTGAGGTATGTTTACTCCGAGAAGTGAGGCTGTCCAACTCCTCCTGTAAATGTTAAAAGAAACACTCTGATGAAGTAGCTGATAAACTGTGTATGCGAGTCATGTGGGACCGGCTTTTTGGTAATTGGGACATTCACCCATTGAATATGCCCATTGCCAAGATCGTGGTCAATGCTATGATTAAGAGGCATGGGCACCTTTTGCATGGGTGTCGCATGTAACTTTACTGCTGCAAAATTGAGCAACGCTCTTAGAGGCCCTGTCGAATTTGCTATCTCTGCTTCCTCTCATGGTTCTCACTGATGCTAATTAAAACACTAGATTAATTCACAGAAAAATATGAATTAAGCAGAGGGCCTAGGTGTGAAAGGCAGAGTGATGAGTCCAGGTATTCATCCTAAGAGGGTGGACATGTTTAAATGGTTAAGAAATGGAGTGAACAAAGAAAACATTGATAGTGGCAAAACAGAAAGCAAAAAGAAAGGGAAAGAGTCAAGAGACTTGTCCCAGCAGGGTGAAAACCTTGAATGGTTGTTTAAAAATGGGATGAGGCTGGGTGCGGTGGCTCAGGCCTGTAAGCCCAGCACTTTGGGAGGCTGAGGTGGGCGGATCACCTGAGGTCAGGAGTTGGAGACCAGCCTGGCGAACATGGTGAAACCCCATCTCTACTAAAAATAAAAAAAATTAGCCAGGCGTGATGGCGCACACCTATAATCCCAGCTACTTGGGAGGCTAAGGCAGGAGAATCGCTCGAACCCAGGAGGTAGAGATTGCAGTGAGCCAAGATCCTGCCATTGCACTCCAGCCTGGGTGACAGAACACGACTCCATCTCAAAAAAAAAAAAAAAAAAGGATGAATGAGACAGACAATGATGGGTTAAAACATTGCCCCAGCCCACACTGTAGAATAAAAGCTGGAGTGCTGATACGTGCAAAATCTGTGGGATAGTTCTTTGTGGAGCACAGACTGGGACTAATGGCAAAAGCCTGTCAGCACCTCCCAGCGATGACTGCTGGGACTTTGGACTAGAAAATTTCCATTTGAGAAGCAAGTCACCTCATCAGACATTAATTGAAAATACTCCTCTGACTGAAGGACATAAAATAATCTTGAAACCTGAAAAACCTATGATGCCTTAGATGATGTTGGAGAAACACTCTAATGTGGCTGGCAGTGCCCAGAAAAGTTCCATCAGAAAATGAAATGGTTTATACGGGATCTTGTTACCTGAGGAATGCAAGGAGATAGCCACAAACGGGAAACTCTTTTGTCCTAGGACTGACTGGTACTGCATGAGAAGCTGTCAGATTCTGTTGTCACCTGGAAAGTGCCCAGAAACAGCTCTTCACTAACCAACAAAGAACTGCTTGGTTTGTGGACCACAGTTCCAAAGTGAATGGACATCTTGTTTGGAAGGTCACTACTCTGATCAAAGAAGGGTAAAAGTCAGCCTGGTGGACTGAACTGCCTGTTTTGGCTTTCACCAGCTCATTGCCAGGCAGAAGGGCAATGGAAAACTGGCCCATGAAAGGGACGGGCCACACAGACGGAAAACACCATGGGAATTTGAAGAGTGCATTAAAGTAGGATGTATCAATGCCCATCAAAAGAAAACCTTTTCAGCAT
The DNA here is from genome assembly GCF_030222135.1 of Aotus nancymaae. Classification (NCBI taxonomy): domain Eukaryota; kingdom Metazoa; phylum Chordata; class Mammalia; order Primates; family Aotidae; genus Aotus; species Aotus nancymaae. The sequence continues at coordinate 2,808,678 of NW_026988445.1, read as the reverse complement.
CAGAAGGTAAATGAAATCAACAGCAGATACCCTCGTGCTCACCTAGGTGGCCACCTACGTCCATGAAATGAGTGGACGTGGCCGGGACAGGCTGCATTGCAGAGAGGGACTCAATCTAGACATATTCCTGTTGCACCCTCTGAGAAACTAAATGCCAGTAAGGGTTGTTCGCCAACCAAAGAGATAAAAGATGGCTACCTGGCAGATTCCCTGGAGTGGGGGACCCTGAACATAGTTGGCAAGTCAGGCTAATGCCAGCAGGCCCAGGAGGCTACTACTGGATCTTGAGAGAAATAGACACTGACTCTGGACTGGGTTTTGCTTACCCAGTGATAGATGCAAGTATGCTCAGAGTGCTGTAAAAGAATCAGGAGAGCCGGGTGTGAAGCCTGTAATCCTAGCACTTTGGGAGGCTGAGGCGGGCAGATCACCAGGTCAAGAGATCAAGACCATCTCAACATGGTGAAACCCCATCTCTACTCAAAATATAAAAATTAGCCAGGCGTGGTGGCATGCGCCTGCCGTGCCACTGCACTCCAGCCTGGTGACAGAGCGAGACTCTGTCTCATAAAAAAAAAAAAAAAAAAAAAAAGAACCAGAAGATATTGCACCCATTCCAGACCAAGGGACACGCTTTGCAGCCCACTATGTCCTCCAGCGCAAACGGGCACGTTATGCTGCATATTATCCTCAGAGAAATGGCTTAATAGAGAATTGGAACAGGCAGTTGAAATACTTACTGTCTAAAATAGGGGGAGATAAAGCCGGAAGGGCTGGCTTCTATGCCTTCACAAGTGTGTGCTCACATAAAAAAAGGGGGGCCTAAGGGAGTGTCCCCACTGGAGAGAGTCCTGTTTTTCTGGTGAACCTGGGGAAGAGGGGTTGGGAAAGGATGCTGGTATGACCACCATTCTTCCTAAGGAAAAGATGCTGGTATGATCATACTTTTTTCCTCCTTCCCTACATCATCTCAACTTTCTTTTTCCAATCTGATGCAGTGGTCCTAGGACCAGGGCTGCAACTACCAGCAAGAAACTGGAACTGTGTTTCTAAACCTTTATGTCAGAATTCCTAAGGTCCTGATGGGGCAGGTTAGGCCCTTCATCCTATTTGGTAAAATTGGGGTTACAAGTGAGTGCAGTTCTATTGCCTAACGGCAGAAATAGCCCACTAGCTCTATACCGACGTAATCCTACCCTATCTGAAGGGACCAGACTGAAGGGGAGGGATTTGTTAGACTAGTATTGCTGTCTGTAACCTAGACCAGCACAGAGGTGGAACCTAATTTCTCTTCCAAAGGTGAAGAAAGTTAGGGGATAAATGGAGAGGAGAAATAGCTGAGGGCAAAGGAATGCGTAAATGAATTATGTAATAGGGGAAATCCAGTATCATACTGACATCTTGAAAAAGGCTCAGAACAAGAGATGATATTGTCTCTTAGCTCAATTATACCAGAGGCCTGAAAGGGTGAGGACGTATTGCCTAGATCACTTTCACCTGCGGAACCCGACAAGCTCAACTGGAAGCCTGCACGCCTGAGTGGCCTCAGCTAGGGAGGCATTTTCATGCAATAGGATGATAGACTGGATTAATTATCAGTGACTACATGGGAAGCTAGAAATGTGCCAGTAAACATAATCCTTTTTTAGGAGAAATCTGTGGTCAGAGACCAGAGGGTGTCCTTTACTATCACAGAAAGATATTTGGTCATTGTCCTCAGTTCCTGGCCCACAGCTCCTAAAACCTTTGGAATTTCCTAAGTGATAAAGGTGATAGAAGTCTTTTTTGTTCCAATACAGCAACTCCTGGTGGGCCTTTAGATAGCTTCAGGATGAGGAGTAACCTCCAGGAAGACCAAGCCTTGATTAGAAGTTTGTAATGTTCAGCCTCAACTTCCCAACCTGTGGGGAAGATAGAAGGGCTGGAGACTCAGTTAACCATCATTGGCCAATGATTTCATTCAATGACTAATGATCCTTTACGTCATTAAAGGATCAGTGATGTAAAACCCCCACAATGGGGTTTGGAGGGCTTCCGAGCTGGTGAACACATCCATGTGCCAGGAAGGCATCACATCTGCTCCATGAAGATGGACGCTCCTGTGCTCCGGACCCTTCCAGACCTTGCCCTATGTACCTTTCATTTGCCAGTTCATTTGTATCCTTTATGATAAACCAGTAATAGGAAGTAAAATGTTTTCCAGACTTTGATAAGCCTTTCTAGCAAATTATCGAACATGAAAGGGAGGGGATTGTGGGAACCCCCTGACTTTGTGTCCAAGTCAGATAGAAACTGGGTAACCTGGGAGCCAGGCAAGGTGGTTCATGCCTGTAATTCCAGCACTTTAAAAAGCTGAGGTGAGAGGATCTCTTTAGGCCACGAGTTTGAGACCAGCCTGGGCAAAACAGCAAGACCCCATCTCTAAAAACACACAAAAAATTATGCCACTGCACTCCAGCCTGGGTGACAGAGTAAGATCCTTCCAACTGGCATCTGAAGTGAGGGAAGTCTTGTGGGATGGAGTCTTTAAACCTATGAAGTCTGACGCTAACTCCAGGGCAGTATCAGAATAGAACTGAATTGTAGGACACACAGTTGGTGTCCAAAGAGTTAGAGAATAGCTGGTGTGAGATAAAACCTCAAACATTTGGTGTCAGAAAGTGTTGTGCTAAAAATGGCTCAGCTGTGAATGTCAATTCACCGAAGAAATAAAATAATTCCTAAATAAATGAAAAACAGTCCAATCTCATTAATGTATATAAAACAAAACGTTTCAAACATTAGATTGCCAAAAACATTTTAATGATAATACAATGTTATGAGGGAGAGAAAAGCAAATACTATTATTATTATTGAGATGGAGTCTCACTCTGTCACCAGGCTGGAGTGCAGTAGCACGATCCTGGCTAACTACAATCTCCGCCTTCCAGGTTCAAGGGATTCTCCTGCCTCAGCCTCCCAAGTAGGTGGGATTACAGGCGCGCGCCACCATGCCCAGCTAATTTTCGTATTTTAGTAGAGACAGGGTTTCACCATGTTGGCCAGAATGGTCTCCATCTCCTGACCTCGTGATCCACCTGCCTCGGCCTCCCAAAGTGCTGGGATTTCAGGAGTGAGCCACCATGCCTGGCCACAAATACTATTATATCTTATTGGCATCTGATGCAGTTTTTTTTTTTTTACAAAAGAAAATGTGGCTATATTTATTCAAATTTCAAAAATGTTCCCACTATTGGATCTTAAAATTACACTTCTAGGAGGAATCTATTCCCCAAAATGCTACCACATGACAGCAAAGTTTTATGTTTTTATGTTTCAGACCATTCATTGTGGCATCGCTTGTAATAGCAGCAAACTGGGAAAAACCTCATGTCCATAAATAGAAGTACTGAGTCCATGATGACATGCATCCAACGTAATAATCTGCCTCTAAATAGAATGAGGCAAATCTGTAAGTGCTGAAATGCAAAGAGATCCATTTTGTTGATTCAGAGAAGCAGGTTACAAAATCCTATGTCAGCAGTATCCTGTCTTTGTTCTTCTAGATCTAAATCTCTTTATACAGATACATCATCCAGGAATGGAACAACCTGGAACCACATAAAGCAAACTGTTTATAGCCTATAGCTGGTAGTTGCATGCAGTGGGACTGGTGAGGAACAAAGTTTACTTTTTTCTTTTTTTTTGAGATGGAGTTTCGCTCTTGTTACCCAGGCTGGAGTGCAATGGCGCGATCTCGGCTCACCGCAACCTCCGCCTCCTGGGTTCAAGCAATTCTCCTGCCTTAGCCTCCCGAGTAGCTGGGACTACAGGCATGCACCACCATGCCCAGCTAATTTTTGTATTTTTAGTAGAGACAGGGTTTCACCATGTTGACCAGGATGGTCTCGATCTCTTGACCTCGGGTAGACCTCGTGATCCACCCGCCTCGGCCTCCCAAAGTGCTGGAATTATAGGCGTGAGCCACCGCACCCGGCCCTACTTTTTTCATATACATTTCTATTACTTGAGTTTATTGAGAAAGGATTACTTTTGCAAATTTCATAAAACCTGTGGCAATGGTAGGCCAAGCTTATTTTAGGTTTTGTTACAGAATATACAGTAAATGAGCATTCTTAAAACACTAAGTTCCACTGCTCTGGGACCATGCCTTACTCTTCTCTTTGCACCTAGAGAACTATTCAGAGCATTCTGCATAGATAGTACCAGGTGTTCAATAAATGTCTTATTGTTCTACACAGGACAAGAGAATGCATCCTGTCTGCTGAATCCCACTGTGTGCAGTAAACTGCGTGTGAAAGAGGGGCATGTGAGTGAAGACGCGGATGCGTGTAGATGAGGAGCGGAGGAAAATGTACCAGATTTACAGCTGTTCTGTTTTCAGACCATGACTATGAAAGGTAATTGATGTGTAAATTTCAACAGGCTTTACTTATTAACCAGTGGGGAAGTTCCTCTCTTCGGACTACAAGACACTTTTCTAAGAGTAACACCCCTGCACTCAGGAATGTGCGCTGGCTGGGTCCTTCTGTGCAATGGTTGCTAACAAACAACTCCCCAGGTTGCTGCCATCGAGGCCGTGGGGCTGTGGAAAGCTGGATTCCTGTTGTCTGTGCATGTAGAGATCAGTGCTTACTCAACAACACAGGGTTGGTTGGTAAGGAAAAAATTTTTTTCCTTCCCAAGCATACCCTGGAGTCTTTCCAAAAAAGGAGAGTACTGCACAGAACAATCAACAGAATGAGAGATGGCAAATCTGCTTTCAGACAGATGGGGACATTAAAGCCAAGAAAGCAATGCACACACCAAGCACCTTTCCACACTGAAGGAATACCAGGCACCGGAGAGCAGATTCGAACCCCTCGCCTGCCGGAGGGCACTCGGGTCACTCGACTGTTCTCCACCACAGATACTTTTCTTTCCTCCTTGTACCTTTTCTCTTTCTTCCTGTTTTCTTCCTCCACAGCCACAGTCCCATGAAAGCAACTGCAGAATAAAGAGGCTGCCCAACCCCAGAAGCGGGGAGGAGACTTGAGCTTGCTGAATTATGGACAGCAGGTGTCACCTCCACTCCAAGACTGGGCTCCCACCACCACTGAGGAATCCTCCCCACAGATGGAAGAAAACACAAGCCTCGAATACTGGTATCTCTTTTATTTTCTTTTATCATTCAAGTTTGTTCAGAACATTACAAGAGGCATGAAAGGAAAAATAATTGGATTTTCAAAACTCGGTCTGTCCAAAGTAAATGAAACCAATGCCATTATCTTTTAGAAACAAAAGCATTCAAAATTAATTTGATATTAACGTTCAAGATTAAGACTAATCTCAAAGTATGGCATGTGCATTGTTTAAGTGCAAGAAGTATTTTCATTCCAATTATTTTACAGAAATGCTGGAGTGATGTGTGCGATTTGCAATATTCAAGTCCTTTAAGGTTTCTGAACTAAAAGTATTTAAATGAAAACTGAAATGTTGTATAGTTTCAGTGGCTCTCAATTTCCTGTTTGATCTCAGAAATATATGGATGATCTTTGCCGTGAGCTACCTCCATGATTGCAATGGCCTAGGAAAGAGCGAGACAAGTCAACAGTGAGAGCCTGGGAGCCAATCCCCTCACACCTCCACCGGGGTAACTTTTAGGTTGGATCTCTCTGCTTTCAGGCATGGGATGCAAACTGGGTATTAGAGCTCTGTTCTCCTCCAGGACCAGGCTTTTTTTTAAAAAGGAGACAAGACCATCTGGTAGCCAGCTCATCCAGTGTCTACTGCTAGGTCAAACATTCTGCAAAAATAATTCAGGTAGCAGCTGGAGAAACGATATCGTGAAACTGATTTCATGATATTCTCTTGCCCCAAGAGTCTGGATATTTCAGTAAAAAATGCTTTAAGGACTAAATTAATTTGTTGATTATGTTCAACCCAGAAAATAGGTGATGCTGGCACAGAAAGTCCACAGTGAATTTTATAGCACAGCAACTATTTTGATTTTTAGCTGACATTACTGATTGGCAAGACATGGTTAAACCATTTTTCCCTTTCAAAAAGCACACTCTTTCCTTTTAATACATACTCTAAAAATTTAAAGAAAGGTAGCAGGTTTCACTGGGGGATGCTAGAGAGAATGTACTTAATAAGGTTTCTTTACAGTGGGGCAATGTAAAGTGGTCAAGTTTCCAGTGGTTTAATCATTTCCTAGCTGTGTGGCCTTAGGTAATTTATTTAACTACTCTGTGCCTCATTTTCCCCAACTGTAAAGCTGGAAATAATACCTGCCTCTTAGGGTTGTTAGTGCAGATACAGTGTTTTGATCAGTGCCTGGCATATAGGAAGTTTGTATCAAATGTCATCTCTAAGAACATATTTGCTCTTTTGTATTCAGCCAAATTACTCAGAGAAAAAAATATTCCCCCAGAGAATTTCTGATGACCTGTGACTATGACAGGCACTCCTATCTATTACATATTCTCCTCCTAGTCTCAAGCCAAGAGGAGGCAGGCCAGGTAACAGTGCAAGCCTTCGGAAATCACCTGTTTCAGGTGCTGCCCCTGCCCCTGCATTCATTTCAAGACTCACATTCCTTGATCAGATCTATTACTGATCTATTACTTAATCACCTGACACACTTTGCAACTGTGACCTAAATGGCTAATTTTCCCTCCACCTCACTAAGACAATACATATGTTATCTCAGAAGACAAATTCCATGGTTTAAAACAGAAAATATTGTTTCGCGCTCCCTTCCAGCCTGGCTGTGCCCTGACCCTTCTCTTTGGGGTGTAGGCCTCACTCCATCTTCCCAAATAGTCTATTGGGAAGCTTTGGAGAATGTGAAGGATTAGGTCTGCAGGCCTTGTCCACGGCCCCAACATTTTATAAAGTCTCTTACAGGAGTAAATGGACTATCCCCCAAATTACACTGTACTGACTGTTAATTCCACATCACAAACAATGGGAATCAAGACTCAGGATAATGACTCTGAGCTCCTGTGATGTGAGGGCCAGGGCCTGGCCACCGGGCAGCACAAGGCAGTCATCAAACCAAAGGTGAATGCTGCCCAGGGGCCTGGCACCCACCAGTTTCCTCACAGCCTGAGTGGGAGAAACTGAAGCTTTACAACTTAGAAAGACCCTCATTTGAATGAAATCCCCACCATGTAACCTAGGCTATTACTCACTTAACCTGCTTGAACTTCACTTTCTTCATAAGGAAAGCCTCTCATTTTTGTGAGAATTCAAAGAAAAAGCACACAAGTCTTAGTATGTAACTGGTCCTCAATGAACTAAGAGGACAATTAAGTGCATTTTAGAAACAGCCAATGTGCAATCCTAACACCCTAACCCTAACTCTCTATATCCTACCTCCTGGATTTCACCACAGTTAAGGATCATCATTCTGAAAATCCTAGTAATTTCTGAAAACGGAGAATTCCTCCAGGCACAGGCTGGGCCTGTGATCACAGCCAGCCCTCTAGATGTGTGTACATCTTCCCTTCAAGGAAGGCCTGGGACAAACACAGCAGAGGTGTACTTGCTCACTCCACCTCATCTGCGGGACTCACCCCGGCTGCTCCAGCGGCCAGAGGGCGGGTGAGAGCTGGTCACCCTCCACTCCTTCAGCCCCTCAGCTTGGTGAGGCACGAAGGAGGTGCACTGAGGCCATCTGGCCACTAAGGCTGAGTTACAGACATACCTTCTTCAGGGCTTTCTCCCCGGCGGCTTTGTGTTCCAGGCCCATGTAGAGTCTCCCTAGCTTCAACCACATGGAGGCCACGTTGAGGGAGTACAAAGGATAGTGCTTACTGCAACAAGAGAAAGCAACAGGCCACCGTGTCAGAGGCTGCTGAGCTGCCCCACAGGCTAGGCGCAGTTAGCCAGAGGCTGCCATGCTCAGGGCCAACCTCTCCCCACCGGGAGCCTCTCCAAACGTCGCCAGGGTTTGGGTGGAGCGTGTGGATGCTGCAATCCTGCCCAATCATTGCAGACACTGTTCATTATTTGCAGTTTGTGTTTTCTGAAAAGCTCCATAACAACTGCAGGAGAAATCCCTATTCAAAAGCATCTGTAAATGCAACCTTCAATCCCAGTCCAGAGTTTTCTCTTTGAGACAGACCCGGAGGAAGAAGACCCTGGGAAAACAGCTTTTAAATAAATGCTCCATTTATGAAGGAGCATTTACTTAAAAGCTGTTTTTATGATAGGTCTATCACCTCACATTAGGACAGTGCACTCAGACAGACAAGACACACACACACACACACACACACACACACACACACACACGCTGATGTGTCTTAAGACCCCAGCTTTCTGTGACACTATGATATGGGTTGCTTTAGCAAAACTGTAAGTGCTCTGAAGTGGGAACACTTCCTATGTCTTCTGGATTTTCTTTCCCTATTGTCCAGCAGGGGCTTTAGATACAGCAGGTGTTCTTTCTGGTTGTACCTGAAGGCTGACTGATGGGGTCTGCCTGGGAAACAGCCATTTCCCTCAGAACAGGGCCCAGAGGCAGCCGGTGGGTGAGCCTGTGTGTGTGTACATGTAGGTAAGAGGTGTTTATTTAAAGGCTAGGCTGTTCCACCCTGTCTCTCCTAAAAGTCAGTCCAAAAAAGACATGTTCTAGCTGCATTCCTGGGCAGGAGGCAGTTCTGGGACCCATGGCCCCACAGAAGACCAGAGCTGGGCCTGCAGGAGGGGCTCGTGTAGGTAGAGATGGGTGTAGCACAGCAAGGCCCTGCTGGGAGAGCCCCAGGGCTGGGATGCTGTCTGCCTGCCTGCCTCTCTCTCCCTACAGATCTCACAGAGACAACAGTGCATGAGGCCAGTGGACCTCCTCCCCCGACTCCAGGAGAAATGGAAAGATTGAGTTTATCCCCAATTTAACAATGTGTTTCCAAGAGCAGATTTGAGGAGCTGGCTTCCTTTGGGCTCCCCCTGCTGGCTAATGAGGGCACAGTGGGGTAAGTAGAGGGTGGAGTGGGCAGTGGACATTCAAACCAGACACAACCTTCAGAGACCCTAATCTCAGAACTGGAAGGGGACTGAGGGCTTCTCAAACTCCTGAGAGGCACCTAGGATGCTTCCAGAACACAAATTTCTGGGTCTAAGCCCAGCGACCGTGAATCACGTGGCCCACTCGGTGTTGGATGTACCCTGTCAATGCTAACATCAATGCCTTTACAAAGAGCTTCAGTGATGCCAGCTAGGCCATCCAGCCCTGAAGTGTCTAGCAGAGCTAGACGACAAGCCCACAACTTCCGCCTGTCACCCACTTTTAGGTTTAGTAACCCTCTCAGGCAGAAAATCTCTCCATGGCGAATATTTACTATTACTACAAATTAAAAAGCAATTTACTTTTTTTTCAAACCTGGGGTGGGGAGATTAGATAACCGCGGTCAACCCACTGGTCCCAGAGTTTCCCCATTTGCAAACTGGGACTGCAATTTGAAAAAGCAAAAGAAGGGGATGGCGCGAGTAATGATGAAAAGCAGGGTTTCTAAGACTACCACTTAGCAATTAAACTTGGCCATTAAACTTGCAAGTGGTGGGTGGGAAAAGCAGCAAACTAGTGGCTTCTCAAAATTAGCCTGAGGTGACTGTTATGGATACGGCCCTGGATGGACCTGAGAAGGATCTTGCCCCAGTACCCGCTGCAGAACCTCAACCTGTCTCCTCGGGACGGTGGCGAGAAGAGGCCCGACTCGGGAGCAGTGTCCTGCACCAGCACCTCCAGATGTGGGTGCAGAGAAGAGGCAGCTGTGCTAGTCAAGTCTCAGCAATGGGCAGGAAGACGACACTATTGTATAATTCTAAACGACCAAATCACCTGTAGGGCTTAATGATTTTCTGTCCGTATTGCAGGGCTCCTTCCCAGTCCTGCATGTACAAGCAGACACCCATGGCCTGGTACATCATGTGCAGCATGTACACGTTACTGTCCTCAAACACGGAGCTCATCTTCTCCTGGCTGAGCTCGCAGATCTCCAGCAGCTCACTAGGGGGTGCTGTGGAGTCAAGGAAACAGCCGTCCGGGCCCACGCCGCCTGGAGACTTCCCCAGGGTTCAAGTTCTTTTTCTCTCCCCTCCACTCTCACCCTCACCCCATGAAAGAGTAACTTACAGAAAGCGAAGCAAAAGTGAAAGCAATTAATTACATTTCTCTAGAAGAAACAAAGGAAGAAAACCTGAAGATCTGAACTGCTCGACAAAACTAAAGAATTTTAGCTGCAGGGTCCAGACCCTTAGTTCTGATGTAAACAATGTCGATTAGACTCACAATTCTAATGAAATTCAGGTCCTCACCCAAGTTGGAACCCTGAGCACGACTCCTACTATGGCAAAGTTCTTTCTTATGCTGAGAAACAACATGCCTTTCTCTAATTTCCTCTCCCTGGTTTTAAATTCTACCCTTTAGGGTACAAATCTAATCCCTTTTCAACTCCCACGAAAATGCTACAATACAATGGTTAAGAATATGGATTCTGATAGAGCTGGGACAAAATCCTAGGTCAACCACCATCAACTGTGGTTAAATTACTTAGTATCTATCAATCAGCCTGTTTCCTCATCTGCTGCATGGGAATGAGGGAAGTCTCTGCTCAGTGTGCCTGTGAGGAGAGCTGAAATAAGCGAGGCATTTGCCAAAGTAAAATACCCAGCGCACAAGGCCATCAAAACTCTGTCCTTCACGGTCCTCCACCACATGGAGTGCCCAGCCAAACAAACTAGCCAAATAAGGGGAAATAAGAGCATACCACTCTGATAGGATGGACACCACATTGTGGGCAGTCAGAACGTCTGTACACATTTACCAGGAGACATTCCTCCTTTGATTTTCAGAATCTTAGGCCCATCCTTCTCTTGCTCCTGCTTCCCAGCTTCCCACCCTGTCTTGCTGGTGAGGGATCATGAACTATCAGGCAGTTGTAAAGGATATATTTGTAGTGCTTGGCCCTCCGGAACTCTTCGATGACATTGCGTGCGTATCTGACCATGTCTCGGATGGCTTCCGCCTTTGGAGGATCACTGAGCTTCCGGATTTCCACCTTGGCCTTATCCTGAAAGAAATGTCCACAAGGGCAAGGCGTTACCTCCCATGGAAACCATACCGATGGGGAGACCTCTCATATAATACATGTTCCCATACAGAGGTAGATACTGGCCCATTCCAAGGTTACAAAAGAATGAGAGGAAATTAGGCAGTGCATCTAAAGAAATTCAGTATTCCATTACCTTTTAACAGAAACAAAACTAACATCATTTTCTAGACACTCCTTATCTAGAATGTGTTGGCTATGGGCAGATATACGTGTTCACACATCTACAAATCAAGAGACTAGACTAAGGAGGGCAGGCATTGACGGAACAACAATTTGGAACTTCCACCTATTCTGGTGAACGGGCTGGAAAGCCTAAAGATGATACTCATGTGCTTTTCTCTTTCCTCCCTTGAGCAGTTGTTTCTTTTCAAGAAAGAGCAGTTTGGCAGATCCTTGGCTTATGCATACAGCGTAATGGAAATGTTTTCTTTAACTGCTAGGAGCAGGTCTGAACGGAGACCTGGTCTAACTGGATTCCCTCTGGCTAGCTTTGTAAGGAGGGTTTAAAGGGTCAAAAAGATCCTAGAGGAGACCCACCAAGTCAGACAAGCTCTTCCGCAGAGAGGTCCTGAGATCAGGGTGCAATCAGTGCTCTTGCCCCATGAACGGCCTTACCTTGTCCTTGGTGGTGCACTCCTGGCACTCACAGGTAAAGAAATAAGAATCTCTTAGCCGGTCATTCCTATCTTCTGTTGGGTACAGGAGATCAATATAGCTGGTAAAAACCTATGGGGTCCAAAAAGGTAAAGCTTCAGTCTGCTACAGGTAAACTCATTCCCATGCCTTTGCAGTCACCTGTGGTGGCATCCACGCAGGGATAGAGGATAAGGCGGGCTGTAGCGGAGGAGTGCACTGTTTCCTTTAAGGCACTGAATTCCTGCACTGAGCAGCCACCGGACGCTGGCTTTCTCTGGAAGGTGTTCACTAGTCCACAGATGAACTGGGAGCTGAAGCCAAGATGCAGATTAGTGGAAAGAGTCTGTAGAATCAAGGAACCCTTAAAACAGTGACCTGGAGGGTCCCTTGGCTGCCTCTGCCTGGCCTTCACGTAGTCTCATATTTCACTACCTGGGATGGTTCGAATGCTTCGTTGCCATCATCACTGGGTGTGTGCAGGGGAGGGCGTGAGCGCGCACACACTCATGCAGTTGAGTTCCCCTTCTAACATCAGCTGGCAACGGAGCAGGAGGCTCCGCTCAGCGGGCTGGGACCCACAGCCCTGGGTGGCCCGGAGACCAGTGGAGGGTGAACACAACTTCTAGGTCACCAGAATGCTGCGGCCTGGCGGGGCAGGCAGCTCCTTATCCTGCAGAGCAGGGAGCTTGGAAAGTTTTTACCTTCAGTTCATGGGGCTCCACTGTCCTTGCCTTTTTCTAACGGGGTCTATAACTAAGACTTGGAGCATATGGAGGAGACCAGCATTTAGATGTCCATTATCTACTCACTGGGACAGCACTGGCTGCTCATCCCACACAATCAGGCAAATGTCTGACTGAACAGATGGATCTCACAAAGCTGCCAGCGTGCCAGTGACCGCGGGCACCGCCAGGCAGGCAGGGGAGGACGCGCATGGGGCTGGGTGCTGCAGGGGCAGCCAAGCTCTCCCCAGCCCACAGGGCAGTACTGGACACGTCGCAGGTCACCCTGAAACCTTGGGGAATGGAGTTTCTCCTTCTCTGAAGGGGAAGTAACCCCCAAAGCACTGACTTCCCAAAAATGAAGTCACTGTGTTTCAGATCTGGGAGAACATGAGGGCAAAAGGAAACCGCAGCCAGCCCTGCCCTGCCTCACACCGCAAGAGCCTGCCCCATTATCTCTGAAATAACCGACACACAGTGCAACACACGGAAGGTTCCAGAAGATGGCGACAAAGGCCACTCCAGTACCACTGCTCACGGTCAGACTGAGCCAGCCTAGGTGACAACCCGCTCATCTCTGCAGTCAACCCACAGGCGGGCTGGAGCCGGGTGATTACGTTCTGACTGGCTGCAATGATCTGTTTCAAGAAAGCCTTCAGGGCAATCTCCACAAGACATTCAGAAACTCAAGACACCCCAGCCGAAAAGGGACACACCCTCATCACGACGGATTTAGCTGAGGGTGGAAGGGCCAACCTGCGCCTTGGGCCTCAGCTCCCAGTACCACTGTGGATGAGCGAGCGCCTTCTAGAGAAAGCAAGGCACTTCTCACTCAGCACACTGACAGTCACACTTCACATTTCTAATACCCAGACATGCACCGTAAAATAGCATTACAAATTGCTAAACTGAAATTTAACCTAAGTGTGTGATTACAAGTCCCCAAAAATTCCTGTCTTGCTGGAGATTTACTTAAGAACAGAGCATCCTACAGCAATCCACCAGGCCAGCCCTCCCCAGGTGAGATGTCCCATGAGGTAGTCAGGAATCACACATGGGAAGGGGACAGCGAATCGTCGAGCAGGTGATGGGACAGCTGGCTGCTTCTCTCCACATCCCGAAGCTGAGGAGGGAAGCCAGCGTGCCTCTTGGCCACAGACTGCCTTGACTTCTCCTATGACTGCATATACCTGGGCATTTGAATCACGTTCCTAAAAAGTGAACTACGACCTGAAGTTCACGTGGAACTGACAGAGCACGAAATGCTGATGTGTCACTTGCAGGGCCAGTCTTTAGCTACCGCTGCATCACTCGCTTTCTTTCACTTCAGACCTTGGGGGGATGGTGGGCAACAAGCAAGAATTCACCAAAAATTAATAAGGCTCAAACTCCATTGTTTGGCAACAGGGATCGAGAGACTCTAAAGAAAATCAAAAGTTTCACTGTGGTCATTTTGGTAGTAAATGTCTTCTTTCTCTGTAAATCTCTATAAAGCTTTGTGAGGAATTTAACTCAAATTTGTTATTTTTTTGTTTTTCTTAACCACTGATGGAAAAGGTAAGCACCAAACAGAAGCCCCAAAGTGTGGGAATCTAAGCTACAGGTCACAAATGTGATCACCGACTCCGGGGGAGCCTGAGGACGGACTCAGCTGAACTGCTGGAAGCATTCACAGCTCATACTTCAAATAACACTGCCCGGATCTGTCCACATTGCCTTTTAAAAGAGCAGTCTCCAGCCTCCTGCCGCAGCCACCCATAGCTATGAACTCACCTCCTCTCCTGGGCTGATTTCCTGTACAGCTCTGACTTCTGCCAGGGTCCCTTTGTAGGTCACAATGACATTGGGGCAACAGCTATGATTCATCAATGCAACACTGTCAATCAGAAGAGAAAATCCAGTTTTTAAAATGAGACAAGGAGGCTGTTTAGTCTCCTTGACTACTTACTTGCTAAGTCAAAGGAACTGAATCTTTACAAGACATTGTTAAAAAATCTGATAGTTGGCTATCATATTCTAAGAAGTTGTTCTGCATGCAATGATAATCCTATCTACCATCTAAGACTTTTACCATATTGAAAACTGAAATTCACAATTCATGTAATATCTAAGCCAAAACCAAAAACACACAACAACAAAAACAACAAATGCCACAAATATTCCTTCCTGATAGAATGCAGCTCTCAGAACCCAATACCCACAGCTAACTGCTACTCCACTATACACTGTCAAAGACAGATGCACTGTCGTTTTCAGGCAGCTTTTTGTATTAGTGGATTATTTCTCACATGTTTTTTTCAGATGTTGAGAAATGCCAGCTTCCTAAGGAGGGAAGGGTGTGTGATCCCCCGAGAGACCCGGAGACACCCGTCTGAGTTTCTCTGCACCTCAATTTCCTCATCTGGAAAATTGGGACATTACTGCTCCTGCTGCTCACTGTCTGCTTTTCAGGGACAGCGAGAAGGAGAGAGAGATTCGCCTATGCGAGGTGCTTTGAGCTTTCTGATTATATCAAGGTCAAAGTTCTGAGAACAGAAATTTCTAAACTACAGGGAAAAAGTGCTTGATCTCTGAAAATGCTGCCTTTGAAATCACAATGCCGATATGATTTCAGCCCAAAGGGATTTTTTCCCCCAATTAAAACTGCCCGGAAACTGGGGCTCATGCTCCTATGGGTACTCACAGCCATGTGTGTCATTGCTCTGGTGGCCAATGTCACCTCCCTGACCCTTCAGGGACCACAGCCCCTCTCCTGCTTGCTCCAAGAATACAAAAAGGGAAAGGGGTTTCGAAGCCTGATGAGGATGAGCTGCCCCAGGCTGGCCATGGCCAAGTGCACTCCCCCACCTCCCGGTTGCTAAAGGCCTAAGCAAAGTGTGTGGTTGGCCTGGTGCCTGGGACAAACATGTAGCAACTTCCTGGTCCTGACCTTGGGGAGGGCCACCTCTGCTCTACACCAAGGCCCACCTGGCTTCCTAGAAGGTGATCCCCAAGGAATCTGGCTCTAGGAAATCTGATAAACAAATGCATCGAAAGAGTAGTTGTTTTAAAATAAAAGCACATTTCTAAAACCATCTTGCAGAACTATTAAATAGTTCAAGACAGACTCGGTATCTTTTTAATGAAGGTGGGGAAATGTACGAAGGCAGAGACCCTGAAACAACTCACATTCTTGGTATCACAGTTCTCTTGGCAACCACTGAAAGGTGTGAATCTTCAAAGTACCTCACTATTTTTTTTTTTTTTTTTTGAGATGGAGAGCCCAGGTTGGAGTGCAGTGGCGTGATCTCGGCTCATTGCTTGGCTCACTGCAACCTCCACCTCCTGGGTTCAGGCGATTCTCCTGCCTCAGCCTCCTGAGTAGCTGAGATTACAGGCGCATGCCACCATGCCCAGCTAATCTTTGTACTTTTAGTAGAGATGGGGTTTCACCATGTTGGTCAGGCTGGTCTCGAACTCCTGACCTCGTGATCCACCCGCCTTGGCCCGCCAAAGTGCTGAGATCAGAGGCGTGAACCACTGTGCCTGAGCACCTCACTCTTAATCTTTTGGTCTTTAAGATATCGAGAACAGAGACGTTCCATAGTTCATTTCAGTTCTAAAGGTGTCAATACGCGCCTTCTTCAGTGAGTCCAACGCCCTCTTTTTCTCCTAACTTTCCCAGGGGCCAAAGTTAAAAAAAAAAAAAATGCTTCTTTCCTCACTACCAGAATTGCAACTGCAGATGACACCATTTTGGCCCCAAGGACAGTAATATTAGGTGAATAAACTTTTTAGTCTGTCTGGTTCAAGCAAGCCTGTGATAGCTGCTCATGAGACACAGACCTGTATGGATTCTTCTCTTTCTGACCTACACAATGCACAGCCTGTGGCAGTGATGCACATAGCTAAGGGCAGGCACGTCATTCAGGGCAAATGCATGAGTGTTAAGGGTTTCCTACGTATGTGGCAACCTACAGCCAAAGGCCCCTGTAGTATATGTTAAGCAACCTCCCTCTAGATGGAACTCATCGACAAGGTGGCTCGATTTGGAGCGGGGAGATGCACGATGAATTCTGTGGCTCTATCTGTGAAGCAGGGTTTAATTTCAGGGACTGAAGCATTTTGGAAATACTCATTCCATGAGACAGACAAAAGCAAAATCATTCTTGGCAATCCATTAAAGTCAGATCTATAAAGATCTCCATTTGTCAACTGGCTATCCTTTGTTGAATTACTCAGGTATTCTTCAAGTCGAGAGAAAATCCTATAGTTCTTTGAAATTTTTCTCCGGCTCACTACTTCAGCCTATTCTCCCTCCAAATTGTGCTGTTTCTGTACTGGTATTTATCAAAACGGACAGATGGAGAAGAAGCTCATATGTTCTGTACTCAAGCCTGTGGCCAATTCTTGGCTGGCAATTAATGTTTCACTTTGAGCATAAGAAATGCAAAGATTTCCAGAACCACAGATAGGCAGAAAGCTAATTTCTCAGCAGGGCATGGGCTGTTCCTTCTATGCACACTATAAAATATTCTTTAATGGCAGCTCTCTGCTTAGCAGGACTTAACAAGCAACTGTTCTCTTAACTACTACCTTTGCAGCCTTAAGTGTAGGGGAAATATTTTGAAACCTAGCAGATTAAAAAGCTGGTTTAATTCACTTGGAGTTTCATGTCTGCCACATGCAGTTAGGTGGGTTATTTAAAAATGAAAAAAAAATGAAATTAGTGTTAAGTAAGTAAAAAGAAAAGGAAAGAAGTCAAACTCAGCCTACTCAGGAAATATCGCTGATCCCAAATGAGAAAGTTCTTCATCTTCAATTGTGAAGCCATTGCAGTTAACCTGCAGTGAGAAAAAGGGTGAAAAAAAAATGAGATGAAGCTTCTCTCTGGGTAGAGATCATTCTTTAAAATTGTGACCTTTAACAAATTAGGAAGATGTTTTGGGTTAGCAGTTTTAAAAACCTTTCTTTGGGCCATGTTATCATTCAAACAAAATTTGCTTATCAGTTCTATGCGATAACAAATAAGCAGAACTGTGATGCTTCCCTTAGTGTAGCCTACCTACCATCTAAATACAGTGGCCAAGCATGCCCAAGAACCCTAAGGCTCCAAGGACGATGTCTGCACACTTGCATGGGAGTAAAGTTACCTGGAGTGTAATCTCAATTACGCTACAGCTTTGTTGTATGATCGTGAGCCTGTCACTGAGTCACTGTGTCTTTAAAGAAAGGAATCAATCCAATGCCCATCTCATAAGGTGAGGTGGCAAATATGAAGCCCTTATTCATCTAATCTAATTGCCATCCCCCTCTGTGTGAGAGGCAGAGGGATTGAGGGCTTGAAGCTAAGGGACTGAAACCTTGCTTTTCAAGTCTCAGCCAAATCAACTATGGGCCACTTTCTCATCCTTTAAAAGAAATGTACAGGGCGCGGTAGCTCACGCCTGTAATCCCAGCACTCTGGGAGGCCAAGGCAGGCAGATCACCTGAGGTCAAGAGTTCAAGACCAGTCTGGCCAAGACGGTGAAACCCCATCTCTAATAAAAATACAAAAATTAGCTGGGCCTGGCGGTGCACACCTGTAATCCCAGCTACTCCACCTACTCGGGAGGCCAAGGCAGGAAGATCACTTGAACCCGGGAGGCAGAGGTTGCAGTGAGCTGAGATTACACCACTGCACTCCAGCCTGGGTGACAGCATAAGACTCCATCTCGAAAAAAAAAAAAACGTTGTATAGAAAAATACCAAGGGCAACTTTGACTATTCTGGAAGCCTAACTTAGATTCTAGCAGGCTGAAAACAAGGACTACGCATGGTGAATTTCTGTACTGTTCTAATTCTTTCCACAGATATGTACTGAGAGCCCTTACGTGCTGGGCACTGTACACAGAAAGACAACAGGCTGAAAATCTGTGCCCTCAAAGAACACCAGACTATTGGGAGACAATTCAGTGGGTGTTCTTCATGTTTCTAAAATTTCAGCACTGGAAGAAAACTCAGACTCTACTTTTTAGAGGACGAACTAAAATCGGAGATGAACACTGACTTGTCCACAGTCACAAAGCTACTTGGTAACAAAGTCCTTGCTTGTCCCACGCTGCTATGAAGGCTTTGTCTGTGAGGCACGCACACTGAATGATTCCACCCGACGCTCTTCCGCGCTTAGAGACACTGCACTGCTACGACTCAGGCCACCAGACGGGCTTTGTGAAACTAGCATCTTCTGAGCACTCACACTGGGCCAGGCACTGTGCTAGGAACTGCAGATTTACCGTCTCATAAATCTGCAATATCACTATAGCATTACTACAGCAACTCATTTTACAGATGTGAAAATTGAGGCTCAGGAAGGCTCAGTGATTAAGTGACTTGCTTAAGAACATGTAAGAGGTAAGTGGCAGAACAAGAGTCAGAATTCAGACTAGGCATTCTGACAGTGACTCTGGTTTCTTCACACTGTACCATGTTCCTTCTAAAATGGATCCCATCTATTAAATGTTAATGTGGTTATTTTACTTAACATCAAAGGGCCAAACGCAGGGGCTTGGAATCTTGGTATACAAAGCAGTAAGAGCTATGATGGGTTTGACTGGCAGTATTTACAATTCAACATAAAAAGCAGAAAATGGGAGGGAACTGTGGGTTAGTAAAATAATATACAGCCTTTGAAATCCTGAGGGGTTGGGCAACTGTAAGTAAAAAACTATATTTTGGGCCAACTCTAAGTACCCTCACCAATTCTGTCATACAGACATTGACTAACAACCATTAACCAATGACCATCAACCAACATTAGGTAAGAGTAAATTAGGCTGGGCACGGTGGCTCACGCCTATAATCCCAGCACTTTGGGAGGCCAAGGCGGGTAGATGACCTGAGGTCAGGAGTTCGAGACCACCTTGGCCAACATGGCAAAACCCCATCTCTACAAAAAATGCAAAACTTAGCAGGATGTGGTGGCAGGCACCTGTAATCCCAGCTACTTGGGAGGCTGAGGTAGGATAATTGCTTGAACCCAGGAGATGGAGGTTGCAGTGAGCCAAGATCGCGCCACTGCACTCCGGCCTGGGCGACAGAGCGAGACTCAAGTCTTAAAAAAAAAAAAAAAAAAAAAAAAGTAAAGTTTTCATTCATTCAACAAAATTACTGGCGCATGACCTGTATCCTGTATTACGCTGGGTTCTAAATGATCTATATATCATCTGGGACTAAATACTAACAGCCTCAGCAGTGTCTGGTGCAAATGTTTTCTGAATGAAACAATGAATCAGACAAGTTTGCAACAATTTTCAAAACTGATCTAGGGACAGACAGCTTCTGACTACTTTGGGAGATGGGATTCTTGTTTCTTTTGCTTTTTCAGTCCCTCATCTGCAGCAAGCTGAATTAGCCCAGTCTGCGACTCCAGATTTCTCCAGACTTGGTCACTTTATGACCATCAGTCCCTTTATTCCCTCCACGCTCCTCTTACTGTGGAAGAATGCGTGTGTTTCTTCATAAGCTAAGGCTCCCATGAGCCTAAAAGTCATTACTGTTCCTTTTGTGATGGTGTTTAAGCCTACTTACACAGCAATTTTCCTGCCAGCTTTCTCTCCCTTCTGAAATATCCCTAGAGAAGAAAAGTGAACTTGCGTGTTAAGAAAAATGCAGGGTCCATAGTCCTTTTTCTGAACTCAAATCAGGCATAAGAACCTCGCTAAAGCTATTCTCATAATTAGCATTTAGACTAGATGTAGGCTGCACACCAAAAATACACTTCCCAATCATGCATATGTTCCCAGTGATTAGAACACACCTCGATGCTGTCAAAGATGCGCGGCCACCTTCTGCTGCCAGCCGCTGCCAGGTCTTGAGGTAACCCACAACAGCCTCCCATGGACCAGACGGTGGAAAGGGCTCAGGGGCTGGAACAGCAGACCCGTAGCTGCTGGCTGAGAGGAGGGACTGGTGGCATGTGGCTGCAGCAGCACTTTGCATTTCTGCTTTAGAATTTTCTTTGGGGATAGTAAATATCCCGCTTTCAAATTTACATATGAAAAAAGTGTATGTGTATTTGTGTGAACACATATAATCTCAAAATGTATACTTATCTGATAAAGTCTATAAAGGAATTAATTCTCTGTACTTACATATATGTGTGTATGTATATGTATATGTGTATGTATGTGTAAATATACATTTTTTAAGGTATACGAATGTCCTGAATTTTCTGAGTCAGTCCATAATTCAAAGAGTCAGTCACTTTCACCACAAATATACTTCTACTTGTAAGATTGAGTGCCTTCATTTTTGGTTATGAAAATATGGTCCTGTATCTACTGTGTCAACATTGAGAAATTTTATCAGCATGCATCACTGCATTAGAGGAAAAGCTATCTTTTTGCATAGCCAGAAGAGTAGATACTTTATGTTTATTTCATATCTCTGCTTTCTTATATACCCATATCTCATTTAATCCAGAAAAAAATTAGGTATTTAGTTTTTAAGAAAATGTAAGAGAAGTCGATTCCTCACTTCCCATTGTCAGCCTATTCTACTGTCTCAGGGCACTTAGGAAAGTACAGTATAAACTCAGGATAATATGAAAATGAGAACGATCTTTTATTCCTTCTACCTTAACACTCAAAACTTGAAGTCACTTTTTCACCAACAAGGAATAGCATATTTTTCTGATTATGACAGTCATATAATTGAAATAGATCTAAATAAACATCAAGTTTATAAAAGAATTCAATAAACTGTTAATAGCGGTTCACAGTGTGGGGAAGCTGAAGCAGGCAGAAGTGATGAATGACTCACTTTTTTTTTCTTTATAGACAGGGTCTCACTCTGTTGCTGAGGCTGAAGTGCAGTGGTGCAATCATAGCTCACTGCAGCCTCAAACCCTTGGGTTCCAGTGATCCTCGTGCCTCAGCCTCCTGAGTAGCTGGGACTACAGACACATACCATGGTGTCTGGCCACTTCTTTATGTGTGTAATTTCTAAAGTGTGTGCTTTTTGCCTTTTCTCTTAGTATGTCTTAGTGTGCTTTTTGTAAGTTATACGTGCTCACTGTAGAAAATCCAGAAAGTCATCCAGTAAAAAGCTAAATTTTTCCACAACTCAGAAGACAACTGTGAACTTCCATTTAATCTTTCTTTAAGTTATGCATGTGTGTTTTCATATTATACCCTTTGGTTATACTGTTTTGATACTTAATGTTATGTCATCAGCATTTCCCCACATGTTTAGACAGCCTGTGAAACTTAACTTATAAAAGTTATGTAACCTTCCATCACATGGAGATGCCATAATTTATTTAACCAAACTCCCACTACTGGCCATTTATAATATTTCCTTTTCCTCTTTCCCTTTCTCCCTCCCTTCCTCCCCTCCTTCCTTCTTTCCTTTCTGCCTTTGGCTTTTAAAAGAATCCTACAATAAACAATTTGTATGTAAAATCTCTGCCCATGATTTCTGATTATATCCTTAGGACAGATTCCTGCATATAGAGTTACTGGCCAAAGGGTACATTACGTAATGTTTATTCTATTCTAAGACAAAACCATGGAAGCATCCACTTCATCTCTTTTACACACCTGGAGACTGATATACTTCTTGCTCCCACAGAGCAGAATTCCAGTATTTCTCTATCTGGGAAGGTCACCTTCAACTAGATGCCCAGTTTGTAGAGGAAATTGCAAGGGCATACGAAAGACAGAAATCCAATCTAGTAAGTCAGGCCAGGAAGAGCCACCCTCACGATTATAGGAAGGCTGAGTGTTCCCCGAAGCATGGCTGCTGTACCCTTTCTTCTCTCGTCCTAACAATGCCCAAGGCTTCACCTTGCCAGTGGCCTAGTTTCCAAAGCTTTAATCACTTTCAAATTGCTCTTGCTTAGAAGCCTCTCTAAGTTTTCGTTAGGTCTGATTTTGGTAAACCTAGGCTTCTCTAAACAAGCTTTCTTAGCCACCATCAGGAAAGATTTCCGGTACCTAGACCCACTTGGGCACCTCTCGGCGGTGACTGCCCTTCCTCGGGCCATCAGAAAGGGCCCCCCTGTCTATGCCTCTGCTCTATCAGTGCAGCCTCAGTTAGAGTGAAAAAACACTACAGATAGAACAGAAGGTTTAAGAGAGTAAAAGTAAAATTTAATGTAGGAACTTCAAATGGTCTTTTCTTTGCAAAGAGCTTAAAGTATGCCAGAGTACCAGGGCACTGACAACTCCTTTGTTTTCATGAACTCTTTGCGAGGCAGAAGCAGAAGCGAATTTCCTACACTCCACCCATCAATGAGGGCCAGCAGAGAGGACCTTGATCTGCTCAAGGTCACCGAGCAAGGCTATGGCAACACAGGGTCCAATTGGCTCAGAGCCTAGTTGTCAGGAAGATGCCATCGTTCTATTTGCATTCATCTTCACTGAGTGCGTGCTGGGGAAAGAGCCTTGGAGAGGGAAAGGCCAGACTGAGTGTTACCTGCTGCCGGCATCCTTACCTGTGCAAAGACTACTACGAGGCTATCATTGTCCGGGAATTCAAGATGCTTGGAGTAAAAGTGATGGAGAGCAGCAATGTCACTCTGAATCAAATCCTTCTTCTCATTGTCTAACTTATCCAGATCTGTGGATAAACAATCCATTACTCACCCAGTAGAAAACTCAGGATTTCTAGCTACATCCTATTTTTGCTGTAAACGATATAGAGGAAAGCATGGGGGAACCCCAAAACTAACATGTTGAACCCCCAGAGAACATTCTTCCCCATCACTTGGTCTAACTGACAAACCCTCGGGAAAGCAAGCAAGCCATTTCTTCCTTCTCTTCCTCTGATGACTAGAAGTTGCTCAGGACATGAGATTTCGACTGTTAGCAATGAGGTCAGGGAGGAGTAGCAATGACTCAGAACCAGCCTCAGCCTACTCCAGGGCCCCGCAATTGGCCCGGGAATCTGGGCTATGGTCAAACAACTAGACAAGCCCAGATTTCATGGCTATCAGTAAGAACATCAGCTATTTACAGGACTGCAATTCAGCAAAGATCCCAAAATATTCAGCATGCCAAGAAGGCGAGCGGGAGGTAGCTCAGGGTGCAATAATTCATCTTGGGAGCTCCTACCTCCCTTAACTATTCCCTAATAATACTGTCAACTCAGAAGAAAAAAGTAAAAAGTGTTTTTGAAAACAGCACACAAGTCAAAATGCAAACTAGTAACTAAAGAAATCACTACTCCTCTGAGTACAAGTTAGCCCGTCCTTGCTTCAATCCTTCCTAACCCGTGTTAAATTCATGAGGAAACGAACTGCGCGGCTGATCACAGAAAGACTTACGTGATTCAAACTCCTTCACAGCTAACAATTTTTCTGAAGGTGTTCTCTCTGGGTGAATTTTCTAGCAATTGGGGAAGAAATCACACAGATACAGATTTTTTTTTAAACAACAAGTGTAGAAAGTGGTACTTTCAGTTTTACATCAACATAAAGAAAAAGTAACAATTCTTAAGAAGTAAAGCAAGCTACCCAAGGAGTCCACCACCAGGGCTCTCCAACGACCAAATCCAAAGCCTCCTCTAAAACGCTTTTTAAATGCCCACCGTGTACCTAACACCCTGATAATACTATGCACACAGTAGGCTCGGCAATGCCTGTGATGGGAGAGAACAGGGCCGGAAAACAACTTTTTAGGGTCCTTACTTAAAAGGACTGGGTCTACAGACAAACCATCCTATTTATTATTTCTCCTTCTAAAAAGGAACAAAATCAAACCCCCATCCATTTTACACTTTCTTTAAGCATAGGCTAAAATGATCTCAAATTCTGTGTTTCAAAAAGAACACTTTTGGTTGTATCTGTGAGCCCAGATTCACTTTAAACGTGTTGCTGGCTTTATTCTAGACACCCCAAGAGGAGCTAACAATAGTAAACCCGCTAGGCTTTGAGAACATGAATAAACTTGGTGTTGACAAGAGTTCAAAGGCAGAGCTCAGGAGCTGGCCCAAGGCCGTGTCTTTGTAATCTGGCTATTCAATTTGGGGATACAGGTGGTCTAGCAGGGCACACTCACCTCCCTAGTTAACATGTTAAGCCTCCCCTTGGTAGTTTGGTAGCCTGTCTCCCTTAATCCTTTGCAAGCTACTAGAATACAAATGGTCTGTTTTTTTAATCATCAAGTCCTATAGAGATGAAAAGATGGGCAGGTAACTTTCATTTAATACACTATTAGTAGTAGTAGTAATTATAATAAAAGTTGAATGAAGCTTATATAAACTCATCTTTGCATTCAGACTACCCTCCCGGTGCCAATATATTTCAATAGTTCTTTTTCAGAGCAGAATCTTCCATTCACGGGATGCATTTTTATAAGATTTATAAGTCATCTCGCTTGGGAAAGCTTTTCATTCAGGAAAGTCTAACAGCCTCTTCCGAATTCTTAACACATCACTATAATTATCATCAATAATTCAGGGGAACAAAATAATAAAGCACCAGACTGGCCACCCAATCCTCCCAAGATGCGCAGAGATCCCATCTGATGACTTACTGACTCTGACACCTCACCCGGTCATCCTATTCCCTCTGACTCATTCAGCCCAAATACTCTGCACCAATTTAAAGACAACTGTTATTAAGGATCCGAAAGTTAACCTCCTGCAAGGAAAACAATTCCAATGTTTTGGTTTCACTCTACAGGCAACCCATGAATGGCTTTGGTTACTCTCAGCTGGTGGGGTAGCATTTCAGCAAGCACCCAACCTAAGCTGAACACAGTGGAAAGATGACCTCAGAGTTTGGAAATGTTCTACTTCTGTTTACACCGTCCAGGACCCTAACTTGGCGTGGGGACAGATACATGCTAATCATTTCCATCACATTTGGCTTAGATTAAAAAATAGAAAACCTTTAAGGGTAGAGGAGGGCTAGAAGATATATGGAAGAAGGAAATGAAATGTCAACTTTTTCTTTTTCTAGTCACAGGGTCTCATTTACTCTGTTGTTCAGGCTGGAGTGCAATGGCATAATTACAGCTCACTGCAGCCTTAAGTTCCGGTGAGTTCCGGGTTCAAGCAATTCTCCTGCCTCAGCCTCTGGAGTAGCTGGGACCACCAGTGTGGAGTAGCTGGGACCACTGGTGTGTAGCACCATACCTGGGTAGTTTTTTTAATTTTTAAAATTTATTATAGAGACTGGGTCTCGCTTTGTTGTCAAGGCTGGTCTCCAACTCCTGGATTCAAATAATCCTTCTGCCTTGGCTTCCCAAAGTGCTAAGATTACGGTTATGAGCCACTGTGCCCGGCCAAATTTCAGCTTTAAAAGATTTATAGTCCAGAGGCCCTGCCCCCAACTTCTCTGACAACATTGAGGAGCAAGACCTCCACAGCCTGGACATATGACTTCTAAGCTCCACGCTGCCTATTTCATGGGGTCACAAGGAAAAGCCCTATGGCATTTTCCTGTCCTCTTTTTAGTTTGGGCCTTCCAAGGTTGGGTGTCTAATTATCATGCAAGCAGCAAGAAATGACCAGACCAGGGGAGAACAGTCGGTGTGGTGGCTAAAACAATTTCATCTTGGATATTGATGTACCATGTTGATTTCCGGTTAACTCCTGTTCTGGGAATGCCTCTAAGATTTCTACTTTATCTACAGCTACCTTAAATCCTACCTTACGTCAAAACAATCTTGAGCACAAATCTTGCTCTCAGGCAGATTCAGAAAGCATCCTTGCCTTTCCTATTAGCCCTGGGTCTGGTGGGTAACGGCACTGGGATCCACCATCTTGTCTTGCTGCCGCCCAAGACATTGGCATGGCTTCAGTATGTAAGTCCTAGTAAATGTTTCTAAGAAACAATTTGTCAGCTTCTTTCTTCTGTCTCTCAGCTTCTTCGGTCTTTGAGGGTAAGTTTGCATAGGCCTGCCCACCACGGAATAGTCAGTGTTGGCATCATTTTTGGAGAAAACCATTGATGACTATCATCTGTTTCCATCAAGGGCACCTCTTTCTTTCCTTCTTCACTTTGTTTTCAACTCTCGTCCTCTCCCCCTTGCCTCTATTTCTACACACTCTTTCTCTTCTTTGCACATGGTCATAGTCATGGCTGTCCCATCCAATTCTTTGCCTGCTTATGCACCAGCAAGAAAGTAAGGGGCTAGGGAAGAGCAGAATATTGCACAGGATAGGGGAACAGAGTACACTCTTCAAGTCAGAAAGGAAAGAGGGGAAAATCTGAAAGCTGCTAAGACCAATCTGGTTCCCTAGGAAACTAATTATTTGGGGTCAGGGTTTTCATGTCATGTTTTTCTACGTAAACCTGTCATGAAAAAAGCTCAGAACTTCAGAGCTGTGGCTATGCTCCTGGTCTAGGGTAAGCAACATCCTAATTTCACAGGCACACAACAAACCAGATTATGCCTGGTTTCCTCCCTAGGGACAGGGTGGTATTTTCCCTACCCTTGTCCACGTGGATATGATAGGAGATGGAGTCGAAGGATGTTTAACGAGAGATGGTTACCACAGGTCAGTTACTCATCTTTCTGACCTTTAAACGAAAAATGAAATAAAATGCACTTGAACATTATCCCATTTCCTCACCTGTTTGGCCAGAATCCTTGCTGTGAGTCTTACAGTCTCCGAGGGATTCCAGTTTTCCCCAAAAACAACCATGGGAGAACATTCCAGCTTGTGCATGGGCCAATCTTCTTTCTGGGAAGATTGAAAAACATTATTAAAAAAACAGCACATACACTGGAATAAAGTGTGAGAGAAGAGGATGCAATGAGTTCCCCTAGTTAAGGTCAAGTAAAATATGTTTCCTTTTGGAAAACACGAGGATGCTCACAAAAGCTAGTGATAAAAACATCCTTTAAGACAGGATTGTATGACCTTTACTCAGGCCTGGTCAAGGTTGTTGGGATGAAAAGATCTGCTGTGAATTTTCATCAAGTTCCTCATGGCTTTCTGCAGCCCCTCATTATTCCAAACAACACATGCACCTTTCCATCATCTGTGCAAGCTGTCAAATTGCATGGGGAGGGGTTTGGGTGTCGGCCATTGATTTGGCTCTCCTGCCTCACAGGTCCACTCTGGCTTTGTTTTCACGTCAGGGCAAATAACGGAGAGCTGACTTACACAGCAATGAGTCCCTTTTACAGGTGATTTTTTAAAAAGCACAAATGAGAGTTTCGTCAAGGGCAACCACTGGAAATATTTAGGAATATTTAGGACTTCCCAAAGATTCACTGGGTAAAACAGTAGTATTCTTTCTAACATACGCCCCGAAGCTTTCCTGCCCCAGGTAGAGGGATGAAGGATACGCATTTGCTACTGAAGGGTGGAGGCACCATCCCTTGAGATGGAAAAGGCACTGAGAGAAGGACACCATGGTGTTTTGAAGGCTAAGGGAGGAAAGTTTTTTTAGGACTGGGGAGTAAATGATGATGCCAGGGCTGGAGACGGGCTTAGTGTGAGATGACGGAGAATGTGATTTGGAATCATGGAGGTTTGCTGATTTTCATAAAAACCAGGTTTGGTAGGATGATGGGTAAGAAACAACTAGGAGCAGATTCAAGAGAGAATGAAAGGAGACATGGCTTAGAGTAGTGAAGAGTTGCAGGGGATTTTTTTTTTTAGACGGGAAATATCAGAGCATGTTGTATACTGATGGGAGCCCTCAGACACTCTCTTTCACGATGGAATTGGGTACCGTCCTGCTCTGTCCTTGGCCTTCCCTAGCTCAGAAAATGGCCATAAATGCTCAGGCTAGGGAGGCTGAGGTGGGCAAATCACCTGAGGTCAAGAGATTGAGACCATCCTGGCCAATATGGTGAAACCCCCGTCTCTACTAAAAATACAAAAATTAGCCAGGTGTGGTGGCGTGTGCCTATAGTCCCAGCTACTTGGGAGGCTGAGGCAGGAGAATCACTTGAACCCAGGAGGCAGAGGTTGCAGTGAGCTGAGATCACGCCACTGCACTCCAGCCTGGGCAACAGTGTGAGACGACTCTGTCTTAAAAATAAAAATAAATGTTCAGGCCAGAAAGCTAGAGTCATCCCTGATGCTGCTCCCTCACTCACACTCCACATTCAGTCAGCTCTGGCAAATCCTGTCTCTGCCTCGAATCTGATCACTCCTCAGCTCCCCAATCTTTCTACCCGGCTGCAGCCCCAACATCTATCATGACAACTGCCCCGCCACTGCCTCTAACTGGATGCCCGCTTCTGTCCTTGCCCCCCATGGACTAGGCTCCGGAGAGCAGCCTGAGGGATCCTGTGGACACAACTCAGATTAGGCCAGTCCTCAGCTCAGAACATAATGGCTTCTCATCCAGACAAAAGGCCAAGTGCTAAAGGTGACCTAGGAGGCCACCCGTGATGGGAGCACCCCTGCACCACTCCCAGCCCGTCATCTCCCACTGCACTCTCGCCTGCCTCACTGTACTTGGCCACAGCAACATCCTGGCCGCTCCTGGAGCCATGCACTTGCCTCGAGGCCCTTTGCACTTGCTCTGTTTTGTGGCTAGCGCTCTCCTCTCCTGCATATCCATGTGGCTCCCTCCCTCCCTCCTCTCCAGCACTGCTGGAATGTCTCCTTCTCAAGATACTTGCCACAGTCACCTGGAACAGCACTTCCCCATCACTCTCCCTTTCCTTGCTTTCTGCTGCTGCTTGGTATTTCTCACCACCTGAGCATATTACATATTTATTAGTTGTTTGGTTTAGTATCTGTCTCTCTCCAGTAAAATAAAGAAACTCTGTTTTGTTCATGGCTGTAACCCCAGAACTGACAACAGTGCCTGGCATTTACTAGGCACTCAATATAGTTGCTGAAGGAATGAAGATGTCTCCCTACCCGCTTCCCTCCACCCTGATCCCTGAAGAAGGAAGCACATAATGTCACTTAATGATTTAATGCAGTATGTGGTACAGCCCCTTAGCTCAAGTCCTGGGCCAAGATGTTCTGCAGAGTTAAATAACGCCGCACCGAATATAACTGAGAGCAGGGAGGGAAAGAAATGACAAGATATGCACAAGGGAGAAGAGGATCTGTTTTTAGCCAAAGCTGAAAATGAGAGCATGGTGATGAGGCAAAGAGGTAGGAACAGGTGGGGCTGGCTCACTACAGACTAATCAGCTTCCTCCTCAGCTGCAGAGCAAAGAGGAAAAGACAGAGATGACCCTCAGGATACATGAGGGGAAATGGGGACCCACCAGCTGGGGACAGATGGATCATTAACAACTATAGACAAATGCCCACTATGACTCCAGGAACTCCAAGAAAACACCAATTTAAGACATAATCTCTGTCCCTAATGGGCCTGTAAGCTGTTGTTTTCTGAACTGAAGGTGGTGCTTTGGTGTTTAGCAGCTACAATGAATTCCTGGGAAGTTAAATAGGAACATTTGTTAATATAATTAATTTATTATTTATCAATTTATCAATGTAATTGATTTAAAATTAATGTTATTGTAAATATTACGAAATGGTGACATTTATTGATATAAATGTCCTCAAAAGAAGGGAATTAAACTATAAGGAACGCTCTGGGAGGAAAGCAGAGTGCTGTGAAGCAGGAGGGCTACTGACCTGGGACTCACGGATCCTGCATTTTTTCATCCCCACTCTGCAGCGAAGCAGCTGTGGGACTATGCAAGTCTCTTAATCCCTTTGCGCCTGTCTCCTTGGCTGTAAATAACACGATCCCTAAGTTACTTAGCAAGTCCAGGATTCTGAGTCTACGAGTTTACACCTTCCAACAGTGATAATCAGATAGGAAGCTTGAAGACGACCAACAAATGGGGGCCAAATAGGGAAAATCGAGCATTCATACAAACACAAAGGATCCCATCAGTGGATCCACAAGAAGCACTCAGAACAGTGCCTGGCACATGCTGCACTCTGAAACACTGGTAATTGTTCATTCATTCATTCAACAAGTTCTACAACTGACCCTACAGACAGGGATGGGAGATGAAGTCTTTGACATCAAGCAGTTTATGACCATGTCAGCACCAGGGTAAAAGTAAGAGCACCTACAATTAGACACAGTCCCACTCATAGCATTTAAATCACGTAGCTGGATAAATTCAAGAACATGCAGAATCAGGTTAAGTTTCATCAAGGAAAATTTACCATAGTAATGTTTCACTTTCTTTTTTGAAGGTGGATTAAGGGAGGAATGGCAGAGATATACCACAATGACACTGCACAGCTTTAATTCTTAAAAAAGGAAGTTATGATAGTATCTAGCAGAAATGGCAGGTTTTAAGCATATTTTGATATATTCTCTTCTACCATAGAGATGGTCCACATATTTTAGAGAACCTGACAGAGGCAACTACCCTAATTTTGTCCATAAGAAATTATAAGCAACCAGACTGAACAAAATTGAAAAAAAATTAGGCTAACCCGATGAACAGGAATGAATGTTATAAATTACTTTGTTTTATTTTTGAATACCGGCAGTACTGTTGTATACAGAGTGATTTTGCAACTCTTTATGCTTTTTAAGACGTAACCAATTTTTCTAAAACCTTTCCTACTATTATTCTTCAAAATTCAAGTTAGTGCTTCTGCCCTGATTGCAATCCTTATAAAATTTTCTGTAAACTAGGATCTCATTTTCCAATAAAACAAAATAAATTAAAATACATACACAGGTACAGAAGGGATTCAGAAAGATATAGACCAAAGTACATGTTACTAGTGGTTTTCTCTCAGGGGATAAGATTATGAATACTTGTTCTGTTCTTTTCGTCTCTACTTTCTGATTTTCCCATAATGAGCACAGATTGTGTAACTTAATCAAATCCATAAAAAAGGTGAGATACGGAATTTTTCATACTGATGGTCCTCTTTTAAAACTTCTAATTCATTTTCTTTTTTTTGAGACAGACTCTCGCTGTCACCAGGCTGGAGTGCAGTGGCACGATCTAGGCTCACTGCAACCTCTGACTCCCTGGTTCAAGCGATTCTCCTGCCTTAGCCTCCCCAGTAGCTGGGATTACAGGCATGCACCATCATACCCAGCTAATTTTTGTATTTTTAGTAGAGACGGGGTTTCACCATGTTGGCCAGGATGGCCTTGAACTCCTGACCTTGTGATCCTCCCGCCTCGGCCTCCCAAAGTGCTGGGATTACAAGTGTGAGTCACCGCACCTAGCCAATTCATTTTCAATTAAGATAATAACTACTGTGCATGACTTTCACTTTTGTGCATAGTCAGAAATGCTTAAAGATGCATAAAGAGTTGCAAAATTGTCTCATGGTGCACTAGCATTTCCAGCACTGGAAGAAAAAGTGATTATTATGGCATGCAGTTTTCTGCTGAGCAAATACGTTGCCTTCCTGGATAAGGAGACTGGATTTTCATCACGAAGACTCCTTTCTGCCTCTAGCATTTGGTGTTTTCTATTGTTCTAACAACAAACACAGTCTACTTGTACACATTCACATGTGATTTCTTAAAATGTGGAACAGGAGAAAAAGTCACAGGATTTCTGCTTTCCACTAGCATGATCCTTAAGAAGGGTGGAAAAGCAATCAGGTGGAACTTGACCAGCTTATACAAAGATGGCCCATGCAGCTTAACTACCATCACTAGACATATGCTTCGTTCTTATAGTATTCTCAAAGTAAGTGATGACACATACTCATTCGCACGCATTTTCTTATTACTGGTGATGTTAAATATTTAGGAAAAAAAGATGGCCCAAATTTAAAATGCTTCCTATGGCTGACAGGAGTGAACTGAACCCAGACTGAACCTACGACTCTGGCCCCATTACACTAATCACCCATAAGAACTCCATTTATTAGACATTTTCTATACTTCAGTTATTTTCTAGTCAATGACAAGGGCCTACTATTTTCTCACATGTTCCTCATACCCACTTAAAAAAAATCCCTTCCTACTTTCAAAGCTTACACATAACGCCCTCAGCTCCAAAACACAAAGGTTTTCTTCTTTATATTCACTACAGTTAAGAAATGTACCCTAGAATGATCTACTGCACAATGATTATTTTATACGATAACTTTCCAAAACTCTTCTCTTGAAAATATCCTAGTATAATTTATGGGTGAATGAATAATATACTTTGCTTCTCATATTTCGAAAAATAAATACAGTTCATTAAAACACACAGGTTACAAAATAACACGCCCAACTAAAAAGGAATTTCTATTTCTTTTATACTTCCTCCCATTACCCTTTCATGCATTAGCAATTAAAATCTTTCCTCTGGCACCATCACACTGAGTCAAGTGAACTAACAGGGAAGTAGCGGGACAAGATAAAACCAAATTGTATCAAATAAAGCAAAATCCTAAAGCACTAAAGACAGAGGAGGACTTAGGGAGAACATACATCATGGCCAGGATCCCCTAAGAAGCCTTACTCCGTGTAAAGAGGAAACTCCCAGGAAGCAATGAGAGCCTTTAGCACTCTTGGAGAGGTTTCTGGCCAAGGCAACAATAGATGCAGCTCTTCCCTTTCACATCCACTGAAGGCCACTTCACTTTCTCTGACATTCCCACAGCACCTCCTTTCCTAGAGGGCCCTCACTTCTCCTGAGCACACTATTATAAAGGGGTGAAAGCCCTCCCCAGGTAATGGGTAAAGTCTCGTCTCCATTCTGCTGCTGCTTGATCTTGGGTGATCTTGGGTGACCCAACCACTTGGGACTCTGCTTTCTTATCTACTGACATGTTGAACTCAATAACCTCCATCCCAACTCCACCACTGCTGTGTGGCACTGACCACCTGATGACTCCAGGAGGGCAGGGTCTACCTTTGAGGAAGGACCAGTTAATTACTAGCAGCTGAGGGCCATGCTTTTATAGGTGGAGAATCAATTACCTTCCTCATCGCTGCTCTTGTTTTGTGCCACGTTTTATCCTTTAAGCAGAGCCTCTACTTTGATCCCATGCAAGCACTCCCTTAAGCCGAACCCTGAACACATTTTTATCTGGAGCAAATGCCCCAGATTCCTCCCTAATGATTTCCTTTACGAAGCCCTTGCACTACCCTTTATTTCTAGGCACTTACTTTTATTAAACCTTTATGCCTGCTCTATCTCTTTATAATACACTGCCCACACTTATTTAGTTCTTCGGTACTAAAGGATGAAAAACCTTAATGGTCATTAGCCTGTTCCTTCAGCAATGGGAGACAGATGAAACAAAAATGAAACTTACAGGTCAGATCCAGCCTGCCACCTCTAGAAACAAGAGGCTTCAGGAGCTGTGGTACCACTCACCTCCTAGGAGGGTACTTTGGTCACGGGTTACTTAACAGAAGTGTAGGAAAGCCGAATTGCAGAAGTAATCCTCAGTGCTCAGGATGCCCCTGCCCGGAAACTGAGTGAGCAGTAGGGGAAACTCCATCATGAGCCTGGACACAGCAGGTTCTCTTGGCCTGCAGTCTTGAAACAGTAGAATCCCCTAACTGTTTACTCCATTCCTGGGGTTCCTTGCTCCCTAGGTAACTGTCTCATTACGAAGTGACCACCTGTACGGTTTTGTCTTCTAGGGCAGGATGTCTAGACTATTCAACTTCTTGTTGTAAAGTAATCAACTGGCATTGTGGTACATACAGGTTGGGATACTGGTTAATGTGAGCCTCCCCCAAGGGAGGACACTCCCTTATTATATGCTTACAAATGAGGTCTCTAGGAATCTGGGATTCTAGGTCTTGGGACAGGGAAACCATAAAGGGCATCTCAAATTCCAACTTGGGCCATGACGATTCATCAAAATACTGCCACCTCATAAGGCCTCACAGAAGACAGTACAGCAGCATGCTCAGGAGACAGACTTGGAGGTAACTCCACATGCCACACACTCTGATGGTATCTATTAATACACTGTTCACAGCTACTTAGAGGAGTTAAGACTCATTTTGTAATAAGCATTATTTACACAATGTACACCACACCATCAGCACTCTCAGGTTCTTAGAATCCAGCCATTCTCTCAGGCTGAAAAACCAAGCCCCTTAAATCAAAACGATGCTGTTTATTTCTTTGCATAAAGTTAAGCTTTAGTCTAGCTTGAATTACACAAATTCAATTTCCTAGTGGACAGTAATATGATTATTCATACAAACTTCTCACATCTGTATATAGGGTTACAGCTTATATAAAACTTTAATATCTATCACATCACGTGGTCCCTAACTCCCCAACTCACCAAGGTAGGCACCATAGTCCTCAGTTCAGATTTAAAGAAACTGAGCCTCGCAGATGTTTTGTAACTTGGCAAGTTCATAGGGCTAGTAAGTAGCAGAGCCAGGACCTGCTCCTGGGACCATGGCCTCCTGCCACTCCATGCTATTTGATCTGAACTACATGTGACTCCCTATGCTTACTTTGCTACAGTACCAGAATGGAATGAGTTAATTTTTCTAGAAGTGTTTAACTTACATATAGAAACAGCTAACTCATCTGGGAGGCCTAGAATCAAACCGTGTATTTTGCAGGGCCTGCTGATCTCTACAATGCCATTGCACTACTCTATCTACAATGGGTAGGAGCAAAGTATGATCTTTCCTCTTCAAAAGAAGGCACCCTCCCCGAAAACTCAACTACAAGCTCCATTTATATTCTCACTGCCACACAGGCCGACAGCCTCCGGGAGCCTGCTGTGGGAAACACAGGGAAGGGGACTGTGCATATGGTCTTCAGAGCCAAGGCAGAGTCTGAGCTTCCCAAGCCAAGGTCTCAGCCTGTGCTTCATTCTGGGGAGGGGCCGCTGTCCCTGGAGCGCTACAGTCAGATGAGACACCCGGGCTTAGCAATCTCTCCCACTGCTAAATAATGCTCTTTGAGGCCTTTCAGAGGCCAACAGTGTAGGAAGGTGGGAAAGAAAAAAAATGAAATAGTGGGTAATCTGAAGTGGACCAGGGATGGGGCTGCAGGGTAGGGAGGGAGAAGGATGACACAAGGTATGGAAAGCACAACAAAAAGAGATGCAGATATGGAGAAAATCTTCCCTGTCCCGTAGAGCCAGCCTTTAATAGCATCAGCATTTCCCAAGGTGTATTAATAGGTTCCCTTTAAAAATAAATGCCAGGGGGAGGTACAGAGAGATGGAAGAAGAAGGCTTAGAAATTCACAATGCCATACTAGCAAATTCAAGACTACAACAGGTTCTGAAGTAAAGAGACCACGTTCCCCTAAGTTGTTTGAACATGAAATGCATTTTCTGTGGAACACCTACAAACATTTTGTGGAACACGTGTTTACTACAACAGTTTGGGAAGTATCACTCTTAGGCCCTCACAGAGTCTACCAAGAATTCCTCCAACATCCTCCTCATTAACCTTCCCATTTCTACATTTCAGGATTCATTTGAGACTCATTCATCCTAAATCCCTCAGCCCTGGCTGCTCCTGAGGTACTGGCCCCAGTTACGAGTTCAGAAAAGCCCCCCTCTGGCTATGCAGAGGCTGGACCAGGGGCTCACCGGAGTCTGGCTGCAAGCAGGTTGGATTCAAACAGCCCGAGGGTAAGCTGTAGCCTGCTATGGAAGGATTTATAAAAATACAATAAAAAATTTAAAAACTTAAAGATAGCTTTTTTTTTTGAGATGGAGTCTCCCCCTGACGCCCAGGCTGGAGGCTGGAGTACAATCTCAGCTCATTGCAACCTCCGCCTCGCAGGTTCAAGTGATTCTCCTGCCTCAACCTCCTGAGTAGCTGGAATTACAGCCACCAAGCCCAGCTAACTTTTTTTGTATTTTTAGTAGAGACGGGGTTTCACCATGTTGGTCAGGCTGGTCTCGAACTCCTAACCTCGTGATCTGCCCACCTCGGCCTTCCAAAGTGTTGGGATTACAGGCGTGAGCCACCACACTCAGCATTTTAACATTGTTTGTCGTCTCTGCATTTCTATCTGTTGCTGCGGTCCTTGGGGCAAACTCTCAAACTTGCTAGCACACCTGCCTATATCTAACATGGTCTCCTCCTGCAACTTGATTTTGGTCCTGCATACAGCCTCGAACTGTTACTGCCTATCACTGGCTGCCTGTGAGGTCAGGGTCAGCACACACCCAAGGATATCCAGTCACATCCTACACTTTCCAGCTCTGACTACAGGAGGGCGCTGAGGAATGCCACGACAAGGAAGAGGAGGACTTCAGAGGAAATTAGGCCCTCCCTGCCAGCTGGCCCAGCACCTACCTGACACTCCACATTGCAGTAAAATGCCTGCTTGCATCTTCCACATTTGGACAATCCTTCTTTCCTTAAAAACAGAAAGGGCACTGTAGTGGCAAGAGGCACAGAAACGTGAAGCTGCACATTTTATCATGCAATAGCAAAAGCCACCTGGTTGGAAAGCAGAGCCAAGGTTCACCTTACCTTACTCTCCCACCGAGAAGGCGCATGTTCCTTAATGAGAGTTTGACCAGATTCAGCCCTTGAGGAGTGAGTGAGTCAAAGAGTGCATGCACTCACATTTACTGAGCCCACCAGTATGAAGAGCGCTGTCCAAAGAGATGAGGGACAGTGGCTCTTACTGACCAGTGACCTGGCCAAAGACGCCAAGGCCAGGAACGTCACCTGTACTACTGGTCAGTAGTTCAGGGCAAGTTAAGGTTCTTATGTCCTGATTTTCCCATCTGCTAAAGAGGCACAGACATAAACCATGTTGTAGGTTTGACCCCATGAAGATGGAGTGTTGGGCTGTACCTACTCTGCTGAAAATACCATGTGAGTGACAACTCTCATTATTTAGAAATTGCAAGTAATGCAAAGATAGAATTTAGTATGCTAGGACTATTCAATGTTGTTCAGAAAGCTAAGTTTAAAAGTGCAACCTAGCAAGTGGAGACAGATTCTTTTTTTTTTTTTTTTTTTTGAGACAGGGTTTCACTGTGTCACCCAGGCTGGAGGGCAGTGGCATAATCCTGGCTCACTACAGCCTCGACTTCCTAGGGTTAGTCCATTCACCCCCATCAACTCCCAAGAAACTGGGACTACAGGCGTGTGCCACCACACCTGGATAATTTTTGTATTTTTTGTAGAGAGAGGGTTTCACCATGTTGCCTGGACTGATCCCCAACTCCTGGGCTCAAGCCATGCACCCACCTCAGCCTCTCAAAGTGCTGGTATCATAGGTATGAACCACTGTGCCCCCGCCAAGACAGACTCTTGAATACGGTATTATGGGCTCTGATTGCTACACACACCCATTTTGTCAGTGTACTATTTAGCTATTCTTCTGCTTCTTCCTAAGGGGGTCAATTCAACTTATTCATAGTTATTTTATTTTCCTGCTTCCCACAAAGGACAGGGACATTGCTGCTTCCCAACTGTTCGGTGCTAGTATGTATTGTGTGAGATGAACCAAAGCTTTTCAAAAGCTGAAAAGCCACTGAATTAAGCCATATACTACAAAACTCTTTACTTTTTTTCTGAAGTCAGGAACAATTGCATTGTTTAAGTCAGAGCGCAATCGGTCAAACCTGCTGTCTAACTCTTGCCCACCACGGTGAAGCCAGCTACTGGCCTTGTGGAGACACCAGACACCATGAAGCGCCTGCACTGCTGCAGAGCCACCCTGTACCACCTCATCCCACCTCCTCTGCAGCCCAGCAGAGCTGATGGGGACGGGGGTGTGCGTGGTGGGGCTGGCATCTTAGAATACAGATCTACATAGTCACGCTGCAGAATCCTCCGTGGCTTCTCGTCAGCAAGTGGTAGTCACCACACTCCTCCTACAGAATCAAGGAAGTTTTCCAAAAATTCTCCTGTTGGAACTAAACAGACTGCCTTGCAGCTTTCCTGACAGCACTTGGATTCCAAGAAGCAGACTGAAGAATGTGGGAGAAAAACACATCTTGGGGTTGAGGCATAAATAAATATTCCAAGTTTGCACATCTCAATAGTTCAAAAAGGAACCTGCTAACTTAGCTGATATATTCTCTAGCCTAAAATACTCCCCCTATCCCCCAGGGTATATCTGAAGGGATTCAACTCTGAGTTTGCATTTTGGAATATAAAAGAAATAAGATGCACAGACCCTTGCTCTCTCAGGAAATGCACTAAAAAATCACGGTGAAGTGACTCGTCAGCAAGTGCTGGATGATGCGGACTGTGCAGAAATGCCCAGGGGAGGAAAAGCAAAGACAGCAGAGCCAGGGAGGAAGCTTGCAAACCAGGAAATATAAAACGGGTGGGAGATGCTTCCCTTTAAAAATGTCCATCCGAAAAGTCATCTTTAACGTTTGTTTTTATAGGGGGCAGGTTATTGACCTCTGAGAATCTGGTTGAAGCTTTTAACTTTCTCTAATAACTCACCTTCTCCCCCAATGTGAATGAAACAAAAGAAGTCTGTAAAACTTCAAGGGCTTTGCTGAGATGTTAAATGCTGAACCACAACAAAAAAATTAAAGGGCGGTCAAGCACGGTGGCTCATGCCTGTAATCCCAGCACTTCGGCAGTGGTGGGCAGGTGGATCACCTGAGGTCAGGAGTTTGACACCAGCCTGACCAACATGGTGAAACCCTGTCTCTATTAAAAATACCGAAAAATTAGCCAGGCGTGGTGGCAAACGCCTGTAATCCCAGCTACTTGGGAGGCTGAGGCAGGAGAATGGCTTGAACCTGGGAGGCGGAGGTTGCAGTGAGCCAAGATCATGCCATTGCACTCCAGCCTGGGCAACAACAGTGAAACTTCGTATAAAAAAAAAAAAAAAAATTAAGGGCCGGGCGTGGTGGCTCATGCCTATAATCCCAGCACTTTGGGAGGCCGAGGCGGGTGGATCACGAGGTCAAGAGATCGAGACCATCCTGGTCAACATGGTGAAACCCCGTCTTTACTAAAAATACAAAAAATTAGCTGGGCATGGTGGCGCGTGCCTGTAATCCCAGCTACTCAGGAGGCTGAGGCAGGAGAATTGCCTGAACCCAGGAGGTGGAGGTTGCGGTGAGCCGAGATTGCGCCATTGCACTCCAGCCTGGATAACAAAAGCAAAACTCCGTCTCAAAAAAAAAAAAAAAAAAAAAAAAATTAAAGGGCTCAGGGGCCACCTAAAAGTCCATATGCAGGACTACCAAAGAGCCTCTGATACCACCATTAAGATCCTATAATGTAAAAGATTAGGAAATTATCATAGTTAAAAAGATATTAGCTTCACAACATACAAAAAAAAAAGCAAGGATTAATGCAGGTTTTTCTTGCACAGAAACCAGTAGTAAAGTTAACCTGAAACCAATACTTGTTTTGAGCCTCCACGTAACATCCCAGGAGAAAGTAGGCACTGGGC
The DNA here is from genome assembly GCF_030222135.1 of Aotus nancymaae. Lineage (NCBI taxonomy): Eukaryota > Metazoa > Chordata > Mammalia > Primates > Aotidae > Aotus > Aotus nancymaae. Next base: position 2,769,000 of record NW_026988445.1, on the reverse strand, counting down.
TCTAGGGAACTAAGAAAGAACTCTAAGTGAGATGTCATCAAAATAACACCTCTCCCAAAAGTCAGCCTTCATTTGAACCAGCTGGTCACCAAGTCCACAGCCATAAACAATAAAGAGCAAGAAGAAAAGGCTAACTTTTCAGTGTTGGCAATAGGACGTGTCATTTCTACTATCTATCTCAGTGCTTCTCAAAGAGGTCTGCAAACTGCTGGGGTCCTGGAGACCCTTTCAGGGAGCTGGTGAGAGACAGAATTCATTTTATTTGCTTTTTTTCTTCACTGTCTTAACATTTGTAATGCAGAAGGTGTAAGGCATAAAGGTGCCTGGAGGGTAGTAAACCTTCAGATGCCTGAGCATAAATTAAAGCTCAGGAAACACTGTATTCTTTTTTTTTTAGATGAGTCTGGTTCTGTCGCCCAGGATGAAGTGCAATGGCGCAATCTTGGATCACTGCAACCTCTGCCTCCTGGGTTTAAGCAATTCTCCTCCCTCAGCCTCCCGAGTAGCTGGGATTACAGGTGTGTGTGATGATGCCCAGCTAATTTTTGTATTAATAGAGACAGGGTTTCACCATGTTGACCAGGATGGTCTCGAACTCCCGACCTCAGGTGATGCACCTGCCTCAGCCACCCAAAGTGCTGGGATTACAGATGTGAGCCATCGCACATGGCATGAACACTGTATTCTTTACTGCCATACTGGCAGTAAGAGGGAGAAAGCCAGTCTCATGACTGTCCCTGATCATGCACTAATGAATATTAACTTTACTAAATCTTGATTCTTAAGTACGTATCTTTTTTGGCATTGTACAGTGAAGTGGGAAGAATGCAAAAAGTATTTCTGCTTCGTGCTGAAGGGCAATGGCTATCTCATGGAAGAGCACTGTGTGATCCCTGGTGTTGTAAACTGAACTAGCCACTTTCTTCTTGGAAAAATTCCTGCCCCGCCCCCCCTGTTTTTTCTTACTTGTAAGAATAGCTTTAGATAAACTGTGGTTATTCAGACTTGAGCACTTGGCAGATATATTACTGAAATGAATGAAGCGAGCCTGTCACTTCCAGGAAAACAATACTTGTTGCCAATGATAAAATCTGAGTTTTCAAGGAAAAATTAGAATTTTGGAAAACACAGATCTGTCATCCTGAACTTGACAGCTTCTCAATACTGAAGACTTGTCTGATGAGACTAGTGGTAATATTAGATATTATGATTTTTTTTTAATGTGGTTTGATGAAATGAGTCAACTTTCAGGAGATCCGTATAATCTAGGGAACTAATATTTTCCAAATGGCCAATGACACTGTTTTAAAAATTATGCATGGCAAAAAAGTCATTCCAAGTGTACAGTAAACCAATGGATTTTATCTCAGTGAATACATAAAGGTTCATAATATGGCTTCTGATTTCACGTCACAACTTTTAAGACAACATCAATTATCAAAGCTTAGTGATTAATCAAATAACAACATCCACATTTAACTGAGAAGGCCATCGAAATACCGTTCTCTTGCCCATTACATATCTATGTGAAGCTTTATTTTTGCTACATATTCCAACTAAAACATAACATGACAGACTGAATTCAGAAGCATATTTGAGACTCTAGTTGTTTTCTATAAATCCAGACATTAAAGAGACTTACAAAAATTTAAAACAAAAACACGATTCTCAGTAATTCTTTTGTTTTGAAAGATATTTCTCACAGAAAAATGTTAGCATTAATAGTTGTCATTTTATTTTATTTTATTTTATTTATTTTTATTTATTTATTTATTTTTGAGACGGAGTTTCGCTTTTGTTACCCAGGCTGGAGTGCAATGGCATGATCTTGGCTCACCACAACCTCCGCCTCCTGGGTTCAGGCATTCTCCTGTCTCAGCCTCCTTAGTAGCTGGGATTACAGGCACACACTACCATGCCCAGCTAATTTTTTGTATTTTTTTTAGTAGAGACAGGGTTTCACCATGTTGACCAGGATGGTCTCGATCTCTTGACCTCATGATCCACCCGCCTCGGCCTCCCAAAGTGCTGGGATTACAGGCTTGAGCCACCGTGCTCGGCCCTTATTTTATTTTTTTAAATTTTTTGTTTTGTTTTGTTTTGTTTTTCCATTTTTCTTTTTTTCTAATAGTTGTCATTTTAAAATGAATAAACACTTTATAATTTTCTCTGTTTAACTTGAAATATGATACATAATGATAGCTATAACTCACATAAACAAAAGTTCTCTGGGGTTCTCTATAATTTTTAAGAGTACAGAGGGATCCTGAAACCAAAAAGTTTGAAAATTGCTGATCTATTTTAGTAATCTCATCAAGTCTAAGGAGAAGCTATTAGTATCCCTATTTTTCAAATGAAGATAATAAGGATCTTAGACATGAAACAAGTAATCCAACATAGTGAGAGGTCTCACTCCAGTCTGGGCAATGGAGTGAGACCCTATCTTCAGAAAAATAAAAAAATAACAAATGCTGGTGAGGCTGTGGAGAAAAAGGAATGCTTATATGCTGTTGGTGGGAACATAAATTAGTTCAGCCACTGTCAAAGGCAGTTCGGAGATTTCTTGAAGAACTTCAAAGTAGGTGGCAGAATCGGAATTCACATTTTGTTCCCATCATGCCGGGGCATCCTTCCTTGAGTACTGTGACACTGGTCCAGGAGGGTAGACGCCATGCAACAAAAATAGTCTACGTGAGAGGATAAGCCAACAGTAACAACAAAGCACAGGAGAGGCAAGCTTTACCCCGGTCTGCATGATGTGCTGGCTCCAGTGGCATCCCATTAATGTCTTTGCTTCAAAGATGCAATGGGGGAGGGGATCTAGGATCATTTTTCAAAATGAGATATGGGGAGGAAACATCCGCACAAAAGAGCATCTCTCAACCCACTATGCCCCAGGAACAATTTCACTTGAAACAGACTGTAAGAAAACAAGGATTGATGTGCATACAGAGGGTCCCTCCTCTCATTCAGTATGGTAGGCCTGCATGTTTCTCCAGCATACCCTGGGAGAGTCCAAGCTGGATTGTGTCCTCCAGGAACCTGGTGAGAGAACACCGCACTCTTCACAAAAAACTGAAAAGCTTTGCCTGGCTCTAGGGAAGATTTTACTACATGTATGCTCATTGAACCAACTACCTGGTTATACGTGAATTTTACTTTTTAAAAATAATAATTTCAACTTATATTTTAGGTTCAGAGGTACACGTTCAGGTTTGCTGCACAGGGATTTTGCATGGCGCTGAGGTTTGGAATATAAATGATCCCGGTGGCCAGGTAGTGAGCATAGTACCCAATACGTAGTTTTTCAGCCCTTGCTCTCTTCCCTTTTCCTTCCTAGTAATCTCAGTGCCTAATGTTGCCATCTTTACATCCATGAATACCCAATGTTTAGCTCCCACTTAAAAGTGAAAACATGGCTGGATGTGGTGGCTCAAGCCTGCAATTCCAGCACTTTGGGAAGTCGAGGCGGGCAGATCACAATGTCAGAAGATTGAGACCATCCTGGCTAACATGGTAAAACCCCATCTCTACTAAAAATACACCCTGTCTCTACTAAAAATACAAAAAAGTAATCTGGGCGTAGTAGCACACGCCTGTAGTCCCAGCTACTTGGGAAGCTGAGGCAGGAGAATCTCTTGAACACGGGAAGTGGAGGTTGCAGTGAGCTGAGATTGTGCCACTGTACTCCTGCCTGGGTGACACAGCAAGACTCTGTCTCAAAAAAAAAAAAAAAAGAGTGAGAACATGAGGTATTTGGTTTTCCGTTTCTGCATTAATTTGCTTAGGATAAGAGCCTCCAGCTGTAACCATGTTGCTGCAAATGACATAATTTCATTCTTTTTTATGACTGCATAGTATTCTATGGTCTACATGTACCACATTTTCATTATCCAATCCACTGTTGATGGGCACCTACGTTGATTCTGTGTCTTTGCTATTGTGAACACTGCTGCAATGAACATTCAAGTGCATGTGTCTTTTCAGTAGAACAATTTATTTTCGTGTGGGTATATACCGAGTAAAGGGACTGCTGCGTCGAAAGGTAGTTCTATTTTAAGTTTGAGAAATCTCCAAACTGCCTTCGACAGTGACTGAACTAATTTACATTCCCACCAACAGTGTATAAGCATTCTTTTTTCTCCAGAGCTTCACCAGCATTTGTTATTTCTTTATTTTTCTGGAGATACGGTCTCACTCTGCTGCCCAGGCTGGAGTGCAGTGGTATGATCATAGCTCTTAATTATGGCTGCAGCCTCAAACTCCTGGGCTCAAGCGATCCTCTCACCTCAGCTTCCTGACTAGCTGAGACTACAGGGATACACTACCATGTCTGACTAATTTGTTGCCTATTTTGTAGAGATGGGGGTCTTGCTATGTTGCCCAGGCTGGTCTCAAACTCCTAGCCTCAAGTGCTTCTCCTGCCTCAGCTTCCCAAAGTGCTAGGATTACAGATGTGAGCCATGATGCCCAGCCACATCTGTTATTTTTTGACTGTTTAACAATAGCCATTCTAACTGATGTGTGATAGTTTCTCATTGTGGTTTTGATGTGCATTTCTCTGATGATTAGTGATGTTGAGTATTTTTTCATGTTTACTGGCTGCTTGCATTTCTTCTTTTGAGATACCACTTGTATGTCTTCTTTGCCCACTTTTTAATGGGGTTATTTGTTTTTTGCTTGTTAAAATTAACTTCCTCACAGGTTCTGAATATTAGACCTTTGTCAGATGCACAGTTTGTGAATATTTTCTTTTCTACTCTGTAGGGTGTCTATTTACTCTGTTGATAGCTTCTTTTGCTGTGCAGAAGCTCTTCAGCTTAATTAGGTCCCACTTGTCAATTACTGTTTCCACTGCTTTTGAGGACTTAGTCATGAGTCCTTTGTCAAGGCCAATGTCCAGAATGATATTCCCTAGCTGTTCTAGGATTTTTTAGTTTGAGGTCTTACATTTAAATCTTCAATCCATCTTGAGTTAATTTTTGATATGATAAAATGTAGGAGTCTAGTTTCTTTCTTCTGCATATGGCTAGCCAGTCATCCCAGCACCATTTATTGAATAGGAAGTCCTTTCCCCATTGCTTATTTCTGTTGACTTTGTCAAAGATCAGATGATTCTAAGTGTGCAGCTTTACTTCTGGGTTCTCTATTCTGTTCTGTTGGTCTATATCTCTGTTTTATACTCATACCATGCTGTTTTGGTCACCAAAAGTATAATTTGAAGTTGGGTAATGTGCCTTATAGTATAATTTGAAGTTGGGTAATGTGACGCCTCTGGCTTTGTTCTTTTTGCTTAGGATTGCTTTGGCTATTTGGGCTCTCTTTTGGTACCACATGAATTTTAGAAAAGTTTTTTCTTATTCTGTGAAAAATGACTTTGGTAGTTTGGTAGGAACAGTGTTGAATCTGTAGATTGCTTTGAGCAGTATGGACATTTTAACAATATTGATTCTTCCAATCCATGAGCATGGAATGTTTTTCCATTTGTTTGTGTCATCTCCAATTTCTTTCAGCAGTATGAATTTTCTTAACATAAGTCCTCTTGGGCCAGTTTGCCTTCAGAGTAGAGAAGAAAAGCTAACAGTTTTTGATAGCTACTGGCATCGATAGTGAATAACATAAGAATGGCTTGATCTATTTTGGTTTGAGTGATTCTAGATGAGGTGGGGTGGGGGTGGGGAGGAAGCCCTGTTTAAATTATTCAGACGCGTGCTTCAGTTCTTTCCATAGCTAGCAAGAGATTTAAACTCTGTTAAGTCTCATGGCTGAAATTCAAACTAAAACTGGCTGAGCTGGTACCTGCACTGTGTGTGTGTGGTATATGTGCTTGAGAGAGGAGAGAGATCCTGCAAGTGTTTGACTATTGCTGACTGAGGAGTTACAGCCAGAGAGAAACTTCATATGGGCTATTCATTTTCGCTGTAGGAATATACAAAGCATTTGGATAACTCTGTTCCTACAAAAGACACAGTCGTAAATCTACCATTTGCAATGTAATCTGATCTGAATTATCCAGGAGGCAAAATAAAGAAAAAATTTCCCTAAAAAAAAAAAAAGAACTGAAATAACCCCAAAGTTATGGAGCTAAAAGGAAAGTGAAGAGTGAATCACTAATAATCTCTCACAGTGGTTCTCAACCTTTACTGTCTGGGGCAGGGCTCATCAGGTTTCATTCAATTGGTATGTGTTGAGCCCAGGCACTAGGACTTTTAGAAAGCTCCCAGGAGACTCCAATGTGCTTCCAGAATGCAGAGCCATGGGCCTATGGTAACACATTGGGGTGGAGTGGCTTTTTTGTGAGGAAACTGCTGTATACAGTTGCAACACTCCGCAAGGCAGATTCTTTAGATTTTTCTGAGATTCTTAAGCATGAATCACAGGATGAATCAGGTTGTTTAACTACCTTGATGATGAATGTTTACGTTAATAAAAGTGGCTGACCCTGTCCTTTCTAATCTATGATGAAGTATGCTAGAAGCAGGTGCAAGTTTTAAGAAGGAAAAGCCCCAGCTTTCGTTCTGCTGCTTCTTGATTCCTGTCTCACAATTTAGCATGAATATGATGAGTTATTCTTCCCACTTTCCTATCTCAAATCCTTTTTTCTTTCTGGTACTTGATGTGCTATGTGATCTTGGGCAAGTTATTAATCCTTTCTGAACCTCAGTTTACTTCACGGTCAAATAAAGATATCATTTCCACCTTATAGGTTTGCTATGAAAGTTAAATGAGAAAATACAAGCAAAACATTTAATACATTGCTTAGAACACTGTAAACGTTCAACAAATGTTGTGTGCTACTACACTTTTAATTAGTCTTTGTGCTTTTTTTTAGGTGATGTCAACTATTGAAATACCATCAGCATAGTCTCAGACTCATAGCTAGAGGATCTATGTTTCTAAAGCCTTTGTTTTATGGGCAAATATCTACCCTGCTGTGAATAAAAGGGCTCTTTGAACTTAAGAAATAGTTCTATCCACAAAGGAAGAAAAGAAATGTTACAGGAAAATGCAAGTATTTGATTATTACTGACTGGAACAGAACTTAGAAGACACGCTCCTGTCATTTCCTAGTGGAGGAGACACACACAGTGATTAATTTCCTTGCTTTTAAAAATCGGAAACCATGAAGATCAACAAGTTAGAAATGTAATTAACAACTCCTGCTAGTTAATGCATTGCCGCAGGTGCTGCTGGTCTAGATAAAAAGGATTTGATTCTGTAAGCTCCCTACTTTCTGCTACTGAAATGAATGCTTAGTGGGTTTCACCATGAAAGAAAATGATACTGGCATAGAGGGGGTTTGCAATAACAATTACTTTTAACTAATGGTGACAGAAGAAGTGACAAGTATGCTCTGTTGAACAGAGGCAGCCCCAGCCAAATGAAAAAGAGAAAAGGAAAAAAGCTCAGCAGCGCAATATAACTTCACCATAGGTTGAAATAAGACAATCAGAAACAAAGTTAGCCTCCCACCCAGCGAGGGTGGTTGTACTAGCAAGGCCTCCAATCTTGTTTAAGAGAAATAAAAATTGGAGGAATTGTGGCAGAACCCTATTATAACCCTGGTCAGGGGACAAGGATAATACTCAGGCTACAGGTTTTTGTGTAATAGTGAAAGGTGCTCCAGACATCACTTTAATCCACAATGTAACAGTGAACGGGACCCACGTGCAGCGGGGGGCTTCTTCCCAGAGCTGTGCTGAACCTTCGCTCAGCACCAGGCTTTGTTCTGAGGCTTGTTAAAAGTTAGAGCCTGCATCCTCTTGGGGAGGCAGGAAATATTTAGGGCAGTAAGGTAGCAACTAATAGGTTTTCCCAACTATTGGAACTGGAGCTGTGATTTACAAGGAGGAAGCTGGGCTTGGTGGTTGGGGTAATGGCTGACCTAGTTATAAAATGATAACACGGAGTTGTTTTCATGCAGGCTCTGGCCCAGACAAAATTTACCTTTGCCTTAGAAAGAAAAAAAAATTCACAAAGCTTATGAATATAGGAGAGAAATATTTAGCCTATGAAACAATGAACATTAAATTTTCTTTTCGGCCCCTGGACAACACCTATACCCGAAGCTTCTCTTGTAGGCCCTGCACAATCTCTAACAGTTCAAGCTCGCCCAAAGAATGAACGTACACACTTTTAAAATTTCACGTTTTCCTCTGGAAATGCTCTGTCTTAACTTTTGTGCAAGGTCAGAGTGACATTTCCTTGCTACTTTTATCCTTACTTCTCTAATGCCTTCTGATTGAGAAGTCAAAAGCAAAGAAACAATGAATGCCTTTCTTTCTAACTCAGTTCTCTCATAAAGGAACTGACAATAAAATAATATCCACCGCTTCTTCCAGTGGTATAATAAATGACAGACGTTACTATTAGTACTTTGTAACAAATACCAATATTATTAGATTCCCCTATGCTTGCTATTACGCAAAACTCGTGTGACTAAATATCAAGGAAAACAATAAACCAAAGTAATATAAATTTAACTACTTTAAAACTTAAAGTACTCCTAACAGTATTCGTCGCTTCTACATTCTGTATATAAAACAGAAATAAACCATGGTAAAAACTCCTTTACAGTCTAACGCAAAATGTGAGTTCCCAGAACATGGTCAGGTCTACTGCAGCAAAACCTGAGTGTTAACTACCCGCCCAGACAGACCTGTTTTGAATCTTACTTATGGGAAAATGTGTTTTTTTGTTGTTGCTTTGTTTTGCCTTTTGAGAGCAGGTCTTGCTGTGGCCTAGGCTAGAGAGCTAATCTGGGCTCACTGCAACCTCTGCCTCCTAGGTTCAAGAGAATCTCCTGTCTCAGCCTCCCAAGTAGCCGGGATTACAAACATGAACCACCACACCCAGCTAATTATTGTATTTTTAGTAGAGACAGGGTTTCACCATGTTGGCCAGGCTGGTCTCAAACTCCTGACCTCAAGCCTCCCGCCCGTCTTGGCATCCCAAGTGCTGGGATTACAGGTGTGAGCCACTGTACCTGACCTGGAAAATGCTATCTTTTTAATTGCCTAGAGAAGAATTTTAAGAGTTGACATTCTCTCATCCCTTCAGTTTTATTTTCCTGCAAACAAAATATAAAAAATTGAATTACCAATTTATTTAGGCCAATTACCCCCAACTGTGGACTTCACCTTGAAAACTCAAACTGATCAGATACCGTTTGAACAGATTTGGCAGACATTTTTCTTTCAATCCTTATTGATTTCATTTATATTTATCTGAATAAAGAACATTTTTTATACTATAAAACCCTGCACACAAGGCAGTAAGAAGACATGTTAATCTAACATAATTAAGTAATTTATATTTACAAGTGTTATTTTGTAGGTACAAAAGTACTATGCTACGGCCACACTGGGAAATAATATTTTTGTTAAAAAAAAGAAAAAGAGAGAGAGCTATTTGGGGAAATCAGCCCTGTCTACACAAAAGTGGTAAATATAAATATCAGGCAAAATGATTCAGCATTCAAAAGGTCTATATGACCTGGAATTGAGAGCAGAAAGCTATCCCTAGGGCTGAGCTCTTTGAAGACACAGAAGTTAGGGAAACAGCACTTACTGAGCATGTTGTCTTACTCACCTCTGAAACTCCACAGTGAGAGCACAATGCTTTGAATAGTAGCATGTTCAATAAATGTAAATTATTGTAAAATAAATACAAAGCAGTCGATAAATAAAATGAACAGATGTGTGGGCTGAAGTAGTTAAGAAAAAGCTTTGGACTGGGCCAATCATTATAGGACTTGTGCCTATAATCCCAGCACTCTGGGGGGGCCAAGGTGGGTGGATCACCTGAGGTTGGAAATTTGAGACCAGTCTGGCCAACATGGTGAAACCCCGTCTCTATGAAAAAATACAAAAATCAGCCAGTCGTGGTGGCGCATGCCTGTAATCCCAGCTACTTGGGAGTCTGAGGCAGGAGAATCGCTTGGACCGGGGAGGCAAAGGTTGCAATGAGTCGAGACTGCTACTTGCATTCCAGGCTGGGTGAAAGAGTGAGACTGTCTCAAAAAACAAACAAACAAACAAACAAACAAACAAAGGCAAAACAAAACAAAAACCCAGAAAAAGAAAAATCTGTGAAAGAGATGCAATTTGAGCTGGATCTTTCTTGAGTATAAACAAACTTATGCTATAAGGCCTTACCTAAGTAGAAGGTGGAGGATGAGGAAGGAAATATTACAGAGAAAAGCATTCTAGGTGACAAATGGACAATAGGAAGAATGAAGAATGACATTCTTCACCTTTGCAAAGACCACCCAAATTGAACTTAGGGTCTAAGTCAAAACACAGTGAGGGATAATGCTGGATACAATGGGAGGGAATTTGTCCTGAAGAAAACAGGGAGTCAGTGAAGAGTTCTGAGAGTATTTACAAGGATTCATTTCTGAGAATGAGCAGTTGCATATTAAGAGAGGTGATGAGGCCTATGCAAATGGCCACTAGTAAGATAAGATGCAGAAATGAGACTACTACATTTCACAAATATTTACTGCAGTAACAGAGGCTGGCTGGTCTTCTTGCTAAATGCTGGGGTTACGAAGATGAGTAAGAAGTTCATGCATTCAAGGAACAAGTGTGACAAAGGAAGTTTGTATGAGGTGCTGTAGGAGCAAAGACGAAGGGAACTAATCCAGCCTGCAGAAATCAGAACAGACTTCTCAGAACCAAAGGAGTGAACCAGGCAAAGAGGGACATAGAGAGGAGAATCAGCAAGGTATACACCTTGCTGTGTGTGCATGTGTGTATACATTTGCATTCATTACAATAAGCAATTTAGGATGACCAGAGTGAAACTAACACAGCAGAGCAAGCTAGACTAGGCTCCTGAGGCTTAGCTTGAGAAGCCCCAGCTCTGCCATGGAGTTCCATCAGGGGCATCCTCAGATTCACAGAGAGAAGGTCGAGAGAGGTGGGCTTCTTTCTCTCTCTCTCTCTCTCTCTCTCTCTCTGCACCTAGAAAATATTTAGTAGCTGAGTCCTTGAAAGCTGGAACATGTACAGAAATCAATTAAATATTGGATGAAACAACAGATTGTTCCTAAATCCCTACTTCCTTGTTAACCTGAACGTTTTAAAGTTAAAAAAAAAAAAACCCTAAAGGTGTTTTTTTAAGAGTGTTATTTAAAATATTTACGCAGGTGTATGGGTGGGCCATATTTCATTAACTTCTAAAATATGTCTACCCAGAGCTTCTGCTATTTTAACCAACACAGGGATGTTGCCATTTCACTGGACTTAAGTATTATCTGATCAAAGCTCTCCCTTAGTTTGTGTAAATCATGAGACAGGGTGTCGTAATTGTAGGGGTGGAAAGATGTGATGCCTTTCCTCATCCATCATAAGGGTCATGGCCAACACCCCTGGAAGAAAAGAGGGGTTAACAAGAGAAAAACATAAGAAATGTATTTAGTCCATGTTTTTACATGACACAGGAGCCTTCAGAAAGAGCCCAATAACTCACGGAAAACTATTTTTATGCTTAGGTTAAATGAAGAATACACGAAAGGGTATGAGCTAATAATGGGAACAGACTGAGAGGCAGGGAAGGTCACAGAGTCCTTGCTCCTGAAGCCCTTCCAATCCCCTTCAGTGGAAAGTACTCTGTATGCCAAAGGGCCAAACTTTGGGGTATCATTTTCTGAGTCCCAACACAGTTAAACATTCTGGTTAACAGAATGTTCTTCATGAAACATGTGGATGACAAGAAAGAAAAAGAACATAACCCCCAAACCTTTCTGCCATGTATACAGCATCTGCTGAGGCCTTACAAAGTTCAAGGAAATGGGGGCTAAAATAAAAATGAATAAAAGCTGCTGGAAAATAAGTTCTGTGGTGGCAGGGATTCTTGTTCCTTTTCTTTGGAGTTGTTTTCCAGAACTACAGAACCCACTAAGTGCTCCATAAATACAAATGTTTTTGAATAAGTTAAAAAATAGAATTCCTACCCATAGGGAGTATACTATAGGCTCAAAATTAAATGTCTCTTACTGTTGAGGTTTTAAGAATATATGAGGCTATCACTGTGAACAGCAACTGTCACTGTACCACAGATTCAAGGAATTGACACAGAAGAGATTTTTCAGTAGCAAATGAGCCAGTGTTTCCTATCCAAACATCACCAGAGTAAGAAAAATCACCATCTCATCAAAAATATGGGCCAGTACCTACATCCTTGAAGGGTCTTTCTTGGTACTCATAGATTAAAGAGAACACAGATTTCAACATAACTCCTTCCAAGTGCCAAGACCTGAAATCCCTGAGGTTTTTATTTGGCCCCAATAAAAACCTGTATCTTTTTGGACAGCCAGATTATCTTACCATACGCTCAGGTCTTCAAGCCCTGTGTGAATTTCACTTCTCTAGCGAGTTGTCCTTGTTTCTCTTGTCTTCCATGGTGACTCTGTGTCCCCTGGGCACCAACACACCCTGTGCATCACAGTGCACTCGCTAAGACACAACTGTGTCTTTGTCATTATAGCAAGCACTCATTTTCATCTCTAGGGACTATAAACTTGCCAAAAATGAGCACTTACGAATTCTCAGATCCACTTTTTCTATAAAAGCTAGTCCAATCCATTTTAATAATACACATGCAATATTTCTACTTAGTCATCTGAAACCTTCCACTTCATGTATAAGAGTCGTTAGATTTTATGTTAATAAATTGACACAAGGAATCCCATACTATTTTTAAATTTTTGATTGAAGAAGAATCTGAGAGACACAGCTGGATTCTCAGCGAATGTATGGACTAGAAAGATAACTTGTTTCCTGAACCTTCAAGACTTTTTCGTATTATTTTCCTGCTAAATTGCATATTTCTGTCCTTCAGAGAAGTCTTGAAGAGATCTGATTTCCTTCTGTTCTATTGTGTTGGTGTGAACGCCTTTGCAATTGAATAGGAAGCCGCAGAGGGTGGCAGGAACGAGTCAGCAGAAGTTACACAAAGTGAGGTGTGTGCTTTGTGACTGGTTAGAGCTCTAATGAGGCCAAGGTCATGGGTTCAACCCCTGAAAAGGCAGGTACTTCAGTTAATTCCCTGCCAAAGGACTGCACCCCTAAACTACTGCAGATTTCCTAGAAATCCAAAGAAGTGCAGGTTGGGGATGTGGGTGGGCTAACAATGAGAGTTCCTGAGAGGGAAAGAAGACCTCCAAATGCCCTCCCTCCCACAAGTGTCAGAACAGGCCACTCATCAGGGGGAAGGGGCCAGTGCAGGGGCCCCTGCCCTAAGACAGCTATAGAAAAATGCCGAGTGGGCAGGAGGATCAGAAGAGAGCTCGAGGTCTGAATCTGCCAAGTACAAGCAGGGTGCCTTGTTCTAGGTGTATCTAGTTTCCTAGTGATCATCAGGACACATATACACATGTATTCAAAGATACGTAACCAAACCCATAGAGGAGCTGTCTGTGAGAAGAGAAGGAAAAGAGAGGGAACATTCTGAAAAATCAAACTTGCCTTGCACATATCAGATAAAAGCATACCTTGAACTCAGAGGTATGATAACCTCAACTGTACATCTGAGGTCCAAAAAAAAAAACACGTGTGTGGATGGGGGGAGTGAATTTAGTTATTCATGACTCCAGGAAGATAAAGCACACCTATAATTATTGACTGCTTCCTTCAAAGACAGAAAGAAAGTGACATAAAATAGTCATTACTTCATACTTTTATACCGACAGGGAAAAGAGGAGGGAATATTAACCTAAATTCAAAGCAGTAAACCTGGCCGGGCCTGGTGGCTCATGTCTGTAATCCCAGAACTTTGGGAGGCTGAGGTGGGTGAATCACGAAGTCAGGAGTTCAAGAAGAGCCCGGCCAACATTGTGAAACCCTGTCTGTACCAAAAATACAAAAAATTAGCCAGGTGTGGTGGTGCATGCCTGTAATCCCAGCTACTCAAGAGGCTGAGGCAGGAGAATTGCTTGAACCTGGGAGACGGAGGTTGCAGTAAGCTGCACGCCAGCCTGGGCAACAGAGCAAGACTGTCTCACAAAACAAAAACCAAAGCAGTAAAGCCTAAAACACCCAAATACAAGTAGAAACTTCCTTTGCAATTCTCTAACTATATCAAATCCTTAAAGAGACAATTTTGCCGTTCTGAGTTCTCCCAACTATCGCACTGAGTTGTGGATCTTCTCAAAGAAATTTGACATATGTTTACAAGAACGTTCTCACAGGTGATCTGCAACCTGTCTGTCCTACAGGTACACCAAACTGGGCCTCCCCCTATAGCTGCACCATAAATTCCATTTCCAGAACTCAGCGATTCAACTTCCGCTGAGTGAGATGCTGAAGAATGGATTTAGTTAGGTTAAAAAAAAAAAAAAAAAGACTATGGGCCGATGTTGCCCTATCACGTGGTACAAAAACAAACTCCTGATATGCAGGTATAAAGGCTGAGATGACTAACTCTGGTTTAGTCCTAGCGTAATATTAAAAATATTCCAAGCCCACAAAAGGACCAAAGCCTCATGTTCTTTTTATGTTTTATTATATAATATTTCATACATATAAAAGAATATGTGTAGCTCTTATGCAAATTTCAAAGCATTATAATAAAACCAACATGTCTAAGTCCATATCAGCATAAGATACAGATCTAAGACGGCTGAATCAATCATTTTTTAAAACTTTAAACAATTCTTTAAACAATGCATTTGTTTGCTAAATTACCTGTTGGGCAATTATCAATTGTTTTCAATCAAGGAGATATCAGAGACCAGTCTCTAGGGAACCACACAGTAGTAAAGTAGGGTTAAGGGCTCGGGTGAACAGCACTGTTGGTTCAGGCCACAGAGGGTACAGGAAGATCACATGGGAACAGAAAGATTTGGTTCCATCCCTGAAGGTCATGAACTCTGGCCCTTAAGAGGCACTCAATAAATATTTGACAAAAAAGGTGTGAAATTCAGAGAAACTGCTTAACTTCTCTAACACTTAGTTTCTTTCTATGTAAAATGGAATAAGGCCCTGTGTATATCAGCCATCCTTGGAAGGATCAAAATAAGAATGTATCTGGAAATGCTTTATGGGCTGCAAAGAGCAATATGATTTAAAGAAATGTCACTTCATACAGGATCTTCGGATTTTTTTTGATTGAGAGGATTCTGTGCAATTGCTTTAGGGAGGGAAAGGTGTTAGATGGTGGTTTTAACTCGCCAGGGTTTGAATTTCACTTCAGGATATCCTGCTGTTATTCTGTCTCTTTCATCTGAAATCGGTTCCAAACGTGCAGCCTGGTCACTGAGCCCCTATAAGCTATAACAGAAATTATGTTCCCCGCATATGAAAAATACGTGAGTTAGAGCACCTGGCACATTTGAAGTCTTAAAGCATGGCTCCTTGCTGCAGCTGAAACAATTATGCTGAATGTAAAAGGCAGAAAGGAGCCGCGATATCCTTGCAACGCGGAAAATTCTGTTTTATTCCATTTCTCTCTATAACTATTTGTTTCATCTTATTAAAAGAATATTAAAGTGTCTATGCACTTTGGAGTGAGAAAAGGCTCTTTTCTGAAGAAGGTTTACTTGTGTAGGTATGTTATATTATTTCCATTAGGCTTTGCAAAATACTGAAAACTGATCCCAGACACCCATTATTACTCTGGCGAACCCAAGGTTGAGAACTGCTGGTTGCGACTATGGGTCAATAGGCCATCTTAATGGTGACTCCACTAGTCAACAATTTCCAGTGTTTTCTTCCCAGTATCCACCCCTCCCTACAACATCCCTAAAATTATGATATTTCATCACACAATTTAATTAAGTTAGAAACATTTAGCCAGCAGAGCTCACCAAACAAGTATAAGTAAGAGAACAGACCAAGTGTGGGGGCTCATGCCTGTAATCCCAGCACTTTGGGAGGACAAGGCAGGTGGATCACCGGGTCAGGAGTTCAAGACCAGCCTGGCCAACATGATCAAACACTGTCTCTACTAAAAATACAAAAATCAGCCAGGCACGGTGGTGCCTGCCTGTAATCCCAGCTACTCAGGAGGCTGAGGCAGGAGAATCAATTGTACCTGGGAGGCGGAGTTTGCAGTGAGCCAAGATTGCACCATTGCACTCTAGCCTAGGCAACAGAGTGAAACTCCATCTCAAAAAAAAAAAACCTCCAAAATAAAAAAAGAGATCAGGATGATTTTGATGGCTCACTATGTGCTAGGGTTGTACTGATTACTCGACTTTCTTCACTATCTCATTTAATTCTCAAGCCTAGCTTGGTAGGGTGGGTATTAGTATGCTTTTTTTTTTTGAGATGGAGGCTAGAGTGCAGTGGCATAATCTTGGCTCACTGCAACCTCTGCCTCCTGGGCTTCTAGGTTCAAGCAATTCTCCTGCCTCAGCCTCCCAAGTAGTTGAGACTACAGGTGTATGCCACCACACAGGGCTAATTTTTGTATTTTTAGTGGAGATGAGGTTTCACTGTGTTGGCCAGGCTGGTCTCAAACTTCTGACCTCAAGTGATCCACCCGCCTCGGCCTCCCAAAGTGCTGGGATTACAGGAGTGAGCCACCGTGCCTAACCTGTACTTTTTTATTTTTATTTTTTATGTGTTTAAGAGACAGGGTCTTACTTTGTCTCCCAGGCTGGAATAAGCAATTTGGCTCACTGCTGCATCAACCTCCTGATTCAAGGGATCTTCCCACCTAAGCCTACCAAAGTGTAGCTAGGACTACAGGTCTGGGCTACCACAGCTGGCTAATTAAATAATTTTTTTTTTTTGTAGAGATGGGAGTCTTGCTATGTTGCCCAGGCAGGTCTCAAAATCAATCCTGGCCTCAAGCGATCCTCCCACCTCAGCCTACCAAAGTGCTGGGATTAATGGCACTGGCAGCAGTATGCACATTTTACATATAAGGGAACCTGGGAGTTCAGAGAGGTTAAGTGATAACTGACCTAAAGACAAATGATCGGGAAGGAATGAACCAGAATTCAAACCCAGTTCCCCCGCCACAAAGTCCCTGCTTTGCAGTTTCTACTGATGTAAGATCATGCACCGTCTAACATTTCAGTCAACAGCAGACCATGTGAACAAAGGTGGTCCCATAAGATTATAATATCATATTCTCACTATGCCTTTTCTATGTTTAGATGTGTTTGGATACACAAATACTTGCCATTGTGTTACAATTGCTTACAGTATTCAGTACAGTAACATGTTGTACAGGTTTGTAGCCTAGGAGCAACAGGCTCTACCATATAGCCTAGGTGTGCGGTAGGCACTCTCATGTAGCTTTGTGTAAGTACACTCTAGCCTGCTGGCACAAGCTACCAAACTGCTTTACTAAGGCAATTCTTTGAACATATCCCTGTCATTAAGCTATGCATTAATGTCCATGAAAACCTTGAAATACTGAAATGCAGAAAGTGAAAACAATTATTTCCTTACTTTACAGATAGCTGAATCTTGTATTCTTTAATGGAAATTTTTACAGGAAACGTTTTATGTATGTTTTAGTCTTACTACCTATTTTATAAAAATACATCTAAAAGGCCGGGCGCGGCGGCTCACACCTGTAATCCCAGCACTTTGGGAGGCTGGGGCGGCATGAGGTCAGGAGATGGAGACCATCTGGCCAACATGGTGAAATCCCGCCTCTACTAAAATACAAAAAAGTACTCGGGCGTGGTGGCACACCCTGGAGTCCCAGCGATTTGAGAGGCTGAGGCAGGGGAATCGCTTGAACCCGGGAGGCAGAGGTTGCAGTGAGCCGGAATCATGCCACTGCACTTCAGCCTGGTGACAGAGCAAGACTCTGTCTCAAAAAAGAAAAAAAAAATACATCTAAAATAAAAGTGGAAATTCTTTATTAGAGCATATATTCAATTTTTTATTCAGAAAACATGATGATTTAAATACATCTGAAGCCATTTCTCCCCTGAGACAATTCTTAGCACTCCCAGGAGAGTCAGAGTCGTAGCAGCCCTGGGGACAAGGTCCCCTTCTCATGTACAGCTTCAGGCAGCCAGAACCATGGCTAGTTCAGAGAATTTCAAGAAAACAGCATCACAATTTCATGGCCCTTAATACTGATGAAGATCAACTAAAGATTATTCTGCTGGTTTGATAAAACAATAAGAAAGCTAAGATGAATACGCTAGAGAATAAATCTGGGGGACATTAGGAAAAACATCTTTATAATGGAGGCCGAGGTGGGCAGATCACGAGGTCAAGAGAGCAAGACCATCCTGGCCAACATGGTGAAACCCTGTCTCTACTAAATATACAAAAATTGGCTGGGTATGGTGGTGCAACTGTGATCCCAGTTACTTGGGAGGCTGAGGCAGGAGAATCGCCTGAACTCGGGAGGTAGAGGTTGCAGTGAGCCGAGATGGTGCTACTACACTCAAGCCTGGGTGACAGAGTGAGACTCCATCACCAAAAAAAAAAAAAAAAAAAAAGTCTAAAACTCAGTTTAAAATATAACACATCTGGCCAGGTGCAGTGGCTCACGCCTGTAATCTTCAGGAGGCCTAGGCCAGCAGATCACCTGAGGTCGGTACACATCTTCTCCAGTGGCACCCACCAGACTGAGAAATGTGATACAAATTAAAAACTTCCCAAAACAAACCTTTGTCTGAATTGTCCTAACTACAAGAATCCTATTTTGTTGAAACTTAAGACATTTTCCATTATTTCTCAATTTATAGAATATACTTATTTCTAAAGAAATCATTTTTCTTTCCTTCAAAGTAAGTTAAATCCTGATATAATTAATATGACATGGAGCTGGGCACGGTCTCTCACGCCTATAATCCCAGCACTTTGGGAGGCCAAGGCAGACGGATCAACTGAGGTCAGGAGTTCGAGACCAGCCTGACTAACATCATGAAACCCCATCTGTACTAGACTAGAAATACAAAAATTAGTCAGGCGTAGTGGTGGGCACCTGTATCCCAGCTACTCAGGAGGCTGAAGCAGGAGAATTGCTTGAACCTGGGAGGCAGAGGTTGCAGTGAGCTGAAATCACGCCACCGCACTCCAACCTGGGCAACAGAGCGAGACCCTGTTTCCCAAAAAAAAAAAAAAAATGACATGGAAATTCTTGGGTAGTTCATTTATCTTAAGCAGTATTGTTTACGTTAAACTTCTGGCACAAGAAAGGATAAGGGGTAGCTTTCTTTTGGGTGTACGGGGCCGGGGAAGGCAGCAGATTTTGACCTGTATGTACAAACATTTGCAGAATTCTACTCTTATACTTTGAGGCCTTAAGGAGGAAAATACACATTCCCTAGTACATCTGGACAGACTGATTTGTCCTAGGTCATATGCAAATTGTTGACAGAGGAACTGATGCTGAATCTATCAGATGATCTCACCACTAATTCTAAATGATTCAGATTTAACAGAAATCATAAAGTGGGGTACAAAGATATCTCTAATTGCATATGTATCATTAATATTTCTTTAGCATTATTTTAGTTGATTTCAAATAACTCTTTGGGGAGAGAGAGGAAATAAACTATGGGTATTGACAGAAGTTCAGGGAAGTCAAAGAAGGGGTCTGGAAGTCGTAACATCACCCCATTGTAAGTTGCAGCCCTGGTGAGGAACCCGAGGCAATAGTGAGTAACACTAATAAATGTCAATCAGAAAAATGAAACAACAAAAAGCCAGCAAACTCTGTCACATGTGAGTGACAAAGGCTGAATGCTTTGTGAAGTTGCATCTGACCATCCATTAAAGTTCTAAGGTTGGGGGTATGAGTAGTAAAAACAATTAGGAGACTTAGAGCTAAAGAGAAGCATCTCTCTGTTCTTCTCATCCCTTCTAAACCCAGAGGGATTTGATCTTTAATTCACTGGGGGCGAGGACTGGCAACTACCCATATAAAGTAAGCACCTACTATGTGCCTGGCATCCACTGTCTTAGGCGATGGCTTCCAGGAATTGCCAGGATCCCCGATGGAGGCTCCTTCTGTGCTGCCTGACCTGCTTTGCTCCCGCCACTGCAGACACCCACGCTGCTGCAGACTCCGAGCCACAGCAAGGCTCAGAAGATCAAGGGACCAGTCACAGCAGCCTTTTTAACTTTGGGAAAACCCAATGCTCACTTCACTCAAACGTTGCAAAGTGGTGCCATGACCCTTTAGCTCTTGGCTCACCAATTCAAAGAGCCACATCACATACAGCCCTTAAGCTGCCCACGGCATGATTCCGTGTCTAGTTCCTTTCCAGGTCCCCCCAAGCGGAAGACAGTTCTGGCAGGGAGTCTGGGCAAGATTACTATAATATTTAGCCTTTGTCCCTTCTTTTGCTACGTCTTATTGTAGGAATAAGGCACACAGGTCTGAGAGATTGAGTATGCTGGACTTGAGACCTGTACTCAAAAGGTCCCTGCAGGACCGCAGGTCAGCTTAATCCAACCTAGGAATCTTCATTTCAAAGATGAAGAAACTGAGGTTCAAAGAAAGCAAAGCACGGTCTCTATTCAGTACTGGAAGGCCTGATGTAAACTTAACCCCAATGCCATGCCTCCTGCCTTAGCAAATTTACTGAGCACCTAACCAGTGAGAAATAGGTGGAAGTGAATGCGGCCAGATTTCACTCCCTTTGCTACTGGTGTGAATGGATATAGGTAACCCCACTTCCTTTCTGGGCTTTAGTTTTCTCATTCATTAAATGAAAGACAGGATTGAATTGGTGATTCCTAAAGTGTATTTCAACTATGAAACTCTCATAAAAGTTGAGGATATAATTAGGTGTTCGTATGTGCAAATATATATTTATCATATATACATACGGTATATTACAATGACATATCATTACCAATCACACAATCTTGCCCAATCCCTCCCTGCGACCATGTTTTCCTAATCCCAAACCAAAACCGGACACTTCTTATCCTTACAGCCCCTCAGAATCCAGGTCAGTGCCCGCTGGCGTCCCTCCAAACACCTATGTCCTTGTACTTTACCACGTAAATGTACTTTACAAGACAAATACTAAGTCATTAAATTCGTTGGAAGAAAAGGCCAATCTGAGGCAGGGCTGGACTGTGAGAAAGAGAACACATCGCAGGAAGCATAAGTTAAAGGTGACAGCCTGTGGCTGCCCAAATTTGGGGATCTGCTACCAATGCACAGAGAGGGCAGTGTGTGCCCAGGCTTGGAACAAGCCTGGCTCGGAGCCCACATCTGAGCGCAGGAAACTGCACTCTCAGGTTTGCGCATCCTGCGTGAGCAACTCTGAAAACGTGCAATGCAGGGCATGCGGCGGGCACCGGTCCAGTTTCCTCTCGCACGTGGCGCCGGGCGTGAAGCTGCAGCGCGGGGCCTCCTCCCCTCCCCGCCCCCTCTCCCGGCCGCCGGCGCTAGGACCCCGCGAGCCGCGCGCACTTCCTGGCGCCGCGGTCCAAGCTCCCGCGCCGCGCCCCCAGCTCCCGCCCGCCGCCGCCCTACCTGGCGAAGCAGTATTCGCAGTGGTTGCCCCGCTCGTTGACTGTGAGCACGTAGGCGTAGGCCGGGCAGGAGAACAGCAAATCCCCCACCTGGAAGGGCTCCAGAGCCCGCAGCCCCCGGCCCTTGCCCGGGCTGCAGAAGCGCTCCAGGCCGCCGAGGCCCTCGGCCCACATAGTGGTGGCGGGGCGCGGGCGCCGGCTGTGCCCGAGCTGCGGCTTGCGGCGAGCTGTTATGGGAGACGCGTCACCCAAAGCTGCGGGGGGCGGGGTGGGAGCCGCCCGGCGGACGCGGCGGCGGCGGCTTCCCGCTCCCCGCTCCCCGGAAGGGACGGCGGCCCCGCCCGGGCCTCGCGCGCCCCCGTGGGGAGAGGGACGGGCCCGGCAGCCCCGCCCCGCGCCGGGACCCTCGGCGGCCGCCCTGCGCGCGCTCCGGGCCGTTTCCGGTGTGGCCGCTACAAAGAGCCGCAGCCTTTGCAGCTTCGGCGAGGAGGGCGTGAGGTGTGTGCGCTTCCGCGGCGTCTCCACGGAACGAGCGGGACGCGCCCTCCTCTCCGGTGGGCGGAAGGGGGTCACCTGTGGGGGGCAGGTATCCAAGGACCACCTCTAGACGGTCGGCCTGGCCCGAAGGATGACCCGCCCCCGGTAAATAGAAGGGGGCGAAGCCGGCTCCCAACCCTACATTCACTTGCCTTTATAAAGACTCTAGAGGGAGTGAACGGGGAACGCCAAGCAGAAAGGGGCAGAGGGAAACCACGATAGAGAAGTTTGGTGTGCCGAGGGTTGAAGTGTGCTTTTCCAAGGTTAGAGGTTTTTAAACCTGGCTTTAATGGGAACGTAGTTTCAACCCTCTGCTCCTCTAGAGGAGTTACTTGGAGGAAGAGGAAATGCACCGGCCAGCCCAGCTCTCCGAGTCTATTGCACGCTGCGAGCGTTGCGGAGGAAGCCGGAGCGAACCTTGCCTTCAAGGAATTTAGGCTGTTGGGGGATAATGCGATGCTGTGGACAGTGTCCAGGACACTGCGCTACAGTTTGCAGTGGTTCTCATGTGCTTGGCCACCCACCAACTGTGATCTTAGAAAAGTCACTTGGGTTAGGAGTCACTTAGAGGATTTAAAGCCCACAAAACCTGAAACGTAAATCCTATATCCATGCTTGCTATTCCTTTTCATATGAGAAAGGAAAATGGAATTCGTGTTCCACATAGGATATGCGAAGATTGTAATTGATGTACATGCAGTAAAGACTAAAATTGTGACGAGATCATTTAGCAGAAAACACTACTTCAAACTAGGACCTCAGTTACCTCTGTAAGTTCAGGACTTGTTTAGCAAAGGTAAAGGATGAATTTGATTTGGAGATGTAAGATCAGTGGAATTTTTGGTATTTCAGTAAAATGTCTTTATTAGCTGAGTGTGGTGGCTCAGCCCTGTAATCCCAACACTGTGGGAGGCCAAGGTGGGAGGATCACTTGAGCCCAGGAACTGGAGAGTTGGAGACCAGCTTGGGCAACATAGAGACACCGGCTCTGGGGGAGAGGGAGTGGAAATTAACCACCTCTCGAGTGGTGCTGATTGCTTGAGCGTGGGAAGTCAAGGTTGCAGTGAGCTGTGATGACTCCACTGTCCTCCAGCCTGGGTGACAGAGCAAGGACTTTGTCTCAAAAGAAACGAAAAAAGTCCTTATTAGTAGCAAACTGAATAAGCCTCTAACCCGTCTTCGAGGAAAGGACCTTAAAATAGTATTTTCATTTATGCATTTTAAGAAACATCGACGATGTGGCCAGGCACTGGGGTACAAAGATGGACAAAAGGTAGTCCTAGGTCCTTGCATTTGGCATATTCAAGTTTGAAAATACCATTAGTTATTGAGTACTGTGGGCCAGGCATTATACTCCATCATTAAACACATTATCTCATTTAATCTTTACAACAGCCTAATGAGTAGGTATTAATGCCCTTCATTCCTAACATTAGGAAGGAAACCACGACCCAGAAGAAATGATTTCCAAGGCCACATGATAAATTGCAGAATTTGGTTTCCAAGTCCATGCTCCTAACCATAGTGTTTTGCTGCAGAAACACAGTTCACTCGGATAAGCACAGTTACGGTGGCTTGTACAAAATGTTTTGTAGGAGTACAGGCAGGGAGTGACAGATTTAGCCTGGGAAACAGTCAAGACAGGCATCAGATTCAAGTAACACTAGAGCTGAGCCTGGAGGATGGACAGGATTTTGCAAGTGGAGGTGGGGAGAAGAGTTTTCTGGACAGAGAACTCCATACAAAGATAGAAGACTCTGAAAGAACAGAGCTTGTAATTGGGTCCTCCTGAGCATCTGGAGGAGAGGACAGGAAATGGGGCAGGAACAGCTGAAGAGCATCTTCTCCAGAGGTGAGTTTTGTCCCAGAGGCCATAGGAAAGCCAGTGAAAGTGTTTAAGCAGAGGGCTGCCACACTGAGTCCAGTGTTTTAGATTGATCTGCTGGCAGGATTGTGGATAGACTGGCTGGGTTGGGGAATAGAGAGAAACTGAGCTTGACCACCCCTTAAAGGCATTTGCAGTTTTTTAAATGAGAGGTAAAGAAAATCAGAATCAAGGCAGTGGCATTAGGGAAGGAGTAGATATCAAGGGTAACTCCGGTTTCTTGCTTAGGCATATAGTTTTTCTTGATGAGATGTAAGACAGGCAGATAGCAGAATAGTGTTGATTTTCTAACTTTAGCCTGATCAATCCTGTAGGTTCAACACGGGAGCCATAAATACCATAGAATTTCTGAGATGGAAGAGACATTTTCTCACTAACGAGGAAGGTAAGGCCCCATGAAGTTAAATACCTTGCCTAACAATGCAGGGGCAGAACGAGCATGAGATTGCATGACATTTATTCAGCCTTTAAATATTTTTTACATTCTCCCTGTGTTCCTGGAGTAGTAGTAACAGCTGGTGATATAAGGGTAACAAAAACAGGCTCATTCTCTGCTCTCATGGTACTTGTACAGTCTGGTGGAAAAGGTAAACACTTACCAGAACATCACACAGATAAATGCAAACTGTCAGTGTTCTTACGTGCCAAGGCTGCGCTTAGGGGATTTGACCTAGTCTAGGAAAGCTTTTTGGAGAGGGTAATGCTCGACCTAAGATCTAACGGATTAATAGTATTTAACCAAGAAAAGAAGAGAAAGGACTAGCATTCAAAGCAGGGGAACAGCATGTGCAAAGTTCCATTGGTTGGAAGATGTATGTATGAAAACTAAAAGAAATCACTGCACAGAGCTGGAAGGAAAGTGTTGCCCGGGATGACTTAGGAAGTAAATAGTTCTTGGCCAGTCTACTGGAGTTTACTCGAGCAATAAAAAGCCTCTAGATAAGCTTTGCTCTAGTCACGCTTCCTAAATGGATCCCAACAATTTTATTTTATTACAAGAGGATAGTATATGTAAAGGAAAGAATTTTCTCAAATCTTAGAAGTTTCTGAATATAAACCTACCTAGGCAAATCTTAGATACATTTTTAGATTCTAGGTTTTCTAAATCATTCTGATTTCTGGGGGTTCTAACCAACAAAAAGATGAAAAGACTGACATGGAAGTGAACAATTATAATACAGTAGACAGTTAACTGTTTCAAGGATTAATTGTGCAAAGTAGTCTACCTGTTTACTTTTTTTTATTGCAAGTAACTTTTTCCACTTTCAGTGGGAAAATATTTCCACAGATGAGAAAAAAGCAATTACACAGAATTGTACTTTCTAAAAGACTTCTGAATTGTCTTTCAGAATTGTACTTTCTGAAAAACTACTGAATTCAGACTACTGGTTTGCTTTCCAGATGAGTGCTGGCTTACTCTTGAGGGTGGAGGTGTCTGTGATTTGAGAACACTGGAAAGGAAACTGCCTCATTTCAAAAAAGTCCCTGTAATCAACTTAAATGACTTGAGATGGGAAAATGGTCAGTGAGGCAGTAGCCATGAATTTAGGAGATTAAATTACGAAGAAAACTGTGTTTAAAATAAACAGCCAAAGAATGGCAATAAACCAGCCCAGGGAGACTGATGACAGCGCTCTTCATGAAGCCCATACTTGTCCCTCTGCCATTCTGTAATCTCACATTTCATGAAAGCAGTCTTCGAGCGTCCAGGACCCATCCACCTTTCTTACTACCTCTGCTCCTTAATGTAGGAGGTATGGAGTTTCAAAGGAGTTTTTGGTTACTTTGCCTCACTGAAACTCAGGAGAAGTGGTACAAGGACGAAAACCCCTTTGCTTAATTTCTCTAACCTAGAAGTTGATCTAATTTGTGAATAAAAGATCCTTCCAAACACAGATTAGTACATGAAAGAAATAGCTCTGGCCTAGGGAAATGAAACCTTAGCAAAGAAGGTATCCCAATGACAGGAGCAAAGACCCAGACGCTGTATAACCTACTTCTACGTGTCACTTATTGAGGACATATTATGTGCTTACACTATGATGGCCCCTAGTCATACCAGGTGCCAAGACCAACATGAGTGTAAACAGTTATGAAGTGCTGAGTGAGGCACTCATAGATATTAGGTTCCAGTCCCTAGAATCTATAAATGTTACCTTATATGGCTTCAAAGGGTCTTGCAAATGTGTTTTAAGGATCTTGAGAGAGTGAGTGTATCCTGGAATATCCACGTGGGCCCTCTATGCAGTCACAAGTTTTCTTATGAGAGAGGCAGAAGAAAATTTGACACAGACAGGAGAGGAGGCAGCAGTGTGACCATGAAGGCAGTGATGATAGCGATATGGTGATGGGCCAAGGGACCCTGGCAGCCACCAGAAACTGGAAGAGGCAAGGAGCACCTTTCCTCTAGAGCCTTGAGAGGGAGTGTGGCCCTGCCAATACCCTCATTTCAGCCTGTTCACCTAATTTCAGACTTCTGGCCTCTAGAACTATAAGAGAATAAATTTCTGTTGTTTTAAGTCATCTGGTTTATGGTAATTTGTCATAGCAGCCACAGGGAGCTAATAAAATTATAATCCAATAAAATTTTAGTAGGGAGTTGAACAAAGTGCAGTAGGAAGGCTTCACAGATAACCTGACATTTTAGCTTCTAGAAGGAAGAGGAAAGATTGACCAAGGGAAAGCAAGGCTCCCAAAATGGGTTTAAGACTAACAGTGCAGGCCTGGGCATGGTGGCTCATGCCTGTAATCCCAGCAATTTAGGAGGCCAAGGTGAGTAGATCACTTGAGCCCAGGAGTTTGATACCAGCCTGGGCAACATGATGAAACCCCACCTTTACAACAACAATAGTAACACATTAGCTGGGCATGGTGGCATGCTCCTATAGTCCCAGCTAATCAGGAGGCTGAGGCAGGAGGATCTCCTGAGCCTGGGAGATGGAGATTTCAATGAGCTTTGATCATGCCACTGCACTCCAGCTTGGGCGATGGAGCTAAGCCTTGTCTCAAAAATAAAAAAATAAAGACCAACAGTGCAAATTCACTGAGGTAGGAGAGACTTTGACAGTCCGCTGGATGATTTTCCTTTTTTTTTTTTTTTTTTATTTTTTTTTTTTTGAGACGGAGTTTCGCTCTTGTTTCCCAGGCTGGAGCGCAATGGCGCGATCTCGGCTCACCGCAATCTCCGCCTCCTGGATTCAGGCAATTCTCCTGCCTCAGCCTCCTGAGTAGCTGGGATTACAGACACGCGCCACCGTGCCCAGCTAATTTTTTTGTATTAGTAGAGACGGGGTTTCACCATGTTGACCAGGATGGTCTCGATCTCTTGACCTCGTGATCCACCCGCCTCGGCCTCCCAAAGTGCTGGGATTACAGGCTTGAGCCACCGCGCCCGGCCGATTTTCCTTTTACATAACAAATTTTTCCATAGCTCTTGCTATGTACCAGGTGCAACTTTAAAATATATTCTCATATAATCCTCCTAATGGCATTCCGTAGAGGAGGACACCGAATCACAGAAGTAACACATGTGAATAAGCTGTCTAGCGATGAGTCCAGGCTCGGAACCACTCCACCATGCTGCCTCTCTGTTCAGCCAGAGCTATAACTTTCATTGGAGTACTTGGGGTGAAGGTGGATGGGCAGGAGTGGGCCCCATGACGAAAACCATAAGCCTAGGAGCTACATGGCACTGTGAGAGAAGAATTCTAGCTGACATGATCAGAGTGTTGCTGTAGAAAGGTCATTTTATAGCTAAATAGAGAATACACTAGAAGGGGCTGAGGAGACAGAGAGAACTAAGGTGCCCGATGCAATACAGGGCCCAGAGGAGAGATGTTACTGGCATGAACAAGGCCAGTGACAGTGGCAATGGGAAGGAGAGACATGGATTTGAAGAACTTTTAATAAACAGGACCCAGTAATTCGGGCAAATGAAGAGAAAGTAGAAGACGGAATATGAGCTATAGAAAATATGTCCAGCTGGGCACAGTGGCTCACACCTGTGATCCCAGCACTTTGGGAGGCCAAGGCAGGTGGATAATGAGGTCAGGAGTTTGAGACCAGCCTGGCTAACATGGCGAAACCCCATCTCTACTAAAAATCCAAAAAAACTTAGCGGGCATAGTGGCGGGTGCCTATAATCCCAGCTACTTAGGAGGCTGAGGCAGGAGAATGGCTTGAACCCAGGAGGTAGAGGTTACAGTAGGCCGAGGTCACACCACTGCACTCCAGCCTGGGTGACAAGAGCAAAACTCCGTCTCAGTTTATAAAAGAAGAAAAAAGAAAAGATATCCAGGGACAACTGACGTCATAACATCACCCCCTCCGTTCAGTCCCTCCAGTTCATTTCCTCCCCACTTCAGCCTTGTGTTTGTTCCCCAAGCAAGACCTTGTTATTTCTTCCTTCATTATAATTCTTGTCTAATCTTTTATTTCCATTCTTAATGCCACTCAGCCCTTAAGGCTTCATATCTGGTTTTGTGGCGTAGCCTCGCAACAGCAGAGTGGGTTAAAATTTTGAGATATTAGCCAGGGATCATACATTTCAACTCGGTGTTTCCTTTTACCCCTTACCATTAACTTCCCAGTTAGTCAGTGGCATTGACTTAGAGAAGAAATGATATTGCAGAATAGGAGTGAAAAGGCCCCTGAGTTTATATTCAAAAGCCTAGGGTTTTGGATTGCAAAAATCTAAGGACTTAGGGGACTCAGGGCTCCAGTCCTAGGAAATTCAGGATGATTCAGGAGCCAGGACTCCCTCTGCCAGAAAAGATTCTCCAGGCCTATGATAAGGGAGAATCGGAAGGAAAGCCAGAGAGAAGTTGGGATACTTCTCTGAGAAAGAGGCATGCACCATAGTCTCCCAGACTGAACCTTGGATGAGTGAGGTGACGTAACTAACCCCTCCATGGGTTTGAGGGAATTCAGAACAAGGCTGACCTATGTCCTGGTCTTACATTAACCCCCAGACTCCCTGTGTAATAGAAATTCAATGTGTAGGAGAAATGACTGAAATACTTCATGAGAAACAGGAGAGTGATTTCCTATGCACCCAAGAGGAGCACCAGAGTAGACAAATTAGCCATCTGTGATCTGAAATGTTTGTGCCACTCCCCACATAGCACCTCTTCCCCACCAAATTCCTGTGTTGAAATCTTAACCTCCAATATGGTGCTGTTAAGAATTGGGGCCTTTGGGAGGTGATTAGACCATGAAGGCATGGCCCTCATGAATGGATTAGTGCCCTTATATAAATGGCCCAAGGGAGCTTGTTTGGGCCTCTCACAATGTGAGGCAAGAAGGCACTATGTGTTAGGAAAAGGCCCTCGCCAGACACTGAATCTGCTGGCCCCTTTGTCTCTCTTTTCCAAACTGTGAGAAATGGCCGTGGCATTTTGTTATAGCAACCAGAATGGACCAAGACACCATCCAAGAGCACCGTTGTAGATGAGAGCAAGGGATGACCCAGAGATCTGTGTGGTCTGATGACCAAGGACCAGATGTTCCCACCCCTGCCAAGCGCTCACTACCTTGGCGTCACTGTGCCAGTCAAATGCAAGAGGTGACTCTAGGAAACTGACCAAGACGACATTTCTACAACCCAGGGAAAATGAACATTCGTAATGAAAATTACCAGTTTTTTAAATACAGGAGTTTGCAGATGAGCTTCATCATTAAGGTCTCTCCCTATTCCTTATGCCTTTGCTACTGCTGTCAAGCACATTGTCTTAGAATAACTGCTTTAATAATGACACTTGATTGAAGAACTCCCAGTTGCCCTTTATTATGTGCCTCATCAAGGCCAAGCTCTCTTTTTGGCTTTAAAAACCCAAGCCTGGCCAGGCATGGTGGTCCATGCCTGTAATCTCAGCACTTTATGAGGCCGAGACAAGTGGACCATGAGGTCAGGAGTTCAAGACCAGCCTGGCCAAGATGGTGAAACCTTGTGTCTACTAAAAATACAAAAATTAGCCAGGCATGGTGGTGGGTGCCTGTATTCCCAGATACTCAAGAGGTTGAGGCAGGAGAATTGCTTGACCCGGGAGGCAGAAGTAGCAGTGAGCGAAGATCATACCACTGCACTCCAGCCTGGGAGACAGAGCAAGACTCCATCTCAAAAAAAAAAAAAAAAACTAAACTAAAAAACAAAAACCCCAAACCTTAACTATTGTGCACATCTTGAGTTCTATGAGTTCTGAGAAGCCTTCTCCAAACATTTCTTCCATAACAATCTCTACTTCCTAAAGTCAGTCTTATCTATACCTTGTTGGCATATAATCATCAAGCCCCCCACCAACACACCTTTTTGTGTATTCCCATGTAAGTTAAAAGGTCTTCAGAGGGAAATACTGTATATTCTATTTATTTCATATTCTCCTTAGTGGATAGCTTGATACTTGTTACATGTTAGATTTGGAAACGTTCTGAGTGACTGGAGTACTGAAAGAGCTGATCAGGTTTTGATGGGAGGAGACACTTGGATTTTAACAGTATGTTACACTGCTAATGATTTTGAACTAGCACCTAGACTTTATGACACCATATCCAAAGAATGAATTCATAATTCTAGTTAGTGAATCTATGAAGTGTTTAATGAGATCAATAGCTTTATTGATCAGAATCTTAGAATTAAAGTAGTTAAAAAACAATTCTATTAATAAAAGTGATGAGAGTTTCCTAATCATGGAATTAGTGTTACCTTGGGGTGCCTATGGATCCAGATGGCCAAAAGGCACCCAGGTAATGCTCTGCCATCTCACTGGCAAGCAAAGGTTGTGGATCTAACAGAAAAAAACTTTGCTTTTAGGCTGAAGTGCAGCAAAAGGAAAATTCCCCTAACGCATAATGTAGTCCTCACACCAGCATCTCAACTGCATTGCAGCATTTTTACTAGAGGCAGTTACCCCAGAAGAAGAAACTGGAGGAGTAAGAAAGCCAGAGAAGTCATTTTAAATAACTATTTGAGGGTCAGATTTGATGAATTCTTAAACTACCAGCCATGTCTTCTTTTATTTGAGGGGGGTTGGTGGGAGAAAAGCTTAAGCTAACTTTGTATTCATGATTCTGGCAATGTAATAGCTCTGACCAGATACTAAAGATTGCATAAAAAGTCAAAAAAGAGCCCAGAAGGGCTACATAATAACAGATTTGGTCCTGAACTAGACATATAAACTCTTAAAATTTTTATCTCTAGAAAGTCTTATGCTTTTTTCCCCATCTCCCTCCTCCACCCCCATCCACGCCAAAAAGTGCCAAAGGTAACAAACTTCAGAAGTCTTGCATATTTCTCTCTTGGTGAGAATTGCTAACAACTTTCTTATGGTGCGGGGTGGGGGGGGTCGGGGGGGGGTCGGGGGGGGAGGGAGGGGAGGCAGTGTCATCTAGTAACTGAGGGAAGGGGGCTGGGCACAGAACTTGACTTCACTGCTGAAGGCTCCTGAGCTTCAGCATCTCGGGTGAAGCCAGATTTTTCAGTGCTTCTGTGGAATTCCAAATGATTTTATGTGAGGGCAGGGAAATTCCACAAAAAAGATGAGCGATGTGATATTTAAAATCTTAAAACCTTATTCTACTGGTTTTATTGGTTTAATCTTGACATTGAATTTGAATATATCAGTCTAGTTTTTCTTCTACATGAGGGAATAAAAATACAGGAGAAAAAAGTTCATAGCTTTGAGTTGGGGAAACTGACATAGTCAAATGTTATCTTAATTGGAAGCTATTTCAACATTGCAAAAAAAGATTTGTCTCAGAAAAAAAGCTGGGGGGCTTAGTTTTTTTCCTGATAAGGGTTGAAATTGGTAATGTTAAATGTCTGTTGTTTGGGAAATGATTAAAATTAAAGGTAGATATGACATATTTTCTTAAACCAAAAAAAAAAAAACCCCAGGATTTTTTGTTTGCTTGATAACAAATGAATTTATACAACTTTATCTTTAAATACAGCTTAATTTAATGCTCAAGTATTAATAATTATTTTAAATGTTTTAGAAAGTACATAGAAGTCAAGCAGATATTTTATCTGAATATATTCCAAATGCTACTTTTTGTGAAATTTTAAAAATTCAGGCTTTTATTTCACTGGCTTGTATTTCTGAAATATAGCACTTTGAACACAGCAGATGAAATTTTTATTTTCTTCTTACATCCATTGTTAGTTTCCCTTTACTACAGACTACATCTCTGTCTTTTCTTATCTCTGTGAAGTGAAATCAGAAACATTGAATACTGATGAGAAAAAATAGATTACGTGGAATAACGAGAAAATGATTAGCAGAAAACCAAATACTGCATGTTCTCACTTGTACTTGGGAGCTAAATGATAAGAACTTGTGAACACAAAGAAGGAAACAACAGACACTGGGGTCTACTTGAGGATGGAGGAAGGGAGGAGGGAGGGGAGCAGAAAAGATCGCTGTTGGGTACTGGGCTTAATAACTGGCCGATGAAATAGTCTGTACAACAAACCCCCATGACACGAGTTTACGTATGTAACAATCCTTCACATGTATCCCTGAACCTAAAATACAAGTTAAAAAAAAAGAAAATGATTAGTAAGTATAGCTTTCAGGGTCAAATGATAAACCAATAGAAGAACTTTTGCATCCTTTCCTTATTTAGTCATTTATTGATTTAACTGCAAAATGCTCTCTTGGGTGCTGTGGAGGAGCCAAAATTAAATTGGAACCAGATCTTATCCTCCAAGAATTCAGATTCTACAAGAAGAAACAAGACATATACTTAGAAAGCTATAAAAATCTAATGACTCATGAGGTCAAGGATGTTTGTCTATTTTGCACACTGCTATAGCCCCAGGTGGAGCCTGACACAAAGTAGGTGCTCAGTAAATATTTGTTGGATGAATGGATAATACAAGGCAGAGTGTTGAGCCATGTTAAGAACTGAAAAACAAAACAAAAAGTCAGTAATAGGAGGGACAGGTAACTTTTAACATCTTTGAAGTTATAGGTGTAATTTATAGGTAATGAATCTGACAATTGGGCCATAAACAGATTCTCCTGTGTTTTGCTATTGTTTTTGAAATCCATCAGCTACTCTGCCATCCTCTTCGCGTAAGATGAGAAACACACTGCTTAATATGCTTAACACATTTCTTCAATGAAATGAGGAAGTTAGAGTAGCTTTGTGTTCGTGGGGTCCTTTTAGGTGGCAGAGTGATTAAATGTGGACAGCTAGTCCACCAAACCCCTGATTTCATAGATGTTATTGCTTCGGAGAGAGACTTAAAGGAACTGAATAAATAATAGTGCAGGTGTTATGCAAATATGCCAAAAATTGTGAAGACAAAACATGAATGACTGAAGTTTGGGAAGCCTGGGAAGGAAGATCATTAAGGTTATGTGAGTTTTAATGTTTTATTATTTAAATTAACTTCAACCAAAAAATTGCCTTTGCCTTGCCTAAGTAATGTTAAACCCAGTTTACTTTCTTATATTCTCTGAATTGTTTTTCGATAACTTTCTGGATGTTAAGCTAAATATACATAGTGTCTGTTTGTCTTGGGGTGTTTTCTTACAGGGACCTCTTGACTAGATAATTGTGCCTCCTAAGAGGCAATGCCAGTCTCTGCTATGTTTTTTGCCTGTCTGTAGCAAAATGAGAAAAGCACAGTGTGCTACTTATAAGGCTAAACTGACTCATTTTTAAGGACTTAAAAAAAATCTCAGATTAGGACATTTTCAAGGTTAGGATATCTTTTCCTTCTGAACAATGGAGGTTGTAGATGGTATTATTTTTATCTTATTATTATTATTATTTTTGAGGCAGAGTTTTGCTCTTGTTGCCTAGGCTGGAGTGCAGTGGCGTGATCTTAGCTCACTGCAACCTCTGCCTTTCAGGTTCAAGGGATTCTCCTGCTTCAGCCTCCCGAGTAGCTAGGATTACTAGCTACATGTGCCACCATGCCCGGCTAAGTTTTCTGTTTTCAGTAGAGATGGGGTTTCACCATATTGGCCAGGCTGTTCTCAAACTCCTGACCTTACGTGATCCACCTGCCTTGGCCTCCCAAAGTACTGGGATTACAGGTGTGAGCCACCATGCCCAGCTGTATTCTTTTTAATGTTCTAGGCAAAATAAAAATTGTCAACACCCTGCCGATTCCATCTCCTTTTAAAAAACATTTTACTAGTCTCTGAAGTGTAGAAGCATGAATGTTATGACTAGTATTACAGTGTCATTGCAGAGACTACTCTGGAATTATTTCTTAACCCAGGTTGTTGGT
The DNA here is from genome assembly GCF_030222135.1 of Aotus nancymaae. Classification (NCBI taxonomy): domain Eukaryota; kingdom Metazoa; phylum Chordata; class Mammalia; order Primates; family Aotidae; genus Aotus; species Aotus nancymaae. The sequence goes on along the minus strand of NW_026988445.1, from coordinate 2,734,916 downwards.
CTTCAAATAAATTTATGCTAAATGCTCGGAATCATGACACCTTGATTTATTTTAGGTCTTGGTCATGGACACGGGTACATGTCTACACCATTTAATATACAAGACTTCTGTGGATCAAGAAGTATAAGGCCACGTGTAATTAAATAGAAAATTATCATTTATTTAAAGGCATTTAAAAATTTCTTTCCTTACCACAATTACATTATTTTTGGAAGAGAGATAGGCACTTTGATGCCAGTATTATTAACACTACCATATTAAGCAAGCATTTACTGATAGAGTTTTATTGAATCCTATTTTTTCTTTTACCATAAATGATTTATGTTACCCAGGATACTTAGGAAACACACTATGGAAAAATTATAAGGCCACTGATTTTATTGCTTTATAAGCATTGTATATTAATTATATAAAGTTTAGAAAACATAGTTCAACCCAGTGATTACTATTGTGAAGTTTTTGTTATAGATCTTTTATTTCTTTATGCACATATACATATAACAAAAAGGGGATTATATTGTACATGCTGTTTTATAACCTGGTTGTAAATCTCTTTCCAGTAAATAGTTTTCAACATCATTTTAGTGGCTTCATATTGTGATATTCTATAATATTCTGTCATCTGCTTAACTAGTTTCTTGTTAAATACTGTTGATGTCCATTTTTTTCTATTATAATGTTGAAATAAGCATCTTTGTCAAGTAAAATGTTGATTTACATTCCTGAATAATTCGTTAGGCTAAATCTTAAAAGTAGAATTGCTGGGTAAAATATATACAAATTTATAAGATCTAGTACATTACATGAAACTGATATAAAAGTAAATATATGTATTTATTTGCATACTTATTATAATGTTTACAGCCCATAGAGAGGATAGAAAAAATAATTTAACACATTGAGTATACTCCCTGCATTTCATTTAATTTTCAAAAAATTCATCATAGCTTATATTAAACATTTTAGATGAAATCATCCAACTTTGGATTAAAGGATTCTATATATCGTTTAGTCCAAAAGCTTTACTAGAGTCAAGGAAACTGAGGCTGAAGTTGTTACATATCCTATTCATAGATATAGCTAACAAGGAGCAGTGCGAGTTGGACCCCAGTGCTCTTTTTACTCCAAGATGCTCAGGGAAGTTCAAGTTGTTCTTCTTTGGATATCCAAGTAACACTTGAGAATTTAAATGCAAAGAAGTGAAATAGACTCTAAGTTTCACCATTAATTTTGTGGTTGGTGTTATTAACAAGATAGAACATTTTAAAAATCATTTTGTGATTAAAATGGACAGAACATTTTAAAAATCATTTTGTGATTAAAATGGTTAACTCTGAAAAGTTTTCTAAAAAATTGATTTATTATCTGTAGTTTTATAGGAATGGCCACCAAATGTATAAGTCTAGTCAAAACTACTTTTTTCTGTTTAATATTTATTTATTTTTTGAGACAGAGTCCCACTTTGTTGCCCAGGCTCAAGTGCAGTGGCATGATCTTAGCTCACTGCAGCCTCTGCCTCCTGGGTTCAAGCAGTTCTCCTGCCTCAGCCTGCCAGGTAGCTGAGATTACAGGCGTCCACCACCATGCCCAGCTAATTTTTGTATTTTTAGTAGAGACGGAGTTTCACTATGTTGGCTAGGCTGCTCTCAAACTCCTGACCTCAGGTGATCCACCCAACTCGGCCTCCCAAAGTGATGGGATTACAGGTGTGAGCCACTGCACCTGGCCTATTTATTAAAAGTAGAAATAGCTTTATTGCTTTTTCTAACTAAGACATATTTATTGTGAGATTAATAATAAAAATATAAAATACAGAGTGAAAATTGTATATAATCTCAGCACCAATGATTACTATTAACTTTTTGGTTATATCCATGCCATCTTTTACATATATGTACTTTATGTGACCTGTCTCTCTATATAGAGAGATAGCATGCAGAATTTTACAGTGTTCTGTGATCTACTTTTTCTCAAATGTCATTGACATCTTTTAATGTTAATAAATATTGACCTGGCCAGGCAGGGTGGCTCATGCCTGTAGTCTCAACACTTTGGGAGGCCGAGCAGGCAGATCACAAGGTCAGGAGATCAAGACCATCCTGGAAAACATGGTGAAACCTCATCTCTCCTAAAAATACAAAAATTAGCTGGGCATGATGGCGCTTACCTGTAATCCCAGCTACTCAGGAGGCTGAGGCAGGAGAATTGTTTGAATCAGGGAGTCAGAGGTTGCAGTAAGCCAAGATCCTGCCATAGCACTCCAGCCTGGCAACAGAGCCTTGAGACAGACCACCTTTAAATAAATAAATAAATATTGACCTGTATCATAATGTGTAATGGCTACATGCTCTTTTATTATACAGTAGTAGCTTCTTTAACCAACCCTTGGTTTATAGACATCAGGATTGTTGAGGGGTTTTAAGTAGTCTAAACAATACTGCAACAAACAATCTTTTAAGTAGTTGTTTAAATATCTTTAATAAATAACTTGCTTTTCTTTTGGGAAATGTTATAGGTAGTATTATTTCTGGACATTTATAATTCACATTCATGTCATAAGTAAATATTTACTAAATACCTACCAATTATGCTAGGTGCTGAGATTAATGTTTTAATGACTCTGAGAATTCTTTTTTTCTTTCTTTCTTTTACAATAGAGACAGGGTCTCCCTATATTGCTAGGCTGGTCTCAAACTCCAGGGCTCAAGGGATCCTCCTGCCTTAGACTCCCAAAGTGCTAGGATCACAGATGAGAGCCGTCGTGCCTGTCTGCTCTGAGAATTGTTATAGTAGAGAAACCTTTTTAGTTTTTTGTAATTAAGGTTTAATGGAACCACCCCTTAAAAAGTAGAATTTCTACTACTATTTCACTAGTCTTATCTGTAAAGAATTTGGAAAACACTAGTCTAGTATCAATCTTGTTGAAAATGACTAATGGGTAGATAGATAAGTACTTGTATCTACCTGTCACTTTTGTTGGAAGTTTGAAAAAATCTTCAGAATTATTTAGAGGAAAGATGTCGAATGTCATTGACATCGTTTAATGTTTAAATGGTTTAGGCATTTCAGAGGAATACATTTTTTATTTAAATTTCCAGATGAACTTCCAGAGTAAGTAGTATTTTGGTATGAATGTTTTGATGAGCACACTGGAGTTGTTTTGTTCTTTAAATGGTATCCATGCCATTAGAACAAAAGGGATACTTGAATGTAAAAGGAGAATGTGGAATATAAAATTTTTGGCTCATCAGTGTATTAGTTGGCATGGGGATAGAGTGCAGAGAAGTGAATTCCTATGGGGAAACAGAATAGATTAGGAGGAGAAAGTCAAAGAGAGACAGGAAAGTATTAAGAGGAATTAAGGAGAGAGGTTATGAGGACTTTTATAGGAATATGAAATAACTTTTAAAAATTTGGTGGAAATCAAGGATACAAAATCCTATTCATAGTACATAAAAACCAATAAGAAAAAAATCAGAGGAAAAATACAATAAAATAATAGTGTTTGGATTGAATTCTTTTTTCCTCTTCTCTAATTACCGTTTTCATTTTTATTTTTAAAATATACAATAAAATTGAAAAGAAAAGAAATACTAAAGGATCAGACAAAATTAGGAGAAGAGAGGCTTATGGAGGAGGAGGAAGATAGTGGTTGAGTCGAACAAAGGCAACAAATGGATTAAAGTGAATAAGGATAGAAGAGAGAACATTCAGTTTGGCTTGGAGGAGATCATTAATGGCTCAAGTGCTGTGAAGTGGACAAAAGCCAGTCTGTAGTGGGGTCAGATGAGAGAACCAGGGAAGAATACTTTTTTAGCACCTAGGATCATAATAATTCACTTAGTGGTTCCCCCCCAGCCACTGTTACTTTCGTTCTGATTTTATCATGTTGGGATTTTGCCTATATCATTTTTTTTTCCAGGCGCTGATAAATGAAAACCTTAAAAAAAGAAATCCTATGAGTAAGTTTCTTTGCCCTTATTTTTAACTGAAAAATCAAGAAATAATAAGTTCTTTTTCTGAGCTGTTCTATGTGCTAGCAATGCTCCCATATAGAAATCTTAATATTATACTGTGCATGCCATTTAAAAACAGAAGAACTTGATCGCCCAAGGTCATTTCATATGTCTTTTTTCCTAAGTGATTTGTGTATATTTTATCCATAAAAGACAAATTATTATGAAAGGATGTGAAATATAGGTTTAAGAAACTAAAAGAACAAAGTGCATTCTTTGCTCTTTGAATTTCTTAAAATTAAGTTCTTAAGACTCCTGCTGCTTACCTTCAAACAAGCAACCTTGAAACTGCTCTATGAAACCCGGTTAAAGGACGAACCAAAGAGTTTCACTTATTAAAAAAAAAAAGCGCATGGGAGAGAGAACATTCAAGTCTTCCAGTATCCATACTTATTAACTCAATTGAATGCCTGTGGTGGGTCTCATGGGAGCACACAGCAGCAGCCTCTTTGTATTACAACTCAGCCAGAAGCATTTATTCCCTTGTAATTAAGGCCAAGGGTGCAACCAGTGATGCGAATGGAAGCAATTAGATGGATTATCCAGTTCCCTCAACATTTCTCAAGAGTTTGTATGTTTGTGGTTTTATGCTTGCTTGAAGTCCCTGTATAGCTCCCTCATTTCTCTTTGATACTGTAGGACAATAACAATAACTAATATTGAAACAGCACTTATATGCCAGGTGCTGTTTTAGGGGCTTTAGATATATTAGAATCCATCGCTTGAAAACATATGAGGGCTAAGTGTTAAGCCCTAGGTTCCCAGGAGCCGGCACTGAGAGGTTTAAATGCATGGCATGTATCCCTGAGGTGGTTCCAGGAGGGACCTGTAATGGATTGGCGAAAGTAAGACAGGGAAAGGATGCTGCTAGGCAAGGCTCTATCTCAGGCCAGGATCCCTCAGAGGGTAGCTTCAGCCTGGTCCAATAGCATGACTCTGGGGTGCAGGCTAGGAAAGGGAGCCTGGCATCCATCCTGCTGCAGTCATTGGTTGACAACTTCCAAGGATGGCCCAGAAGTTGTAAATGAGTGATCTGCGAAGGAATGTGTGAGGTGCACACCGAGAGGAGTACAACAGAAACACCTACTTTATCTGCTACAAGTAGATAGTATCACTACCCCACCATGTGACAGCCAGGACACGGAGTCTTGCCCAAGATCTCAAAGCTTGCCAGTGGAAGAACTGGGATTTAAAAACCTGCCGTTTGGTTCCAAAAGCCATGTGCTTAACCACTGTGCTATTTTGGGTGAGATCTGATCTTTACTGTGTGCTATGGTTATCAGTAAATTTCTACAATTTTCACAGTGGATTATGTAACATATAACTATTTTGATTTTATTGGATTTCTAAAAATGCTGTAAGTATGTCTGAGATGAAATTCGTTTATGCTTTGTTGGACTAAGCTTCAGATACCCAAGCCCCCAAGCCTAAGGTGAGTTCAGACAGCAAAGTATACCAACTGTCAGAAATATTAGACAATTGGTATACTTTGAAAAATGTAGTGCTCCCAGCCTGCTCTGACAGAATCTGCCCAGTTCTGATAGAATTATGTAAAAAGACATATTTAACAAGACATATTTATACACAGCCTATTTTTACATTAAGATGACAGTTTAGAATGCTCTGCTGACTATGTACATATCACCCTCTTAAACCTCACCCCCACCTTTTTTTTAGTTTTGATGTAATGCTTTATCTGATTTCTGAAAGTTTTAAAAATTTCTTTGTTTTAACTTCAGAAGAGTTTGCTTTACTTTTACTAAAAGAATTCTCTTTATTTTTCTGTTCTAAAAACAGGAGTATGAATGATAACTTGTCTATCACTTTTGCTAGATAAAAAGAGGGAAGATTTGTGCATAGCGGTGGGTAACCAATTTAGTAATCTCCTCCAGATTCTTAGATTGGTGGTGCTGGAGAGCAAGTGACCAGGACAGAAACAAGTGGTAACCCGATCTGCATTAAGAAAATTCATTAGAACCTTGCTGGTGTAGAGAAGATAGTGCAAAGAATGAGAACACTTTTAGGAAAGGCTTAGGAGAGTGGAAGTTGTCCAGTTTTCTTCCTATGTGTTTAGAATGAAGGGGGAAATGCTCCTTTTTTGCACATACCTGTGGACGGTAACGCTGTGTGGGAGCATTTAGCCCTAGTCTCTGCCATGGATCAGGGTTGTTGGTTGTGGAGGAGAGAAGACCAGAGAGAAAGGCTTGAATGGTTGCAAAAGAATTTGAGAGGCTAAATAATGAAAGCGAGCACTCTACAGTGCTTACTAAGTGCAAGAAACTGTTGTAAGAGTTTTACATATATTAACTCCTTTGATTCAATTCTAATGACCCTGTGAGGTAGGTACTATTATTATCTCCATTGTACAGAAAAGGAAACTGAGACACAGATTAAATAACTTGATCAAGATCACACAGCTATAATTGTCAGTTGTGAAGCTGGGATTCAAGCTCCGGTATCTGCTTTCCTATTCATACTCTTACCTGTTACCCTGTACTACCCATTTGGAATGTGGAGGACGTGCTGATAACATTGCTAATAATCATTTGTCCTTTATTTCTGACTGCTCTCCAATTTTTTAAAGAGACCTCTATCTAACCCTTGGTAATAACTGTAGGAGAAAACTTTGGTTCTGATGGTAAGAAACATTTACAAAATGGTCTGAAAGTTGATATGAAGTCGAAACCCTTATATGTGTTTGGAAATTGTGGAGAAGAGGTGGCAGCCAGGCAGATGAGCTCTCTGTTCTGTGCAGAGCTGGTGGTACTCCCTGGCCTGGGGAGCTGGCACTGGCTGCGATTACATCACTAAGTCCCCCTCCATACTCAGCTGCTTGCTAAGAATTAAATTGCTGGAACCAGATCTGGTGACCCTCATGTTACCATGGCTTGTTTGTGGTGAGCACATTAGAGTAATATATTTAGTCTTCAGAAACAGTTAAATTTAAGATCAGCTTTATTACTAAAAATATAATATATGCTGCTATTACTCCTGGTTATTTGGTTCAGCTGCTCAAGTGAACAATCTACTCCTATTTAGTCTATTGAGTCAAGCTGACTTCCTTTCCCAGTTACAGGTTTGTGGACAGGAGTGACTCAGGCAGGTTCATTTGCAAAGGAGCCAGAGAGCCGCTCGGGTGTCTGCTGCCCTCTAGAGGCATGTCAGGCCAAGGTGGCTCACCTCTGAACCTTGCCTGCGGATTGCACCACCAGTCCACCCTTTGTCTCCCTTTTGAATCTCCACTAAATACCATTTGTTAAAAGGGTTGAGGCAAAACCACTCTGAGCTTCCAAAACAATAATAAGACTTAATTAGAATTCCCTGCTAAGCCACTGAGAGTTGCTGTTTATATTGGGGAAGATATAAAACTCCAGTCCTGTGTTTTTCAACTCCCACCCCCCATCACAACCACCAAAGAGAAATGAGTCAAGGTTGTTTTAAAACTATAAATAGAGCTAACACTTACAAAGCATTTGCCACATGCCAGGTACTATTCTAAGCGCCTCGCATATGATGACCTATTTAATGAAGTGGGTGGTATAATCATCTCAATCTTATAAACAGGGGAACTGAGGCAAGGGACTGCTAAGTATTTCTCATAGTTCATGAGTGGTAGAACTGGTTTTGAACCCAGGTAACTCTGGCTCCGCGGACTAGGCTTATAATCACTTTACTGTACTGCCTCTTTCATAGCTATCAAGGCATGCATTGTAAGTTCAATTTTTAGGTAGCGGTTTTGTTAAAAATATTTAACCTTAATCTGGTAATGAGGAAACAATTGTCCTGGACCCTTTAAATATGTCAATGACATAAATAAAGAAGAAGAAGGAGGAGGAGGAAGGGGGGAACTATTTTAGAGATATGACAAATATAATTCATTGTCCATGGTTAGACCCTAGATATAAAGAGACAAAGCTATGAACAATATTGGGAAATTAGGAAAATATGATTATCAACTATATTTTGGATAATCATATTAATGTTGCAATTTTTTGAGTGTGATCCTTTTATTGTTGTTATATAGCACTATGTCCATGTGTTAAGTGATACTTGAACTATTTAGGGGTAAAATATCATGATATCAGCAAGTCACTATCAAACAATTCAGGAAAAAAATACAGCAGAGAAAGAGAAAGCAAATGTGGCAAAATGTTAAAAATTAGGAAACTAGGTAAAGGGTATATGATGTTCATTAGTATACTGTTTTTAAAACTTTTTTCTAAGTTTGACATTTTTCACATAAAAAATAGAGGCAAAATAGTTACCTATTTCAAAATAAAGAGGTAGCCATGGCTGCAGCCAAGGTATCTGCCTGGACACCCCAAATGGTACAAATAAGCAAAGTGTGTTGAGTTGGGAATCCACAGGCAAGCTTTGAAATCTGTAGACATATATGAGAGTGTATGAGATATTACGTCTTATTTATTCATGTTTTTCCATGAGTACTAGGAAGTTCCTATATAATAGAAAATAAATAGTGCAAATTATAAAGCCTTGTATGAAACTAAATAAGGTCTAATTGTAGTCTTGGGATTATTCTGTTTTTGTCATCAACAAATAAGGCATTTGTAGGAAACTGCCTGCCCCATTTATTCAGCACTGTGTTCCAGGTACTGATTTAGTGCTGGAGTTACACCAGTGAGCAAACCAAGATCTCTGAACTCATGGTGCTTGCCTTCTGGTGGGACAGAGAGACAAACATTATAGCTCAGTAAACTGCAGAGAATGTTAGAAAGCGATTATTGCCAAAGAAAAGTAGAAAAATAGAGCGGCATAGTGGGAAATTGGGACAGGCAGTTGCAGAGAAGAGGGTTTTGGTTTTAAAGAGGATCCCCAGGGTAGGTTTCATCAAATATGACCTCATGGCACCTGGAAGGAAAGTAGAAGAGAACAGAGAAGAACAACCCTAAGGTGACAGCATGCCCAGAGTATGGCTGGAGCTGAGTGAGCAAGGGGGAAAGAGGAGAAGGATATGAAGTCAGAGAGGAAATAGAGGATGAGTTCACAGAGGTCACCATGAAGGCTTTGGTTTTCATGCTGAGTAAAATAGGAAGCCACTGGATGATTTTGAGCAGAGGAGTGAGGTGATCTGACTTAACACTTAAAAGGATCAATCTTGTAGGGGGACAAAGGTGGAAGCAGCATCTCCCGTTAGGAGCCTATTGCAACAATCCAAGCAAGAGAGGAAAGTGACTCAGCACAGGCTAGTAGAATTGGAGGTGGAAAGATGTGATCAGTGCTGGGTATTTTGTTGGTAGAGGCAGCAGGAAGGATTTGCTGATAAATTAGATGTGGTGTTTGACAGAAAAAGACAAGTAAAAGGTGACTCGATATTTTTGTCCAGAGCAACTGGAAAAATGAAGCTGTCGTCCCCGTGGATAGGGAAGACTAGGTAGAGCAGATTTTGAGGGAGAAGATCAGGAGTTCAGTTTTGGACATGCTGAGTTAGAACTGACTATCAGACATCCAGATGGAGATGTCATAAAGGTAGTTGGATATGGAAGTTTTAAGATTGCAGAGAGCTCAGGGGTAGAGATTTAAAACTGGTCACAATCGGTGTTCTGATGGTATTCATAGCCATGTGCCTGGGTAGGATGACCAGGACAGTGAGTGCGGCTAGAGAAGAGTGTTAAGGAATGCGCCCTTGAATTATTCTGTTTTATTGTTTATTTGTATTTGTATGTTTCTCATTTTGTTTAAAAATTATTACTCTGTGTAAAATAAAAAGAAGAGTTGACAATTGTTTAAATTACTGAAGATAGCCAATCAAATAATTAAATTTGTAAAGTATATTAATTTTCCTTAATTATGCGGTTTGATTTTCTAAAAATGTCTGCATTATTCAGATACTATGACAGCTACATCTTGAGCTGCTAGTGTTGTTTAATCAATAACATACTCACCTTTAGGGACAGTAAAGTTCAAAAATGCTTTCAAGCAATTCTCTGGAATAGAATTCTCTGGAGGAATAGACTGCATATCTGTGTTTATTTTCTTAAATTAAGTGTTGTGTTGGAATACGAGAATCCTTTCCTCTTTTTCTGATGCTTATGACTTGACAGTCCTCATTTTGGTGATGTAGTAAATGGCTTTTAAAGGTTATGCCCAAGCATAGCTACCATTAGCAAGGACTGAGATGAAAGGAAATGCTGTCTTGGAGCGGGGGGAATACACACATACACATTTGTTATTTTTGTCAAATACAAATGACTGGTGAAATAAGGAGTTTACTCAACTGCAAATAAGTCCCTGTGGTGAATGTATTAGTAAATTTTGAATTTTAATGTCAGACCCATTTTGACACTCTTATGCTGGGTAACTGTTATAACTGGTTAACTGGGTAAATGTAGGCAAGCTCCAGAACATATTTTCCCACCACAATAAACTGTATAATGGTGGTAGACAAGCTAGATAATCCAGGTGTGTGATGAGGTTTGTCAGTAGAGGAAAAACTAATTTAATCTAAGTTTAGAAACATGGGAGTGCATTGATTTGTATGTTGGAAAATACAGAGGTAGACCAGGCTTTTGTATTTGTGATTAAGAATCTAGTTGTTTTGCTTATTTCTTTGTTTTTTTCTTGCTTCTCATCTCTGCCATCCAAATTGTTGTCTTCCACCGAAAGCTGGCTTTCTTCGCAGGTCTAGAGAGGCTGCCAAAAGTAAGCTGGGCTATTTGCGTTCTTGAAAATGCCCAAGGAGAAGAAATGCCTTTCTTTAATTTATAAGGCAAGTGATCTGAGTTTAGTGCCAATTCTTGTGGCTAGTAGAATGCCATGTGTTGGCAATCTTATGGCCTTAGTCACCTGAGCCCTGTGACAAGCTCAAAGGGATTCCCCTGACTTGCATTTTTGGAGATGTCAGTGAAGCACTGACTGCTGTGGGCAGGGGCCAGGTGGCATGGCTGTCAGGGAGATTAGTGTCATGGCACTCCATATGGCCTGAATCACCCACATAATCCAAACTCAATTAATGTACCACTTGGATTTATTGTGGAGACTCAGCTTCCTAACTTTGGTTGATATTTCCCTCTCTCAGAGGCTTTCTCCCTTAGGTAGTGATAGAAAACCAACTATATCTAGTTATGACAAAATCTGAACTAAAAATCAGCAGACATGGACAAGAGGAAGCTCCTTTGCTTTTTTCTTAGCTACTAATCAATATAAACACATGCCCTTTTACATCTATAGAGAATATCTTTTTTTTGTTACTTAGAGCAGATATAGAATAACATATACATAAATATCATTTTTATGTGAACACTTCTCTGTCACTGATACTGTTTGAACAAATTTTTATGATAGAAGCTTATTTCCAACATTTTCAAATTCCATTATATGGATGACTCCAAGAGAGACATTATATTTATGTCACAGTTTAATTGGGGCTTTTCAACTAAAGTTGATGAATTGAACATATGTGATTATCACAGCTTCATCACTGAAACCGTACTAAAATGAAAGTAAAGGTGTTTTTATAGGTATCAATTCTCAAGGACAAAGAGAATGTGGGGGGAGACAACAGCAACAAAATACTGGAAGCTGAAAGGCAATGGACAAATTCCAGATCGGGAAAACTGAAAGCTTACAGTGGAAAAAATACAGAAACAATCCGATTTGAGCCTCCAAACCACCAAAGGCTCTGGAACTGGCATACGGTGTAGACAGGGTGGAAACAAAATTGTTGATGAGATTGTTAAAGAATCAGTTAAGCCCCATGTCAGTATTCTCCTGCTGCTGTGAAGGTGGGCAATTGCTCCCCTTCTCATTCCTCCACTCCATAATATAAAGAGATCTATTTTCTGGAAAGGTGAACCAGAGGATCTCTGGACAGAGGGACACCTCCTAAAAACAGGATGATCAGGTGGAAGTCTATGCAATAAGAGGACAAATGACCTCCTCAGACTCCCAAAATGCCAGAAACCGTGCAGCAGATTGGAAGTCCCTTCTTTGAGGAATCCAACTAACCCAAGAGCATAGACCTAAAAGTACTGAAAGCCAAACAAAAATCCAGTAATGAAAAGACCAAGCAAGGCCGGGCGTGGTGGCTCACAACTGTAATCCCAGCATTTTGGGAGGCTGAGGCAGGTGGATCATGAGCTCAGGAGTTTCAGACGAGCCTGGCCAGCATAGTGAAACCCTGTCTCCACTAAAAATACAAAAAATTAGCCAGGCATGGTGGAAGATGCCTGTAATCCCAGCTACTCGGGAGGCTGAGGTAGGAGAATAGCTTGAACCCAGGAGGTGAAGGTTGCAGTGAGCTGAGATTGCACTATTGCACTCACTCCAACCCCGGGCAACAGTGCGAGACTCCATCTCAAAAAAAAAAAAAAAAAAAAGCATCTTAGAGTGAAGTCCATTACTTACGAAGCCTCAGTCCCTTGCAACTTCCCATCAGCTCTTTAGTTCTCCATTTTAAAATATGGACAGATTACCATACATTTGAGGGAAGTCTCAGTCAGGAAAGACAGAGACCAAACAACAGAAAAAGAAATTTGGAGAAAACAGAGACCACGTGGAGAGGAAACTGTGAGGGGAAAAACTAGCCTGAGAAATATAAGAGAAGTCATTATGTCTGTGATACAAGAACATGATGCTATAAAAAAAAGAACAGTCAGAGAATATTAAAGAACCCTTGAAATTAAAATTACATTTGCACCAGACTGGGCAACATAGTGAGACCCCAATCTCTACAAACAGTTAAAAAAATTAGCTGAGCATGGTAGCATGGACCTGTAGACTTAGTTATTTGGGAGGCTGAGATAGGAGGATCACTTGAGCCTGGGAGGTCAAGGCTGCAGTGAGCTGTGATTGTGCCACTGGACTTCAGCCCAGGCAACAGAGTGATACAACCATCTCAAAAAATATATATGATTGCAGAAATGAAAAAGTAAAGGAAGAAGTTGAAATGGTGGAAATTTCCAATAAAGTAGAACAATTTGACAAGGTTAGAGGATAGAAAAGATTAAAAATTTCAGAGGATCGGTCCAGGATTTCCTATATTTTAATAATAGGAGTTCCAGAAAAAGAAAATAGACCAACAGAAGAGGTGGAAATAATCAGAGAAACAATTTATAAAATTTCTCATTACCACTCATTACTAATTGAATGGGCCCACCAAGAGCCTAGCATAATGGATGAAAACAGATACACATTACAACATATCACCATAGAATTTTAGCATATGGCAGAGAAAGAGAAAATCCCAAAGCTTCCAGAGGGAGCAGGGGGTGGTTACTAAGTCACATACATAGAATATCAGAATAGCATTTAAGTTAGCCACAGCAGTACTGGAAGTTAGAAGACAGTAGAAAAATGGCTTAAAAATTCTGAAGGTAAATGACTTCCAACCTAGAATTTTATATTCTTCAAAAATATTATTCAGAGTAAATGTATTTTCTGACATGCAAGTTCTCAAAAAATATGACATCCATGGCTCCTTTTCTCAGAACCAACTAGGATATATGGTATATCAAACAAGGAAACAAGTCGAGATGAATGACATGGTATCTCAGATGCATATGATAGGGAGAAACAGTATCCTGGATGCTGGTGAAGGAAGAACCTAGGAAATCAGTTGTACAGTAGAACTATAGAGCTCCCAGTGCAGATTGGAACCAATCAGGTAAAAGTGGGAATATTTCTGATCCTTGCCTTCTTTCAGAAAATATTTATATTTTTAGAGAAAAATTTGTGGATGAATTTAATAAGCATTTAGAAAACAACACAAATGAAAAATATAAAATAATAGCCCTAGGAAAACAAAATATCTGAAACAATAAATATAATCATAGTATATTATATTCCATTGCTTCTCAGCCTTTTGGCTAAGAGCAATTGTATTATATTCCATATTTTGTTGATTCTAAGATGCCATTGATTATATATGCACCAGTGTTTTATGTTCCACTAAGAAAGAAAAATCTCTGCAATCAAATAATGACAGACTGACAATGTTAGTTCTGTATAATATATTAATCAGTCACATCTGTCTCTGCTGCTTTCAAATTTATTGCACCTCTACTGAGGGTTTTGGTGTATTTTCCTGTCTTCAGTTGCATTTGCTGTGATAGGAAATCTTTTCTATATTCTCATGAACTAACATAATATAGTTTCATCTATTCATGGATATCTTCTTGTTTTAGATTTTTAAAGTACTCGATTATGCTTTGCAAGAGAATATTGAGTTGCTGTAATTCCTGCAATATCAAACATTTATTACTAATAAATTTATGCTCTTATTCTTTTTGTTTTCTTCCCATGTACGCAATCACTTTCTGTTTTAATGCCAATTCTTCTTGAAGATATTTTATGTGGCATTTAAACTCAACTGATGCACAAACTCACCTGAAGTGATGACATTATTAGTAGCTTTGACCAAACTTTTACTTATGCAATAACAACTATATTACAGTGACTCTCTGGCTAAATGCAATTGAAAGACATACCCCAGTTTTCAGAGATGTTATAATATAGGGGAAAAAAAATCTTAGAATCAACTTAATAACGTTGCTCATCTGTTATTAGGATAAACATAGTAATAATATTATAAACACTTAATGTGAACCAAAAGTTAAGATGTAGTTATATTGGGAGGATAGAAGGAAAGAAATATACATATATATGATGGTGATGAGTTAAGCAAGTTTATGTATGATTATACATACACACTAGCCTTGATATCTGCAGGGGATTGGTTCCAGGATTTCTGTGAATACCAAAATCTATTAAGTCCCGTATATAAAATGGTGTAGTATTTGCATATAACCCAGCCATATCCTCCTGTATAATTTAAATAATCTCTAGATTACATATAATCCCTAATGCAATGTAAATGCTATGTAAATAGTTGTTATACTGTATTTTTAAAAATTTGTATAATTTTTATTGTTGTTTTGTTATTTTTTAGGTTTTTTTTTTCCTGAATATTTTCAATCCATGGTTGGTTGAATCTGCAGATGCAGAGGGCCAGCTATATGCAAAAATCTTATGTATGTGTGATAGTAATGAGTGCAGTGGTGGTGAAGAAAAGCTAAATCTTTAATTTCTAAGGTGAGAAGTCCATTGTTCATGCCTAATTTTGGACACATCCTATACAAGTAATCATGTTATTGAAAGATAATATTAATATAAATTAAACAGCTAAAATAATTGAGATTGTCTCTGGACAGTATTTTTGGGTCAGAGATTTTTTTTTAAATAAGCCTTTGAATTATTTGAAACTTTATGCGTCTGTAACATGGATAAATATAGTATTTAAATTTAAAATAAAGCAGTGGCAACACAAAGATTGCTAGCATAATTTTCTGTTCTTAGTAAGCTATATTGAAATTTACTAGTCTTAGTTGACATTCAAAACATTTCTGGAATAATTTTCTTATAGCAAACAGAATACACAAAATCTGATCTAAGGCGTGGCATGATAGAGCTCTTGCTCTTACAGAGTTATATTGAACTAAGAAAGATAGCTCCTGCATTGTTACTGAAGGTAAATTTTTGTGTTTTGGTTCAGATCTAATCTTACCTGAGATACATAGAAATGAAAAATGTTCTCTCTTTAAGTATCTTATTAATGAAGGCATTTATAGATAAAATGATTTTTATGTTTTTGCATGTTAATAATTGTGACTAGCTGGGCTTTTAACCAGCCCCAAAGAAGGAGCCCCCACACTCCTCCATATAGTGTACAGATAAACCTCCTTCCCTTGCAATTTATTACATTTTTGTTGCTTCTCTTTCCTCTGCTCACATCTTAGATTGGTTGTAAGCTGGTGAGTGGGTCAGATTTCTTCGTCAAGAGTCAGTATCTCCCGTCGTTTAATTAATCTGAACCTTGTTAATTAGTGACTATCAGGGCAGTGTGATTTAAGGAGAAAAGTACTGGATCATGAGTCAGGAAACTTGATTTTTATCCCAGCTGGGCCATCTGTATCTCACCTCTCTGTGCCTTAGTTTTCTCACTTGTTAATGAAAGGTTTAGTATAAGTGCTCTCTAAGGCATTTTACAGTTACAATATTGTATGAAAGCATATCCATTTATTTAAATGCTTTATTACTAGATTATGTCACAGTGTAAACTTATTGAGATCTTTTGATAAAGCTCTGGATATTGGTGTGTGCAATAGGTTGACAAATAATAGAAAGAACTACATAGACTTAAGTTACTTGGCAAAAGAAGAAAAAAACCTGGATAGAGCACAAACAATTTTTTAAGGTTAAGAAACATTATTAATATTGCATTCTATGCTAGTAACTTATCTATAGCATGATATTCTAGGGATGAATGCTTCTTAACTGGCTGTAGGACATTTGTAAAGAAATAGGGCATATATTTTCTAAATGTTGCTTCTAAGCAAATTAACTACCTTAAATGTTAATCCATTTTATTTTATGCTGCTGCAACTATCATTTCTTGTTTTATGCATCCTGTGATGTCAACCAAGGCAGAAGCTGACTTTGCAAAATCAGATAAATATCTACATTGAAGACGTAAATCATCTGTACTCAGTTAAAGAATTAGAAACTATCCTAAAGAAATCTCAGACTCTAACATAAAAATGCTCAGTAGGTATACATTATGTACCATCTAAGAAAAAGATCTTCAATTTAGTTACAGTACTTAATGAAAATAGTAATAAACAAACACTGCCTTTAATAATAATTATGCCAAACCCAGGCAGGCTACAGTGTGCTTATTTTGTGATTGATAAGTACAGGCAGCATGGTCTTTCTGCTGCTAGAGGAGTGTGGACCTACAGTTCAAAGACAATTAGCTTTTCTTTCTCAGTTCTGCCCTCTCTGGCAATTGCCATGCCATAAAGGGGAACAAGTAAACAACATAGATTCATTCTTGTTACTAAAAAGGGGAATATAGAATAAGTCTTTGTTCAAATAATCCCATATTACTTGTTATTTAAAGCCCATATAATGTATGGGCCAAGTCACTATTTCAGTGGTTTCCAACTTGTGATACATATTAGAACTGTATGAGGATTTTTATTTTTTTCAAATTCAAGTGCCTAGACCCTCAATATTTTGTTCAATCTATCTATAATCTAATTTTTTTGAAAAACTACAGTAAATGCCAATTCAAATATCAACCAAAGGTTGAAAAAGATTGTTCTGTATGACAACTAACCCTTCAATGAGACAGACATATCTGACATAATCCATTTATCCTACAATTCATTTGACTTCTAGACCATAACTTCAGATTTGAACTTTGGGTGGGAAATGTTAATGATAAGTCCTCTTAGCTTACCATGCTATGGCCTATTTGTTTTGACAGTATTTTATTGCTTGAATGGAAATAATTAGTTGTATTCTACCTTAATCATCTTTACTTTTTTTCCTTTTTATAAAGTTTTACTGACTTATTTATTCTATATTTCTCAAAGCCTGGGGAGCAGGGAGACCTGTAAGTCTTAGGACATGAAAATTGAAAAAAGTAGGCACAAAATTATGTTACCACCACTTTTCAGTATCTCCTTTCCTCTTTTGGTTTTCCCTTGTTTGTATATAGGATCAATACCCATGACATGTGACTGTTTTCTGATAACAAATAATTTCAGAACCTCACATTGTTGGTAGGTTCTTATCTTTCTCGATCCCATCAACTCATTTCTTCTCTGGTTCTTATCTAGTACAGTAGGTAAAGTCCAAAGGAAATACAAGTTACGGGCAGAGTTCTCCTTTGCCCACCCCACCCCACCCCACCTCAATTCTGTTTCCTATTATTCATGACAAAAGATAATAGAGTTATGAGTGATGGGAGCAGGGGCGAGGGAGCAAAGATTGGAAAATTTTGACATACCTTGTTCTGTAGAAAATTAATTTCCTTAATGAAATCTCCTCAGTAGAGCTTGGCAAATTGCATGTTTTGACATGGATAGGAGGCTACAAGATCAAACTAGTTCCACATGCAGCAAGGAGCTGCGTTGTGCCTTTAAAATGTGGCTGGGCTGACTTGGTACCTGTTGCCTTCATGGTGGAGCTACTCAGCGGGACCCTCCATGGCCTTCTGATTGGGAACCTGAAAGTCCTCTTTCTGTTTTCACTTCTGGGCATGGACAAAGCCCTAGAGTCCCAGGCCCAAACCACCTTCACAGGTTTTAGAAACCAAAGTCTTTCTTGGGCTAGATTTTATCCCATCTTTTCCTAGACATATTCTTTAATTCACACACACATGCACATACTTTACTTTCCAATGAACATGATGAAGGGGAGAGAAAGAAAGGTGAAGGATCCAAGAGAACAGACAGATCCTGTCTTTTATCTCAAGTCTCTTTGCTTCTATGGTTCATGGGACTTTGGTTTTGGAGTCTCAGCCCAATTTTAACGTTCAAGCTGCCTATTACTGGTGGAAAAGGGGGGGAAAAAAGAGCCGCTTCCCTGTCTCTTTGCCTTCATCTGCTGTTCACGTGGAAGTGTGTGCGGCTGACCCAAACCTCGCTGACATGTCAGCGTGCAGCCGCAGGACGAGGGGTGTTTGATTTATAAATGGAATGTATAATAGGCACGATGCCTTCTGAGCTGAACGTTCATGGAAAATCACATGCCGCTCACATGAGGGACCAAGATCTTTTTTTTATTATTTTAATGAATTGAGTTTTTTCAGTGCACCAGGGAGATAAGAAGATACCTGCCAATAACCCTCTGATTGTGTCCTCGGCCAATTGGTGGGCTTGAACATGGGTACTCCTCTCGTCAATTGAGTTTGTGTGTTAAGTCAAGGTTTAGCTTTGGATTTGAAGCTCTCGCTCAAACAAAGCCACAGACGCTCCGACAGTGGAAACCATCACATAATTCTCCTCTTTGTTTCTTTAAAGAGGACGAGGTTGGTAAAAAAATCCATTTTGGGAAGATTCAGTCTGAAGATAATGATAGTGAAGATGAGAAAAGACAGCAGGTTGTAAGTTCTGGTCTAAGTTCGGAAAGAGGAGGGAAAAAAAAGGTTGAAAAGGCAATAAACTACAGCAAGGCCAACAGATCAACCAACATGAGAAAAACCAACAGGTAACAAGGGACCTCTGGAGCTTCTGAAGAATAGAGATCAGTAGGAAAGCGTTTTGAATGAGAAATAAAATGCTCCTTCCTGTCAGGGAGGAAGGGAGGTGTATGGTGCTTGAGAAATGGAAAAAAAAATGCAATTAAAAGCCAGATATGAATAAAGATCAGGTGAGAGAGGATGTCACCCTGTGGCCTTTGGAACTGTGTTTCTGCTGCCTCCAATTTTTCTTTTTCCTGGAACAAAGGAACAATGTTGTGGAAAAGTGGGTGCCAGATACTTTAGGAAAATGAGACACAGTGAAGCGGATAAAGGAGACAAAGACAATTGCAGTCATATGCAGTAAACTGGAGGCAGCTGAGGCCTGAGACAAAAGGTGAAAATTCGGAGCCAGCAAGATGACTGAACCATGGGAAGGAAGGAGGGAAAGATGATTCACAATAACATTTGAAAGACATTGGCTTGAATATTTATTAGCGTGTTGCACACTGCTTGGCCTTGGGGGACTGCCTTTGTTCAGTGAACCATTTCCCAGTTTTAAGGCAATCAACAGGAAAAGAGCTTGAAAGATGGCCACGGATGCGTGATACATAGTGTTTGAGAGCAAACCTGAGATAAGACTTTGGCTCTGAGAAAGTGGTGGGTTGGAGGCACTGTCACCCAGGGGGATCATCTCCCTCCAGAATTAGACTCCAAGAGGAAATGCATGATTCAAATGCCACAAAGGGATTCCTTGTCATGAGACTGAAGTTTTCAGCGCATCCTAGTCTAGGGTAATTTCATTTAATTCATCCTGGATATAGATGAGAGTAAAGAAATGGGTAAGGCCAACTGTTGGATAACAGAACATTATAAACCCATAACTAATTCTCCTTTGGGGACATCAAGCCTATGTATACATCTGTGGTCTTTCTTAAAAACAAACACATCAGAGGCCATTTGAAGTGAGACTTATGATCCACCCGTCTCAGGATTTTTTTTCCAGAAAATAGGACTGAAGGATAATTTGTAGAAAAGATGATTGTTATCCTTTAGGGTGCTGTTCTCAGAAAGTTGCTGATGCCCTAAAAAATATAATATCCTTAACCCTTTCTTATTGGCATTATGGCTCTGTCCACAAAGAATTTCCCTTCTATTATTTGTTCTTAATAAAATACATTTTTCCTAAGCCAGTCAAGGACCTACTTACATAACTAGTTAGTTGGTGTTTATTCTGGTAATGAAAAACCACTCAGAATTGTGGATTTGCTGTTTAAGCATTTATTAGTAAGATTCTGCCCAAAATGGGAGACAAGAGAATCTGAATATAAATGAAAAAAATCCCAAAGTTAGTTTTCTACGGAGTTGAACACTGCGCCAAATGGCACAAGAAAAGACACAGAAGAATGAAAAGCAAACTTGGAAAACAGAATTGTCTGAGGCATCGGTAAGCCTCTGGGTCGGCTCACGGTGTTTGTGTGCAGTTAGCAGAAAATGAATGTCCTTGCTAATCTTCTAGAGCACTCTATCAGGGAGTAAATGCACCAGTGCTAGCTAAGGGAATGGAAAAGGAATTAAGTCCTGTCCAGCTCAATACCCACAGTGGCATATGTTTTCACTGTGGGGCTTGCAGAGGGGCTCCTGCCTCATACCAGACACAAGGTTAGCAGAAGGGAGGCAATTGAGAGGATAGCACTCAGCAAAAACATTCACTTGTTGTTGGAAATGGAATAGATGTTCAGAATCTCAGTACACCCAAAATAATTGTCATCTTATGTCTTCTGCAAAGGGGCAGCAGAACAGCCTGGAAAAGTCCAGAACCTCTTACTTTGCCCTCTTCTTATATTGATGATTGTGTAGATATACAGGAGAGTACATGTATATATACATGGGTCAATTGAGCTAAGGCCATGGGGGTTTCTGGTTGGTTAGTTCAGCTAATACACAGAAATTATGTTTCAGTCTTCTCAAATTAATGATGTCGAATCCTTGGGTTGCTCCATCATATATCAAAACATTTACCCCAATTTCCTGAAAAGAAAAAAATGCAGGGTTATTTACTCCACATAAAATTCCAGGTTTTATTTTTTATTTATTTATTTATTTATTTATTTATTTATTTATTTTTGAGACGGAGTTTCGCTTGTTACCCAGGTTGGAGTGCAATGGCGCGATCTCGGCTCACTGCTATTTATTTATTTTATTTATTTATTTTTGAGATGGAGTCTTGCGCTGTTGCCCAGGCTGGAGTGCAACGGTGCAATCTCGGCTCACTGCAACCTCCACCTCCCAGGTTCAAGTGACTCTCCTGCCTCAGCCTCCTGAGTAGCTGGGATTACAGGCGCGCGCCACCACGTCCAGCTAATTTTTGTATTTTTTAGTAGAGACGGGGTTTCACCATGTTGGCCAGGATGGTCTCGATCTCTTGACCTCGTGATCCGTCCGCCTCGGCCTCCCAAAGTGCTGGGATTACAGGCGTGAGCCACTGCGCCCGGCCTAAATTCCAGGTTTTAAATGTAAGAAGCAATAATTACACGTTATATATAACATTTTATAGTTTGCAAGTGCTTTTAATATGTATGAACTCATTTAATAATTTGGTGATTATTTGCTTTGACTAGATAAGATAATTGAGGACAGTCTTCCTCTTATTTGTCTTTATAGTATCATTGCCTAATACAGATTACAGCAAATAGTAGGCATGTGATACAGTTTGCTGAATAATAAAAAAAAAATTTTATTTTGAAAGAGACTTAAGTGACTGTTTAAGAATTTACTTAGTCTCTATGGTCTCCAGTTTCTCCTGTAAAAAATAAGGTGGTTGAACTAGATTTGCCCACGTTGGACAGTTGGCAGAACAACTCTGGGGCTCCTTAAATGAACACATTCCCGGATTCCATCCCAGCCTATGCAATCAGAATCTCTAGTTGTGGATCCAACAAAACCACATTTAAGAACCAATGTAATAGATGAACTCTGAAGTCTCTTTCCCCTTTAAGATTCTCTGAAATAAAGAAGGTTCTATAATGCTTTTAAGTGTCTGTTTATAATTAACTCCTTGACAGACAGATAAAGAAAGAGAGGGAGTTTTGATTCAGGTCTTTGTCTAATAGAAATGAAGATGATACATCTTTGAAATTATCACATAAGGGAGAAAGAAAAAAGAAAAAAAAGAAAAAGGGAAGAAAGCATGCTTGCGATAGTGAATACTGAGTGTCAGTTTGATTGGATTGAAGGATGCAAAGTATTGATCCTGGGTGTGTCTGTGAGGGTATTGCCAAAGGAGATGAACATTTGAGTCAGTGAGCTGGAGCAGGCAGACCCACCCTTAATCTGGTGGGCACCATCTAATCAGCTGCCAGCGACTATAAAGCAGGCAGAAAAACATGAAAAAGTGAGACTGGCCTACCCTCCTAGCCTACATCTTTCTCCCATGCTGGATGCTTCCAGCTCTTCAAACATTGGACTCCCAAGTTCTTCAGTTTTGAGACTTGGACTGGCTCTCCTTGCTCCTCAAGCTTGCAGATAGCCTGTTGTGGGAACTTGTGATTGTGTAAGTTAATACTTAATAAACTCCCAATTAGGTATATATATCCTATTAGTATATATATATCCTATTAGTTCTGTCCCTCTAGAGAACTCTGACTATTACAATGCTTGATTTACAATACTGTTTTATACACTTTCTAGAAGAAAGCCATGACTATTGTAGTCTCTTTTATTTGTGTAGCATGTTGTCAACCACTTCATCATATTATCTTGTGTGCTTATTCCACAATAATTTCCCCCCCATTATGTATGTGTCTCCAGAGACCCACACTGACAAGTCAGAGAGGAGAGGACAGAGAGAATAAAAGCACAGACAGCAAAGAACAACAGGAGGCAGCATGCTTGACTCTTCTGGTCATTATGGGATTTTTGCATTGTTAGTCAACTAGCTAATTGCAATTTGGAAAGTCCTGGTTTTCTCACTTACCTATGTGAGCTCCATTCACCCAGATGCTTTCTTGCCATGGCTGATAATTAGATGGTTACTACTGTCCTTCTTAAATAGACAAATTTGGAGCCACATTAGATTGTTTTCAGCAAAGGGACACTGCTGGGCCTTCTGGGCAGTTATGACAGCTCTGGGGCAAGATTCAAACCAAGACCTGGTAAAGGCCCCTGGGATGGAAGAACTATTAATGAAGATATTAAAAATACAGGCTAAAAATGTTTCTTTGCTGGTTTTTCTTCTCATTTTTAAGAAATGTAGTGTAGATCATTTTGAATTTAAGACCACATTAGGTCAGGTGTGATGTCTCACACCTGTAATCCCAGCACTTTGGGAGGCCAAGGCAGGCAGATCACTTGAGGTCAAGAGTTTGCAACCAGCCTGGCCAAAATGGTGAAACCCCGTCTTTACTAAAACTACAAAAATTAGCCAGACATGGCAGTGCACACCAGCTACTCAGGAGGCTGAGACATGAGAATCACTTGAACCCAGGAGGCCGAGGTTACAGTGACCTGAGATTGGACCACTGGACTCCAGCCTTGGCAAAAGAGTGAGACTCTGTCTCAGGAAACAAAAAACAACAACATAAACACACACATTAAATAAAAAACAAAGACTAGAAAGGGCCACAGCCAAGAAGATAGGAAACTTACTTTTCATGTCTCTGATGACGAAGTCGGTTAAGAATGTTTCTGAGGGGAAAATAAAGATTTGGGGATGCTCCCAGAGACAAATAATTGGACTTTGTCTTAGACAACAGTAGGGTGTGTGTGTGTATGTGTGTGTGTGTGTGTGTGTGTGTGTGTGTGTGTGTGTGTGTGTGTGTTTGGGGGCAGGAGGTGAGTTGAGGAGAGCGAGTTACCAGTCTTTCTGAAAACTCAAGTATCTTCAAAGGAGGAGGAAAGGGCAACAAAATCATTTTAGCTAAATTTACCCCAGAAACATTCTCACTCAGACAGATTTAAGGCAACTGAAATAATCTCTTTCATCTTTGTTCCCTGGATCTGTGGTTTTAATTGAGAAGCTTGGGAAAGCCACCCGCTGTGGGCAGGACAGGAGTCGGTTGCAGGTCTGAAGGAGAGTAGTGTTTTGCAGTGCTGGAGGTGGGAGAGGCAGCACAGAGGGGAGAGAGGAACAAAGGGTCACCTGGAGCTCACGGGGAACATTTTTGGAGAACAAATTCAGATTCATGAAACAACTTTTGAGTTCAATTACAACAATATGAAAACAACCATGTCTTTGCCAACAAAGATAAGGAGAACATTTAGGATTCTGTTTAAAAAGTCAAATTTTCTTTTTTTGTGCAAAGATTTAAAAAGTTTAAATTCTTTATGTTAAAAGAACATTAACCAATAATGTATCAGCAAGTTAATTCATTCAACAAATACTGATTAAGAACCTACTGCGCTCCAGGCGCGTCTGAGCCTCTGGAAGACAGCAGTGTTTGCGATCCCTGTTCTTGTTCATCTGGGGAGCAACTGCAGCTGCTTCTCAAAAGTAAGCCCTCAATCTTGACCACAAAGAGCCTCGAGATGCTGAAGCCCAAGGAAATGCAGCCTGATATGTCAGCAGCCTCCTTCTCGCACTATTCCTAAAAGCTTACAGGAGTGAAAAGAATAGCAACAAGTTGATTTTATCGATACCTGTCTTTTTTCTGGCTGTCCTCAGAAAAACTCATTGTTTTGAACGAATATCGACTTGTTCACCTTGAGGAAATAGAAATAGACATAGCCATGATGTCACTTTGAACTATCAATGTGGTTCCATGTCCCAGCATGAGTACTTTAATTTCCCTAATATAGAGCCATCACTTTTGCAAGTGTATTTCTCATGCAGTAACACCAGGGTGGACAGAGACCAGTCAAATTATGAGGTCACAGGGGGCCCAAGTTGAAGGCCCTCTGAATAGTTATCCTCTATATGAATGTCTGCACATGTACACACACGTACACACACACTCACACACACACACTTTCCTTGAAATTGATACGAGGTTTTACTGTCTATGGTAAAAGTTCTTATTTCTTAGGGTTAATACTTGGAAAACCAAAAATGTGGCTAACATTAAAGAGATAGTATGACATTAAAAAAATACACTGGGCCTGTAATCCCAGCACTTTGGGAGGCTAAGCAGAGGGATCGCTTGAGGTTAGGAGTTTGAAAGCAGCCCGGCCAACATGGTGAAACCCCATCTGTACTAAAAATACAAAAATTAGCCAGGTGTGGTAGCACACACCAGCTACTCAGGAGACTGAGGCAGGAGAACTGCTTGAACCCCAGAGGCAGAGGTTGCAGTGAGTCAAGATCGCACCACTGCACTCCAGCCTAGGTGATAGAGGGAAACTCCGTCTCAAAAACCAAAGCAAACCAAACAGAAACCACTGGGCCTACCCCAGCAATATTTCTCTTAGTGTTTAGACCACCTGCATTAAAATCACCTTGAAGGACTGATTAAATTACAGATTCCTGGACCTACTCCAGTCCTGAGGAATCAGTAGCTGGGGGGAAGGGGAGGTGAGAATTCCAAACAAGATTGTAAATATCAACAAGCAGCCTGGGAAATTCTGATGCACACTACATTTTGTGATCTAGTGCTTTAGAGAAGGCAACAAGAATGCTTTGATACCTCTATTTCCAATTGAAAGGTTGGAGAAAATATAGTTTATCATCCAAGAACCATGACATCTTCTGATGGCTGCCTTTAAAACTGGCTTTGATGTCAATGTTGTCGTCTACTGGAAAACCACAGTTAACTTGGTTTGTGAGGTGGTGGTAGGGAAAGGGTTGGCAGTGTCTCAAGGTCAAAGGCATCTTGACTCTTTGTGGCTGAATAAGACTAGTGTTAATTTCAGGAAAGTCTGTGTCCTGGCAGTTTGTCTGTACTGTTCTGTGCAGTCATCTGACTTAGACTGGGAAGTTGTATTAGCTTGTTTTCACACTAATATAAAGGAATACCTGAGACTGGGTAATTTATAAAGAAAACAGGTTTAATTGGCTCACGGTTCTGCTTGCTGTACAGGAAGCGTGGCAGCATCTGGTTCTGGGGAGGCCTCAGGGAGCTTTTGCTCATGGCTGAAGGCAAAGCAGGAGCAGGTGTCTCACACTGCAGAAGCAGGAGGAAGAAGGTGGCGGGAGGAGTCACACACTTTTAAACGACAGATCTCACGAGAACTCATTCACTGTCCTGAAAACAGCACCAATGGGGAAGTCTGCTTTTCTGATCCAATCACCTCCCACCAGGCCATACCTTCAACATTGGGGATTGCATTTCAACATGAGATTTGGGTGGGTACACAGATCCAAGCCACATCAGAGGTACACAGCCTGACTGAACTGGTTAGCCATGTCAGCAATTCCTAACTAAATGGGCTTTTCATAACTGCAGCTTCACTTTTAAGAGCAGCAAATCAAAATCTCCAGACATTTTCTTATGCAATTGTAGGTCCAGCTTCTATTTAAAATTATTTAAAAGTCTGTATGGGAGTGTTACAGGTCTAAAGGTTTCTAAAGGTATGGTGTTATCATCCTGCTACAGAATTCTCATTTTGAATAAATCAATCAACATGGAGACTCACAGACTATAGGAAAGCCTGCAAGCTTACCTGTGTGACTTATGACATCCATGTTTCCCCCCAAGAAGCTGCTGATCAGTCTCCAGGGCAGGCTCTGTCCCAGGTTCCTGTCTAGACCTTTCCTCTTTTCTTCTTCACCATCCTCCAATTTGTTCTTTCTTAGGATTCTCTTGCTCAAATGGACTGCATTCTGATTTGCAAAAAACTTTTTTCTCTGTCTATATGTTTTCTCACTTTTCCTTCATCTTCTAGGCTTCTAACAGTTCTCAAAAGAGGAACTTTAAAGGGCGTTTGTAAAATCCATGGCGAAAAGCCTGTGAAGCCATCTTCTTCCCCATGATCTCCTTCCATGTCCTCCCTGAAAAGAGTAACACAAATGAGTGAGGCAGACACGAAGGTCACCTTGAAACAGTCCACCCAGGAGTTCCCAGATGATTATATTTGGTGAAAATGTTGATGACGATGATGGTGATGATGGTAAACATTAACTACCTCACTGTGCCTTGGCTAATACCACAGGAACTTCTCTTTAAATGTTATAGATTGTATTCAGTTCTTTAGCACTGCTACTCTACTATCGGAAATGGTAGCAATGAGTCAGCAGTGGTTATTCCTTTCCCAATGTGCAGAACATTATTTTATTAGAGATGGGAGAGAGGAGATGATACAATAAAGTAAGACAATATAGTCCTTGCTGATTTTAGGCTTATAATACAACTGGTAAGCAGGTACATACATATAAATGTGTACTATACACATTTAAATCTATCTATATTCATATATAAAATGTATACTATAATTCAATATGTATACTAAATATATATACTTTGATACATATATATTTTAACACTTTATTTGCCCTTACATTTTTGGACAGCATGGTAGAAAACTAGAATACAAATGTGCTGAAGAGCACTTATGAATGAATGAGCATGAATGCAATCTTTAACTGAGATGTGGAGGAGAAAACAAAATCATGATTAACACCATTTAGATTTGAGAGATTAACCAAAATGAATAAATTAGCTATTAATATAGTAGCATTGTGAAACAAAAAGTGCACATTATGATGACTGATTGAAAAGTTTGGTTTTGTTTTCCTCATTAAAAAGTGTGAATAAACAAAGTTAAAAATATATTGGTCTCCATGTGGGAAAGCTGTGATTGCAGAAAATTAATCTGCTTCAAATATTTCCATGAGTTATCAGATACCCTTTAAGGACTCAAAGGATTGTTGACATTAACTAGGATTTCCAGGAAATCAAGATTTGATTTAAATTGAGAGATGTAAGATTTTATGAACCCAAAGATTGAAAGGCATTAAAATAAATGTTGACTAATCCCTTAGGGAAATCAGTCTAGGATTAGATTATATTGCTATAATAAATTAGAAATACTCAAGAAAATGGGTAAAACACTATGCACACATTAAAATCTGTGTTTTACCTGGAAAATATGAAGAATGATACATTCATATTAATATTTGCCTTTTAAATCTACTTGTAATTCTTGTTTGCAAATTTACTCAATTTTATTTAAATATAATATCATAGAATAATGCCATGGACATGTGGGATATTTTGTTGCTTTTTCAGGGAGGAAATAATGCTTACATCTAAAAATATATAGTCATAGGATGACACAGCTGCAAAGATCTTTATAAGATGATACCTTTTCCCTTCTCACGAGGGAAAAACAAGGCTCAGAGGAACACGATCTGCTCTAGGTCACACCCATAGTTCTCAGGAGAGTTGGGTCTAAGAATGAGGTCCACAATTTATATCTTCTCCAGGATTGTCATCAATGGTTCCTCAAAAGGAGGAAGCAACCAGATGAGCTGCCTCTTGAATTTCTTTCTGATTATTTTAAGTCACTTTGTGGCTAAAAATGTTGTAGAAGGGGAAGAATTAATAACTTGGCAAAGAAAAAATCAACTGTTCCCTGAAACCTGAATGGAATTTAGGGGGAAGAAAATGAGACCACATCAAGGGGTCTAGTTACCATAAAATAACAGTTAAAATGTATTGAGTGTTTCCTATGTCCCAAGGGTTGTGTGCTAAGCATTTAAAATGATTTTTATTTCATTGGCTTTTGAGAAGCATTATCTCATTTAATCATGCCAATAACCCTATAATTATTATTAGCTGCATTATTATCAAGTTCAGAGAAGCTAAGTATAATTTGCCTATGGTTTCATAGGTGGAAAGCTAAGATTTGAAACCAGTCTGACTCTGAATCCTTAACCAAACTAGTAAGTTTTCTGCTATGTCCCGTGAAGGTGGGTATTTCTATTGGACCTCAAGAGAACGTTGCAGGTGGAAGTGCTGATACGGACAGTTCGGATGGACTTTGCCAGGATTCACAGGAAATCTCCCTTAAAACTGGGTCTGGGAACCAACCTATCATTTCTCTCCAATCTTGAAATAAAGAATTCCCACCCCATAAAATATAACAAAAACCTTGCTTTGTTTTATACTTTATTAACAAGGTTTTCTTTGTTCGATAAGTATATTTTACTGGACTACTAGAAATCTAAGGTTGGAATAGCACTGTTCTACAGTAGAATATGTGTTTCTCAAACTCTAGTCTCAGGTCTGCATTACACACTCTTAAAAATTTTTGAGGACTGGCTGGGCATGGTGGCTCACACCTGTAATCCCAGCACTTTGGGAGGCTGAGGTGGGGATCACTTGAGGTCAGGAGTTCAAGACCAGCCTGGCCAACATGGTGAAACCCTATCTCTATCAAAAAATACCAAAGTTAGCTGGATGTGGCGGGCATGCCTGTAGTTCCAGCTACTTGGGAGACTGTAGTGGGAGAATATCTTGAACCCGGGAGGCAGAGGTAGAAGTGAACCAACATTGCATCACTGTACTCCAGCCTGAGTGATGGAGTGAGATCCTGTCTCAAAACAACAACAAAATATTACTGAGGACTGTAAAAAACAAAACATTTGTTTATGTGGGTTATCTCTTCTTTTCCTGTTTAAAAAATTTAATAAACTGGAGCTTATATTCTTACACCATGATAAAGCAACGGAACACAGATGTGAGGAAGCACGGCATGACCCAGTGGGTTAGATCATGCTATTCTTACCTTCTTTAGAGAGACTTGGGCAACTTAGATATATTTTGAGGAAAAGAAGACATTTTCCTTAGACTTTTTTTTCCACAATGCAATTTTATTTTGCACATTTTTTTTTTTTTTACTTTAAGTTCTTGGATACGTGTGTAGAACATGCAAGTTTGCTACATAGGTATACATGTTGCACATCTCTTAAAAAATCAGTGTGTTGGTAAACTTTAAAATATATATTTTAACTTTTATTTTAGGTTCAGGGGTACAAATGCAGGTTTATTATATAGTAAACTTGTAACTTGAGGGTCTGGTGCACAGATTATTTCATCACCCAGGTACTAAGTGTAGTACTTGATAGGTTTTCTTTTGTTCTTTCTTTTTTTTCTGAACCTCTGCCTTCTCCCACCCTCCACCCTCAAGTAGGCCCCAGTGTCTTTTGTTCCCTTCTTTCTGTCCATGTGGTTCTCATGATTTAGCTCCCACTTATCCGTAACAACACACAGTATTTGATTTTCTCTTCATGCATTAGTTTGTTAAGGATAATGGCCTCCAGCCCCATCCATGCTCCTGCAAAGAACATGATCTCATTCTTTTTTATGACTGCATAGTATTCTTTGGTGTATACGTTCCACATTTTCTTTATCCAATCTACCATTGATGCATTTAGATTAACTCCATGTCTTTAATATTGTGAATAGTGTTGCAATAAACATACACAGGCATGTGTCTTTATGGCAGAATGATTTCTATTCCTTTGGGTATATACCCAGTAGTGGGATTGTGGGGTCAAATGGTAGTTCTGGGTTTTTTTTGTTTTGTTTTTTTTTTAGAGATGGGGTTTCACTGTGTTAGCCAGACTAGTCTCAAACTCCTGACTTCGTGATTCACCTGCCTCCGCCTCCCAAAGTGCTTGAGATTACAGGCGTGAGTCACCATGCCCGGCCAGAGGTAGTTCCGTTTTTAGTTCTTTGAGGAATCGTCACACTGATTTCCGCAATGGTTGAACTAATTTACACTCCCACCAGCAGTGAATAAGCGTTCCCTTTTCTCTGCAACCTTGCTGGCATCTGTTATTTTTTGATTTTTTAAAATAGCCATTCTGACTTGTGTGAGATGGTATCTAATTGTGGTTTTCATTTACATTTCTCTAATGATTAGTGATATTGAGCATCTTTTCATATGCTTGTTGGTCATACATATGTCTTCCCCAAACTGAAAACTGGACCCCTTCCTTACACAATATCCAAAAATCAACTTAAAATGAACTAAAGATCTAAATGTAAAACCCAAAACTATAAAGATCCTGGAAAATAAAGTAGGAAATACCATTTTGGTCATAGAAATTGGCAAAGATTTCATGATGAAAACACCAAAACCAATTACAACAAAAGCAAAAATTGACTAATGGGACCTATAGTAATTAAACTGAAGAGCTTTTGCACAGCAAAACCAAACCAAAACAAAAAAACAACTATCAATATAGTAAACAGGCAACCTACAGAATGAGAGAAAATATTTGCAAACTATACATTTGACAAAGGTATAATGTCCAGAATCTACAAGGAACTTAAACAAATGTACAAGAAAAAAAAAAACCCTATTAAAAAGTGGGCAGAGGATATGTGGGTAATTTCTAGAAATATTTACCATAACAGAAATGAAAATTGATAAATTTTTACAATATGAGAATACATAATCCCACCTTCTACTAGCTGTCAGAGTGCTGCTGTCAGCACATATCAGGTAGCTTCTGGAAAATTCAACCGTATACTCATGAAAAACAAAGTGAAAAAAGGCAAATAACTGTATTATAAAAATAGTTTTGGCCTTGGAGATGTCCATCATCATAATGGGAACCTCTGCTATAATTTAGGTTCACATTCTGGCTCTGTCATTTACTAATTGGCCAAGTTGGTTATCTCACTAGGCTTCAGTTTCCTCATCTTAAAATGTGCATAGTAATGTCTTTTCATTCAATGAAATAATGTGTATAAATACCATACCTTGCCTTCAATAACAAGTAGCTGTTATTAATATGTGTTGTGTATCTAACTGAGAAATTTTAGCCCACCAGCAGAATTAGGTAACGGAACAGGGATTGTCTGTACCCAGGGGGGTTTATATCATCAGTCCTAATGAGGTCCCACCCAGCCTGTTTCCCTCTATTACTGAGTAAAGTATAATAGCTTTTATACTTTAGCATTTATGCTTCTTGAGTATAAGCTGCATTTCTAAAATGAATGTGGCTGACAGATAAAGAAAATAAATAGTTACTGAATACTTTTATAACTTCTGTGCATTTTGATCTATTAAAGAGGAACATTTTTGTATTTTATTCACATCATTAAATTTTTGTTAAAAAATAAAATCTATTTTTACAGAATGATCTATTCTACAAAATCGTATTTGTCCAAAGGAAAAAGGCAATGAAAAGCTGTCACAACAAATATTACTAAAGTTAGTATCTCTGATATCCAAAACAGACTTTTTTTTTCTTTATTATCATTAGTTTTTTGAAACTGGGTCTTTCTATTTTGCCCATACTAGAGTTCAACTCTTGGGCTCAAGTGTTCCTCTCACTTCAGTCTCCCAATCCCGAGTAGCTGGAATAACAGGCACATGCTATCACGCCTGGCCAAATTTTCAAATACATGATAATAGCCCACTTATTTCAGGATCTCTTTTATATATAACATTGCAATGACGCTGCAGAGTTGGAAATTTACTGAGACCTGATTTGATTTGATAATTGGTGAATAGCAATTGTTTATGGGATAGGGTATTTTGTAGAAAAATGCTCTGAAAATATAATGGGAAAGAATGCATAGATATAAATTTCATCTTGGTTCCATGTATAATGAAGTATAATGGGATATTATTTTATTTTATTTTATTATTATTTTTTTTTTTGAGACGGAGTCTCGCTCTTGTTACCCAGGCTGGAGTGCAATGGCGCGATCTCGGCTCACCGCAACCTCCGCCTCCTGGGTTCAGGCAATTCTCCTGCCTCAGCCTCCTGAGTAGCTGGGATTACAGGCACGCGCCACCGTGCCCAGCTAATTTTTTTGTATTAGTAGAGACGGGGTTTCACAATGTTGACCAGGATGGTCTCGATCTCTCGACCTCGTGATCCACCCGCCTCGGCCTCCCAAAGTGCTGGGATTACAGGCTTGAGCCACCGCGCCCGGCCAATGGGATATTATTATTATTATTATTTTTTTTTTTGAGACGGAGTCTCGCTCTTGTTACCCAGGCTGGAGTGCAATGGCGCAATCTCGGCTCACCGCAACCTCCGCCTCCTGGGTTCAGGCAATTCTCCTGCCTCAGCCTCCTGAGTAGCTGGGATTACAGGCACGCGCCACCGTGCCCAGCTAATTTTTTTGTATTAATAGAGACGGGGTTTCACAATGTTGACCAGGATGGTCTCGATCTCTCGACCTCGTGATCCACCCGCCTCGGCCTCCCAAAGTGCTGGGATTACAGGCTTGAGCCACCGCGCCCGGCCTGGGATATTATTTTAAATGAAAATCCCTATAAACTTCTTTCTCTTATTCTTGCTATCAATAAATTGTCTACTTACTCAACGAAGAGCTAACACATGGACATGTTAGGATTGAAATGTCCACAGAAATCTGTAGCTGAATTAGAGGGAAAAGATAAGGGTCACAAAAGTATCTAGATTTTTCATTTTTGAGAAAGTAAAAACAATGAGAAAGCAAAAGACATCTGAAATTTGTTCCCCAAAGCAATGTCTGTTGGATGTCAGTTAAACTTTTTGCTTCTTCAGAAGTGCTCCACAGTAACTGAGGGTTAGCATCAGGGCCCTGTCACCCTGTAAGACTCAGGACCATTGTCTAGGTGAGGATGAAGAGGGCTGCCTCAGTTCAGAGGGCTTCAGGATTGAATGGATCCGACTTGATTCTACTGCTTTAAACATCCATATTCCAAGTTACGCAGAGGGATCTTGAGGACATCATGCTTAGGATAACAACAGTCACAGAGGAGTAAATATTGCATGATTCTACTTAGATGATACATCTCACATCGACTCATAGAATCGAATGGTGGTTGTCTAGGGCTGGCAGAGGAGGAAATGGGGAGTTACTAATCAATGCGCTTAAAAATGCATTTATACAAAATGAACACATTCTAGAGATCTGCTGTACAACATTGTCCCATAGTCAACAATACTGTGTTACATACTCGATTTGTTAACAGGGTAAATCTCATGGTAAGCGTTCTTACCTCAATAAAACAATTAAAAAAAAAAAAACTGCTTTTCTGAACATTCTTGGTTAATGTACTGTCCCATGAAAGTAAAAGGAAACAGACCTAGTTAGACCCAAGAAACACAGCTGCAGGGCTTTTTCTGATATTTGTGATCAGGCACGAGTGACTCAGGAAGATACTGACTATAGTTTCTCTGTGATGTGTTCTTCAAGTTAAGTGGTGTTTTGAAGAGCAGTCATGGCAAAAACCCCAATTAGTTGTGAAATTATTGAAGTAGGATCTGCGTGTGAGAGTTGAGAGGACATCTTGTGAACCTTAAAAGCAAATGGTAATGTTTGCTTTTATCCTATTTGTTTTTAGAGAAATCTGCAATGGCAGGAAAAACCAGATTATAGGCCAGCAATGAAGAAGAGTCAGTAATGAGCCACTTTAGGTGGGAAGCCTAAAATGACCCCTGCCAGGTGCTCCAGATGTTTCCTCTTGCCTTGCCTCATCTCTTCAATTTTATCTGTATTGCACTCTTGCCAATTTCTTCTACCTAATTGCACCCCCCACACACTAACCAATACTCCCTTTAATGTCTTTAAATAAGCCACAGACTAAGAGTTGAGAAAGGACGTGTTGACAAGAGTGATGGTAATTCTCCAAGCAGTGTCAACTTATCCGCAAGTGTAAAAACACATCCTTATCTCTTCTCAACTCACTGACTGATATTTCCATGCCATCTCCAGAAGGTGTTTGGGTGCCTATGCCAGCAGTTCTTCTGAAGCCATAGAGTGAAAAAAGAATTTTCCCCAGAGGACAGAAGATTATTTATCTTGGAGCTAACCACATATTTTGCAGGACCCCATACAATCATTTCAGCCAGTGATGAGCGGAAGTTAGCTTCTTCTGACATGCAAAGAAGAAAAATGCGATGTTCTCCCTGCCCTGATGTCATCTCCGATTGTTATTTTTATTGTACTTCTGAATAATAGGATTTCTGACATAAAGATTTATCTCAGGATTCAGCACAGTGGTGTTCTGAGATCAGGGGCACTTGCAATGATGGATTTATACCGGTTGTGATTCTCTGACTAATTTGCTTTGAATGAAATGAACACTTGGAAAAACCAAAACACCATTCCCAAGATTTTACCTCCTAACTAAAAATACAACAGGAAATATAATGCAAAAATTTATTTTTTTGCCAAGGAATGACAAGATAAGCTTATTCACTTGTTATTTAAGTAATTTAAAAAAATGCCAATAAACTCAGCAGGACTTCTTTCTTCTTTACACGAAAATTGCAAGACCCTACAGTACCTTTTTTCCTCTCTGCTAATGTGAATGATTTTGAACACTTGCCATTTTGCTGCAAGTATTGATTGTTTTCATGGCTTCCCTTCCATGTTCCATAGATATGTATGTTCATGTTTTCACTTTCAACAACAGAGATGAGGAGGGGGTTCAGGTCATGGCAGGGGTCTGTATGAATCTGCTGGGGATGCCATAACAGAATGCCACAGACTGGGTGGCTTAAACAACTGATACTTATTTTCCCACAATTCCAGAGCCTAAAAGGCTAAGGTCAAGGTGCTGGCAGGGTTGATTTCTGGTGAGGGCTCTCTTCTTGGCTTGCAGAAGGCCACCTTCTCGCTATATTATCACATAGCCTTTCCTCTGTGTGCCTGTGCTCCTGGTATCTCTTCCTTTTCTTATGAAGACACAAGTCTGCAAAAAGCAGTTCCGCCCATCACTTGGTATATAAGAACTTGGGCTGAACCCAGTCATCTTTTCTTGAAGACCTGAGGAGTGTGGTGCTTGTGGTGATCAACCAATGTGTTTTAAGGCATCAGGTCATTAACTTGATTGTACTTTACAGGTATTATTATTCCCTTCTGGCTACTTGCATAAAATCTGAATTGTGTCAAAGGTTTATTTTCAATAAAAGTACATTATTTCATGGTTTGTGGTCAATTTGATGAGGTGGAGTAGAGGAGGTTTTATTTTTATTATTGGGAAAAATGTAACATAGGGTGTTTTTTTTTTTAAAGCTTACTTAAAATGAAAGCAGTGAAAGGAGAATGGATATTGGAATTACATCTCAGCTAGTCACTTGCCAAGTTACCTGTGTGACTTGCTTAACTACCTCTGCTGAAAAATGCAGTAGTTGTAACTAGGTGACAAAATGAATCTAGATCTCAAGGAACACTTAATGAATGCATATTATCTAACAATATGTGCTGGATACTAACAAAAACATTTTTATTTTTAATTTTTACAATTACATAAAAATAATACAAATTTGTGGCACTTAAAAATTCATTTTTTTAAGTACTTTCAAATTATTAATCTCATTTTATCAATAACTGGAGTGGGAAAAGCTGTTTTTTTTTTTTAAATGAAAGAACCACTCCATCTTGTAAAATACAGGCCTAACAAGATTCTTAGGGATGATCTGATCTAACTCTTCTTGTCTTAAATGAGGAACCTGATACCTGAACGAATCAAATGAATTGTTCAAGGTCACATAGTAAGTTGTGGGACTGGGTTTATCTGTACAACAGTTTCAGAGTTTTTACTCTTTGCAAGCATCCTGCTAGATATTGAACTTGCTCTTGGTGTGGAAGAGGAGTCAGCTAAGCACAAAGTTGGCTGACTGTGATGATGCACTACTGTGCGTGCTGAGATGAAGATGGTCTTAAGGTACAATGAGAGCACGTAGGAGGCAGGCTAGGGTGAAACGGGAAGACTTCCTGGAGGAGGAGTTGCCTGATAGGAGTTCTGATGCATGAGTACATTAATTAGGAGAAGGAGCAGGGCAAAGACCATGTCTGACAAAGGAAACAGTGTGTGTGAAGCTAAAGTGGCTTGACAAGGCCTAGTATGCCTAGGGAACTGCCAGTAGTTCAGGATGGCAGGAGCCCAGGGTGGTTATGGTGTGCAGAAAAGGAGAGGCTGGAGAGCAGGCTGGGCCACATGGTGCCTTTCTAACCTGTGTGCCCTGCTGAACAGTATGGATTTTCACCAGAAGGCAATGTGGAGTAGCTGAGGGATCTTAAGTAAGGATTGAGAGCTTCTCCTTGAGGGAAAATAAAACATCTCTTCCATTGGAATGGGCAGAAAGGAAGTTAGAATTAGGTATTGGTGTTAAACTGAGAGACGATCCAGGTTTATCCCAGCACACTTCCACAGTACACTGCTTTAATTCTTGTTACTACATGTATATTCTAAATCACCATATCTTGAAAAAAATTATGTAATTGGATCACATTCTAATTCAGAGTCATCAAGGCTAATACTTCTCCATAGATTGGTGGAATGGGAAATGTATACTTGAAATGTTACCTTGGTATATGAAACAGTAAATATAAATCCAATTCTGCTCCAAGTTAAGAAAAAAAGCTAGGAATATGCAGTTCAGGAACGTAAAGACACAGGATCTGGGAAAGAGCACTGGGTGAGGAATCTGCAGAGTGGGTTTAGCCATAGCCCTGCCACCAGCTCCCTTGGCGAACCCTGAGAAACTGAGTTTGCACTAAGAGCAAACACTTGCGTGGTGTGCATACAGTGTGCCAAGGCACAGTCCTAAAGACTGCATACTCTTTAATTCTTTTAGACCCTCATAACTGTCTCCTCAAATAGGCATAGTAGTAGTATCCCCATTTGAAAACTAACACATTGTGGAGTTCACAACTTGCTTGAGTTTCTACATCTGGAAAAATTGGGGTGATGGCAGAGGATCACCCAGGGCTAAGAGAGTGGAATGTTTTACTTGCATAGCTTCTGTAGGCTTTTCTCTCCAGACGTTTTCTGGAGCTTCTCTGCACATTTCCATTAAGGAGCCCAGGATACACCCTTTGATCACCTGGGAAAAGCAGTCCCTGGGGTGGAACAGACGAGAGGAGCTACCATTCCCTGAATGCCTCCTGGTGCCTGGCCCTTTTC
This sequence comes from Aotus nancymaae, assembly GCF_030222135.1. NCBI lineage: Eukaryota > Metazoa > Chordata > Mammalia > Primates > Aotidae > Aotus > Aotus nancymaae. The sequence continues at coordinate 2,697,113 of NW_026988445.1, read as the reverse complement.
TCTCACATCCCCCAATGAGGATTCTTGATCCCAACTTTGCAGACAGAAAAACTTTGGCTTACAGTGGATCAATTGTATGTCCAATTTATAGAACCAGTTCATGTTGGAAACTGGATGGGAATTTGTGTCCTCCCAACTGGAGGAATCATTCATTGCATCTTGTATTTATGTATAACTGGAGTGAGAGGTGGTGTGGAATGTTCTGAGGGGTAGAAGTAAATGTTGGTATGGGCATTTGGATTACATTAAACAAAGTGTCTTGAATCCTTTGGAGAGTTTCTGCAAGAAAATTACCTTTTTCTGGCAAGGTGCAGTGGCTCACGCCTGTAATCCCAGCACTTGGGGAGGCCGAAGAAGGCGGATCACCTGAGGGTCAGGAGTTCGAGACAAGCCTGGCCAACATGGTGAAACCCCGTCTCTTACTAAAATTACAAAAATTAGCCAGGCATGATGGTGCATGCCTGTAATCCCAGCTACTTGGGAGGCTGAGCAGGAAAGTCACTTGAACCCAGGAGGCGGAGGTTGCAGTGAGCTGAGATAGTGCCATTACACTCCAGCCTGGGCGTTGCAGTGAGACTCTGTCTCAAAAAAAAAAAAAAAAAAAAGACAGAAAATTATCTTTTTCTAACTCCTCAGCTGGAAAATTCCTAAGATAGGCCCCAATTCTGGGAGCTTGCCCTCTGGCGGCTCTTTCAGGGATGATCCTTTAGAGAGGCAAAGGTGGAGCCACTCCTGGAGGCTCATGTGTTGTGAGAGGGGAAGTGGGTGGTCACTAGGTTGCTGCTGATTGAGACCCTCGGGTCTGTACATTACTCCCGCCACCAGGGCTAGCTGCCACCTTACACACTGTCACCTCCATCCGTTTCCCTTGGAAGGGTCCATTTTTTCATTTAAGCCAGTTGTCTTATGTATCTGTGTGTTGCTGAAAAGGAAGAAAAAGATGTGATAAAAACAAAAAAAAACTGGGTCACACACACCATGCAGCTTGCCTGATACACTCAAAGGAACTTTATATGATTTTCTGTACTTGGAAACCATCTTTTACATACTTTTTTTTTTTTTTTTTTTTTTTTGAGACGGAGTTTCGCTCTTGTTACCCAGGCTGGAGTGCAATGGCGCGATCTTGGCTCACCGCAACCTCCGCCTCCTGGGTTCAGGCAATTCTCCTGCCTCAGCCTCCTGAGTAGCTGGGATTACAGGCACGCGCCACCATGCCCAGCTAATTTTTTGTATTTTTTTTTTAGTAGAGACGGGGTTACATACTTTTTAAGTGACATAAGTTTTGTATGAATAAGTCACACAAACTCTGCAGGCCTCACAGTTAACTAAAAGATGAAACAAAGGGAGTTAAATAACAACACTCCAGGTGTTTACAATAAGGTTCGACAAATCCTAACTGTGTGGTTCTACATATATCTATTTTAAAGCAAGAATGTAGAAGCAACTTGATTGTGTAGATGGTAAACTCTTCAAGGGCAGGGACCAGCTCTTTAATTTCTTTTGATTCTCCCAATGCTTGGTGCTTAGCACTGAGCAGGTGTTTGTAAGTGCTTGTTGGCTGTCAAGCTAAGCGCTAAGATGTAGAAGCTTTATTTGTCTTCATGGATCTGTGTTGGGGCCATCCCTGCCAAAATAGGCCAGCGAATTAAATATTCTATAATTAGACGTACAGTGTTCCACCAGGCACTCTGTGTTCCTGCTTGTCAATGTGTCTCCACAATGACGTAGTGACAGTTGCCAGTTGCCAGTCTCTCTGAGGCCTGTGTTCAGCTGATGAGAATGTTAATTTCACTTTATTTTTATTCCTGGCAGAGGAGAAACTCATCATTCAAGCGTGTCACAGAAGGGCTGTTATTTTATAATTCAAGAAGGGGATTTTCTTTCCTTTGAATTGCAAGTAATGGGTTGGGGGTTTAAATTAGAAAATTGAAAAAAAGGTCTGTCTGTAAAGTCAAACAAATGTAGTGTGAGTAGTCTGAAAAGGGAAATACATATACAAGTTACTCCCATTTATTGAGAACTTCTTATGTGTCAGGAATTTTGTGTATAATATGTTATTATCCCACTTTATCTTAACAGAAACTCCCTGGCAAAGCTCTTAAATTATTTCCCCATTTTACAGATGAAGGGTGGGTTCAGAGAGATAAAAAAGCTTGCTCAAGGTCACAAAAATGGTGTTAAATACAATTTGTAGGAGGTCACTGATTTGGCTAAGCTCTTGCACTAGGCTCCAATAAAGCAAACCAAAATGGAATCACTTGTGCTAAAAAAGTTCCACGTCACCTAAATGGTTTATCTAACCTTCTGAGAAATCAGGAGAAAGATAATAGCCAAACATCCAAAGAGGTCAGTTTTAGCAGGCATGATAAGTAAGTCCCTCTGCTTTAACCCTTACCAGGAAAGTGACTTTGAAACAACAGATCCCCTTGTGCTCTTCCTTTCTGCTTTCTTCAGCCTTTTCCTGCCTGGGAGTACTCACTGCTCACAGTTTGGAGTAGAGTTCTCTGAACCTCTTCCGGTCCTGAGCACTGCCTCTTTGTGAATTGCTCTTTGCTCAAATAAAATTTAACAAATAAACTTTGTTAAATTTATTTTGACTAAAGTTTTTCTTTCTTTTTTTTTTGAGGTGAAGTCTCACTCTGTTGCCCTAGCTGGAGTGCAGTGGCGTGATCTCAGCTCACTGCACCTTCCATCTCCCAGGTGTAAACTATTCTCCTGCCTCAGCCTTCTGAGTAACTGGGACTACAGGCACGTGCCACTATGCCCGGCTAATTTTTTTGTATTTTTCAGTAGAGACAGGGTTTCACTATGTTGGCCAGGCTGGTCTTGAACTCCTGGCCTTGTGATCCACCCACCTCAGCCTCCCAAAGTGCTGGGATTACAGGTGTGAGCCACCATGGCTGGCCTAAAGTTTTTATCATTGGAGACTGGTGAGGGGAGTCTCCAGCATGTCTCTCTCTCTGTCTCTCTCTCTCTCTCATCTTAAACTGTTGTGCTTTATCACTTCCTCTCCGCTACCTCCTCTTCCTCTCCTGCTCTCTCCATTCCTGCTTGGTAGTTAGCCAGTGAGCAGGCACTGGTGTGTGTTTGCAGTTGCCCTTCCTCCTTCTCCCTAGCTATAGTTTGGGTTAAATAAATAACCGTGTGGTTTTCTTTAGTATTGTTATGTGTGTAGGGATTTCTGTGTAGGGCTCTAGCAACTGTATATATTCCACAATTTTTTTCATGTACATTCTTCTTCCATTTCTATTACTTTAGCCAAAGAAAGAAAAGAAGCTAGGATTAGGAACCATAACCACCACAGACACATCGGTGTTTGCTGCTGAGGTATGGTTTTACTTGATCCTCACAACAAATCCTGGGAGGCATGGAGGGCAACATGGTGAATCCTCCATTTTTGCTTGAAGAGGAACTTCACATTGTAAGTGCTGAAGATCACTCAGGTGGTAAATTAAGACACCACACTGGAATCCAGGTCATTGACTCTAAATGTGGGATTCTTGAAAATACAGTGGAGTGTGAATTTGCAAAGGTTTCTCAGGGATTTGGGGCAGACGGCAGCCTGACTCCATCCCACTCCCCCTCCATTCCCAGCTCTAAACCTGTTGTCTGTCCCGAGCCCAGCTGCTGGGGGGCTGGCAGGCAGCTCAGAGCAATTAAGGACTTGGGCTCCATGGTGATTCCAACAACTGGGTGAGGTCTTTAAGAGCAGGCAAGGAACTGTAACAACACATACAAGGACACCCTTCAGCCAAATAAGTGAAGATCAAGGAGAATAATCCGAATAAAGTGGAGCAGCCTGGGAGATATTTGTCAGCTTTAATTAAGGAAACTAAGGTGACTCAAGGGAATTCAAGGATCGTTCAAAGAAGGCTTTGCAATTAAAGGCTATGATTTGAGAGATTCAAGTTAATAATTTTGAAGGCCAAGTAGAAGAAAAAAATCTTTTTTTTTTTTTTTGAGACAGAGTCTCGCTCTGTTGCCCAGGCTGGGGTACAGTGGCGCGATCTTGGCTCACTGCAGCCTCCACCTCCCAGGTTCAAGCAATTATTCTGCCTCAGCCTCCTGAGTAGCTGGGACTATAGGCACACCACCTCACCTGGCTAATTTTTGTAGTAGAGACAGGGTTTCACCATACTGGCCAGACTGGTCTCAAATGCCTGACCTCATGATCTGCCCACCTCGGCCTCCCAAAGTGCTGGGATTACAGGAGTGAGCCACCATGCGCATCAACCTATGATGGATTTATCAGGATGCAACCACATTAATTGAGGAGCAGTTTTACTTGTTTCTATGAATTGAGCATTATGTGTATGTATATATACAAGTTTATAGTCTAAGGTTTGAAAAGACACATGTGAAGGGAAGAGATATATAAAATTTGTATTACTATATATTGGTGTATATGTATATATGTATGATGGTATTGCTTGCAAACCCGCCCCCCCAACTGTGTGTGAGTCTCTTTGTACCTTAGATTGTAAATTTTTTTGTTTTATTTTATTTATTAGTTTTTTGAGAGACAGGGTCTCACTCTGTCACCCAGGCTAGAGTGCAGTGGTACAATCATGGCTCACTGTAGTCTTGAACTCCTAGGCTCAAGGGATCCTCCTGCCTCAACTTCCTGAGTAGTTGGGACTACAGGCACATGCAGCTATGCCCAGCTAATGTTTTAATTTTTGGTAGAGACAGGATCTCACTATATTGCCTAGGCTGGTCTTGAACTTCTGGGCTCAAGCAATCCTCCTACCATAGCCTCCCAAAGTACTGGGACTATAGGTGTGAGTCACCATGCCTGGCCATAGACTATAAGTTTTTAAAGACAAGACCTGCATGTGTTCTTTGAGGATCTTTGTAGGTCCCTCCAGCTGGGGGGATAATTAGCAAATGTAAAATTTGAAGAAGAAGCCACACTTCTGAAGCCATGTTTAGGCCTTCATTACTTCTCTCTCAGACCAATGCTTTCCAAATGTTGATGTACATTCAGATCTCATAGAAATCTTATTAAATGCGGAGTTTGATACAGTAGGTCTGGGGTGGGGCCCTAGGTTCTACATTTCTTTTCTTTTTTCTCTTTTTTGAGATGGCGTCTCACTCTGTCGCCTAGGCTGGAGTGCAGCGGCACAATCTTGGCTCACTGCCGCCTCTGCCTCCCGGGTTCAAGGTAGCTTGTATTCTGAACTTAGAAGGTATTTAAGATTGGTGACTAATTTACTTTTATCTTTCTGTTCTACTTCTTTCTCTTTGTACTCTGGCCAGAACTTTAGGCTCTTGATCAATATTTGTTGAATATTGGCTGCTTAGGGAGGGAAAGAAACCAGGAGAAGTGATCTTGGAAGGGGAAGGTGGCTAACATATTTTTCCTACAAATCACAGCTGCTTCTAGGCAAAGTTGGGAAGATGCATGTGGTCCCCCACTCCCCCAAACCCCCCTATTCCCAGACCCTAGCCTCAGGACTCTCTGTCTCAATCTTGCTGTGAGCTATCCGTCCACAGAGTCCGCAATCCAAATGGGTACTAATAATCATTGCTTTAGTCTGCAAAACATCTCAAAGTTGTTTGTGAAATTCTTCTTTTGGTTCAAACCTGAAAAAACCCAGAGGAGCAACTTTTGAAGAGGTGAAATATTAGATATTAGCAGGCCATGAAAGAAAGTGGGGGCAGGAGAGCCTATCATGAACCCCTCAAATGGCAGAGATTGGCCGCTAGAAGAATCATCGAATAAGAAACGCTAGCAAGGCAGAGGGGCAGAATCATTCCGCCCAAGTGAGGAAGAGGCTGAGCCAATGCTCTGCAGTTTCAAGCGGGCGGCGAGCGGATGGCAAAACAGGCAGGTTTCCACACAATCTTCCTCCCCACTCCCCGTCTGAATTACCCAGCTCTGGGGTGGCAAACCGTGTGTAAGATACTCAGGTTTCTTTTAAAGTGGATCCAAGACAGGGCTGACAGATGAGTGCACAGCACGGACTGGGGAATATTCAACTGGGAGAAACTGAGCAGAAAGAAAAGTAAGCAAACAGCTGAGAGGGCTTCCCATTAGTATTAATTTAGGCATCAAAGAGAAACCTGACAACACAATGAAAGCAGCAGTCAAAGCCCTCGGTTGTAGGAACAGAGGATAATAAGGCAAAATTAAAGAGCTGTAAAACACTCTGCCAGTGCCTCCCCAGAGCCAGGCGTCCCGCTCCTAACTAACGAGCAGGGTGAGGAGGAGGGAGGAAGGAGCCGGAGAACTGGAGAGACGATTTTGCTCCCTATCAGCGTGGGGAAGCAGGAAGGATGGAGGAAGGGAAGGGCCTGCAGCATTGCGTCATGTGGCCTGCTTGGGCCAAGCCACTGTCCCTTTCTCTCACCTCCCCTATGGTGCAGTGTCTGGCCCAAAGAGGGTGTTTGGTGAATGTTTGTGGAACGCCAGTTGCTTGTATGAGGTTGGGTCCCTGTTTAGTTGAGACTTGGCTGATGGTAACTTCTCTGCTTCCTTATTCTTGAGACAGAGTCTGAAGCTGGGAAGAGAACACCAGTTATCTTTTAATGATCTGCAGAGAAAGCAAAAGCAGATAACTAAAATGAGACACCCAACAAATCCCTAGAAATGAAAGCATAACATTCACATGTAAGGGCATGTTTTACTCATCAGGGTACTGTCTAAGTTCCGTTTCTCTTTCCTCCCCACCCCTCCTCCTCCTCCTTCTTCCTTTTTCATTCTTTCCTCCTCCTCCTTCTTCTTCTTCGTCTTCTTCTTTTTTGGTGTGTGAGTGGGCGGCTGGGGGGATAATTAGTAAATGCAAAATTTGAAGAAGAATCCACACTTCTCAAGATGAGTTTAGGCCTTTGTTACTTCTCTCTTAGACCAATGCTTCCAAATTTTGATGTGGATTCAAATCTCATAGAGATCTTGTTAAATGCAGGAGTTTGATGCAGTAGGCCTGGGGTGGGGCCCTAGGTTCTACTTTTCTTTACTTTTCTTTTCTTTCTTTCTTTCTTTTTTTTCTCTCTCTCTCTCTTTCTTAGATGGAGTCTTGCTCTGTTGCCATGCTGGAGTGTAGTGGCACAATCTTGGCTCACTGCAGCCTCTGCCTCCTGGGTTCAAGCAATCCTCCTGCCTCAGCCTGCCAAGTAGCTGGGATTACAGATGCCCACCACCACACCCGGCTAATTTTTGTATTTTTGGTAGAGACAGCCTTCACTATGTTGGTCAGGCTAATCTCGAACTCCTAACCTCAAGTGATCCACCCACCTTGGCCTCCCAAAGTGTTGGGATTACAGGCGTGAACCACTGCGCAAAGCCCTCCATTTCTAACAAGCTCCCAGGGATGTCATTGCTTTTTGGATCATGGTTCTTGGCTCCCTTTGAATCTCCTGGGGAGATTTAAACAATACTAATGATGACTGCCTGATGTGGTGGCTCATGCCTGTAATCCCAGTACTTTGGGAGGATGAGGTGGGAGGATTACTTGAGTCCAGGAGTTTGAGACCAGCCTGGACAACATAGTGAGACCCCATCTCTACAAAAAAATAAGAAAATTAGTCCAGCATGATGGCACATGCCTGTAGTCCCAGATACTCAAGAGTTTGAGGCAGGAGGATTGATTGAGCCTGCGAGGTCAGGACAGCAGTGAGCCGTGATTGTGCCACTGCACTCCTGAGTGATAGAGCAAGAACTTGTCTCAAACAAGAACAAAAACAAAACTGAAGTCAGCGTCCCACTCCAAAGATTCTGATCTTTAACACTGCGTGTGAGAGTTTTCCAGGCCTTCCAGGTGACTTACATGTGTAAGTGAGGGTTGAGAACAGCTGATATGGAGGGTGGAATGGTGGTGTGGAAGCCCATGGACCGGCAGCAGACTCACCCTGGTTTGAATCTGGCCCTGCTGTTGACTTGCCAAGTAACCTTGGGTGTGCACTCCACTATACAAGCCTCAGTTTTCTCATCCATGAGAACAGGGGATAATACTGCCTCCGTCTTAGGATCGTGAGACTCAGCCTGTTTATGCATGAGGTTGCAATTTTTTGAATTTTTGCAATCAGGCCTTGGTGATGACGGTGAGCAGTAGGCTATAAGTAACTCCCACATGCTTAGCATTCCAGTAATGGAACACTAGGCATAAATGCATCTTAAACATGTGTGTTCAGTTCCTAATACAGGGCAGGGTATACATGATTAATCCACATGAACATTTGTTGCCTTCTCTCTTGTTACTTTCTAGTCTAGAAACACGTGGAGCAAGATTAAAACTCAAGATTTGTGATTCAAATTTGGTCAGTAATAAGTTTTGATGGACTTGGATAGTATTTAAAAAATTTAAAAATCTGTCATTTAAATATCCAAAGGTTATATACAAGTCTAGATTTTGGCTTCTTTGGAAGCATATCAAGATTTGGTAATAATGGGCACCATTTGGCCTGCCTGGAGCTGAGGAGCTCTTTCCCCCTTTAGAAAGGGCATTGCCTTTCCATTTGCTGAGCATCTTGTCACTGTCTCCATCACGGCCTCAGTGTCTACATGTGCGCCTACATTACCCCTCCAGCTTTTTCATTTACAGTGCCTGCCTGCACCTCACCAGTATTTGAGCTTGCCCCTTCTGGTCTACAAGCTCACGTCGTAATTCCTCGTCTTCCAGGATCTGGAAGACAAACCACTGGGCATGCGACTTCTTGCCATTTGTTATACAGACTCCAGATTTTCACACAATAGTGCTTAAAGTTTTCTCCCTGGTTCCTGGGAGTGAAATGACTTTCCTTCTTCATATCTTGCTTGTCTCAGTACTTTTTTCCTCAGTACTTTGGTGCATTACAACATGTCCTACAATGCTAAACTGATTCCTGATCCTTTTAAATGAGCATTCTTTCCCCCACCCCTAGAAGATTTAAGGATCTTCTCTTAGTCCCCAGTGTTCTGAAATTTTAACAGGATGTGCTTTGTGTTGTTTTCTTTTCTTCCACTGTTCTGAGCACCCTATGGGCTCTTCATCTGGAAAACTCAGGGAAACTCAGTATGGGAAATTTTCTAAATTGTTTCCATGATGTTATCCTAAGAGGGAGAATGTTTCTTACAACAGTGGGCTGGGATTTCTCAGTTACCACAGGGCAAAAAATTATATATATATTTTAAAAATTTATCACTCCCTCCTCCCACCGCCCAAGATGCTGAAAGGAAAGAAGGCCAAGGGGAAGAAGGTGGCTCTGGCCCCTGCTGTCGTGAAGAAGCAGGAAGCCAAGAAGGTGGTGAATCCCCTGTTTGAGAAAAGGCCTAAGAATTTTGGCATTGGACAGGACATCCAGCCCAAAAGAGACCTCGCCCATGTTGTGAAATGGCCCCGCTATATCAGATTGCTGTGGTAGAGAGCCATCCTCTATAAGCGGCTGAAAGTGCCTCCTGCGATTAACCAGTTCACCCTGCGATTAACCAGACCACCAAACAGCTACTTAGCTGCTTAAGCTGACTCACAAGTACAGACTAGGGATAAAGCAAGAGAAGAAGCAGAGGCTGTTGGCCTGGGCCAAGAAGAAAGCTGCTGGCAAAGGGGACGTCCCCACTAAGAGACCACCTGTCTTTGGAGCAGGAGTTAACACCGTCACCACCTTGGTGGAGAACAAGAAAGCTCAGCTGGTGGTGCTTGCACACGACTTGGATCCCATGGAGCTGGCTGTCTTCTTGCCTGCTCTGTGTCATAAAATGGGGGTCCTTTACTGCATTATCAAGGGGAAGGCAAGACTGGGACATCTAGTCTGCAGGAAGACCTGCACCACTGTCACCTTCACACAGGTTAACTCGGAAGGAGGAGGTGCTTTGGCTAAGCTGGTGGAAGCTATCAGGACCAATTACAACGACAGATACGGTGAGGTCCACCGTCACTGGGGAAGCAATGTCCTGGGTCCCAAGTCTGTAGCTCACATTGCCAAGCTTGACAAGGCAAAGGCTAAAGAACTTGCCACTAAATGGGTTCAATATACACTGTTGAGTTTTCTGTACATAAAAGTAATTATAATAATGCAATTTTTTTTTTTGAGATGGAGTTTCACTTTTGTTACCCTGGCTGGAGTGCAATGGCGCGACCTCGGCTCACCGCAACCTCCGCCTCCTGGGTTCAAGCAATTCTCCTGCCTCAGCCTCCCGAGTAGCTGGGACTACAGGCGTGCACCACCATGCCCAGCTAATTTTTGTATTTTTTAGTAGAGACGGGGTTTCACCTTGTTGACCAGGATGGTCTCGATCTCTTGACCTCATGATCCACCCGCCTCGGCCTCCCAAAGTGCTGGGATTATAGGCGTGAGCCACCACGCCCGGCCCCTGCACATTTTCTTTCAAAAAATTTATCTTTGCATTATTTAGCACTAGCACTGGGCACTGGTGCTCAACAATTGTAAAACCAGAATTGAGATAAGTTTCTTGTGAAGTTGAAGTTTTAGGATTTAAATTTATGACCATATTTGTCGTATTTCTCTGCAAAGGCACAAGATGCTCAGAGTGCTGAGTGACTGGCTCTGCTGGTGGCCCTCGTTCCATCTGAGGGTTCAGTCCAGCCAGATTTCAGAATGATTATCTGTTGATACGAGTACTCCCAAACTTCTCATAATGTTTCCCTGAATTATTCCTCCATAGCCGACTTATTACTGTCTATTTCTTCCCACAACGATGCTGGATTTTTGATGGTTGGGGTGGGTTGTGGGGGCAGGGAATAGTGGTCAAAGAAGGAGGGAGGAGATGCATCCACCAGTTTCCTGCTGAGTTGACAGAAGCATTTCCTGCTTGACCTGCCCTTAGAAAGAACTGCCTGCTAAGGCGTATACTGACAGCTGAGAGAGTTGGGGGCTGAGGGTAGGGCCGGAAAAGATGTATAAACCTGTTGGGAAAACCCAAAGGAATGAAGGTTAAGTGTAGAAATGGTTGAATTTAAATGGAAATTATTTGGAATGCTTTATAGGGATAGTTTATCTTTTAACTCAAGATTTATATTTGAAAGGTTTATGGTTATAGAGAAGAGGAATATTCAAATACCTTCTTTAAAAAATGAACAAAAATGTCATTCTCACTTCCAAAACACTGCACTTAATTTTAGATTAGTAATAAGTAAGACATCTGGATGGAACTGAAGTGTTTCTGAAGAATTTTGGGAGCTGGGCAGGCTTTTCTGCAAATGAACAGCAGGCTCTGTTTTAAAAACATATTTTGTGATGTCTAAAGAGACAACCTAGGCCTGGTTTCCCATTCTTTTCTCCCTGGGTTAACTTCACCAACCACAGAAACTTTACGTAGTATCTTTGGGGCCTACTCCTTATAAGAGGTGATCTAGACCTGGCTCATTATTTAGACCTAAAAAGGAGGGGGAGGCTGGGTGCTGGTGGCTCATGCCTATAATCCCAGCACTTTAGGAGGCTGAGACAGGAGGATGGTTTGAGGCCAGGAGTTTAAGACCAGCCTGGGCAACATAGTGAAACTCTGTCTCTGCAAAAAAGTGAAAAATGTAAAAAGGAGGAGAAGGAGTGAAAACAAAGCCAACTTTTTATGAAATCTGTTTTAGTTTAAACTCAAGATAAAAAGGATACCCCATAAAGAACAGCAGCTGTAGGATTAGGTGAGGAAGGATTGTTGAAAATGGACAACCCAGCCTTTTTTTTTTTTCCTGTTTATCTGCTGCTTCCACAGGAGCCATCCCAGAATTGTGGGTCTCAATGGCCTTCAATCCAGTTTTGCTCTGTTCCCTTCCACAAATATTGATGACATAGTCAGCCTGGCTGTCCCCATGTCCTCTGTTCAATACCCTGCTTGACCACAAGGTAATGCAGAGGAAATATAACATAGAGCTCTAATAATATTTCTTGTAGTTTCAGAAGTTAAATAGATATTGTGAAGTCCACTCATTTTGTCCCCAGTATGTACAGGTGGCTTTGGGAACATCGACTCTGGGCGAGGCACTGGGTTGTTCCCCATGAAAGGAGCACAAAAGAGGAATGGCAGTGACTTTCAAGAAATTCTTATGAAATGAATGGATGAAAGGCCAGCACAACAAACCCATATACAGATTATCAAATGTGTATGATTTCTGCTATGGACGAAGCTCTTGTAAGGAGAGTCCTCCAAGCTCTTGGAGCAAGGAATCCGCTCCAGGAGATGGTGTTGAGAGCATATCCCAATCCACCTTCCCCCATTCATGTCTCATCCCTTGGCCATTGCATGGGGCATGTATTCTCTCTTCAAGTAGATTCTGGGTTGAGAAGGGCCCATGGAACTTTGACTCTTGTACTTAGGTGTAACTTGAGTTTTTATTTTATTTGTAACAGAATCCTCTCCTTAGGTAATGGGCTACTTTTCACCAACCGTGTGGATTTTTCTCCTTAGAGCTCTTGTAGCCTCCATCCCCGCTGTGTGAAGGGTGGAATACAACTCCTGCTCTTGCGGTGTGTTGTTTCATTAGCATTGCACTTCTGGAATACTGCTGTTTGGGAACTACTTTCATGCCATTTCATTGCTCAAGAAGGATACTGGTTAAATTTCCAAACTTAGAGATAGTCCTTATGGTTCCATCATTTTATTTGTTTAATTATAGACAAAAAACCCACAGCACTGAAGATAAGCATGCCACCTGAACAACCAGGCTGCCTGAAATCCTGTCTAACCCTGGGAGCATTGCAGTTGCATGAGTGCAAAAGGAGGGAGTTCTGCTGAAGGCAAAAATGAAGTCTGTCTGGTCCGGCTGAGTACCCATACCTGGCTCAGGCCTGGCACATAGTGCATGCTTAATAAATATTTGTTCAATGAAGGAGAGAAAACAGGAAATGCAATTTAATAACGCTCCCCAGTCCTTGAAAATATTCTTGTCTGTATCATATTCTGACACAGCTGGTATCTAATGGACAGCCAGTAGGTACAAGGCTCCATGTTTCACATTTGTCAATTCATTGAATCCTTCTGGCCATCCTGTGAGCTTGCTTAAAAAATCAAATCTAACAATTATAGTTCTCCCACCAGACTTGAGTAGAATATGGTTGCTAACTTTTCCCAAACTTTTCTGTAATGTCAGGTTTTACCTATAAAAATTCAAGGCAGGTTGGGACAAAATTTCTTTAGCAGCCTCTGGAAGCTGAACACATTTCCCTGTTGCAGCCTGACGACAGAGTAGTTCTCTGGGGTGTTATCTGCTCTTACAGTTAAAAAATATTGTAAAAGTAATAATATGCTTTGCCAAACATTCAAACCACACGGAAGCATATTTAAGCAAAAAAGTGACATGCCTGGTCCCATCTCTCTTCCCCAGACCTTTCTCTGTGAACTTTATTCACCATAGGTGGCTACCACAGCCGCCCATCATCTTCGGATGTTTCTCTGGACTTCTTCTCGGCCTTTTTCTAAGAGCATAGTATTCACATTGCCTTGCAACCTTGGTTCTTAAATTTAACCATATGTTGTAGACATCACCCAGGTCAGTACATTTGATTTAACCCGTTTTTTTTATTGGCTGCCAAGCAGTGACGAGCTGCCAGTAGCTAACATTTGTTGATTGTGTCTATGTACCAAGTACCAGGTGTCATTTTTATTTTATTCTCACAAAAACCATATGAGGTGGGTACCTTTTTCCACCCTATTTTTATATGAGGAAGCTGAGGCTTTTAAAAAATTAGAATCCACTTAACTGGTCCCTATTAAGGCCTAGTTAATTGAATATGTATTTATACATGCATAAACACACATATCTGTAGGGTAAGTCTTGGATTCATTCATCCTACACTGGTTTTTGAGAGCCCGCTATGTGCCAGGAAATGTCGTAGGCACTAGGAATACTGTGTTGAAGATGATATGGACCCCGCTTCAGCGGTGCTTATACGCTAGTGCCTAAACAGACGAGAGTCCAGACGGCAGGTGGGCAGGTGGGGACGTAAGCTAAGAACAAGACAGCAGAGGGAATGGGGAGTGACCCAGTTGCTATTCTAGAGTGTGTGGTCAGGAAAGACTTCTTTGATGAGAGATCTGAATGAAGCAAGGGAGAGAACATTCTGGAACAGGATAACAAAGATTGAAATGTGTCTGGCAGGTTCAAGGAAAGAAAAACATATTAAGGATAACTCCAGGGTTTCAGAAGTTCACTAATATGCTGAGTGGCAGGACCATTTACTAAGAGGGAATGGGGAGCTGGGCAGGTTTGAGAAGGTAAGGGAAGGCAAGAAGAGTTCCACTGTGGACTGACGTTTACTGTGTCTATTACACATCCAAAGGGAGGTGTTCAGCGAGGAGCCTGGGGCGCAGAGGAGAGGTCAGGGCTGGAGGCTTAATTTGGCCACTGTCAGTCTATGGGAGATGTTGAGCGAATGACTGAATGACCGAGTGAAAGAGGCAGAGAAGACTAGAATTTCTAAGTCAAGGAAATGCAAACATATTCCTAAATGTTGTCAAATTGTTCTTGAAAAAGTTTTGCCAACTTACACTTATACCCAGGGGTGAAAAATAAACCCTTGTTTCCATTTAAATTTGTATTTATTTACTATGAAATAAATTGAGCACATTTCCAATGTTTTATTGGCCCTTTACTCGATTTTATCCTGTGATATACCTCTTCATGCCCTTTGCCCATCTTATTGATTTATAAGAATATTGATTTATAGGATTTATTGATATGTACATTCATTGATTTATAAGAGCTCTTAGAATATTTACATTTAAGAACATTAATCCTTTGTCATAGGTTTGACAGTTTTTAAAATTTTTTCTTCTGATTTTCAAAGTGCTTTTTGCAGTTCAGAAGATAAAATTTTTTATGTAGTCAAGTTTAATAATATTTTTTCTTTTTAAATCTTCTGAATTTAATACAGCAGTCTTTTATAATCTAAGATGACAATAGGATTCCCTCAGGTTTTCTTGTAATTGAAAGTTTCTAGTGCGTCTTTGATTTCTTTTATTTTCACGGCAGAGTTACTCAGCAAAGGAATCCATGGAACTAACTTCTTTTTAGGCTCATTTGGCAACGGCTCACCGCTGGTGAAGCAGGAGGAGGTGAAAAAGCAGCTGCCAAACTTTTGGTTGTGCGCAGAGCCCAGCACATGATAGGGGCTTAACATATCTTTACCGAAGGAATGCTCTGCTGGCTTTCGTCTTAACCCAGCAGGGCTAAAGCTCTTTATAGTTGCCAAATACTTCCCTGATGTTATCTCTTCCAGAGCTCCAGCCTTTCCTGAAGTAGAAAGAGGGGCCTGGAGGAGGCCAAGGTGACTTGGTCAGCACTGACCAGAGCTGGGGACAACAGCGTTATAGAGGAAACACCTTACAGATGCCACTGGGGCAGTTCCTTTTCACCCTTCTAGGATTTGGTGACTGGAGAATTTCCAATAAACGATTGCAATTTCTACTCTGGAGCTCGCTTTAAGGAAGGAGAAAGGGTTTGCTACTCTAAACAAACCATATTATAGGCAAAATGCATTTTGTTCTGCAAGCAGTTTGCTAGTTGTGTGTGTGTGTGTGTGTGTGTGTGTGTGTGTGTGTGTGTTTTGGGGGGGTGTCCTGGTGTGGTTTCGAGTCCTTTTCTTGTCACTTTCTGCCATCTACCGGCCACAGCACAAAATACTCTGGAATGACTTCAATGAGGCCTATGAGGAAGGAGGCGTTATTCTTGTACCTTCTCAATCTGAAATGTAATTTTCCAGATAAATTGTGTCATAATTCACCAGGATCCAAAATTTATTTTTTTTTTTTCAAAATAACAGTTCTAAAGGAACTGAATTATCTGGGCAATGACTTTATTATTTTTGTTCCCTTGTCTGAGAAGCAGTATTTGAACTCTGACCACCTGAGTTTAAATATTGGCTCTACAATTTATTGTTTGTGTGACCTTGAGCAAGAAGCTCAACTTCTCCGTGCCTTCTCCTCCTCATTTGCAACGTGAAGTTGATACTAGATCTTGCCTCTTAGGGTTTGGCTTAGATTATGTGAGTTCTCAAATACAAAGCTTGTAGTATCTTGCACTGCAAGAGTACCCCATAAATGTTATCTGTTATTTGCTTGAAATCTACGTGAGTTTAGGCAGGCATTACTCTGGAACGTAGAGAATTCCATAAATTAGATATTTATAACCTATGCCCAATATTTGTGTAGCAATTTTGTTTCCATCTGCTTGCATTTTAACTCTGGAAATTCAGCTCAAAAACAGTAGCCTCTTTTCTGGAGCCCTCTTTATTACCTCCTGCTGGAAGAATCCATATTCCCTCTGAGGTCCCATAGCCCAGTATCTGGGCCTCTCTTGGACTGACGATTTCACCTTGGAATGTAGACTTGTCTTGCCTTGTACACTGCCTGGGTCCCTGAGGGTAAGAAGCAGTCTGATTCATCATTGTCTCTCACAGTTTCCCTTACACTATGTTATTCAGCAACTACTCAACAAATGTTTGTTGAAAAACCGAATGAATAATCTCATTTGATTCTCCCAGGAATCCTGAGCTAGGTACAGCAGATGTGTATTGTGCACATTGAATGGATGAGGAATTGTGAGACTTGCCCCAGAGAAGATGGAATGGTAGCACTAGGGCTAGAATTCGAGGCTGGGGAGTCTGTGACACAGCAAAAATGTAAATGAAGGAGACTCAGCGGATCAACATAGAGAAGAAGGCTCATCCCCAGCCCATATGCAATGAAGACTAATTTTGGTGGGACTAGGAGGAAGAGTTCATATCTGACGCTGATCTTCTGGCTGTCAAGCCTCATCCAATAACCACGGAACTGCATTTTCATAGCCTGATGCCAACTTCCACATTTCCACCATCTCATTAATGATTGTCAGTCTCATAACTAATACTTTGAGTCGAGATGTCAAAATATTTATTTCTTAAAATCACTTACAATTGTCAAGGGGCCAGAGACTCCCATCAGAACATCCCTGTTACCTGTGATTAGTTACAAAGATCCTAGCTCTACTGAGCACCAGGGACCAAGAAGATGTCTCTATTTTGTTATTCTCTATTACATTTTCATCCTTTACTTCCAAGGATGAAGGCCAAGTGAGTCTCTCTTGACGATGTTCAACCTTCTTTCAACAAGAGCTTATGGAGCACCTGCTATGGTCCATGCTGTGCTGGATGCAAGGGGAAGATGTGGTCCTCGTCCTCTTGCTTACAACCAGGTGGAAAGCCAATTGCACATATGAGTGATTGATATCAGTCAGTCTGGAGGTTTTGATTTTAACTGGATAACTCAACCTAAACATTTTTTTCTTAAGTGTAACTCTTTGGGTGATTTCAGACATACAGAGGCTGACTGGACAAGGAATCTATTCCTCTTTCTAATATGTCTTGTCTTTAGGTTCACTTTCACATTCTATCATAAAAGGTAACCAAGTACCAAGAAAAGGCAACCTTTTCCCACACCTGCAGCTACTGGCTGATCATTACTGCAAAGAGAAGGCCTCCAGCTGAGAATAAAAGTGATACATCTTTACAGTTTAAGAAATACCCTTCCCTTGTGTCAGACACCAAATTTCAGATTTGTAGAGAGGTGAGACTACATAGCTAGGAGATATTATGGATCCTAGTGAAACATTCTAACCCCAGAAGTAGGGGTAGCACATGGCAGTGTTGTTAGGACCTGATGAGACATTAGTGTCCCTCTGGAACCTGGGGCTACTGGAGAAATTGGCCCGTATTCCCCAAGGACACCATAGCTGTGGAGGTTACATGGGATTATCAGCCCAGCCAACAGACACTGTACATGTCAGCGGTGGTATGATGCCAACCCTTGGGTGTGGAGTAGATGGGACAAAGAAAGTGGAGAGTTTTCTTCTCTGTCCAGCTCTCTTACATAACTCAACTTTGGCTCCCAATCCCCCTGACCCCCACTGCTGATTTTCTGTAGCCCATCCAAGCAAATGAGATCAGAGAACCAAACCAGGCCAGAAATGTGACATCTTTTTCCTCCCTATTCCTCAGGTCTATGATTTTCACCAGTGTAGCCAGGAGAGAGAGCTCTGAATGAAGAGGAACTGAGACATTGATACCCAAATATCATAGATCATGCTAAATTTTGAAAGCTGGATAATGTAAGTGGTTGGCTCTCAGCAGAGCAAAGTGGAAAAATGTGAGGCAGACAGAAGGTGCTTGAATCTCCCACTATTAGCTTTGTAGCCACAAGCAATTCATTTACCCCTTCGTATTTGTTTCCTTATTCGAAAAATGGAGATGCTAATATATCCCTTTCAGATCTGTTGTAAGGATTAAAAATGTATGAAAGCATGGCGCATCTATTATCATTGTGGAGAATATGCCGTCTCGTCCTCAAGAGATTTGTAGTGTAGTTTGGAGAGCTAAGACCATCATAACAATCACAAGAATGTGTGGCCTGTAACAAACAAATGCCTGCGTAAGACAGAGAGAAGTTGAAAGTAGGGAGAGAATCGTCCGCCAATTCTGCTACATCTGCTTAGCTTTGTCCAAGCACATTTATTAATCATCTATCATGTCCCAGGCTATAGTATCGTAGTAGTGCAATTTACAGGTTCAGGAGTAGTGCAATTCACAGGTTCAGAAAGACCTGGCTTTGAATCCTGTCTCTACCACTTACCAGAGATATGACTTTGGCCATTACTTAAACCCTCTGAGTTTATTACTGAGTGTCCTCATCTGCAGAATAAGGTTGTTAATACTACCTGGCTCATAGGTTGCTGTGAGGAATAAATGAATTAATGCATGTAAAGGAAACAGGAAAGTCCCTGAAAGTGCCCAATGAACAGTTACGGCTATCATCATCATTGTCACCACCACCAGCACCACCAGTCCCTATGCTTAATGTCAGGGATTTAAAAAGTGAATGATACATTTTCTGCTCTGAAGTACTTCACAGTTCAGTAGATCCTGGTATTCCGTTGAATCCCAGTAGCCTTCGGTAGGTGATCCAGGCGAACATAACCTATTTTTCTAGAACAGGAACAAATTTTGTTTAGGAAATTTGCAATATTTTGTACCTAGAGCAGGGCATGGACTCTTACCTAACCACACCTCCTTTGGGAATGTGCTTCCATGTGAAACTGAGATAGAGATTTGAGTCTTTTCTAGGCCTACTGGTTTTTACAGAAGTGAAATTTATCCTGTTCAGACCTTATAATTATGTAAGTGAACAGATTTATTTACAGATTAGGAGTCTGAACTACTGTATCCTTTAATATATATATATATTTTTGCATAGCTGTGGTTTATATATTCCAGGGTATTCTAGAGTTCCAAAAAAATGATTGAGCTGCAATTGTACTGTGTAAGATTAGGAAAGACTGTACTGCATTTAATTAGGAAAGTAGCATTTTTAGCATTTAATTTCATAAAAGTCATAAACTGTGCTTCAGAAAAAGGATTTCCTAGTATCTGAACTCAGAATTGAGGATTTCACTCCTGGTTTATGGGGTTGGAGTGGGAGAATCACGAGAGCTTGTTAAAGTCATTTAATCTAAGAAGGTCTAATGGTTAAGTGCAACTCTTCTCAGAGGTAGGGGCTAGACAATTGGCTTTAAAGTTTCTTTTACTTTGCAGTGTTTAGCTCAGTTGATGGAAAGATGAACACAGAAGAGTTAAGTGGGAACTCCCACCAATCACAGGCTACATGGAATTCTCATAAGAAGTTTTTCAAAGCTGTCCCCAAACTATCTATAACAAATTAGCATCCACTAAGGAGAAGGACATCTGTGTATTTTTAGATAGAAAAGTGCTGTCTCCTCATCACTTTGTAGAAAATGCTTTTCTCTCTGCTTCCTCTCATTGGGCCTTCTGATAGAGGGGAAAGGAGCTACCTGGTAAATAAAGATAAGCTGTGCTTATTAGCAGAGATTTGCAAGGAAAGTGGCTGTTTAAAAAGGGATAAGGGGGTCATTGTGTTCCTCTGGCTCTAAAGCAGGGACTCATTTTCCCCATCCAGGGCAGGGCAGCCACGAGGAGCTGAGCGGGTTGCTGGCCACTCCAGGGTGACCTATCCTTCACATGGAGGAAGCTGCACTCCCTTCATCGCGGGAATCCTCAGGCCTTTGAAGCTGCCAAGTTGTCCTCACAGTAGGTGTCTTCCGTGAAGGACTGATGCTCTGCCAGGAAAGTAAAACCCAGTGATTTTTAGCAGGCCCTTTGGAATAAAAGAGGCAGGGCAGCTGTGCGGTGCAGCCCTGGTGCCAGGCTCACATCCGACGGAACTGCCATTGTTGGGTCACCTCCCTTGGCTCTTGGCTCCCCGCTGAGTGAGGACCGGGACTCTTTAGGGCTTTTCTACAAGTTGTTGGGAGGATCAGGTAAACAGTTGGCTATGGAAATGGTGGGAGAGGTCATGTCTGTGGGATGCCTAACCTCTGGTTCTAAACTGAGGTTGGTCAGCTCTCCAGATGTTTTTATGCACAGATGTTTGCCAACAGGAAGACAAAGCAATCTCTTGACTCCATGTTGCTGTTTCCATCTGATTGTTCTGGAGAAACTGGTCTGTGCTATCAGGTTTGCATTTGGACCTGACGAAGTGATCTAAGACAAAAGCCAAAGGCATCCAAATTTCTCTATCTAATGTTCATCTCCAGCAAATTCCACTTCCCCGCCATCTGCATCACGAGCTGTGTGAAGTGAGCAGAGACCTCTGTGCTGAGGCCAATGGGTCTGCTCTTTGTCCCCATGAGCTCAGCTTATCCCAATTGTGCTGACTCTGTGGGATTCCCAGAAAATAAAAGCCAGCAACAAAGCACCAGGAACATGACCTGGTCCCCTTGAGACTGGCCTCCCTCCCAAATGCCCGCCGCCGTCTGTGGGTAGACGGGAAGGCGTGCTTAGAAAGGTTATGCTGAGGAATGTGGCTACCTCTGCAGGCCCTGCATCCTCTTCTCAGGGTAAACTTAGGAGGTAGAGCGGACGTGTGTGTATCTGATGCCGCAGACGGTGTCATGACGCAGAACGCAAAGACTGTTTGCTGGTGTTAGTTGCATATCAGTTGTCATCCCCTAGCCCCACCTCCTATGAGTTTTTTGCTTAAGATATTTCAAATATTGTCTGGATATTTGGTTCTTTCTGAGGAATAAAGAATAGTTGTGCACTGAATGGTACTGAAACATCTGTTTACAACTGCGATTTTAATTGCTTGGAAATGCAGAAATGCGGTTTTTAAATGTCCTGACTCCATCTCTTCCTGGCAGTTTCTCTTTAGGCTTCCTTTGCAAAAATAGAGATCCCAAGATACTTGTGGACTAAAGCTGCAATTGAAGAATACCCTCAGTTAGAGGTGGGTTTACCACGAATGAATAACACTTAAACTGCTGGGCTTCTCACTTTCACAGGTTACTTTCAAGGACCTGAGAAGGGGTCTGATGATGTGGTCACATGGTCCCATGTTTTTGTTAAAACTGTGAAAATAAGACTTTTTAATATCGTTTTCCTTAAAAAGGGTGCCCCAATTGTATACGCTTTAGGTCCCTGAACAAAATTTCAGAGCATGTGAGTAATTTCTTATTGCTGCCAGTCTTCATCTTAATAAGAGAATATAAATTAGGCTAACAGAATAATTTAGGAGAGATTTTTTTTTTTTGCAATTGCCATTATCCTCTCAATATGCAAAACACCATTTATTATACTTGGATTTGTCTTGAGAAAAATTGCTGCAGATGATTGAAGAGTTTCTGGAGGATTTCACAATGCTAAATAATGGGGAAGAAAATAATACCTCATATTTCATGATAGAAAGGGCTGCCTCCTTGTTATTTGGTGAAACATGAGCTATTGACAAAAGAACTGCAAGGCATATCCTCTGGGCCCTTTCTTCAGGACTGGGAAAAATGAGAGGAATGTTTGGAATGACATAGGGGCCTTCATATTTCCTCTGCTCCTTTAATTTATCAATTTTGGGGGTGGGAAGTCTTGGGCCTACGCATTTCCTGTGTTTGACCTTGGTGAATCCAGTGGTTCCAGATTAATCAGGGAGCCAATAAGATCCCTAGGGCAGTGTGTGGGCTTGGGAGGGGGCCTGAGTTTCTTGAGGGTCTGTGTTTGAGTTTCTTGAGGCTCAGTGAGTTCCTGGAGGGTCTGTGTTGCTTGGACCCCAACTCTGTTCCTTATAACTGCACCATCATGAGGGAAGCTTGCAGAGGCAGGACTTGGGAATATCATGTGCCCCAGGATTTGGTCAGTGTGTTAATGTACCCCCCTCTTTTCTTCTTGCTTTCCCTATGTGTTTTAAATTAATTCAATAACCCATGTGATCAGAGCATTTAACTTGCTCTGTGAGCCTTTCTGTTCTGTGACCTCTGAGGTAGTCTGCCTGGTAGTATCAATGGATCCTACCACTGAATCCAGGTGAGTTCCTGCATGACCTCATTAATCAGGGTTATTTAACTCTAGTAATAATAACTGCTAAATTTAACAGGTGTAACAAACTTTGGATTTTTTGCTCAACAACAATTTAATGTGGATTCTTTTTCAGGCAGCTTTTCAGAGTAGGTCTTCTTAAAGCTCTGATTTGATGACATAGAATCCTTCCATCTTTTGGCTGCACCTCCTTTAATCATTAGAATTCTCTCCATTAAATGGGCAGATGGGGAGGATTATATGTGGGAGGGTTTCATGGGCCACAACTGGAAGTGGTGCACATTATTCCCACCCACATTCTATTGGCCCAAACTAGGACACATGGCTGTGCCCAGGTGAGAGGGAGGCTGGAAAATGTAGCCTAGCCATGCGACAAGAAGCAAAAGGGAAACTGGGTTGTCAACACTCAACCATCGTGACAACAAACCAGTACCAACTATGAAGGAAGCATGTAGAATCTTCTGCCTCAAAATTAGTGTTGCAAGATTATTCTAATTATTTGTCTTGGGGCAAGGCAGTTGAAGGTAGTGCCTTCTTAAGCCAATTAAAAATGACACAAACAGGCTAGGCATGGTGGCTCAAGCCTGTAATCCCAGCAGTTTGGGAGGCCAAGGTGGGAGGATTGCTTGAGGTCAGGAGTTTGAGATCATCCTGGGCAACATATAGCAAGACCTCATCTCTACAAAAATAATTCAAAAAAAAAAAAAGCTAGATATGGTAGCATGTGCTTATAGTCCCAGCTACTTGGGAGAGAAGCTGAAGGAGGAGAATCACTTGAGCCCAGGAGGTTGAGGCTGCAGCGAGCCATGAATGTGCCAATGCACTCCAGCATGGGTGACAGAGCAAGACCCTATCTTAAAAAAAAAAAAAGACAACTAGTCAATATGATTTTGGCAAAATGAATAAACACAGATTTAGGCAGCTACTTGTTATACATTTTCATCAATGGTATAATATATTGGTACAATTCTGCTGTCTGGTAAGGTGTTTGCAGCATGATCTTTTAAGATTATATTGAATCATAGAATAATTTCAGCAAATAACTGGGTAGAATAATGTAATTTTAGAATTAGAAGAAACCTTAGAAATCACTTAATCAGAAGTTTTGATGGATGATGAAACTAACTGAAAGTAAACCAGAGGGAAGGTACATTTCCTGATCTTCTATGATGCTTTGATGTTAATGTTCTCTCCCTTTCACAGAGAAGCATAATGACTTGACTTACCCAAAGTCACACAGTAGTGAGACAAGTGAGATTGGGACCCCATGCTTCAAATTCGAAGTCAATAAGCTCTTTACGTATATTTAATTGACACCTCCCTCTGTATATAACACATCCATTCATGCCCCTCTTCCTAGCAATTCATGTGAGCTTAATTTACAGTCCGCTGAAATGGAAGGAAGATATGATTAACATGCATCATTCTCAAAATGTGAGGCTAGCAGGTCTGTGGTGCTACATCTATAATAGCATCATTTTCACGGTTTGTACGCTGTTTTGCAAATAGCCCGAAAGTATTTTGTGTGGTGGTCACCAATTTCCAAGAGAAATGAGATCTTCTTTTCACTGGTCTGGAAAAGAGCAAGTTGCAGTGGCTGACTTCAGAATGACCCATTGTTCCAAGCCTAACAGGTGCAGGTTTTGACACTAAGGGTCGGATCCCATTACCACTCGAGTTGCATGGATCACTGATCTCGAAAGGGGTCTGCACACACGTCAGTGTGGGATCTGTCCTTTAGGAGCCACGGTCACTAATCTGAATAGCTATTTAGGGTGTGAATGGCATTTAGCTGGCGTCCCTCCATTCTTCCATGCTCATTGAAGAATCTCAGTCCTTCTCCTTCTGCTCATTGGAACTGACACTTCCCAGGCCAGAGGGATGACCAGCGTGAGTCATAGAGATGAGATCTTCATCGTGAAGGACAGGGTACAGTTTGAGGCCAACTGGGAGTGAAAGAAAGCACGTTACGCTATTGGGACTTCAGGCTTATGGTTGTGCCTCCATCACAGCAGACACACAGTGACAGGGAATATCTCAAAGATACCTTGGTTTAAAAGTTGGTTGATCCAATCAAGTCATTTTATAATAGCCTGTTAAAAAAAAAATGAATCTTTCACCTCTCCTGGGTATACCACTCTTGTCCACTCATGATTTCTCAAATAATCAGGCACTTCCTCTCTGAAGTTGGTTTAATTTTTTTCTGTTTTCATTTTATTCTGTTTAGTGTGTAGTTTGCTTTTGTATGCATGAAGGTCATATTTATCACTTTGACTAATTTCTTGAAATTAAAACATGAGAAATGGCACTACAAATGTTTTAGGAATCCAACTGAGTTTTGAGGGCATGTGGCCACTGTATGGTGATTTCATGGAGTAAAGTTGTTTGCTATTGGGTGCAAATGAGATATTCATCACTGTCAAATCCCTAGTTATTGTCAGTTGCCTAACTAATTCTCTATTGATTAATTGAAGGCAGAAATAGTATTACATAGAAGCATCAAAATAACTTTCGTTTAGAGAGGCCAGGGTTTTGATTAGCTAGCTAGTCCATCTATTTTAATTGAAGTAGATGCAGTCTACAATTGTGGATGTGATTACAACAAATGATGCCAACATGGGGAATGATCACTTCCTTTATATACTTTGAGGATATCATGAGTGATCTTTTCAAAAAAACAACACTTTGAAAAGTTTTCCCTGGGTTCCAAGGCTTTATGTAGACATCAATGGGAGTGGAGAATCATCAGGTGACTGCTATATTGCTTGACTTTTGGCCATCAGCTCTTAATGACTGCTACTAGGTCATTCTGGGAAGGCTGTTGAGCTGCTTCCAGGGTCCCAGGAGGCAGCCTGAGGCTCTGCAGCTCTCTGCCTTGTTTAATCACACTGCATTCACTTCTCTGAGCTCCAGTTGCCTATCTGGGGCGCTATTTTGGAAGCAAGGCACAAGACCTGATTTTGGATCCACAGACTTATCAGGAAGGATTCTGTCTCCTTCCACCCCAGGAAGACAAAGTACGAGCTCTCCATTTCTCAGAGGCAACAAGCTTCCAAGTTCTGTCCTTATCTCCTTTTCAACTCTCTTCCCATCTAGGGTTAGCTTTTGTCATTTTCAGTGTACGTTTGGGATGTAGAAATGGTAGTGGTCAAGATGGAGAATTTTTGCTCTTTTCTACTGTGCATTTTCCAAAATTTTTGTTTAGGTCCCATGTTCTGTTCATTTCTTTTGAAAGGTAGGCTTTTTATTTTTTTTTTTTGAGACGGAGTTTCGCTCTTGTTATCCAGGCTGGAGTGCAGTGGCGTGATCTCGGCTCACCGCAACCTCCGCCTCCTGGGTTCAAGCAATTCTCCTGCCTCAGCCTCCCGAGTAGCTGGGACTACAGGCACGCGCCACCATGCCCAGCTAATTTTTGCATTTTTAGTAGAGACGGGGTTTCACCTTGTTGACCAGGATGGTCTCGATCTCTTGACCCTAGTGATCCACCCGCCTCGGCCTCCCAAAGTGCTGGGATTACAGGCGTGAGCCACCGCGCCCGGCCTGAAAGGTAGGCTTTTTTGTCCGGATTCCTACCTTGTAATCTCTTTCCTGAGGTATCCAGAAAGGTCTAGCTCAGAGTCCTTCACCACAGATGCACATTACTATGACTCTGAGCAATAACATCAAATACAAATGCAAAAGTCCACTGGCAGGGGCTCTGATTTGGTTGGCGTAAGGTGGGGCACAGACATTGGTATTGTTTTGAAAACTCCTCAGCAGGTTTTAACTATAGTCAGGTTCAAGAACTACTAGTCTAGCTGAATTGTTAAAGAAAGGTCCAAAGTATTAAAGAAAATGCAGGGAAAACATTGGCTAATATCGCAAAGCATTATCTAGGCCAGTAGGTCAGGATTGCATTTGGAAGAATTGTGAATGCCCTATAAATTTCGACTTTGTCAGGTTTAGAATACAAAACTTTGAAAGAGAAAGTTAATTAATGTTAACTTGCCTCCCCTAGGTTAAGTGCTATACTTTATTTATCTATTTATTTTAAAAATCTCATTGTAAATTGACAAATTATAGTTGTATTATTTATGGGGTACAAAGTGATATTATGGTCTGTCAATACAATGTGGAATAATGAAATCAAGACAATGAATATATCCATCACCTCAAATGCATATCATTTTTTTTTGTGTGAGAACATTTGAAATTTACTCTCTTAGTAATGTATAATATATTATTAACTAATATAATTAACAATAATGTATATTAGCAACAGACCTAAAAAACTATATTCTTCCTGTCTTACAAGGCTTTGTATCCTTTGACTATCATCTTCTCATTCCCCCCATTCCCTACGCTCTGGTAACCATTATTATACTCTCTGCTTCCAGGAGTCCAATTGTTTTAGATTCCATATATAAATGAGAACATGCAGTATTTGTGTTTCCGTGTCTGGCTTACTTTACTTTTTGTTGTGGCAAATGACAGAATTTCTTTGTTTTTTAAGGCTAAATAGTATTCCCGGTGTATATGTAGCATATTTTCTTTATTCATTCATCAGCTGCTGAATACACAGGTTGATTCCATAATTTGGCTATTGTGAATAGTGCTGCAATGATTATGGGCGTGCAGACATTTCTTTGACATGCTGGTTTCAAATTTTTTTGGTAAATACTCAGAAGTGGAATTGCTGGATCATACGGTAATTCTATTTTCAGTTTGTTGAGGAACCTCCATACAGTTTTCCGTAATGGCTTTACTAATTAACATTTCCACCAACTGTGTACAAGGGTTCCCATTTCTCCACATCCTCACCAACTCTTGTTATCTTTCATTTAGCTAGTAGCCATTCTCACAGGTGTGCAGTACTGTCTCATTGTGGTTTTCACTTGCATTTCCTTAATGATTAGCAATGTTAAGCATTTTTTTTTGTAAATACATTGGCCATTTGTGTGTCTTCTTTTGAGAAGTGTCTATTCATGTCCCTCGCCCATTGCGATGCTTTACCTATTCAATTTTAGCTTGAGATGAATCGTGTAAGGTAGATCTTATTGCCCTTGATTTTGTAGATAGGGAAATCTGGCTTAGTGAGATTACAGGAATGTCTCAAGGTCATTGGACATAAAAATAGCAAGTCGCTGATTAGACGCCAGTCTGTCTCCTTTAAAACCCAGGCTGTTTTGAAATGCTGTTGCCTCCCAAAGTGAAATAATAAGATAGTATATTAATTGAACAAATGAGTGAATAGTTCTGTTAACAAAATAGCTGAAGGTCAAAAAATTAGCTCTAAGGAAATGAATTAGCTTATTGGCTGTGGCTGTCTTCTCTTTTGGGTTCTTGTTGTTGTTTGTTGAATGGTTACTATTGGTTAGATCTTAAGCTTCCTTTCAACATGGGTAAAACAGGTGAAGTATCCCTTATCCAAAATGCTT
The DNA here is from genome assembly GCF_030222135.1 of Aotus nancymaae. Lineage (NCBI taxonomy): Eukaryota > Metazoa > Chordata > Mammalia > Primates > Aotidae > Aotus > Aotus nancymaae. Next base: position 2,669,412 of record NW_026988445.1, on the reverse strand, counting down.
TGGACCAGAAGTGTTCTGAATTTTGAATTTTTTCAGATTTGGAATATTTACATTCTATACTAACTGACTGAGCATTCCTGATCTGGAGATGCAAAATCCAAAGTGCCCCAATGAACGTTCGTTTTGAGCATCATGATGGTGCACAAAAGTTTCTGATTTTATGATTTGGAGCATTTCAGATTCTGAATTTTCAGATTAGGGATACTCAACCTGTGTAGAGAACCAGAATTTAACACAAATAATACCCTTGCTTGTACTTGCTCTACAAAAATATAATTATTTAGGAAGTAATCAGTTTCATAATTAATTTTAGCATTATTTTGCACAAGTGGAATATAATATTACAGTTAGAGCAAAGATAGAAAACTTTGCGTAAGACCTTTATCTTATTTTTACCTGAGTTATTTCAATCCCTTTTCATGACAGTTAATAGCATTATTAAGATAAAACTTGCTAATCATTTTCTTAACTGTGAAAATTCCTTTTCTCACTTTCTGTTCATTATTATTTAGGGTAGGTACATGACTATCCATGCTTACTACCTTCATTTCTCCCTCTTAAGATGAGGGTGGGCCAAGCTTCTGCAAAACTTGTTGCTGAATAAATTACTTTCGCAGAGATCGTCCTCCATTTTTTAAAGTAGTTTCTTACAGGCGATACCAGAAAATCAGAATATATGCAAAACATGGTTTTGCCTCCACTGGTTATCGTCTATTTACTTTCCCCAATAATCCAGGCCCTAGCAGAGCACCTGGCACAGCTCAATAAATGTTGATTCTAATATGATCTTCATGTGCTAAAGCAGTGTGGGATAAGCCAGGTACATTTAATCATCTATTGTTGAAATGCAAATATCCTTGTTATGCATCAGGTGTCCAGAGGTATATATAAAATTCTGATTTGAGAGGAATGCATAATGAATCCCCCTTCTGCTGATGTTTAAGTCATGAATGCACAACCCTTTCCTCCTCGACATCATAGTGAGCTTTTCTTTGATGTCCTGCATTCTCCATATTTGTTTCATTTCCTCTTCTGGACCCACAGACTTATTTATTCTCCCTGTGTATGTTTTGGGGACGTATCCACTTAGTGAAAGAACACATTCAGTGACCCCTTTGGCTTTTATTATGTTTCCATTAGCTTTGCCCTTCTATTACACAAATGAACCTGGGCCCCATCAAAGAAGGAAGGGGCCTTCCACTTACATGATCTGGGTAAGAGAGAATAGAGACACATAATGGTGGAAGAAAAAATTAGTACTGAAGGTCAGGACATGTAGAAAGATGGAGAAATCAGTCTGACACGGTGGATCATGCATGTAATCCCAGCACTTTGCACTTTGGGAGGCCGAGGCAGGCGGATCACAAGGTCAGGAGTTCAAGCCCAGCCTGGCCAATATGGTGAAACCCTGTCTCTATTAAAAATACAAAAATTAACTGGACATGGTGGTGGGCACTTGTAGTACCAGCTACTTGGGAGGCTAAGGCAGGAGAATCGCTTGAACCCGGGAGGTGGAGGTTGCAGTGAGCTGAGATCGCGCCACTGCACTCCAGCCTGGATGACAGAGTGAGACTCTGTCTCCCCCAACCCTGCCAAAAAAGAAAAAGAAAGATGGAGAAATCATGGCTAGAAGTAAGTTGGGTGGGTGGTGGGGTGGAGAGGCTGTGCCTCTGGAGGAATGGAACCAGCTACTAAGTGACTAGCTGGTGGGTAGCGTGGATATGCTGGATGGATTCACATCTTGGGCAGAACAGAGTGGAAGGGTGTGAGATTTTGTCACATGATTCAGAACAGCACACAATTTAAAACATGAGTTGTTTATTTCTGGAATTTTTCATTTAATGTTTTTGAGCTGCACTTGATTATGGGTAACTGAAACTGCAGCTAAGAAAGAGACTACTATAAAGGGAATATTTTATTTTATTTATTTACTTTTTTAGAGATAGGCTCTCACTTTGTCACCCATGATGGAGTACAGTGGCTCCATCATGGCTCACTGTAAGCTCAACATGCTGGGTTTAAGTGATCTTCCTGCCTCAGCCTCCTGAGTAGCTGGGACTACAGGCATGCACCACCATGCCTGGCTAATTTTTTGATTTTTTTTTTTTTTTGTAGAGATGAGGTCTTGCTATGTTGTCCAGGTTGGTCTCCAACTCTTGGGCTCAAGTGATCCTCTGCTTTGGCCTCCCAATATGAAAGGAACATTTTAATTACAGAGTAGACAGAAGAGGAAAAGACCAGGAAGAAAGAATGGAGAAATTGAAAGGAGACACTCTGCAATGTTGTTAAATAGTTGTAAACCTGTTTTCTTCAGGGAAGTTGCTTCCCTGAATTTGTCTGTTCCTGACACTCTTGGAGTTCTCTAAAGTGGTTCAGCATTGATTTTAGATGAGGCTTCTTCTTCCTCTTTTGTCCAGTCCAACTAACTTCCCATTTTGGTGAATGAGATTTGGATCAGTTGTAGTAAGCAATAACAATGACATATAGAAAAATAAGATGCAAGCAAATAATAACAAAATTGTGCTTTGAAAATGGTTTTCTGCAGCTTGTAGATAAACATGCACGAATAATGTCACCCTACTCTCCCAAATTTTACGTGCAATTTTGTCTTAGCTCAATTAACTTCTTTTTTATAAAAACGTTTTTACGTCCTCAGCAGTGTTAGATATTCCCCTTCTTTGCACTAAGAGAAAATGTTTAGCTTTGTCTTACTCCCTTGTTAATAGAGTTAACAGGGTGATCCTCAGCAAGGTCTTTCACTTCTTTTATTTAAGTATTCTCTTGTATAACTGGGGATATTAGTTTCTGTCTTGTAAGACAGTGGTCAAATAACACATGTACAGCTCTTAGAACAGTACCCTTCATTAGTGAGTATCAAGATTATCGATATTATTATTGTTATTGTCTTGCTTACAAATTCTTTCATCTGTGTAAGTCTTGTGTCTGATTTCAGGTTACAAACTTCTTTTGGGTAAAAGAGAGACTGTTTCTTTCTCTCCTATATTCCTTAGCTTAATCCTAAGCGTAAACTTTTAATAATTATGTATTTCTTAATTGTTGGAATTAGAGTGATACACCAGAGTCCAGAGAACTCATGGTGCCTTGCAACATTTCCCTGAAGCATTCCAGGCAGTAAAAGTGTGAAGGTAAATGATAGTTCTGAACCCAGAGACTCCCATATTTGGTTGGAAAAACCAGGGGCCTCTGGAACTTTCTGAAATGGTCATAAGAAATATTTATAGCTATAGGCAAACTCTTTTTCAACAAATAACATGAAAAAGAAACTGTTTTTATTCTAAGCTCTAAGAAGGCCAGTGTTTTAGGGGTGCTGGATTCTAGCACATCTGGTGAATTTGGGGAATTTTTAGTTTTTCTTCTTGTTGTTTTATTTTAGCAGTAGGATTTGAACTTAAGCTCTGCTTCATTTCTATGTCCTGAATTAATCTTATCTGGGACAATGTTGGTTTCTAGTTGGTACAAAATCAGCCTGGGAATACTTTAGTGCGACTTTGCAGACTCTATTCAAGGAGGTAAAGGAATACGGGACCTAACGAGACTATGAAATTGTAAAGATAGCTTCATCTCTTTTGTAAACATTTTGGGATGAGTGAGACCTCACATACGTATTACTAAATAAATGCCTCCTTCACCACAAAACCATCAAATATTTCAAGAGAAATGAAATCCTTCAGACCCCGATTCTTTTACACTTGACTCATCAGAATCTTCTTTTGTAAGAGCAACTTGATAGTTAAGAATCCCACACAGCCTTTATTCTTGAAGTGGGAGGTCACATTTTTGCCAGTGCTCATTGCAACTTGAACTGAGAGAAGCTCAATTTCAAATTTGGAGCCCACAACCTTGAGTGAGTTGTAATGCTGGTAAAATCTATTCTCCCTGCAAACTCATTCAAAGACGATGCTTGGGATTGTATGGACAGCATAGAAAAACATGTGTTCTAGGGAAGGAAGGAATTGTTAGGCTAGTTAAGATGTGTCCAGGGGGTCAGGTCACGGGCAGAACTCAGTCCCTGCTGGGACGTTCTGGGAAAGATGGGAAGTGGAATTCCAAGGTAGTGAAACCATGTGCCAAATTGGGAAAGGACTAAAACAGTGGTTGTGGACAGGGTGAATGAGTTTTGTGCACTGAGCTGTCAATGAATTCTCCACAGTGAACACTCACTGTATGTATTCATTCAATAAGCAGATACAATGAACAAAGATTATACAAATACTGGAAATATAGTAGTAAGCAAGGCAGAAGCTCTCTCCTGTCAGAGGTAAGCAAAGCTGGGCACTGGTTAAGGTGGTAAGGACAGATTTTAATCAGTAATAACTATCACGATAGGGAAAAAAGAGTACAGCATGAACTGAACTCAACTTCAGTTTGTACATTGGCAACTGGGAGTCTTAAAGGTAGAATGAAGGAAAGGATGGAGGTGAGCAAGGGCTTAGTACCATCAGGGAAATGAAAAAATACAAAAAGTGGGAAGGAAAGGTTGGTCCATGAAAAACCCTTCTGGTTTTGCTAACTTGTGCTGAATGAAGTTAAGCTCCTACCTTCCCACAGAAACTGGAAGACTGCTAGCACTCTGTCTTCATGTGTTAGCTGGAACGAACAGTGAATTCTTTTGGCAGCCTTGAGTTTTTCTCAAGTTAGCACTTTCAAGGGGACTAGGATCATCCTAGGGGTATGTCCTTGTGCTGTTAGAAACTGTGTTAGTGCATGATCAAGTCTTTATCAGCCAAAAGAGGGCTCAGATCATGGGCAAATTTATTCTGGAGGGCTGGAGTTTGGTCAAGAAGAGAGTCTTTCTCTTTTCCCTTGTGAAACTTCATTCTATCCAGATATTATAGGATACAACTTTTTGTTTCTTTGTTTTTTGGGTTTCTTTTTTGAGACAGGGTCTCACTCTGTTGTCCACACTGGAGTGCAGTGGCACAATCTCAGCTCACTGCAGCAGCCTCAACCTCCCAGCGCAAGTGGTCCTCCCACCTCAGCCTCCTGAGTTGCTGGGACCACAGGCATGCGCCACACCATGTCCTGTGGCTAATTTTTATGTTTTTTTGTAGAGACAGCATTTTGACATGTTGCCTAGGCTTGTCTTGAACTTGTGGGTTCAAGCAATCTGCCCGCCATGGCCTTCCAAAGTTCTGGGATTACAGGTGTGTACCACCATGCCCAGCTGAGTTATGCTTTAATGAAATATCTGATGAAATCTTTTCATATTTCTTTATGATAGAGTGCTCATTCTATACTTCAGATGTTCCTACCAGGATTGGCAAAGAGGAAACTTATCAACTTTCCATGAAATAATGTGGGAAATTCATGCAAGAACCACACTGAGTCAGGTGTAACATGTAAATGAGATCCTCCTGTTTTGGGCATGCTTGTTTCACCGTGCTCAAAGCATCTGCTAAGATCTCAATAGTCCGCCTTTCCATTGGGCATAGCAGAATGATCTACATAGGTCATGTTCCTGGTGTATGTCGTATTCTGAAGGTCTGAACTCTTCACAATCAGTGATTCAGATAAGTTATTTTAAACACATGCACACATTTCCTTCCACATTTTAATTTTGACAGATGACTTGAACATTTTCAGAAGCAACTGCGGCCCTGTCTTGAGGTAACTTCTGACTTCAGTCTCCAAGAACCACCTTCCTACCATTTTTGTGTTTTCAAAGTGGGAAACTCGTGATGTCAGGACATAATACAGTATGAGCAAACGTGGAACCTGAGTTCTGGTTTCATCTCAGTCACACTATCTCTAAGATACAGGACAAGTCAACCCTTTGAGGTATCAATTTCCTACTCTCAATTCAGTGGGATGAGTGCAATGAGATGTACCCAGATGGAAGAGCACTGTGGAGACCAGAACATGCTATGCACATGCTAATTTCCATGTACTTCATAAGCATGCGTTGAGCTTGAAGAACACAGCACTGGATTAGGTACTGTGGGTGAGGCAAATTATGTAGAAGACTTGATTCCTACCCTTAAGATACTGACAATCAATTGGAATTGATGATATAAAGAGCTAAAAGTGAAACACAGTATTACTACAATTTTTGTTGTTGTTTTGTGTTTATTTTAGCGGAAGGAGTTGAAAGGAGCATCAATACTCATTTTTTTTTATTTTGTTGTAAGTTCTATATCAGAGTGGCTATAAAGCATACTTATATTTAATATGCATTATGATTGATTAGTACACAGGACGCAAAGTTAGGTAGTGATCTGACCACATACACAAGGAGATCCAGACACATCCTTCTCTGCTGCAGTGTGTGATGATGATGAGGGGGCCAAGTGGTGTCTGTCTCCATGCGGCCTTTTGCTCAGAATGATGATGACTGATAGGCTCTCGCTGGAGAACATGACCATTCAGAAGAGACTTTTTTCTTCTAAGAGAGGTATTAGGTTCTCAAAGTGGATCAAAATCTTCTTTCTTCCTCATCTTTGGCTAAAAGTTTCACTTATTTGTAAATTTAAAAGCAACTGAGGTTCAAAGTCCTGTTAGTTCACAGTCCTTGACTTCTTGTCTATTCTGGCCCCTTATCAATAGTCTTCAGAGGGGGCTGTGGCAATATAAAAGGAGCAAAGAGCTATTGTGTGTATCTCAGAGAGGTCCTTGGCATTCCACACCTGACATGCCAGGTCGTCTCCCTTCCACCCTGTTGTCCTCACATGAAGCAGTGTTTAAGGACTGCATCTGCAGAAAGTGCAAAGCAGTGAAGCGGTTGGGACACAGTGTTCCTCCGGTCTGCTTTTCTCTAGTGTGAAAATTATGCTGCATCCCTCTGGGAGAAGCATTTGCAGCTAGGAAGGGCGTGGTGCTCATAACAAAAACTCAGTGAAAAGCCAAAATTGATGAAAATCCTGGGCCTGATTTTCCTTTGCTTTGAAATGCATACTGTTGTAAGGGCAAGTGACCTTCTGTTATTGATAAAATACCTTGAACATTTCTTTCACAGTCTGTTGCTGCCATGCCTGACCGAGCAAATCCTGCTTACTTCCTCTGGTCCCTAGAGGAACGCCTCAGGACCACACCGGAAAAAGTGAATGATCGATTAATGATGAAATTGGCCAACTTGCCAATAATGATAAATTGCTTTGTTCATCCTACAGCAAGGATGCCAGCTCAGTGTGTTGTCCATGCCTGGAGACAAAGGATGAGAACCCTGCTCACAATTAACATAGATGAGCTTTCAGACCTATAATGAGCACAACAATGAGTGACTCACATGTCTGTCTTGTTTTTGACCAACTTAAAATGTTTCACACAGCCTCAAGATCAGATATTTATATTTGCAGAAGAAGTGCAATGGTAGCAGTCAAAATCTGGTCACAGCAGGCTTTTTCCTCTTTTATTTGGGTGGATGTGAGTGTCGTGGATGAACATTCAAATTTTAATGTGTATAAAACTCTCTGAAGACAACAAAACCACTGGAAGATCCACTAGGAATCTGCAGTCCCCTTGAGAAAATAAAATCTGCACATGAAACAACGTAAAAATAAATACAAAACAACATGTCAACAGGACAAACTGACATACACAGTCACTATTTTTACTCAGTATTTTTGAAATCGTGGAATGATTATTTTTTAAATTTAAGAGTAGCAATTACCCTGTACAACATTTTAGAAATAAGTAAATCTAATAAATAAAGATGAAAATAACTATTAGCTACAATCTACCCCCCAGGAAAAAGAAAAGAAACTATTTGTGGGTAATGATAAAGGAGAACAAAATTTTAAAATAAAAAGAGGAGCAATCATTTAATATTTTAATGTAATTATTTCTGTGCTTTAAAAAAACCTTGTAACTTTATTCATGGAAGAGGACTTAGCCCATAATCTCTTTATCTTTTTTTAAAAAAATTTAATTGTGATAAAATAGACATCATATAAAATGTACCATCTTAATCATATTTAAGTGTACAGTTTGGTAGTGTTAAGTACATTCACATTGCTGTGCAACTAATTCTGGTCTTTTTAAAAAAATATGTGCTCATTGATATGGTAGATTTTTTATTATACTTATTTTTGTAAGTAACATTTTTTTCTTAGTGTCAAAAATAATCCATGTTCAGTACAGAAAACTTAGAAAATACCATTAATCTAATCCTAAGAAAGGGGTAATGTTAAATTTTACTGGTTTGCCTTCCACCATCTTTCTACATGAGTACATGTATAGACGTAGGTCTGTATGTATACATCATTAATATTTGCATCTATAAAGACAAAATTACGTCAAAGATATCACATGCCTTTTCCTTTAGCACTATTTTATGAATTATGAAAATAAATACATCTGTGTATATAGTTTTCTTTTCCTTCTTTTTTTTTAAAGACAGGGTCTTGTTCTGTCACCCAGGCTAGGGTGCAGCAGGGCAATCATAGCTCACCAAAACTAGGAACTCCTGGGCTCAAACAAAAAGACTTAGAACCGCTGGGCTCAACTGATCCTCCCTCCTCTGCCTCCCGAGTAGCTAGGACTACAAGTGCACACCACTGTGCCTGGCTAATTTTTAAAATTTGTTTATAGAGACAGAGTCTCGCTATGTTGCTGAGGCTGGTCACTCCTGGCCTCAGCAATCCTCCCACCTTGGCCTCCCAAAGAACTGGAACTGCAGGCTTGAGCCACCATGCTCAGCCTTGTGTATACAGTTTTGCTGCCTGATTTTTTTCCCCTCGTTTTCCACTGCAGTATGAGCATTTTGTGGTTACTATCTATGAGAAGGCTGGAGTAATTTAAAGTAAAGGAAGGAAGTGAATTTATGATGAGAAAGCTTTCTGGAGAAGGCCCTGAAGCACCCTCATCCACTGCCCACCTGTTGGCTACCTCCCAGGTGCTTAGTCTCTGAGACACTTAATAGACTGCAGGCTTTCTACCATAGGCATCGGTCAAGGGCAAGTTCCATGGGTTGTAGTGCAGTAGGCCCACCCGACTGCTGACAATCAGGCTTCCTACCTCTTGATTTCTGTCTGGAAATGCCCTCTTGTCAGGTTATAAGATAATGGTGCTCTTTCTGGGCAGTGGGCGTTGAAGGCAAGAAGAGGTGATATTGAAAGGCAATTGCTTACCTGCTGCCTACTGAGATATTATGTTTCAGGATACACAAGAGAACTTTAAAATATTCCTTAAAATATAAAATCATTTCAAAAAATTCCAAGTCGTCAGGAACAAGTATCACGTTGGCCAGATTATAGAGTTAGAATGGTATCCTGGGGCTTGACAGATTGAGACTCTGAGTTCATGGTAGTTCCCTTTAGTCAGAGAGTCATATAAACTGATACCTATCACTCATCACTAATCATTTTATCCAGTAACTACAGATAAGCTGAGCGATTCCCTATCAGGTTCTTGGAAGGGGAGAAGGGGTAGCATGTGTGACTGAGGTCATAAAAATTTGGTTACTATGAAAAACTCTGAATATATACAAACTTCTCAGTGGAAAGTGATCTGGTACTAGATTTAATTTTTTTTTTTGTATTTTGTTTGAATGGAATCTAAGACAATCACTTAACTTTCTCTGTGCCTTGGGTGCATTTTCAGTGTAATAGGCTTAATACCTCCCAGTTTACCTACTAGGATTTTTGTGAGGCTTGAATTTGTTAATATATATGGAAACACTTTGAAAATTTAAAACACAATATAAAGATATTATTAGCTAAGGGATTTTATTTTAGAACTTCGTAAAATAATTTGGAAAATGAATTAAGAGAACTAGATTTGTTTTCCATGTGGATTCAAGTAGCTGATTGGCTGTTATGTTTAGAAGTATGTGGGAAATTTTTTTTGTAGATACATATTTATACAAACCTCTCACAAGAAAAATTAAACATCTTTATGGAAGCTAAAAAAGTTGATCTCATGGAAGTAGAGAGTAGAATAGTTCTTTCTAGGGTCTGGGAAGGGTTGGGGGAGGGGAGATATGGAGAGATTGATTAAATGTTACAAAATTACAGCTAGATAGGAGGAATAAGTTCTAGTGTTCTATAACACTGTAGGATGACTATAGGTAACAATAGTTTGTTATATACTTCCAAATAGCTAAAAGAGAGAATTTTAGGATTCCTAACACAAATAAATGAAAAATGTTTGAGGTGATAGATATGCTAATTACCTTGATTTGATTGTTATACACTATATGTATCAAAACATCACTATGTACCCCATAAATATGTAAAATTATTATGAGTCAATTAAAAACAAGAAAAAGTTTAAAGCATTAAAATGAATTTCCCTAGACTTAGGATGAAAAACATTGAGCATCTTTAAAGGGATAAAGCAGTAAAAACAAATTATTTAAAAAAAAAAAAAGTTATTCTGTATATAGCCTAATTTTGTCTTCTTATGATCATGTTTCAATTTGCATTCAGGCACCTGGTTGCGGCTGAGGGCAGGAACTGTGCATTAGTTATAGTCCCATCTTTGGTGCCAGGACAGCATCTGGCATATAGTAGGCATTTAATATTTATTGGATGAATGAATGAAAGCTGGTACTCAACATAGGTTTTAAGTGTTTAGCAGGTGAGACATTAGGCTACTGACATCTATTAGAAAAACTGCTATGTACTAGTTAGAGTACTAGGCTTTAGTTCCATATGCTATAATGTTTATCAAAAATCCTTGGTAAACGATTCTATTAGTTATTATATGATAATGACTCCGTTCCCCAGACACAAATATGAAATATGGGTGTACAGATAGACCATGGACTATTTTGTAGAATTCATCCAAGCTATGAGACACATATACCCATCTACCTATCTACTCAGTAAATACGTACATGAAATGGACAGACAAATACATACATGAAACACACACATATGACATATATTCTCACTGCCTAGTTTGATTATAGAAACCAATAATTTTGGGGCTACTTTGGAAAGAACATTCTTGTTTTATAGTTGAAGAGATGTTGAGTGACTTTGCTTAGGGCAACATGCAAGATTTGTAGCGTCTGACTTCCTTTAATGAGTATATAAGGGGCCTGAACTCTGATTTGGGCTGGAGTCCAGGACCCTGTACTGGGTAGGTGAGTGGACGGAGTGTTACATGGCTACAAGCCATGGAAGTAAAGTTCGAGTTCCAGTAGTGGCAGTCCATATCTAGCATATTCCAGAAAGCAAACAAGCAAAAGCAAAAGATCAGTGTGGTGGATATTAACATGGTAACACCCACATCCCCTTTAGGAAGAGAGGACTGATTTCTTTAGCTGGAAGACCCCAGGCTGTCAGCTGCATTAGGGAATTGCCTCTGCAGAAGAAACTCCTTTCTGGGAGAGCCTAAATCCAATGACTGCTCAAAATAGGAGGATAAAGGTATGGTCTCCCGCTGTCAACTTGGAGCAACTCTGAAGAGTGACTCTGGCTTCAGAGCTCCAAGTAGGATGAATTGAGGACTGCATCAAGACTGGATCACAACTCAACTGCTCCCTCTGCTACTTTCTGCTTCCCTTCCCTGCATGTTGATTCGAAGACTTCCCAAATAAACACCTGCAAGCTAATTTCCATCTCAGAGTCTGTTTCCCAGCATATGACTTGTGTCCCAAGCCCCGACCCATTTTCCTGGCTGACAGTCTGCATTTGATCATTTCAACGACCTTGTGAGGTAGAGAGGACAAGTATTTTTGGCCCACTTCATAGATTTGGAAACTGAGACTGACAGCGGGTTAGTGACATAAACAAGAACCCACAACTAGTATGTGGCAGAATAAGAAATCTGACCTGAACTCTTGATCCCTGGCTTAGTACCCTTCTAAAACATGTGAAAACAGCACTGTACTAAAAAAATAAAAGATGGGGATTTATGGGAAAATCCCAGCCAGGGAGGCAAGAGCATTGCTGTAAGGATCTGCTGAATCCTTAGATGTGTGATTAGACACAAATGATATAGATGTGTGACCATGGAAAGCTGCAGCAAGGGGACGTCAGCTGACCTGGGAACTCTCAGAGGCAGTGGAGATAAGGAGTGTGGGGGTTGTAGAAGTCACTGTGCTCTCCCCGAGGGGAAACAGTGAAAACTGAGGCCCGTGGCAGTGTCTCGGATTGGTAGCTCTAGCCCCAAACCGAAGAGCAACTTTTCTGTGCCAAACTTCATGGGCCTACCTGAATTACACCACTTCTAAAAGATAGTAATCTTTTGTTAAAGGATAATGTTCTCTTTGGTCACACTAATTACACACACGGAAATGCAAACATTTGCACATATAATTTTATAGCATCTGTATATAATTTATATTATCTATATGTAATTTTATAGCATATATACTGTGTGTATACATGCCACATTTATGTGTATATGTGTATAGTGTGCTGTGTGCGTGTGTGTATGCGCATATGTATGTAACATTTTCCCCCCTATCGATTGCTTTTCATGGCTTGTCCCTCAAACTATTCTACAAGCATCCGGTGTTTTGGCTGCATGGACGATTTCCAGATTAGTCTCGATTACATTTATTTCTAAGGGATGTCGGTGTGTTCTGAGCACACGCATGAGAGCGGAGCCGAGCAGAGCGCGGCGAGCTAAGTTTTCTCACGGGCTCTTTTCCCCCCTGCAGCCCCCTTGGCGCCCGCCCTGAGCGCTCGCAGGCAACCGAGGCAGCGTTCTTCCGGATGTGCCAAGCGCCGCCCGCCCGCTCCTCCAGCTCGGCCCCTTCCCCTGCAGCAGACCACACAGCTCAAGACGACGATGTGACAGAGAGAAAACAAGCCCCTCTCTTGTCTGCGACCCGCGAGGCGACCGCGGCGAGCAGGCAACCGGCTCCCCATTCCGATTAGGCAATTAGCTGATTGCTGCCCGCCCGCAGCCCGAGCGAGCGGTGCGCGGGGATCTCGCTGCCTGCCCACCTCTCCTGCAAACAGAGGCACGTTCTCCGACTTTGATAGCTCCCTGGGTTCCTGTGAAAAACAACCACAGCGTTTCCAGAGTGTGTTTCTCAAATACCAGCGTCAGGGGATCGCAGAATTACAGCAACAAATGTTACGAGGTAATGTTTCCAAATAGACACGCTGAAAAATAATCCAAATAGGGCCATTAAAGAATAATCCTCATTAAACCCAAACCAAACCAAACACAATCATTCTTAAAAGTGTATTAAAGGGGGAGAAAAACACCAAATATTTTAAGAGAAGATTAATAATTTGCTCATTAATTTGATTGGATAATTACACATCCTTGGTCTTTCCAGAGTAATGCATTTAAAAAAAAGTTATTATTTAAAATGCTTTTTAGATTTGTCCCATACAACGTGCACATCAGGTGTGCAGAGAGCTTTTTAGCATGCAAAAATGGATCACAATATTAGACAACGTGCTATTTTTTTTCTACAAGAAGGCAGCCTTTCCTAAAACATTAATCTGCTGCAAAAAGATGCTTCTAATTTAGAAGAAATTAGACGTGGAATCTACTCAGCAAACACCTCTGCTAACGCTTCATTAGTATGTATTTTCACATAATTCAATTAGCCAAAACACATACGCATGCTAGCAGAGCTGTTCACTGCTCTGGGAGTGTCAGCAAGGCTTTAAGCAGATCTGAAACAAAATTGCATAAATGGCATGTAAAGCTCTGTGCATACAAAGATACCTTCAGGGTTCTAATAAATTCATGAAACTTTTTAAAGTATGATTTCCTAGCAGGCAATCACTTTTAATTAACAGGATCACCTACAGCAACACATGTCCTTCAAAAACTTACATTATTTTTTCTTTTTGAATTTCAAAGTTTCTGTAGTAAAAGTTGAATAGCTGAGTAGCTTAACCTCAAAAGGATTCCAGGCTTTTATGACAGTTATAAATCACTGTGGTGCCTTCTTTATAAGAAGAAAAGATTCTTAACACAACAGAGAAAGAAGGAAATCTCTTTTTAGTCATAGCTAGAAGCAAGCATTTTCTCCAAAGGTCAAAAAACTTTTCCTCAGTTAAAGAATAATTTTAAGGACATTGCAGCTACTTGTACAAGTAATCTCTTGTAATTTACTCTATGAATTAAACATTCAATTTCCAGGATTGTGGTTCCACGCGGGATGGACTCCTCTCTTTCTGGAGCTGGCTTTTTAGAGTTTTTTTTCCAGTTTAGTTTTTAGTAAACATGGGCCAGGGCTGAATGCAGTGTCTCATACTTTATGAGCCCTTCTCCTTGAGGAAAAAATCAGAATCCATACATTTGCCAAAAGATTGATTTGAGTGCTTCTTGCAGTTTCTTTTTCACACCTTTGTTTGAAAGAAGGGACATGCTCATAGGCTGTGCTAATGGTTGGGTTGCAGAAATCTGAAAAAGAGGCTGATGATTCTGAGACAAGGGAAGAGTAAGGGACACCAAAAAGAAACTTGTGGCTGGGCACGGTGGCTCATGCCTGTAATTCCAGCACTTCGGGAGGCCAAGGCGGGTGGATCACCTAAGGTCAGGAGTTCGAGACCAGCCTGACCAATATGGTGAAATACATCTTAAGGGGAATAGGAAACTACTTTTCCCCTTCTTTACTAAAAATACAAAGAATTAGCTGGGCATGGTGGTGGGTGCCTGTAATCCTAGCAACTCAGGAGGCTGAGGCAGGAGAATCACTTGAACCCGGGAGGCGGAGGTTGCAGTGAGCCGAGATTGCACTCCAGCTTGGGTGACAGAGCAAGACTCTGTCTTGGGAAAAAAAAAAAAAAAGAAACCTGTTCACCATCCCTCCTTTTGTCCTCAAGGAACTGGGTTTAAGGGTGAATGCAGTTCCAACAGCACAACTTGGTGGAGATACTTCTCCACCCCTTCCTGCCTCCCTGCACCGTCCCCTCCCCCTATGCTTTCCTCTAGATTAGGAGGTTCCCTTTGCTTTGTGATTTCCCAAAGTGCAAGGGGGTAATCAGGGAGACATTTTGAGAGTGTAGAATTAGGATGGTGACTTTTGCTTTTCTGAAAATCTGTGAAGATACCTGCAGGGTGAAAATTGCATTGTCTTGAACATTGGGGTGAAGGGTGGGGAGCAACCTTTACAGGTGGATGTAGCAATACTGTTCACCACCACCACCACCACTCCCGCCCCCCCACCCCCCCCGCCGGGGGGCCCTTGGAAAAGCCAGTCCTCATTTCTCACCTGGGTGACTTGCACCTGCCTCTAGTATTGCTCCTCTCAAACCCATTCTCCACATAAAGTTCATTCATTGGTTTTTTTTGAGGAATCATTCTGGCCACAGACTGTATTAGGTGTTAGGGATACACGACCATTTTAAAACATAAATCTGGTCATTTCCTTCCAAGCTTAACTCCAGTAGTTTCCTATTCCCCTTAAGATAAAATCTAAATGCTTGAAATTGGCAACATTCCTGATGATCTTACCCCTGGCTTGCATTTCTAGCCTTAACTTTTGATCCTCTTTTGCTTCTCAATTTGACTTGGACTATTGGGCTCTGCCCCTAACAAAAGGGCCATTTTCTTTCTCATATTAGGAAAAAAAGGCTTTGTAGTTCTGTTCTTTGAAAGATCCTTTCCCCAATTTTTCTCAGTTTGAGTCAAAGGTCACCCTAGTTCATACCTACTCATTCTCTAAGTTCCCACCTAATAATCACCCCTTCACATCCTTTAGGAAGCCCTCCCTGACTCCCCCAAACTGTAGACCCTTCTAGGTACTCTCAATGCATGCTCTGTTCATTTCAGGGGGAACCCTCATTCATTCAGTGAGTATTTATTGAATTCTGTGTCAGGCACTGTTCTGGGGATAAACTGATTAGCAAGAAAGGCCTGTGTTCTAATGGAGCTTATATTTTAATGAAAGACAATTAACCACAACATAACTATTCAAATAATTAAATAAATAAGACAATTTGCAACTGTGACCATGGTGGTGAGGATAGGGTGGCCCACTTTAAGTTAAGGTCTCTGTGAGGAGATCACAGGTGAGCTGATATGTATGAATAATGAGAAGCAGCCAGCCTACGGATATATCTAGCAAAACATCATTTCATAAGCAAAAGAAGGAGCCACAAGCACAAAGTTCCCGAGGTGGGAACTAGCTTGTGTTAAAGACAGCAACCCAGTGTGGCTCTTGCTCCCCAGGCATGTCTTGTGCTTTTCCTGACCTGTCTTCATCTGGGGTCCTGCTAGCAGACCCATTTGGCTCTCTCACTAAGCAATGTATGACAACTAAATTTTAACCAGAAATAAAATGGTTTTGACCTTTAGGTGCCACTCCTTTATTTTATTTCTCAGTTTGTTCAGAATGAAGACAGAGTCAAGTGCTGCCATTTATTAGGCCTCTCAAAGACTTCAGCGTTAGTGAATATGGCTTGTAAAGATTTTTTTTTCTAATGCGGTTTTTTTCTTTATGTAATTTGTGGTGTTTCTTTTCCAACTAGAACTTTCTATTTTTACATAGTCAAGTTTAAATTTTTCTTTTATGCTTTCTAGGTTTGGATTATAATTCAGCTTTCTCATTCTGAAATCTTAAAAAGTTTCCAATTTTTTTTCTGGTATTTTTAATATTTCATTGTTTACATCTAGATCTTTGACCTATCTGGAATTTTATTTTTGGTGTAAAATGGTAGAGATCCTTAATTCCTTTTAAAACTTTCTTGACAATGTATTAAACAATCTATGTTTTTCTCACTGAATTTTGTTGCTAACTTTGTTAGAAATTATATTCTTTTATGTTTTGGGGTTATTTCTGGTGCTATAGTCTGTTCTATTTATGTGTATACTTAACCTTTTGCCTTTGCCCAGCTGTTTTAATTACTGTATCTTGGTAGTATGTTTTGTATCTAGCAGAGTTAGTTACCCTTCATTATTGTTTCTTTGCAGAATTTTCTTAGGTATTTATGAAGGTTTACTTTTGTTGGTTTGAGGATGTCTTCTGTTGCCCTTAATTTTAAATAATGGTTTCTCAAAATGTACAATTATAGCTTGACAATTATTTCTCCTCTGCATTGTGGAAGATATTGTTCCACTGATTTTTTGGCTTCTATTATTGTTGTTAAAAGCATGATTTCTAATTATCATTCCCTTGTGAGTGATCTGCCCTTCTTCTCTGGTTGCTTTTAAGAATTTCTTTTTGTCTTTGATGTTTTATTATGGTATGTCTAGTTGAAGATTTCTTTCTATTTGCTTGGTGTTAGTTGTGATTCCCAAATCCAAGGATTTATGTCTGTCATTAATCCTGAAAACTAAACAGTAATCCAGGCACAGTGGCACGCCTGTAATCCCAGCCTTTTGGGAGGCTGAGGTGGGTGGATCATGAGGTCAGGAATTTGAGACCAGCCTGGTCAACATGGTGAAACTCCATTTCTACTAAAAATACAAAAATTAGCTGGCTGTGGTGGCAGGTACCTGTAATCCCAGCTACTCAGGAGGCTGAGGCAGGAGAATTGCTTGAACCCGGATGGGAGAGTTTGCAATGAGCCAAGATCCTGCCACTGCACTCCAGCCTGGGTGACAGAACAAGACTGTCTCAAAACAAAACAAACAAACAAAAAAACCTAAGCAATCATTTTTTGTCTTTCTCACATGGTCTCTATTCCTTCATTGTGGTTTTATCTTTCATGTGTATTAATCTATATCTTCTCTGCTTTACTTCTGCTCCATGACTCAGTCATTTTCTCCTTAGGCATATTCATCCACTTCCTGGATTAAACACCATTTCCATACTGATGACTCTTAAATTTTATTTTCTTCTTTTTCTTTGATCCCTCTGGCTTATGTATTTATTTGCCTGCTTACCATTTCCATTTGAATGTCTGAGAATTAAACTGCTCATCTTCTAACCTTCTCCCATTTCAGAGAATGGCAATATTTAAAATCCAATTATTTATACCAGAAGCCTAGCAGTCATGTTTTTTTCACCTCCCTGAACCCCATACCCAATCAATAAGATATTGTGCCTTTGAAATGTTCAAAATGGTATTGAATTTGTCTTCTTCACTCGGTCTTTCCTGTCAGTACTTTTTTTTTTGAGATGAAGTCTCACTCTGTTTCCCAGGCTGGAGTGCAGTGGTGCCATCTTAGCTCACTGCAACCTCTGCCTCTTGGGTTCAAGTGATTCTCCTGCCTCAGCCTCCTGAGTAGCTGGGATTACAGGTGCGCACCACCACACCTGGCTAATTTTTTTTGTATTTTTTGTAGAGACGGGGTTTCACGATATTGCTCAGGCTGGTTTCAGCCTGAAACTCCTGACCTCAGATCTGCCCACTTTGGGCTCGCAGAGTGCTGGGATTACAGGCATGAGCCACCACACCCGGCCTCTGACAGTGCTCTTAGACAAATCAACCTCCTGTATCATCTAGACTTCTGCCACAGCTCTAACTGAACTCCTTTCTTGCACCTATTTTTCCCCAACTCCTTTCTACACTCAGAGAGATTTTCTTAAAATGTAAATGAAAGCATGCTCTTGCTTACAACTTTTTAACACCTTTCTGTTGCACTTAAAATAGCAGTTATTAATATGTTACACAAATATCTATATGATATAGTTCTGTAGTCAGCTTCTTTAACATTATTTTATGCCATTCAGCTCCTTTATTACTACATTAGAAACAGAACACTACATAAGATAATTATCTCACAAAATTATCATCTTTATTGTAGGAGTGTATTTTGTCCAGAAGTCTATTTTGTCTGCGATTAATATGGCTATTCTACCTTTACTCTGATTAGTATATGCCTGGTATATATTTTTCATCCTTTAATTTTTACCTATTTGTTTCTTTATATTTAAAGTGAATTTCTTGTAAGCAGCACACTGTTGGGTCCTCCTTTTATTCAGAGTGATACACTCTCCCTTTTAATTGGAGTAGTTAGATCATTTACAGTTAATGTAATTCTTGATGTAGTTGTGTTTTAATCTACCATCTTACTATTTGTTTTTTATTTGTCCTTTTTTCTCTGTTTCTTTTCCTCTTTTCCTGCCTTCTTTTCAAAGAGCCAGCTGTTTTTGAATATTCCATTTTATCTCCATTGTTTGTTGATTAGCTACACTTCTTCATTTAATTTAATTAATTTATTTATTTGAGACTGGGTTCCACTCTGTCACCCAGGCTGGAAGGTGGTGGCACAATCATGGCTCACTGCAGCCTTGACCTCCCAGGCTCAAGTGATCTTTCCACCTCAACCTCCCCAGTAGCTGGGATTACAGGCATATACCACCATGCTTGGCTATTTTTTTTTTTTTTTTTTTGAGAAGGAGTTTCGCTCTTGTTGCCCAGGCTGGAGTGCAAAAGCACAATCTTGGCTCACTGCAACCTCCGCCTCCTGGGTTCAAGTGATTCTCCTGCCTTAACCTCCCAAGTAGCTGGGATTACAGTTATGTGCCATCATGCCTGGCTACTTTTTTATTTTTCATGGAGATGAGTTCTCCCTATGTTGCCAGGCTGAGATTTTATTTGTATTTATGATTGCTTTAGGATTTTCTCTATGTATTTTTAGCTTATCACAGTCAGCTTCCAATACTATCTTACCACTTTATGCTTAATATAGCAAACTTATAACAATATGCTTCCTTCTCCTATTTCTTTGTATTATTTTTGACATATATTGTATGGATACATATTATAAATATCATAATACACTTCTGCTTTTTCTGTAAGCAATTCTACAGAAATTAAAATATGAAAAAAAATTTATATTTACCTATTTAGCATTTCCAATGCTCTTTATTTCTTTATTCTGAAATACTTTATTTTGTTTTCCTAAAAATGTCTTTATTTCACTTTTATTTTTGATAGATGTTTTCGTAGGGTATATAATTCTAGATTTCTTTCTTTCAGCACTTTAAAGATACATTATATTGTCTTCTAGCTTTCATTGTTTCTGATACAAAATATATGGCCATTCTTACCCTTATTCCCCTGGAGTATGGTGTACCTTCTTCCACTGATGGCTTTTAAATTGTTCCTCTTTTTACTTGTTTATAGAATTTGATTATGATGTGACTTGGTGTGGTTTTATTTTTGTTTATCCTGCTTGGGGTTGGTTGAACTTCTTGATCTCTGGGTTTATTGCTTTTATCAAGTCTTGAAAATTTCTGGTAATTGTTTCTTCAGATGTTTTTTTCACTCCCTAGTACTCCAGTTACACATATGTTATACTACTTGATGTAATGTTATAGTCACTGCAACTCTCGGCTCTTCCCCCGCCTGTTTCATTTGGGACAGTTACATTGCTCTGTCCTCAAGACTTTATTTCCGTGGTATCTAATCTTCTGGTAACTCTATCTCATTGAAAAATACATCTCATTGAAAAACACATCTCAAATGGATTTCCATTTGAGGTATCAATCCATTTGAGATGTATTTTTCAATGAGATGTTTCATTGAGTTCTTTTTGCTATCTTTCATTTATTTCTTCATTACGTCTATATCTTCTTTTAAATTATTTGGCATATTTGTAATAGCTGGTTTTGATGTCCTTGTTTGCTAATTCCATCATCTCTGTCATTTCTGCATCTGTTTCTATTGACTTGTTTTCCTTCTGCTTATCAGTCATAGTTTTCTGCTTCTTTTCATGTCATGTATATTTTGCCTGGGTTCTGCTTATTGTGAATCTCACATTGTTGAATGTCTGGATTTTGTTTCATCCTTTCATTAGTATAGATTTCTGGTCTTGCAGATACTTACATTAATTGAAGATCAGCTTGATTTTTTAAAACCTTATTTTAAGCTTTTAAAAGGCTGATGTAGAGTAGTTTTAATTCTAAGGCTAATTTAGCTCTGTTACTTAGATAAGATACTTCTGGAATCACTACTGAATGAACCAAGCCTCTCCATTTTGGCTAATTAGAACTTGAACTTTGTCTAGCATTGGGTGAGCTCCGAAAGTTGTTCAGTTTACAGTCCCCTAGTTGTTATTTGTCTGGTTTGGGGGATTTTCACCCTATGTAGTAGTAATATATTTTTCAGCAGCAGATTCAAGGGGTCTGTCATACAGATTCCTTTATCTCTTTTTCTAAGTTGTACCTGTGTGGTAATCTGCTCTATAAATTCTAGGTGATTCTGCTTCCCTGAACTCATTTTGACCTCCCCCATGCATTGTGATTGCTGTTCTTTGCTTTGTACCCCCTCCTTGTACTGCTGTTCAGAAAATGCCCCCAGGCAGAAATATGGATTTATAAAAACCAGGATCACACATTTGGCATGTGGCAGAGCCCACACTTCAGCCCAAGGCTGTGAGCCTCTAGAGCCCATGTCCTCTTTTCTAACTACATCACAGAGCAATTCTTATTGGTTTTCCAGACTGCAAGACTCAGAGACCACATGGATGAAATGCCTTGCTATCTGAATAAAGTGACTTTGCCAATGATCAAGGGCCCCCTGGCCAAAGTAGATGAAAGAACTGAGCTTGTAAAGAAGCACTAAGGGTGAAGATAATAGTAAGAAGGAATGGGAGCATACACGATAGATAGAGTTACCAGATTGCCTTTTGCTTTGATAATTTTTGGGGTAATTGGTAGGTAACAATTGTACTTTAAGGTGGCAGGTTGGCAAACAATGCTGTTGACGTTTGCTTGGCAGATCAAAACATGTATATCCTAAACTACTTCTTCTCAAAGCATTTACCATAATGATACCTTTTTGATAATCACTGAAAGCATGTAGATTCTACTAGGACTCATTAATGTTATTTCTCTATAGTTCCTTTTGATTTTTTAATAGACCGGCTAACCAAAATAATAAAAACTTCCATAAGTCAAGCACCCCTGGTTGGAAAATTCTAACAACAGAAAAAACATCTGTGCTTAAATTTGCTTTTGTTCTATTTATAAGGATTTGTCAAGCAGGATTCCTATAGATTGCCATGGCCCTTCAGATTTCTGTTTTTACTAGCTGTTTCTTCAAGGGTCTCCCACCTCAGCAGAAGCTGTCCTCTGCTCCCCATCTCCCCCCCGCCACAATCATCTTATTGAATGTTATGACCATCCAGTAGGACTCACTTACAGTTGTTGCTGAGGAGCAAATTTTTCAGGACTTTGCTGCTAATAATTTTAAAGAGCTCTGGGTAAGAGAGAGTCATCTGACTTTCCAAATGACTTAACAGCTAAGATACCAAGTTTGCAAACAGATACTTGAAGATCCAAAGGTGTTCTAGTTATCCAAAAACATTTGGTCAAGATATCAGAAAGGAGAAAAAATGAATAGAAAAAGAAGTCCATGAAAATGTCAGTGTATTGATCACTCCTTTTACAGTCTAAAGAAATCATTGAAGGGACACTTTGTAAATGTAGCTGCCTGCGTTCAAAGTCACATGACTTAACGCATCAGGCAGCAACTGTAACTGTGTTTTCAGATCACTTGGGATTTACCTCTATAAGGACTGTCAAATAGAGATGAAGTGGAATGTGGTGCTTTTATGGGCTAATACTAGTCTAAGCAGTTTTGTATGTGGATGTAAACTATTACCTATAAGGAGGGTGATACTTGTCTATTGCTATGTAACAATCCATTCAAAAAGATGATATTTTAAGGCAACAGTTTATTATTTCTAATGCTTCTCTAATTTAGCTGGGTGGTACTTCTCCATGTAATTTGTTTGGGGATCACACATATACTTGCATACTTCAGGGCCTGGACTTCTTTAGAGCATGGCTACTGAGTTGCAAGAGAGCAAAAGCGGCAGCTGTCACACTTACAGTAGGACTGCAAACTGCACAGCATTACTTCCATGGCATTCACTTGGTTACAGCGAATCACAAGCCCAGTTCAGGATTAGAGGCAGGGGAAATAGATTCTATCTCTTGACAAGAAGAGTAGCAAATGCAGAGACTATGGAGAGGGGACCATCTTTAGAGACTAAAACACATACATTCTAGGAGTCATCCTGGTTTGCTTGGGATCATCCTGCTTTATGCCCATCTTGCTGTAATTAATAGCACCCTTTAATTTCACAATTGTCTTGGTTTGGATAATAAATGATATGCTCACACTATCCATAGATACCTTCCAGAGTGAAAATACTGTCATGACACAGATTCTAACGTGTAAGACTGTTCAACCACGGAATGAATTGAGAGACCCAGGTTTACGCTCAGTAATATCTAGCAAGGTTTTTCCTCAAATAAGGGCAACGATGATTTAGCAAGTCAGTCTTTGTATTTCTGGGTCAACTGCTTACTATATGGGCATTTGTGAAATGGACTTTGAATTTGTGAAAGCCAGTCAGATAATATGATGATCATCTCTTCTGTATCTCTCTGAGGTATTTTAGGTTATTTTTATCAAAAATGTCCTAGCAGAGGAGGACAGAAACAGCAGAACTCAGATACGGTGCCCTTTGTGATTGCCTGTTTTGGCTATGCTTCTGCTCAAATCACCTGTAACACAACTGAAGCATCAAGCCTCTTAGGCTGTTCCCCGGTCTAGGCACAGGCAAAGCTGTGAGGGAGGCTAAGCATGTGCTTACATCTTCATCTCTCTATCTCTTTTCGTGTCTCCTAGGCTCTGTAGCTATATCATGTTCACAGTTCTCTCCTGTCTTCCCTCATCCATCATGACCTTCACTGCAGAGAACACACTGCAGGGCCCTCTTCCCAGGCTTTTGATTTTGCCTCATCCTCTCCTAATAACTGGTAACATTTGCCCATTGTGTCTACCATCCTTAACATGGTAATTGACGAATTCCTCAATACTAAGATGGAAATACCTATGAATGTGCTCTATCTCACACAAATTATTCACATTTTGACAATAGGCTCCTACTAATTAGGCCTGATATTTCTTATGAGCCTTTAACACAAAACAAAATGTCTCAGTGTTGATCAGGGCCTTAAAACCCTCCTCTCTAGCATTCTGTGGGACCCACGTCCTCTTCCTATCTGTGAGTATTCTCTGTGCCTCTCTTTGCCGCTTCACCTACTTGATTTCTGTGTCTTTGTTTTACTGTCTCAATTTCTCATTTCTTCTCCTTCCCCTTAGACCTCCCTATACACCCCAGTCTTGCCTGAAAATCTTTTGTGGGAGAACATTTCCCTACCTGCAGGAAGGGTCTGAGATTAATGTTGTTATAATGCAGATAGCTGCTGTAAACCCATTTATTTAGCATCCACCCCCTGAGATTTATATTGGAGAGCAGTGCAGTCTGCGGGCTGGTACCAGTCTGCAGAATGTTTGTAGCTGGCCCATGAGGAAAGACATATGGAAACTAAAAGTTGCTATGCCTGTGATGGCATTTCTTTAGGCTCTGGAGTTTATCACCATCAGGACTATCACCAGCAGGCCTCTCCTGCCTGCTCTTAATACTGAAGAATTTAATGCAGGCTGGGTACAGTGACTCATGCCTATAATCCCAGTACTTTGGGATTATGCGGCAGGAGGATCGCTTGAAGCCAGGAGTTTGAGATCAGCATGGGCAACATAGTGAGATCCTGTCTCTAAAAAAAAAAAGTTGCTGGATGTGGTGGTACATGCTTATAGTCCCAACTACTTGGGAGGCTGAGGCAGAAGGATGGTTTGAGCCCAGGAGGTCAAGGCTGCAATGAGCCATGATTGCACCACTACGCTCCAGCCTGGGAGAGTGAGACTCTGTCTCATTCTCAACAAAACAAAACAAAAAACCCAAACTTAATGCAACTATGTATATACATTTAAAAATGAAACAAATGATCACTATCTAGAATGGAGAATTCAAAATGAGATGGTTATATTAATGGGTGTGATCGATTATATTATTTGTTCCTAATTATTTCCTTCCCCCTCATCCTTGCCAAGCTTTCTTATAGGAAGGATTTATTCCCTATCCGATTGACTTTGAGTTTGGCCATGTGACTCACAGTGTCCTGTGGATATGACCTACATGGAGTTCAACTGAAGCCTTAATGTGCTTATGTGGTTTGGCTCAACTTCCCCTTTGATCTTCTGTCCTCCACCATGAGAAAACATAGCCCAACAGTGAGTGGTCGTTTACCCTGGGTCCCAGATAGAGAAGACTTTAAGAGCCAATCAGGTCCCATTGGAACTCCAAAGAGCCTAACAGAGCCAAGTAGATCTCAGCAGAACTGATCTAACCCATAGGCCTCAAGTAACACAGCAAGAAATTAATGCTAGTGATTATAAGCCACTGATATTTTTCTGGTTGTTGCAACAAAGAAAGCTAATAAATACAGGAATTAGTACTAGCAGTGGGCTCTGCCATAACAAAAGCTTCAAATATGTGGCATTGTTTCAGGCATCAAGGAATATAATGGAAAAATGTCAACTTATGTTACACGTTGGTGAAACACTTGGTAAAACTATCATATATGGGAAATGTACCTATTGAATTTATGGCTTTGCAGGAGGGGGCTTTGAGATAGAATGCTCGTAGCATGGGTTAGTTGTTACTGGTTGCATTTGATAAGAAACTATAAAGAGATGAACTGAGACAAGAATTGGCCTGTTTATAATGAGGAATGAAAGGGAAGATATGAGAATTCAGAAATTCTGAGATTTGCTAATTTAATCTATGCTACTATTTCTCATTTCTTTCCAAAAAAATTCTGATTCTAATGGTAACCTGAGGGCAAGGGCTAAATACACGTGTGTTGCACTAAGACACAGCCTGGGAACAAGACCAAATAAAGAGCCTACACACCTTTTACTGAGACGTCCGACTGAATAAATAACATAGCTCCCGGTAAATTACATCAGTTGGACAAAATAGCTTGGAGCAAAAAGACGGGCATGGTCCCACTGAAGGCTGACAAGCTGAAAGTATCACAATTAAGAGAGAAAAATAGAGAGAGGGTGAGATTCGTGAGTAGAAAATTATTGTTTATATAGCTATTAACATATGAAGTTAACTGGAATGAACTAGTTTAAAAATATATAAATCTCCCCAACATTATACTGGCCCTGTGTTATGAAAAGTCCTTTGGCACAGACTAACAAAGACTATGAGTGAGTTGCAAAATAACCAAACTTTATAGGAACTGCTGTAAGAAGTTGCTCAACCACCTGGGGAACAGATTTTCTGATGCCCTTTTCCAATATGGCCAAGGATGATCATAAAAGAGGACAGAACTCCTAGAGAGTGGAGGCAAGAGATGTGAAGAAAAATAAACTCAGACAGCACTCTCAGGGAATGGATGTGAGCCCTCATCAAGGAACATTTTCCACTGGCAATGTTTGCTTGGTGGAATTTCAGAATGGCTGTGGACTGGTGTCTCCTATTTCTTCTGTTTCTGAGCAGACATATTTATTGTGGTTATTCTCTTAATTTATAATTTTTTGAGTGTGTGGGGGCAAAAACATTTTTCCCTTAAGTTCATAGATCTTTGGATCAAGAGGAGCTGCAACCGGGCTTGACAGAAATCATGAGATCCTAGGCTTTAAGCCTGAAGACTCAATTGAATGATACTTTGGGTCTCTGGAAGAAAGCAAATAATTGTTATCTAGAGTGTGATCTTGGTAGCTAGTACTGTTTACAATTCTTCGTCCTCTCCTTTCCCTTGCCATGCATTTCTCTAGTTGGAATATACTTTTCCATTCTATTCACTCATGGCTTGGCCATGTAATTTGCCCTAGCAGAAGAAATGTGAGAGGACAGGATATATGCTTCACCCAAGGAGAAGCTTTACATGTGCTTATGTGGATTGCCTGTATCTCTACACAGGTCTTCCGCCCTCCCCTATGAGAACCTCGTGCACTCTATAATGGATGTTCCTTCATCTTGGGTGCTGGTGTAGGAAGACTTGTGGGACTATAGGGAGCCCAGAAGAGTCTAGAACAGCTTACAGAGGCCTAATGTGGTTATAATCTACCTCAGATCTTTGTGAGCAAAAAGTGTTTATTCTTGCCAGGCACTCAGATTGTGGGGTTGTTCGTTGCCGCATCAAAAGCTATTATACAGGACTGTAAAATGAGAGAAATCGTACATGAAATAGAAGAAAGTATTATGTAGGTCAACTGCATTGTGCAAGAGACTAAAATCAGTGTTGAAATCTAACATTTATTACATGATTCTCTTGAACTAGCAAAGGAAGAAAACAAGGACATCGAAATAAATGAGAATTTCAATGATTTTATACCTGAGATACAGGCTGAATTGAAGAAAACACGTTTCAATGTTAGGGATTGATTAAAAGTTTGTCAAGAGCAAGCCTTGGATAATGGAGCTAACATGAGTGCTAGAAGAAAAACATGAGTGCAGAAATACACCAGTATTTCTGATAATCAGATGGATTATTTGTGTCATGTTGCATGCATAGTTTGAACTTGTTACTAGGAGATAGGACATCCATCGATAATGCTGATATTCATTGGAACATGTCAAAGATTATGTACTTAAGCCATATTGCTTCATGAATGAAAACAAATATCAAAAATCAAAGATTATGTACTATATTTTCTAAATTTCTCCAAGGATGAAACATCTTCCTGAAAAATATAAAATTTGAATTTAGGTCTACTCTTAAACTTATAAAGGAAATGCTAACAGAATGACATTAAAATAATTAGATTAAATTTAGATAAGTTATGAGATTCACTAGACAAGTTAAGCAAAACAATAGAAAATCCTCAAATAAAAAGCAGATTGTAGACATTGGTAGAAAATGAAATTAATTTTAAATTTGTGGTATGCATGGTTATTTCATATACACTATAAAGTTTTATTAATATCAGAAGAGTTACAAAACAGATTTGAGTTTTGTAGTTTATTTCTTTTTAGTGTTTACCTAGTTTATTTTTTAATGGCTAAAATACATTTAAATTATAGAGAAAATAATTTTTCTATAATGAAAAGAACTGCATGTGACATATTCAACGATAGTGACATTCCAATAAAAAATAAGAAAATTAAATCAAGGAAAGCAAAACATTTGCATGAAGGTGGACAAGAAGCAACAAAATGTAATCTCAATTGAAAAGAGATTTAAATAAATTGAGCAACATATTATAATATTTTTGGTTTTTCTTTAAATATCCAAACATTGAAAAATTTGAAAGAACTTAAGAAATACTGTATTATTGCAGATACTGCTCTAAGAGATGATGAAAATCACCATGAGTGATGATGATTCATATAATGAGCTTCAATATTTTCTGCAATGAAAATAATTTTCATATATAACTCTGTTATAATGTTTATACATTATATGTAAAATTTGTGGTGCATTTCTGAATCTAAGTATTGATTTAAGCATTTTTTACTGATGATTCTTGTTGCTACTACAAAATTTTTAATTAAAATTAAATTTAAAAAATTACTTAAGAATGACAATGGCTCAAGAAAGCTTGTCTAATTTGATATTACCGACAATGGAATGTAGATTGTGTGAAAGTTGTGATTTTAACAACATAATTCATGATTTTGCTGAAAAGAAGGTAAGATAAATAAATCTTATAGATGGATATAATGCACATATGTAAAGATTACATTTTTATTACTTATCCATATATTTCTGGCTCATCAGGATAGCATTTAACATATTCAATATTAATTCGGTATTTGCTATTTTACCTAATTGTGTGTGTGTGTATGTGCATAAATTTTAGCTATTTATTTTTGCATGTTTGTATTATGAAGAAATTTTTGTTAAGGTAGGAGACTTGAACATACTATATTTAAGAATTTGGTAGCTTGATTTATAACTTTTAAACATTCAGAATTATGGTATGTGGGCCTCCACTTACACTCCTGTCCTATACCCTGCAGGTAATGGAGGTGCCCTTGGTCAGAACTATTTTTGTTTTCAATTTTTGATTTTCAATGTTAATTTTTAATTGGCAAATGAAATGTGTATATATTTATGGTATACAATGTAATGTTTTGATGTATATATACACTGTGGAATGGTTATATCATGTTGATAACTTGATATATATGTTGATCATATTAACATATCCATCACCTCACACACTTATTTTTGTGATGAGAGTATTTAAAATCTACTCTCAGCAATTTTTAGGTATACAATACATTCTTATTAACTGTAGTTACCATGCTATATAATGGATCTTCAGAACTTATTCATTCTGTCTAACTTGAAGGACCATTTTTGAGATGCCATTTTGCCTTTTACTAGCTATGTAACTTTGAGCAAATCATTAAACGTGCCTCATGCGCAGGTTTTTGATAATATCTCACCCATTTGCCGCCTAGGGTTGTTTTGAGAATCAGCTGAGATGATGATGATGACAGCATTTATTAACTCCTTAATCATCACAACTGCCCTAAGAGGTAGTATTATTGTTAGCGGTGGCAAATAGTTCACAGCACCAAATGTGTTATGGGTGGCAGGAATCTGAATTTCCGGCGGTGTATCTGCATAGATCCGCAGCAACTTCAGTCCTTGCCTCCATAGAAGAAAGAATTCTACTGAGGGGCATAAAGCAGAAGAGACCGGCCGGGCGCGGTGGCTCAAGCCTGTAATCCCAGCACTTTGGGAGGCCAAGGCGGGCGGATCACGAGGTCAAGAGATCGAGACCATCCTGGTCAACATGGTGAAACCCCGTCTCTACTAAAAATACAAAAAATTAGCTGGGCATAGTGGCGCATGCCTGTAATCCCAGCTACTCAGGAGGCTGAGGCAGGAGAATTGCCTGAACCCAGGAGGCGGAGGTTGCGGTGAGCCGAGATCGCGCCATTGCACTCCAGCCTGGGTAACAAGAGCGAAACTCTGTCTCAAAAAAAAAAAAAAAAAAAAAAAGCAGAAGAGACCAAGGGGAGTTTCTGAGCAGGAGTGAAAATTAATAAAAAGGTTTAGAATAGGAAGGAAAGTACAACTTGGAAGAGGACAAAGGGGGCGACTTGAGAAACCAAGTGCGCAACTTGTCCTCTGGACTTTTTTTTTTTTTTTTTTTTGAGACAGAGTCTTGCTCTGTCCCCTAGACTGGAGTGCAGTGGCATGATCTGGGCTCACTGCAACCTCTGCCTCCTGAGTTCAAGCGACTCCCCTGTCTCAGCCTCCCGAGTAGCTGGGACTATAGGCGTGTGCCACTACGTCCAGCAATTTTTTTTATTTTTTATTTTTAGTAGAGGCAAGGTTTCGCTGTGTTAGCCAGGATGGTCTTGATCTGACCTCATGATCTGCCCGCCTCGGCCTCACTTTGGGAGGCCAAAAAGTGCTGGGAGTACAGGCGTGAACCACTGCACCCATTCTGGACTTGGGGTTTTATAAGTTTACAGACTTTCAGGATCTTGCATTACTTCTCCCACTCCTAGGATCTTCCTGGGAAGCTACTGATCAGTTTCAGATGTTTTCTATCTATTAGGAGACTGCCTTTCCCTGGGGCTGGCTGTGATCAGATACTTCAGAGAAACGGTTAACAACTGCTTGACCATCACCTGAGGTCGCCCACCTCTCCTGGTGTGTGTTGGGGAAGCCCTCTTCTGTTCTGCTCATACCAGGCTAGCTACCTACTGTAGCATTATTATTGTCCCCATTTTATAGATGAGGGAACTGAGCCACAGGAAGGTTAAGTGACTTGACCAAGGCCGTAAAGCTAGTAAGGGATGGAGTTGTGGTTTGAACTGTGGCAGTCTGGCTTGTATTTTGTAAACCATAAAGTATATATAAGGTATTGTCATTATTATCTTTTGTATGTGTGTCAATGTGTTAACTTGGATAATTGTAATAGCCTATGCTGCATCCACACGTTAGTTTGGTGGTAGAATTTTGGCCTTCTAACTCTTTATGTAAAGAGTTAGGAGTTTGTGAGTTCATAATGCTCAAATTTTCTTGCTGGAGTTCACAGTATAAATAGAAAATTGTTCGTGAAGGCTTTAACTATCATTGGCATTTCCTAAAAGTGACTAAAGTTTGATTGAAGACTGATATAATCTACTCATTGGAACAAACACAGATTATGTAGTTCAATGTGAAAACCCCTCTGCCGGGCCTGGTGGCTCATGCCTGTAATCCCAGCACTTTGGGAGGCCGAGGTGGCTGGATCATGAGGTTAGGAGATCGAGACCATCCTGGCTAACATGGTGAAACCCTGTCTCTACTAAAAGCACAAAAAATTAGCCGGGCGTGGTGATGCCTGCCTGTTGTCCCAGCTACTCGGGAGGCTGAGGCAGGAGACTTGCTTGAAACCGGAAAACGGAAGTTGCAGTGAGCCGGGATCGGTTCACTGCACCACAGCCTTGGCGGCAGAGAGAGACTCCGTACAACAAAACAAAACAAAACAAAACAACAAAACACACAAAACAAAACACAAAATCACCAACAACCCTCGACGTAGTTTGGATGTTGGTCCCCCTCAAATCTCACGTTGGAGGTAGGGCTGGGGGGAGGTGTTTGGGTTGTAGGGGTGGAGCCCTCACGAATGGCTTGGTGCCGTCCTCGCGATAGTGAGTGAGTTCTCATGAGATCTGGTTGCTTAAAAGTGTATGGCACTTCCCCCACTCTCTCCGTTGCTTCTGCTCTCACGCTGTGCTGTTCCCGCTCCCCTTTAGCCATCCGCCATGATTGAAGGCTTCCTGGAGCCCCTCACCAGGAGCCGAGCGGATGCTGGCGCCGTGCTTCTTGTACAGCCTGCAGAACTGTAAGCCAATTAAACCTCTTTTCTAGCAATATAAGAATGGCCCAATACATCCCTTTAAATATATTCCTGCTACTTCAGTTGTTTCACATCTACTAATTTGATTTGGTTTGTGGAAGAAACAGAAAAATAGTAGGAGATGAACAAATCACAAATTACATAAATACTAGTTACAAATCAGATAAATAGCTAAAAATGGGGTGGAATAGAGATTTGTAGTCCTTTAAAAATCACCAAATTCGGCCAGGCGCGGTGGCTCAGACCTGTAATCCCAGCACTTTGGGAGGCCGAGGTGGCTGGATCACGAGGTCAGGAGTTCAAGACCAGACTGGCCAACATGGTGAAATTCCGTCTCTACTAAAAAATACAAAAATTAGCTGGGCATGGTGGCTTGTGCCTGTAATCCCAGCTACTTGGGAGGCTGAGAATTGCTTGAACTGGGACCTGGGAGACGGAGGTTGCAGTGAGCCGAGATCACGCCACTGCACTCCAGCCTGGGCTACAGAGCAAGACTCCATCTCAAAACAAACAAACAAACAAATTCACAGAAGTGAATCTGGCATAGACTTTTTCTAAGAAAATGAAGTAATGTATAACTAAAACATTTAAGCCCTTCTCAGACCCTCAATGGTTTTAGAAATAGGTAATTTATAAAATTATTTTGAAAAGTCTACTCTGTAAGACAACTCTGTATTACATTACCTTATTATAACACAATAGTGAGT
Organism: Aotus nancymaae; assembly: GCF_030222135.1. Classification (NCBI taxonomy): domain Eukaryota; kingdom Metazoa; phylum Chordata; class Mammalia; order Primates; family Aotidae; genus Aotus; species Aotus nancymaae. The sequence goes on along the minus strand of NW_026988445.1, from coordinate 2,637,248 downwards.
CTAAATATAAATTCATCTTAATCTGAAAAGTTTTATCATTTCCATAAAATTTCTGCCTACGGAAAGAAGAGAACCAAAACTTCATGACATGGATGCTGTATGGTAATTTCGACCCACACACTAGATATGAGATATGTAACTTGGTTATTGGCAGGTTTTAGCAAATCGGAAAAGGACATATCATGGGTCTTTGAGATCCCTTGTGAATAGTTGGATTTGCCTAAGCTAAACCCAGGAGCATTTAGGCCCTACCATAACCGTATCTATACATTGATCATAGGATGTAGATGTAAAAAGATTGGCACAAGCCTTTAGGTGAAAAATAAAAATGAAACAGAACAGAAAAACCCTAGAATTTAGGTATTCAAATAAAAATTTCCCTCAAGTAATTGTCTTAGGACACTGTATACCCTTATCCTTGTTTACCTTTATTTAAATGTTTCTTTTGGGAAAATTAGTCCGGAATTCCTCTGATATGTTGGAGTCAGGATTGGCTTTTTGTCTGTCTGTTTTTGGTGTTGAGACACTCTGGAAAATGGTCCCATTCCCTCTTTTGACTACGATTGTTTTGAGCTATGACACCTTTGTGGCAGTGAATGTCCAGCTTCCCAGCATGGGTGCAGAGCCACCGGGCTGTGTCAGTGCTGTGTACTTATTAAGGGGAACCAAGAACGTTCCTTCACAGCAGCACCCACAGACGAGGCTCTGATGGGATGCTAATGGGTGTTAAGTGAAAAAAAAGGTTTATATTCAAACAAATTTGGGAAACTGCTTGAGAAAATCAAATGTGTCTATGTTTCTATGCCGCAGGACTTCTCAGAACATTTAGTATGTTAATGTGTACTGTGATCTCTGCAGGGGGCTATTCAAAGCATCTAATTGATGAAAGTTCTGTGGAACACACTTTAAGGAATGATGCTTTGTAGTAACACTTCATATGTCCTCGTCGGTGCCTCCCAAAGGAATCGGGTTGTTTGAAAAAATAGAGGGTATAATATTAAGGCTGTGTCTGAATGAGAAAGGGGTGGAGTAGACATCACTGAGGCACACCTGTCTGTCCCTTCCCCTTCTCAAACGCAGAAACATGAATGGCTCCCCTCCCCCATCGCTGTCTTTTTTTCCCCCAAGAACAAGAACCAGGGCACTTGGAACAAACAAAACTGCTTGTGCAAAGAATCAGGCACAGTGGTTCAGAGTTGCTCTAAGGCTTACGCTTGAATTAAAGGCGAGGCCACATAAGAGGAAATAAAAGGGTCTGCTCAGAGATCAAATAAAGCATTTGTATAGAACCTTATTCAAAATGGATACAAATGCATCAATTCTTCAGAATTATAGGTGAATCAAAGGAAAATTACATCCAAGGAGATAAAGCAGCAGCCAGCAGTCTAACCACGAATGGCGCAGAGATGCAACTTTGAAGCTTCCGGCCTGGCGTGCCAAAGAGCCAGATGTGGCAGGTGGAATTATAGCAGCTCCAGCTCAGCATCTGGAGTGTATAAATCTGTCCCACAGAAAATTAAGAGGTGTGCAAGAAGGTGGTGAGAATGACCAGTTGAAAATACATTTTTAAAAGAAAAATCACTTTGAAGAACATAGAACAGTCTCTTTCCAAAAAATAAAAATTAGGTTTAGGCTTAATATTGCTCTATTTATTGGTGGTGGTGTGACAGAATTATATTTGAGAATTCTTCAATCTCCAAAATAGTAAAGCCCCTGAAATATCTTTTCCGGAAACAGAGAGAAAGAGAGCGCACTAAGGTAATGTTGTGTTATTGTGTATGTATGAAGAAAAGATGAAGCTCTGAGACTAAGCTCATCGTTCAGAATGAGAACCCTCATTCAGTCACTCTGCAAGCCTGAAGAGGCTTCCATTCCCTGTGGCTCTCTTCTACTGTTTGGAGAATGATGATTACTTCTATTACCAAAAGACAAATAATATATATAAAACAGGTGTCACAGATATGAATGGTTTCATAATGACAGTATGCAACAATGCAGTTACTGTGTTGTTAGTATTTTTCTAGATCACAGAATCTTCTCGCTTGACAGGATCTTAGTGATTGGCCCTGCACATTGTAGAAGTAACAGCTGAGGAACAGCAAAGAAAGTGGCTTATGTGAGGAAGATCCAGTTAGCGGCAGAGTCATGGGTGGGCGTCAGGGGTCAGGACCCAGATCAGCGATCTCTCTGTTTGCCATGTTTCCTGTCTTACCTCAAGGTCTCAATGTGCCGTCCTGTCATGTAGCTCTTTACTGCCACTACCATCAATAGGAGGGGACAGGAATATAGTCACGTGGTGGCTTCTGTGCCAGGAAGGTCTCCTTTGTAGTATGTAGCAACTGTCCATATCTTTCATTTTCTAAGAAACCAGGAAACACAGGGGCTTAAACCTAAGTATTGAGAGAGGGTTAGGTTAGTGATAAGGAAATTCTCTCTCAGGGAGGTTCTTCTGGAAAGTGACAGAGCCTCGATCTCTGGGACATCTGTAATCATTCGGGAGATTGTGAGTGCAGAGAATGGATAACCAACTAACTTGGGTAAAGAAGAGATGAAACCTCTAGACTTCATAGTAAACCTCCATAGTGTAATTCCAGATTATACCATGAATGATAATCTCATAATCTCATATAGTATAATCTCGTCGGATTCTGTTCTCCTTGCCCCTAGAAGCCTCTCTCAGAGCCATGATCTCACAGGACAGATGTTGTCATGCCCATTGGAAGAAACGGAAATGGAGATTCTGAGAAGTTAAGTGACTTGCCCAGAGTGAGGGTGCAAATCCAGGTAGTCTGCCTCCCAGATGTGTGCATGCCCTGTTCCCGCAAGCTGCTGTGGTCACCTTGTGATACAGGGTGACTGGGGTGGACTAGGATGTTGTTTTCCCCAAGTGAAGGCTACTGTGAACATGGGCTGAGCTAAGCACCTGACCCCTACTTCTGGGGAGGACAAAAGCAGGTTAAAGGGATGGTAGATGAGGAGGCGAATTGATGGAGGGTGTTCACAGGCTGAGAGAATTCAACTGCTGAGAGACTGCTGTCCGGTCTTGTCAGATGACAATGGCCGTGGCAGCACTTGGGGAAGATGATTTTCTCAGATATCATCAGCAACATCATTGGTAATATCATCAACATCCTTCCTGTGCCGGATCTCTGGGGCTTCCCAATGCTGCCTGTCACTGTGAGAAAGATAAAAAGCCTTCTCAGTTGGAATCTGGCCAGCTAATGTCAGAGCTCCAGTTCAAGGAGCAGGCCAGATGTGTCCTAGCGAGGAAACACTACATGTTTGGACAAAGGCCTGTTCAAGTATAAAATACAGCTCTGGGGTAGGTGACAATTCCTACCACATGTGTAGGAAAAGAGACTTGAAAACTGGGCAGTGTTGCTGCTGCCATTTCTTCCTATGGGAACAATACCCAGGACCAGCTCTGCACATCTCGGGAAGCGTGGTGTATGCCCAGTTCTCTAAGCAGCCAGGGATTAGCACATTTTTCTTGGGATCAGCCTCTGCTTCTTAACTTCTAGTTAAGAAGAATAAATGTACCTTATTAACTAGAAGGTGCATTTGGGCTTTCTTGACTATCTTGTAGGGCATGTGGTGCTAAGGATGCAGCATGGAAGTTGAAACCAGTATTCAAAATTTTGCCTGAGTAACTTCTTAAGATTCCCCATCTGTAAGATTATCTAAGCAAAATGTTTATAAGGTAGTGGGTGTTCAATAAATTCATGTTTTTGGCTAAGAATGTTCATAAGAATCAACTTGGGAGTTTTTTTTTTATTTCTCAAAGGGTGCATGCTCATTTTTTTCCTGTCCTTCCACAAGTGCCCTGATGGAATATGTTTGGAGTGAGTCTGGTTATTTGTATTTTGCAAATACCTTGGGGTACTTTTGATGAACAGCTCTGGCTAAGAACCACTCCAGAAACATCCTTGCTATTGCTTCACATTGTTTATGACGAACTGAGCCCAATTGTCTGCATCCAGATAATTGTTTCACATTATGATATGGCCTTACCTATTCATTGAAGCAGATTCTCTACTTGGAAATGACTTGGTATTTCTGTTTCCTACAATCTTGAATGTGTTTTTAAAAATATTTATTTATATTCCACTTCATTCCAAAAAGAATGAGGTGATTTTTATAAAACAACTTTTTTTTTTTTACATGAAATGCACTCTAATTCAGAATAATCTTCATCCTTAATTAGGTTGAATTAAGGAAGTTTTTAAATTTTTGAGTATTAACATTTCTCCCAACATGTATTTCTCTGAATGTGTTCCCCATCTTTTTTTAGTTTCTCTCTAAGGACAGATATGGCAGAACTGGTGAATTGTAATGGGTCTTGGGATCACCTTAATAGAAAAACAGAAACCTCCAGATTGAGGAGGCTGTGTCAGATTCTATCAAAAGGATTTGACTAAGCAGTCTGCGAGTAAGTCAGTGGAAGGACTGTAAATGGGAATACAAATGAGCTCATTATCATGTCAATTTCCCATCCTATATGACTGCTTGCTTTTTGCAGGTGCCATAGGGTCTACCAAATGTTCACCTTTTTTTCTCCTCAGTAGTAGCATAGGCTGCCAGATAGAGCCATTATCCCAGAATTCTGTCTACCTTCCTTTCCTGAAATATCACTTTTGAAGGGAAGGAGATAAGGAATTACCATTTATTGAGCACCAGGTATTCTAGGGGTTATTTTAGTTTGACCTGACAAGGAAATTATAGAGCTATTTCAGAAGAGGTAATACAATAAAATGGACCAAGTTAAAGTTACAAAGAGCAACTAAAACACCCAAACAACTAAAACCCTCTGATCTATAAAATTGCAAAAAATGTTCAGGACTGAATAGAGTGCTATTCCCACTCTTCTTTCTTCCCTAACATGCATGCTGATGCAATCCCTCTGCTGGCTATGACATGCTTCTGCCTTAGACCCATCCATTACAGTATTTTGGTTTTGTGTCACACAACACAGGCTACTTTCTAAAATATAGCTGGTCAGTTAATTACAAAGCATGCACAGATCTTCTGTTTACAAATGCTTGATGTTCAGGGTGCTTCTCATTGAATTTCGGATTCTCTAGTTGTTTCCATTTCTGTTCACTAAGAGAAAGTACCTTAATCCCCAGCTCACATGGGCTGTTTGGGCTACACTGCCAGCCAACAGCCAGGGTTCTTCTCACTACCCTCATTGATAGATTTCATAAACACAAGGTTACAAACACAAAAAATGAGCTGTTTTAATTATTAGAATTTCTTTGCACTTGTTGTTTCTTCCTTAAATATGGGAAGGAGGTTCAGTTTTAAGCATCAACTTAAAAACGTACTGCAATACTCTCAGTATTTTAATTTGTTTGCATAACAGCTACAATTCTATAAGAATTTGTGGCTCCTTCTCAATTGTTATTTGATTCCTCTTTAATTTTTTTTGTGTAAACTATCAACTATTTGTGATTGGCTGTCTAGATTTATTCTGCTTTTTTTCCTTCAGATCCTAGATGACTTTTTTTTTTTTAATTTTGAATTTTTTTCCCTTAATGGCTTTGTGATGAATAATAAAAAAAAAAAAAATGGATTGTTGAAAAGGAGCAATTCTTTTACTGGGTAAACTGATGTAGTCATAGTCTCTGTGTCTTTCTTGGTTTTGTTTTCTCTCATTGTATAATTGGATAGGTAGGAGCCCCCGTCTCTAGTTCAACCATTAAAAAATTCTTTTATATATATATTAGGGGTACTGCAGATGATTTGATTTGAAGAGGCTATTCTACTTCTAAACTAAAATGTTTGAACATCACTGGTCTATATCAAGAATATGTTGATAATCTCTCTGTATAGAATTGCAATGTTTCTGCTAAGAAATAATTATTCAGTGACCCCAGCCTTCTTCTAGGCTAAACATTCTCACTTCCTTTAATGTTTTCTTGTTGGTCGTATTTTTGCAACATTTCCTTAATTCTTACTACATATATGTGGCTCCTTTTTTATTTCTTCCTACCTCCCCAAACTTGGAGAACAACCAGGGCACAGTTGTCGCTGGTATACTGTCTGGTCTAGGTCATGACACAGCAGCACGGGTTTCCACCTACTCCTCCAGTTGCCTTTACTTGTGCTGCATCTCCAAAATCTGAGAAAGGGGATCTTTATTCAAATAGCAGCCAACAAAAGACAGTCTGTGCCCAGCTTTAGATTTTTCCTCTTCCCAGCTTGTGACATGAAGGTTCCCTAGTCTTTCTGGCTATATGACGGAATTTTGGACTTGAAAGGGATATTAACATCATTTGCTCAAACTCTGCCATTTTTGCATGTTAGGAAGCCGAGGCCCGGATAAGGAATCCAAAGCCAACAGAGCTTGTTAGCTTGCATTCTCTTCTGCAGAGAGGCCTCATTCTAAAATATCATTACTTTGTTTAATTAACAACATTTATTAAGCATAAGAGACTTGCCCTAAGAAGTGACTCTAGAACTTTTCTGACTGCAATCCAGTATTTAAATTGCAACCCAACATAGAGAAACATATATGTGATCACTACATCTATAATGAAACAAAAATTTCACAAAACAATACATACCCTTACAATAAGTGGTGCACTCTGATATTTCCTATTCTATATATGTATTAGGTACATGTTAGCTGCTGTAGCACAGAAATCCAAAATGCTTGCCTTAAATAAAATAGGAGTTTCTTTCTTCCTCATGAGATAATTCAGTGATGAGTATTCAAGAGTGGTGGATAATTTTGCCTGACAAGACTATTCAGGGCTGGACACAGTTTCTTCTATTTTGTTGGTCTGCTTTCTCTGAGTGGGTTGTCTTATCAAGTTGGTTGAATTTGGTTCACCTATTTATCCATGTTCTAGCCTACATGGAGGAAAAAGAGTGTGTGGACAAAATAGTTTTGTCTTTAAGAGGATAACCTACATGTTGCATGGATACTGCTTCTCACCTCTCATTGGTCCAAACTTATCCATGTGGCAGTACCTGCACATGTATCCTAGCTTGTAGTCATATGTCTAGCTAAAACTCAGAATGAATTTCTTGAAGGATGAAGGGTGAATGGGTGCTTGTATAAGGTTAGTGGTATCTGCCACTACTCCGTTCCATTCTATTCCAGACATGCCGATGGCTACTAACTCAGCTGATTTCATAATCCACTAATAGGCCACAACATGCGTTTTAAAATCATTTTCCTAAAGTATAATAGGCTATGCATTATAAACAATTTTACCAAGCCAGCTTACTGGGAGAAGTTTAAAATAATAGATACGTTCAAAATATTATTACTATTTTAGCCAGTTTAATTTCTATCAAAGTTATACTTGCGCAGAATGTAAAGGGTTGAATAGTATTACAAGTACCCACAACCATTCCCAACTCTCACTATCCACTTCTCATTTCTGCAGTGCTACCATTAGCAACTCTTGAAACTGACTTTTTAAATGATATTTATCTGCATATATTCATAGAGCACGTTCATATGTCTACTTCTCAAATTTTCAGTTTTAGGCATTATCTATTGAGTCCTCACTCTAAAAATTTACCCCCGTCCCTCACTCTCTCATACTACCCATGCTCCTTCTTTCCAACTTATAGGGTAGCTATATCACCGTTTGGTTAGATTAGTATTCAGGGTTTACATTATTATGGTTATACAAATGCTATTCACAGATGTTCCATGTAGTTTCCCAGCATTAATTTTTTTTGCACAATATTTTATATATTATTATTCTTTTCTAAAAATTTATTTAGTGTTCCATATGTTCATCACTAATTCATCCTTCCAATTTTTCCTCCCAGTTATGTAAATCTCCATTCAGTATTTTCAAACATATTAGGTATTCTACTGCTTTCATTCGTTTAAAGAAGTTTTTCTCCAGTCTTCCAATTTGCTGTAATCTGGACTAGTTCTCTAGAACAACGGCATAGCTATTGTTTTGGGTTCTCTTTTTACCATCATCTTAAGAATTCTCTCCAGGCCAGGCGTAGTGGCTCATACCTATAATCCCAGTAATTTGGGAAGCTGAGGCAGGCGGATCACCTGAGATCGGAAGTTTGAGACCAGCCTGATCAACATGGAGAAACCCCGTCTCTACTAAAAATACAAAATTAGCCGGGCGTGGTGGCACATGCCTGTAATCCCAGCTACTTGGGAGACTGAGGCAGGAGAATTGCTTGAACCCAGGAGGTGGAGGTTGCAGTGAGCCAAGACTGTGCCATTGCACTCCAGCCTGGGCAACAAGAGTGAAACTCCATCTCAAAAAAAAAAAAAAAAAAAAGAATTCTCTCCATCCCCTTAAGTGTTGAATATTTGTTTTATGAACCCCTAATATCAGGGTTTATTTAGGAAGTTTATTTTGCCAAAGTTAAGGATGCATGCCTGTGACACAGCCTCAGGAGGTCCTGATGACATGTGCCCAAGGTGGTCAGAGCACAGCTTGGTTTTATACATTTTTGGGAGATATGAGACATCAATCAGTATATGTAAAATGAACATTGGTTCAGTCCAGAAAGGCGAGACAACTGGAAGCAAAGCTGGGACAACTCGAAGTGGGGAGGGAGCTTCCAGGTCATAGATAGATAAGAGACAAATGGTTGCTTTCTTTTGAGTTTCTGATTAGCTTCTCCAAAGGAGGCAATCCGATATGCGTTTATCTCAGTGAGCAGAGGGATGACTTTGAATAGAATGGGAGGCAGGTTTGCCCAAGCAGTTCCCACCTTGACTTTTCCCTTTCACTTAGTGATTTGGGGGCACAAGATTTATTTTCCTTTCACAGGTTTTAGGATCCCAGTCCTCCTTTTTCATTTCTCCTTCATTTTACTGAAGCACATCCTCCAGTAACTACCTGAGAAAGAGTGTATGTAGGTAAAATTAATGCACTGAGATCTTGCATGTTTGAAAATTTGTTTGGTTGGACATAACGTTTTAGGTTATGCCCTCCCCTCTCCTCCTCTCCCCTTCTCTCCCCTCTCCTCCTCTCCCCTCCTTTCCCCTCTCTTCCTCTCCCCTCCCTTCCCCTCTCCTCCCCTCTTTCCTTTTTCTCTCTCTCTCTCTTTCTGTCTCTGCCCTCTTCTAGTTGCTTTTCTCCTTTTTTTTGACTTTATTTTAGATGATTTTCTCAAAAGTCTGGTGACACTTGGCTTTCTGTTCACATTTTACAATGGGGCCATAGAACTCCAATTGGAAACTGTGTGCCTAGAGGGCTTCCCTGAAGTTTAATCTGCTTGGGGTTTTTCTTGAGGTAACTCAGACATGAGTATCTTTACATCCTTTCCCTTAGGCTGATCAGCTACCTTGGTGAAGGGTTTTCAAATTTCCTGCTGTCAGTATTCTGGGAACCAAGTGGGCATGAAGGAGGAGTGAGGAGGTAGGGCAGGTGGGCCTCCATATTCATCACACAAACTTTTTCTTGTTCTTTCTGTTTTCACTACAGTCCTCCCATCCTTGAGTGTGCTTTTGTCCCCAGTCCAGAGCTCTGCCCTGGGAACTAAGCCTTCAGTCTTCTGCTGGCCGAGGCAGGGGAGGGCAGTTTTGCAGCTTAGTATAATATAGAAGAGATCTGTGCTGCTTACACAGACGTTCAACCAGTTCCCTGCTCTTAGCTCTACCTGCAACCCCACTTCCAGAGGCACCTGGTTCCACCAAGCCATGGATCCTTCTGGATTCTGAATTTAAACCAAGTTATTTCTGTGGCTTTTTTTCCTTACTATTGGGCAAGGATGCAGTTTTCTTGAATCTGCAGTCAGTTATCACTTGGACATCTGCTTTCCAGATTCCAACATATGATTTTGTCTTTTTTCTTCTTTTATTTGTCCCTGTGGTTTATTTCTTTAAAAAAAGAAAAGTCTTGGCCGGGTGCGGTGGCTCAAGCCTGTAATCCCAGCACTTTGGGAGGCCGAGGCGGGTGGATCACGAGGTCAAGAGATTGAGACTATCCTGGTCAACATGGTGAAACCCCGTCTCTACTAATACAAAAAAAAAAAAACTAGCTGGGCATGGTGGCGCGTGCCTGTAATCTCAGCTACTCAGGAGGCTGAGGCAGGAGAATTGCCTGAACCCAGGAGGCGGAAGTTGCGGTGAGCTGAGATCGCGCCATTGCACTCCAGCCTGGGTAACGAGCGAAACTCCGTCTCAAAAAAATAAAATAAAATAAAATAAAATAAAAAAAGAAAAGTCTTATTTCTGTTATATTAGTGGAGGATCTAAAGGAAGCAGAGGTTCCAGGCATCTGTTTATTCCATAAAGTATAACTGCTGTATTTAGGCCTCTCAAATTATTTTAAACAAATAGCTTTAATCCTTTCTTTATATTTCCCCCCGTAGTCCTTCAAAAATTAGTAAGTCATGTAGTTGTCTTATCTGCATGTCATTTCTATAATGTTATCTTTTTTTCTCTAGTAGAAATGCTTTTGAACTTTAACAGCCAAGTGTGTGAACAGTGAAGAGGAGGAGGAAGAAAAGTAATGGGAACTAGTTAATCCACAAATTCAATCATCTCTTGAACTATCAAGTTGTTTCAAACAGAGGATTAACAAGTAAAAAGTAGATCTGAACATTGAAATTTGTATTGACTGCACAATTTTTGTTTTGATGGTATCATAAAATATTTAGGACAAAAACTTGAAAACTCTGCGTTTTTAAGGTTTCTGACCTTGATTATTGGCCCTGAAAATAAATGAATAGAAGTGGCGATGTAGCTCCTGGGGCTCTGACAGAAAACATGTCCATGGCTGGGTGGCTTTTCTCTCTAATTAGAAGAGATAGGACACTTCAGACTGTGACAATAATAATGAAACTGCTCAATTAAGTGGCACCCAAATTTCCAGATTCCAAATTTCACATTCCCACTGAAGTGTCTCTAGGGAAATGACACTGCTCCTTACTGTATTGTATTTGCAATCATTCTTTCTAGCCCAGCGTAGCAGCAGCAGACAGGGTGTTTTGAAAAGGTGTGCGAAATATGGCATCAAACAGACCTAAAGGACCATGATTCAACTTCTTGTTTCATCACTCAATAGCTATGTGAATTTGTACCGGCTACTTAGTGGCTCTGACCCTCAGCTTCTCATCTGTAAATTAAGGACGATATAGTCTTCTTTGAAGGGTTAGAGGCAGCGTTTGTCAACCCCTAGCAAGTTGTCTGATACTTCTTGGGTGCCCAGGGAGAGGTAGTTGCTATGTTATTACAGCAGTGGACAGAAACTTAGAGATGTCTCACAAAAATATAAGTAGATTTTCTTCTGGGCTAGAGAAATATACAAGGTATGATAGCTTGGTGCTGGGGATCTAAGAAGAAATAAAGAAGGAAAACAAGAAAACAAGAGAAGAAAAAAGAGAGAGAGAGCCCTCAGTTGGGAATCATATCTTCTCCCTTCTGGATAAATGGCTCCATGTGAACTATCCCAGATTAGTGAAGCAGGGAAGTGGTGAAGTAGGGCATATAATTCATGTTGCAGTCCATTAGGGTGGATCAAGTCTCCTCTGCTTCACACAAAGCTCATCTCTTGAGCTCCATTTAGAGTGCTGAGCCCCAGTGAATGCAAACCATCATGTCCCTAGTCACTGCCAGCAAATAACCTTTTCTTTTTTTTCAGCAATAAACTCCAAAGCCTCTAGAAATTAACATGGAGTTAATTTTAGCAGAGACATAACAAATGAGGCTGCCTGAACTGAAGGGAGCAGGAGAGTAGATGCTATCACCTAAGTAGGGCAGAAACAGCAATCAAATTATGCTAGGAGATCTGAAACCTCTCAATGGCACAGCAACTTTGAGTGTGTGCATGGATCTATATATAAACTCTGTGTGTGTGTGTGTGTGTGTATGTTCAACATATGTAGACACACACCTTTCTCTGCCACAGGCAGCTTCTGCAGGGCTGTAGTGGGGGAGGCTGGGGAGGGAGGGAGGGAAGGAGAATGGAGGGGGAGTGGTGAGACTGTGCAGACCTGAATTGCAGGCACAAGTCTGGGATAGAGACTTCCATCCTTCTCTCCTTTCTCTTCCACTTGCCCTTGACTTATATTGCTTTAGATACAGGAAACTGATGTTTCTCACACTGTTTTAAACCATGAAAAGTAACAAGATTGCCTTGATCTTTTGTTCAGAAAGCCTTGAAAAATAATCCATTTGTGAAGCTGAAAACCAGGAATTAAAAAAAGAAAAAATAGAAGAGGAAAAAACCCCAGCAAAACCCTTGATGTTTCACTTGCCTAAACCAAAGTATTAACTCTTGTTTCTCTTCTTTCTAAATGTCATAAAACAAACTTACCTTGGATGGAAGTCCTTTTACTCTGAAGCCACCGATTTAACAAGAGACAGCTGCCTTATAAAGAAAGCAGCTCTCTTAAATAGCTTTCCTTTTATTTGTTTCTAATTTTATTGACCACTATGAGCAGGTTGCCTTATTTTACTGCTTGCCATCCAAGGCTTTTGGGTGGCACAGAAGCTAATACTGAAGGTGTTGGCCCCCGGATGATAGAACATTTCTGCGATGTGTGACTTCAAGTAGAAGTGCAAAATGTCGTCCTTTAATTTGAAGTCAGACTTAAAGTTCTTTTTAGAAGCTGAAACATTTATTAGAGTAAGTGCAGCCCATGTCTGATAAATGGGAACACATCTGGTTCTATCCCTGACTCAAACCTCGCAGTATTAATTATTCTGATAGTTAAAGCTGAGGAGGGAGTAGAACATTATTTATAGTTATCTTTGCTAAGTAAATCATTTTAAAAATGGCTTTCTAAATGTAATATTTCCCTTTTAAGAAGCCCTCCAGAATTAAAGGGCTTTTACAGTGGAACATGAAACATATTGCAGGGAGAGAGACAGAAGTCGTCTTGATTAATGCCCACGATTATCAGCGATGCAAATCACTTTCACTTATTAAGTCTTGTTTAATATCCTAATGAAGGCTTCCTGAGCAGATTTGGTAATTCCAGAGAAAGTGACTGTGAACTAATGCCCTTTCAGCATGTTGAGAATGAGCAGTACTATAAAGAAAACCTCATTTACCATAATTCCTCCCCTGCCCAGGACCCTTTTCTCAGCGTCTACTTCGCAGCAGGAGACAATTAACCTTTTCAGTGCCAGAAGTGATTCCCAGCACATTCCAGCTGTGAAGGCCAGCGGGGTCAGGGGAAGATGGAAGTCCTCTTTAGTTTTCACTCCCATAGAACAGTTCTAAGAAACTGGACTGCAGAGTCAGGGTTTAAAACATAACTGCTGGTGAGGTTGTTTGACTTGGGCATACGTGGTATCTTGCCCTCTACCAAACTCTTTTGCAGTACCAACTTTAGCCAGGATGGCATTGCTAATTCAGCACAAATCAAAGATGGACAGAAAGGAAACAGAAATGCTGAAGAAAAGCCTATTCCACCCCCAAGTGCTAGACTTCCTTTGTGATCCGCCAGGAAATAGGTTTTACTGAAGTTGAAAGTCTGGGAGGTCGAGGTGGGGGTAGGGATTTAGGCATTTGCTTTTGACTTTGTTTATAGTGATTTGCTCCCTCTTTGTGGCTCTGTTGGCACCCAGGGCCACTAAGATGACCCAGGGCTGGGGCCTCTGCTGGGCTTACCTCTTTCTGGATGGCTATGCCCACCTGTGGATAATTAGTGACTTTCTAACATCACCACTTCTTGTTACCAGAAGCCCTACATAGAGGCGAGGGAGAGAAGGACCCACCTGGGGCAGAAGGAAGTGAATAAGGCCAGACAGGCATGTCTTCTGCACATGGTATCTTAAAGGGCCCCTTGGGGCAAGCACCTCCATTGAGTATTCTCCTGTGAGTTTATTTCTGGATATATCAACAGAAGTCCTGGTATAAAAGAAGAAGACTTTGCATTTGGGTAAAAAAAATACAAAGAAAAGAGCCCTGTTTGCTTTGGAATGTAAAGCAGCACCAAACGGTCCACCTGCTTTGGGAGGAAAGTGATCTTCTCTTTGTCCTAACTGGGTTAAAACCAAAGCTGGACAGCGCACGGTACAGGGACTCCAGTGGGCTAAACAGAAAACTCTCTTGTTTCATAGTGTGAGCATGTGAAGACTTTCTTATTGCTGAGAAAGAAAAAATCATCATTTTGTTCTTCCTAAAGATTTTCAGGACAGAGCAAGATCTGCAGGGGAGCCATGGGTTCAGGGAGAAAGCAGGCTAGTGAGAGTTTGGAGGATAAATCTCCGGTTCTCTCTCAAAGAGGAAGGCAAAGCATTGGGATCAGCTGCGGGCCACTTAACACCCAACAAACCCTGGGTGGGAAAAGATGCTCCCCATTGAGTCCACTGCCTTGGGGGATAGAGAGGGGATGCATCCCATGTGAGCACTAGCTTAGAGAGCGCATTTCAGAATTCAGTGATGCCATCACCCCAGCATCCTAATTCATGCTTCAAGATGCCCCTCCCCTCCCCTCGCACTTCTTTTTTTTTTTTCTTTACATTGTATTTTTCATCTTTTAGCAAGCTAGAGACTTTACTGATTTAGCTTATTTACTGCTTGGTATTTGTCTCCTCTTGCTAGGATGTATACACCACAATGGATTTCGTTCATCAGTGTGCCTAGGATAGTGCACCTGGCAGGTGTCCAATAAAGACTAGCTGAACAAATGAATGAGTTTGATGGTTAAAAGGCCTGTGTTTCACTTTGGCACATGGAAAGATCCTATACTAGAAGTTGAAAGAACTAGGTCTGTGCTGGCCCCACTCTAAGTCTCTGCACATTTAAGACTTTAGAGCAACTGTTTAAACATGGAGCCAGCAGGTCCTCATCCCTAAAATAAGGATAGATGTGGCCTCATTCCTTTCTCACCCCTGCCTGGAAGGCCTGCGTTTCTCTGCAGCACAGTGGAATGGTGGATATGGTAATGCTTTGATAACCATGGGGGATTATGTGAGTTTTGGGTGGTTGTTTTTAGTGGGAACAGGCCTGAAGCTACTTTATTTTATTTCAGCCTCACTTTCCTCCTTCTCATTCTCCATGTTCAAAGCTCACATGTCCCCTTCTCTATGAAATGCTCCCTAATATTCCCAGGCAGGATTCTTCACCCTGTGGTGTGTGCTCCCCTGTTTACAGCCTTATTCCTGCTTGTCTTGTTATCTATGTTTTATGCCTGTCTGAATCCACAGCAATAAACTCAGCTAACGCTAGAAGGACCCATTACCTACCAGGCATTGTAAGTATATTGCATTTATTAACTCATGCCAACATCAAATCACCCATTTTATAGATGAGAACGCTGAGGCACAGAGGGTTAAGTCAGCATGTCCAAGGGCAGGCAGTTGGGAAGTGAGTGGTCAGGATTTGAACCCAGGCAGTGGAGCTCTGTCTGTGCCCACGGCTGCTTAGGCTGCACAGTGGAGTAGCATAGCAGAGGCTGGACAAGTGGGCAGATCTACGGAGTGGGGTGATGCTTTTGATTCTGTCTACGCCCAGAGGGTTATTCTGAGCAGCAAATGAGAATGGATGCGAGGGTGCTTTGTAAATGAAAAAGCAGTAGGCACCCAGAGGTTATTGTTATAATTAAATATTTTTAATATCAGTAAAGGTAGAAATGTCTAGAACATGGCTAAAGAAGCATCTATGAAAATATTCACCATCTGTTCTTGGGCAGTTTTGTAAATGCTCTATGAAATGGCTCACAGATTTCTAGACTTCTTTTTTGACCGTCTGCCAAAAACTTTCAGGTTAATGATATCTGAGCATCTTTGCTTCAACCTCATTCTGATTTTTTTAACCTTATATTTATTTTTTATTTCTAAATTGTGGTAAAAAATGTATAACATAAAATTTGCTCTTTTAACCATTTTAAGTGTACAATTCAGTGGCCTTAAGTGCAATGGCCAAAGTACATTCACATTGCAAATCCATCACCACCATCACTAGAACTTTTTATCTTGTGAAAAGGAAACTCTATGCCCATTGTAAAATAACTCCTCATTCCCCTCTCTCCCCAACCCCTGGCAACCACCATTCTACTTTCTGTCTCTATAAATTTGACAACTTTAGATACTTCATAAAAGTGGAATTACATAGTATTAGGTCTCTTGTGACTGGCCTATTTCACTTAGTGTGGTGTCTTCAAGGTTCATCCATGTTGTAGCATGTGTCAGAATTTCCTCCCTTTTTTTAAGGCTGAATAATATGCCATTGTATATATAAATCTCATTTTGTTTATTCATTTATCTGTCAGTGATGAAATGTTTGAATTGCTTCCGATTTTGGCTACTGTGAATAAGGCTGCTATGAATATGGTTGTGTGAGTATCTGTTGAGTCCCTGTTTTAATATTTAGGGTATATATACCTGGCAGTGGAATTGCTAGATCATATGCTAATTCTATTTCAATGTTTTGAGGAACCACCAACATGTTTTTCATAGCAGCTCCACCATGTTACATTTCCCTTAGTAGTGTACAAGGATTCCAATAACTCCACATCCCCTCCATTTGTTATTCTTATTTTTTAAAAATAATAACCATGCTAATGGACGTGATGTGGATCTCTGAATCTTCAAATGGTTTCATTTTATCTGCTTGTCTTCTACATCTCTGAATTATTTTGCATCTTCAAAAGTCAATCGTTGCTACATTAAATTGATTTGATTCTTTCATCCATAATTTCTTCATTCCTTTATTTATCTGGCTCTCAAATAGATCTCCCGACATCTGCCAGGTACTGTCCTAGCTGCTGGGAAACCCTGATGTACAGCACATCACAGCTGTCTCGAAGCTCAGGATTGAGTTTGGTCATATAGCAACCACAGAATTATGGTGGTTTGTTATACAGTGGTATAAAATATCTCATTTTATAGCTAAATTTGAAAAGATCTTCATTTAAATTGTATATGACAAAAAATTACACAAAACGCTGAAATTGTTATTTCTGAAGATGCAAGTTTTCTGGATGTATGAGGACTTGACACTGTAGGCCCTCTTTTTCTTTTTTAAAATCAAATTTCGATTTACTATGAAGTTAATATAGAGAGTGCCCATAAATCCCACGCCATATTACTAACATCTTGTATTAGCATGGTATACTTGCCACAAATAATGAATCAATACAGTCATGTCATTATTAACTAAAGTCCATTGTTTATTCATATTTTTAAAATTTCTACCTGATGTCTTTTTCTTTTCTGGGACCACATCCAGGACACCGCATTGTGTTTAGCTGTCGTGTCTGCCTAGGCTCTATCAAGGTGACAATTTCTCAGACTTCCCTTGGTTTGAGTGACCTTGATAGTTTTGAGGAATACTGTCAGGTATATTTTAGCCTGTTTTTTTCATGATTAGATCGAGGTTGTGGGTTTGGGGTAAGCAGACCACAAAGGTGAAGTATATTTTCATCACATCATATCAAGGGTACATGCTATATATTTTTTTAAATTGAGTCTCACTCTGTTGCCCAGGCTGGAGTGCAGTGGCGCAATCTCGGTTCACAGTAACCTCTGCCTCCCAGGCTCAAGCAATTCTCCTGCCTCAGCCTCCCAAATAGCTGGGATTACAGGCATGTGCCACCATACCTGGCTAATTTATTTTTAGTAGAGATGGGGTTTCACCATGTTGAACAGGCTTGTTTTGAATTCCTAACCTCAAGGAATTCAGCCACCTTGGCATCCCAAAGTGCTGGGATTACAAGTGTGAGCTACCACCCCTGGCCAAGGGTACGTACTATCAACATGGCTTATCACCATTGGAGTTAAACTTGATTACCTGGCAGAGGTCGTGTTTGCTGGGTTTTTACACTGTAAAGTTCCTCTGTTTTGCCCTTTTTGTATACTGTATTCTTTGAAAGGAAGGGTATCACTCTATGCCCCTACTGAAGGAGTGGGAAGGCTTTGCTCCCTCTCTTTGAGAGTGGTGTATCGACACAAATTATTTGAAATTCTTCTGCATGGGAGATCTATCTTTTCTCCCACATTTCTTTATTTATTCAACTATTTATTTATGTCAGCATAACTCAGATATTATTTTATATGTTGGGTTGTAATACAGTACTATTATTTATTGCTCAACTTGTTTCGGCTCTGACCGTTGAGAGCTCTTTTCATTGGCTCCTTGATTCTTTTGATATTGCTTTCAAATTACTCTGTGTGTGTGTATGTGTGTGTGTGTGTGTGTGTGTGTGTGTGTGGTTTTCTGGTTTGAACTCTTCCTTACTTTCTGGCACTACAGGTTCTTCATGTATGTTTTCTGCCTGAGTCCTAGAATCAGTCATTTCTCCAATGATTCCTGGTTTCTTTTACTAGAGAGAATAGTATTAGAAATCGAGAACTGGCACTAGGTATGCTTGTTGCTGCTGGGGTGCTATTGCATCTAGGCCATCTCACCTGGCCCGCAATTTTGATGATGATTTTAAGCATTTGAATACAAATCTTGATAAAATATATTACACAATTTTATGCATTCAGAATGGAATATAATCAACATAATTTAACCTGTTCTTGGGAACTTGGGTGTTTTCTTGAATGCTGGTTATCTGGTTGGGATGCAGTGCTCACCCTGCTCCCCTTAGCACTTTGAAGACTGTTCATACACTGTGACTACACACTGTTGTGCTGTTTGAGTTGTGTTCTTTTTGTGATTTTTCTCATTTTTTTCTTCTTGATATCTTTAGAAACCCCCTCTCCTCCCCTCCAATTTGCTATGCATAATCAACTGTGTTGATTTTAGAGCACTCTAAGGTGCAGTTAAAGGAGCAGGAGCCTTGAAATCAGTAGATCTGAAATGCAGTTGCACTCTGGCCCACTTGCTCTGTGACTCTGGCAAGTCACTCAGCCCTTTTGGCCTTAGTTATCTGATATAAAATGAAATGGTTAGCCTGGATAACTCCTAGGTTTCTCTCCGGTTCTGACATCCCATGAGCTTTGTTAATCTTAGGAGAGCAATGTGATCAGATGGGCAGGAGAGCATGTAATCTCAGTTAAGCTGCCTACAGACTGAGTGACCTTGGGAGAGTCACTCTGAAAGAACCTATCCTGGAGATACACAGGTGTACATGTGGCCACTTATATAATGAAAGAGACACTACAAATAAAGGGAGGAAGCCTGGATTGTGTGTGGACAATATCAGAACGACTAGATCACAGTATGGTGGGAAAGAAAACTGGATCTCCACATCAGGTCACTAGATGGATTAAATTCCAAAATGAGGAATTAAATTACAAAGGTATAGAAGAAAATTCAGGAGACTATCTCTGTGATTGGGGGTGGGAAAGGTTTTTAACAGATTTCAAAAACACAAGCTTTAAGGCTTAAAAAAACAGATGAAATCAATTCCATCAAAATTAGATGTATGCCAGCAGTGTGCATGGATCTGAAATAGGAGAACAGGAAAAAACAAGATACCATATGTAGCAATATCATTTGCAAAATAAAATCACATTCACATGAACCAGCAATGTATATTTTGCTAGAACACATGCACATAAGAGGATAGACTTTAAGAGGTTGTCTATGGAGAGGAAGTGGGGCGGGAGTGGAATCAAAGTGAATCTAGGCCGGGTGTGGTGGCTCATGCTTATAATCCCAGCACTTTGGAATGCCAAGGCAGGTGGATCACCTGAGGTCAGGAGTTTGAGAGTAGCCTGGCCAATGTGGTGAAACCCCGTCTCTACTAAAAGTACAAAAATTAGCTGGACATGGTGGTAGGCACCTGTAATCCCAGCTATCTGGGAGGCTGAGGCAGGCGAATTGCTTGAACTTGGGAGGCGGAGGTTGCAGTTAGCTGAGATCACACCATTGCACTCCAGCCTGGGCAAGAAGAGCAAAACTTTATTGAAAAAAAAAAGTGAATCTATACCTAAATAAACAAATGCAACCAGAGAAGGACTTTGCATGGCTGTCTGATGTTCATGTGAGAGAGATATATACAGACTTGAACATGCATATATTTTTAATATATGTTGCATAAATGTCACCCTCCCTAGACTATGAGCTCCCTGAGGGCAGGAACTAGCACTCAGCACATAACAGGCATTTATATTGGAGAGATGAATGAATGAAAGTATACAGGCTTCCTCTGCAATAGGTGCTTTCCTGGGATTCTGCAACAGACAACCTGAGATAACAGGCATCCATACTCACAGAAACTTTAAAAAATGTGGTCCTGGAATATTCCTTAGAATTCATCAGGCCCAATGGTGACCCGACCTCTGAATTTAATAAATGGAGTTAAGAACAGGTGGATGGACTGAAAAAAAAAAATGTTGCATACTCCAGGTCAGACCACCCACCTTTTTCTAAAGCCATGTGTGGGCTAAAAAACCCAGTATTATTTTTCACAAAAGAAAGTGCTTGTAAACATTAGGTAAGAAAAATATCAAGTACTATAAGGATTAAAAGAACTGTTAGGATAGATTGAGGGTATCAGAGCAGGATTCTGAAAGGAGCCAATAGTTGAAGTAGCCCTTGAATGGTGATTTTTTTTAGAAACTTTAAAGGATTGCACATTCAACAAAATAACTTAGCTTAATAAAAAATTCACAACATTCTTCCCATTTTTCTCACCTCTCCATGGGAACCTCATTGCAACGTGGCTCGTTATCATGAGCAAATGAGCTAGTCCAACTTCAGAGAGTTAGTGTCGTAGCTTGTTCTGATAGATCTAGAGCTGCCATCCTAGTTTCTGACTCACAGGGAATCTTTCTCCAACCCAACACACTAAGTTCTTCTGAAAGAAGCTCCCAAGATTCTACTAAGTCCTGGTGGAAAATTCCCTCTTGTTTTGGCCAGCTTGGGGTCAGCTGGCAGGTATTTAAAGAGAAAATTTCTTCTGATCTATTGAAGGGCAAAAGGTGCTTTGAACTCAGACTGGAGAGGAACTTGAGTTCATCATGTCTGTATCCCAGACCTGTTGCTATAGCACCTGAAATAAATGAGTCACAGGGGAAACATGGCAGGATACAGGAACAGCCATATGTGCAAATTGGCAGTTGGCTTCATAGCCAGCCAAAAATGATAAGCTTCCTTTCGGCCATAAACCTGACCCAGCTGTGGGTGTGAGCAAACCTGTGTAAAAGGAGAGAGAAGGTTTATTTCCTTCTGGCATCTAGTTCATTTGAACCTGGAACTTTCTCAAACTGTCCTTATTTGAGAAATGCAAGGCACCAGAAACCCAGTAAGTAACAAAATGCCATGCATCAGCCATCTAAAATGACAGACCTCAGAAAGAGAGAGAGCATCCATTCTACCGCAAGAAAAGCAATAAAGAAATGTGTATAATTTATAAAATGCACCAATCCTGGGTCCTCTGAAAGCATTTGATATAGATAAACAGATAGTGGAGGCCATTCCTTCAGCTCCTTTGATTCACTATTGATTTTTTCTTTTTGAGATGGAGTTTCACCCTTATTGCCCAGGCTGGAGTGCAATGGTGTGATCTCAGCTCACTGCAACCTTTGCCTCCCAGGTTCAAGCGATTCTCCTGCCTCAGCCTCCCAAGTAGCTGGAATTAAAAAGGCACGCACTACCATGCCTGGCTAATTTTGTATTTTTAGTAGAGACACAATTTCACCATGTTGATGAGGCTGGTCTCAAACTCCTGACCTTAGGTGATCTGCCTGCCTCAGCCTCCCAAAAGTACTGGGAAGTGAGCCACTGCACCAGGCCTTGATTCACTTTTGAATATACCAGTTCATCCATAATTAAGAAGGGTAAACACACCAAATAGATGTGTAGGTATTGTTCATGTTTTGACATATTCTGATGGAGCCTAAGAAAGCCACAGCAACAAAGTTGGTGGCTCAGTGGCTGTTACTTATGATAACAGCTACCCTGATCACAGCTGTGAAAAGTAAGGTAGCCAGCAGTTTTGGGTTAATGAAAACTCTAGTAGGACTAACCAAAAATTTTATAAAGAAACACCAAGAACTCAGAAGGAGACATAGGCAGGCAGTGCATATGTGCGTATATGTTCCTACACACACTCACGAGCAACCTCCCGTCCACAGAAACTGCATGGATAGAGACAAAGGGGAAGGAGAATGTAAAACTCAGAAGCAGTAATGTGATTTTCTTATTGCACTATTCAGATTAGCTGCTTATATTTGTGATTTCCTGCTGTATACTTAGAGTTTTTAAAGGAAGAATATATGTTTCCCATATAAAAGCTTTTATAATATTCAAATAATGAATATAGGGAAGATATACTAGTGGAGGTAAACAACATCTTTAGTAAGGAATTTGCAGAAAGGCAGAGGGGATGTTGTAGTGAAGAAGGGACCCAAGACTATACAGATGTAGAGCCCTGAGTTCCTATGCCCTCAGAGAGCCACTTCTCCCATCCCCATCTTGGAGTTCTGAAGGCTAAACATAAGTTACTATAACCTAATGACCTTCTTGTTTCCTCATTCCTGTCCCTTCAATTCACTGCCAAATTAATTCTCCTAAATACAGTCCAGATATATGACCTTTTTGCTCACAATTCTTCTATAGTTTGCCTTTGTCCACTGAATAAAATATAGATATGTTAGTTGAGATTTCAAAACTCTCTTGACTTCCTGATTTTGATATTTTGATTCTCATTTCCTTTCCTCTCTCTATCCATCCATCTCCACACTTCAGTTCAATGACCTGCTCTCCATTGCCTAGAAGGGTCTGATGTTTCTCCCTTTTCTTTGCTCCTGCTCTTCCTTCTTGATCAATGCCCTCCTCCCTTGAGTTCCAGCTTTGTTGCTGAATTCTTGTCCATCTCTCTTTCCTATTTCAACTACTACCTTCTATATGAAGCCTTATCTAATAACCTTGATCTATCCTGATGGATCTTTTAATTCTTATAGCAATTTATATTTATCTTAAGACATTGATTACACATCCCCTTGCATTATATGCAAGATAACTTTATATATTATCTTTTCTGCTAAGTTGAAAACTCTTTGACTGGGCTTTTCATATTTGCTTTTCTTTTCTTCCTGCTTTCACTTTTTTTTAAATTGTGAAAAGTAGCATATGATTATAAAAGTGCATGCAACCAAAATATACTACTTAATAAATTATTATAAAGAGAATAGCAAATAATTAGCACCAGGTCAAGAAATAAAACATCGATAATACCTTAGCAGTCCCCATCACTTGTCCCCATGGGCCCCTTCCACTGCCTTCCACCACATTCACTTGCTTCTCTTTCTTAGCACCTGCCACAGAGGTTCAGGCTTAGCAAGTGTTAGGAAATGCTTGAAAGATAAACGAATAATTGGTGAGCAAGGTACAACCTCAGCGAGCATCAGATGAATTCATTATTATTGTCACTGGAAAAGGGCCTAAACTAATTTCCCTACCTAACAGCAGGTCAGAAGTCTCTTCATGTATACAAGATGCATTTTCTTCCAGGGTAAAGAATACCTGGGGCCATGGAATCAAAGTCTTGAGCAAGGAAAGGCCCTGCTGTGCTAAGTTGTATTTTAAGCTGTTGGGAAGTTAGAGAGAAATAGTGACGCTCTTTAGGGGTTCTTACAGGGACCTAACAAAACCATGCAGGCACCTGATTCTTGGGATCTAGGAGAAAGTTCAGGTTGTAATCCAGCTCTTAGTAAAGTCAAGATCCTGAAGTTGAATCTGATTTTCCAGATTTCTTGGAAGCCCCAGTTGGGAGAGTATCTGGAGCAATCCAAGGGTAATAGAACCAGGGAAGATAACAGCATCTCATGCCATCTTGTTGCTGTGACCAGTCACCTTCTCAATATTTATGTTTTATTTTTATCTCTGTACTAGAGAGGCATTATTTGTGCACAGGCTGTTAAAAACAGTTCTGAGGGAAACACGCTTCCAGCTGCTTCCTCCTGTTTTCCATCTGCTGCATTTATGCGTCTTTGTATGCATTTAACTGTTGCTTGTCGGTGTAATTGGGATTTTCTGAGGACAGGGAAAAAAAATTCCCTAAGGGCGGGTTGCGAGTTCAATTGATCTGAAAGAGATTATCTTGGTTAGTCACTAATAAACATTAAACTTCGAAGTGCAGCGGTAAAATAAGCACCAAGTAGCTTCAAGTTTAACTTGCCTCAGTTATATCTTTGTATTCCTATATTTATGCATCCGCTACCCTTTCTCCCATTTAATCTTAAATATGTAAATCCTCAATTTATCTGGAATTACTTAGTGAAAGGCTGATGTGTGAGTGTGGCAGATTATAATATTCCATCGCCACCCCTGATCCTCTTTACCTCTTATTCTTTTCATAGCAGATCAAAAAAGCTGTGTGCGTGCCACAAGAATATATTATTTTAAGAGACTTGGACTTAGAAATTGATTTCCTTGATGAGAAAAAGAAAAGTCTCCTTCTGACCCAGAGGGTCACTTTATAATCCTGTCACTCGACATCAGAAAAGCCTTTTTTTTCTTTTAAGAGAAGATGAGAATATTTCTGAAAAGGAATTAATTTTTCAGCTCCAGTAAAAACAGTGACTTGCAGACTTAGCCATTGCGAGAGGAACGGTCCTATTCAGAACACATCTTCTGTGATTAGAACAAGCTTCTGATATATTTTAGGGTCAGGCAGTTTTAGATGGAGATTGGGATTTTGTACCATGGGATGAAACTGATATTTTATTGATGATTTTAAGGCTTAAGCTTGATTCTCTGTCTCTTTCTTTCTCTTTTGTAAAGGGATTTTACTGCTTTCAAATATATAATAATGACAGTTTATGGAAGCAGGCTATCTTCCTTGTGTGTGGATTTAAGTTATTAGGCTGTTAAACAGCACGTGATTTTCATCACCATCCGATGGTAGTTCAACTCACAACACTTTTTGGAGCATTGCAGGGGACACTTGTACCTGTGCCTGAATTACCTGTCCAACTAGAGCAGTGGTTCTTTTTTTTTTTTTTTTTTGAGACAGTTTCGCTCTGTCACCGAGGCTGAAGTGCAGTAGTGTGTTTCCTGGCTCACTGCAATCTTTGCCTCCCAAGTTCAAGTGATTTTTCTGCCCCAGCCTCCCAAGTAGTTGGGACTACAGGTGTGTGCCACACGCCTGACTGATTCTTTTGTATTTTTAGTAGAGATGGTATTTTACCATGTTGGCCAGGCTGGTCTTGAATTCTTGACCTCAGATGATCTGCCCACCTCAGCCTCCCAAAGTGCTGGAATTACAGGCATGAGCCACCTCGCCTGGCCTAGAGCGGCGGTTCTTAATCCTACTGCACATTTAAACCACCTGGAGAGTTTCACGATACTGATGCCTGCGCCATGCTTCTGGAAATTTTGATTCTGTTGATCTGGGGCCTAGGCCTCAAGGGCATTTAGAAGCTTCAAAAAGTGATTCTAATGATCAAATAGGGTTGAGTACTACTGAACTAAATTCTGAAACCAGATGGCATTCTAGTCTTAGGAACTGTCTGCTACAGAGCTCTGACGTTTGCATTTCTAGAGTCCCTTCTTCAACTTACTTACATAAAGGTATTTTTAAAATTAATTTTTAAAAATATTTATAATTGACAGGTACAAAGTTACAGTTAGACAAGAAGTTCAGATGTGCTGTTACACAGTAGGATGATTATAGCAAATAACAATGTAGTGAATATTCTAAGATAGCCAAAAGAAAAGATTTTAAATAGCATTACCACAAAGAAATGATAATTATTTAAAGTGATGGATAAGTAATTATTTTAATTTGATCATAAAGGTACTTTCGATGGAAGATTTCTAATCTCTTTACTAATATGAAACCTCTGAGCATCTATTTGAATTGCCCAAATTAATATTGGAGTGTGTTTTACTGATGGATAAAATGAGGTTAAAAATCTTCTCAATTCAGGAAACATCTCTATTTGTGTGTATATTACACATACATTTATGCATACTAACATAAAAAAGTAATCCGTGATGAGGTATTAATGAAATAGTGAATTTAAGGTTCTTGCCAGGCCTTTAAGCTCTATCTAAAATTGTCTCTGCCACAGAGGCCAAAACTTCCACCATTAGTGATGCATTTCTTAGTGTTAAGCTTGTTACCCCAGTTGGTTTTCTTTAAAAATCACTTAATTCCTGAGGAGCCTGGTGCCTTAGTGGGAAAAGGCATGGCAGGTCCTTCTTGGCACAGGGTTGTGGAGAAAGGCATGGCTGGGGCCAGCCTCACAGGCATGTGATCTTGCCATTGTTAGAAGGGCTCTGTGCTTTGTTTAATGTTTTGTTGCCATGATGTTGAAATTTTTTTTTTTTTTTTTTTTTATTGCGATGTTGAAATTTTTAATAATTTTTTAACGAGTCCTGCTGGTTCTGGGTGTGGCCTCCAAATATAAATTGTTCATTGCTCTTTTTTTTTTTTTTTTTTTTTTTTTTTTGAGACAGAGTTTTGTTCTGTCACCAGGCACCAGGCTGCAGTGCAGTGGCACAATCTTGGCTCACTGCAACCTCTGCCTCCTGGGTTCAAGCAATTCTCCTGCCTCAGCCTCCCAAGTAGCTGAGACTACAGGTGTGTGACACCATGCCCAGCTAATTTTTATATTTTAATAGAGATGGGGTTTCACCATGTTGGCCAGGATGGTCTTGATCTCTTGACCTTGTGATCCGCCTGCCTCGGCCTCCCAAAGTGCTGGGATTACAGGCGTGAGTCACTGTGCCCAGCATCAGCTATATTTTTAGCAGAGACAGGGTTTCACCATGTTGATCATACTGGTCTTGAACTCCTGACCTTGTGATCCACCCACCTCGGCCTCCCAAAGTACTGGGATTATAGGCATGAGCCACCTTGCCGGCCTTCATTGCTCTTTAGTGTGGTCTCTGCTGGGGACTGAGTAGACTCAGAAAGAGTTGTTTGAGAACTGTGAGACCCAATGGAGGGGCTAATATCCTGTGGCTGTAAGTACCCAGGAAGGGGATTGGGCAAATACCCACTGTTTCCTTGGGTTCTTAGGTGGGTGATGGGGTGCCATGTGTATTCCATAATGATATTGTGACCTACCACTCATTTGCAAATATTGAAGCATATTTAAGTGCTGATAATGTGCCAGGCACTGGATTAAGCCCAGGGGATGTCGTAGCAAGCCTCCATGGAGGGAACCTGAGCAGTCCACTACTACATGCCATAACATGGAATGCCTGAGGTGCTGTGGGGAAACACACAGAGGCGCCTAACTCAGCTTGCTGGGGCCAGGGAAGGCAGGATGTTCAATCTGAGTTTGAAGGATAACTAGTAATTAACCATGCCATGAGGAAGAATTAGAATGTCCTAGATAATGGGAACAGCATGTGCAGAGGCACAGGGACACAAGAGAGAAAACTATGCATAAGAAGAAATAAAATGATATTCATGGTGATTGGCAATGCTGGGGGTTGGGGGGAGTGTTAACGATTTTGGAGTGGTACTAGGCATAAGGCCATCAATGGGGCTCATGAGTTAAAAAAATTAAAAAATGAGTTAAAAAAATAAAAAAAGTTACCATTGCACTAGACCGCAAAACAAGGGCTTTGACTACATTGCGTCATTTCATCCTTACAGCAACCTTCAAGGGAGGTCCAATTGTTAACCCCATTTTACTGAAAAGGAAACTGAGTCTTAGATTGAGTAATTCACCCAAGGTTACACAGCTAAGAGGCTGTAGAATTAGTATTCAAATGCAGATGTGTCTCTGCAGAAGGCCTGAGTCCTAAGTCACTGTATCACATCGTTAAGAGATTTGAACTTTAACTTAGAGAATTGGGAAACCACGAGAACATTTTCAGCAGACAATTGATATGAACTACACATTTTAGAAGCCAGTTTTGGCTACAACACTCAGTTGTGTTCAGTGACTCTGGGACTTGTTTCATCAGTTTATGGACTATAGCTTAACCTCACCTCCTCCTCTGGTGCCTGAAAGAGATAAAGAAGCCCAAACTAGGCTGTGCACAGTGGCTCCTGCCTGTAATCCCAGCACTTGGAAGGCCGAGGTGGGCAGATCACTTGAGGTCAGGAGTTCAAGACCAGCTTTGCCAACATGGTGAAACCCCATCCTCTACTAAAGGTACAAAAATTAGATGGTTGTGGTGGCAGGTGCCTTAATCCTAGCTACTTGGGTGGCAGAGGCAGGAGAATCGCTTCAACCTGGGAGGCAGAGGTTGCAGTGAGCTAAAATTGCGCCACCTCACTCCAGCCTGGGCAACGGAGCCAGATTCTGTCTCAAAAAAGAATCCCAAACTGACCACCTTAATTTCTGATGGAAAACTTTGGCTAAAGTTAGATGGGGTAGATCATGGAAGCTCAAGGCTAGAAATGAAGTTCCCCATTTGTCCGTGGCAGTTTGGCCTCTTTATGGAGAATCACCTGTATATTGTAGGTCAGTATACATAAGACAATAAATAAAACGATTCCAAATGGCAGTTTTCATTGTGAAATCAAGTCCTTTCAGTGCCCCATTAGATTCAGTAAAAATAAACACACACACAAATAAAACAAAACTCAACGAAAACATGTCTATTAATATATAATTTACCCCTCTCTGCTTTCTTCACAAGGTTCTTTCTACCTGGGCCATCCCTTCCACACCTTCCTGAGGGATTCTCCATCCTCCTGCCCAAGCTTCTCCCCTAGAGCTTTTTCTCAGGGGCCAATGTCTTTTAGTTTCTGAGGCCACATTTATCTGATGTTCTTACTTTTCATACATCCCAGTAAATAGCATGATCAAGTGGCAAGTACTTTGGGGTCTGCCATAACTGGGTTTAAGTCTCAGGAATCTTTGACACCAAGGCTCTCAGTATCAATTTCTTTGTGTAATAAAAATGGCAATTTAATCTCAACGCAGAAGGTTTCTTGGGGACTAAATGAGTCCAAATATTTGAGAGTGCTTGGTCTTTTGTGAATTACCTGTTGATTTCCTTTCCTTCCTTCCCGCTGAGACCTCAGTTCAAATGACTTGTCAGTCTAACGTTTCTCTCAAATCCCACCATCTGTCAAGTTCCTTGACCCAGACCCCTCTTTACTCTTTGTCTCTTCAGCAATCAGAGACCTTGTGGTAATCCCTAGCTTTGCAAATGGTTTATCCCTTCTGATGGATATGTTAGGAGCCTCCCTGGTCAGGCTCCCTAAGGGTAGAAACCCAAGTCTGGTAATTTTTTGAGACATTCCTACAGTGTCCACTACAGGGAAGGAAAGACAGAACATTCATTGGCCATTAGAGCACATACTGTGTAGAGGGACAGAATGCTCTTCTATCATTAATGTCAGTGAAATAATTTTCCAGAATTCCTTAAACTTTTTACTTTATGTTTATCCAGGGATGATGACTATACTTATGGCTTCTTAGTTATTGTCTCACCATTATTGAATTCCTAGAAAGCTTGTTAGAAGGCAAGCTTACTACACTTCATCCCAGAGAGGCAGATGTGGTTACAGCTGATTTTTATAGAAGGGCTCTGAGTGAATCTCTCAGGATGTGGGGCTCTCATTAACTCCAAACATAGAGAATGCAAATATTTTGTTTGCTTTTCTACTTGGACATAATGCTGTTGGAGAGGAGGAACCAAAAAGAGGAGAAGGGAAGGAAAGTTCAATCGTTCTAGCTAATGAGTCTGACCAGGCTAAGTCAGTAACAGTAACAACCATAACCACACGGCACTAATGATCACACACAATGGTACTTACAAGGAGCCAGGCACTGTTTTAATGCCATACCCATCAGAACTCTTTCAATCCTCTTAACAATCCAATAAGTAGGTATTCTTCTCCCCACTTTACAGATGAGAAGACTGTGGCACAGACAGGTGAAGTAATTTGCCTAATTTTACTCAGGTACGAATGGCAGAGCCAGGATGTAACCCAGAGAGTTGGCTGAGAAGCTGAGCTTACAATCTTTATGTTTTGCTGCCCGTGTAGCACAGTGACTTAAGACTTTTTAATGATAGATATCTACAGATGAACACAGTGACTAACCCTGGGGCCCTGTGCGGCTCTCATACAGAACCACGATTTCCTAGAGGGAGAAAGACGAGGGTTTCACCAACCACTTTCTAATTTGCTCAACCTTGCCTTTGCGTGCCTGAGTGAGGGGGACACAAAAGCTCTTGGCATGATACTCCACACTCCCTGGCACTCCACAAATAATCAGGGAGGACCTTTCTCTCTTTGGTATGTCCCACCCACCTACCCCCATGACAGATATCAATAATCTAGTCAAGCTCTCCTTTTTCCTGGACCAGGAAATGACTTCAGAATCCTCTAGAAAATTACCTCCAATAGATGACTGTAGGCATGGAGGAAGAAGCCTGTTTACTATGCTTGTCTTAGGCCACAGGGGTAGAAATCATATCATATTTGTATTTAGAATCAGGTACAGCCTTCCGTATACAGTCAGTCCTCAGGATGAATGAATGTGTGAATGAATACGTATGGAACTCGAGCACATTTACATTTACCATATGGATGCTACCATGACTCCGATTAAAACCAATGGTTTTAATCAAGGCAGAATATCTTCTTTAAACACAAGGATTAGTCTCTATGAACAGAGAAATGTAAACATGACTCTAATTAGAGAATTTACTAATTATTCTTCCCTGCTGAGGACATTAGCTGGGGTTTAGTCTTTAGCTGTGACAGCCATACGAGTTTCTCTTTATCTCCAGAAAGATAAAAATTGACTGGAAAGATTCATTTCAATACCCTGATTCCTTTCCTGCTCTCTTTCACCCTCAAAAAAAAGATATTCCAGCATGAAAGATCACAGACTCAGCCCAAAACAGTGGACGCAGGTTGACGGCATTCAGGAAACTGCACACTCCTGGAGCCCCAACTGCTGAGGCAAAGATAAATCGGCAGGAAGATTTCTTTGGAATGATGTGAATTTAATGAATCATGAAAAATATCCCCAGCTGTTCTTAAATTTAAGGGAGATTGAGTGATAACAAAAGATAGTTTCCCTTCCTCTTAGATGTAGGTTGGAGCGGAAAGGGCTGTGGTAAAAAAAAAAAAAAAAAACCCCGAGGCCAAAAGCTTGCCTTTTCTTTTCCATCTCTTCTATTGTTAAGGGGAAAAAAAGCTGTCTGCAGTCAGCAGCCACTGAAGGGCATGATGAAGAGTGTTTGCTATTACCAGACTTGAAGAATTCTCCACTCTGATTTCAAAGGTCAGGCAGGCAAACATTTAGAAAGTGACGGGCTCTTCCCTCATCCCTCCCCAACCCCCAACCACCCGTCCTCACATTTCATTCAACCCCTTTATTAACACAGGGACTTACTGAAATTAAAAGTAATGATTCTCCCTTTCCTCATCCCAGCTGCTGCAACCCTCACTGCCCCGGCCCTCAAAATCCTTATTAACCCATTGATTTGTGTGGTCTCCCAGGCCTGTCCTCAGCTGGGAGATCTAAGCCAGACCATTGTGGCTTTGGCTAAGCTTCAGGGATTCCCAATTTAGATCCCGGATGACTGGGTTGGAGGGTTTGAAGGAGGGTTGGAACCATGTGAGTGACTCACCTTCTTTCCCTTTCTGCCCAGGCTGACAGGGGTCCCTGAACATGCCATACACCACCCCCAGAGGCCAGGCCCAGGCCCAGACCCGGCCCAGGTGCTCGGCTTGCTGGTCTTACCTGAAAAGGCACAAAGCAGGTGGGTAACTGTGAAGGTCATGAAGGAATGCCCGCTCACTTCTGCTACCCTGGAGTCTGTTGCTTGTCTTTAGATAAATTTTCCTTTTCTTCAAGGTGGGAAGGGCAGACACAATGGCTGCTAAGCAAAGAAGTTTATTTTCCCTTAAAGCAATGTTTAACTTTTAAGTATAGGTAAGAGATGTGGTTTGAGGGGTAGAAATGCTGGCCTCTCTGTGTAACTGCTCACTACAAGGGGATCAGAGAAGAGCATGGATGATGAAGATGATAATTACGTTAAATATTAATGACAAGCAATAAAATTGAGGGCTTACAACATACCAGGTACAATGTTAGATGCTTCTCGTGTATGACACATTAAATCTGCACACACACGAAGAAACAAACAAGAAGTTGTTAATTGCAATTGCCTATTGAGAAAACTGGACTTGGTGAGATTTTAGCAAGAAAAATCTACTTTTCACTACTACTCTATCTAAACCCTGTTGAATCACTTTCCTTCTTACTGGATGATAAGTTAGCCAGATCCATAGACTTGCTTGTTGTGTTTTCCATCTTAAAAAATAAGCTCAATCAAGACTGTGTGATACTGGCAGAAGGATAGGTACACAGATAAATGCAACAAAATAGACAACACAGAAATAGGCCTATTTAAGCACAACCAATTGATTTTTGACAGAAGTGTAAAAACAATTCAATAGAGGAAGGACAGCCTTCTTAACAAATGGTTCTGGAGCAACTGGACAAGCAAAAAATGAACCAACCTAAGCTTCACTTCTTATATAAAAATCAACTCACATGGATCATAGATTTTTTTTTTTTTTTTTGAGATGGAGTCTTGCTCTGTTGCCAGGCTGGAGTGCAGTGGCACGATCTCGGCTCACTGCAACCTCTGACTCCCTGGTTTAAGTGATTCTCCTGCCTCAGCCTTCCAAGTAGCTGGGATTATAGGCATGCGTCACCATGCCCAGCTAATTTTTGTACTTTTTGTAGAGATGAGGTTTTACCACTTGGCCAGGTTGGTCTCGATCTCCTGACCTCATGATTCACCTGCCTTGGCCTCCCAAAGTGCTGGGATTACAGGTGTGAGCCACTGTGCCTGGCCAGATCATAGATTTTAATGGTAATGTAAAGCCATAAAACTAGAAGAAAATAGAGGAGACAGTCTTTGAGACCCAGAATTTGGTAAAGAATTCTTAGATATGACGTCAAAGCATGATTCAAAAAAGGAAAAACATTGATAAATTGAATAAAAAGCAAACTAATATGGAGAACTCTCAAACCCAGTTTTTTTTTTTTTTAAAGCAAGTAAACAATTATAAAATAGACAAAAAGCATGAAGAAACCTTTCACCAAAGAAGATACACACATGACAAAGGAGAACACGAAATGATTTCCACCACCTCTAGCCATCAGGGAAATGCAAATTAAGATCATGATGAGATCTCACTACATACCTATTAGAACAAATAAAAAATTTTTACACTACAAATGAATGCTACAAAATTCTCACAAGAAAATGGAGAATCTGAGTCTTTTATACATTGCTGATGGGAATTTAAAATGCTACAGCCACTCTGGAAAACAGTTTGTCAGGTTCTTAAAAAAAAAAAAAAGAGAAACATATGCCTAACATACAACCCAGCAGTCACACTCCTGAGTGTTTTTCTCAGAAAAATGAAAACTGACAACATAAAACCTATACACAATTGTTCATAGCAGCTTTATTTGTCATAACCAACATGGAAAACAACTAAAATGTCCTATAATAAGTGAATGCTTAAACAGAATGTGGTACATCCATACCATGAAATACTACTCTACAGTGAAAAGGAATAGATTCATGCAAAAACTTGGATGGATCTCAAGGGCAGTTTGCTAAATTAAAAAAAAAAGCCACTGTA
Source organism: Aotus nancymaae (assembly GCF_030222135.1). Lineage (NCBI taxonomy): Eukaryota > Metazoa > Chordata > Mammalia > Primates > Aotidae > Aotus > Aotus nancymaae. The sequence continues at coordinate 2,603,858 of NW_026988445.1, read as the reverse complement.
GGCCTGGCACGGTGGTTCACGCCTGTAATCCCAGCACTTTGGGAGGCTGAGGCGGGTGGATCATGAGGTCAGAAGTTCAAGACCAGTCTGGCCAAGATGGTGAAACCCCGTCTCCACTAAAATTAAAAAAAAAATTAGCTGGGCACAGTGTCAGGCACCTGTAATCGCAGCTACTTGGGAGGCTGAGGCAGGAGAATTGCTTGAACCCGGGCGGCAGAGGTTGCAGTGAGCCGAGATTGTGCCATTGCACTCCAGCCTGAGCGATAGTGTAAGACTCTGTCTCAAAAAAAAAAAAAAGGCACTCTCAAAAGGCCAAATAATGTATGCTTCTATTTATAACAATCTCTAAATGACAAAATTATAAGATGGAGAACAAATTAGTGGTTTCCAGGGGTTAGGTATGGCAGGGATAGCGGTGGCAGGTGAGTGAGGTGGGTGTGACAATAAAGGGGTAGCCCCATGGAGATCTTTGTGATGATGGAACAATTCTGTATCTTGATCACGCTGGTAGCTGATATTTACACCAATCTATGCATATAACAAAATGGTACAGAACTCTATAAAGATATTGTACCAATGTCAGTTTTCTGGTTTCAATATTATAACATAGTATTGGAATATGTAACCATTGGGTGAAACTGGATAAAAGGTACCTGAGACTTCTCTTTACTATCTTTGAAACTGCCTGTCAATTTATGATTATTTCAAAATTTAAAAATGTAAAATTAAAAAGTATATCTTCCAGTATCAAGTATTATTTTCAAGTTTAATATAAATACTTTAATATCTCAGCTAATTGAAAGCTTCTTTCCTCCCTTGCACTGCCAAATCAGGTCTGTTTCATGCATAGAAGTCTGTTATATTATTAGAGCAGGCTGAACCATGCTGTAGTAATAAAAGCAAAAAAGCAAAAAATAAAATAAATAATCCCTGCAGTTTTGGTACTTTAGCATAATAAAACTTTGCCATTCATAACCATTGAAGGCTGGGCAATTCTCTTCCCTGCAGTGACTCAGGGATTCAGCCTCCTTCCATCTTATGACTCTGCCATCTTCAACCAGTGGCCTTTGTGATCACCCTGGGAAGAGAAAACAAATAGTGGAGATCACATGGGGGATTTTATGGCTAGGCCTTAAAGTGTCCCGCATTACTTCCACCTACATTCCATTGCCCAGAACCTAGGCACAGGAACCCAGTTTAACTGCAAGTGAGTTTGGGAAATACAGTCTTCCAGAATGCTCAAGAATAGCAAGTATGGTTGCAGTGAGACACTGTACCCTTCATTGAGGACCTCTTGTTGTACCAAACCTTGGCATAGTGAGTCACCCTTTAGCTAGCTGTGTGTGACATGACCTTGCCTTCTGCCTCAAAGGCACACTCAAGGCCCTTTCTAATGGAGTCATCTCATCCTGTCATATGAGGAGGCATGGTGACTTCTCTTGGGCTGAAGCCTTTGAGATGACTCAGACTGATCCACAGGGATACAGCATCCTTACATCACCCAAAGCCAGCTGGAAGTGCAGGCATTCCCACCACAGTCCTCTTACTGACATTGCCATCAGAGAATGCTTTAATCAGATTCTTGCCTTAGGATTATTTAGGCAAGAGGCAGGCAACACAGGCCCTTTGCTTTCGAGATCTCTGTCAATTTGCTCTTCACTAGGACCTCAGAGTCTCCTCACTTGGCTTGAAGAGGAAAACTCTTTCTCTCCCTTCATGGGTGAGCAGGAAAGGAAAAATCTGTCTTCTCTAGTCTTGACCAAATCAATTTCCTAGTCTCTTGTTACATATAGGCAAGCGATGGTGGACTGCAGGACCCATACACAGTTTTGCCATCTGGTAGCAATCTAACAAAAATGGCTGGACTCCTTTCTTTAGAATATGTTGCTGCCTAACACCCACTATCCTCAGCTTTAAAATATCAACCAAAATGTGAAGAGAACTGGAAATGTTGTATTTAATGTCCTGTTAAATAGTATTATTCCCATTTTATTGATGTTCCTGAGGTTCAAAGTGGATGCGGAATTTCTGCAATGTCACCCAGCTATACAATTGTATCTGGATTTTAAGAGCAGTGGTGGATGAGAGACAACATCTGGGTGAGGGAAAGAAATATGATAATATTTAGTTTTGATAAATCAGTGTGTGAGTAGAAGAGAATTGGTTCAACATAGTGCTAGTTGGGGTTTAGAAAGGCAATAAGAAATGTTATCTTGGCAATTTTTTTTTTCTGAGTCTCTTAGCCCTCCTATTCTAACCTATTAACTTCTAGTACTTCTTCATACCACCAACTCAGGAAACCCAGCCTCACCATTACATCCTAATGGCCCCTAGTGTGTTCTTAGTGGGTTGACAGAAATGATCATTTAAACAGCTGTAACTAGGGAGCTTTGTAGGAAGGGAACTTTGTTCGGGAAAATAATTTGAAAATTTGAAGGTATCAATTAGGAGGTACATGTAAAACAAAACGAAATTGCTGAAGAGTTATGTATAAGAAGTGGAACAGGAATTTGGGGATGAGAAAAGCAGAAAGAAGTGGAGGGAGGCAGAGAACAGGGAGTGGGGCAGAAAGACCAGGTCTTAGACCTGCAGAGCAGCACAATGGTGAAGGACATGAAGAACAAAATTGTCCAATAGCTGTTTGACATTGCTTGAGGTATAAATCCTCTCCATCCCCTCAAACCTTCAGTTAAGGCTTCTGAACATTGCTGGGAACGGGGAATATCAAGGACAGAGCAGCTTTTCCAAGACCACATTGGTGAGGAGCACAAAGCAAAGAAGTAGGGTGGAAAGAGGGGGTAAGGCCCAGTATAAGAACGAGCTTAGAGCCAGAAGTGGCCTGAGAAGCAAAGCTCCAGGAATTTGCAGAAATCCTGAGGAGAGTGTTAGACGTCCTGCTGGACATCGCAGAGTCAGCTTGAGCTAATTTAATCCAAATCTCATGTGACAGGGCCACTGCAGCTGACATCTGGGTTGCGCTCAAGTAATCAAAAATCCTTTTAAGAATATACTTGGTCATTCCTTCCTCACTAAGCTTTTTACCCAACTTGCTACAAATAATAGTTTTGAAACTGCTTTTACTTAATTGTCCATGCCTCGCCTTTCTGAAAAGGTGCTAGAGAGGAACAAAATAAACACAAGAGAATTAGATTAAGGAAGAGAGAAGTAAGTGGTGTGAGTAATAGGATAAATTGATGATCAGCTCACAGTAATTAAGTTTGATCAGTGAGTTAGCAGAAAGCTTGTTCAGTGTATATGCTTGAGTGTCTGCATTTGAGAGCAGCGCTTTCTAAATTTTAATACGCATGCAAATGTCATGAGGATTTTTTTGTGGGGTGGATGGTGGCTGATGAGATTCTACATTGCTGACAGCTTAAAGGTGATGTGGTGGCTGCTGGTCTGAGGACACTATTTTGATTAACAAGATCTTAGAGCATGAGGCAATAACTTCCTAACCCAGAAGGGCATTATGGTACCAAAGGAAAAAAGGGAGAGATGGAAAATAAGAAGGTAGATGACAGAAGGTTAAACAACTATAACAACAGAGAAATGAGAATCTCCAGTAAGAGGAGTAGGAAGTCGCTGGCAATGGTTCCAGCATTTCTGGATGTTTATTGCAATGATATAGGTTGCTTTGCTCTCTGTTAAATAGCACACATTCCTTGACCCTTCACAATGCTTATTAGGTTTCAGGGGTGAAAAAGCCAGTGTCTGATTCTCTAGTCTTTCACTAATATTTATTCATGTGTATTATGTACGTTGAGCAACCCTAATCAGAAAAAGTCTGAAATGCTCTCAAATCTGAAACTTTTTGAATGCTGACATAAAGGCCTAAGTGGAATATTCCACACATAAGTCCTTTACATAAACTCTGTGTCATGCACAAAATTACTAAAAATATTGTGTAACATTAACTTCAGGATCTGTATATAAAGTATATTTATGAAATGTAAATGAATTTCATGTTTAGACAGGCTCCATCTCCATGTCTGTTATATGTCTCAATATGTATATGCAAATATTCCAAAATCCAAAAAAAAATCCAAGATCTGAAAAACTTCTGGTCCTGAGCATTTCAGATAAAGGATACTCTATGTTTACGTATGTGCAGACATGTTTTATTTTTTATTTTTTCATCAGCCTACATCATGCTTTGAATTGCATAGGTGTTTTAGACATAATTTTGCTAATTGGAAATAAATTCTTCCATTAATATCATCCCATCAATGTTACCATATTGTTATTGTAACTTCATAATGTTTTCTAACCCTAAATAGTTTTGTAGTCTGACAGACAACTTTAATAATGTAATACAGCTGAATTTCCACCTAAACTGCTCGTGCTGGGTAATGCACATGTTCATTGATGCCTGCCTCCTGTAACTTATTTTGCATATACAAGTTAATTAGTCAATTGAAATTTACTTTGGGAGAAAGAGTCTGGTGGTGGCAGGAAGGGTGACAGGGAGCCAAGTTTCATACTTGTGAGATTTTATTGTGCTCCTGTCTGGGACTCACCAACAATATACACCAGGGTCATCACACTCTGGTGGCCTCCTGGTGTTATGGGTAGTGAATAGAATGCTACGAGGGATAGTCATGTTATTGCTGGGATAATGGATCTCTATCTTTAATCCTGCTCCCTCCTCAAAATACATTTACACTCCTCCTTTTATACCTTATAAATTTTTTCTCCATTTAACCAATTCCCAGTCTTTTTGTTATCTTAGACTTTTGTATTTAGAATATCCATCTATGTCTCTATCCATAACTGAAATAGACAGTTAAAAACAATACAGATATTGGTTTTGTTTCTTTTCTATTCCTCATTTCATGCAATAATTCCTGGAATGATCAGCCAGTTTACTTGTCACTTCAGGGTCTGAAATGCAGAGTTCAGAAGGGGGCAAACATGAAGGATTCAACCACATGAACTCTTGAGAGTTGCTTTATATGAGAGGTTTGGGGTGCAAGGCAGCCTCTGGGTTCTCCCCTTCTTATGTCCTAACCCACTGATAATTTTACACAGGGAGGGAAAGGGGGATCAGAATATATTTTCTGTCTTTATTGATGGCCAAGTTGGATTGGAGAACTGTAGCAGGAAGTCATGCTATATCAAAATTAAAAACAGGAAGTTTCCAGAGATAGAGTGAGAGAGCCAAGAGACATTGGAGACAATATATAGCAATGTCCCTTCCTGAGCCTGGCATGGAGGTGGGAATAGAACCTCTGGAGGAAGAGAAAAGTGATTCTAGAAGCCCTGGCACTTTCTTTCCTCTTCTCCTTCCACCTTGGGAAAACATCAGGTTGGGTATGTTCTTTACAATCTCCTCGCATCTGAGGAGGGGTCAAGGCAAGACCAGGGGCAGAACTGCTCTTAGGCCCAGGTAAGGGGGTCCCCAGTCCTTGGTCCTGTGCTCTACAGACCCCACTGTTGCCCTCTTCTGGTGGTGCCCTTCTCCATGGAGACAAAGGAAGGAGCCCATCCTGGGACCATGCTCTCCTTCTGGATCATGTTTAGAAATTTCCTGTCCAGATATCCCTGAGCCCACTGAAAGGTTGTGTGGACTTCTCCCTGGGTAGGCTGGCAGGTATCTCTCCTCCTGCTGTGCCCCTTTCCCTGATGTTGGATCCTGCCACTGTTGTGCAGGTCTTTAGGACTAAGAGATGGCCAAGGTCTGGATATATGCAGTGGTGGGGTCGGGGGTATAATGAATCTTCGATATTCAATGTTGCAATGTGGGGTGGAGATGGAGAATAGAAGAGGGGAAAGGAGGCAAACCACAGGCTGATGGTTTGTTCCATAGAACCCAGAACCCCAGGTTCTAGTACCCCAGGCTCCAGAATAGAACCTTGAGGAATACAGGAATTTTAGATTTGAACATTTCAGAGTTGTTATGAGGGTGTATTTATCAGTAGAGGAGGAAAGAATGTATTTTACTTAGTTTATTAGCTTGATTTATAGTTTTAAAATATTTAGACATATGGTATGTGGACTTTATCTGTATTCTCACCACAGGCCCCACAAATGTTAGAAATAGGAACAAGAGAGTCCCAGATCTGGCTCTTTTCTAGGCTTTAAGGTAGAGTCTGGATTGCTGCATAACAAAACACCCCAAACATGAGACCTTAAAATGACAAGTTATTTTAACATGCAGACAGCTTCTGTGGATCAATAATTCAGAGTGGGCCCACAGCAGGGACAGCACCTTGATGTCTGGGAAAATCCACTGGAAAGATGAAGGTTGGTGGGGACTCAATGGCTGGGGCTGAATCACCTCAAGATACCCTCCCTCACTCATCTGGGTGTTGGATGTTGGTGAGGAACTCCACTGGGGGGTTGACTGGAGCCTTTACGCAGGGTATGTCTTTGTCACCTAGGCTTCCTCCCAGCCTAATGGCTGGGTTAGAGTGAGCATCCTGAGAAGTCAAAGAGCTGTATTGCATTTTATGACCTAGCCTTGGAAGTCACATAGTGTCACTTCTGCCATGGTGGTAAAGTCATCTAGGTTCAAGTGGAAGAAATATACACCCCTCCTCTTGATGGGAAAAATGTCAAAAACACATTTGATAAAGGGTCTGCAAGGAGAAAAACTATTGTTAAGGCTACTTTTGAAAATGGAACCAGTCGTGATGTACTTCGCTTAAGAGAGCATAGTAGTCAGAGATTTGGGGGAGAAATCCCTGGTACAGGATTTCCAGAAGGATATTGTGAGTCAATTCAAGTCAAAGGCTTAGCATAGTGCTTCAGCATATGGTAGGACTCAATAAACAAGCAGGTGCCATTTTCATTGCCACCGCTGTTATCATCATCATCACCATCACCATCATCATTGTCATCATCTCTGAGGAACTTATGGAGATGGTTCGATCATCTATACGAGGGAGGAAACTGAGGCCAGATAAGTTAGGTGATGTTTTGGGCATCACCAAACAATTCCATGGTAGTTCTGTGTTTGAACTTGGGCTTTTGACTCTTATCAAGGAACTCTGGTAGTGATGGTTTGGGGACTTTGTAAAGAATGGGCCGTATATTCTAAGAGTTTAAATTGTCATAGATGACTCTGTATCTTAGTCACTGCTTTTATTTGTCTGATGTTAATGATTTCAGAGATGATTTTGTTGGTGGAGTTTTCTAGTATCCTATTGAAAAAAAACACAAAAAACAAAACTAGCAAACAATTTTTAAACTAGTAACCTAAAACCTTCTCTAATAAGGTGTCCATGGATTTGGATAATTTAGGTTTTAAAAATATCAGGCCTTTTTTTTAAATTTGGAAACAGTATCTCTTAAGGCAATTATCAAAACAAGTTTGTAGATGGCGATGTTTAACTATTAGAGAAACCAAACTTTATGCAAAAACTATATATGCACAATGAAATAATTATAAGATTTTGTCACTTATTCATTAAATCCTGTCTCCAGAACCTCATTTGGCAGTATTGCCTATTTAATGGTGTTTAGTATTTGAAAATTAAGCAATATCTTTAAAGACCTCTTCTGTTATTCCAACAAGCCTATTACAAATTTATTTTTCCATGCAAATCTGAAATGTTAAGCTTTTGTCCAGACTATATGTCTTGTTTTATTTTGGCTTGGTGTTTAGGAGCTGGTCATCCTCTGAGGGAACATGAGGAGCACAACCAAACCAATCAACAGCTACTGATTCTTGGCCAAGTTGGGCTAATGGAAGGGCCTGTGACAGATAAGAGCAAATCAGACATCGGTTTGTGCTTCTGTCCTGGCAAGCCTCAGTGTTTGCTCTGGGGACCCAGAAGCAGCTCAGGGTGTCAAGAATATGGGTCAGCATTACCTTATGTAACTGTCCCTCTTTGTTTTCAGGTGGGAGGCCAGGTCAATGGTAACTGTTCATAGAGGTCATTCATCCAGATCGAGCCTGGGGCCTTTCCAAGGAGACAGAGTCCAGTTGATGTTGGATGTTCACTGACTGCTGTCAGCAGATGAGGGGGGCAGTGATGAAATCTTCCACTCGAGTTTTCTAGGCAAATGGCACTCAACTATTTAGACCAACAACCTGACCTTACTTTCTGAGGAAATCTGGAGCCAGGAAGCTTGGGGTCACCATTTACTATGTGATTGTGGATAAGGGGTCCTCAGTTTCCTCATGTATAAAATGAATATAAGAATAGTGCTTGCACATAGGATTCGTAGGAGGTGAAATGAGTAAGACACACAAAAAGCTGAGAAGAGTGTCTTGCACAAAGCTGGCCCTCAGGAAATGCTATTTAAAAAGAAATACTTAATACCAGTTACAACCATTTTTTAAGAATTTGCGGTGTTGTAAGCATCATGCTAATCATGCTAAGCTTGTTATGGACATTACTTAATTTTTTTTTTTTTTTTGAAACAGGATCTCACTTTGTTACTGAGGCTGGAATGCAGTAGCATGATCTTGGCTCATTGCAGTCTCAATCTCCCAGGATCAAGCGATCCTCCTATCTTAGCCTCCCAAGTAGCTGGGACAACAGGTGTGCGCCACCACTCCAGGCTAGTTTTTGTGGAGATGAGGTCTCACCATGTTGCCCAGGCTGTTCTCAAACTCTTGAGCTCAAGCTGTTTGCCTGCCTTGGCCTCCCAAAGTGCTAGGATTACAGGCATGTGCCACTGCACCTAGCCTGACATTACTTAATTTTGTCCATACAACAAAAACTCAATGGGATAGCTGTCTTTATCCCCATTTCACAGATGAGAAAATTGAGGCAGAGAGAAATTTCAGAATGTGCTCAAGGTAACACATTAATAGGTAAAAGCCCAGGAATTCTAACTCAGTTTTGTCCGGCACAAAAACTCCTCACCACCCCATGGCACTGTGGTTACAACACAATAAAACAAAGCAAAAAGTAATCTTGTCATTAGCATGCTTGATATTCCCTGAGAAGGCTATTAGGTTATTCATAGATTTTACACTCTAATATGGCAGAGTTGTGGCTGTGATTTTTTTTTTAGAACAGTTTATTTAAAGGACTATTTCTGTAATTCTAACCAACCGATTGCAAATTTATGTTTCCATGAAAATCTGAAACTCGAAGCTTTTGTCCAGCCTATATGTTTTGCTTTGTTTCATTTTGGGTTGGTTGTTTAAAGAGCCCATCTTCCCTTGAGGGAACATAGGGCATGACCAAACCAATCAATATTCATTGATCTAGTTTGATGCTGTGTGCAGAAGACGCAGAAGACACCTAATAAAGGCTTTCTGTTCTGACTGCAATGGTTGTTGCTGACGGCAGGCTAAGTTGGAACCTCAGACGTGTCCTGCAGGGTGTTGGGCAGGGACACTGCACAAAAATGTGAGCCTGTACATTCCAGGAAGCTCAGTGAAGTTATGGGTGGTGTCCTGGATAGTGGTGTTGGGGGGTGGATTTAGAGAGTCCCCACATGAATCCTGATGCTCCTACATTTCCATCCAATATTCAAGAAAAGTCAGATCAAGTTATTTATTGTCAGGTCTGCTAAAATAAAGCTGAGTTACCTTTCTGATTACACCTCCCTCCTCCGATACTTCTCTTTTTCTCTCAAACCACAACAAGGGAAGATTGATAGCTGGAATGGAAAAACCCTGGTGTGGTCTCACAAATACTGGTCTAGGCTAGGGGTGAGGGGCAGATCCTCCTTCCTCAACTGTTTGTTTAAAGATAAAGAGGCCCTTTCAGTCCACATGGGGTCCAGTAATTTAACCGTGAACTATATTAATGGCTGCCAGAAAGAACCTGCTCTACTGGGCTGAGTCAGGAGAGACGTGAATCTCAGGTTCTCACCAATCCAGGCTAAATTTCCCCAAACTCCTCAGTTTTAAAATGTTACCTTTGAAATGTTTATTCTAATGTCTCATACAGCATGGATTTTTTTTTCTTAATTTTTGCTTTTTTGTTTTGAAAGCCTCTTGTGTTTCTAATACACAGAGATCCTGGAATTTTAGATCTGCCAATAACACTCCCTGTTCCAAAGAAAAAAGTCTTTTATTTTTCCTTACTGGAATTTTTTCATTCCTTCCCACCCACCCCACCCCCATTTCTCATTTCCTCAGGAAACCATTTAGCTGGAGACAGAGGGAAAGTTTTCCAAACCAATTTCCCCAGCCCCCACAGACTCATGCACACCCAGATAGCAATCTAGCACCAAGAACATATGCTGCAATAGACTCAACCTTGCCGGTAAAGATTTCTGTCTCCAATGACCTGAAGCATTTGGAAGGCCCTCTGGTGAAGGCAGCCTTCATCTGTGCTAACACCAGTCAACCTCCAGGAATCCTAGGAGGTGGCTGGGCTGGCCCCTTTGGTTGGCTCTTTGCTCTGGGCTGTTAATGGGACAAAGAGTCATTAGGGAGCTTCCCTGGATGGGATGCTCTTGCCAGCTTTCTGGAGTGAAGGACAGTAAAGTAGGGACTCCCTGGAACTATGAGAGTGTATTGTCATTCTTTTGTAAAATAAATATTTGAGAATTTTGGCATGTCCTATACAGTATTTTAGGTATTGGGATATAATGGTGGACAAGACCATTGAGGTTTCTGTTCTCAAGTTTCTTTTCTAGTTTTCAAGAGGAGAGGTGTGTTGAGTATAGAAGGCAAAACCAGGAGAATACAGGTGAAAACCAAGAAAACAAACACATGAACAAAATACATTTTGTTTTTAGTGATACATGTTATGAGGAAATCAAATAGTATTTTAGCATAGTGACTGATTCTCTTTCTGCCTGCAACTTTTAGGACACTTCCTTCTCTGATACTCCCAGACTCTAGTACTGGGAATCACCTAACATACTTCAGGCTCTGCGCGTCTCACTGGTGGATGCCTTTGTCCTATCCAGAGTGAAGGCTCTACATTTTTCTCTGAAGATGAAGTTTACGAACTTTTGTGAGCGAGGATTTGAGGTTTCACTCAACGTGTTGAGAGGTAGAAGAGTAGAACAATGCAGAATGCTCCAGAAGCCACTGTCTACTTAGTGGCCCCAAACAAATGGGGAGCTTTTAAAATATTTGAATGTCCAAGAGAAAATGAATACAGCAGAATTATTTTCAGCTGTATGAAAAATGTTACCTGTAACCGAAAGGGACTTCCCTGTGTTATTTATTCTCATGATTCATCAAGTGTGTTGGGATCAAATCTAATCTTTGTCTAAATCCAAGTAGTGTTGGATGTCTCAAGAGAAGTCTGACATTTCTTTCTGGTGGCCAACACTCATCTTCTCAGAGCTATGGGACATTGTTTCTGTTGTTTCTTAGTTTGCGTTTTTGCTTTCCCTTTGGATAAAACATTTTTTTAAGCTCAAGGGGAGGCCTCCAGGAATCAGAGGCTGGGGGAGTTTATTGGATTCAGAGGTAAAAGTCCTTCTAAGACCGAGCTTACACTCTGCTTAGTAACCACCAGATGTCAGCAACTCATCTGATTTCAGTTCTCTAGTAAACGGAAAGAGCCAGGAGGGGAATAGACCGCCTGGGCTGAACATCAGCTTTCTTTTTTGTTTCAGGTGTGAGTTAAGGAAGTTGTCTAATCTCAGGAAAAGTGCTAAGGGCTCACACAGGATGGTAGCCTGAGGACGAGTAGGACACTCAAACACATTCGAGGGATGGAATTCTTGAACTAACACTTTAATTTGAAATTTTTTCCCTTGTCAGCATTATTTATAGACATCAAAGTTTTTCAGACAACTAAAGCAGCTTATTTTTAAGGCCAAAGGCAACTAAAGGATAGATTTGCTTTCAATTTTTGTTTTGTTTTGTTTTTAAGGAATCTTGCTAGGCTCTTGAGAAGGACTGTAAGAAGGAATAGAGAAGTCTGAAAAATACACACATTATTTCAAAGAGGAGGCCTAAACAAGGTACACAAGAGCCAGGAGGTAATTAAGACCAGCTACTGTGATGGTTATCTATTTTGCAAAACTGGGTTAAGTCCTCAGTATAGTAAAATGTGAGACAAAATGTTCAGTTTATTAAATGTCAGTATAGCTACAAATACATTCAGTTTTATGGAGGGGGCCTCCTCATTAGTTCATGAGTTTTATGCACCGTTATAATGGATTATTCAGGAAGCTGAATTCAGAGTACAAATACAATAACATCACAGCATTTATTAATAGTTCTTAGATTCCTAAGAGCTCCTGTGGCAGGAGCATTCTTCTTTTTTCTTAGAGATGGGGTCTTGGTCTGTTGCCCAGGCTAGAGTATAGGGGTGTGATCTCGGCTCACTGCAACTTCTGCCTCCCGGGTTCAAGCGATTCTCATGCCTTAGCCTCCCAAGTAGCCTATGCATTCTTTTCCTTGTCACCCATCCATGTATTTTCTTCCAGTGTCCACTTTTATTCTTCTAGTTCCTTTATTGATTCTGTACTTCAAGGTCAAATCTGCATCAGTCACTCCATTGTTGAGCAAGTCTGTGTGTGGCTAGAAGTATGGAGGAAGTGCCAAGTGTGCTCTGTAGCAAGTCTCTCAGGCTGGTTAAGGACTCAACTCTGAAGGCTGGCATTTGAGGTCTGAACTGGTGCCTTCATGTGGGCTTGGGGCCTGGGCCTTGTAGGGACTTTGCCAACAACTCCCTCACCAAGGCCCAGTTTGGGGCTTGCAAAAGTGGCTGCTGAAACTGTCCATTGATAAAATAGGACACCACCTACCTCTCCAACCTACTTCCCATCTTTCTCATGAACACATCTCTCACATCAGCCTTATCCATCCCTTACGGTCCCCGAGACTGTGCCAAGGACTTTCCTTTCTTCAAGTCTTTCCTTCAGCCAGCTTTCCCCACTATCTCCTGGAATTGACTTTGAACTCATTTAATTTCAGCTGATGATTCAGACTCTTACTTTTTCCCTAGAGCTTTCACCTTTCACTACAGCCTGACGTTATTTCATACCTCTTAATTCCTGAAGCACTTGCTGTATCATAATTTTGCTACATTTATATATTGCATTTTGATGAAGTCAGAGCCTTCAGTTGAGCAATGCACACTGTACCCACCAAGCAATCTCCATCATTCACCCTCCCCTACCCCGCTCAGTTTCCATTGTCCATCATTCCACACTCTGCTTCCCATATTTTTAGTCCTTTTAATTAACAATCTTATATCATATGAGTAATTATATAAATCTATACCAATAATTAATAGAGCATGTAATGTACATTATATTATATTGCCATCTATATTATGTGAACCTATTTCTTCCACACTTTATTCCAAAATACACTGTAAATTTCTTGAAATCTTAAAATAATTTTTAGGCAAGTATTTTACATATGGTAGGATGCATAATAGACACTTGTTAATTGAAAGCAGAAATGTTCTATTTGCTGATCTAAGTTTATACGCTAACTTCCAGAGTAGACATCCCTGGAAGTAAATTTCTAAGATAAACAAGAAATGGAACCTGAAATTTTTTGCTCCTTCCTCCTTTACTGCTTCATTTGAGATCCTTAAATAAAAAAAGTCGGAGAGAAGTTCATGTGGTTCAACCTCCACCCCTTTACCTGAAGGCTGTGGTTCCTTTTGACAATAAGGAATACCAAGCCTCAATTCCCTGAGCGTAATTTGATCTGTAAATTATATGCAAAGACTCAGGTCCCTAATAAAAGACCTGACTTTGTTGTCACCTGGGAAATGTCAACAAATGACATTATCTGCCTTTGAGGGATCTCTGTGTCTTTTGGACAAGGAGAGTCAATAGGAAAGCCAGGTGAGTCAGGGGCCTTGGAGTACACAGGATTGGTACTCCAAGTGGGTCATTTAATGGTGCTCCTTTGCTTCTGTTGCTGAAATTTAAAAAATTGATCATGCTTCCTTTTTCAAGAGAATCTTGAAAATCAGCTTTCTGTTTTCTAGCTTGGAAATAAGGAGCTACCCTAAAACTCTGATGAGCGTGTATAGCATCATAACATTGTTCTTGCTGGCTAGACTAAAGCCACATCCAAGGCCACCTGTGTGAAGTGGGAGGCCATCCCTTCCCTGCCTCCTGCTAAAGCAGGCTGAGGTTAGTGAAAGGCAGTGTGGTTAGTTGACTATGATAACCTAATATTCCATTTAGCCACTGCTTGCTGTGAGCTATGTGCGTTACATCATTACCTTATTTAATCCTTACTACAACTTTTGGGAACATATTAATTTCCCATTTATAAAAAAAGGAGGTTGCAGTTCAGAGAAGTAAGGAAACTTGCCCTGGGTCAGACAGCTAATAAGGGGTGGACTTAGGTTTCAAATCCAGGCAAGGTATCAGGTACCTTGGATTCTGATCCTGATTTTGCCTCTATCTGGCTATGTAACTTAGGAAGGACAATTCATAAAACTTCTTTGAGTTCCTGTATCTTTTTCATCATGGGCCAGATGATCTGGTATTGCTTTACCCAACGTCGTGGCTCCTTGCTGCACATGGCTGTTCAGCACTTGCTGCAGTGGATCTGAATTAAGAAATGTTGTCAGTGTTCAATACACACTAGATTTCAAAGACTTAATATAGAAGAAAGAATTTGAGGTATCTTAATGGCATTTTAAATAATGATTATTTTTACAATGATAATGCAGTATGTAAAGAGCAAAATAAACTATATTATTAAAATAAATGTTACCTGCTCCTTTTTACTTTTGAAAATGTGCTTCCTAGAAATTACATGTGTGGCTCACACACTCCGTTTCTTTTATTTTTTTCTTTTATTTATATATATTTTTTGAGACAGAATTTTGCTCTGTTGCTCAGGCTGGAGTGAGGTGGTGCAATTTCAGCTCACTGCAATCTCCGCCTCCTGGGTTCAAGTGATTCTCTTGCCTCAGCCACCCAAGTAGCTGGGATTACGGGTACCTGCCACTATGCTAGGCTAATTTTTATATTTTTAGTAGAGATGGGGTTTCACCATGTTGGCCAGGCTGGTCTCTAATTTCTGACCTCAAGTGATCTGCCTGCCTCAGCCTCCCAAAGTGCTGGGATTACAATTGTGAATCACTGTGCCCAACCCTCACACGCTGTTTCTATTGAACAGTGCTTTCTAGACTTCCTTATGACTTGTCTCTGGAGGTCACATGTCTCAAGAACTGATGTTTCTTTAGGTGTTCTTGGATCTGGAGTTGGTGATGAGAGTAGGAGCATAAGCTGAGGGTCTCCCCTCAGCCCAGAGGCAGCCGGAGCTACCCAGGGAAATGGCACAAGTTTTGACTATGAGGACCCAAGCTGGACACTCAGTTTGGTTACAGATTGTATTGTGTTTAGCAGCACATTGATTGAACAAGCAGGTAAGAATGTAGTTTTGCACTTTTCAGCAAGGACAACCATCATCACATTTACAGGTGAAATTCTTCACCTGTACAATTTAATGTAATCCTCATAACAACCCTATGGAAGTAAATTCTATTATGCAGATTTCACAGACAATAAAACTGAGACTCAAGAGAGATTAAGTTATTTGCCCAAAATAAAAAAACAAGCTAGTTAGTGATAGGGCTGGGTTCAAATATCAGTGTCAGACTCAAAAGCTTATAATTACCTACGTTAGGCAATATTACCTAATCCAAATGCCTTCAGTTTTTCCAGTTGTAACTAGGTGAATAATGAACAAAAGCATCCGCTTTGTGGGTAGGATATTGGTGTTGGGAGAATGTCCAGGAGACCTCTGATTCTGCTCAGGGATTATGTTTATGTCTTTGAGGGCTTATCTATCATTATCCACCCCCAGGCAGAAGTGCTCCAGTGGGCTTCCAGCAGTTTAGAGAACACTACGCTTTCTAGGCCCTTCAGTTGAAGAAAGGCAGCAATGATGCAGATGAAATTAATTATTTACCATGTTCAAAGCTCTACCAAACAATTGGCTGAAAGCTGAAGAGTTTGCCTGCAACTTGAAGGTTTGTTATCCAACCACTTTCAAGCTTTCAGGTTTGGCAAGTGAAGGATTGTAGTGCTAAATTTCCTTCTGATATGTGATGCTATATGCATCAGTCAGGATCCAGTCAAGAGAGAGAAACCACACAGTAATTTGAATATTAAAAAGTTAATGTAAAGAAACATCAACTAAGAAACATCAAGTATGATAAGGGGTTAGAGTAATGAGAGATTGGCCTGGAAAAAGTAAAGAGAACTCTAAGAATATAGGAATAACAGATATAAGCAACAGCCATTAGGGAAATACAGGCCCAAGGAATGTCCTCCCTCATCCTCCCTCACCTCCACTTCAAAGGCTGAAATCCAGACATTGTGGAGAGAGCACAGCCATGGCCCAATGGCTGGAAGAGGAGTAGCTGCACTTGTAGAATTTGCTCTCTGGAACTTGCTATAAATCAGCTCTCAAGGGTGCCAGGGAAAGCTGTTTAGGAGGCAGTCTCTCTCTGGAGGTATTTACTGTGAAATTACCCGAGGTGATGGGGGAAGCTGCTGGAAGTAGGATATTGCTGGCTGCCGCACTCTGTGGGAGTCTGGTGTTAGAGAAGCTGTCTCGTCTCCAGGAGCTGAGTGCTGGGTTAGCTGCATGCTGTGAAGGAGCAATGCTTGAGAAGCCACTTGTGCTTCATTAGCTGCCTATACTGCAGAAGACTAATTTTGAATAAGCTGCCTGTAGTACAAGAGTTGGGTGCTGTGGAAGCCATGAATGCTGTGGGAGCCTGGTGTGGAGAAGCTGCCTGTGCTGAAGGAGCCTGCTAAGCCAGAGCAGCAGAACAGAATGAAAATTTCCTTCCTACTGCAATCCATCTTCAGTGTTGTCTACTGACAAGACTTAACATTGAATCAGCTGGCAAAGGAAAAATATGTACAGGGCCCAGATCTATTTTTGCAAAGCCGGCAATGAAGCATGAATTTGGAGGTGAGAGACAATACATTGATAATTGGCACATCATAGAAGAATGGTATTTAAACTCTAATATACCTAAGCAATATCTGGGGTTGGGTGGTGGTGGTGGGTATTTGTGAAACTTCAATCTTGGGACTTCACATTCTGGTTTAATGGATCTAAGGTTAACCCCTGGAATTCACAGTTTTCAGGTACTTCAGGTAATTACGATGGGTGGTCTGCTGCCACCAATTTTCATTTAGATTATTGTAAAAGCCTCCCAGTTGGTGTCCTTGATTCCCTTCTTATTCCTCTATGATGTGTTTTTTCACAGAGCAGCCAAGGGATCCTGTTAAAATATGAGTTAGAATCACTGGGCTGCTCAACATCTCTGGTGATTCCAATCTCACTAGGAGAAAAAGCTCAATTCTTTACAAGGGCTTGCATAATTTGGGCCCCCCATTACCTCTTTCCTACTATTCTTTCCCTGGTTTACTGTACCTGGGCCATACTGACCTTGTTGTGCCTTGAACACTCCAGGCACATCCCAGCCTCAGAACATGTGCTATTGCAGTTCTTTCTTCTCAATGGACTCTCTTCCCAGATTTCTGCAGAGCTCACATACTCACAGGCTTCTGGTCTTTTCTCAAAGCATACCTTTTTAGTAAGCTCTTCCCTGACCATGCTATTAATAATTACAACCTTCTTTCTCCCTCTTTCACTCACTGCACTCATGACACTCCCTAGGAGTCCATGGTGGTTGATATTTCTCCAAATCACTTACCACCATCAAACTTAAGATATGTTCCACTTACTAATTTTGTTTATTTTCAGTCATGTTCCACTGGAATGTAAACTCCATGAGATAAAACATTTTTGTACATTTTGTTCATGGCTGTGCTCTCCAGGGCATTGAGGGTGCCTGGGACTATAGTTGCTCAATGAATATTTGTTGAATGAATAAATGCAGACTACACTTTGAGAAACTTCTCTGTAGAATATGTAGAGTATATAAATCATGAGGCTATTGTACAGCCAGCCGAGGCCCACAGTTCTCCAACACTTTAAAATCTTCACACGTGCAAACACTAGCACAAGCCTTTTCAAGGAGCTGCCCCTCATGAAAATAGACCCTTCTAGAGCAGTGTGGGTACAATGGACAAAGAGAATGTTCCTCCACCTACTCAGAAGGGTGGGAAAGCAGCCCAGCTTGTCAAAAAAGCATGTGGAGTTTTAAACAGAGAATTGCAGTTACTCAAAATGGCTATTTTTGAGAAAAATCTTCATACTCAGCCATGTTTATTCTGGAAAGTTTCTAGAGGCCTCTGGACTTAGAAGACAAGTTTCAAGACAGCAGGTCTGTCTGTCTTTTCTTGTTCTTGGAGGAAGGAAGCATGCCTCAGATTGGTACTTCCTCTAGACTCTGGAAATTGTCCTCCATCTCCATCCCAATCAAACCTTTCCTGCCTGCTCTTAACGCTGAGGGACTGAGTGAATTCCAAGTGCGGCCTTGCTGAGTGAGTCATATCCCCATTTCGTGTGACTTGGACCTTATTTAGCCAAGGACATTTAAGAGCTTCTGGATGAATTATTTAAGGAAAGGCAAAGGGAGACTGAGAGGTAGATCCTGAGATTCAAGTTGAACTCGGCAGAAAGAATGGGTTGGAGGCAAGAAAATAGGTTTGACACATCCTGTACTTGTGAGTTTGGAGGGCTGACCACCTAGACGGAAAAAGTCTTTAGTCCTATTTTCAAGATACAATTAGAAAAAGACCATCTTGTGACTGTCAGAAGTTGGAGGAAAAACAATGACACAATTAGAGTTGATTTACAGTTAATAGGATTATTAGGTCTATTTATAGGGTCCAAGCAGTTTAATAATAGTATGACTACTTCATCTAATATTAAGACGTGCTTACAAGGTATCAGCCACATACATGTTATAATATTCTGCTGTTGAGAAGACTCCACTAAAAGGCATGAAAGCCCAAGAATATTCTGCATCATAAATTCATGAAGGGCTGAAAAATGTATTTTCCAAGAGTTGTCACCTCACCAAAGCTTTGAAAGATGTGTTGGGTTCTGAGGAGTTCAGATGGGAAACTTCTCACCAACTATCTTGAACTTTAAAACAATGATCACTTGATGATCATTTTATCATCAACATTTCTAGGGTGATAAGAGATTTGTCTGTCACATAGAAAACCAAATTATATAATGAAGAATTTAATGAGACCACAGGATCCTCTGGTGCCTCTCAGAACCATGAGACAAGGAGGGTGAAAGGGTTTAGGTACATCCCTTCCCTGGCCCAGTACCCCTGCTGGAATGATCTCTTGGTTTATTTCACTTGCCTATACTAGTAGTATGTGCTCTCCATATTGCCCAATCTAATTGCCCGTTTTCAGTCCACGTCATATTCTGTCAGCAGCATTTGACAGAACCAATCGCTCCCTTTGACTTGAAACACTTTTTTCTACTGCCTGGACAGCCCTCTCTTCTCATTGTTTATCTTTCTCACTGGTTGTACCTTTCTAGCCTCCTTTGTGGTCTCTTCAGGTCCTCAACATCTATCAGTTAGAAGACCCAAGGATTAAGTAAAGACCTCTTCTCTGTTGTAGCTAATCACTGCTGAGATAGCTGCATTCGGGGACATGGTTTCAAATACTATTTATCTTCCAAGAACTTCCAAAGTCATATCTCAAGGCTCAACTCCTCCCTGAACTCAGATAATAGACATCTTTGTACTTGACACAACTACTTAGATGTCAGATAGGTATTTCAAACCTAACAGTCTCCAAAACATGGCCCTGATGTCTACACCCCTCAAAAAACTTCTAGTAGTTTCCCCAGCTTAGTTAATGGTGAGCTTCTCTTTCTGTTGCTCAAAACCAAGTAGTTATCCTTGACACTTTCTCTTATATCCCATGTCTGATTCGTCAGCAAATCCTGTTGGCTTCACCTTCAAAATAAATCTAGAATCTGACCACTGTTTCTCACTTCCACTACCTTGATCCTAGCTGGCATGATCTCTCCTCCAGGTTACTACTAACTTTCAACTGGTCATTCTGCTTCCATACTTGCTCTTATGATACTGATCTGGTCTCAAGACAGTGGTTGCAGTGACACTGCTAAGATGTAATTCACATTCCTTCTGCCAAATCTTCCAGTGGCTTCTCATCTCCATCAAGGTAAAAGCCAGAGCTGTGTGGCGGCCCTGAAGGCCCTGTGTGATTGTCCTTGTCCCACCAACTCTCTAATCTAATCTAATCTCCTACTTCTGCCCTCCCCACTCACCTGACCCTCATCACACTGGTTTCTTGATGTTCATTGGACACACTAGTCCCCTTCCCTGCTCACGGCCTTTGCTTCTACTGCACATCCTGCCCTGGAGAGCTCTTCTCTCAAATGACTTAATGGCTTGCTTTTCCATTCTTTCAAGGTCTCTGCTCAAATGTCACCTTTCCTGAAAGGATGTCCTTGACCACCCTAAAAGATAGCCATCTGTCTTAGCCAGGTTTCACTATGTGCAGCGTGAATAATGGCAAATAATAACACAATCCCCTACATATATCTTACTGCTACTCCCCTTCCCGTCTCTCTGAGTCCCCCTGGCTCTGCTCAGTTATCTCCAATGACTGGTTTGTCTTACTTACTATGTGATGTAATATATATTTACTTCCTTATTTACTGTCTGTCTCCCTACGCTGAAATATAAGCTCCACAGGTGCAAAGGAACTTTGTTGACTGTGTTCACTGCTGTATTCCAGTTGCCTAGACTATCACCTGGCACAGAGAAAGTCATCAATGAATATTCACAGAACTAATGAATATATAAATAGAAAGCAGATAATGGTAAATTAGGATGTGCATACAGGATGGCCTTGTGAATTTAGGAGGGTTAGATGGAAATTGATGCCTTTAAGAGAAGAAGTTCACAAGGGCGTGATAGTGTCTCTCTCCTTGGAGAACTCGCAGCCAGGAGGTTAAATGCTGCATGTCCACAGTCAGTTTGGACTTGTATTTAACTGTCTTGCCACTTACCAGCTGTTTGTCTTTAGACAAGATATTTAACCTTGTTAAATCTCAGTTTTCCTCAGCTATAAACCAGGGATAGTAATAGAACCCACTTTGGGATTATTATGAAGAAAAATATATTAAAAACCTTTAGCATGGTACCTGGACATAATAAGTGCTCAATAAACATTGCAGTTATTATTTTTGTTGTACAAAATAACATGTTGGCTGGGTACCTAAAACATCACCAGTGAGCTTGAGGATTGGGATTGTGTATGATTTTTATTTTCTTCTTTTGGCTTGTATTTTCATATATATATATTTTTTACAATGAACAAACATTATTTATTATATGAAAACAGATGAGAATTACTGCTTTTAAAAAAAGAATTAGAGCAATGCACCTGTTTTGCTTGGGTTGGGTCAAGTGGACTGATTTGAATGGGTTTGATGGTCTCCTCAGACTCCTATGAGCCCTTTTATTCTGCTGTTTCCAAGCCAAAGCAAGGGGGGTTGTGGTGCATTTAAGAGCCAGTGTTCTGGGGACAAGAGTGGGAGGAGGAAAGAACAAGAGAAGCTGAGGAAAAGCATTGAGATTATAAAACTAAAGAGGTCCACAAGCCAAAGTGAGGATTTTCTCAGGAATGGAAAACCAAACATTGTATGTTCTCATTCATAAATGGGAGCTGGGCTATGGGGATGCAAAGGCATAAGAATGATACGATGGACGTTGGGGTCTCGGGGGGAAAGGGTGGGAGGGGTGAGGGGTGAAAGACTACATGTTGGGTACAGTGTACACTGCTTAGTTGATGGGGGCACCAAAATCTCAGAAATCACCACTAAAGAACTATTCATGTAAACAAATAGCACCTGTTTCCCCAAACCTATGGAAATAATTAAAAAAGGTTAATATTTAAAAAAATAAAATAAGGAGTTTTTGAGGCCAGGTTTCCATTTCTTGGTTTGGAATGAGTTTAACTTTAGGGGCCCTATGCTGGGAAAAAAGAAAACACAGATAAATTCCACTTTAGGTTCTAGCATTAAAAAGTTTCATAAGGAGGCACAGTCTGAAAATGGGCTCTTGAGAGAACCTGGATTGAGGGTGCTGCAGTTCAAGAGCCTCTAGAGCTATGCTGCCCAATAGAATATGAGCCCATGTCATTTAAAATTTTCTAGTTGCCACATTTAAAAAGAGAAAAAAATGAACTCAATTTTAATAATATAGTTTATTTAACCCAAAATATCCAATATATTATCACTTCAACATGTAATCAGTATGCAAAAATTATTATTATTTTGATATTAATGCTTCAAAACCAGTGGGTTGCATGCTTACAGCACCTCTCATTTCTGGCTTGTCTCCTTCCACCTGCTCACCTGTGGCTCGTGGCCACTGTACAAGCTGGTGCAGCTGTGGACGGTGCAGATCCCCCGCTCCAGGAATGGAGATTACCAGGAGTCAGCCTAAGTCCTCTCATTTTTCTCTTCTATCTTATCACTATCTCTTCTTGGAGGGCTTCGGATGTGTCTGGCCACTTCCTGCCAGGGCCATTCCCTGATGCTGCCAACCTTTCCCAGAAAGGGAGTGCCTCCTAGAAAAGACAAGGCCTACCGAGAAATGCAGAGGGGCAGGAAGTGAGCCACTTTGAGGGCACTCCTGTGTCACCCTGTGCAGTTGGAGTTGCTGAGGATACTGTGTGTAGGTAGTGGATAGCCGGTCGCCAGCAGAGGCTGGGTTGAGAAACCTCCAAGGTCAGCAGATGGCATGGGGAGGGCTAGGCAGGGAGAGGTGTGAGTGGGACTTCCTTTGCTTTTCCTACCTTATAGCATTGCTGCCTGCTACTTCTCTCCCCAAGCCCAGCCTTCATCCCTACACACATGTAGTAGCCCATGTGTTCCTTTTCTCCTAACTAAAGCAATTCAAGATAAAGAAATATGTTGATCTTGCCTGGGGGGCTCAACTAGTACATTTGTCAGCATTGGGGCCGGGGTTTAATTGTGACTAGCTACTTCATTTGTCACGGGTGTATTTATCTGTGTTTTGAAGATTTAATTTTCCCCCCACGAACTGTATAAATGGGTCTAATGAGGCTTGAGGGCTCTCATTTGCTTTCAGAGTTTCCAGCAAGCTGGGAAGTCTCAGGGCACGAGTGCCTCTCAGGACTCTGGACTGCCCACGATGAGGGGGCACTGGCGAAGCAGCATCATCCTCCTGGAGGGCACACATGGCCTTGGGATGCCCAGGTGCTCTCATTCAGGGGGCGTACGTTTGGGAATATTTAGTTGATTTTTTTTTCTCTATACTTATGATAATCTGCATAATCTTCTGTTTGTATAGCTGGCAAAGTGCTCTCCAGATAAAGAGAAGGGCATAGTTAATATATATGAATAGAAGAGTAACACGGGGGGCTGCTTGCTCTGAAGATGGCCTCTCCATTCAGCCAGCATCCACTCCTCCCTTTCTTATATCATGCCTTTCTTTCACTGGGAGAGTTTCTGTCTAAGCAAGGGCTGATGTTAGTTCCAGCAGTGTGTGTGCCAGGGGGTCGGGGTGGTGGTGTCAAGAGAATGAGGATGAAACAGAGAGAGAGAGAGAGAATGTGAGGCTATGGTACAGAAAAGGGAGAGGAGTGACAGAGGATGTGTAGGGGGAGGCAAGGGAAAGAAGGGAAAGAAGATTTTTTTGTTTGTTTGTTTTTTGAGACAGAGTCTCACTCTGTTGCCCAGGCTGGAGTGCAGTGGCGCGATCTTGGCTCACTGCAACTTCTGCCTCCTGGGTTCTAGCGATTCTCCTACCTCAGCTCCCGAGTAGCTAGGACTACAGGCACGTACCACCATACCTGGCTAAACTTTGTATTTTTAATAGAGATGTTAAGGACTGATGTTAGTTCCAGTAACGAGAGTAAGAGTGGAGAGAGACTTAACTCTGACATCCGAGGCCCCTTTGGCTTCCATATCCCATGACTGCAGAGACAGAATGGTTTGGGGGAAAAAGCTTGAGCCATCTACTCTCTGTAACTAGACAATTTCTAAACTCTTTCTGGCCTCACTTGGACTGATAATTTCTAGCTCATAGAATTTTAAGGTTGAGATAATTTGTACAAGGAAGTGGTCAGGAAGGCCTTGGTAAAGTATAGAGGGATGGGTTTTATTTTTTATTTTTCTTGTTGGCTTGTTGTCTATTTCCTGAATCCTGAGACTTTTAGGCTGAAGCTGGCTCAAACTGGCTTGCCAAAGCTAATGGAGCTCATCTATTTCCGACTTTGCTCAGTCATGTCTCCTTGGTAGCCTGAAATTGGCCATGGTGGGAGTGTTTATACCAAGGAAATTGGCTCATGCCTGTAATCCCAGCATTTTGGGAGACTTAAGTGGGCAGATCACATGAAGTCATGAGTTTGAGACCAGCCTGGCCAACATGGTGAAACGCCTACTCTACTATAATCAAAATACAAAAATTAGCCGGGCATGGTGGTGCGTGCCTGTAGTCCCAGCTACTTGGGAGGTTGAGTCAGAAATATCTCTCGAACCTGGGAGGCGGAGGTTGCAGTGAGCTGCGATGACACCATAGCGCTTAAGCCTGGGTGACAGAGTGAGACTCTGTCAAAATAAAAAAAAAAAGAAAAAAAAGAGGAAATTGGCAAATGTTGTAAATCAAGACTTCTTCCCCGCCCCAAAATTCAGTTGGGAAACATTACCAGCACTCCACTGAGCTTGATCTTCCTATTTTATTTAGGAATAAATAAAATCTGATTTCTCTGGATTTTGAGCATATTATTCACTATGTAGCACCTGTTTATTTTGTGCTTACTGCATAAGTACTATGGATAGCATTGCCAGATAAAATACAGGATGTCTAGTTAAATTTTAGATAAACAATGAATAATGTTTTAGTGTAAGTATTTCCCATGCAATCTTTTGGATGTATTCATACACAAAACGTATTGTTTATCTGAAATGGAAACTTACCAGGGGTGTCTTGCATTTTCATTTGCTGAATCTACCTTAGCTATGGAGAATCTAGACTTATAAGATACAGTTCCTGCCTGGAGATGCTTACGGTATAGTAGAGAGTACCGACCTTATGCAATTTGAAATGAGAAGGTAACTGGGGACTTGGTACACTAAGATCCTTATCTACATCATCGTGTACCCTTTATTCAATGTTTACTGAACGACTATTCTTTTTTTGGGCACTATTCTAGGTTCTGGTGATTCCGCAGTAGACAAGGCACAGACCCTTCTCACAGAGCCTTTCTCTGGTTTGAGAGAGACAGATAATAAGATAAAAAACCAAAAGACTTAGGATATTAGTGGTAAGCACTGTGGAGAAAAATAAAGCAGGGAAGGGACCTATGGCAGGTAAGGGAACAAGCCTTTCTTAAAAAGAATGTTCAGGCGGGCGCGGTGGCTCACATCTGTAATCCCAGCACTTTGGGAGACCGAGGTGGGTGGATCACTTGAGGTCAGGAGTTCCAGACCAGCCTGGCCAACAAGGTGAAACTCTGTACTAAAAATACAAAAATTAGACGGGCGTGGTGGCACATGCCTGTAATCCCAAGTACTCGGAGGCTGAGGCAGGAGAATTGCTTGAACCCAGGAAGTGGAGGTTGCAGTGAACTGAGATCGCGCCACTGTCTCCAGCCTGGGCAACAGAGTGAGACTCCGTCTCAAAAACAGAAACCAACAACAATAATAACAACAACAAAACAAAAAACTGTTCTAGGAGGAGGGGACAGCCAGTGCAAAAGCCCTTCACTGAGTGCTGGCCACATACCAGGCATGGTGCATGCTAAGTGCTTCATTTCCACAAGCTCATTTCATTCACACAGTAGCCCTGTGTGGTAGGTATTGGTCTCATTTCCCTTTGCATGTGAGTAAACCACAGACATGGGAGGTTAAATCTCTTGTACAGCTACTCAGGGATGGAGCCTGCTCTATCCCCGAAAGCAAGCTCTCAAGCCCCTGCCATTTTCTTTCCCACTGAGACTAGTTTTAAAAGAGGCACTTCTGGATTCTCTCTCCTCTCAATCTCACCTGGCTCTGGCGGATGGCAGGCCTCAATGAGGCCTGTGTGCAGTGGGGCACCCCGCCTGCCCGGGAGGATAGCATCTTCCTTGCATTGTGGGCCTGCGGAGCACGCCTTCCTCCGCCCAGGAAGCCGGGTGGCCGGGCTTGGAGCTGTTCTCCCAGGCGCTGGGCAGGGGGGTGGTGGTAGGGGTGGTCACCTCGAAGTCCTACAGACGCTGACCTTGCACCTAAAAAGGATACATTGTTTTCAAACACAGCTTCCTATTCCTGCCAGATAAACCACTACATTAACAATGCGTCCAGGTTGTAAAATGTTGGCCGGGGTTTCGTTTTTAGCAGCGAACTTTTGTCAACAGATTGGCATTTTCCTCTCCATTCAGCAGGGCTCGGCTCTCCTTTCAGGGCTGGGCACCGGCCCCTGGGTACCCAGAGACACACACACACTCAGGCTCGGTTCAGCCTTGCAGCGTTGATAAGGGTGTTATTATTAGACGTGGCCTCTGGAATCCCGGAGTTCATTCCCAAACAAACGGCTCTTCTGGGTGAAATGAAAGAGCAGCTCCAGTTATCACAGCAGCGGCACGGATCCATTACCTCTCGGGCCTGCGAGTGCAGACCGCCCCTGACAGTTATCCCCGGAACCCCGGCTTGGAACCCGGGACAGGACAAAGTGCATCTATCTGCCCCTCCCTGCCAGCCAGTTCCACCTCCCCACTCACTCTCTGGGATGCCCCCATCAGCAGGAGCACTGACACCGGGTTAATTTCCCCCTGGGCCAGGGGTCCCCCACCTTGCTTTTGCTCCATGCCATTTCCTGTCCCCTCTCCAACCCCGTACCCCCCATATCTCCTTATTCCTCTTCCCCAGTTTCAAAGCTGAGCTCAGGACTTAACACACCCAGGGTGTCCTCTGTACTGCATATGGCGTGGGCACTGACTTTGCAAAAATTGATTGCCTCTTATTTGTCATTTTCTTGCTAAAGGTGTTTTAAGATTTGTATGTTTTTATCACAAAATAAGTGCCCTCAAGTATTTTCATGTGGCTCCCCAGCCAGATGGTAAGCAGGGAATCTGATGCCTGTGGTGCCTAATAATTACAGTGTAAGCTCCTTGGGGGCAGAAAAAGTGTCTCTTTTTCCCTGGTTGAGGTATAAAATATTTGCAGTCAAATACAAAAATTGCACTAATCTTAGGCTTGTGGCTTAATGTGTATTTACACATACACATGCATACATACGAACGTCTATTTGCTAACCAACACCTGCATCAGGATTCAAAACCTTTCCAGCTTCCTCCAGCGTCTTTGCAGTCAGTGCCTAGTCTGCCCCGAGAAAAACCCTGTTTTGACTTCTATGAGATGTCTTAAATGTCTCTTCACGCCACATGGCAAAAGCTTGATAAACTTCTTTTAAATTAAAACATATTATGCTGCAAAGCCCTGTACTCAGTTGATGGGATGAGGTCTGCTATTGGCTCTTGGGGAACGAGTTAATCGAGTTAGCCTGGGGTTGTAATTCAGTAGCTCTGCCCTGTGCTGGATTTAAACACAGTGGAAACCAAGTTAAGGGCAGTGCCGTTCTGTATATCAGTATGCCCACTGAGCCAAGGAGACCCATTTATTTTTAATTGAATTAAATTGCTCACAAAATGAAAGTAGCATACTTTCATTCATATTTAATTACATACAGTGTTAAACAATGATCACAAAGAAAACTTTGCAGCTTTTTTTTTGTCTCTGCTTTTTTTTTTAAATTACTTTGTTAAACAAGATACTCTTATTAGCTGTTTTATGCTTGGAATTATAAGGGCCCTGCTCTTTTACCACTCAAGAAGTGCTTAATTGGCAGGACTCAGCTGAGTGAGGTGGTAGGTTGGCTATGATATTGGCCACAGGTATTGTGTATGTGTATCATATTTGTGTGTGTGTGTGTGTGTTTGTGTGCATGCATGTGTGCTAGCTTCAGTCACCATGTTAAAAAGAGGTATTAGGCCAGGCATGGTGGCTCATGCCTATAATTCCAGCACTTTGGGAGGCCGAGGCAGGTGGATCACTAGGTCAAGAGATCGAGACCATCCTGGTCAACAAGGTGAAACCCCGTCTCTACTAAAAATGCAAAAATTAGCTGGGCATGGTAGTGCAGCCTGTAGTCCCAGCTACTTGGGAGGCTGAGGTAGGAGAATTGCTTGAACCTGGGAGGAGGATGTTGCGGTGAGCCGAGATCGCGCCATTGCACTCCAGCCTGGGTAACAAGAGCGAAACTCTGTCTCAAAAAAAAAAAAAAAAAGCAGTATTAGTGGGAACAATTAGGGCTTCTCGCAAATAAAACATACATTCTAGTTATCCTGCTGTCTACCAGCCATGCCTACTTCTCCAAAAGATTCTGTATATGCTGAGAAAAGACATTCCTTTTTGCAAGAGATCATCCCCAAGGAAAGAGTGTTCTGTTTTGTATAAGCTTATTTTTGTATTTTATCCAATTTTTCTCACATCATAAGCAATGATTCTCAAACTTTAGAGTATCTAAGAATACCCTGAGGTGCTTGTTAAAATAAAGATTCCTTGGTCACATGGCCAGAAACTTTAATTCAGTAGGGGCCAGAGAATCTGCATCTTGCAGTGTCCAGTGTGTTGATTTTGGTACAGAGATTGGAAGGCCACACTTTGAGAACTGTCATCGTGAAGAACAGAACATAGGACAGTATTGAGATCATCTAGTCTTATTTTTAGTAGTGGAACGTTTTTCAAGTTAAATCATATACAGAACTCCCACAGATGAAACAAATGAAAGGATTGTTGCTGTGCTTAAAGTGATGATGGGGTCCCATAGCTTCCCTTTTCCCTTTTGTCTCTCCAGAGTCTCTTCTTGAGGGTTAGAGTCACAGAGCTAAAGCACTTGGACCCGCAGTTTGAAAACTCCTGAACTGATGTTATTAGTAAATAAATATGAAGGTTTTAGTTGGGTAAACTGATAACATCATGCAGGAACTGTCTAAGTTGTGTCCAAAGACAAAATAGCTTCCTGGAGAACTAGTGCAGAATCCGTCGTAAGAGGGATTCTGTAATTTTTGTTGAACTAATGACATCTTAGATGTTGTCTTGGATGTCATTGGCTGCTACTTGACAGGGTTATTCATTTGTTCATTCATTTATTCATTCAACATAAATTGCTGAATGACCATCATGCAAGGAACATTAGTGTAGGCACTGGGAATACAGCAGCAGTGAAGAAGACAGACAAAGTCACTGTCCTTTCACAACTTGTGAGTAGCAGTGAGACAGAGATGGTACATAAAAAAGTAAACATATAAAGGCTATGGAGGACTTGAAAGAGTCATATGTTAGTCACTGAAGTTCTCCCAGAAGAGGTGATATTTGAGCTCAGACCTGAATGATAAGAGGGAGGCCCCCCTGGGAAGAACTGAGGGAAGGGGAAGGGGATTTTGTTCAAAAATGTCCAAACTCTGAGGTATGAAGAAAAGAGAGAAGACAGAATAGCTGTAGCATAGCAAGCAAATGGCATGAGATGTGGGCAGAGAGGCTGGCAGGGCTACATCAAGCTCCAAAGGCAGGAGTTTGATGTAGAGGCCATTCTAACTTTGTCGATGTCATTGGATTAGTGATTACGGCAGGCTGTGTGTTTTTCTTTTTCTTTCTTTTTTTTTTTAGAAGCAGAGTCTCACTCTGTCACCTAGGCTGGAGTGCAGCAGCACTATCATAGCTTACTGCTGGGCTTAACCAAGCCTCCCAACTCAGCCTCCTGAGTAGCGAGGACTACCAGAGTGAGCTGCTATGCCCAGGTAATTTTTATCTTTGTAGAGTTGGAGTTTCCCTTTGTTGACCAGGCTGGTCTCAAACTCCTACCCTCCATCAATCCTTCAACCTTGTCTTCACAGGCACTGAAGTTACAAGCATGAGCTGCTATACCTGGTCAGTATTTTCCAGTGATGGATGCAACACTATCTTCTATCTCCCACTTTCTTCTGCAATGTGATGTTGCTTCTCCCCCCATCAAATGAGTGGAGTTTATTTCTCTACCCTCTTGAATATGGGTGGGATCTGTGATTGCTTTGATCAATGGAATACAGCAGAAGTGATGCTATGCCAGTTTCAGGCATAGCTGCTAACTGGCCTGGAAGCATCTGTCTTCTACTTACTGGACTGTTCACTCTTGGGATTCTCCTGCTTAGAACTCAGCCATTGTATTGTGAGGAGCCCTAGCTACATGAAGGAACTGTGTGTGGGTGCTCTGAACTTCCAGTCATCAAATGCCATTCAGGAGGGGAGTCACTGGGGTTTGCAGCCCCAATGAACCTTCAAATGGCTGCAGCCGAGCCAACACCTGACTGCAAGTGCAGGAAGAAAGCCTAAGCAACAACCATCCAGCAGAGCCCAGTCAGCCCTCAGAACTGGGAAAAATAGTAAGAAATTATTGTTTCAAGCCATTATATTTTGAAATGGATGCTTATTCAGGAATAGATATACAGACCAATGAGTATTCAACACTGAGATGTCCCAATAATATGAATCTGAGCTGCTAATATAGCTCTCTTTCTCCCTCTATCATGTTGCCATAAGCCTCTTAGTGAAGAACTTCTGAGTCAATGAGAAGCTGAGAAGGGCTTTTAAGACAACTCATTTTCAAAATCTAAGTAGTTTTCACTTTGATATGAATAACTTCTTGCCTTAAGAATTTTAGTAATTTTGGTATTCTTTTCTTTGATTACATACTGCTTTTTTTTTTTTTCTGGGAGCTTAAGTATCACAGAGAAATGAGATATTTAGTTCAGAAAACCCTTCCAAAAGAGAGTATTTCTTGGACAGAGAAGATTGTTTTGGATTAGCCACATAGGGCTTACTAGGAAAACCCCAGGCTTTGAATTTAGAAAGAGAAGAGGTTGATTTCCGGTTCTACTATTTCTACTCATTGTGTAATTTGGGTCAAATAACTTAAACTTTCTGAGTCTGTCTCCTTTTCTGTAAATTGGGAGGATAATACTGAATAATGGTAGATCAAAGACTAAATGAGATTTTTGCAGAATGCCCGGTACACAGAATGAACGTGGAAAATGTTATTTCCATCCTACTCTCCTCTACTCTTCTCCTTCTTTGGTTTTCCCCACTTCCCCTTCCTGTCCCTCTTTATCCCTCTCTGATAAGAATGCAGAGCTTTAGAGTACAAAAAAAAGGGGCTGGTAAATGAGAGAGCTGCAAACAAAGCCTGGAGTCCTATAAGCATGACGTGTGGCTTAGTCATAGAGGATGGAAGGAGCACAAAGGTCCCCCTCAGAAGTCCTTGGAGGCTTATGTTTCTCCCTTTGCTGGGTGATTCATGATCTTGTGGCTATTTCAGGTTATTGTTAATTTGCCTTTTAGTTTACAAAGCACTTTCACATACTTTATTGCATTTGATCTTCACAATAACTGCAGGGCAGTTATTATTTTCTTCATTTTATAGATGAGCCAAGTGAAACTGACAATGGTGAAGAAATGTGCCCATAAACAGAGAGGAAGAGGCAGAGCCTTCACTTGAACCCAGATGGTCTTGCTCTCTTAGTACAGCTTCCACTATTCTCATGCTGTCTCCTGAAAAGAATTCTCAAGTTGGTAACACAATAATGGCTCACTCATCAAGAGATGTCTGTTATAAAACTTTTAAAAAGGCATTTCTGGGAATAGAAAAATAAGTAAAAATCATAGCCCTTGCTTTTGGAATTCTGCCATTTCGGATAGAGATGATAAAAGAGATTTCTGATCAATCTTTTTTATTTTTCTAGCTCTCTCCCTTAAGTACTGTGATGCCTATAATTCCAGTTACCCTACCAGGATGTCCTTTGAACCTAGCACTATTTTAGTGTTAAGCACTTGACTTATGTCCTTGTTTCTCTTTTTCCCTAGTTGAGATTCTAAGGTCCATCATTAAAGTAATTCCCCTATATAACATTCTAACTCTCTTGCCCCTTCCCTCCTCATCAAACTTGTCTGGAAAAACCCTAGCCCTGGATAAATCTAACCCTTAGTCTTCAGGGAACCTGCACCTTCTGAGCTCAACGTGGCTGGAGAGAAATATTCCGTTATGGTAGCGGCCTCAGTTTTAAATCAGATGACTAACTTCAACTTTGCTCTCAGTGTTGACTGGCACTTCTACTCTTATTCCCTAGTTCATTCACTTTCTCTCTGACCTAGACAACTATTGCACACCCTCTTCTCTTTCCTCAGATATTCAGTATCTCCCCTCCCATCCATGTTCAGAAGGGAAATTCCATAAACATTATAATCCCATCTACCTACCTCTGTGCCTTTGTGCTACGTGCCCCACCTTTGATGGACAGGTTCCTAGTTAAGGAAAACCCCTTCACATTTGCTGCTAGATACTACAAGCAGCCTTGAGTCTTGCTACTCAAGGACATGACTCTGCATTATCGACTTCTTTCTTTCTAATGCCTCAATCCTTGTTAGCACACAACCATTGCTATTTTTTCCCAACTTAAAAAAAAATCCTGCCTTTAGCTCTTACTGCCCTTTAGCTTCTTCCATTTCTCTAGTCTTCTTTACAGCAACACTTAAAAGAGCTGATGATACGTAATTCCTTTTTAATTCTCACTCCTCCAATCTGCCTTTCTTCTCCACCAAACAACCAAAACTGCTTTCATCCAGGTTGCTAATGACGTCCATGTTTCTGAATTCAGTGGTCACCTCTTAGTACTCCTCTTCTCTGTGTCTCAGAAGCATTTGACTGTATAGACAGCTTCCTCTGACTTCCTTCTCCTTGAAGTATCCCCCTTACTTGGCTCTTAGGATACCATGCATTGCTGGATTTCCTCCAATTTACTGGCCACTCATTCTCTTTTGCTAGTTCCTGTTTATCTTCCTGACCTCTAAACATCTGAGGAGTACCACAGCTCCATCTTCAGACCTCTTTCCTCCTTCCTCTGTGTTCATTGCCTTCGTGATCTTATCTAATCTCTTTCAATAAACTGAGGACTCCCTTTTACTCTGAATTGTGCCCTCCCCTCCAAATCACATGTTGCAGCCCTAATCCCTGTTGGGACTGTATTTGGAGACAGGGTCTTTAAAGAAGTGATTAAGTTAGGATGATGCTGTTAGGGTGGGTCCTAATCCAGTTTAGCTGGTGTCTTTATAAGAGGAGGAAATGTGGACACACAAAGAGACACCAGGGGTGTGCACGAGGAACTGACCACAGAGGATACAGTGAGAAGGTAGCCATTTGCAAGCCTCAAGAGAAGCCAACATCTAGATCTTGGACTTCTACCCTCCAGAACCGTGAGAAAAGAAGTTTCTGCTGTTTTAGCCACACAGTCTGTGGTTTTATTATGGCAGCCAAAGCAAAGTTATATGGTTTCAAATTTCTGTCTCTAGCCCAGAAGTCTCCCTAGAATGCCTATATCCAACTGCCTACTTGACATTTCCACTTGGATATTTAATGGGCATCACACGCTTAACACTAACTGCTCACCACTCCCAGCTGCCAGACCTATTTCTCCAACAGTCTTCCCCCTATTAGTAAATGAAAACTCCAAACTTGTTGCTCAGGCCAAAAACCTTGGAGTCACCTATGACTTTCCTTACCCCCTCTCCCATTTTCCCCTCTCCCATTCTCTCTCTCTCTCTCTCTCTCTCTCTCTGTCCTATTGTGTTCTATATTGAAATCATAAGCAAATATTTCCAGTTCTACCTTAAAATTATATCAAAAATAAATTCATTTTTACTAACATCATGACACCACCTTGCTCCAGACTTCATTATCTGTCATCTGTCACCTGGGCTAGTCCAGAAGCTTACTATCTTTTCCTCTTTTCTTCCCTGACCACCTTCTCAGTGTCTGTATAACTCTGCAGCCAGAATGCTCCCATGAAGACATATTGAGTCACATCACTCCTCTTCTCAAAACCCTACTACAATTCCCATCATGCTCAGAATAAAACCAGTCATTACAATGCCTCTCTCACCTCATCACCTGCTATTTTTCCCCTTGCTCCCTTGACTCCAGTTTAACTGGCCTCTGCATTTTCTTTGGCCATGTCCTGACATGCCTGCCTCAGAATTTTCACACTATGACTTCCTTAGCCTTGGATGCTCTTCCCTCACATATGTTTATCTCCTTCAGGTCATTTATGGCATCTTTTCAGGGAGGTCTTTCTTGACCACTTTCCACCTCTGCCTGGCATTTCTTGAACCACCTTCCCTTCTTTTCTCCATATATCTAATTTTCTATATATCTTTGTTATTTATTTGTTTATTGTCTCTCTCTCTCTACTAGCAGGCACGCTCTGTTGGCCCAAGTTAAAAGTTTGAGGTGAGGCTTTCTGTTTTGTTTCCTACTGTTTTCAGCACCTAGAACAGTACGTGGCTCCTGGTGGGCACTCAATAAACAAGTTCACCTAACTGGTTGAATGAACTAGTGAAGGAAACTAGTGGAAGTCTTCAAGGTTAGGCTGAATAGTTTGGAATAAATAAAATAGTAGGAGAAAATCCGTGGAAGCTCTTGGGTGAAAGGATTTGTTGACTGTGGTATCTGAGGAACATGATTTGTGGGATCTGAGAATAATAATGGTAGTAACTGTTCCTTCTTTTCTCCACGAAAATTTGTACCTATCAAATTTCTAGTCATCCTTCTGGACCAATTGTAGACTGGCTTTGTTTCACTTCCCCTGACTCCTCAGGGTAGAATCAACCCTCAAGTCTTTTGGGGGCCCTCGTCTGTGCCCCTCAGTTTTGTTCTTACCTTGGCTACACTGATTACTATTAAGCTTTTATATGTCTGTTTCCTGCACTAGACTGTGGACTGCAATGTGTGGATCTAGTACCTTCTTAAGGTAGCAGGACACGTAGCATAGGTAACTAACGAGTATTTGATTTCAATAACTCGGAAGTAGGAATTACAGATTCTCTTAAGACATGTAAATAGAGGAATTTTTTTTTTTTTTTTTTTTTGAGACAGAGTCTTACTTTGTTGCCCAGGCTGGAGTACAGAGGTGCAATTTTGGCTCACTACAACCTCTGCCTCCTGGGTTTAAGCAATTCTGCCTCAGCCTCCTGAGTAGCTGGGATTACAGGCATCCACCACCATGCCTGGTTAATTTTTGTATTTTTAGTAGAGACGGGATTTCGCCATGTTTGCCAAACTGGTCTCGAACTCCTAACCTCAAGTGATCCACCCACCTTGGCCTCCCAAAGTGCTGGGATTACAGGCATTAGCCACTGCACCCGGCTGAGGAAGAACTTATTGCTAAGATAATTAAGTCCTAGGTTGTAAAAGGACTTGCAAATTCAGTCACAGTAGCACAGTCTAAACTCTTTGAGGAACTGGAGAGAATGAGAGGTATCAGAAGACTGCATTTGAGCAAGTTTTGTCCTAACTCAAAAAGAAATAAAAATATGGATTAGGGAAACTTTAGACCAGTAAGTTTGACAATATGGTGGTATAATAGATTGTCCTTGGGAAGTTTCTAAGAAACTTGTATTCATCGAGAGCCAGGGTACATTTACAAGTCTTCTGGAATAATTAATGTCTGTCTTTGACAGGGAAATGACATTAGTGGATGTGGGTATGGCAACTGAGGTATTGGATATGGTACTTCATTACTTGATATTTGGGGATAAGATAGAGAAAGAAGGCCTGAATGGAGGGAGAATAACATGGCATTTAAAAGCACAGATTAAATCACAGTTCTGTCGGTATCTTACGTGACTTTGAGCAAGCTATGTAAAGTCTTTTTTTTTTTTCAACACATCTTTTTGTACTGTTTTTTTTTTTTTTTCTTTTCAACTTATTTTAGGTTAAGAGGGTACACGTGCTGA
Source organism: Aotus nancymaae (assembly GCF_030222135.1). Taxonomy (NCBI): domain Eukaryota; kingdom Metazoa; phylum Chordata; class Mammalia; order Primates; family Aotidae; genus Aotus; species Aotus nancymaae. Next base: position 2,568,244 of record NW_026988445.1, on the reverse strand, counting down.
TTTGTTACGTGGGTAAATTATGTGTCATGGAGCTTTGGTGTACAGATTATCTCATCACACAGATAATAAGCATAGCACTCGAGAGGTAGTTTTTCAATCCTTACCTTTTTCTCTCCTACGTTTCACCCTCAAGTAGGCCCTGGTGTCTATTGTTCCCTTCTTTGTGTCCCTGTGCACATAAATGAGAACATGGGGTATTTGGTTTTCCATTCCCATGTTAATTTGCTTAGGATAATGACCTCCAGCTCCATCCATGTTGCTACAAAGGACATGATCTTCTTTTTAATGGCTGCATAGTATTCCATGGTCTATATGTACCACATTTTTTTTTTATCCAGTTCACCATTGATGGACATTTAGGTTGATTACAAATCTTTGCTGTTGTGAATAGTGCTGTGATGAACATATGTGTGCATATGTCTTTATGGCAGAATGATTTATATTCCTTTGGGTATATACTTGGTAATGAGATTGCTGGGTCTAACGGTAGCTCTGTTTTAACCTCTTTGAGAAATTGACAAACTGCTTTTCACAGTGGCTGAACTAGTTTACATTCCCACCAGCAGTGTATAAGTGTTCCCTTTTTTCTGCAACTCCTCCAGCGTGTTATTTTTTTACTTTTTAATAATAGCCATTCTGGCTGGTGTGAGGTGGTATCTCATTGTGGTTTTGGTTTGCATCTCTCTGATAATTAGTGATGTTGAGCAATTTTTCATATGCTTGTTGGCTGTGTGTATGTCTTCTTTTGAGAAGTCTATTTTCATCTCCTTTGCCCATTTTTTAAAGTGGAGTTGTTTGTTTTTTGCTTGTTAATTTGCTCAAGTTCCTTATAGATTCTGGATATTAGACCTTTGTTGGATGCATAGTTTGTGAATATTTTCTCCCATTCTCTAGGTTGTCTGTTTGCTCTGTTGATAATTTCTTTTGTTGTGCAGAAGCACTTTAGTTTGATTAAGTCCCGTGTGTCAATTTTCGTTTTTGCTGCAATTGCTTTTAGAGACTTTGTCATGAAATCTTTGCCAGGGCCTGCATCCAGAAGGATATTTTCCAGGTTTTCTTCTAGGGTTTTTATAGTTTTAGGTTGTACATTTAAGTCTTTAATCTATTGTGAGTTGATTTTTGTATATCGTGAAAGGAAGGAGTCCAGTTTGAATTTTCTGCATATGACTAGCACTATTTATTGAATAGGGAGCCCTTTCCCCATTGTGTGTTTTTGTCAACTTTGTCAAAGATCAGGTGGTTGTAGGTGTGTGGCTTTATTTATGGGTTCTCTAATCTATTCCATTGGTCTTTGTGTCTATTTTTGTACCAGTACAATGCTGTTTTGGTTACTGTAATCTTGTAGTTTGAAGTTAGGTAGTGTGACGCCTCTGGTCTTGTTCTTTTTGCCTAGGATTAGTTTGGCTATTCAGACTATTTTTTGTTTCTATGTGAATTTTGGAACAGTTTTTTCTAATTTTGTGAAAAATGTCATTAGTAGTTTGATAGGAGTAGCATTGAATCTGTAAATTGCTTTGGATAACATGGCCATTTTAACGGTATTAATTATTCCTATCCATGAGCTTTAAATGTTTTTCCATTTGTTTGTGTCATCTGGGATTTCTTTTAGCAGTATTTTGTAATTCTCATTTTAGAGATCTTTCACCTCCCTTGTTAGCTGTATTCCTAAATATTTTTTGGTAGCTATTGTGGATTGTATTCTTGATTTGTCTCCCAGATTGGACATTGTTGGTGTATAGAAATGCTACTGACTTTTGTATACTGATTTTGAATCCTGAAACTTTGCTGAAGTTGTTTATCAGAACTAGGAACTTTTGGGCAGAGACTATGGGGTTTTCCAGGTATAAAATCTTATCATCTGTGAAGAGAGATAGCTTGACTTCCTCTCCTCCTATTTGGATTCCTTTTATTTCTTTCTCTTGCCTAATTCCTCTGGCGAGGACTTCCAGTACTCTGTTGAATAGGAGTGGTAAGAATGGGCATCCTTGTCTTGTGCTGGTTCTCAAGGGGAATGCTTCCAGCTTTTGCCTATTCAGTATAATGTTGACTGTGGGTTTGTCATAGATGGCTCTTACTATTTTGAGGTATGTTTCTTCAATGCCTAGTCTATTGTGGGTTTTTAACATGAAGCGATGTTGAATTTAATCACAAGCCTTTTCTTCATCTATTGAGATGATCATGTGTTTTCATTTTTAGTTCTGATTATGTGATGAATCACATTTTTTGATTTGTATATGTTGAACTAACCTTGCATCCTGGGAATAAAGCCTACTTGATCATGGCGAATTAGCTTTTTGATGTACTGCTGGATTTGACTTGCTAGTGTTTTGTTGAGGATTTTTATGGCCTGAATTTAATTTAATTAATTTTATTGTGTCTCTGAGAGGTTTTGGTGTCAGAATGCTGATAGAGTGAGTTATGGAGGAATCTTTCCTCCTCAGTTTTTTTGGAATAGTTTCAGTAGGATTGGTACCACACCTTCTTTATACATCTGGTAGAAATTGGCTGTGAATCCATCAGGTACAGGGGTTTTTCTGGTTGGTAGGCTTTTTATTGCTTATTCAATTTCAGAACTCATTACTGGTCTGTTCAGGGTTTCAATTTCTTCCTGGTTCAATCTTAGGAGATTGTGTGTTTATGAGAACTCATCCATTACTTCCAGGCTTTGTAGTTTCTGTACATAGAGGTATTCATAATAGTCTCTGACGGTTTTTTATATTTTTTTGGAATCAGTGGTAATGACCCCTTAGTGATTTCTGATTGTGTTTATTTGGATCTTCTTTTTTTCTTTATTAATCGAACCAACAGTCTATTAATATTATTTATTCTTTCAAAAACCAACTTTTGGTTTCATTGATCTTTTGTATGTTTTTTTTGCATTTTAATTTCATTCAGTTCAGTTTTGATTTTGCTGATTTCTTTTCTTCTGCTAGCTTTGGAGTTGGTTTGCTCTTGTTTTTCTAGTTCCTCTAATTGCGATGTTAGGTTGTAAATTTGAGAGATTTCTGATTTTTTGATGTGGGTGTTAGGCACTATAAACTTTCCTTTTAACACTGCTTTAGATGTGTCCCAGAAAGTCTGGTATGTTGTATCTTTGTTTTCATTAATTTCAAATAGTTTCTTGATTTCTGTCTTAATTTTATTGTTTACCCAAAAGTCATTCAAGAACAGGTTGCTAATTTTCATGTAATTGTATGGTTTTGAGAAATCTCAATATTGATTTCTGTTTTTATTGTGCTGTGGTCTGAGAGTGTGATTTTGGCTTTGTTGAATTTGTCGAGAATTGTTTTATGGCTGAGCATGTGGTCAATTTTAGAGTACATGCAATGTGCAAATAAGAATGTATATTCTGTTGTTGGGTGGATTGTTCTGTCGATGTGTGCTAGGTCCATTTGGTCAAGTATTGAGTTTAGGTTCTGAATATCTTTGTTAGTTTTGTGCCCTGATGATCTGTCTAATGCTGTCAGTGGAGTGTTGAAGTCTCTCACTATTATTGTGTGATTATCAGTCTTTTCATAGATCTCTAAGAATTTATTTTATGAATACGGGTTCTCTGGTGTTGCATATATATTTAGTATAGTTAAGTCTTCTTGTTAAATTGAAACCTTTATTATTATTTAATGCCCTTCTTTGTCTTTTTTGATCATTTTTGGCTAAATCTGTTTTGTCTTAAATTAGAATGCCAACCCCTACTCTTTGTTTCCCATTTGTTTGGTATGTTTTTATCTATATCTTTACTTTCAGCCCATGGATGTCACTGCATGTGAGATGAATCTCTTGAAGAAAGCATATAGGTGGGCCTTTCTTCTTTATTCAACTTGCCACTCTGCTTTTAGCCTGTTTATGTTCAAGGTTAAGACTGATATGTGCAGATTTGATCCTGTCATCATGTTGTTAGCTGGTTGTTATGCAGACTTGATTATGTAGTTGCTGTATAGTGTCACTCATCTATGTGTTTTTGTGGTGGGCAATAACAGTCTTGGTTTTCGTGTTTAGTATTCCCTTAAGGATCTCTTATAAGACAGGTCGGGTGACAATGAATTCCCTTAGCATTTGCTTGTCTGAAAATGATTTTATTTTCCCTTTGTTTATGAAGCTTAGTTTGGCTGGATATAAAATTCTTGGTCAGAATTTCTTTTCTTTAAGAATGCTGAATATGGGCCCTGAATCTCTTCTTGCTTGGAGGATTTCTGCTGAAAAGTCTACTATTAACCTGATGGGGGTTCCTTTTGTAGGTAACCTGCCCCTTCCTCTAGCTGCCTTTAATATTTTTTCTTTCGTGTTGACCTTGGAGAATCTGGTGACTATGTTTCTTAATGATAGTTGTCTTGGATAGTGTCTCATAGGGGTTCTTTCAGTCTCCTGAATTTGAACATCAATTTCTCTAGCAAGGCTGGGGAAATTTTCATGAACAGTATCCTCAAATGTTTTCCAAGTTGCTTACTCTCTCTCACTCTCTTTCAGGGGATACCAATGAGTCATAGGTTTCGTCTCTTTATATAAGCCCATATTTCTTTGAAGTTTTAGTCATTATTTTATATTCTTTTTCTTTATTTTTGTCTGAATGAGTTGATTCAAATCTTTGGGTCAAAGTCTTTGAGCTCTGAGATTCTTTTCTGAGCTTGGTCTTTCTGCTATTAATACTTTCAATTGTATTATAAAATTATGGTAGTGAGCTTTTCAGCTCTGTCAGATCAATTTGGTTCTTTCTTAAAATGGCTATTTTGTCTTTCAGCTCTTATATTACTTTTTAGATTCTTTAGATTCCTTGGACTGGGCTTTGACTTTCTTCTAAATCTTGATGATCTTCATTGCTATCCAGATTCTGAATTCTCTGTCTGTCATTTCAGCCATTTCAGCCTGCTAAGAATTATTGCTGGGGAGCTGGTGTAGGTGTTTGGAGGTAAGAAGACACTCTGACTTTTTGAGGTGCCACAGTTCTTGTGCTAGTTCTTTCTCATCTGTGTGGGTTGATGTTCCTCTGACCTTTGAAACTGATGCCCTTTGGATGGGGATTTTTGCTTTTATGTATTTTTGATACAGTTAAAGGTTTGACTGTTGTATAAGTATTTTAGTCAATTGGCTTTGTTCCTGGATGATTTCAGGGGGCCAAAGCTCAACTCTGCCCTCCTTGGCTGCATGCTCTAACCCTGGGAGGCTGTTACTAGGCCCACAGCTTTGTTCTGTAGCCCCTCAAGGTTATGTACCTGCTGCACTGGAGGGGCTGAGGTGTTCCTTGGGAGATAGGCATCCCTGGTTGTGTTGCATTGCAGCCATTCCCTTACCAAACCCTCTGGGCTTCACACAAGCTTTAGTTCTTGCTATCTCTCTAAGCAGCTATTTGTGTCAATTCAAATGTCCATAGGGATTCTGGGGTCTCCTGCAGTTAGGACTCCAGAGGCCTGTGGTGAGAGTGAGACACTACTCACTTATTGAACTCACCCCTTCCCCAGGAGCTGCTGGGGGCCAGGAATGAGTCCTGGTGCTTGGCAGCCACATGTGGAGTATCCAGCTTCCTCCCCCTTTAGCTCAGGGTCTGTGTCTTTCCTCCGTCCACTCTCAATGCCTTCCTTCTGAAGATCTGCTTGGAGTTTGTTAGTCTTCTTGATAGTCAAGTCTCTTGGTGGGACTGCATCTAGTTGGACATCTTGCCTCTTCTTCCATGTAAACTCTTGGAATCATAGTGTCCTAATTTATAAAATAGAGATTGTGATATTTGTCCCTTTGTAAGGATTATTGTGATGATTGAAACAAGGTAATATAGGTAAGGTTTTCATGGGACACACATGTGGAAAGGAGTCCATAGGTGATGGGTGTGTGTGTGTGTGTGTGTGTGTGTGTGTGTGTGTGTGTAGTAGAGGTCACATGTTTGAGGTTTAAGCTCTTGCTGCCTGATCAATGCTGGAGATAGACAGAGGCAGCTTCTGAGAGATAATTTATCCAAAATGAAGAGGAAACCAGCTAAAAACTTGACGAGAAAACAAAGCGTCATGGTTGGAGAGGAAGAGCAAATCTGACCTGCTTCCTGGTTTAGCCACAGGAGCCAACGTTTGGGCCCTAAAAAAGAGGTTACACATGCAAACCCCTCCATCCAAAAAATAAGAAAAGTTTGAAAATGTACTGTGTTAGTTTGTTTATGGTTTTATAACAAAATACCTAAGACTGGGTAATTTATAAAGAATAGAAATTTATTTCTCATAGTTTTGGAGGCTGGGAAGTCCAAGACCAGGACACCAGCAGATTTGGTTGTCTGCTGAGGGTTGCTCTCTGTTTTTAAGATGGTGCTTGCTGCTGATCTTCCAGAGAGGAGGAATGCTGTGTCCTCATGTGGTTGAAGACAGAAGGGCAAAAGATCCAAATGCTGTTTGAAGCCTCATTTATAAGGGCCTTAAGCCCCTTCATGAGGGAGGAACACTTGTTGTCTACTCACTTCTTAAAGGTCTCACCTCTTAATACTATCACATCAGCCATTAAGTTTCAACACCTGAATTTTGGAGTGTACACATTCAAACCATAGCATATGGCAAAATTTATTAAGATATAAAGGCCCAACAACACTGAACTGGGTCCTTCCAACAACCAGTAGCTTAAAAGCATGAGAAAGTTAGTCTCACCAAATCTGCCACAAATCAGAGCCCACTTTGGTGAACTGGAGACTCTAGTATAAGCAATTACATGTTGGACCAGAGTTGGCAAAAGCAGGAACAGTGCTATATGGGAAAGCACTGGAAGACAACAGTGGTTCCTGGCAGTAGCAACTGGTGTTATACCAAGCAGGGTTGGTAGCTGTGGTCACCAAAAGCAACAGTACCCAGTGAAATTAGCAATGGTGTCTGGTAGATGGCACAAAGTAATGAAAAAGACATATACATTAGCAAGTAGGAGATACCATCAGGAACATCCAGGAGGATTGTACACAGAGTGCTAGGTGGAAGTGGAGGGAGTAAGTGGGGGCTGTGTATGGATCTGTTGGACTGGGAGGATCTGCAGAAGCAGGGGGAGGCCAACCTAGAGAATGATATTTGTGTTCTATGGAACCTCATCATATCCAGATACTAAGTGATACTAAGGAAAGCTTGGTTTCCTAAAGACAACAGGGTAGATTAGTAACCGGTTGGATGTCCATGCCATATGCAGTTTAAGTACAGGATTGATGTTACTCAGGAGAGAGGGTTGTTAGAAGGATGCTGTGCACTCTATCTTCAACCATACTTTGACTTATTTTTAAAAGTTTCAATTAATTGTTTAGACAAACTTGTGGAGAGCATACTTATCAAGTTTATTTTCACAAAAACTATGACTGCTGATAATGATAGCTAACATTTGTCAAGCCCTTACTATATGGGAGGTATATATGGCTTAGCCATAGCATATGTGAAAGGGAGTTAGAAATTTTAGCTAACATAAAATTCAATATGTAACCTCAAAATAGTAAGAGCCCACTGACAAACCCACAGCCAACACTGTATTGAATAGGTAAAAGCTGGAAACATTCCCCTTGAAAACCAGCACAAGACAAAGACGCCCTCTCTCACCACTTCTATTCAACATAGTATTGGAAGTCCTAGCCAGAGGAGTAAGGCAAGAGAAAGAAATAAAGTGCATCCAAGTAGGAAGAGAGGATGTCAAACTATCTTTGTTTTTGCAGATGACCTGATTCTATATCTAGAAAACCCTATATTCTCAGCCCAAAAGCTCCTTCCAGTGATAAACAACTTTAGCCAAGTTTTGGGATACGTAATTAATGTACAAAAATCACTAGCATTCCTATACACCAACAACAGCAAAGACAAGAGCCAAATCAGAAAGGCAATCCCATTCACACTTGCCACAAAAGATTAAAATACCTAGGAATACATATAATTAGGGAGATAAAAGATCTCTATAACAAGAACTACAAAACACTGCTCAAAGAAATCAGAGATGACACAAAACAAATGGAGAAACATCCCATGTTCATGTATAGTGAGAATCAATATCATTAAAATGACCATACCTCTCAAAGCAATTAATAGATGCAGTGCTATTCCTATCAAACTACCAACCACCTTCACAGAACTAGAAAAAGCTACTTTAAAATTCATTTGGAACCAAAAAAGAACCTGAATAGTGAAGGCAATCCTAAGCAAAAAGAGGAAAGCTGGAGGAATCATGTTAACTGACTTCAAACTGTACTACAGGGCTGCTATACTACAGTACCCAAAACAGCATGGTACTGGTGCAAAAACAGGCACATAGACCAATGAAACAGAATAGAGAGCCCAGAAATAAAGTCACATATCTATGACCATCTGAACTTTGACAAAGCTGAAAAAACAAGCAATGGGGTGGTGCTGGGATAACTGGCTAGTCATATGCAGAAGATTGAAGCTGGACCCCTTCCTTACACCATAGACAAAAATCAACTCAGTATGGATTAAAGACTTAAATGTAAAACCCAAAGCTATAAAAACCCTGAAAGACAACCGAGGCAATATCATCCTGGACGTAGGAACGGGCAAACATTTCATGACAAAGATACCAAAAGCAATCACAACAAAAGCAAAAATTGACAAGTGGGATCTAATTAAACTTGAGAGCCTCTGCACAGCAAAAGAAATTTGCAACAGAGTAAACAGACAACCTACAGAATGGGAGAAAATATTTGCAAACTTTGTATCTGACAAAGGTCTAATATCCAGCATCCATAAGGAACTAAATTTATGAGAGAAAAACAAACAACTCCATTAAAAGAGGGCAAAGGACATGAACAGACTGTTCTCTGAAGAAAACATACATGTAGCCAACAAGCATATGAAAGTAAGTTCAATATCACTGATCATTAGAGAAATGCAAATCAAAACCACAGTGAGATGCCACCTCACACCAGTCAGAATGACTATTATTAAAATGTCAAAAAAAAAAATAGATGCTGGCATGGTTGTAGAGAAAAGAGAATGCTTTCTCACTGTTGGTGAGAGTATAAATAAGTACTATTATTATGGAAAGCAGTATGGCAGTTCCCCAAATAGTTAAAAGCAGAACTACCATTTGACCCAGCAATCCCATTACTGGGTATATAACAGAAGGAATAGAAATCATTCTATCATAAAGACACATGCACATATGTGTTAATTGCAGTACTATTCACAATAGCAAAGACATGGAATCAACCTAAATGTCCATAAATGACAGATTGGATAAAGAAAATATGGTACATATACAACATGGAATACTATGCAGCCATAAAAAGGAATGAGATTATGTCTTTTGTGGGAACATGAATGGAGCCGGAGGCTATTATCCTTAGCAAACCAATGCAGGAACAGAAAACCAAATACTGCATGTTCTCACTTATAAGTGGGAGTTAAATGACGAGAACTTATGAACACAAAGAAACAAAATACAGTGGGGTCTGCTTGAGGGTGGAAGGTGGGAGGAGAGAGAGGAGCAAAAAACAAAACAAAACTATTGGATACGGGGCCCAATACCTGGGTGATGAAATAATCTGTACAATAAACCTCCATGACATGAGTTTACCTATGTAACAAACCTTCATATGTATCCCTGAACCTAAAATAAAAATTTTAAAAAGCTCATATGTAAAAAAAGTATTGTGAATGGCCACAGAAAAATGTGCTCTTAGGAAGTATTAATAGTAGCTCATGTTGAAAATTATGGAGGGTTGTCTTGTTTCATTCTATTGTAGTTAGTATACACTTGGGATATGTTGTCTGGATGCTATGCTTTAAAAAAAAAATAATGAAAAATATTGTGTTCCAAAGAAGGTGGGAAGGCTAAAACAAAAGACACAAAACCAGCTCCAATGAAGCACTGTTGAAGGCAGAGAAGATTTTCAGTCTGGAGAAGAGCAGAAATCAATGTAGTAGTTATCTTCAGATACAGATTTGTTATATGGAAGAATTTTTAGATTTCTTCTGGATAACTAAAAAGAGTAGAACCAGAACCAGAACTAGTAGATGTAAAGATGCTTAGAGACAGATTTTCACACACTACAAGGGAAGACATTTCTTTCTCTCTTTCTTTTTTTTTTTTTTGAGACAGAGTCTGGCTCTGTCACCCAGGCTGGAGAGTGCAGTGGTGCAATCTTGGCTCACTGTAACCTCTGCCTCCCAGGTTCAAGTGATTCTCCTTTCTCAGCCTCCTGAGTAGCTGGGATTACAGGTATCTGCCACCATGCACAGCTAATTTTTGTATTTTTAGTAGAGGCAGAGTTTTGCTGTGTTGGCCAGGCTGGTCCCATACTCCTGACCTCATGATCTGTCCATGTTGGCCTCCTAAAGTGCTGGGATCACACCTGGCCAAGGGAAGACATTTCTAAGGGACATGTGCAACATTAGAATGGGTTGCTTTAAGAAGAAGTGAGGTCTCAGCAATCCCATTACTGGGTATAATCCAAAGGATTAGAAATCATTCTACTATAAGGACACATGCACACGAATGTTCATTGCAGCACTGTTTACAATAGCAAAGACCTGGAACCAACCCAAATGCCCATCGATGATAGACTGGACAGGGAAAATGTGGCACATATACACCATGGAATATTATGCAGCCATCAAAAACGATGAGTTCGTGTCCTTTGTAGGGACATGGATGAACCTGGAAACCATCATTCTCAGCAAACTGACACAAGAACAAGAAATCAAACACTGCATGTTCTCACTCATAGGTGGGTGTTGAACAATGAGAACACATGGACACAGGGAGGGGAGCATCACACACTGGGGTCTGTTGGGGGGAAACAGGGAGGGACAGTGGGGGGTTGGGAGTTGGGGAGAGATAGCATGGGGAGAAATGCCAGATATAGGTGAAGGGGAGGAAGGCAGCAAATCACGCTGCCATGTGTGTACCTATGCAACAATCTGGCATGTTCTTCACATGTACCCCAAAACCTAAAATGCAATAAAAAAAAAAAGAAGAAGTGAGGTCTTTTTTTTTTTTTTTTTTTTTTTTTTTGTCAGAGGTATCTAATCACAGGTACACTGTCATTAGGCAAGGGCATTACAGACGAGATTTCGGTGGCTGGTGCTCGACTAAATGGCTCTTTCTCACTTGGAGGTGGTCAGGTCTGATTGGTTGTAGTCATGAAGCCAGTAGCCTGTGAGGGGCAGTGATGTATCTGACTGAATTTCAGATCCATCTCTGATCCCTTTAGTAGGTGAAAGTAGAGTATCGGTTGTAGTAATGGAAAAAGAATGGTAGCTTTCAGAAGAGCATGAAAATGTGAAATCTAGCTTAAAATTCTATTTGCTTTCTAGAGATATTTAAAATTGCAAACTTCCAAGATCAAATATATAAATAAAGCTAAATCACATCAAGGTCAACACAAGATTCTAGTTGAAGGGTTGGTCACCACTACTACTTCCATGACTCAACAACTTGTGTCCCTCTGAAGGTTTTAATCAGACCATTCCTATACCAACTGAGAGAATGCAACCCTCTGTACATTGTACATTAACTTCATATAATAACTATATGAATCTTTGTCACCACTATAGATTGCAGGTATCCTGAATCAGGACCATGTGTAATTAGCTTTGGAGTCCACAAAGCTCCTTGCATATACACGATTATACACAGATGATGTCTAATGCATATTTATTCAACTAATAAATACAAATTTGTATTAAGTAGTTTCCAAGTAATTGAGTATTTTAATGCTGTATTAGTTCATATTGAAGACTGGATAGTTTATGAAGGAAAGAGGTTTAATTGACTCACAGTTTCACATGGCTGGGGAGGCCTCAAGAAACTTACAATCATGGTGGAAGGCGAAGCAGGCATGTTTTTCATAAGGCATCCGGAGGGAGGGTGTGAGTGAGTGCAGGGAAATTGCCCTTTATAAAACCATGAGATCTCATGAGAACAGCCTGGGGAAACTGCCCCCATGATCCGGTCTCCTTCCACTAGGTCTCTTCCTCAACATCTGGGGATTACAATTCAAGATGAGATTTGGGTGGGGACACAAAGCCTAATCATATCAAATGTCAAAAATCAGTGCAACAGTTTATTTTGTGTCACTTTAATCCTTCCAAGTTTGACTTACCCATGGGTATGAGTTTTCAGTTTAGTTATTTGCATTGAAAGGCAAATTACAAAGTGAAAAAAACCAATTCCCATTTCCAAAGGAAATTACTCAACCCATACTGAATTCATTAACCATTTACTGAGAGCCTACTATATCATAGTCATTGGATCAGGCATGATAGGTATTACAAAAAGAAATCAAAAGTGTTGTTCACCTTGTAAGAAGCTTTCAGTGTTGTGAGATAAAGTGATAGCCACACTGTTTTGATAGTCCTCAATAGTTGTCTCTACTTTACCTGCATGAAAAATGAGTAGGAACTGACTTGAGAAGAAGATAGGTGATTAGAGAGAGAACTCAGAAACATGGGGACTAGAGCCCTAGCAGAAGAAAGAGTAGTGAATATTCCACGGTGACATGAATAACTATATAACTCTTAAAAATGGAGAAGTTTGAATATTTAGTTTTACTGTCTGCTCTGCAGACAATCACACAAGCCCCTTGTCATTACTGTTGAAATCTTCAGTAAAGTTTGCTTTACAGAACTTTGTCAGGTGGGAGTTTTGGGGGTAAAATAAGGAAAAAGGAACATTTTTCATGTGGGGGTCCACATAGGGTATAAAATGTGAATAGCCACATGAGGTGAACTAGGAAGGAGACTAAAAATTCACCAGAAGAAGCAAATAAGTGCCAGAATGCCTAGCTTAAATATGAGGTCCCTGGAAAACTCTGGGAACATTGAGAGACTCCAAGTTTCCTCTGAAGTGGTAAAAGGGGATTTGAACCTATTTTTATTTAAATCCTAGGGGACTGGACAATCACAGTAAGCTGAAGAACCTGGAGTCAGACAGGCAGCTGATATATTGTTTCACAAATAAGAGAGAAATACAATTTGATAAAGCAGTCAGATCAGTGGGGAGAGGAATAAACAAGAAGAATTCAAAGATATCATTAAAGTTTCCTTTGAGCAAATGGAAGACAATGAAATGCTGTTCATGAATGGGAAAGTGATAAGTGATGGCAAGAGAAAACTTTGGACCAAACAGATCTGGCAAATGATGGCAGAATATTTTAGAGCAGCTCTCCTAGAGGAAGTTGGAAATACAGGACCAAAGCTCATAAGACTTGGGGATGTAAATGGAAGCATTAGGTTAGAGGTGATAATGGAACCATGAAATGAAAGCTTTCAGCAAGATTAATGGGTGATATCAACAATTTAGGGATGATAGAAAGCCAAAGATATGGAACAAGAAGAGGCAGGGAGCTAGGAGGACAGCCAAGAAGTTAATACAACAGAAGTCCAGGAAGAAGGGACCTTTGATACATGATTGATCAGCAGTATTAAATGCAGCAAAGTAGTGATGGAGGAAATAGATCAGTGGAAGCCTGGATTTGTATTAATGTGTGTATTAAATATTTTACATTTGTATGCAGACCTATAGGATTCAAACATCATGATCACAATCAAATAATGATTCTGCCAGGAGAAAAACAGATGTTACAGAAAATATTTATATGCTTCAAGATATTCCTAAAGGGTTTACAATCTAAAAGGTGAGGCTAAGATTTGACCAGCACAAACACATAAACAGATTGAATAATTGTGACAGTATTTGCATGCCCTGAGACATTTCTAAGTTTTCAGCTTCTGAGCCTCTAAAAGAATATTTGATAAAAACAAATTTGAATTTAGCCAAAAGATTTGTATTGTTCCTCGGAGTTCAACATAAAAAAAAGTCTCTGAAGACTAAGAGAAAGAATTCAAATATAATATCTAAGACATACATTTAGAGATACACTAGTATTTAACTCCCTGCCCCCCACTAAAATCTAGCACTTAAAAATCTAGTAGGACATTTAAAATTTGAAAATTTGTATATCTGATTGCTGGTGCTTTACAGAAAAACAGTCCTTATTCTGATAGCTAGACATTCTTATTTTTCAATATCCTTCATCTGTCCTTCCACGGGGAATTTCTCCCTGGCCACCTACCTCTGAGGATTTCTCGCTTGCTGCCGTGTTGCTCTACCCTTGTTTCTCTCCAATTTTCTTTCTTCTTTGCTGTTCTCCATTCCCAAATTCTTGTTCATTTATTTGTTTCTAACACATGGAATTCTAGCTATTTCTGTTTTACAAATCTTCATCTTCTATTCCATGGGACTCAGGAAAGTTATACAATCATCAACTATATTATTCAGGATTCTCTAGAGGGACAGAACTAATAGGATACACACACACATACATACATACATACATACATACATACATACATACATATTTATTAAAGAGTATTAACTCACATGATCACAATAGGCTGCCTGGAAGTTGAGGCACAGGGAAGCCAGTCTGAGTCCCAAATCTGAAGAACTTGGAGTCTGATGTTCAAGGGCAGGAAGCAACCAGCACAGGAGGAAGATGTAGGCTGTGAGGCTAGGCCAGTCTAGTCTTTTCACGTTCTTCTGCAGGCTTTTTATTCTGGCTGCACTGGCAGCTGATCAGATTGTGCCCATCCAGATTAAGGATGGGTCTGCCTTTCCCAGCCCACTGACTCAAATGTTCATCTCTTTTGGCAACACCCTCACAGACATACCCAGGAACAATACTTTGTATTCTTCAATCCAATCAAGTTGACAGTATTAAGCATCACATCAACCAAATAGAAATGCTTTCTTTTATTGTTTGTGAGTAAGGCAAGCAGTTGCATTATGAAAACGACAAACTAGAAATGAAACAAGTGCTCTCTTTCCTATTGTTATGATTCTACTGAGGTTGTCTGCAGATTAGCTTATTGATAATATGTGATGGCAGCCTTGACAATGAGCCTCGTAGGCCTCCATCCCTAGAGAGTGTAATTGATCAAGGTCCCTGGCTGCTGTTCTCTGAAATTTATCACACCAAGGTCACTCTTCCCACTGGCTTCTCCCAGCCAATGACTGAGTGTGGCAGGGATACTAAGATAGGCTGGACCTTGGGAGACACCAGACTCCTCTGATGGGTGACTTTGCTTTGAGGGCTCTCTCAGTCTTGCTGAAACATTTTTAGAATTCATGGCAGTCTAGATGTTTCTACCCAAACTACTCTCTCTCCTTTCCCTTGGGCCAACCTTGCATCACTGTCCGGAAACTCTTCCAGCTTTCTCTGGTTCCACCTCCATTTTCTACCACAGGCTTTTTTCCCTAATAAAATTCTTGCATCTGTAATCTCATCTTGGTGTCTGCTTGTCTGTGGACATGGACTAACACTTACATTGAGTAAAAGAGCAAGACTTACAATGCCTTGGTATTCTCACTAGCATTTGGTTCTCTTCACACCACCTACATCAAAATAGTTGAATGAAAGTGATCTTATTTGCAAAGAGGGTTGTGGTGGCTAAACAAGCAAGTCTGGTGAAGAGTCAACAAGATTTTTACCGAGACTTATGATCAGAAAGTCAAGTGCTAGAAAACCTTTGCTGAAACCTTACCCTTAACTAAACTCACCAAGTGTTGTGTTTCTCTCTCCTACTCACATTTCACATAAGAGATAGGATGAAGTGAATGGACATTGGTTGGATAGGATTTGATTCTCTGATCTCTAGCAGATTTATTCAACATTGCCTGCATATTTGAGGAAAAAGACTGACTCAGATAACAATGAAATTGTCCTGATTCAGAGAAAAGAAAGTTAGAAATATTTAATTTGCTATGAATGATCTATAAAATCATGAGATAAAATTTTTCATGTAGCAGATCAGCAAATATTTAAAAGATTGATCTCATCCAGCGTTGGTAAGTGGATAAGAAAAAAGCAACTTCTTTATATGTACTAGGAGTATAAACAGGTAAAACTTGTAGTAAGGTTAATTTGTCAGGATCTGTCAGTATTAAAGATGGACATAATTTATGGTCCAGGAGTCCTATTTTGGAATCTTTACTACAGAAATGTTTGTACAGGAATACAAATATCTTTGTAAAAGGAGGTTGCTAATTACAGGATCGTTTGCAATAACCACACAGGAAGCAATCTCAATGGCCAACAAGATGATTGGTTAACTAAATTATAGGATATTCATATCATGGAATATTATGTGACTGTTAACAGGGCTGCCACTAGCCCAGAGGCCACCTTTATGTACATTTTAAAAAAATGCTCTCCTCTGGATGAACCAGACACATGCTAGGATGCAGTATTTGGTGAGTGGAGCATGGGCTGGACTTTAATCCTCATTACCTTCCTTTTCCAGGTGCTCCTTTGCAGTTCACAGTCTGAACAATATTTAGCAACTCACCTCTTGAAAATAATAAGATAGCTCTAAATATAATGACATGGAAGGCTATCCATGATACTGTTAATGTTAATACCTTCCCCCCAAGAAAAGAAAAAAATAAAAAACTAGTAAAGAAAGCTGGAGAATGTATTAGTAATCTCTTACTATATAAAACTGTTTCAGCCTGGGCAACATGATGAGACGCCATCTGTACAAAAAAATAAAAAGTTAGCTGGGTGTGGTGGCACATACCTGTGTCTCCAGCTACTAGGAAGGCTGAGGTGGGAGGATCCTTTGAGCCCAGAAATTCAAGGCTGCAGTCAGCCATGATCATGCGCATGCCAGCTTGGGAGACAGAGTGAGACCATATCTCAATAATAATAATAATTCTTAAATGTGGCATCTTAAAACAACAAATAGTTATGATCTCACAGTTTCTGTGGGTCAGGATTCATGGTACAGTTTAACCAGATCATCTGGCTCAGGGTCTGTCACAAAGCTGCTGTCAAGGTGTTGGCTGGGGCTACAGCATCTCAAGGATCAGTTTCCTAGCTCATTCACTTGGTTGTTGGCAGGATTTAGTTCCTTTGCTGTTGTACTGAGGTCCCATGTTTCTCAAAGGCTGTTCACTGGAGGCTGCCCTCACTTCCTTGGCTTCTCTATAAGGCAGCCAGCAACACAGCAGCCAGCTTCCCTCTGAGTGAACAAGTGAGAAGAGCCCAGAGAGAGGGTAAGCAGATGGAAATCACAGTCTTTCATAACCTAATCTTGGAAGTGACATCCATCACTTTTGCAGTATACTAATTCCTCACTTAAGGTCATCGATAGGTTCTTAGAAACCACAACTTTAAGCAAAACGATGTATAATGAGACCAATTTTACCCATAGGTTAGTTGATATAAACAAGTGTTAAGTTCCTAAGGCATACTTCTGTTTACAAAAACATCACTAAGCTTCTAAATAATGACCAAAACCCTTCTACTTCTAAACATTGAAATAAATGTGGGCTATACACTTATTTAAGAAAGATTGTCAAAAAGTAAAATAAGGGTCAGGCGCAGTGGTTCACTCCTGTAGTCCCAGCACTTAAGGCCAAGGCGGGCAGATCATGAGGTCAGGAATTCGAGACCAGCCTGGCCGATATGGTGAAATCACATCTCTACTAAAAATTTTAAAAATTAGCCGGATATGGTGGCACATGCCTGTCATCTCAGCTACTCAAGAGGCTGAGGCAGGAGAATCCCTTAAACCTGGGAGGTGGAGGTTGCAGTGGGCCAAGATCACACCACTGCACTTAGCCTGGGTGACAGACTGAGACTCCATCTCAAAAAAAGCAAAAAAATAAAATAATGATTTATCCAAGTTTTGGTGAGACTGAGTGATGTTAGTCATCGTGGTGAGTTGCATCAAGGAATAAGTGTTTGCCAAGTAAAATTGTAAGGTCCTATCACCACTCAGTTCCAAACCCAGCAATTATTCTTGTGAATTTAAGTTCCTTATAGATGCTAGATATTAGACTTTTGTCAGATGCATAGTTTGCTAGTGTTTTCTCCCATTCTATAGGTTTTCTGTTTACTGTGTCAATAGTTTCTTTTGCTGTGCAGAAACTCTTTAATTTAATTATATCACGTTTGCCAATTTTTGCTTTTGTTGCAATTGTTTAAAAAGTGGGCAAAAGACATGAACAGACACTTTTCAAAAGAAGACATACCTGCGGCCAAAAAGCATACTTTTGAGTTCAATATCACTGATTATTAGAGAAGTGCAAATCAAAACCGCAATGAGATACCATCTCACACCAGTCAGAATGGCTATTACTAAAAAGTCAAAAAATAACAGATGCTGATAAAGTTGCAGAGAAAAAGGAATGCTTATGTATTGTTAGTGGGAGTGTAAATTACTTGTGGAAAGCACTGTAGTGATTCCTCAAAGAGCTAAAAACAGAACTACCATTTGACCTAGCAATCCCATTACTGGATACATACCCAAAGGAATATGAATCATTCTATCATAAAGATACATGCACATGTATGTCCACTGCAGCACTATCCACAGTGGCAAAGAGATGGAATCAAGTGAAATGCCTATCAATGGAAGCATGGATAAAGAAAATGTGGTACATATACACCATGGAATACTATGCAGCCATAAAGAAGAAGGAGATCATGTACTTTACAGAAAGATGAATGGGTCTAGAGGCCATTATCCTTATCAAATTAATGCAGGAACAGAAAAACAAATATCACATGTTTTCACTTATAAGTGGGAGCTAAATTATGAGAACACATGGACTCAAAGAGGGGAACAACAGATATTGGGGCCTACCAGAGGGTGGAGGGTAGGAGGAAGGAAAGGTGCAGAAAAAAATAATTGTTGGGTACTGGGCTTAGTACTGTGTGATGAAATGATCTGTACATCAGATCTTTGTGGCACAAATTTACCTATATAGCAAACCTACACATGTGTATTAGTCTGTTTTCATGCTGCTGATAAAGACATACCAGAGACCGGGCAACTTACAAAAGAAAGAGACTTATTGAACTTATAGTTCCACATAGCTGGGGAGGACTCATGATCATGGTGGAAGGTGAAAGGCATGACTCATATGGCAGCAGACAAGAGAGCTTGTCCAGGGAAACTCCCGTTTTTAAACATCAGATCTTGTGATACTAATTCACTATCATGAGAACAGCGCAGGAAAGACCCGCCCCCATAATTCAATCACCTCCCACTGGGTTCCTCCCTCGACAGGGGGGAATGGTGGGAGTTACAATTCAAAATGAGGTTTGGGTAGGGACACAGCCGAATGATATGAACATGTATTCCTGAACCTAAAATAAAAAAATTAAAAAACCTCAGCAATTACAAAATTACAAATAGGGAAGGCTGGCAGAGCACTTTCATGCCACATCGTTTATGGTCATGCATTTGTATGATTATCTGAGACTATGAATTTGTATTTTACAATAATTTGTATTCATTCATTTATTTTCCAACCCGCTTATTCCACTTCAGGATCGGGGGTGGCCAGAGACTCTCCAGGCAGCTCAGGGATTAAGGGAGGATCCAGCCCTGGATAGGCTACCATGCCATCTCAGGGCACACTCACACACAGTCACTCACACTGAGACCATGTAGACACACGTTCACCTAACGGGCACAGCAAACTCCACACAGACAGTGGCGATGGTCAGGAATTGATTTTTTTTCCCTCATCAGCGTTATAATACAATGATGTTGAAGGAAAGGGCATTATTCAAGCACCTGCTGTATTCTATTTGTTAGAAACAAGTCACCGGCTTCATCCCACACACAAGGGGAGCGCATCACTCAATGGCGTGAATACCAGAAGGTTGGAGGCATTTGGAACCGGTTTAGAAGCACCTACCACAAGGGATATGCATTGAACTGCAAATATGTAAATAGTTATCTCTGAGACAGAGAATTGAAGGAGGTTTTTTCTTAAATATTATTTTAAACTTAAAAAGTTGTCAGAATAATACAAGGACCTCCTATATACCAGTGTTCCCAGATTAACTGTTTCCATTTTGCCCCGTTTACTTTGTCATAATATGCATGCATCTATGAACATATATGCGTATGTTCATAGATGCATGCATATTATTCTTTCTTTCTGAACCATTTGAGGGTAAGTTGGTGATTTTGTATCCCTTTATCTCTTAGTATCTCTATTGTTTATTTTCTAAGAACAAAGACATTCTCTTATATAACCACAATAAAATACCAAAACCAGAAAATGAAACGTTAATATTTTGCTATCACAGAATCCATATTCAAATTTCATCAAATTTCCCAGGAATTCCTTTATATCATTTTTTCCCCCCTTGGTTCAGGATATGATCCAGGATCATACAGCCAGAAGAATAGTAACTAAACACGATAGCTTCATCTCTGGTGAGGAGACAAAAGAAATGGGGTTGAAAGAATGGGGTTTTATTTAGTTGTCATGGCTCTTTAGACTCATTTAATCTGGAACTGTTCCTCAGCCTTTCTGTATCTTTCTTGATCTTGGCATGTTTTGAAGAGTACCAGCCAGTTATTTTCTAGAATATTCCTCAGTTTAGGTTTGTTTGGTGTTTCCTCATCATTGGATGTAAGTTATCAATTTTGGGCAGGAATACCATAAAAGTATTGTTGAGGAGGGGTACTTTTAGTAAACATGTATTATTAGAATCTGTTATAATAAAATTCGCTTTTGTAATTAAAACTGAAGATTTTGATCCTAGGGGGAAAAAAATCCTCTTTTTCTGTGATCACCAATTGCACCATTCTTTCCTATGGTAAATGACAGGTTATTGCTTTTGATGTTTATAGTGGATACTGACCATGAGGTTCATTCATTCTCACCATCCTCTGATCACAGCAATTTCTTGGATGCTTTAAGGAAAAAGCCAGACAGGGTGGCAGTCATCAGTTAAATAAATCAAATACTTTGAAAATGAAGTTTCAACACAGGGAATGACCTACTAATCTTTAATGGCTATCAACTGTGATTGTGGAATTCAGCCGGGAATGTCAGCAAAAATTCAACTCTGGTTCATGCCAACGTTACCTAGCCAATGATAATATTAGAGATTCAGCCAATCTTCAAAGGACAAGGAGAACTTTCTAATTTTAGGACCAGCATTTATTAGCACTTCAGAGAAATGGGCGATTACTTTTAAACACTGCAGCTAGAAGAATAGTAACTAAACTTATGGTAGCTTCATCTCTGGTGAGGAGAGGAAAGAAAAGAAATAGGGTTTAAAGAGGAGGAAATCACGTTAGAGACTGAATCTAAGGATGCATTGCATTCAAAGATGTGTTGTTTCTGTGTGATCCTTTAATGTCTTCTTGACCATGGTTGTTCATGTGTACTTTATGAAATCTGGCAATGGGACCTTAGCCTTCTGACCAGGCATTGCCCAGGTAGACCACACATTACAGAGAAGCAGTGCAACCAGGGACTGTTTAACCACTAGACAGCTTTGGGTTTTGCAGTTGGAAGGGCAAAGGGGTTCTTTCTGGAATGTTCCCATGGGCACCGAGCATTTGAACTCATGCTACTGTGATCCAGACATCAGCCCTGGGTGCTGCAAAGCACTGCCCATCAGGAAAGCTGAATTCTGCACTTGGACTGCCTGGCTTGCTGCATACAGTTGTTGCTCCCTTTCTCTCTCATGAACACAGGGCTGGGTTTTTGACCTCCATATTGCTCCATACTGGCATAGTTTCTCAATATTCTCTTTCCCAACTGGCTCAGTGCATGGCCGGAAGCTGCTACACTCACTTTCCACTCCCCTGATTCCCATCTTATTATCAGATTTTCCCCCTTTCTCCTTCACAGGAGACTCTGGGGAAGGGATTGTTTTGGCTGGAATTTGACAAGGCACAGGTGGTTTTACCAGCTGCAAGTTCTTTAGTTCTTGTTGGCCGCCCACCAACTCTTGGTCTTTTCACAGTTCTTTCTGTGGTGGTGGTGGAGGAGGAGGGGCAGGAAGGGACAGTAAGTCCTTGATGTTGTTGTTCCACATCAGCAGCTGTCTCAGGTTGGCATTGAGTCCGGAGTGTTCTTCAGAAAGGGTTTTTTTTTTCCCTCTTGAGATTGGAGAGAGCTGGAGGAAACAGCCAAAACCCGACAGCTCTGCCTGCATCTTGGTCAGTTCGCCTGGGGGTGTCAGGCCGCTGCTCCCCTCTGCACACATGCCTGCCCCAGTTGTGCCTGGCTCCCACGCTCACTTCGCCACCACCTTCAGCCTCAGAAATTCAGGCTCACACTCGGCTGCCTGCCTCTTCACTCCCTGGCTGGTTGGAGTCCAATGACACCAGCATCGTCTCCCAAAATAGACGAAAATAATCCTCAGCTCGGTCTCTCAAATGCCTCTTTTTGAGGAAAGAAAAAAGGAACTTAAAACTTGAAAGCGTTTTTCCTTCTTCCTCTTCCTTTCCCAGCATCTTTTTGATAGCAACAATAAAACACTTGAATGTGCCGTTTGACCTCCTGGGCCAACCCGTTCACTGTTCTCTTCTCAGCCTTTTTTTATTTTGAAAACATTAATTTGACCCCTTTCCTTAGTACGGTTTCAAGCCCCTGCTCAGGTTTCCTCAGACTTTCCTTCCTGTGAGGCTTTGCTTGAAAAGCTTGGTTCTGTGCTCTCCTTGATGTGTGTGGGCGCGCGCCTCCCCCATTAATCTGAACCCGCGTGAAAAGGGAAGCTGAAATGGTCCTTTATTGGTTAATTCCTCTCCCCCTTCTTTCCTCATTCTTTCCTCTGATCCTTCTATTTTCATTTCTCTCTGCCCTCCTCCTCCCTAATCGCCTCATCCCTCAGTGCTAGACAAATACTGGAATCTTCACGTTGATGTTAGCTGATTAGAACCAAACACTGCCTAGCAAAGCCTCCACCTAGGGTTGGGGGCAAACCCTACTGAGGCCCCTAGGGATTTCCAGGGGCTCTGACACCATCCTTTTTCCCGTTCCCTGCTTCACAGCTGCACAAAATGCTGACTCCTTCCTCAATCTCTGACAAAATTACCCAATTGTTTCCTAGGATTTTCACAACTCCTGCCTCACCCCGTTGTCAATCATACACTATCATCATCTGTTACACGATTATTCTATATCTTACCCTGCTCTGACTTGTAAAAGAAAGTTATGGGAGGTACACTTTGGTAAGTTTTGTGTGTGCGTTCTCCCAGTCCAGAATCTGTTCCTCCAGAGAATATAAGTCCTTTAGCTATTTAATAATGCTTTGTTGATATTCCACCTCTTTCTGTTTGCTTTGCACACAGAGCATTTCTTTGATACTCAAACAACCTGGAACAAAGGCAAAAAGATATTCAGGTGAGAGTGTTGGGTGTGTGTTTTAGGATGGTGGGGAAAAGTGGGACAGCAGAAAGGGCAATAGTGGAGAAGGGGATGAGTAGAGGAAAGGTAGGGAGGTTTTCCTGCCTCCCAGATTTTCCCCGAGGGAAGACATGGTGGTCCTGCTACACTATTAAGTACAGATTCCCAGAACCTCAGAAACATGCATCATCAAAGATGGGTATAAACATATATTCTAAAGCCCCGTATAAATGGGTTTTATATTACCCATAGCTTTGGATTTTCCAAGCATCTTTTTATCTTCTTCAACCTTGGTTGTTTTTTGATTTGGCCAGCACTGGCATTTTTTAAAGAGCCCTATTTTTGTCTTATATGTCATTGCAAAGTATTCATCATACTTAGGGGATGCTAGATACACCTGTTAATTCAATGGAGAAAATATGCATCTTTCCTATCTCACTCTCTTTACTTCAGGGGCCCAGTAATGCTCATCTTTAGCAATATTCTTTTCCCAATAAGAGCTCACATCCAATCTGAATGCTAAATAATGTTGTCACGAGGTTGCATGGGCATGGTTAAGATCTATGCCCAAACTATAATGAATCTCTCTTCTACATAACTGTTATTGTGGCCAAAATTGGTGAACAGCCCATCCTCAAGGGAGCAGTGGGAGGAGACCAGAATATTGTGTTGGATTCTGTCCTGGACATATCTTCAGCTAGACTCCTGGAGCAGTTTAAATCAAAGGCTGGGCTGAGCAGGCCTGAATGGCTTTCAAATGACAGATTTATGGAGGGAGGCCTAATTAGATCATGGTAATTTGTAGTACGACAATATCTTTTGCTCAAGATCTCAAAGCAAATTTCTGCCTTGATAGGTGGGCAAAACAAAGACCACAAATGTCAAAGGATACTCTCAATGTCACAAAGTAAATCCCCAGGCAGCTCAGGATATGAGTCATGCCTTTGTAAAATGCTCTATAGTTTTGCTTCACATTCAAATAATTTCATCTCATCTGAGTGTCACAAAATCCTATGGTGTAGGTAGGAAAGAGGCCAGTATTACCTCCGTTTTAGAGAAAGGAAAAGTAGAGGCATTGGCTGGTTGGGCAACTTGCCGGAGACCATATAGTCAGTAGCTGGGTTGACTTTTCTGTACTTCTCGTGAATTGACAAGGGTTCTCAAAAAATGAAGTGAGAAGACTCTAAGCATGAAGACAAAAGGAAACCTCAAGGTACCCAGATTCTACTTCCCATGACTTAGCAGAAAGGAGCATCGCTGAAGAATACAAGTCACAGAGAAGTCAAACTGGGGAACAGTAACAAGTGAAAGGCTTAAAATGGATTGTAAACCAAAACGTTAGGGGTACACAGAAGCCTGGAGTTTGCACATCATAATACAGCCTTGGCCAAACAATCCTATTGCATGCACGTTAGTATGGGAGGACTGTGGCGGCATGTCAGTCATTTGAGAGATGCCAACAGAGATGGGAACAAGAGTGGGTGGAATTCCCGAGTGCTCTCCTCATGGCCTTTCCTTCATAGGATCACAGAGAGTTACCTGGTCTGCCTGGTGAGATTGTCCAGTCCAGGTGACCATCCATCTATGTAATTCATTGGGAATCCTCTTCCTGTTGGCCCCTGTCATCGTGGTTAGGGTGATGGATTTTGCCATTATGCGATTTTCCTTCCATTAAGAGAACTAAAACATGTGCCTACCTAATAATGAGCAAGGTGGAAGGTAATATGTATAACAAAACAAGGTGTGTCTTGGTCCCTTGTTTGCTATGCTAGCTTGTGATGGGCATCATCTGGGTCTTTTATAATAAGAGACAGATTGAGAGTTATTCTTTCTGGTTTCCCCAGCAGGATCCTGCAACATGAGTGAGTCTCATAAATATTTGCTGACATACAGATCATGGATTTTTTTCCCCCTTTTGGTTTCTTGAGATCTCTTACCAAAACAAATCTTAAGAAACAACTGACCTACATCAGTAGTTTGGATGTATTCCTTTTTTTTCACTGTCTCTATTTCTGTCTGTCTGACTCTCTAAATATGAATACTCTGCCATTTTGGAGATGGAGCCAATACTACTACTAAGTGAGCCATTATGATTAAATGCAGTGAAAGAGAAGTTTAATTTTCTACTATTTCAGTGTCCCCAGCATGTTAGGGCAAACCTTAACTCATTTATGCCTAGTGTTCCATTATTGGAACGCTAAGCTTATGGGAGTTATTTATATTCTACTGCTGAAGGTCATCAGTAAGGTCTGATTTTTCACACACAAAGATTGCAAATTCCAGCCTAAATGGGTTAAACACAGCTATACACATTTTAGCAAATACAAATACCTTCATTTTTAGGGAGTAAACAAAAATAAATAAATGAATTTCACATTTTCAATGAGGTCACATTTCAGGGTCCTCATTCCAGGCTTGCCCTGCCTCCTCCTTAGAATTAATCCTGAGCAGGCAGATCATGGATGAGATGGGTGGTAGGCAGCTTTGGGGACCTGCAGAATCTCGAGACAGTCTCCCCTGACTGTTTAAGCACATGGATTATGACAAAAATTACAAACTGTGGACTTAGCAGATTCTCCTAGAACAGGAGGGGAAGGTGATGGCCTTCTCCCAAGTCAAAGGAGAGATGGGTATTGAATAAATCACAAAAAATATGTGATCTGTCCTGAGAATGATATGAAAAATTAAATACGAAGAAAAGTGAAGACAGGGCTTCTCAAATGACAGAGCTGCGGAGAGGGTGAAGGGGGAGGCAGAGAGAGGCAGCCGGGGGGAGGAGGCAGAGTGCTAAATTTGTGAAAAGAAAAACACTGATGCCGTGCATAGTCTGAAAGATGACATGTTTTCCTAGTCCAGATGGCATTTTTTTAGAGTTTTAACTTACATTTTCTGATTGAACAGACTTTGCTCAGCTACTGTTATTAATGTTAGAAATCGGGGCTTGGGCTCCGGTTTTCTTGCCAAGGCAGGTTGACACTGCTGTTCAGGTGAAGGAGAGTTCAGAGTCTCAGAGAGCAGCAGCAGCTTGTGCTTCTGGGAAAATGGAAGGATGACTCCCAGGCAGCTGATCCCACCACTCCATAAAATGGAAGAACCTTGGCTCCCCGTGTGAATTCTCTTTGAGATTTGGAAGACTAATACCTCTGCTGAGTTGCCTATGAACAAGGTGCTTCAGATGGTTGGACTCTGTTCTTACAGGCTGTGCTGGAAGTGAGGGAAGCAATTTCACTTTTGTTCAGCCCTCCTAAGTGGTTCCGTAAGGGTGGGCTCTTGGAAGATAATGAGTGATGTGCAATATAAGTAACTCTGAGTACAGCAGGGGTGGCAGGTTACCATGTTAGGTCTCACTGTGAATAGATAATGTATTACATAAAGTTGCATAAAGTCATTGTACAACTTGGAGTTGTATCACCATTCCTTTTGCTGTAAGGCAGAGCTGGAAACTTTTTCTTAGGGAATCCCAGGCAATAGAGAATTCCTCAGAATCCTTTCTTATCCTGATTTTGGAATCCAAGGGCTACTTTAATAAGATCAAAGGACTTCAAGGGAAGCAAGGAAAAGAGGGCACCAAAATACCTTCCAGAGTGTTTTGCTTTTCTTGAGAATTCTAGATAATGATGCATGCCCCATTCCTTTGTTCAGAGATGTCAGCCTGTGAATCAGAGGCAAAGCTCCCTCTTGGTTTTAGTTGTCACTGATATCTATTTATAGTCATGGCCAAATGTGACCTCATCCTCCAGGTTTTGCAAGCTCAGCAAAATGAGGCCAGGTTAGCCTTGCCACAGGTCTCCGAGGAGCACCCCAGATGCTGCAGTGTGTCTTGTCAGCAATGCCAAGGTTTTTCTCTTTCTGCTACTCCTCAAATGCCTTTCAGCTCAGCATGTCAGAGAACAAGGTGATTGGAGGAGCCATCTTTGAGGTCAGGAAGAAAATGGAAGCCCATGAATATGTGCAAGAGTTGCTATTTTTTCCTTCGCTCTCTCTCTTCATTCTTCTGGGTTTTTTTCCCCCTTTTTCTTCTCTTTTTTTTGAAGAATGGAATGGAGAAAGTATAAAATAGTGAATCAATGTAGGATTGGATAAATCTCTGATGGAAGAATTCCCTTGAGGCCAGACCACTGAGAATTTCTAGGGATTCAAGTGGGACCCTCATCCTTTCTCATGAGCATTTCAATATTGAAACCTAGTCAGACCACAGAGTTGAGAAAAGACAGCCCTTGTCTTGGGAGAAGCCAAGGTATTTTAGTGCCCTCCTTTTCTTGCTTCCCTTGAAGTCCTTTGATCTTATTAAAGTTTCCCCTGGATTCCAATATCAAGATGAGAAGGGATTCTAAGGAATTCCCTATTGCTTGGGATTCCCTAAGTAAAAGTATCCAGCGCTGCCTTACAGCAAAAGGCATGATGATGCATCTCCAAGTTGCACAATGACTTAGAGCTCTCCCTAATTTCACAGTCCATTTCTTGGGGCTCCTTTTATCCCCCTCCGATCAATATTTACTATAAACTTATGTGCCAGGCTCCTGCAGAAGTCAACTGCTATCCTTTTTCCTGGGGTTTTTCATCCTTGGTTTGAGAAAAACTGAGTTCATGAAAAAGTTAGAGCTTTATCTTTAAAAAGCAACTCCATTTCTTTGACACAGTCTGTCTGGTTGTAGTCAATGAAAAATGTTATCCTCAAATCCACGAGTCTTTTACTAAGCTAGCGATGGCTCAGGTGATCCCTTCCTTCCTATTTCATTTCATCAATATTTATTCAGCATGACTCAAATAGTGTGTCTTCAAGCCTACAAAATCATAGGAATCAGCTGATTGAGTCAATTCATTTGAAATATCTGTGTAGCCAATGGTTAAAGAAACGTGTCTCTTTAGTCAAGAGTGGTTTCTGGGTCTGCACATTAGTAGGACGAGAGTGGGTAGCATCATGTGGGGCCTGGTACAGAATAGTTCCCACAGAAGGGGTCTCTGTTCACTAGTTAACCAATGCAGACCAAAGTACAGGGCACTCAGAGAACCTGAAGAAGCGTGGCAAAAAACACGGGAATGAGGAGAGTTCTGAAACACTTGGGGAAAATCCAAAGGCCTTATACCTAGGAAGAGGGGATACGTTCTGCTCTCAGCTTTTACTAGTAAAAACCATACCTAAACTCCATTTGTATCATAACAAAAATGCATTCTGAAATGAAACCTACCTCGATTTTTTGGAGTATGTTTCAACTTGAGCTTTTCTAACATGAGGTTAATCTGAGAAAAAGATGAACAAAATCAAGGAGTAAAAGTGTGCAAGAAAATAGAGATACAAATATTCCTCTTTCACCAACATCCCTGTAAACGAAAATCCCAAGCAGCTTCTTTGATTTCATTTTTGGTAATTGCAACAGAAAATTGCATCTGGACTGGCAATGTGTATGCCACGCTTCAGCCCAATGTGCTTACCAATTGCCAACTTATAGCAAACCTCCAGCAGAAAAGATGGAGATTTCTCACAGAAATACTGGCAAACCCTCTAAGAGCAATGGCACTTACTGCCGCCATGTCCTTTGAAAGAGAAATGAACTGGAAACTGTACATCAGGGTGATCATCAATGTTAACTGAGTCTTGATTTTTCTTCTCACCCCCTTTTCCAACAATTTGGCTTTCAAAATGGCATCTGCTGTTCTCCCTTTAGTAGATACAAAAATTATACAACATCTAGTTGTAATTCCCATTGTTTCCCTTTACTTCTACCTCCTAGAAATTTCCTCATTTTAAGTTCAATCTGGATATTTATCAGGAGCAGAGGGAAAAATATTGACAAATCTCAGTTGCATAGTGGGTAAAATAATCAATTTTTAAAAGCTAGAATGTAAATATTTTAGCAAATATTTGATTCCATGCTGGTTTCCCTGTCCCACCCAGAACTCTCTTGGTCATCTAACCCAGGTTGTCAGTGAGTACGTTTTAAAGTACCTATTTCAATATTTACCTGAGTGGAGCATGAACAGTTCTTAACCAAAGATAACTGACTTTCACATATATCACTGTGTGAGATTAATATATCTCTATAGTTATGAAGGCTCTAGAGTAAATTGGAGTTAAAAGTGGATGTTGGAACTTTCACTGTCCTGCAGCAGTGGCTGCCAGCTTTGGGGTCCAGACATTCTGAGTTTACAGAGTGATTTTAAGGGGTCAGTGAACCCCTCTGTTTGCGTACAAAATGAATGCTACAGGATGCCAGGGGTTATAACAGGGTGCCAGGAGGCTGGAAGTCTTTTCTAGAACAAACAACTTCCCGGATTTAATCCAGGGCTTTTGTCAGTTTCCCTGGAAGAGTTAAGAGTCTGATCCTCTCCCTGACAGAAAACAAACAACAGCATGACATATGCACATCCCCAATACTAAATAGCAATAACATGCTTGTGTGTGTGTGTGTGTTTTTGTTTGCTTGTTGGTTTGATGCCTAGGGCCGTGTCTATACATATAAGCAGCTTAGAAAAAAATACCAACATCCACTTAGTCTCACACAATAATTTCAAGCAATTATTAACCAGTTCCTTTGGTGGTGTTCAGAATAAGCAGTTGTTTGACAAAAATCAACTGCTGTTTCATTCTATTTCCTACAAGGTAAACAAGGGCTGAATCTTCCTCTGTTTTTGGTAATGCCTGGCCAAAAAGAGGTGTTTACTGAACACAATTCATTTGTTTACATACTGAAAATAATTATACCTTAATAATAATAGTCATCTTCACGAAAATATAGTATTGTTTGTGTGTTTTTAAACATACAGGACTTTTAGAGAGTATTAAATGGTCACATAGTTAAAAACTCCCACTAAAACAAGAAAACTATAGAAAGACACGCACAGTCTCTTGTTCTGTAATAGAGTCAACATTGTGCAAGAAGTCAATGTCCAGTCCTCTAAATAATTATCAGTCAGCCCCATCATGCTAAAGTGGGTTTCTATCAATATTGAGGTTAGCTGTGCTTTGCCTCGGTTGACCCTGAGTGGGAAAGGAAGAATAGCCCGGGCACACCTAATGGCTACTTGCCGTCAGGCAGCCTACGAAGGGCAAGTGTACTGAAGCAGCAGAATCAATCACTGGACTCATTAACCCTCCCACAGGCTCCCAGCCTCACAACTTCCCACTGCCCTCCCTTCTCTGTGCTCTCAAGTCACTCAACTCACCTTCAAGGGGCCGTGCACCTGCTCACTACACCACACTTCCCTACTGGCCCACAAGTCCTTGCAAATGTGCAGCTGAAACTTAAAAGAGAATATTTCCAAAATAAAACCCTCGTTGGCCCCAACACACACACACACACACACACACACACACACACACAGATTCCACCAGTGTGTCATCGCCTCACTTCCCTAGCCCCCCATCCCTTCTGCCCCCAACACCTCAAGCTCTGGCACTCTGTCGAAGGATGCCATGCTGCCTGCATTCTGAGACCCCCACGGCCGCTGCCTTCCCTCTCTCCTGCTTGGAAGCGGCCGCTTCCCATCAGGGCTCTGTTTGCCAGCCCTGTACTGTACTTCATTAGGCAGCTCTATTTAATGGTTTCAACAAAAGCCATCATTTTAGCCCAACTGCCTTGACTAAATTAAAATTTCCAATCTCTGTTTTAGTGTTCTGCAACGGATGTATACATAAGCAAAACTGGTCAACATCTGCCAGGGGGTTGGCCAAAAGTTCTGTAAAGATGTACTTCACATTTCTGAAGCATGTGCAAAGTAACAGCGTCCTTATCCTCCCGAGAGCTCTCATGGTTTTACTTCACCATTTGTTCAAACACACTTTAGCTGCGTATGAGCCATACAGTTGATTCTCCCCTTGGTTGCCGTTTTATCTGTAGTGTCATTTTGAGTAATTGGGGTATGGTAGCTGATCAACTTACAGGTTTCTCATTGGCAGAAGGGGACCGTATTGGCACCAAGAAAGAATATGATGGGTCCTCTCGGTGCATAAGCAAGTGTCCCTCTCTTGCACTTGGCTACCCAAGGCCATTACAAAATAAGCTTAATAAAGCCTCCAAGTGTATATATCTTCACTCTTCCCAGGCAGAGGGAGGCACCTATGGAAGAAACATTGCAAACCAATGTGGAAAGATGGTCAATGTACATATTTAGTCAGTGATCCATGAAAGTTTTTGAATTAGTTTTTAAAGCTTTGTTAAGACCAGACGCACAGATGTTGAAAACAAGTTCAGATGTAGCGACAGATGGTATTTGATTATGAAGCAGACTGTTCATATAATACAAAGATGCTGCTTCTGCCATACACAAGTAACTGCAGAGAGTGCAGTAGAAATTTTGGAAGGCAGGCAGTTCGAGAGGGTCTTTGTGCAGCAATAACTTTCCCATTTTCCAGCAGTGCTAGAATTGGGATAATTTCCCCGTTTTCTTCTCAATCACTGCCACTCTCTGCTCTTCCAGGCTCCCCTTCTTTTTCCAGTCTCTTTTTCTCCAGTCTTAAAAACTCCTTCCTCCTTTCAGTGAGTTGCCTTACCTAGCCATTGCGTCTTTTACAATGGTATTGAGTTAGAGAATGCGTGGCCTCATTGGGGCAGGCCTGCGCCTAAAAATTAGAGGGAAATGGGAAATGATTGCCAATGCTTTGATAGTCGAAGGAAAAAGATTTCTCATCAATTACATTTTGCCGTGAGAACTCAGTCTTTAAACAGAAGCCAGGATGATGGTTTCAAATGTGCTGCCACATGTGTGAGGCTAAGTTTCCTCTGGCACAGCATGAGCATCATTGAGATTCAGCTGCTGCTTCTGTAAAATGGGAATAAAGGTTGCCCTACTTATCTCTCCAGGGTGCCAGGAAGATCATCTAGCATGCTGCCTTAATAAGTGTCTTGAGAAATAGGAAGTGTTATTTATATGCATGGGATTGTCACTATCAAGATCAGAAACACGATTCTGAGAGTGGGGGAGTGTGGGTGTTGCCCTGTAGCTTGGGAGTTCTCAATCAGAAATCCACTTTCTTCTTCCACGTAGATCCCAGAAAAGTGCCCCTGTATCAGAAGTTCTGCTCATTAAACACCATGAGAGCAGCAGAACCTGTGGCTGGAGAGCCACACTCCTTCACATGATTGCTTTACTTTTTCACACTGGGGACTTTGAGGGATCATGTTTAGAGAGCATGTGCCACTAGACCCTGGCCAGTGGTAGAGTTTCTTGGTGAAGGTTCTGGTTCTAGTGCCAAGGAGAGAGATAAGTTTAGAAAAGAAGGGGAATTCGACAGCGTCAGTTCTAGCCACTTTCACAATCCAAGCTTTTAAATCTAGGCAAGCTACCAGGCCTTGTTTCCTAAAGGTATTTATGGCCCTGGTGCTTTTCCTTCTCAACACATTTGTGTGCCTGTCTGTGTCATGGTGTTGATGTGGGTGGGGGAGGGATGAGGAATGGGGGAAGCGCCAGCACAGCCTCGTTCCTGCGCAACTCACAAGCCCACCACCCATCCCCTGCAATCCAAGTCTCTTGTTTTGAAGAGCTTCGTATGTGCCAAATAATATTTAACAAACACAGATGAGCAATAGGAGATGAGGGAAAGAACCGGCATGCCAAGATATATTGGAGGAGATTTCAAGGGAATGTTGTCAATGACACAGCTCCAGTGGAGAAGGGGGTGTGTAGGGAGTAGAGAGGAGTCCAGGATGGAGGTGGATGGAAGGAGCCGAGAGCAGTTTTCAGGAATCCTTCCGTTGTGGGGTGCCATCCTGTGATGTTTTACATGCCGTTCCTACACATCCTTTTGTTTACTTCATTTGTCTGCAGGCCAGTGAAATCAACCTAGTTTAATTGAAGGTAGTGCTGATATGACACTGAATTACAATAAATGCCTCATGTTCAA
The DNA here is from genome assembly GCF_030222135.1 of Aotus nancymaae. NCBI lineage: Eukaryota > Metazoa > Chordata > Mammalia > Primates > Aotidae > Aotus > Aotus nancymaae. The sequence continues at coordinate 2,535,282 of NW_026988445.1, read as the reverse complement.
CTGGCCAATAAGAAAGGGGATTTCTAGTCTTCCTCCAATTTGCAAAATTATGTTAAAGTTCATTGTATCTTTATTGCCGACAGGACCAGTGACATAATTTTGTGGGGCTTAATTCAAAATAAAAATGTGACACCTGGTTCAAAAATCACTAAGCTTCAAGAGGACAACAGCAGGGCAGTAAAGTAAATGTGGGACTCTTGAGCACAGGGCTCTGTGCGATTGCCCAAGATGCATGTCTATAGCACCGGCCCTGATTGCAGGAGGAGGAGGCAAAGCAAAATTCTCTGATCAGCTCCCTTTCTCTGCAGCACTTGTTTGAGTATCAGTGTATTGAATGGGAAGACATGAACAGATGATCCAGGATGAGGAAGGAAATAGATGGTAGTGACCACAGACCCTGCATAGAAAGTGGGATGGAGTAATAAGCAGGTTGGACAAGGATTCAGAAGTCCTGGCTTTACTCTTAAATCCTATCACTAATCTGACTTATAAACTTACCCATGAGAGAGGAATAATCTGGCCTTCTTGCTCCATGAGTCTCCTAGAATTGATAGGAGCCTGAGGATGATGAGGTGGGTGTCAGAGCATGGGGCACAGAGTACTGGCAAATGGGTGCTCTTGGTTTAGATGGTGTACACTGGAGGGTGGGGGCAGGTGAGCTGATTAAGCAGCCAGTCGGGATTTATGAGGCAGCCCTCGTGCTCTATACTGTGGGGAGTGTCAAAGTTACTGCAGAGACACTGGTGCTCGGAACCAGGCTGATGTCTGCCTTCTCTGAATATTCCGCATGCCCCAGACCCAGGGAGAATATTTAAGTGAAGGTAGGCAAGTCCTCAGAGGGACATGGACCCCGTTCACTGGGGCAGGGAAACCAGCCCTGGAAGAGCCTATGTTAACCTTTCAGAATTACACAATTACAAGTAACAGTGAACTTAATGGTGTAAGAAATAATATCTGTCTGCTGAGGAGTAAGTACTGTTCGATTAGAGAGTTCCATTAAATAGCAAGACACACAGCTTCAGATGCAGAGCAGAGAGGTGTTTGACCCTGACTCAGGCTCTGTTCTCTTTCTGGTACTTTTTTTGACGCTGTGTTTGATGAGGACTAATCAGGATTTCCCCTATCCCCATTCATTTCCGTACCCCCACCCTCCCCACCCCCACCTTCCCTCCATCACTCCTGCGTGGAGGGCAGGCATCTCTGCGGAAAGCATTGCCATCACTGTGGCTGGGACCACACTTCCCAAATGAGCCTGATTTGTGTGTCCTGCATTTGGGGGAAATTACCCCTATTAAAGTGAGAGTACCCAACTAGCCCATGCCCACATTCCTGCCTCACAGAAACTACATGATAATGAATTTACGTTACTTTAAACCACCAAATTTGTGGCAATTTGTTACAAAGCCATAGAAAATGCATACATATAGCAATATTTTATGATCATATAGTGATAATTATCACTTATTAGGTATCTATTGTATACCTGGCTTTGTACTAGAGAGTTTATACCTGTTCTCTTAATTATCACAGCAACCTGGTGTTTTGCAGCTTGTTTTAGAAGATGAAACTGTGGGTCAAGTCACTTGTTTAAGAGCTAAGAGATTGGGTGGGGGATCTGAACCCAGCTCTGTCTTATTCTAGATCTCATGTTAACTAAGCATAAGGACAATTATCTTTTATTGTGATTTCTGCTCTTCTTTCCCAGCCTTCATTCAACCTATTGCATTACTGGTTTGGTAACATTTCAAGACTCTGTTCTGCACTTGAATTTGCTTGTTTTCATTCTCATTTCTGCAAAGGGCTTGGTAAACCTAGCTCATATCCTGTCCAAGTCCCTGAGCACCAAGCCCTCCTTCACAGTCTCATAGCATCCTTTTGCCTCAAATAGGATTCCCCTGACCAGTCATCTTTGATCCCTCCTGGGCTGGGGTTCCCAGGGCTGTAACCCTTTAGGCTCTAGTGACTCCTCACAAGGGCAACACCACCCAAACAGACACTGCCATTGACATTGTAATATACAGTGGTTTTATATAGCTTTGTAGCAAATTATCACAAATTTAGTGGCTTCAAGCAACAGAAATTGATTATCTCCACATCTCCAAGGGGAAGGAGTCTTGGTACTGGTGAGTTGGGTCCTCGGCTCAGGGTTTCACCAGGCTGAAGTCAAGGTGTCAGCCAGGGCTCTGATCAGAGGTAAGTCATGGGATTCTCTTCCTAGTTCTCCAGGTGTTGGCAGGGTTCACTTATTGTGTAGGACTAAAGTCCCTGTTTTCTTCCTGGCGAGTGAGTAGGGACCACTTTCAGTACTTAGAGGCTGCCGTCAAGCCCTTGCCATGGCACCCCTTATAGACAGTTCGCACATGATTGTTTGCTTTTTCAAGGCCAGCAGGAGACTCTCTTTTAAGAGCTTAGCTAATTAGGCCAGGCACACTCAGGATAATCTCCTTTTTGATTAACTCAAAGTCAATTGCTTAGGAACCTTAATTATATCTGCAAAATATCTTCACCTTTGCCATGTAATGTAACCTATTCATGGAAGTGATCTCTCATCACCTTCACAGGTTCTGCCCATGTTTAAAGTAAGAGGACTATGCAAGACATGCTCACCAGCTAATGGGTACCTTGAGAGCTTCCCAAATACTGCCTGCTGTGCAGAATCGAAGAGAGTGCAGCTATCTATGAAGATGAGAGGTCTCCCTGAGACGTTAGCACGTGGCTGCTGTAATTCTAAAAGATGATTGAGGGATCTTCCATGTGGATGATAGCAGTTACATATCATGGTCTTCCAAGGTAGAATGTAATACTGATGGCTTGGAGTCCCCTCATGCAGAGATGTTTAAAGCTGCTTTCCATTCTCCCCTTCCTACGGTTAGTAACACATTTTCCTCCCATGCATTTTATTTCTCTTATTTATACTAGGGGGAAAATTATCACTCTTTTCTTTCCAGGAAAAAAATTTATTATCAGTGCTTGCAATTTTCCTTCTTCCTCTCAGTTTCTAACAGGGAATGATTATTGCTTGCAGGGACAGTTCTCAGGTTCTCCTTTGTTGTGGAAAACCTAGGTGATGGGCATATGATAGAGAATATGAAAGAAACCTGAGAGCTTCATAGACCAGATAATGTAGTTGTTAAGAGCACAAACTCTGGACCCAGACAGACTAGGGTCAAATTCTAGGGTGGGAGTTTCTACTTCAGATGGGATCATCAAGGAATGTCTCCTAAATAAGGTGACATTTAATCAGAGACCAGAAGGAATTGGGCAACGGAACCATGTAGATATCTGAGGGTTGAACATCCCAGATAACAGGAATAGCAAGTTCAAAGCCTCTGAGGCTGGGATGTTCTCCATGTGTTTGAGCAACAGCAAGGAGGCCTGGATGACTAAAACAGCAGGATGAAGAGAATGATTGGGAGATGGAGTCAGAGAGATCATGGGGTCCACTTATATAGAGCCTTGAGGCCATGGGAAAGACTTTGACTTTTACACTGAGTGAGACTAGCTTTTGAAATAAGAAGGGTTTTGAAATGACATGATCTCACATTTTAAAGGGATCACTGTAGCTGCTGTGTTGAGAATATGTTGTAGAATGGGGCAAAGGCAGAAGCCAGGAGATCAGGTGAGAATAATATAGCTTAGATCAGCATTGTATAGAGAGGTGGGAAGTGCTGGCGTCCTGATGCAGTTCTGAATGTTAGAGCCTGCAAGGTTTGCTGATGAGTCAGATATGAGATGTGAGAGAAAAAGAAAATCAAAGACCTGTCCAGAGATTTTGGTCTCAGCAATTAGAAGGATAGAATTGAGTTTACTCAGTCAGGGAAGACTGTGGGGAGAATAGGCTTGACTAGGTAGAGAAATTAGGAGTTCCATTTTGGGTATGTTAAACTCGAAATGTTTAGTAGACATCCACGTGGAAATGTTGGATAGACGGTTGGATATAAGAGTCTGGGAGTTCGTCCAGCAGAAGCTCCACATTTGGGAGTTGTCAGTGCATAGATGATAGTTCAGTCTTTGAGATTGGTTAAGATCACTTAGGGGTGGTACATAACAGAGAGAAGTTGCATAGCCATTCAGGGTGCTCCTTGTCGTAGTTTCCTTTGTAACTTCAAATATCACCTTTCAATCTCTAGTTCTGGTTCTAATTCTATCACCTTTAGACTGTGTCTTCTGACTTTCAAGGTGAATGTATTAATAGCTCCACTTTCTCTCTACCTCTACCTCTTAACTTTGGTCAATCATAGCTTTGCTTCTTCATTGTCAAGGTTGATAACATTTATATTATTCTCTGTTATCATCTTTTTAGTCCTGTCTGTTAGGTCCATATGTTGCTTCTCAATGGTAAACAAACAAACAAAAACAAAAAAACCTAGCAAACAGCATTTGTATTAATACAATTTATAAATTTTGGACACTCGTGAGCCAGGCAGTGCCAGAACAATATTTTCTTCTTTGCTGGTTCAAAGTCATTCATTAAATAAATAGTTATCGATTACCTGATGTATCTCAGGCACCGTTTTAGGTGTTAGCATTACATCTATTAGCAAATTGCCTGTCCTCCTATCATTTACTTGCTTGCATGGACTCCATATTACTTGAGGAAGAATATTTCTAGAGTTAATAATAAAATGGTTCTTTCTTAAACTTCTTTTTAATCTCTTTTATCAGCCTACTTGTCTGATATTAGTATCACTGTATCAGCTTCTTTTGGTTAGTGTTTGCATGGTATATAGTTTTCTAAAATGGATTATCTTCTCTTGTAAATGATTGATTGTCTGAACTCATGCTACATTTTATATTTCTTTAATTTTACTTTCTTGTTTTTGCTTTTTGTTTTTAGAATCCTCCTAGAGTTTCTATTTGCTTTCCTTATTATGAAAAGGAGCATCCATTTTGTTATCATTTCACAAGTAGCTACCACCTTCTTACTTATTCTGCAGAATTAAAAAAAAAAATTCTGAAGATGTCTTTTTTGGAACCATTGGGTTCCTGTTCTGATTTGAACTATTAATAATTTCATCTCAGCCAGCTGCACAGCTGTCCACCTGTCCTTTATATAACTTTTTAGTTTGTTTTACTTTTTCTTTATTCCACATCCTCCTCTTCCTTGGTTTTTACTTTCATCCTGTTGGAATACATCTCAGGTAAAATTTTTCAAAATGAATGTATAAAAAATAAGCCTTTGAATCAGTACAAATTAAAGTCACTATTCTCATACTTGATTGATAGTTTGGATTGATATTATATTCTAAGTTCACGTATTCAAAATCTGAATAATGTTTTAAGGAGTAACAAAGAGTTCAAGCAGCAATAAGACAACCAACCAGGCAGAGGGAATCTACACAAATGCATTGAGGCATGAAATGACAGCATATGTCTTGGGAATCGCAAGCAATTTAGTATCATAGGGATGTGAAGAACAATAATTAGAGGGAAGGGAGAAAGTAGTTGAAAATACAGCTGAAGAAAATAGTAGGGGTCATATTTTAAGGAGTCTTGTCTGCTGTGTTAGGGGAATCAAATATAATACTGAAGTGAAAAGGAACCCCAGATCAGTCTTAATTTGGGAAATACCATAGTCACAGATGTGATATCGAAAGATGGATTGATTACAGCAGTAGGGTGGAGGATGGCCATGAGACTGAACAAAAAGGGACCAGCACAAGATAAGTAGCTTACTATGGCAGGAGTAGAGACTGGCAGTGAAGTAAGGACAGATAGATTAGAAGGGATATTAAGAACTATGGTGAGGAGTTTGGGCCTTATTTTGGAGCAATGGTAAGACACACTAGATTTTGAATACAGGGACAGAATAATGCTTTAGAAAAATCACCTCTGGATGCAGTGCAGGGGGATGAATGGACGTGGAGTAGAAAGACTAAAGATAGGGAAGCCAATCACAATATTGTCAATTTGTTGCCATTGTAGATGCTAAGATAAGAGTTAAGGTACCATGAACCAAGGTACTGACATAGTGGTTGGAGAGAAGTGAATGGATTTCAATGATGTAAGGGAGATGAATTGACAACGAAATGACTCTTGATAAGATCTGGGGATTGAGAGAATAATGGCAGAATGACTGTAGCATCTTGATTTACACCAAGTGAATGGATACTGCTGCTGTTCACATAGAAGATATTTTTTTTTGAAAATTTTTTTGAGATGAAGCAGGTCAGTCACTTGTAAATCTCTTTCCTTTTCTCTGCAAATGTAAGCCAATTTTATCTGTCTGGTAAAGTGAAGAAAATAACTTACTGTTTTTCCTCCTCCAATCAATACTCCCGATCACTCCATCCTGTCTTGGAAACATCTTCTTTTTGGCTCCATGGCTCCAGAGCAAGTCTCCTTTCAGGCCCTCAAATCCTCTCCATTTCCTCCAAACACAGGGCCTTGCACTCCTTGTCCCCTGGACCTAGTACCATTTTCCTTCGTCTTTAGTCACAGGCCACCACTCAACCTTTAGAGTTCAGTGCCAAGTCAGTTTCTCAGGGAAGTCAGCCTGCTCCTGCCCCAGCTCCAGGAACTTCTACTTCATTCCCTAAGTTCCTTTTCTTCATACTACTCAGCTCCTTTACCAATTAAAAACCTTTTAGTTGATGCAGTTCCTTAGTGTTTGTGAACAACTATCTCTTCCACATGGGTATAGCCTCCATGAGGGTAAGAATTATATTTATTGTACATCACTATTGCTGTGAAGGCTAGAACAAATATTTTTTGAAGGAATGAATGGGAAGACTGTCTTGCAGCTTCACTGTAGCTGTGGCTACAGAGGCCTTTTGCCCCAGAGTGAAATGACTCTTCTCAGACAACTCTCAGTAGCTGTTTGAGAAGTGGCGTGGCTGCTTCCCAGACAGCAATTTATCACAGGCCATGCTGGGGCCACTGCACACAGTTCAAGTGAAACTGTAACTTCAAGATTCCTAAAACACACTGCTTCAGGTTCTAAGTTGGAGAAGCCACACCTGCTGCCAAGTCACTTGGTGGCAGCAACCAGCAGGGAGCTGCAAATTTACCTGGGAGGAAAGGGGGACACATGCAACCGAGTTGCTCTGCTTCTGGAAGGTTTACCACCTTGTAGACCATGAACTCCTTGACTGTAGACTTCATCCTGTCTGTAGTTTCCCCCTGGGCCCAGCTGAGTGAGCTCAATACATGTGTTAAACAAACAAATACATTAAGATGGTGCTACTGATCTACCACCTATCGATATATCTAGCTATATATATATATATATATATATATATATATATATTTCTAATCTATCTCTGGTAAAAATTGGTCCAGATTTTCAGTAGCAAACAAGAGGACATTTTCTCTTATAACATGTCCCAGCCCCTACCCACCATTGCTGGCTACATGTCTAGTCTCAGTTATCTAAGGGGACTCTCTTTCTCCCTTGAGGTTGATCAAGAACCCCAGGGTTTATGGGACCCAGGAAGATTGAGGATGGACCTTGGGGCTCTAGTCAATTGTGTTTCTTGTCCCCTTGCTTCCTGCTTATAACACTAAAGGCTAGTAATGGAAGGTGACTCTACTGGGACACCTCTGCCATCCTGACGACTTGGTGGCAGACCTCTTTTCCTCTGCCTTCAATGAACATACTTATCACTCTGCTTCACAGTCACCCATGCAGCAGTTCTCCTTCCCCTCTTGCTTCTGGGAAGCAGTTTTATTCCTACTCCTAACCCAAACCCTGAATTCCCATCTCTTCCTAGGCACAAGGACCTCAAGCTGATCTATATCCCTCCCTTCCTCTCTAGGCACAAAAGCCTCCATCCCTTCTTTCTCAGGGACAGTGCTATTCACCTACAGATGTGATGCTTAAAGGTTTGTAAAGTCCCCTGGAATGAATGGGCCAAATTCAAAAATGCAAGGGCCAGGCTGCCCTTAAAGGGAAAGGAAGAATATTTTCCTCCTCCCTCTTCTCATTTCGTCTTAAGACTAGTACACAAGGAAGGCATCAAGTAAATTCTCAATCACTTATTCTGTTAGATATATAAATAAGTGTATTTTATGGGATCATGTGATTTACTGTATTTCATCATATCTAAGATACAATTATAAGACATCCCATCATTTTATGTTCTACTAAGAAGAAAAAGATGCTACTATAAGTATTAAACACTGTTGATTGCATGATGCATTGCAATTTCAAAAGTGTTGATATTTTTAAAAACGATCTTTAGAATCAACAAAATGTAATACTACATTATTCAGCTCGTAGCCTTTTTTAGTTAATAATTTGCCTGGGAGGTCTTTTTGTGTTGTTTTATAAGAATCTACTTATCGTATAAATCATTTTATGGTATTAATCGTTTATCTACTGAAAGATCTTATTTTTGCATTTGAAAACAATGTTTTAATGAAGATGCATATATTTTTTGTGCATTTTATGACTATTTGTCAAAATTTAATATGATCTAGTAATTCTACCAGAACTACAGTCAATTTATTCGATTAAAAAACCCTACTATTTATAATCTTGCAGTAGTGTGTGAGACTGTTCTTTTCTTCATGCCCTTGTCAAAACTGGGATAATATCAATATTTTCTATTTTTCAAATCTGATTGGCAAAATGGTATTATGTTGACTTGTCTGATTACCAATGAAGTTAAGTAGCTTTTCTTTTTTTCTTCTTTTTTTTTCCCCCTAAAATGGAGTCTCACTCTGTTGCCCAGGCTGCAGTGTAGTGGTGCAATCTTGGCTCACTGCAACCTCTGTCTCCCGGGTCCCAGCAATTCTCCTGCTTCAGCCTCCTGAGTAGCTGGAACTACAGGCATGAGCCACCATGCCTGGCTGATTTTTGTATTTTTAGTAAAGACAGGGTTTCACCACATTGGCTAGCCTGGTCTCAAGCTCCTGACCTCAAGTGATTTGCCCACCTTGGCCTCCCAAAGTGATGGGATTACACACGTGACCCACCATGCCTGGCCCGTATTTTCAAATGTTCATTGGCCATTTTTATTTCTTCCCTACTGACTATTCATGCCCTTTGCCCATTTTACCACTGAATGGTATAATTTTTTTATTGACTTATAAGTACATTTAATGCATTAAGACTTGATAGTCTATATATTCTTAATATACATTCTCTGCTTATTTTCTCTAACTTTTCCCATACTTCTGTTGTTATTGTAGCTGAGATGTAACTTTTATGTGGCCATATCTTTTATTTTACTTCTTTATGGCTTCTGGATTTTGTTTTGCTTAAAATGTCTTCTAAAGTGCAAGATAATTAAATTAGTTTTCCAGAAGCTTCATATATGTGTTATATGTGTATGTGTGCTTATGTGTTGAATATATATTTTCAACATTCTGTCAATAATTTATTTTTGTATATGTCACGAGATGTGAATCTAACTTTATTTCTTTCATATCATTAGCAAATTATTCCTATGCTATTTGTTGAATGGTTTATTTTTCCCTGCTGAATGGAAAGTAATCTTTATTATAGACTAAACTTCTATGTTTACTTGTATTTGTTTCTGGATTCCCCCTCCGCTCCCCTCCCCGCCCCTCCCCTATTCTTTTCTTTCCAAGATAGGGCCTTACTTTGTTACCCAGGCTAAAATACAGTGGCATGATCATGGCTCACTTCAAGCTTAAACTCCTGGACTTAAGCAATCCTCCTGCTTTAGCCTTCCAAGTAGCCGGGACTACAGGCATGCACATGCACTACCATACCTGGCTAACTTTTTAATGTTTTGTTTTGTTTTTCTTTTTATAGAGGTGGAGTCTCCTTGATATGTTTCCCAGGCTCGTCTTGAACTCCTGGCCATAAGCAACCCTTCCACCTCAGCCTCCCAAAGGGCTGCTATTACAGGTGTGAGCCACTGTGCCCAACCTGTTTCTGGATTTTCTAATCTGCTTCCTTGAACTGTTTCCCTCAATTCTTGTATTGATAATACATATTTACTTACTGTGATTATACATTTTGTTTTTATATCTATTGGGGCAGATCATAGAAACAATAGATAAAATATACATTTATTCTTCAAATATGTACTGAGTGTCTTCTATGTGTCAGACTCTGTTGCAAGTAGGCGTCTCTGTCAGCCTTATTGAACTTTAATATAATTTTAATGTTTTTAAAATTGATTTCCTTTTTCACCAGTGTTTTTTAGGTTTTGTGTGAAGCATTTTCTCTTTTTCATGAACTTTAGAATAGTTGTGCTAACATCTATAAACAGTCCCCTGAAATTTAACTGGGATTACTTTAATTTATAGAGTAAATTAATTGCATTAATTTGCAAGTAAAGTTATTGAGTAAATTAGGAAAAATAAGTATATTTATCATTGTGCATGTTTTCATTCAAAAAGTTACCTTATCTCACTATATCCTAGTTTCCTTGTTTTGAAAAATGACGATAGGCTGGGCGTGGTGGCTCATGCCTATAATCCCAGCACTTTGGGAGGCCGAGGTGGCAGATCACCCGAGGTTGGGAGTTTGAGACCAGCCTAACATGGAGAAAACCTGTTTCTACTAAAAATGCAAAATTAGCCAGGTGTGGTGGCACGTGCCTGTAATCTCAGCCTGGGGCAGAAGAATCCCTTGAACCCACGAGGCAGAGGTTGCAGTGAGCTGAGATGGATAATCTCAGTCAAAGTTTAGAGGATGACAGCAGCATTAACTGCCTCATGAAATTTCCAAGAAAATGAAAGAAATCACCTATGTAAAAATCTGAGTGAATTCCTGGAACATTAAAATAACACATTAAATGTTAGTTACTATTATTATTATCATCATCATTATTGTCTGTATCTATTTTTTAGGTCTTTATGGCTTTACAGTTTTATAGCTTTATTCCTAATGTTTTATAGGTTTGATTACTACATTATTTCCACTATATATTCTAGTTGTTTATTTATAGCTTTGTTCCTAATATTTTATAGGTTTAATTACTATTTTATTTCCATTGGATATTCTAGTTGTTTATTGCTAACACATAGAAAAAATAGATTGAAATACACATTAATTCTCCAGATATTTATTAAGTATCATCCAGGGTTTTTTTTCCCATTTCTTCCTCCAGTCTAGCTCTGGTGATACTGGGAAGTATCCAGAGTGGAGAAGCAAAGGCTAGAGTCAGAAATACGTTATTTCCTCTCAACGTTGACATATTTGATCTCCAGAATCAAATATAAATATAGTACATTTTCAGTGCTGTATTGTTCATACTAATCTTGCGTGTGGCCAGTTTGGATAGACTGAAGAATTGACTGCATTGAATATGGAAATAATTATTGCTATTAGAATCTTTGTATACTGGCTTATACTAAATGTGTATATTACTGTGTTTGGCCATCTACTTTGTAAATAGCCATATTATTTAAAAGTTAAAAAGCAAGTTTGTTTTGAAACACTTTGGAGAGTTCAGGATATCCAACAAGAGGATATAGCATGGTGGATTCCAACCATTGCTAAGAGAGGAAATAGCTAAATGTCACATAAACTACTAGAAATTTTAGATGTGATACCTTGAACAAGAGATATTAATGGGTAGAACTCTAGGAAGGACATAGCAGCTGAGGCTGCTATGAGGCTAAAAGAATATCACCTCTTTGGAAAATTATCTAGGAAATTCATCAGTTCATTGGTAACTGAGCCTATTTATTAATACTCAAAATAATAATGTGATCATCCCTATGATTTTTAGATTAAAAATCTCCCCAAACAGAGGTTTCCACATGGAGACTTTTTTTTAGGGGTGGAGCTGTGTCCAGGTCTAGGAAGCAGTCACACAACTATACATTTATTTATATATTTGCATTCTTTCAAATGTCAGTGGAGCCCCATGATTTATGCTTAGACAAGTTTAAAGGGAATATTGATGTTCTGAACATTGTTCAACCTTTCCTTTTCTATATTAATTCTAACTAGGATGGTATCCCCTCAAGCATTATTGGCCTTGTTCCACTATGTCAAATGTATGCAGCAGAGAAAGGGGATACACCAGCAGCTGGAGTGGCTGAGCGGAAGGAAGGACACTAAAACATATTAATCCCATTTTAAGCAACAGGCACTGTGTTAAATGATTTCAGATACAATACCACATTTAATCCTCATAACAACCTTGCAAGGAGAACACTGTCATGATTATATTCATACATGAAGAAACTGAGGCTTGGAAAAATTAAGATTTGAGCCAGGATCTATGTTCTTCCAAAGTCCATGGGTCAGAAATGCCAGCTCATTCTGGTTCCAGCTAGAACTACTAGACATCTTAGGACAGGTCTCAAGAGTCCTTGAGGTATGATCTGCATAATATCGAGGCCAAAGATGAGCCTAACGGTGTTGGAACTACCCATTTAGTGGTAGACTTCTTTACTGGCAAAATATTCTGTCAAGATCTCACCTGATGGAAAAGTCAAAATTCTTTCCAACATAACAAAGACCTGTTGTCATCATGGAAATGCTGTGATCTTGCTCTTTCAGCTCAAAAATCTACTTTCTGGAACCAGGTCATGGACTTAACAGGACTTTCCATCTACAATTTTGTTTAGGGAATTGAGATCAGATGAACAGGGCTGAGGAAGCTGTAGGCAGGCAGAATTAGTGATAATTCTTTCCCACAATACTGCACTCCATTCTTCTAACATACCTCAAGTGCATGCCCTCGGCCGAAACAGATCTGGCAAGAGGAAGATTAACAATGATGACAAAAATAGTTCCTGACTTGATAAAACAAATATCAACTGGGGCAGGAACAAGAACTGACCATAAACCAACCTTGGGATCTAATATGTTCTTCATTAGGACAGGATTGCACCATCTTAAGTATTTCACCTCTTGCTAACTCTGAAGTTAGACCTTATACCACTACCCTTGAACTTAGTCAATATTTGCAAACTGTGAAAAAAAAAAAAAGGATACAGATCAGCATGAGGGGTAAATGTAAGATATTCTGAAGTAATTTTTTTTGTTTTTCTCTAAGCTCATAAGTTCCTATTTGTTGATCTTTTAGAACCAACCTTTGGAGACTAGGTTACTTAAGCAGATGTTTCATGTAATATTGTGTGCATTGGGAGGGTGGGGTGGTGGTAAATTTTCATTGAATAAAATGTGGCTTTGTCTGGGTCTGGGCTGCCTAATTTCCTCTCAAGATAAAGATGAGCTCATTTGAACCTATCCGTCTCTAGATCAGTAAACACTCTGCATGGGTCAAATTCCAGCCCCAAACCCTGGGCTCCTGCACTTCGGGAGCACATTGATTTTCCCTTTCCTGAGGCTTCAAGGTGAGAGGTCATGGTAGGTGTGGGCGTAGGTGGCCCAGATTTCCTCTGCCTTCAGCTCTGCCTCTGTACATGCTCTGCGCAAGGCTCCAATTCCCAGAAGTGTGAGAGTTCATTCTCATTAAGCCCAAAGCAGTGTGCCTGCTTCACCATCTCCTTCCATTCTCCCATTTTGCCTTCTACCCAAACCTTCTGTTTGTGATTTTTGTGCCATCTGTTTTGCAAGTTAATTTCTTTCCTGATTACTTACCCTGAACCCTTATCTTCCTAAATAAAGTTCCTCTGCCTCTTTTTCCACTCTACTCCACTTCTCCCTTCACTGTGGTAAGAACTGCAAACCCACGACCACACTGAGAACAGCACAATGCAGCATTATGACTTGTGTGTATTTGATGCCCATCCTCCCATCTGTAACACACACACCTGTACACCCGTTGGGAGCTTTCACCTTTTGAGGATAGGGCACATGCACTCCTGTTCATGTACTCTGGTTGCCTCCTTTACCAGGTGCACAATGTGGGTTGATTTGGGCTATCACATTGAAGAAAAATAAGAAAAAAAGAATAAGGCACCAATGGTGGCATTTAAAATGCCAGTGACCACCTTGTAGGCACACTTCTCAAGGTTAACAGTAATTTGTCCTATCTGACTTCTTATTCTATCCTCTACTAAACACATGCTGTTATACCAGGTACCTCCCACAGCACATCTCATTTATTACTCAGTTTGAAGGGTAGGTGTTATTTCATAAAAGAACAAACATGACTCAAGACTGACAAGTGAACAAGTCACAGACTAAGCTTCAGACGCAGGTCTGTCTGACTCTGTAGCCCAAGCCAGTAACTGCACCACTGCTCCCTCCTGCCTTCTTCAGGTGGAGTATCTGATGGCCGAGGCAGGCTGGTCAGTGAAGACTGCCCATGGGCTGGCACAAACCAGATAAAGGGATGCATGCATCCAGGCCAGAATCTTGTTTCCTGTCTGACAGTGAAGGATACATTTACCCCCAACCCCTGCTCCACTGCTTCTCTGCCCTTGTCTCTTAATATGCTTCCTGCAAACAAATGTTGTGTTTGCAAAAAAAATTTCAAACACTATGGAAATGCATAAAGCAAATGTAAAAATTGACTCCTTATCTAAATACTTCCTTGCCTATCTCCATTACTCAGAAATTATATTTATTTATTTATTTTAAAATTATTTTAAGTTCTGAAATATATGTGCAGGATGTGCAGGTTTGTTACATAGATAAACGTGTGCCATGGTGGTTTGCTGCACCTATCAACCCATTACCTAGGTATAAAGCCCAGCATGCAGTAGCTATTTATCCTGATACTCTCTTTTCCCAGCCCATCTCTGACAGGCCCCAGAGTGTGTTGTTTCCCTCTCTGTGTCCATGTATTCTCATTGTTCAACTCTCACTTATAAATGAGAACATGCAGTGTTTGGTTTTCTGTTCCTGTGTTAGTTTGCTTAGGATAATGGCTTTTAGCTCCATCCATGTCCATACAAAGGGCATGTTCTCATTCCTTTTTATGGCTGCATGGTGTTCTGTGGTGTATATGTACCACATTTTCTTTATCTATTCTATCATTGATGGGCATTTGGGTTGATTCCTTGTCTTTGCTATTGTAAATAGTGCTGCAATTAACATACATGTGCATGTATCTTTATAATAAATTATTTTTACATTCCTTTGGGTCTATACCCAGTAATGGAATTTCTGGGTCAAATGATATTTTTAGTTCTAGGTCTTTGAGGGGTTGCCACACTGTCTTCCACAATGGTTGAACTAATTTACATTCCCACCAATAGTATAAAAGTGTTCCTATTTCTCCACAACCTCATCAGCATCTGTTGTTTCTTGACATTTTAATAACGACTGGCATGAGATGGTATCTCATTGCAGTTTTGATTTGCATTTCTCTAATGATCGGTGATGTTGAGCTTTTTTCCATATGTTTGTTGGCCACATAAATATCCTCTTTTGAGTAGTGTCTGTTCATGTCCTTTGCCCACTTTATAATTGGAATGCTTGTTTTTTTCTTGTAAATTTGTTTAAGTTCCTTGTAGATTCTGGATATTAGATCTTTGTCAGATAGATAGATTGCAAAAATTTTCTCCCATTCTGTAGGTCATCTGTTTACTCTGATGACACTTTCTTTCACCGTGCAGAAGTTCTTTAGTTTAATTACTTCCCACTTGTCAATTTTTGCTTTTGTTGCAATTGCTTTCAATGTTTTCATTATGAAATCTTTTCCCATGCCATTACTCTTTTCCTGAATGGTATTACCTAGATTTTCTTCTAGGGTGTACATAGTTTTAGGTTTTACATGTAAGTCTTTAATCCATGCTGAGTTAATTTTTGTATAAGGTGTAAGGAAGGGATCCAGTTTCAGTCTTCTGCATATGACTAGCCAGTTCTCCTAGCACCATTTATTAAACAGGAAATCTTTTCCCCCTTGCTTGTTTTTGTCAGGTTTGTCAAAGATCAGATGATTGTAGATGTATGGTCTTATTTCTAAGTTCTCTATCCTGTTCCATTGGTCTATATGTCTGTTTTTGTACCAGTACCATGCTGTTTTGGTTACTGTAGCCTTATAGTATAGTTTGAAGTCAGGTAGTGTGATGCCTCCAGCTTTGGTCTTTTTGCTTATGATTGTCTTAGCTACATGGGCTCTTTTTTTTTGTTCCATATGAATTTTAAAGTAGTTTTTTGTAATTCTGTGAAGAATATCAATGGTAGTTTAATGGGAATAGCATTGACTCTATAAATTATTTTGGGCAGTATGGCCATTACCATTTTCACAATATTGATTCTTCCTATCCATGAGCATGGAATGTTTTTCCATTTGTTTGTGTCCTCTCTGATTTCCTTGAGCAGTGGTTCATAGTTCTCCTTGAAGAAGTCCTTCACTTCCCTTGTAAGTTGTATTCCTAGGTATTTATTCTCTTTGTAGCAATTATGAATGGGAGTTCATTCATGATTTGGCTCTCTATTTGTCTGTTGTTTGTGTATAGGAATGCTTGTGAGTTTTGCACATTCATTCTGCATCCTGTGACTTTGCTGAAGTTGCTTACCAGCTTTAGAAGCTTTTGGGCTGAGACAGTGAATGGGGTTTTCTAGATACAGGAGCATGTAGAAATGACATTTATTATGATGTGGTGTGTTCTCACACATTGTGTGTGTGTATGTGTAGATGCATTGTGTGTGTGCTTTGTAGATATACATAAAGATTTATCGCCCCCCGCCACCACTTTTTTTTTGAGACCGAGTCTTGCTCTGTTGCCCACGCTGGAGTGCAGTGCCATGATCTTGGCTCATTGCAGTCTGCCCCCCAGGGTTCAAGTAATTCTTGTGCCTCAGCCTCCGGAGTAGCTGGGATTACAGGTGTGTGCCATCACACTTGGCTAACTGTTGTATTTTTAGCAGAGATGGGTCTTCACAATATTGGCCAGGCTAGTTCACCCACCTTGGCCTCCCCAAAGTGCTGGGATTACAGGCATGAGCCACTGTGCCTGGCCGATATATCAACTTTTTTAAAAGTACAAAAGTAAAGTTATGTTATCTAAAAATATCCCTATATTTACTTTTAAAATGCCACAATATATTATGAATAACTTTCTACTTCACTTCATAGCTATAGCTCAACCTCAAACTTTTAGTGGATGATTAATATTTCACAAACCATGGAATCAAAATATAAATTTACACCTAAAAGCACAAATAAAGCTTTTTTTTTTTTAAACAGGTATAATTTTTGTGTGGTTATGGTGATAATTATTCTTGGGGTTAGTTCTACCCAATTTGAGTTCACCTTAAAGAGACATAAAGTCACACAATTTAAACAATCCCCATGCTGATGACATTTGGTTTGTCTACAATTGTCTATTACTATGTATAATCCTGCAGTGACTATTGCTGAAAATGCAACATAAAATTTAGATGTATTAACTGAGGCCCTCTTGCTTTAAACTCCAGTTATCTGTGACTCTTTCCCATTCAGTCATGGGCAAGTCCTGCTTCTAGAAGGGATTCATAAAGGAAATGCAGGGACCAAAGAATCCAGGTTTTGACCACTTACATTTCTAAATAGGGTCTTAAAACTCAGTGTTGAGAAAACAGTATTGAAAATCAAGGCTTTCAATTTACTAGAGCATGGCTTTTTTGTGTGCATGATAGAAAGAGTGTTGTTCTTAGTTTCAAAAGTTTCAGCACCAAAGAATTGAGACATAAAGCTTAAGCCAGGGGTGTCCAATCTTTTGGTTTCTGTGGGCCACATGGGAAGAAAAAGAATTGTCCTGGGCCACACATAAAATACACTAATACTGATGATAGTTGATGAGCTGAAAACAATTAAAATATTAAAAATAAGGAGACACGTTTCATGTATTATTTCTGCCGAAGAGTCCTGTTGCCTGTAATGGCCACTCCCATGAGCTTTATCAAATTGCTTGGGGTCAGTACTGCCCAAGTCAACACTTATCCTACTTATCCTTTCCTCTTAGAATATAAACGGTATTTCAATTCAGTATTTTAATTTTTAATTTTAATTCAGTATTTCACAAAATAAATATATCATGATTCCCTTTATGTAGAATGAATGGCCTATCTTTAATTGGCATTACTTTCCTGGATTTTTAAAATTCTTCTCTTTTTTTTTTTTTTTTTTTTTTTTTTTTTGAGATGGAGTCTCACTCTGTCACCCAGGCTGGAGTACAGTGATGTGATCTCAGCTCACTGCAACTTCCGCCTTTCCGGTTCAAGCTATTCTCCTGCCTCAGCCTCCTGAGTATCTGGGATTACAGGCACATGCCACCACACCCAGCTAATTTTTTTGTATTTTTAGTAGAGACCAGGTTTCACCATGTTGGTTAGGCTGGTCTTGAACTCCTGATCTCGTGATCCATCCGCCTTGGCCTCCCAAAGTGTGGGGATTACAGGCATTGCACCTGGCCAAATTCTTCTCTATTTAAGTTATTGAGGGAAGTCCTTAACGCTGCACGAGATGAATCTGGCTTTTTCTAAAAACTCAGAGTTCCAAAAAAGATATGTTCAAGTAAGACAGGGCCTGAGTTAGGCAACCTTGCAAACTAAAATGGCTGAAAGAGCAAAGGCTACTTGACCCTAGTAAAATAAAAAATTAGAAGACAGTAGCACATAGTGATTGAATTAGCTGGCAGCCCAGAAAAGAAATATTTGCTTTTACCATTATTAAGAGTTAGAAAAAACTAATTAATCTATCAAGAAACTTGCTTCTAAGTGAAATGCAGGAGAAAGTCCAAATCTTTCTTCAAATCAGCTTGGTGCAAGTAATGAGCCCGATTTGTAGTATATTATTATTTTTGCTATATATACTGCTGGACTGGATTTGATTATGTTTTGTATTTATATTAATACATGTGGATTTTGTAAAGAAATTGAGTTATATATATATAAACTGTGCATATATGTATAAATACTGTATATATGTGTATATATATATATATATACTATTTACACAATATAACTTATTTTTGAATAGTTGATAGAATTCACCCATAAAACTCTAAAGGCCAGGTGCCTTTGGGGAGAGGAGAGGAGTTTTGATTTGATGTTTGTTTTGTTTTCAGAACAACTTTAAAATTTTCTTCTATGGCCTTGATTTTCTTGAAGGTTTTTGCTTCTGGAGTAAGCATTGATACCTGTATTTTGCTTAGAAATGTATCCAGTTTACTGAGATTTTTCCACATGTGTAACCAGTGTTGAGTCTACAAATTCCTAGATGTTAAGTGAAGAAAAGACATAAATAATGCTCCATTGGTAATCTACATATTGTTCATAGATTTTTCTAGCAGGAGACACCTACATGCAGATGCCCATGCTCATATTATGCTTGGACATGTGCGTGCCTACCTTCCTTTGTGCTAGACTTCAGGACTTGCTCAGTCTTACTGTCAGTTGCTGAGCCGTGAAGGGGAATTCAGGGAACACATTTTGTTTTTCTGGTTGCTAAAGATTTTTCAGTTGTGAATAATTGGAAGTATGACCATTGATTTTTGGGAATTATTTCCCAACAGGTCAAGGGTAACAACAATGACAAGAAATCCATGACTTCAATTTTCATGGTCTAGAGCTACTTACATGAAGGAATTTCCAATACCAGCAAAGCACAGAGTACTATTTGCACAAGCACTGGGGGAAAACCCAGTGCCTTCTACACTGGCAGATTTATTTGCAGAGACATAGGCATTTTTTCCAGGGTGGCTGCCAAACTATCTCCTGAGCCTGTCTAGCTAGCACCTGGGAGACTCAGCAGGGGGCTTTGCAAATAATACCCTCCCCTTTGCCAGGATTGAGGCAGTCTAAGTGATTCTGTTTCAGTGTGTTATGGTACCTTAATCTTTCTAAGCTGTGCCACTCTTATTCTGGAGCCTAGGCAAGCATGGCTGGCGGAAGGTGTGGCCACAGCAGTTATATGCCTAAGGCTGAAGGCTGGGGCCTGGGGAAATGGCAAGAGTGGGGCAGAAGTTTCCAGTTTCTGCAGCACTTCTGTGTTCTTCAGAATTTGAATGTCCTGGGAAGTTGGAATGGGTGTGGGTGTTTAAGCCCTTAGATCACATCTTAAAACAACACGGCAAGGTAACTAAAACCACTGACTAGAAGAGAAGAAAGAGAATAGAGATTCAATACAAACCAGGTGCCAGGCTCTGTGCTGTTTCCGTGGTACAAAAATAGTCTCTTTTTTAAAGATATGGTAGAACTCACATGTGTTATTACCTATTTTAATTTTCCTGTTCCTCCTTAAAGGTCTCTTACCCTACCCAATGAGAGTATTGAGTTGTGTTGTTGAGCAGAGAACACCTTTCTTCAAATGAAGGTTTGGTACTTAATACTCACATTTATACAGAGAAATCTGTTTTATCATACTTAAAGAGATCATTGTTTTAAGCACAGAACTCCTTTTACTAAATGGATATTTTACTATACCTCAATATAAATATGAAGCTCCTTTTGTTGAGGTCCTAATCTAGTGGCCCCAAGATAATAACCACATTTCTCTAGAGATCTAGGGAATAAAAGTCACTGAGTTAGGTTATTTCTGAAATATCTTCAGTGATAATCATTTGTTTTTGGAATGAGAAAAACAAACTTCTCTAGTGGAGAAGTGTACCTTCTCCTGTGAGTTCTTATGAATGAGTTTTGGAGGGTTGTAGAAGGACTCTATGACCGTGGGAAGGAAGCCAGTCCTGGAGACGGAGGGGAAGGAAGCCTGGGAGACAGAAGTGCCTTGACACATCATACTGCCATTTAGCAAGGTGCAGCCAAGAGTGATACCATTCAAATAGCCTGGCCTGATGTTTGGTGGGGAAGGCCTCTGGTCCATAATCACTCGCTTTCAGATGACATCAGACCTATACAGAAGCAGTAAAAATGTATTCCTGCAAACTGCAAATCTTTTTATGATCGGCAAGAGAAATATTAAGTCAGTGATATCTTAATGTTAACTTTAGTAGACGGCCTGTTGCTGTGAACAGAGGGTGGGCTGGGGGCAACCCAAGAACACCAGCTGCTTGACAAGAGGCAGGGACACTTACCCAAGAGAGAACCAATCATGAACAGAGAGAGAAGGATCTAGAGTCACACTTGTCTCTCTTCAGAATTTTGCCCTTGTCACTTAAATTGCCTTCTCACGAGAAGCAAAAACATTGTAACACACCATTTTCTTGGCAGGTAAGAATCCTTTGGTGAATGTCAACATGGTGACCACACTGACCCTAGCAATCCTTTAGCTCTTGTAATTATTTCAATTCTTCTGGAACACTCAAGCATTAAGTGACTTGCTTAGCTTTCCCTGGGTAGGCTGTGTAAAAAGTTTTAGAATTGAATGGATTAGAGACAGGTCTCCTAAGACCCGAAGCAACGCTCTCTTGATGACTTCTTTAGTTTCAAAAGCTACTTTTTCACTTTTTATCCCAATGTAAAGCCTCCCTCTACCAAAATGTTTTATCTTTGGTGAGGGAGTACAGCACCATTTATTTCTTCAGTAATCTTTCATAACTTTGCTTAGTTATTATATCCATTATTTTCTGAAATTGTATCTGCTATTTTCCTTTGTACACCCTTCTCTTGTATTTTATGCCTTTTAAAATTCAGGAATGTTCATAGACCCCAGAATTTGGTAGTACGTGACAAACATTTGATGTGTTTCTATGACTTTTACTCAGGAGCATCTGTATCTCACCTCTACATGTGTTAACTAATTAATTGTAAATATGTGCTGATTTGTAGCCTTGCTTTCAGAGAAAAACTTGTTAATTATTTAAAATGACTTTAATGGAGATAAAAATGAATAAAACCAGTCTTTTCTTTGTTATGAGCTTGGGAAGCTTAATGTTCAACTCCAAAGTGGGCACTGGCCACACTGAGATGCATGTGGAACAGGGTCTGTGATCATGGCTCAGATCAGGTGTTGAAGGTGGTGCCTTTTATTCTAGATCAATGACACAAGATAATTTAGAGTCACAAAAATAAGGGCTTGAGGCTACGCTTTTAATGAACCTCCTACCAAAAAACATTTCTACCTGCTGTAACTTCTTAGTGATTTGGTGGCTATGGAAATTATCCAATCTGGTATAAAGGAGATAATTGTTAAGTATCAGAAGATGGAAGAGTCATTCATGCAAATGCCTTTTCTCTTCCAAGAAGAGATCGTGGAAGGAGGGAATTTTTTCTCTCCAATCAGGGAATAAATATTTTGGCATAGAGGGACTTAGGTATGCTCTTTTGCTCAATTTGGTTAAGAAGACTAGAATTTAAATATGTGCCATTGATAGGAAAAAGAGCTGAAAGTAGAAAGATGCTATTATCCTTTAATAAAGTTTTAATATTGCGTTAACTCCAGCCACCCTTGGGTCAACAGGGTCAAAATATAGTTTTCATCATGTAGGTGAAAGCAAAAGAGGAAACCTGAGAGGTGATGTAGACTCAGTCTGCAACAGCGTGTGCAGACGCACGCAAGGTACAGCTGCAGTTAATGGTGGATAATAGTCAATCTCAAATAGCAGGCGATTTCTGCTAGTTCCTCTTGTTCCTAATTTAAGAATAAAGGAGACATGATTTTAAAACAAAGTGAAATAGATAAAAGAAATTTTCAATAGCCATACGACCACTGATCGTAGTACGGAACACGCTGCCAGCCATGTCAAGAGAAACATTTTAGAAAGGTTTTGAAAATTTACATTAGTACTTAATTCTGAGTTCATCCAAGGTAAGAACAGTACAAGGCCCGAATCCCCATATTTTAAGTAATATATTTGCCATTCTGTGACTTTTGGGAACCTCTTTCCTTGTTCTTAGAATCATTTGACATTAATAATTGTTGAATTAAGAGTAAAATGTTACTTTGAGCTAAAACTTTTTTAAGTCTGAGGGCTAAAGTTAAGCCTGAAAGAAGATGTTACAGAGAGAGAAATTCAAGCAATTACTCCAAGCATCTTAAGTAAAAAGGTTGTTTTTAGGAGCTGCATGTTAGGCTAACAGAATTAAGAATTGCAGTGAAAGAAAATCTCCATACTTGATATTACAGGCACAAGTACCCTACTGTCCTACAACTGGATACAGGTCCAAAAATTAAAAAGCCACGTTTCTTTAAGAAAATCAAACGGCACTGAGCTTGTAATGTATATTTTATTTTGCACAAGCTTGCATATATACTGCACATACATTCAGTTTAAGAGGAGATGGAAGGCACACAAGGCAATTGGACTACTGTATCCTTTAAGTGGTACAAAGCAAAAGGTAAAAGTTTGGAGAGTATACAAAAGCTTAAAACACACAAAGTAAAACCCCTTTCCCACCCTCCCCACAACAACTTTTTTTTTCCTGTTTTAAAATTTAGTAGCTGCCAAACTAATTTTTTTACTTTTCCTTTAAAATCAATTGTCTACTGCACCTTTTTTATTTTCTTTTTAATATGGACAGGGAGTCTCATTGTGTTTATCATATCAATTAATATTACAGTACATCCTTGGTAATACAAAATTGTACACCTTCATCAAATAAATTAGGATAAATTAAACCAATAAATTATGTAAAGTCTTCAGAACAATAGACAACAACAAAAATCCACAATTGAAATTGCCTCTAGCTAAAAAAAAAACAAACAAATCAAAAATTGACTTTATCAGTTCAGTTATTGTACTATATTCAAATCAAAGGGTTTTTATTACAAAAAAGAGCTTAATAATGCTATTTACAACATATTGCTAAATAATATAAAGGCAGTGTTTTGTCACGGTTTATACTATATACATATGAGAAATGGCTGGGACAATATTGAGGGAAGCCATGACCTTTGATTCTTCTGGGTAGCACTGAGACCAATCCCAAATACATTTTTTCTTAGTTTTCAATTTGAAGTGGTAATATACAATTTTAAAATGTTTTCTCCCCTTTTGTGGAGGAGTTGAATATTAAAAAAAATACAGAATGAATACATCTTCACAAAAGAAGTTAGGCTTGTTTGCCTTTTCTGCTGATGTTTGTGCATTTTGAGGGGGTGTCAGATTTGAGAGAGGGCTCAGTTGAAAAGACTCAAAGTCCAGACACTTCCACATTCTGTTATATTCTTAGAAGTATAATTATAAGAAGATGCAAAGGTTAAATACCAGTTTTGATCCCAGCTCTGAATATGAGCATTTTAGCTTTAGTTTTATAGATGGTTTACAACCAACAGATCTACAGAAAACAAAACTGCATTTCCTTCAACATAACATTTAAGTGCAATACAGTAACTGCTTACTCATATAAACCAGTTACATTTTTTAAGGGGAGCTTTTTGAAAACAATGCTTTTTGTAATTTGCAAACACAGAGTTTGTACCAGAAGGAAACATTTGTACTATTCACACCAATGAATACGCTATAATACACATGGCAAAGAGATTTTTGCACTGTCTTCACATATACACTGCTTCTTTCAGGGGAGTCTGTAAACCACTCTTTCTTTCATAAATTTATGATTGTTTCTGGAGGACATCCTATTTTTTAAAGCCCCCAAATCTTTAGCTTTATGACAATGTGTGTGTGTGTATGTGTGTGTGTGTGTGTGTGTGTGTGTGCACATGTGTACGCATGTGCATGCGTGCACACGGGAAGGGGTTGTTACTAAATGTCTTCATGTACATAGAAAAAGAAATTTCATAAATTCACAGAAACTGCATTACCCTTGCCCTTGACATCTGATAAAAGAGATTGTTAACTTTTAAAAGGAGAGAGCAGGATTTTCAAGAATGCTTTCAACTGTCTATACAGTCACTGTAGTGTTCCTAGTAAATTCGACAGATGTCGTGAGAATGTAGTTATTTATTAAAATCTCATGTCTTACATCATGACAGCCATGAGGTTAAATATTTACATTGCTTTATAAAAGTTCCCCTCTTGCTTTAGTGTTTCTGTTTTGCTTTTTTTTGTTGTTTTAAATTTTTTAAAATGATATTCACCCACACCCCTAGTACAGTAACAAAGATTCTGCAAACATAAAACACTTTAATTAAATAATACTCGGAGGCACAAAGCAAACTTCAGGAATATGTGGGTGAACGTTTACTTAAATAATTACTACATTCTAACATCTTCCACGTGTATTACCATTTAATGTGAAACATCCTCATTAAACAGCCAGAGATACAGTAAGAATTAAATGTTTTGTTGCAAATAGAACATTCTTTTCACAAAACATAACAAATGTCTAAAATAGGTTCTTAAATCTAGATAGGAAAAGGTAAGCTTTCCACTTCACACGCATATATATATATGTATATTTTTACATGTGTGTATATGTGTGTATGTGTTTTTATGTTCACACATCTGCACACACATATATAGCACATGGTATGAAATATTGCTTCTATACTACTTTTCATTAGGCTAAGAAAACACAAGATTTGCACCACAGTTACAAAAAATTGGCTTCTACAAGAATTTTCAAAACTCGAATGCTGCTCAAACAATTGAGGAAAAAATAATTTGCGGTATCAAACTGTTCTAAAAATTCTCTTCTTCAAAAACGTATTCTCCCGCTTTGTTTTAAAAAGACACAAAATATGCATAGCTATCAACGTTATGTCAAACAGCCAGAAAAAAAATCTAGTGTTTATTGCAGCTGTAGTAATTGGAAATAAAGTCAAAAAGATGAAATCGAAAGCCACAGAAGGCACAAGAACAATTGTACTTGTTGGGAAAAAACTGGTATTTTGAAGGATTTTTAAAAATCCCCCCCGCTGGTGCATTTTAGGTCTAGGCACAGACTATAACCTCAAGCATATACGCAAAAATAATTTAGGGTTAGCAGAAAATAAGTGGTAGTGTGGTTGTTCAACATGGACTTTAGACTTTTTTTTCCCTGTGTAAACTGTCCCTCATCCTTCTTCACCGTCCCACCAGAGAAAGTTAACTTTCCTCCCAAGTAGCCAATTTTCACTTGGTGAGAGTTGAGCTAAGATTTGAAAAATGGTGATTTAAAAAAAACACCAAACTGTTAAATAGGAATTTGGAGAGACAGGCTTTTGTCATTTTCCAGTGCACTTGGGAGGCACAAGATTTTGATTGTGAAAGGGAAAACCACCGGAAAGCATAGTGATAAAGTTCTATTTTCAGAACAAAGAGGTGAGTTTATCCTCATGCTGTAATTTCTATTCTGAAATAATTTCTATGCCTCAGTGAACATTGAGAGGATATTATCAGTAAATAAGGGCATCAACATTTGGTTGTGAACACACACTTTTGCTTAATTTGTCTATTTAAATTAGAAAGAGAGGGGAAAACAATACCAAAAAAATCCAAATAAGTCTGGAATCAATATTGAACTTGCCCCAGATCAAAAAGATACCTAACAATCTTTCTACATAGGTGAATACACTACAGCTTTGCCTTTTACCTTGCAAATGGCAACACAATGTTAATATGAATTACACAGAACAGCAAAAACCCAGTGGAATACTGACATGAACAAGGAATGCCATACTCTTTTAAATGAAGCCAGTCAAAACGTGGCTACAAGTTAGGATTGCTTCCCTATTTTGTGCTGATTGAATTTTTTCCCTCTTTATTCCAATGTCATGATTATCCAAAATTCTTTTTTTTATTTTAAAGCAAGTCTGAAAAATAACAAATTGGATCTAATGACTCTGTGCATTAGGAGAGTGTGAGCTGAGAGATATTTGAGGCTGCGGGTGCAGAGTGAAGCGGCTGGTCCCCCAGCCCATGCAGCTGCACTCTCTGTCCACACTGCGAGGCCCTGTTAGTCTCCTGGATGATGTGCAGGGCATCATAGGACTGCACCATTTAATTTAAAGTCAGCAGGTTTTAAGGCTTTGTGCTGACAATAATTGAGTTCATACATTCCTGTCCATCAGCAGAATTTATAAATGACGTTAAATTACAGCGATTGGGTCAGCTAGTAAGTCATATGGGTCAAAACCTGTATTCTCCAAAGTCAAATGTAATTTTTATTAAAATTGAATAAAAAATGGCATTTATGTTCTATATATTCTAAATACCAGATTTGTTACTGTTTCATTTTAGGAGGTGTAGATCAAATTACCTAAGGGAAAGGAGGGGTCTGGAAAACAGTTTTAGGATGAACAATGAATTCTTACTGCATCTGCACACAAAAACCCACCTAAGAAAAAAAGGTGAATGCCATATGATTTTTTTCAATGTAAGTATGGGACACTGTACATCATTGAAAAGCAGGGGAAAAAGAGGAGAACCATGGAAGAAAGCATAAAATAGCAGCTAGCTTTCTTACGTGTGCTGGAATTGTTTCTTTTGGGTTAACCCCAAATTTTCCTATGCTATACACTCTTCTCACGTTTTGGTCAATATTAGCTTCTGAATTGGAAGAGGCATTATCAATTACTTTAAAATGTTATATCTAAAATGAAGAAACACTGAGTTAGACTGTCACCACTTTGAATACCCATCAGGATAGTGTGGAATTCTATGTGAAAATACACGTGTTCCTCTCAGGAGATGAAGATCAAGCCAGCTCACAGCTGTCAACAAACTTCTAGTGTAGGCAAGAATTTCATGGTCAAGTTGGGATTTTCTTTATTCCTTACTAGAGCAAAGTATTCAGAAAATAGTATTTTAGGGGAAAAAAGTGTTAAGTAAACAGAAATAATCCTTTTCAGCATATAAACAAAGTTGAGCAGTGTAAATTCGAAACTTAGTCCCTTTTAGTATCTGGAGAAAAATGATAGCAAGTTACAGGGTTTTTCTTTATGAAGAATGATATAAGCTCACTTATGAAGAAGAACCAATTGAAAGTTTAGAGAGGTGGCTAGAAGACCAGGTGTGAATTTCTAGTCTCATCTTGAGAGAGCTGGTTTTGTGCAAAATTGCTTTGCCTCCCTAGGAAACGGATACTACTTTCAGGATTTGCCACTTTTCTTAGAAAAGGCTTGATAGTGATTGTTCTTCTTTTTTAATTTGGCCTTTTGGGGTACTTTGGAAAAGTGAGCCGCTCATCTGTCACTGGCATTATTTTTAAACCTGTAAAGAAAAGCTACTGATTGAGTTAAAACCAAACAAAATACTTAAATGTATGAAGTGGTTTCATTGAAGTTTCAGACCTTAGCAGTAAAAACAAGACACATCACTGTCTGTAGAGCTGTGCTGTGTCATGGGTTTTTCTCGGCCAACCGCCATTTGCAATAAGCCATCTATCAAGTGGATGCATTGTTAATAAATTCCCTTCCTTGCTAATATAGACTTTACACACGCCAACATTCTTTTTCCCTGAAAATTAACCCTATTTTAACTGTCCAAATGTTAAGGGCCTTGGGCAAAAGTAAACTAAAAGCAGAAGGAAAAGAACCATCCCCTTGCAATGGAAAACAAAAGGAAATGAGAGAAAGATGATGAGGAGGAATTACCAGCTGATTTCATAATATATCCATGCCTCCCATACACATATACATGAAATTAAAATCTAGACACGTATAACTTGGACATCCAAAGGGGACTGCTACTCTTCATACATTCAAAAAGAGTTGTTGAAATTTCTACTCATGAAGCAGCTCTTGTAGGCAGTTCGGGGATTTGAAAATCTCAGGGACTTCACTATCCAGCTTGCAGATGACCTTGTATATGGCCTTCTTCCAGGAAGGATCAACATCTTTGCCTGCGATAATGGCATTGAAAAACTCCCGTAATGTGATCTGAGCAACTTCCAGGAATCTCTCTGGAACCTGCTGATACAAGGAGACAATGGCATTAATAAAGTTTTCAGTTTCAAGTCTATAGTTATTCTAAGGAAACTGAGCTAAGTTCATTCTTGCAGAAAGGGGCTTACATGGCACCTGCATTTTCTAAAAATGTCTGGCCTCTATTCTCTTATGTAAAGTCATTATATATAGCAGCATTGTGATGAGGGGTTGACAGCTTTGTTTTAAGAAGAGTGTGCGAAAGATCCACGCAGACCTACTGAAAAACTAGGATATCATTGTGAATATTAGGATAGGAATATGGGATATGACTTTTGGAATTCCTCACTTTATTAAATAGGTGCTGTCCAGAAGAGAGTCTCCAATTAATTTTTCAGAACTTGAATCCTATTTCCTTTGGATTGCCATTATGAAAACAAAATGTGTTCTCAAAATAGAATAACAAATCATTGGGATCCTTTATAAATTAAACCCACACTTTCAATGAAGAAAATATTCTAAAATGTCAGTTATCTGTATTGGAGGATTGTTGACTCAGATGCTAAGTTGTGTATTAATCTGAAATATAAAGTACTCTGTGTACACAAAGGAGTGAAATAATGATGTTAACATGAAGCCACAAAACTAATCCTAAAATATTACTTCAGAAACTACTTAACCTTGAGATTAGAATTGCTCCAATAGAGAGTGATTTACTCAGCTGATATTAATAATACAAACTAACATTTATTGAGTATTTACTACTTGCCAGGCACTGTTTTATGTACTGAATGTGAATTTTGTCATTCAGTTCTCCCAATCTCTCTATGAGGTGTTATTATCCCAATTACACAATGGAAAGCTGAGGCTCAGAGAGGGTAAGGAAATTGCTCAAGGTCCTTATCGTCCAAAATAAACTTTCCCCAAATATTCGTTTTAGAACCCCAATTTGTTAAGGCTTTTCTTCCACAGCAATTAATATGTATGTGTGTTGTGTGTGTGTATGTGTGTGTGTTTTCTCTTAATTACTTATTTAATAATCTGATCTCTTGACTAGGGAAAACAGTAGCTATTGATGTACTTATTTTGTATTCTTTGTAAGTTACTCATAGTAAAGCATGGGCTATCCCCACACCAACATAATGGACTCACAGAATTATCCATGAACTCATAATTTTCCAAGTACACACTACAGTATATTTCTTTTAGTGGGGGTACTTATATATCAGTAAAGTTTCATTTTTACATTAAGTGTAGACATACGGGACATAAATGTACCACAGGCGAACATGTAGCCATATTTATCTACACATATACAAGAGATAAAAGACTTTTCATCCAAGTTCAGATATGCCACTTACCAAAGTAAAAAGGAGGTATTGTAATATAGAACATGTTTCATTTTCTCACCACCTTTGGTGCAATGTACTTTTTAATAATAGTAGTAACTGGTAAAGACAACCAGAATCATCACCCAACATCCCTGTTTTTCACAATTAAAATTAGAAAAAGAAGTTCATTGCTCCCAGTGGCAAGTCAATTGTCCTTTATTAAAAAAAGAGCAATAACTCCACAGAAAAAATGAAAGGGACTTCATTTGGTGCCAATCAGTCTTAAAAATGTAATTATTTGAGCAGACCCTCCCAAAGACTTTCACAGTGGCCCACTTTCTTAGGACACAGTTCCCAATGTTGCCTGGAACATCCTTCAAAGTGCCGCTTTGTCTGCCATGAATGTGCAAAACCATACACCCCAAGGGCCATTCTCTGCTGAAAATTCATGTGGATTTTCCACAGACCTTTGAGTGATTTCCTCCCAAATTTCCTGTATATGTGAGTATTTGTTGGAAGAGAGCTTAGCTCTCCAACTCACCTTATCCAAATAAAAATTTGTGAAGCAATTTTTTTAGTACAGTCAACTCTACCCTCAAAGATAATCCTCTACATTTTATCAAATGAGCATTACTGAGTGAGGGAATGTGGTTGGAGAACAGTGAGGCAGTGCAGCTGCCCACTCTCACTCCTTGGGAGTTGTTAGCCAAATGCTACAGAAACATAATCATAGGCATGTGTTTGTTTATTTATTTATTTATTTTGAGATGGAGTTTCACTCTGTCACCCAGGCTGAAGTACAGTGGCACAATCTCAGCTACTGGAACCTCTGCCTCCTGGTTCAAGCAGTTCTCCTGCCCCAGCCTCCCGAGCTGGGACTACAGGCACCTGCCACCACGCCTGGCATAGAGACAGTGTTTCACCATGTTGGCCAGGCTGGTGTCGAACTCCTGACTGCGGGTGATCTGCCCGTCTTGGCCTTCCAGAGTGCTGGGATTACAGGTGTGAGCCACTGCGCCTGGCCAATCATAGGCATTTATTAAAATAAACATTTCAAAAAGGGTGGTTTCACCGGCCATCGACAATACAGCCTCAATGAAAATCTACATTCCTTGAGCACTCAGGGATGCAGCATGATGTGACAGAGAGCTTTGAGGGGTGAAGGTGTGGGCAGCTGCCCCAGAGAAGCCAGAGAAGGCCGGAAGCCCTGCCCACACCAAGAACTGCACGGGAGGTCTGGGGAGCCGGGGACAGGGGAAGAGCGGGCATTGTCCAAAATTGTCAGAGGAGGGAGAAGAGGTACATCTAGAACATCAGCACCAAGGGAGGGAGGGAAGTGTAACTGAAGGATTTTAATGCTTTTTCAGCAATTTCTACTATTTATATGAGGCACCAAAACCTTGAAAAGCTGTGCCTCTGTAATCTTGAGAAACCACAGAGAAGCTGGTAACTTCAAAGTAAATGGGAATGGTATAAAAGAGGCCCAGGAGGAAACTTTGGTTATTGGTTTATGTTTGGGAAGGAATGAATTCTTTGTGAACAAATGAAATGATTAGATAATATAGTGTTTACTTTGAGGCAATACTCATGCAATGGACTGGACTAGATGAAAGAAAGTAGTCCGGACACAGTGGCTCACGCCTGTAATCCCAGCACTTTGGGAGGCCAAGGCGGGCAGATCATGAGGTCAGGAGATTGAGACCATCCTGGCTAACACCATGAAACCCCATCTGTACTAAAAATACAAAAAATTAGCCTGGCATGGTGGCATGCACCTGTAATCCCAGCTACTCGGGAGGCTGAGGCAGGAGAATCGCTTGAGCCCAAGAGGCTGAGGTTGCAGTGAGCCAAGATTGTGCCACTGCACTCCAGCCTGGGCGACAGAGCAAGACTCTGTCTCTCACACACAAAAAGCATTATAATGAGACACTAAACTACTGGAGCAGCTCATGTCTTTGGTGGCTCCCAGAGGTACACATTTGGGTAGCAACTGATCTTCTGAATCTTCTGAGAGGGTGCCAGTGAATTTCATCAACAGGTAGAAACGTCACCCGTGGAAAAAGAGACCCTTGCCTCTGCTTGAAAACTCCCAGCTCCATTGAACAGAAGAATAGGGGGTACTTTCTGATGTTTTGTGGGAGCATCTTAGAGATCAGTCTTATCAGAATGATGTTGCCCATATTTTTCTGCACCTCTTCACACCTAATGGCTTTCCAATCACCAATAAACATCTGCAGAAAATCCCTTAGTGACAAGTAATCCCTTATCTAGGTTTCTTTTAATAGAACCCAACAATCTGCAGAATGAACACTAGAGTATCTCCTCAGCATCAGGTGGTAACAGTCAATCAAGTCACTGGAATGCAAGACAATGCAGGCTGCTGGGGGGGAGGTTGGGAGGAGGAGGGGAGAAGGCCGTGCCTTTGGACATGCCACAGGGAAAAAACAAAAGGCTTCCAAAGTCTTTGGCTGGAACTCTGAGGCTATTGTGGGAGCTGCTTTGCCCAGCGTTCCTCAGGAGAGGAGAGTGGAAACTTTGTTTTGATAAAAAGGCATCCCAATATAGGAACCTCATCCCAGATGGTCTTGCCTTGATATTTGGGGGAGAATATAAAGTAATGAGGTACTTGAAGATATGCATACATTTGAAGGGGGCTGGGTATCAGCCTCTACCAATTTCATCACAGTTTGTACTTGAATCTCCTCAGAGCAAACAAGGGCCTTGTGGGCTTCCATGAAATGCGGAATATGAGAAGAGGTTTTCAAGTCTGCCCAGTCCACAGCTGGGTTGCATGCACGCACACACACATGCACACACACAGACACACACGCACACACCGTGTGTTGGTTGGGTGGTTGTTTTGCTGTTCTTTTTTTTTTTTTTTTCCATCGGAATGAGTGGCAAAGACACATTTTTTCCCCCGTCTTCCTCCTCCTCTTCCCAGTTGCTTTACCTTCAAGGATGATTTGTTTTATTAAACTGACTGTCCCTAGCCTCTGCAGTACATAATAAAAGCCTGACATAGCAGGCTGCCTGCCTTCTGTGTCCTGCAGATACTCATCATAAGTGTCAGGACATACCAAGGTTAGCGGTCACTGGAAGTGTGCTCGCTGGCCCAAACCTTGCCAAACGCTCTTGGCAGCTGAATGAATGTCACAGAGAATAGAAGGGGAATTACAAAGGTTAAAAAGAAGACAGCCTCTCCTATTTTCTGGAGACAGAGAAGCTGATTTTTCACACCTCTGAACTGTCCGTAAGCTCATTCATCAGCCTCTTGCGGGGGACCTAAACCTTGCCCCTTGCTCAGTTCTCCACGGACACTCCTCCATCCTCAATCCCCTTTAAAAATTGGCCCTCTGGCCTCATTTCATCACTGAAATGATCTTCACTGAAATGGACAGAAAACAAACCAGGCATCGACTTCTTTCCCTAGCTACCCACCCCCCAAGCCATAATCAAAGACTCCAATGGCCTATCAAGCCTATCAATAGATTACAAACTTATCAAGGGAAATCATCTTCACAGTTGGTCTTTCAAGCTAATTTTTTTTTCAAACTTGCTTTGATGGAGAAATGGAAAAGGTTGCATGTGTACCGGCAGGATGGCTAACGAATGTAAAATCCTGCCTAGTATTTTGGTGAATTAGTTTGTATGTGGGTTTTCCTTCTTCCTCCTCCATTTTTTTTTAATACTATAAAAGGGCAATAAAATGCTGACTGTAAGAAGACAATGTCAAGGAGAAAAGGGTACTGGTATTTTGGATACTCTTCACTGCTCGCCTTGGAGAGAGAGTTATTCTTGTCACAAACCCTTTTGTCTGCATCTGCTGACTGCTTGCCTGTAGCCAGCAGCATACTTTAACTGTTTTGTCACCTCCTAACATCACATGCATCAGCTGTTGGGCTTTTGTTACGGGTATTGTAGAACTAATCCGCTGTGGCTGTTCTACTGTGCAGTAAATAAAACAGAAACGGGCTTCTCAGACTATTCTGCATGAATATTTCAGATGGCTTTTACAACTCCGATTCACAAAATCAAATAAATAAATAACTCCCCCAGCCGCCCCCCAGCTCCTCCCCACACCCAGAAACAAAACCCCTCCATCTAGCCCCAGATGCCTCCAAGTCAAGTGCATTGAAGTCGCTGACTTGATCCTTCAAGCAATTGTTTCAGAGAACTTGAAAGAACTTTCACAGTGTGGAATTCATATATATTATTAGACTTAAATATATCTAATGCTGACAACTAGGTAAGCAGCTCTGAAAATGTGGAGAGAGTTACTTTTTGTCCCTTTGGGCCTTTAAAAATATATAGGTAATGCCATAAAAAATACATAGAGTTGCCTTGTCAAACTGCTTTTATTGTTATCTGTATTTTCTTCCCTTCCACTCATCTGGAAGGGGTCAAAGGAAGATGCTTGTTCATTTAGTTTATCCTAAGAGTCTTTCCAAATGGTTAACCTATACAAGAGCACAAAAGAAGAATCAAACTTTGCTGGGTTTGAAAACCTGAATCTGCATCATGAGCTCTTTAATGGTATAATGATGTACCAATCATACGTAGTGAGGTGTTTTTCTAGATGACTTCGAAGTGTCTTTGGAGAAGTTAAAAAGAGAAAGTGCATCTGCACACGTGTGTGTGCACACACACGCACACAAAGATCTTAGGGAAGGAGACAAACAGTTGAAGTACTTTCCCGAGCATTCATTCACCCTAGTGTGCACATGATTCCTCTAAACAAACTCTCCCATCCCTGCTGTTTGTTAAGTAAATATTGATCAAGGAGAGACGTATCTCCTGACAGCAGTGGCACAAGCTGGGGACTTATACTGCAGACAGAGTGGACTTAAATGGATAAACTCAGATGCTTTAGTAACTCCTCATAGAGATTATCAGATGAAAAGGCAAGAACAGATACGTTATTGCTGCTCCTCTTCACTGTCTCACTCACACTAAAGTCTGCCAGAGGCAGAAAAGAGGAATCATGGAGCTATAAAATATGGTCACAAGATGCAGTTACTAAGGGTCTCCCTTTGCAGTCATGCGTGCATTTATCCTGTGTGTACAGCCAGGGACTAACAGGCCCTCCAGAAGAGAAGGAATCGTGCAGGATGCTACACACGGTGAATCCTGAGATTCTATTCCAGTGCCTTCTTATTCCAGAGAAGGATCAGATGGGAAATCAAACATGAATGCACTTTGGGAAGTGTAAAATATCATCCAAATATAAGGTGGTTTACAAGTTTGAACCTTTAAAGAGGAGCCCTAATTCCTGGGAGGCATTTCACTGTGATTAATAAATGTCTGCCAAGCACCGTTTTGAGAGGTGCTCTGAGGAGGTTCGCTTGGGTGAGTTTGTTGGCTGAGTCAACCAGTTGAGAAAAGTTGCTTTGTGTTCCCTACGTTTTATTTTGGCCATTTCACAATTATGAGTCAAAATCCTGTTTTCTGCACTGTTCGTAGCTGAATGGATATGTGTACTTCCCTGGGAAGGTCAGTTTTAAAATCATCTTTAGAGATTAGGTTTTGTGTATTGAACACTGAACACCGTGGTCAAAGGGCAAGATGTTATATTTAGAGTTCCCAATGGCTAAATGGTGTTTGAATTTTATTAGGATGATGGTGTTTGGAAAGACTAGTAGGATCCAGGAGCACTGGCTGTGAAGTTGCTTTCAGGTGCCTGCTGTGTTACCCCAAATGAGGCAGAGGAAGGTTCTTCAGCAACATCTGTGCTTAGGCCTAAAGTCTCTCTCCCTCTAGTGCTCCAGGTGGCATTCACCTTTCAGGAACCACAGAGGATTAGATTCGTCTAATACCCATGCAGTTTGGACCCACTTTCTAGCTGCGGGTTTTCCTATTTAAATATGTGAAGAGTAAATGCTTGTAGGAAGTGGCTATAGTTCAAGGCTGTCTTAAAAAAAAAACCTAAAAACTGTGTTTCCTTGGTCTAAGCAAAGGAACACATGGCAATAACAGTCAGTATCTTTTTTTTTATAAAGCTTCGAAAGAACAATGTTCTGTTGAGCAAAATTCAGTAGCATTCTGTAAACATTAATTTAAGGAAATCAATAGACTCAGTGAGCTAAAGCCATATTGCAAGATAAACTGGCCAGAGTGCCACTTTGTCAAATAGATTTTCGTTTTCTCGGCTAGATAAAGACAGTTTCAAAACGGGGCAGACGTGTTGCAACCAGGGTTTGAAAAGTATGTGGCCTTCAAACAGTCTGCTTGTTCCTACTACAAAGCTGGATAAACATACTTTAAAAATGATAAGACTGGCTTAGAATTTATTTGGCTTTCAAATTTTACATATAGTAGATTTCTTGGTCATCTCACAGGAAAAGAATAAAACAAAATACCATGCATTCAGAATAGAAAATGTACTTAGGTGAAAGGGGTTAAAATGTCTTGAGAGACAGAGCTTTGGGAGCAGTTTCAGTTGATGCTCGACTTTAAAAAAGAAAGGAAGAAAGAAATCTTTATTCATGCTGACCTGATGGGCAATCAGCCTTCTTGCCAAAATCCCGAAGCCAAACTCTCTAGTGAGTTTGGGATCAGAGGTTTCAGCTGGTGGAGGCTTGCTCTCGTTCTGTGCACACCAGGCAATGTCATGTTAATGTGTGAGGGGGTGTGGGGGTTGGGGGACGCAAACCCAGGGAAAGGCTAGGGAAGGAGCCGAAGTGATGAGCCACCCAATAGCCCCAAGGTTTTTGTCAGCCAGACCAAAAGAGCTGCAGGGATCATCAGAAATGGTGGCAAAAGGAAAGCAGGTCTCTCCTGTCACCTACATGGAGTTTGTGGCAGTACACTTCCATGTCAGATGGCTTGACATCCTCCAATGCCACACTAGCCCTTATAAATGCTGATAGCAACCAGATATGACATGGTGGAAATGGCCCCCTGGAGGAAGTGTAATAAAAAGAATGAACAGTCACATGGAAACTGCCAAGGAGGGAGGTTAAGGATCTACCTTGAATGAACAAGGGAACTTCATGGAAAAGGATCACAGGAACTGAACTTTGGTCTGTGGTGTGGGGATCTTGGGGGCTGCTATTGGCCAAACCCCTCACACAGACTTCTCTGACCACAGGATGAATGAAGGGCAGAGACACATCCTGAGTATCATCTTTATTTTTCTACCTGAATTTGAGTCTTTGTCTTTTAAGAGTGGGTATTTAGAAAGTACAAAATTCACAATAAAATTTCTACAATATTGTGATGTTGATAACATATGTTGTTAAAATATTATTATCAACAATGTGCTAGAGTTGAGCATTTTGAATAATTGTGACTTTCAGGTAATAGAAAAGCATGTCTTAACATCTTCTATTCTACCTTTAATAAACTGTGCATACATTTTAAATTATGTAAGTATTCCATTGGCAAATCTACACATAGAAATAAAGGTAAATAAAACCATCTCTTCCATAGCCCCAGTAAAAAGATAGTACTAGCTTGCTAGGAGCAGAATGACAAAAATCTATGAGAGACTGTCAAAATTATTTTTTGGGTCTGAAATTTAGTTCAGTGAACATGCTTAAAATGGCTAGTTTATTTGCTCACACATGGAAGTCTTGGTGTTATATGTGTTAGGAAACATAATTGTCACTTTATTGGTTGTAATGAAGTAAATTTTCCTTCCCTTCCTAACTCTGCTTAGGTCTTAAAAGTGATTCCAAGTTTAAACGAACAAACAAATATGCAAGCAGAATCAAAGAAAAAGCATCAAAAACTCAAACCTAATACCTCTTTCTCTCCCCCTGAGATACTACATAGATACTTTTAAGATCTTAAAAACAACTGGAAGCACTGTGCAGAAATTGCTCATCTGGTAGGCTGTTCAAGCAAGAGCTGGACCAAGACTATTCTCCATCAAAGAATCATAGAATTTTGGAACTTGAGAACTAGAAGGAATCTCAGAGAGTTCATGTCCCACAAAGGAGAGAAAAAACCTTCAGCCAGTGGTCAGCAAAATTCGTCAGTAAAGGGCTAGATAATAAACACATGGGCTCTATGGGCCATATTTGGTCTAGGTTGGATATTCTTCCTCTTTTTCACAACTGTTTAAAAATTTAAGTCATTCTTAGCTTGGGGCCATAAAAACAGGCTGAGGGGCAGATCTGCCCATAGGCCATATTTTGCCAGCCCCTGCTTTTAGCGAAACTTGAGGGCTAACAACTTTTCTAGAGGTCTAATGGTCTTTCATTCTGCACTGATCCTGGGTGCCTCACTGGGTGGGCACACCAGTTTTTGCAGGATAGTTGGGTTTGATTCACCTGAATTCGAACTGCAATGTCACACCATTCCTCTGATGTAGGTTAGGGTGCCCTTGTCTGTGGGAATAGAGTTAATAAACCACACACGGTGGTCAAGGACCGGGAAGACTTCAGTCTTACTCTGCTCAGATTAGGAACCTTTAATTGGGAGCTTTCCTGCCAGTAAATATTTAAATGTGCTAAACGGAAGAATGTATCCCTGCTTCACGACACATCTGACAAATCAGCTCAATACTTAGATGGAAAAATAGGCCCTGCAATCATATACCAATCACTTTATAGTGTTAACAAATTTTCCTTTCAGTCAGCCCCATAAATTTGATGCCATTGGTGTCTGAGTTCAAGACAAGCTGACAGTGCTTGAAGTTGAACATTTGCTAAATTACTGGGTGAGGTGGTAAAAGAAGCAGGGCCAAGCTTGGTACCATGCTTGGATGGGAGATTATCCAAAAACAACACAGCACAAACACTCCAATATTGCATGAAGGGAAGCTGGGGCACAGATAATCCACAGTTACTCCTGTTTCGTTCGAGAATGCATTACGTGATTGTTTTCTGCCACAGCTTTACCTTCATAATTAAGCTTTGCTTAGGCTAATATTAAAACTAGTCTGTGTGCCCTGTATTGCTACTGATGGAGCAATATGAGTAAGGAGCCTAGGGAGAAGCTGTTAGGAAGTGGGGTTCAGGCAGGTTGCAACAAGACGGGATTGCTCATAGTAAGCACCAAAGAAAGCGCTTGTGATACAGAGGGTAGGAAATCAGACAGAGCTTCAGAGAACACCAGTTCATGGGGGATGCTGGCACTCTGCTGGCAATAGCTTATGACACCCCAAATAATATCTGGGTTGCTTTAGGAAAGGCTGGGGGTTGTTGGCCCCAATCCCATCTCTTGGTTTTGACTGCGAGATCTTTGTTCTGTCAGAGAAATTCTGTTCTGTATTTCTAGGGAATTCTATTGGCCTTTCCTGTGCAATCACCCTTTGCAAAACTAAGGATGGGCGGTATTTCAAAAGCTACTTAGGAGCTTGTGAAGGGCTTTGGAATCCCTTTTTTGAGGAAGGTAAATAGATTGGAAAGGCAGGCAGATTGCAGAATGAACTCAGGGGCTTTTGGAAGTCCACTAGACTCCTACCTAATGGGACTTGAGGTGACATTTAGGGTGGGGCATCCTAGGGTGCTGTCAATACCTAGGATTGTCCCTGTTGAAAAGCAGTTTTAGGTGTCTACACACAGATTATCTTGTATACCTTCAGGTCACTGAAAATGATAAATCTTTGAAAATGGATGCTCTAAATGAAAGGAAACACAGTGGCCTTGAAACCATGAGCTTCTTCTACATACTTCAGTTTCCCATCATTTCTCTGCCTTCACCTCTACTCGAAACATCCCTCCCTGCCCAAGTATTTACTTGTGCTCAGAGACTATTTTATTAAAAGTCACTTTTAGCACCATATTCTTATTTAAAATGTTGCAGTAGCCATAAGAAAACAGAACTTAGGTGCAATAGCTGTAAGAAATATGAAGAATACATATCCAAATGGCTTGTGTGAGGATGCAATACCTCCCAACCCCAAACTCTCACACATACAAAACAATCCCAAAGGAAAAGACTTTTATGATCTAGATGACTATCATTTGGGGAATATTGAAAGAAAAGAGTGGTGTTGCTTTTGCAAAAACTACCAAGCAGGCTTAGTAGGGAAGGTAGTTATATCATCTAAAACTGCCAATTCTGGCCAGGCATGGTGATGCACACCTGTAATCCCAGCTACTCAGGAGGCTGAAGCAAGAGAATCCCTGGAGCCTGAGAGGTGGTGGTTATAGTGAGCTGAGATCACGCCACTGTACTCCAGCCTAGGCAATAGAGCAAGACTTTGTCTCAAAAAATAAAAATAAAAGAATAAAAAACCCCCAGCCAATTCTGCTCTGAAAGAGAGGAGATGTACATTATATAGAGGTTAATGCATATTACAAACGCTGGTTGTGTTGAGGCCTGCATGGAATGTGTGTGAGGACACTTAGTTTGTTCAAGTCTGTACTACCTCCTAGAAAACCCAATGGCATGAGGGCTTCACTGACAAATTTCCTCATTGTTTGGCCACCCCAGCCAAGGCAACAAATAAAGTGAGCAGCAAGTCTAATGATAGTGCCAATTCAGTCAATAAATTGTTTATGAATTTGAAAAAGTAGTCTCTATAATCCCAGTAAGGGAATTGCCATGTCTCCAAGGGCACTGTTGAGATTTAGAATTGAAAAGAGGGCCTTGGGAGAAAATGAAAATGGGCACCCTGGAGATTTTGACTGAGATAATTAAGCTGCAGCAGAGTCACCAGGGTAGAAGGGTCCCCACATGGAAGCCATCTGGATTCCCAGGGCCTCTATACTCACTGCTTAAAGCTTTGCATCATGACCAAG
Organism: Aotus nancymaae; assembly: GCF_030222135.1. Lineage (NCBI taxonomy): Eukaryota > Metazoa > Chordata > Mammalia > Primates > Aotidae > Aotus > Aotus nancymaae. The sequence goes on along the minus strand of NW_026988445.1, from coordinate 2,494,836 downwards.
ACTCAAAAGATACTTTATTTAGAGAATGCAGAATGCCCCTCTATTCTAGAGTCACAACGTTTCAGAGCTAGAATGAAACTGCCCCTCTATTCTAGAGTCAAAAAATTTCAGAGCTAGAACGAAACTCTTGAGTTTAATCTTAATCACTTTCCAAAAGGTGAACACAGTAGAGCCCGATGAGGCAGGTGTGGCCAGAGCCAGACCCTCCAGTCCAGCACTCCTTCCACCGCCCCCTGGCATCTCATCCTGTCCTCCTCATCTGGAACAGATGACCCCAGAGTCCTGAAGCCGTTCCAGGCTAGTGTTGCCTTTTCAGCCACATTCAGAGCAGGAACCCTTGCTCTTATGAAAACCAGTTTTACGTTGAATATTTGTCCCAATTCTGATGAGAGCTCCCTCATTGCCTATTTGTTTCCTGTCCTATTTAGGGTCAGCAAGAAATGGTGCAATAGTTGGGCTACAGATATCACAGCAACAAGGTGACATATATTTGGCTCTGCAAATGAATTCACATGAATGCTTATACAGCACTTACTTTGGCTAATACTCTTGTGTACATTTATTTAATTCTCACAGCAACTCTGTTGTGAAATAAGCACTATTACATACTCTATTTTACAGATAAGAAAACTGAGTTACAGGCAGGGTAAGACACTTGCCAGGGTTTCACTGCTAGAAAGCAGGAGACCTGGGATTTGATCCCAGGGCCTGGCTGGAGAGTCCATGCTCTAAATTCTACATTGGTATTGATCCAGGACCACTGATAGTGGAAAGATATCCCAAACCATTTTCTTTACAAGATTTCAAGGGGATGCTTTTATATAAAATATTGGCTACTTGCAGGTGAACATTTCATTTCCTGCCTGAAAATAATATCAAATAAAGCAGAAACTAGAGCTTTCCCCCAGAGTTGTCATTGTTACAGACTCAAGTTCAAGACTAAGGCTATCTCCTCATGATGTCAGATAACCCAGTGCTTGATCTACAAGAACACAGAAAACACCTGGAGGTGGATCTGCCTACTTTCTCTTTGGCTGAGTATGTCCTGTACACACAATCATATTTGCCAGAGTACTTGCCAAGAGTCTGATCAGCTGCTCTCCCAGGATCATTTTAACCAATAAGCATTACTGAGATCCAACTCAAGAATTCCAGGTTCTGAGGATAAACTTGTGGGGTAATCAAAAAAGTCCCATTGGCTGTGCACGAGGCACCATCACCAAACTGTGGCATGGCTGTCCACACCTGGAGTTCTGCTGTGTGGGTTAGTAACTGTAACTGTCCCTCAGAAAAACACAGTCAGGCTGGAAGCGCATTACAACAGGGCAGCTAAAATGATCCGGGGCAGCCTACTTACTGTATGAGATTAGGCTTTTAAAAAGGATTAGAGCTCCTTAATCTGGAGAGATGAAGATTAAGAGGGAGTAATGATCAAAGTCTATAAAATCAGAAAGGAAATGGAGAATATGGACACAACCCTGTTCACAAATCCCAGGATATTATAACAAGGGATATCCCTGTGGAGTTCTAGGGGAATCACTTTTGAAACCATAAAAAGAAGATACTATTTTCTCAGCAGGTAGTACATTTAGAGAATTATTATCTTAAGGAGTGGTATATTCTGAGAATGAGGTTAAATTTAAAAAAGGTTTAAGTAAACTTATGGGTGATAAAACCATAATGGTGGGCAACTGGGAGGTTAGGAATGTTTTGGATACATCTTGAGCCTTTTGAAAATGATTCAATGACAGGGGCCAGCCTCTTCCAATATGCTCCCTGCCCAGGGCTGACAGTCGGTTGGGGAGCCCACCCATCTTCTCTGACCACCTCTCTCCTCACCTTGTTGGCTACATTGGTCCTAATATTTACAACATGCATATTCTTGTGCCCCTCTTTGAGAGGGATTTGAAAATCTCAGGAGCCTGGTACAATGTGGCAACTCATTCCTCTGAGGAAGTTTTCTTTAATCCTGAACAGAGTCTTTGTCTTGAATTTTGAATTACAATTCATGGCAGTGACCATGGTTCCTGTAAAATATACACTTAACTCCTTTAACTACACCCAAAAACTAAGATCTTACGGTTTGCTCAAAGATGGAGACATTTAAATCATTTTATGTTGTTACAGTAGAGAGAATTTAAAAACTGGTGAAACGCTATTGGAGAACCTGCTTGTAATATGCAAACACAGATCAATTAATTCAAATTTAAGGGGAAATTAAACATACCAATTATGTAGTACCCATCACAGCCCAAGATATTAAGCTCTAAAATTTACTGCAGCTGACGTAGAAACCAGCACACCTTCACAAAAGCTGTGGCTCTGTCAGATATATAGAATAAAGCTTTAGAGAAAGAAATGTTTTAGCTGTTTCCAAAACAGCCAAATGTTAATCACTTTAAGTATCTAATAATAGGTCATTGTTGAGGGCTGGGGCAGGAGGAGGAGGCAGTGGTTTTGGGAGAGGGTAGAGTGGAGATGAAGATTTCACTTAGAGAAAGGAACCTTCAGATGACTATAACATGCACAGTGAGGCATGAAGAGTATTTTCTGTACTCACATTTCAAAGTGCTTTTGGAAAATTGGTAAAATGTGGCAATGCACAGATGCAAATAAAGGAGCCAAGGAAATAGGGAGAGGGGCAGAGGTGGGGATGGAGGAGGAAAGCACGCAGATAATAAGCAATACCTAATAATGCCGAACTCATTTTAACCCTGTCTCTCATCATAAACTGGAAGCCATCGCTTTTCAAATTGCAAGTTTGAAAACGTTAGTCCTCACGGTGGGGAATTATTCAAAGTCACTATTCATTTGGGGGGAAAAAAAAAGTAGGAAAGGTGGTCAGGAGTGGGGAAGGGTTCAAGGGTAAAGAGTCACTTCGTTTCTCATTGTAGACATTGGAGTGATTTGGGCAAAAAAACTGGGACATCTGGAGTTCAGAAGTCGAGGAAAATGGGGAAGAACCAGGAAGATGAATACATGATCATCAGCTACACAAAAGAACGGAGCAAAAAGAAGCCGGGATTTGGGCACAGGCGTCTGGCAAGGAGGCCGGCAGCAGGGCTAATGAAGCATTTGCGGCGTGGGACATTTGCCAACGCAACAAAGAAGATGTGCTTGGGCTCTGCAGATGTGCCAGGGCCCCCAGAGCAAAATAATGACATAATCACCATCAGTGTCACAGACCAGACTGTACACAAGGTGACAGGGGAGGGGAGGCCTGTAATGCGCACACAGGGAGGCCTCCCACGGCCCTCGACGGCTGCTGCCCTGAGGGTTGGGATGCAGGCAGGACTGCCCACCTAACGATGTCTGTCTAGATCTTAAATCCGAAGGTGAGGTTTGTGTCCATCTTTGGTGGGTGTTTTCTGTCCAACCCTAGTGAGGCAACAGAAATCCAAAAACAGCTTAAGCGAGATTTGAATTGAAGGGAGGGGCAAAAGGAAAAGAGGCAGCATAGAGTTATGTGAGTCAAACTCCCCCGTCTTCTGCTAGAAGAGCGCAAACTTCCAGGAACCCACGCCTAGCCACACAAGCCTAAGACAGAAATGCAATCATGGCCATCCATGTGGCACACTGCAAAGAAAATGCACAACATATTTTGGGGGGCCTGTTTTGGGGTTGGGCGGATACGAAGGAGCAGTCGATGGGCCATCTCAAAGTGAGCGCGAAAGCAACGTTAAGGCATGAGAAAGTCACCCCTGCTCATTTTCAACAAGGTCTCTCAGCAGGCCTTGTCACCTGCCAGTGGCTCTGGCTCAGTAAGGTGGGTGTGTTAGTACAGCTGTCTGGCTTTTAAGTGACTTTTGTCAGTTTGAAAGTGAAAGTCTGTTTGAGGAGCTGAAAGAACAATAGCTCAGAGCCCGGAAGAAGAGCTTGTAGCACAAAGAACTTGGCTACACTAGTGTCCCTTTTCATTGCTTCTCATGAAAGATTCATAAGAAGAACTTTAATTTTTTATGACCCGCTTTTTGGTATGACTATATTAGTTGTGTCAACTTCCATATACAGGTTCTCTTTAAATACCAAAAGGTCTGTTGTGAAATTGTTTTCAAAGAGCAAAGAGGGCAGAATCGATTCTGGCCATCCTGTCGGTCACTTCCTCCAAAAGAAACTGCTATAAGAGACGCAGAGATTGCCTTTAAATATGGTTCCCTTCAGCCTTGAAGTTGCCATGAACACTACAATGTAGTTATTTTAAACCTCTGCGATTTGCTAGTTCAACTGCTCCTCGGAAGAACGATTATATTTGTTTTTCTTGGCTTCACCCTATTTAACAGGAACAGTAGTATAATGATCATTAATAGACGGTTCTCTTTTCCCTACCCTTCTCAAATAGCTCTCTCGACATTGCATCTTTATTTTGTGTCTCAGCCGAAAATTGGGGGGTGTGGGGAGACAAAATGTGTTTGTTTCACGTCATCTTACAAGATAGAATTGAAGATTGGCTGAAGGCAGTCATTGAAGGAGAAACAATATTTTTAAACTAATTATCTACTTTCAAGTATTAAACTTGCATGCTTCATCAAAAGGAATGTTTGCAAAAAATCGTTTTGTTATAAATTAATATTGATGTCTTTAAGAGCAATAAGTGAATGGTCATTAGAATTTCTGCCCTGCACAAAGAACCAAACAGTTCAGGTTAAATACATTCCTGGGGTTGGGGGGTAAAAATGAAGAAATCTGATCTAAAATGTTATCTGACATGTGAAAAGGGATCACCAACTTCGAACAAGCTTTGGTTTGCTAAATGAATTTGTTTCATCTAGGCGAAATAAACAGGCTGTCTTTCAAAAGGTTGTTAGAACTTCTTCAGACATTTAATCCAGGATGGGCTGAACACAATGATAACATCCCACTGAAAGCTACAGCCGCCACCAGTGGCTCTCAGAAGAGAACTTGCTCTCTTTCTCCCATTGATAACCCTTTGTGGGATGAAGAAAAAGAAGCGAGGCAAGGAGAACTGAATATCAGACAATAGGCATCACTCCACACACTGTTTCTGAACTTTCCTCATCGCTGAAGGACAATTAATTATGAAGGCCTTAGGGGTAGGTCGAAGCAAGGGAAAACCCACCACTGTCCCAGCGCCACAGCCGCTACCTCTGTGTTTGCTAAATGCTTCGCCTGTTGGGGTACAGCCGCCAAGAGAGCCAATAGATCATTGGGGGGGGGGGTGCGGGAGGTGAGGGAGGAAAGCAAAGATTTTTTTGTGTGTGCGCCTGCCCTTGTATAATTCTATTCTCACTGTGAACTCATCCATACACAAAACACAAGGACGATTTTTTTTTTTTTAAAGAGAGAAAAGCCACAGGGTAGGTTACAGTCAGAAACGGCCTCTCAGTGGTGTGTTAAAAAGGATGGTCTTTTCACCAAATCATTTCACAGAGGCAAAACAGACAAACACAAAGAGTTGAGACTTTTTCTCCTACATTAAATGGAGTAACTGATAAGGTCAGACATATGATACCTAAAGACATGAATCTGTGAACTCTTGAAGTCAAAGGGCCTCTCTGTGCCGAGGAACAATCTTTCAAAGGAAATAGATCATAGAACTCCACTGAATCCCCTTTAAACTTTATGAAGCAGGAGGAGAAAAAGCTCTAAGTAGGGAAGCTTGACAGAAGAGCCTTGAACTATTTTCTGAAGGAAAGATGAGACCCTCCCTAGGCTGCCACAAAACATCTTTTTTTTTTCTAAAGGCTCCTCTGAACTTTGATATGTGCCAAGACACTGCTATTGAAAGCTGTATAATTATGTGATATAGCCACTGTAGAAAATGCTTTGTTCACCCCAACAAAGGACAATAAGCAAAGTAAAGCGACATTACACTGTATCTTTTTCTTTAAGAATGTTGAGAAAGGTCATGGAATGCTATAACTAATAAAGCTGTTGAGTAAGGAGGTTTTAAAGTTGATCTTACTGTGCTTGAATGTAACCCAATGACAAAAAAGACACAGGGAGCTAAAAATGCAATGACATTACCAAATAGATGATAAATCAATGAGCCCGCTTCATTATACTGATGAACACCTTGAATCCCAAAAGGACAGCGGTACAAAAATGAAGCCTCATACACGCACAGAATCCTACCTCCACTCCACCCCCTAGCCCTTCAACCCCACTTCCAACCTGGTGTCTTTACTGCATTCTCCTTCAAATTTCAGGCAATCATTCCGTAGAAGGACTATGTTTCCAGGCAGCCATGTGTGTACATATATTTAGCGAACATTCATTTGGTCTCTTAAAAGATCAATTTGGCTTGTCAACGGTAGGACTGGCAAGGGAAGAAATGGTAAGGGTTTCTTTTTCTCCTCACCACCCACCAAGAGTGTGTTATGCGATTATTTAAACGGCTCAGCAGCTTTGAGGCCAAAAGACTGCAACAGCAGTGAAAGGCTTTCACTCATGTGCCAGTTTTCCAAACGATCACTCATGTTTAAGTATCTATTTGGAGCAGGGGGAAGCGCTTCCTAAATCCACCTGTCCTCATTTTTCTTTAAAGAGATGACAATGCGAATAAAAGTCTTCCAGATATATTAAATCTTCTGAAATGTGGGTTCTGTTGAAAGTGGGAGTAGGTTGGGAAGGGGGTAGGTATGGGCAGAAAACATATTCAGCAAGCATGTATGTGTTTGTGTGTGCGGTGGGGGGAGGGTGATGCTTTTTTATTTTCTATTTCCAAGAGGAATATAAGAAAACACATTCAAAGGTGTGTGAAAGTACCCTTTTTCCCTGTCATGTGTCACCCAGAAAAATATCAAATCCATAGGCTCTAAGATGGAGCTGCTGCCCAGTGAGGTAATATTATTACTACCTTAGAAAATGGCATTCATAAGCCCACTAATCAGTGAATCAAGTTCTCCATTCAATTTATTTTGAAGCCTCCCATCCCTAAATCTCGGCCTCTAGTGAGGACAAGAGAGATTTGTCATTCTTACTGGAAACTTACACCCTGCTTACAGGTAAATGGCTAGCCACTAAGGGACCCAGGAGGGATGCGTGGCTTGCCATGATGTGGGAAACACTACCTCACGGTACCCAGGAATGAGAAGGAGAGCTCAGTGTGCCTAGATGAAGGAATCTGTCACATTCTTTTCTCAACTTACACTCAGGCCGTCCCAAACCCTCCGACCTTTGGATGATTCTGCCATTTTCAGCTGTACTATATAGACAGGCTAATCTAGGTAATACAGTCCAATCTAGGGTGCGTGCCTTTTGGCTCCTTACATTGTGCAATTAATCTTCGTGAGTTACACAAGTTAGTTGTCTCAGTAGAGGTCTTTGCAATACAGGTAAACCAGCCTCAGAAACTGACAGTGATCGTCATCTTCTTTTCCTGCCACAGTTGTGAGGAAAACAACAAAAGCAATAAAATCCAACTCATATGCCCCTAAAGTCCCAAGTATCAGTATGATTTAAAAACTGGGAAGGAATCCCAAACCTCCTTTTTGTGCCCATAAAAATTTTTTTGGAAGCTCTTCAAAGTGAAGGGAGAATGAAGCATAGAAATATATACCATCACACCTGGAAAGATAAATTTATTGTTGCCAATCTCATTAAATGTGAGGAGCAGGAGTGAAGGATACAGCCCGTAACTGCACACCACTCTCCTGCGTGCCTCACACACTCATGCGCAGAAGCAAGACACCCACCCGTGTGATATGGCCAAGCTTCCTCCCTTTAGTACAAACTAAAAGTGTATTTTGTATTTTTCCCCTTCGGTGTCTTCTTCCACATCCCTTGGGTCTTCTCAATCGCTCACCACCCCAAGTCTGCACACCATGCCAAGAATCCTGGCCATTGTGTAAACTGATACAAAAGGCAGAACAAGCTCTTCTGCCACTTAGAAGGTCCTGACTCATAAAGGCCAGGAAATGCAGGGTCTAGGAGAGGGGAGCGATGCAAGCCACTCCCTCTCTGCTGCTGATAAACCTTCCCCATCTGCTTTATTTTCCTTAGACCAGGGGTCAGCAGCCTCTCTAGCCTTGAGAGTCATCCGCAGCAGGGGCTCGACAGGGGTGGTGCTAAGCAGTGACAGAGGTGCCACCAGCAAGCTCATGATAGAGGCAGAGATGGAGTAGAAGACTGAGAAAAGACAAGGGGTAGGAAGAGAAAGAAGGAAGAACGAAGCGGTAGTGAAGACACGTCAAGCCCCCTTCTCTCTCCCTGGCTCCATCTGCCTGCGCCCAGTTAGAATAACTTGAAGAGTAGTAAAGCTTTGGGCAAACTGAAGTTTTTCTTGTTATTATATTGGTATCATTGTCATTATTATTACCCATGTTAAATAAGCCCTATATTGGTAAAACACTTAGAAGAGTCCCTAGAACATTGGTAAACAGTCAATAAATGTTAGCTATTTTATTGCTCACAACAACTGATTGAGAAATCTGGGAATGCAATCAATAAGGCATTTTATTATTTGACCGGCTACTACTAAGCTGGGTGACACGATTCCTTGGAATCGACTGGATCTTGGGGCATCGTGTAGACGTAGCTTCAAAGTCCCTCTACCATGTTTTAGCTCTGTTTAGAAATTTTCAAAAGAAACAACATGCATAGTTCTCCATTTTGCCATCCTCTTCACTTGCTCATACTTAAACTGTGGGTTCATTTTACTTGACCTTAAGAGGAGAAACTTAAATATAAAAGTAAAGCCGTGCACACAGTATCAGTGAAGGTATTCAGCTGAAGGTGCCGGATCTACTTTTGGCTCTCAGCCACGGCCCACACTAGCGAAACTACCGCGATAAGAACGGTGGCTTTTTAAGCATCTCACTTAAGCAGTGACCTCCATGCACAAAGGCATGGAAAAGAAGGGCTCACCTTATCTGAAACTTTTGTCAGTAAATGAGCCAGACGGAGAGGCTAAATGAAAAAACGATGTCATGATACTAGGATGACGTGTGCTGGTGGGTGCGTGTGTGCACGTGTGGATGTGCGAGCGTGTGAGTAGGGGGCAGGGCACACTCCATGGTCCTGCTTCTTTCTTCCCTCCTTTTCACTGAAGGAGGAATCAGACCCAGAATAGTCCAATAACTGTCCAAAGTCACATGAGAAGTGACAAAATTCCTGTCCAAGCCCCATACTCCTTGCAGTGAAGCAGTCTTAAAATAGACACTGCAGATAAAGGAGAGGTGGCCTGGCTAGAGGTGGATATGATTCACAGAGAAATATTAGATGTTAATCATATTAACGAGGATTTAGATGATGCTAAATGGAGCAGCTTGCCAGGTACCTCCTGATGCCAGTCGTCCCTTGTTTGTGTCATTTTGGTCCCTGGGCTGTGGGTAGGGGATTAAATTCCAACCAGGTAAGGTTTAAATAACCCTAAAAACCCTCGTGTGCACTTTTAAGGATTTGTCCTTTTGGGTATTTGATACAGCAAAAATGCAGAAGCCGTCTCATGAATCTTGGGCAATTCTTTTGTGAAGTTTGATGTATGCTGCCAAACAAATACTTATGTCATGATATAATGTAAATAATTCACCAGCACACCATAGAAATCTCTTAGCTTAAGGTTTAGGGCAACAGGCTTATCAGAAGGGCGAGGGAGAAATGACGCTCTTAATAAGATTTCTTTAAAATGGTTAGCCATAATCATATTCTTCAGCTTTAGAAGAAATCTGCTAGGGCTCTGTCATTAGAGTGAGCCAGTGCTCTGTTACAACTGAGACTTTAAAAACAGATTTTAAAATAGTGGAGCAGTACATGAAGAATTTCAATTTTAATGTATTTAGCAAAAAACAAAAAAACCCAAAAACACCTAAACTTAATTTATTATACAAGAAATATATTAATCTTAGAGAGCAAAGATAAATTAGTAGCTTACACTATAACCACTCAAACTTTCAAAGAAAAACCACGACTTCCCCATTGCTGAGCTTCCATATTCAGTTCTATATAAGCCACTATGACTTGTCTGCATTGCTACGAACTGTAGGGACAAGAGCTGAAAAAACAATGGGCAGGCAGGAAGAGTACTAGGGGTCACGCCCCTTAACTGACAGAGCTAGACCAAGGTGCCCTCTTTCCTTTGAAAATTGGAACTTCCTGGGTATTCCTGGATACCTAGCTACATGAAGAAAGCAAGAATATTAACATAAGGTCCAAGTGCACACAGATGTGGGAGAAAAAATTCCCACCTTCAAGGTGGCACAGCATCTAACCAAGATAATACAAGAAATGGACCAACTTTGTCAAGCCACAGCCCGTCTGCTCTTAGCATCAGGGAGTTCGGCCTGCAAAACTCTTGCCATATTCCCACCTCCAACTACTGTTGCCTCAGCCAGCAGGACTCAGCAAAATGCCTTTGTGAGTACTGGGAGATTTGCTAGTGTTGTCTCACAGAGAGTCATCATGTTGTGATGAAAACTGTTTGCTGAGGCACCACATTAGCCCATAAAGAAATGCCTTACTCATAGCCACACATCTTTCATTGTTGCATGGATATTGCTTTCCGGGAATTCTCTACGCTGCTTTGTGTGGATCTAGAATATACATGTCATAGATATATATAAGTGTGTATGAGATTGTTTGTACGAAGAGCAGCATGCTTGTGAAGGTACACCTAGGTGAAATAACCACATGAGTCTCTCCTCCAAAAAGAACAAAAACAGAAACAAAATCCAAAAAAAAAGATGTCAGTGGATCTCTTATGATATGTACTTAGTAAATTCTTATACCATTTCCTCCATAAAGAAAATAAATGTCAAAGTCAGAAACCATGGAATCTCTTCCCCATCAACGTTTTTAGACTTTTTAAGAAAACAACTTTGGTAGCTACCATTGCACATAGCACGTATCAGCTCACTGACATCTCAGAACCTAAATATGAAAAAGGCCTTTTCGAGTAGGGACCTCTTCCTTGGAAAATGAATCCCTCTGTCTTTGCTCCTTGCTGCCATTTTTCTTTGGATTCTACAGTTCCCTTTTCTGTGGCCAAATGAGTCTTCCACACCAGCTGGAAAACCAGGGAATGGGGAAAAATGGCAGTGGGTTAGAGCCTCATGATTCCAATGGGGACTACGGAAGCTCCTCATCGCAGCTTTACCTGTTACTCTATTGGGGGATGCTTATATGCGAAACCAACACAGAAACAGACTTGGGTACATTTCTAAAGAAAGTAAAGTTTTTAAAAAAGGAAAAGGGAGATGACCAAAAAATAAAGATTAGTTCCTACCTCAAAGTCATTTGCTTTATTGTAGTGCATGTTCAGAGCCCTGTACAGCTCACAGTCTCTGGTTATAGACAGCTCTTCAGTACTGGTGACCCCATCGTTGATGGCTTGACGTGCGTACTTCTCCATCTGAATGTAGTAAAACTCACGGAAATTGCTAAACCACTTGATGAGCTGAGAGGTAATGCATCTGTTGAACTGTTAAATTTAAATGTTGAAAAGGATAAGAACATTGCCATTTTCTTCATTGATTTTTTAAGTGTCTGAAGCATTTTTTAAAGTTCCTCTCTCTTCTTTACTTGGAAAGATACGTATTTAACTCCACCAAAATGGTGACAGGAGAGGCAAGAGGAGGAATATACTCACAAGAAATTATAAAAACCTGTCCGTAATGGAAATCATATCACAACCTCTACCTTTCAAGTGGAAAAGTCACGTTCTAAATCAGACTTTCCTTAAGCCGAACATCTTTATTTTTAACCATTGTTCTTCATCTTTCAGTAGAACAACTTGCATTTATATACTTCTTATGGACATTCATTGAAGTCATAGAATCCTGGGAAGTGTTCTTATTCCCAAGTACCGGAGGTGCTATGCCACATGACTCTACCACTAGTTTGATATACTTTTTTTTTTTAAATGAGGATTTGTATCTCCACATCACAGCCCCCTTCAATGCAGATAAATGGCCTTCCCATAAAATAGGAGGAGTTGGCCTTTGCTTATTTTTTTGGCAATGAGTGATTCCCATGCCCATACAACTATGATTCCACTTAATGTTTGCCCATGGCATTCATATCTGATGAGGTCTGGTCAGGCCCTGGTGCCTGTTCATCTGCTTCCTGCAGCCAGCATTGGATAAGACCCATGTCCCCGTCCTTCCCTTGGTATCTCTGCCATTTGGGAGGCGTGGTTAGGACACGGTACACAGATGGCATAGGCAGGACCTTTATTACATTTTTTTAAATGCCAAGTTACTATAACATGGTTAGGCCTCAAAACTTTGTTTACCAAGGTTTCCTGATGACGTTTGAAACAAAGATGCCTTCCCGGATGCACTGCAAATGATACCATCCTTACTGACAGTCCTCTGCTCACGTAAAGGACAGATGCGTCTCAACTTGCCAAGTCAAAACCAATAAATCCATAGCTCTATATCAGGCAAGCTGACAGACAACCCCCTGCCTTTTGTCATCACAGGCATCCCCTTCCCTGGGCCCCCAGAAAAAGATGTACATTCATCAAAAATCAACAAAGAGCACTTATCAAACCCTGGCCATGAGAATATCCAGACTCCAACAAGATGACAGCTAAAGTGTGTATTGGGGCTCTAATTACTACACAGAAAGTTGTTTCTATACCAGCAAAGATAATAAATGAATGAAAATTTATGGCAGAGAATGGAAGTCACAAGGAAACAGAAGCAGAGAGACTGGTGTTTCTCCCAAAAGGCCAACTTGCATCATAATTGCCATGGAGTTGCAAGGGCCCTTACAGATAATTGACCAGAAAATGATTAAGTCATCAGCAAATCGCTTCTGCTTGCAAGAGTTCAAACATGTACTTAACCTATCCAAGAATTATATTTTCACTCTGTGTGTCTGCTCTGTCTCTATTCAGCCTCGCGGGGAACCCGATTAAAAAGACAACTGAAGGACCCCCATTATCTGATCTTCTGGTTGCCGATTTCAATAGAACTTAAACCCATTACGATTTGCTGAACTTGGAGTTCTTTCCATTTTATCTCAGCAGTAAAATACACTGTCCAAATTTCCAGACACTGAGATAAGGACTACAGGCCCCCGTGACGGCTTACTGTTCCTTTTTAATTCTTTTAGAATAAGAAACAAAACATTACAAAATGATAGCAGGCTGTGCACTGGGGAATGAAAATTGCTTTGACATGGAGATTAGGCTTCTGCATTGTTACAAGACATTGTCTCATATGGACAAGAGTACTGTAGAGGAAAAAAATAGAAGGGTATTTTTTTTTTCTAGAATGGTCATGAATGACCTAATGGGGAGGACAAAAAAGTAAGTGCACTTGCCATTATTTACGAATGGGACATAAAGGGAGATTTAAAGCTTATTGTTGGAGAATGGAAATACCAGAGAGAAAGAATGGACAAAAACAACAGACTCCCCAAACATGAGACAAGCGAAATGACCAGCAGAACAGCCTGAAGAGCAGAGTTTCCCTGCACGAGAAGTCAACTAAAATTTGTTCAGTTTTAGTTGCTGGCTAAAAGCAAAAGCACGTCCCCTCTTTTCTAAATGTTCACGCTGGGGGAGAAAAAGTATTAAACTTTAAAGAGTTAATTTCCCTCATTCTGTAGTTGGCTTACAAGAAAAGGATCAATTGTTCTATAAAGGAAAGCTCTGTAGTGTGTTAATGTGTTACTGCAAAAACTAATCGCTACAATAAAGAGGCTGTGTTTCCACAGTGTACGAGTCTCTGTGACTTTGATTAATGCTTCCCACGGGACATCTCAGCCTCAATATGGGCTGAAGAAACTTCCTAAATATTCAATGAGCATGGTCAAAAGATGTATAAAACAAATCAATCTGACACCTTAATCTGGCTAGGCAGCAGTTGACTCAAGGGGTGGAGGGAATGAGATACATCATTTAACACTGCCGGCTTGAAAAGCTGTGAGCGTCTGTTCTTCAAAGCTAAAATGACACTGAATCTGTTGTACTTAGTGGTCTAAGAGTTATTAGTTTGTACATTAAAATCAGCACCCAGTAGTGAACGGGGAGCTGGTGCGGCCCATCGATCCCTGGCAGCTCTCTCACATTTGTCCACTTGTCCTTCTCAAAGGATTTGAAGCCCCGATGAGCTGAGCTTTTTGTCTGGCTAAATGTCATTATGAGGGAATTAAGTTGGGCTCTCTGTGAGAACACAGAACTTTGTTTAGATTCTTGATCTAGGAGTTAAACTAGGTCGGCCCTGGTTTCATCCTTATATACATCATCCCTGTAGAAGAACTCTTGCCATGCCAACATCTCTGAATTGTATGATTTCCCTCTACCTGTTTCATTCCAAGGTAATTGAAAAGCATTTACCTCTTACCCAAGTGGAAGTCATTTGTGGAGAGTTAAGCACTGTATCCATTCCTAAGGAGAAATACGAAGGAGTGGGCACCACCTTGGCCTGACTCACCTTCTAGAGCAAGTCAGAGGATTTACTCCATCTAGTTCTATCCTCCAAGTGTGGCTTTGATGGACAACTACGTTATACCATATTCAGCAAACAAGATATTTTCTGCTCATGCTTGTTCTCCTTTGTTTTTTTTTTTTTTTTTGCTTGCAAAACGAACTTTTGATCACTAATAAAACTTGAGGGCCAGGCATAGTGGCTCACGCCTGTAATCGCAGCACCTTCGGAGGTCGAGGCAGGCAGATCACTTGAGGTCAGGAGTTCAAGACCAGCCTGGCCAATGTGGCGAAACCCTGTGTCTACTAAAAAAATAGAAATATTAGCCGGGCGCAGTGGCATGTACCTATAATCCCAGTTACTTGGGAGGCTAAGGCAGGAAAATCGCTTGAACCCAGGAGGTGGAGGTTGCAGTGAGCTGAGATTGCACCACTGCACTCCAGCCTGGGTGACAAGAGCGAAATTCTGTCTCAAAAAAAAATAAAACACAAAAAAACCCCAAAAAAGCAACTGAATAAAATAACTTTATGATTTGAAAGAGTACATTTTATTAGAGTTAGGAATTTTCTCCTAGATGAATGTGGCCACTACCAAGTAGAGGCTCATGTCATTATGACAAGCACTACATGGTCTTGTTCCAGAAAAATGATGCAGGGTTTCATTTCTGAGAAGATCCTAAGTTCTCTTCCCCAATTTCTCTAGTGGTTTCTTGAATCCTGGCCAAAATAAAAATTTGGATTTATATTCACATATAAAGAAATATCTATTTCTCCCAGCCTTGCAAATAAATAAACACATTTGTCTATCTGTGTATCGATGTCTAGCTATAGATATGTGTGTATGTGTATATGTATATTGTGCACACATGCACACGCACATATATATGTGTGTGTATACATTGTCAATATTCAAATTAGAGATTATCCTTAATATTAAAGAAGTCCCAGAATGTTCTGCCATTGTTTTCTGAAAAATTTCTGGACCACCTTGCCTGGACTACCTTTCCCTTTCTATGCATGACTTTCTATTCTCATCTGTGTAAGCTTGAGGAATGCAAATTCATTTATTACTTATCAAAGAAAAAACATAAGAAAGTTAAAAATGTATAATTCCTTCCAAAAATAAGAGAAATGACCTTCAGTGATTTTCTGCTTTGCCTGATATGTCCTACTGTTTCCCCTCCATTAGAGTGGATAATTGATATGTAACCAGACTCACGTATCCTTTAACAGCCTTCTCTTTCAGTATGGATAAGGTATGGATAGAATCAACAATCTGAATATTAGTGCTTCTGAAAATAAAATAGTCACTCAGGTATTTCATTGTTATCTACACAGAGTCAGTGGTCATTTGCAAAGCTGACTTGCTAGAGGCATTCTAGAGGAATGGGAACAGTTTCTTGTTGGTTTCTATCGTGGTATTTATGAAGCTGCAGATCAATAATCTTCCCATTTTGCTTGCCACCACACAGCACACACATGCACGCATGCATGCACTCACACAAAAAACACGAATGTTTCTAATATTGACATCTACTGTTGAGTAGTGTTGTTGGCTCAGAATGGCTGCTGTTTCCCACCCTCCAGGTGGCTGTGTTTCCGTGGTGAGTAAGTGATACCTATGTGTGCACTTGGTAAAGTTCTTTGGCCTCCTTCTGGATGAAAAGTACTATACAAAGAATATAAGGTATTGTCATTATTATTTCACAACACTGCCAATCATTGCCCTAAAAGGAATGAGTAACACGGACATCTGCATACACAGACACACACACACACACACATATATGTGCACACAATAACCCTTTCCTCCCTGTCCTCCATGTCCCCTCTTAGAACTATAATGTTGGGAGGATTCCTGAAGACAAACTTTCCAAGATTCTACCAGACTCTAGAAGGTGGTCAGTCCTCAACCAGGTGACAAATTCCCTTCAATCTGTCTCTTCTAGATCATCCTCTGCAAAGCCCAAACCCTCTTCCTGGCATCTGTGTCACTCAGCCTTGTTCGTGCTTCCTTAGTACTAACGAGTCATTTACGTGATGGACTTTCCCTGCCTCCCCATCTTGCCCAGTTTGTTGGCACTGAACAAGGAGAAAAGAGGCCTTCCACTTGAGGAGCACAGCCAGGGAAGGAGAAAGATAAAAGGCTGAAGTTGATACACAATTCAAAAGCAAACAGGAGGGAAAACAGAACTTTTCTTATAAGGCCAAATAAAACATCAGTGAAGGAAACTGAAATGAGTTGGCCTGCAAAATGGGGCCAGTGAAGCCACTTGGGCATCAAGCAGAAAACAAGCTGCGTGCGGGGAGCGGTGGAAGAGCGAGCGTGTTTTGGCAGCTTGTGAGTTCTCCATGGCAGAAAGAAGAACTTGTACATATGGGGGTGGGCAGGGGAGGGGTGGGGAAAAAACACCCACCCCTAATAAACTAATCTCAGCTAATGTAGTGTTTATCAAGTTCCTGGGATAATGATACCATGTGTGTCATTATCATCATCAAAACCCAATCTATGTTTTAAAAAGTTACAGATGATTAACACAACATCAAGTTGATGCAAACAATTACTTAAAACCCACACACAGACACAGACACACACACACACACACACACACACTCGCATACACAGACACAGAGAACCAGGAGGTCCCAATATTCTGTAGAATGAGGGAGGCTGCAGCTGTAGGCCGACAGCTTTCATATCCTCATTTGAATAATGTGTCCTGAATCTGTCACTTTATTCATTCTCCTTATGCTCAGTGTACTCTACATCAACAACAAATTAAGTTGTAAATAAGAGACAATCATCACTTTTGTTTTTAAGCAGCTACTGCATAGAGAATTTCAATGTACGCTCCTTTTCGACAGGGGGAAAAAGAGGTGCTAGAGTTTGCTTTCATAAGCACAAATATGGGGAAACCAACAGAAACAAACACAGAAACAGTTTACTGTTGCTGAGAGGAGGGAAAAAAGCATTCTCTAAAGCGCATCCATCCATTACCAGCTGAAATTTCTTCAAAGAAGCTACTCAAACGTATAAAGACAGAGGCTAAGTTTTTCAGACCACACTGGAAACCCATGCAACTTCTTAACACTAGGCTTTCAGTCTTAATACACAAGTGGCATCTTTGCTTAACACACCTTTAGACAAAAGGACAAGTGCATTAAATCAATTATAACACAGGTGTAGGAATTAAACCGATTCCACATTCGTCTCCATTAACTTCTGGGAGTTCAAATTACTGCCACATGCACAGAAAATGAAACAATTAAGAATAAAAAATGTCCCTACCTTTACATCGGAGAAGTAGGTCTTCAGCATATTGGAGCTGGGATAACGGGTATAAAAAAACATGAGCTTTGCTTTTTTCAAGTGATTGGGTGACAATCCTTCCTGCATGTAGGATGCAATTGGTTAAGGAAAAAAAATACCATAAGCACAAGGACTCCCACCTCCCTCCCTCCAATCCCCACCTCCATAGAGTCTGGGGGTCCAGCAAGCTGCCGTGGGAGTGCTGCAAGGTATATGACACTGGCTGTGGCATCCATTGCTAACTCTCTGGCATTTGCTCAGTGACCGTCACCTATCAGAGGTTGTCAAATGCAATGGTGAGGATGCACAATTGAGTTGCAGAATCTTGGCTACTTTGGGGTGAGGATGGCAAAGCATTTCTCTTGCTTTAGGTTGGTAGGCTATCTATACGTTCACTTGTTGCTAAGGAGACAAACGCACCCAGCATGTACTGCACAACTCTTGTCATAAGAGGTTTTTTTTCTTCCTTGCAATTACAGTTCTGTTTGTTCTTCTCTCCACACTCTGCAGCTTAGAGCATATTATTCTGCTAATGTACATGAAAACATAAAATGTATTATTTTTGAACACTGTTATGCAAGTTTCACATTTTACCTTTTAGTGTTAATCTAATGGAGCATCTTGACTCACTTGCTTTTTATCTTATTATATCCTTTTAATTGTTTCCTTTTAAATAATAGCTAAAACTTGGGGAAGAGTAGTTTTGGCATGGAGAGAACAAGGAGGGGGCTGTCTCTTTTGTGAAAGCAACGGTCCAAAACCAAATACAATTTGCCTGTCTTGGATTCATAGTTAACTCCTTTGAGAGTGACACAGTAGTTGGGGCTAACAAATCAATACATGTGGGTTAGCAGATCAATAAATGGCCACTTACCCAAAATAAGAAGGCCTATTTATCTGGAAACATCATTACCTTTTAGATCTGTAAACAGCAGCAACTAAAACAGTTCCCAAGAGAATGTGAGGCTAACCATAACAATCCAGGCTTCCTGATTCTCCCCCAGATTCTTGGCACTCCTCAGCAGACTCAGAGCTGGGATGGCTCTGGTCACATCTGTGCCGCAGCCTGGCCCTGCCATTTCCTCAGCAAATTAATGGCTTTATAATTTATCAGAAATGAAGATGCACGTGGAGAAAATCAATGTGGTCCCCCACAAGGTCAATTAAGGGTCCTTCCTAGAAGCTTCTCTAAGGATTTTCTCTTAAAAGAGTGTCTGGGAAAATAAGAAAAAAAGAAAAGAAAAGAAAATGTGCATGTGTGTGCAAACATACACACACACACACACACACACACAAAACTACCCAACAAAAATTTCACACCTTAGGCAGAAATGTCAAATAAACCCAGATATTTAGGAAAGGTAAAGATTTCCAAATGACATTCATCAAGTCTAGCATGACTAATCTTAAGAATAGAGGGAAACCAGAAAGTTACTGGAGAAGCATAATCAAATTAATATGGATAAGCTCTTGACTACTTATAACAGGGTGTTTAACCAAATATTCTGCTGAGAATTTGTTCAATTAACATTCCCTTTAATATCCCATGCAATTTTAAAAAGATCACCTTGGTCTGTAAATAGAAAAGTTAAATAGTGCAAGTTTTTTTTTTTTTTTAGTTAAATTGAAAATAAACCCTAAAGAAAGAAATTTTGATTTTATATCTGTAAGCCAAAGCAGCTTAACTGAACTTGTGTTTTTGTTTGAGATCCTTAATGATTACAAAGACGATAATTTATGACTGACATACTTCTTGTGCCAAGGAGAGGGCTGAAAGGCCCTCCAGTAACCTCCATTAGACTGATAGAGAAGACTAAAGGAGCCCAGCACACTTCAGGACCATCTGTCCAAATGGATAAGTGAAATAATAGTTGCAAGCTGTCTCCTACTGCCTTGTGATAAGAGTTTTAGGCAAGTCCAAACTTTGACAGGCACTTTCAGATCTGAGTTCTAATCTTTTCTTTCAGATGGCTACATTCAAACGACGTCATACATTTAATTATAAGTCCCAGATCTTTTAAAATTTGGTCTTATACAAAATACAGAGTGTTTTTCTGTGTTTCTTAGCTGAGCACTGAGCTACCAAAACTTCCTGAAGCTTTCAATACATCTAAATTATGCTAAGATGTTTTCATTCTTTTTATCTAAAAACAGTAAAATATGCATTTTATTTTGATCAGTATTTAGAGGCTTTTTATCTTATAAAAAATTATTCTGATTTGGACTTCTCAAGTTCATTTTTGCTTTAAAATGTTTCCTGTTGGTAATACTCGGAATTGATCAGTTGAAACGGAACAGAGAATTTCTCTCTTGCTTATTGTGTAATTAAGATAAAATCCCATAAAATATATGTTTCTAATAAACTATTAAAAATAACTAATGAAACATTTAAAAGGCAACAGTTAGATAATCCTTTTTTTTCTCCTCAAAATAAATCTGAACTGACCAATTGGTTAATTTCCCTTTTAAGTGCTTGTGCTGAAAAGCAACTGTTCTTCCAAGAAAGCACTAGCTGTTTCCAGGATACTTACACACGCACAATGACTCATGATGGAATAGATTCAGTAAACATACAGCTGTACTGAACACGAGCTAAGCTCCATTCAAGGCCAGGAAAGAAAATGAGCACAAATAAATATTAAGGAGGTAAAGGGGGGTGGGGTGAGGGGGGATGGAACGCAAACAAGATCTGTCCAGGCAGCTCATGTGGCTGTGCCTCAATTCTCTTAGCTATAGCTTTGTGAAGACAGATGACATTCAATTCTATGTGTAATGCAAAATAGACAATAACTGCTGAAACTTGAGACAGCTGCCAGGTGTAAAAAAAAAAAAAAAAGAAAAGAAAAAAGGAAAAAAAAGAAAAGATGATAAATCCATAAATTAATGAAAGACATCTGCTCGGAAATATAAAAGATCAGAGAAGCAGGGTACTGCAGCTGAACCTAAAGCAGTGTTCAGACAACCTGAGAATCTAAGTGTTGTCTGTTTACCAAGTACAATATAACCTTACCTAAACAGCAGCCACGGGAGGAACAGCGGAGGCAGCAAAAAAGCAAGTGGGAGAATAATAGGCTGTGAAGGCGGAGGAAGAAAATTCCTTTTTTCCAGCTAAACTCTGGATTGTAGCTAGAGAGTGTACGTGCTGCAGTTCCAAGCAAATGGGTTGAGACTACTCACTTACATTTTGTAAACATTTGAAACCTAAAGAATTTGAGTTCTGCCTTATTCCCTAATTGGCTAAGTTTCTAAGAGGATTCCCCCTCTTAGAAATTAAAATGGGGAAAAAAGATCTAAACTCTCTCACATAGTGAGTGATAGAGCAAGTTGTTATTCCAGTAGGAAGTCCAACACGATCGGAGGGATGCGTGGTGTATGGAAAATATTTTTTAAAATTTACTTATTTGATAATATTTTTCAGGGGAGGGGGTCAGTTGAGGAGCCCAGAGTCTTTTAGTCTTTAATCTACATGTTTCACTAATATAAGTACCATAGCCCCCACAAGACTTCTACAAATGTTTAAGATCTATTTCTGTGGATTGCTTCAAATTTTAGAAATTCATTTCTATCCATGTTTCCTGGTTGGATTTTAATTTCAAATGACTAAACTATTTTCCTTTCTAAACTCAAGCCTTCTTAATAATCTTCCTAAAAGTTGAGTAGAAAAAGCCAGCTGTTTCAGAAAACAGGGTTAATTTCTTTACCTGCACATCTTAAGGGCTTATACTACTCCTCTTGTGCTTTAACTGGGTGCATGCAAATGTTTGGGGCCTAAACAAGGCTATTTTTCTTGAGATGCAAAGAGGATGAATGACAAGGAACATCATGAAGAAAAGCAATTGGCTGACTGTTTCTTTTGGAATTTGAATAAAACTTAATATTTGATTAAACAGATTCATTTGCAAAGATACTGAACACATTTTTAAAATCCAAGACATAAGCCCTTGGAGCAGGTGCACTGACATTCAGTTTAACTTGCACACATTCACTATGTCCCTTCTACTAGATGGGATAATGACATTGTGTGTTCTATCCTATAGAAGATGTATGTTTAATGTGGTGAACGTCGAATGGATTGATCTGATAAGCTGGTGTTCTTAATAGTTCTTATCTTGGCTACTTTGTTCAAAAAACAGATGGTACTTTTTGGAGTGGGAAAGAATTGTTCCTGAAGAATTAAATTATGTATAACAGTTTGGAAAGCCACGAACTAAAAATAAAAACATAATAACAGCAATCACAGTGGTACCATTTCATCGCATTTCTGCTCATTTCTATCGATCTTTTCAAGGAGTAACTGTACAACAAGTTCATGTATGGCCCTGTATTCCTAAAATTGAAGTAACACTGACTCGCTGTGATTCCCAGAGATTTCTTCAAAGTAAAAGCTTGAGAACTTTGCCTACACACTATCAGG
Source organism: Aotus nancymaae (assembly GCF_030222135.1). NCBI lineage: Eukaryota > Metazoa > Chordata > Mammalia > Primates > Aotidae > Aotus > Aotus nancymaae. Next base: position 2,472,777 of record NW_026988445.1, on the reverse strand, counting down.
TACATCAAGGGAAGAACTCATTGCCATATAGAAGGAGAGACAGGAGAAAAGTGGGCCCAATCTCCCTACAAACAAACAGATCCTCACTGGTTTCAGAATTGTGGAAACTATAGAAAAGGTTGTTTGCCTACCTTACTCTTCCTGAGAAATAATATATCAATGAGATAAATGGTTAAAAGTGCAATGTGTTAATAATGGAGGTGGGAAAAAGAACAGGAGCATACACAAAAGGCCAAAAGGTGGAAAATGTAATCACTAATTGGCACGAGAGGTCGAAATTATTTAGCTATATGAAAAAAACAATTCTGAGTGTGAGCAACTAACATTTCATATGAACATGGGTGTTTCCCAACAGAATCACCGCTCAACAGAAACATATGCTGGTAGGAGAAAGGAGAAGTCATTCCTCTGAAGAAGTAGCAACTATATTTTCTTTAAAGCCTTTGATATGTATTGAAATAAAAGGAACTACTTTCAATTCAAATCCTCAGAATTCCTCAGGGGATTTGGAGGGGCTGAGACAATGAACATAGGCAACACTTAAAGCAATCTAAAAGATTTTTTTCCTAGAAAACCAAACTTCAAAAACAAAAAGCACAACCGTACTTATAATGATCTGGTTATAATGAAAAGTCTGATTTTTTAAAAAAGTCATTAACTGGCATCTTGAACGAAAGAGATTAGTATGGACTTATAGGGGTTTTGAAACTTGGCTTTAAATCTTTAAATATTCATCAAAATTGGCATGCATGTCACTTTACTGTGTGTGTGTGTGTGTGTGTGTGTGAGAGAGAGAGAGAGAGAGAGAGAGAGAGGGAATCCACTATCAGTACTACTTGCTTCAAAATAAAGTTAAGAGATCTCTAGGGTTCAACAGCATCTTATCCTTAGACATTAGCCTTACATGAACCTCTGAAGATGCTCTTTCTGCAAAGGGTACAAAAGCCATTCAAGCCATTGCGTCTTCTTACTTTGCCTTTCTCATCACCAGGAGCAATATTCCAATCATTTTGACCAATATTTACTGCCTGCTTATAATGTGTAAGGCATGGTGTTTGGTGCAGCTTGATTCATGGCTAGTGGATTGAATTTTATATCTTCCAAAGGTCGAAGTTAAATCAACAACCACGCTAAAACTTCCTTTCTATTTTTGTATAGAAATCTCCCACATCTTTCTCTTCCCTTTCTCTTACAATGATATTCTCTTCTTGCTCAGTATAAAAGAGACTCCATGTTCAACTGCTCAAGCGGGTCTCATGATTACGGCCCTAGTAGTTCACCTTATCAGAAATATATACTGCTATCCTGAGAGTTGGCTTGAAGTATGACTGCCACTAACCAGGAAAACATATTTTCACCATAGCTGGGACTTTGCACTTATGTGACAGACTCTGGAGTGGGCTTAGATATGAAAATGTCAATCTCTAGTCATCAAGACAATTGCTCAAAATCCTAAATTTAGTCACAGCCAACTTGATTGCTAAATTTTATATCCATCTGGTTATTTATTATATAAGAAACTTGCCTCCACCTGCCCCCAAATGCTACTATTCTATTACCCCCAAAAGACCAACGACCACAAAATTTTAAAAAATTTACAGAAAGAACCGATAAAGAGAAAAAAAAATCTTCAATTAAAAATAGCTGAAGTTCAGGAGAGGCCTAATAAAAAAAATAACTGTCATCTCTATATAGAAGTCAGTTTCAGAATTTAAAAAAAATCATAAAAAGAGCCATTTTTAAGTCGAATACAGCTGAGTTTTATATTTAATTGTGCTCTTTCGCTTTCCAAAATAATTTGCTTTGTGTATGTTAGGACAAAAGATTTCTGTGTATGGCTGAACAGAGGTTAATCATGCATAGAGGCAGCTGCACCAGACCCAAAGAACAGACCTTGGGTGAACGAGAGAGGCTGATGCTGTCTGAATAAATCAGTACCTGTGTATTTCCTTAAAAAAAAAAAAACCACACACGCACACAAACACAAGTGTCACTTAAAGATTAAAGAGAGAATCTAACTCCCCACCCACATCCATTTTTCTTCCTCCTCAACCTCCCACCTATAAAGTGCTCCTCCTAAGATTTCATCCAGACTTCTTTAAATGGACCAGAAGCCTTGCACATGGTTTACACGGAGCATTCTTCTTATGGGATCTTAGGGATCTGAAAACTGACTTTTCTCCTTATTCTGTTATAAAACTTACCCTCTTTAAAAAATATTTGAGAGAATTCAATCAATATTTACATTGAGATTGTTTTCCCATCTCTGAATCTACTTTTTTTTTTTTTTAAGAGATAGGGATAAGAGGATAATACAGGAAGAATAGCAGAAAAAAGACTGCTGAGAAAGCACATATTAAATAGGAGCTCCTTGAGGCAATGAACAACTTGTGGAAGCTGCAAAGACATTGGTTTAGTTTTAAGCTTTTCTACAATCAGGTACGCCACATGCATGCTGATAAAAGCCTATTCCTTTGAATAATAGGAGAGGTTGCCTTAGGAAGATACGAATCTGCATTACTCTAGATATTGTGTAAACCTAACCTTTTGGGAAACATTTTTTGGTTTTGGTTTTGGTTTTTCCTCGAGGGAAAAATAAAAGGATATTGCACTTCCCGAATAAGGTGAGATTTCAGACATATCTTGAAGATCGCCGCACTCGGACTTTATGAGTGACAAGGAGAGCCCTTCGGCGGTGCTGGGCGGGTGTGCTGGTGAACAAGGGTGGTGGCTCAGGTGGTGAGATGACATCTTGGTCCTCAGACTCGTGGTATCCCTAGTTAAGTCTAAGGATTCAGGAGAGGCTCTGTCTTTTCCAGAGAAGGAGCCAGAGGGAGCACCTAATGGGCTCTGAAATGGATAGGCCATCAAGGGAAGGGGGAAGGGGTGGCGGAAGGTGGACGTGGTGAAACCTGTGGTGGCAGAGAGAGGCGACTGGTGCAGAGGCTGGTGGTGGCCGCCAGCAGCAGGGCCGGAGGCAGACTGGTCAGAGGAGTTTTTGCGGACAACCAGGGGCAGTGCTTCCGTCTGGTCAGTGGAACTGGCCATCTGCACATTGCCAAAGGTGTCCAGGGGGTTCGGAATGATGACGTCGCCAAAGCACTGCAGGCGCTGGTTGGCAGTGTGGAAATTATGGTTTTCCCCATTGACTGCAAATCTGGCCTGGGGGATCTGGAGAGGTGGGAAGACCTGAGGAACCTGGCGGGAGGGCTTGGCCGAGAAGACTTTGACCACAGTGTCCACAACTTGCGACATGGCAGTGTTCAGTTCCTGTTTCAAGGTCTCAGCCAAATGTTTGCCTTCCGGTTGTAAGGAGTTTGGCCCGTGGTCTCTTTCTTTGTTGCTGCCTTCTCGCTTCGGCTTGTTTTCAGCCATTTCCTGCTCTCTGATCAGGGCTCGAGCTCGGTCAATAAACTGTCCTGGGTCTAGCTCGCACATCTCATTATCTGACCTTCCGACAGAGTCCTGGGCCCTGGCATCCAGGATCTCCGAGCGCATGCTGTCTTCAGACAGGTTACCATCTTCATCATTTTCCGAATCAGTGCTGTCATAGATTTGGTAGAACTTTTCCTGCAGCTGGCGCAGCTGTTTCTGCATGTCCTCCAGCTGCTGTTTCAGCTGTCGGCGCTCCTCTCGCTTCTGTTCTTTTCGGGCTGAAACCAGCTGCTGGAAACTCTGTTGCTGCTGCTGGGGAAGCTTTTGCTTGCGTTTGTTTTCTCTGTAACTTTCTCGGGGACTCACAGACTGCGGGGCCATCTCTCTTTCATTTTCATTGCCCCTTAATGCCACACTGGGGGAATGGCTCATACCCCGAATTATATTCTCAACCCGGGCGCGCTTTGCTCTCAGGTGCTCATCACATAAGCGATCCATATCAAACTGGCTCATAGTAGGCCTGCCAAAAGGGGAAAGACACTCTGGGGGGCTGTCTCTTGAAGAGTTGCTGCATATATCCTCCTGATGTACTTCGGAGCCTGTACTAGAGAGACCGCTGGCTTGGAAACTGGGCTCCGTGCCACCATTTTTGTTCATGTTATTTTTCAACAGCTGGGAAATTATGGTTGCTCCTGGAAAAGGCATCATGGCATCTTCATACGAGTTCGCCCTCTTCAGCAGCTTGCGGAGTACATTTGACTTTTCCCCATCTGCATGCTGCACCACTGAATACTCAACATCCTGCTCAGAACCTTGGGGATTCATGGCACTAAAAAACGTTGCTCTTGCCTTAGCAAAAAATGCAGATGCTGTCCCTACCGTCCTTTTCACTCCAATGTCAACTCTTCTCCTCTTGGTTTGCCGGCTTAAGAGGGCTGTGCTGTCATGGTCAGGCATCACTGGACGGTTATTGTGCCATCTTCAAAAGCTCGTCAGCTGGGCACAGCTCAAGAATCCCGGGACCCTGGCCAACAGAACAAAAGGACTGATGAATCATTTTCTTTAAATTTCTCCAAATTTCCTGACCTCAATCCTGAATCAAATACAAAATGCATAGGCTCTGGGATTTATGGCACATTACAATTATTGCAATTTATTATGCACTCTGCTTGAAATGAAACATTTTTAAATATTTCTGCTCCACTGGTTTAAGATGGATTAAGATTAAAAAAAAAAAAGCAAAAACTGCTTAAGCACCAGTAATATGATTCTCTTTCACAAATGCCTAAAATGATACTGTTTATCTTCAGAAGAAACAGTAGATTATAAGAACACAGCCTCTGACAACCAATTGATTAAATTTTGGGCATTGAGATTCATATTATAAGGAAGATGAAAGTGCTCTATACTTAATAAATAAGGTTAAATTTTGAGGCTGTGTGAAATTTGCATGAAAAATTTCATTTCTGCATTACAATTATTGTGGTTTTAATGCTATTAAGGGAAAAAGACTCTAAAATAAATGCAAAAATATGATTGACACCTTTTATTCTTGAATTTTAAAATATTTTTGGCATATCTAAAATGGGAAAGGGAACACTCTCATCAGTAGCATCTTTCAAATATAGATGGTCAATTTAGCATTGAAATAAATGTACAATGTCCATTTTAAAAGTCTGCTTATTTAACTTAGCTGTGCATTTTTATTTGTAAAATCAAATGTGAAGATGGTATCTGTTGATACATCTTAATATAACTATAAGAATATTTATATATTTTTATAATGTCCTTTTTTGACAAATTATTACAAAGTTGGTTCACTGCAAAACAAGGATGTTATCACATTTTAGAAATCAATATGAGGAAGAATAAATTATTGACCAAGACAAAGATAAATATATCTTCAGGACCAGTTTCCTTCTGTTTAAATCTGCCAAAATAATATGTCAAATGCCCAAAGAAACTCTTTAATATACATGATTTGTGAATCTTATTTCCTGTGCCAAATTAAAGGAGGAAAAAAAAAAAACCCAGAAAAAATACTGAAAAGAACATATATAAAGAAGAAAGAAAATAATGTCCATCAAATGTGTGAGAAAGGAAAATACCTTCTTTGTATATGAACTTCCATTGTTTCTTGGAAACACAATATAAAAAGAGAACATCCTTCTTTGCATTTCACAAAAGGCACTTGACATATTGTGTAACTTATTAACTAGGGAGGCTAATCCCAAATTTTGTAGACATATAAGATGTCACCTTTCTGTTTATAATTAACATTTTATGAGGAAAATGAAAATATTTTTTTCACGTCGGGTTTATCTAATATTAAACTTCACGTTTGCTTAACAGAGCACATCTTCACAATAACAGGGTCCATTGCCAAAGGCAGCGTGCAGAGTGTCTGGAACGGCTCCCATCTCTTTCGGTTCACCTGTAAAAACATCTACGTGCTCCCTAGGACTGCATCTGTGGCTAGTTTTAAAGAATGACTATCCATGCAAATAGGCATAATTTCAGCATGAAATAACCTGTAAAAATCAAGAAAATGCTCAATGCTTAGATGGCAACAATATGTATATTTTTTGAAGCGACAGTGATTTCATCATGCAATCTTTGCTCCTGGTTTCTATAGAAAGATAAAACATTTTAAAAGAGCCTGCTTTAGGGTATCATGAAAGAAGATGATGCCTCTTTATATATGTTTTTTGTATGCTTGGGCATGAAATACTTTTTGCATGCTTCAGGATAAAATTTCCTGAACTTGGAATGGAGATGGAGTTCTTAGTAACTCAACATTGGGTTCAAAATTGAATTCAGAATGATTGAGACCCCTTCAAACACTAATAATAAATTGGTTTCAGGAATACAAAAATGCAGTGACAAATACTACACAAACACGTTAGATCTGATAAATCAGGTTAGCTGCCAGATGACAGAAAGAACAAGGAGAGGCTGAGACAAGAAAAAGGATGAATTATTTCAAAGCTCTGTTAATCACAGAAACACTTGCATGGGGGGTGGTTACAAGGAAGACTTTGTGTGTGTGTATATCAGCTTCCCCAAAATAGTTTATTGCCCGTATTTTAAAATTTTACATCTTTTCTATTTGTATGCAAATCCTTTTCTCTTTACTGTCACCTGCAAAGCACATGGATCTCCAATCAAAATGTCGAACAAACTTCCTGCACTATTTTTTTTCCTCCCTGTTCACCTTAACACCCAAACTGGACTTTCCTCCTGACATCCTTGCTATGGGAAGAACACCTCTGCCACAGAGACTTGGAAAGGACATACTGGTGTCACTGATGAGCACAAGGTCATCCCCAGGCATCCTTCCTTTTCCAACTGCCATTTACCTCTGCGTCAACTGCACTTCCTCTCATCCAGCCTAGGTATCAACAGCTGCATCCCTGCACCATGCTGGAGCCAAGAGGAGGGCTGTGCTCTTCCTAAGGTGGAAAGAAATGCTTGTGGGGTCTGTTAAGAACAAGATATAACTCCTATGATAGTCACCAAGCTAAACTAATTTTTAGAATTCTATTTCAGTCAACACTTTTAGATTAAATAACAATTTGTATCTGTCTTGGGCTGAAAGAATTTAAATACTTTTAGGTCTTGTAAAATGTCCAGCTGAAACATAACAAATAGGACAAAACAAGTGGGAAAAATAAGATAAATGATCTAATCCAGCAAGACAAGGCATTATATTAATAGGCACAAATAAATATCTCTCTCCATATAGCTTAGACCTAAATTTGGAAATAAAGGTAGAGTGGTAGCACACACTGGGACCATAGCCCATGGAGGCCATAGGCGTGATTAAATAATAATAACCAGTTGACACAGCACTTTATTGGTGTCACATTTCATAAACTAGACATATATATACGTAAATATATTTACCACATAAGAAAATGCACGGTTACGTTACCATAATATAAATTAAATATCTTAAAAACATTTTCCAAGTGCTTCCATGATATTCCAGTTCAGAACTTAAAGGAAGCCATGGAATGACTTTATCATTGATATTTTAAAAATTCCTTTATTTCTCAAGGTATATATTAAGACATCATGTTTTACCTGAAATTATTATTAATGCATATATTTGCATTTTAACATTAATTTTGAGTTTCGCCAGGCAATACGATGCTTTTGATCAGCACTGGTAGATGTCCAAATCAGTGAGGATGCAGAAAAATACTGATGGAGAATTTGAACCCAAATGTATTATTGATCAGATACACTTACTCTATTCCTGCAAACCCCTCTTTAATTAATGTGAAAGTCTATATAGATTTTTCATCATTAAATATTTTGTTGCATCACTTGGCATAGAACCTACACAAGTGCTTTGGTAATTCTTATACAATGCATATCTTAACATAGCAGATTCCTCCCAGAAAAAGGTATTATAAGAACAAACATCCAGGTATAATCAAAACAGGTTTTAATTACTCCAAAACAGTCTCTTTAATACCTGAATTATCTGACATTCTTTTTAACGTGGAAAATTCTAAGGAAACTGACGACTTCAGGTTAGGAGGAAAGAATTTTCAGTAAAGAATTTCAAAAAACACTGCACCGTGAAGTATAAAGTGGTTAAGTGCTCTACTTTAATAGAGAAGTTATTTCGGGGAGGAGGATTCAACTTTTACTGCATCTATCTGGAGTCCAGATTCTGGACAAAGAAGTGTTTCATTATGGTAATTATCCAGATAGTTCAGACAAATCTTTTATGAGACAGGGAGAGTGTAGGGTTGGCATGGTTTCCTGCTTGGATTATTTAGATGATCTGTCTTTGTTGATAAAATTATTTGAAGAAATTGTGCAAGCCTACACTTGACTTCTTTTAGACAATCATCTTTGGATGGGATTCTGATCTACTTGGGTCAACCTGCTTATAAAATTTCAAATAGAGTATCCTTAACAAAGAATATTTCAGATCAATCTGGATATTAGTGATTTAAAGGGGAAAAATCAGATGACCTGATTCAAGTACCCCCTGAATCATCAAATTGTCCCCTTCACTACATTCAAGAATTTATTTCTGCTAATTAGCAACTTTTCCTTCAGAGATATTGGAGATATTTCTCTTCCCTATCAGGTTAAGAAAGTCTTTGATGTTTATTTTGAAGAACTCACTTGACATAAGTTAATATCTAAATTAACTATGACTGTATTATCAGGTTTTAAAATTTCCTGTCATAGTAGAGTTTTCAAATCATTTAAGATTTCATTTAAGATTCTCCCATCCTATCAAAAATTCCATACATTTTTCACCTGCAAAATGAACACAGAACATTTTCTAAGACATGCCTAAAATATTAATTTCTACTTGTTTAAAAAGTAACAATTTATCAAATTGGTAAATAAGAGACAGAAATAATTTTAAGAAAAAATGCTTTTTTCTTTTTGCAGAAAATTGAACTCTCTAAATGTCCTTTGAGAATGCACAGGCAATAAGATCTGAGAAATTCTTATGTGTATGTCCTTTCCAAGTTGTATATGTACTTAATTAAAATACTATAATAATACATTATGCACAATCCATTTTCATATTATAGTATCAGTAACATTTTACAATTTCTTTTGTTAATCTTAAACCTAAAACTTCTTATATTAACATTGCAAATTCAAGACAATCCCTAACATGATATAAGACATTCATGAAAAGAGGCCTGAGTTTTAAACAAATAAAGAGGAAGTCTGGCAACTTATAGAATAAGCCAGCTTAGGTTTTAAGATAGCATGTGCTGCTTATAGAGGAATGATGCTGGGAAATGAATAAAGTGAGAACAAAGATGCATGTTATGTATGCATGACTTTTTTTTCCCACAAGGTGGTGATTAAACTAAATAGAATTCTGCATAATGGACACATAAAATATCAATAAGTGCCATGCACAGATAACCCCTATTAAAAATAAAGCAAATGAACATAGCCATAGATGACATTTTAATTACCAAAGAACTTCAAAAGCGTCCAAGGAAAGTATTGGGTATGTGTGTGTGTGTGTGGGGAGGGGGCGGGGAAGGCATTAATGTTGAAGTCTACAGAATAAATGACATATACGATCTCATTTTCATGGAAAAAATAACCACCCAAACAACAAAATCAACCACCAGAAACCATTCGCCATCTAACCTATTCCTGTGCAACTCAGTCTACAGAAGTAGCCTGTTTAAAGATAATTTTAAAAGGTCAGGTTTAAAGAAGCCAGATAGAGTGCTTACACTGAATTCCCAACAACCTCCCTTACACATCAAGCCACAGTCCTTAACTTCATCTGTTTCACTATGATATAAACATGTCCATGTTGTAACCCATGGACAAGTTAACACGAATACTCTCGTTTTCCTTCCTCAACACAAACAGCCCATTTCATTTTGGAAACAGAAGTTCTTGCAAGAAACTCTCTATAGAACTGACTTCCCTCATCTTGCATCAGAACAGAAAAGCACAGTTACCTTCTCATGTACTTGAGATTTTCTTTCTCCATCAAATTCATGTCCAGGACATTTGGCACATGTCTGGGACAATGACAGGCTCATTCTACTTTATGAGATTATTTAACATATGACTTGAAAGAGTTTATGCACATACCTATTCTTTCTGGGCAAGGAGAGAGCATGCTTTAAAAGATAAGCTTTAACAACAGTAACACTTTCAAACTGACTTTGGAATTCTTGGCACTTACACACCACTCTTGCTATCCAAACCATACACACACACACACACACACACACACACACACACACACACACAAAGGACAGCTCTCTCTGCCAAGCACAGACCTGGGAGATAGGCATAAACTGGTAGGAAGCAAAGAAAAAGTCAGTCTCCCTCCCCCTCCACCTGCTGCCTAAAGTGGGGGTGCTTTGGGCTGACTGGCAGACAGAAGCCTGGGACACAGCCTCAGCAGTAGTCTGCCAATATCCTTAAGAAAAATAAACAAACACATACCAACTTGCCCTCAGCCCCCACCCCAAGAACTCACATGGCAGGGCTCAAAACAACAACAGCCCAATTCCCATTAGCCCAGACAATCCTATTAACCAGGACAACCATAAATTCATAAACCTCTACAACCCTCGAGCAAGCATTGTGGTCTAGAAATGTACAGACACACACAGACACAGAGGAAATTTGCACCTGTCTTTCTTGACACAACACACCTGTCAGGCCCTGCCCATGCGAACTCTGCTAACAGATTTCTGCCTACCTAGTTTAGGAAAGGAAATGAGTTAAAAAAAATAATAAGGGAGGGCATGAGTGGAAAAGAGAACAGGAGAAGGGACTCTTCTAGCCTTGACTTTGAGAAGAGGCCACCCTGTGCTTGCTCTGTTTTCATAAGCTCAAGGAGACAGCACAGACCTTCTCGGAAAAATAAAAACAAGCAGGTGAGTTCCCAGCCTTCCCCCAGGCAGAGTAACCTTCTGGGTTGCCAAGAACAGCAGTTTCACACTCCAACCTGCCTCCTTGGGCTATTAAAGACTAGGCATGACCCCTCCTTCTAGTTCTGCTCTCTGTCTGCCTGGAGGGCTCTCAATTTCCCAAGAAGCTGGGAAGGGGCCAGAGACCTGGGAGTCTGTGGAAAGCTACTTACTCCTCCTTTACCATCCCCACCCCCCATCGCTCTCTCCACCAATCTTCAGCGTTAGCAGGAGGAGTAACTGGCTGGCACACCAGAAGAACCAACAACTTGCTAAACTGGACTTTGGGTGATGTCTGCACCCGCCCCCTGCGTCCCCCCTCTGCTCAGGCAAGATAGCAGCAGCTCTTTCCCCCTCTTCCCGCCCTCCTCACTAGTCTTCCTAGGAACAATTACTCTCACTTCTCCTGTCCTCCCCCCACCCGACCCAGTCCTCTGAACTGGCGCAAACGGTAGGTACCACCCAGATGAGACCAGACCGAAGCTGCCCAACACCATAGTCTGCCAGCGATGGCTGGGAGATTTATTGCCTCCCATATCTGCTGCCCAAGAACCCCCTACCCCTACCGGGACCGCGATCCTCCGGTCCTCCTCGCGCCGGTGCCCCAATTCCCTCCGCCACGCGACCCTCCGAGGGTCCCGGTGCCGCCTTACCCTACTCAACTTGACCCAGCCCTGGGTCCAGGACCTCGGGAGAGGGGCGCCGCGCGCGTTTCCCGCGACCCATCATCGCACCGCTCCAAGCCTGATTTCCACAATTCGGCTTCGACAGCGTTTTGAGAGGAAAGTAACAGAGCGCCCCCCCTCCTCCCTCTCTCCTCCTCCCAGCTCCCGGTCCTCTGCTGGGGTTAAAAAGGAGAAGTGAAAGGTATGCAAATGACAAGCAAATTGGAAGAGCCGGGAAGAAAGGCAGCTATAATAAACAAGACAAAGAGAAAGGACGAGGGGACCAGCCCCGGAGTTTTAGCCCGGGGAGAACGGAAGGATGGGGCTCGGCGGAAAGCCGGGATCCGCACGAACAAAAAAGCGACCCGGACCCCTCGCGGTCCTCTCTCCTGAGAAGAGAGGGCAGGGGAAAGAAGGAAAGGGAGCAAACGCCTCCTCACACCCCAGAAACAGTACACAAAAGGTGACAAGATCAGCGACAAGTCCAGCAACATCAGCCTCCCCCCCTCCATCGCCACCGCCACCCCCAGCCACCAGCAGGAAAGAGAGAGAAATAAAAGCCAAGCGGATCACTTACTCTTAGGAACTGGGAGGAGCGGAGCGCTGAGTTCCACGGAGGCTCCTGCTTAGAAACTGTTTAGAGGCTATTTTATTATGATTCATTTAAATAATACCATTTTCTTCTGGGGTGGGGGGGGGATGTGTACACGGGTCTGAGTAATGGGAGGCTCTTTTCTTTCCTTCTCATTCAAGAACAAGCCAGTGCAAGTGATTCTGGAAAAGGGGAGGGACTCACGAGGGGAAGAAGAAGATACTTACGCGGTGCAGGGAGCAGTGGGACCGAGCCTCTCTCTCTCTCTCTCTCTCTTTTTTTTTTCCTGCCGGCAGAGAGAGGAAAACACGCGCGCGCACACACGGTGATATCTTGCGGGTGATGAATATGATAATTGGACAAGGGACGGTGAGTCGGTGCGACAGCGAGCGGGGTGAGTGGGAGAGGGAGAGGGGAGAGAGAGGCGGGCGGGGAGGGGAGAGGAGAGAAGAGGAGCAGGGGAGAGGCGAGGAGAGCGAAGACGAGGAGAAGAAAAGAAGAGGAGCGAAGGGAAGAGGAGAGGGCTGGAGAGGAGGAGAGAGACGAGCGGAGGAGAGGAGAGAGCAGCGGAGGAGGAGAGAGGAGAAGGGTAAAGAGAAGAGCGAAGCGGTGAGGGAGCAGGCGGACCCGGCGAGAGCTCTTTTGCGCCGCTCTGCTTTCCCCGGCTGCAATGGTGTATTATTTCAGAGCGCTCCCTCAGCTGAGGGCTCCGCTCCACAACAAGATTTACTTTAAGACACAGCTGAAGGAAACAGGAAGACTGCACGTCACAGTCTATCTGACGTACCCGGCCCCAGCACCCAATCGCGAGGCGCCTTCGGATTCAAGGGGGGATAGCAAGGCAAGAGAACTTGGGAGGAAAAAAAATATAAAAGGGGTGGGGGTGAGGGGCTGGGAAGAGAGGAGGGGAGAGGGGCCCCGCGCTCCCCCTCCCGGGCCTCCATCCCCGGCCCCCACCCCCACCCCCGCCCTGCCACTGCTTCGGGGCGACTGGATCGCCGCGCCTGGGCCGGAGCGAGCCATCTGCGGACACTATGCAAAGCGGGAGACGGCGCGAGGGGCGCCCAGCTCACATTCGCTCTTCCAGGACGCAGGTCCTTTTTTTTTTTTTTTCTTTTTTCCTTTCCCAGATACAGCTGATCGAGTTCGCCGAGTGGCCGACAGAATGAGCGCTCCTCCGACTTGGGTGGAGGAAGGCACGGAAAAGTATACGGGAGAAAAAGTGGGGGATTTAGGGGTGGGGGTGGCATAGGAGGAGGGAGTGGGGGGGATCTGTAAATCATTCCACTTTTTAAACGATCATAGGTAGTGTCAAGGATACGTGTCACTCTTGCTTCCGTTTAAAGGGGAGGTGGATAATAAAATACAGGTAGGTTTGGTATTAAAATAATAGGTGCCAGCGGTTTCGCATCGAGTCCGCTGCATCTGTTATTAGAAGAAGATCAACATTGGCTGAGTCCCAGTTAATCTCCAGTCCAAATTATTAGGAAGAAGAATATTTACCCTTGGTTACCTCTGACATTTGGATTGTAGGTTAAGCAGCCCTTAAAAATATGTATGTTGCAAACATATCTAGCTATTACCCCTTACTAATTCACTCACCCCAGAAAGACCAAAGAAAGTTGTTCAATACAGGATTTACACAGTTTCGACTCCTGGCCAACAAACTTTAAAGTTTATTAGGCAAGAAATTTCAAGCCCTTAAATCTCGGGCTCTAACATAAAGCCCTAGAAAATTTACTTTGGTTTGACATTTCTTGCTTGAAAAATAACCAGCAAGATTTCTTTAGATAATATTGCTCTTAAAGATCTCCTTGGGCTTTGCAAGTTACAAATGCAAGCGAGCCTCCAGCTGCAGCTAGAACGTCCCTTTCACCGGGCACAGTAAACGGCTTTTAATAAAGCAGTAGCGTTTATGACTTAAAGATCCTATAAAAGCTGGGACTTGTAAGAGCTGCGAAGCAGAAACATTCATACATAGTCTATTAGATGCTCATTTTTGTAGGTAGGAGGAGGATACGTATTTTTCGTGTGTCCCTCAAATGTAATCAGATCAAAGGTTGAATCATGCTGTGTCGTGACAACAGGGTATTTACGAGATGTGTTGCGAGTACACTGGCCAAACACTACCAATATCTTCTGCAACACACACACACCGCGCGCGCGCACACACACACCTTTCTAGGAAATTTACAATTCCAGCCCCAAATTCATCAAACTGTAAAGAGGATATTAAGTCCTCCCTTTGAATAAGAATAGCGATGTTAGTATGTCCGAATCTATACCCTGCAGGAAACTTTTGGCACGAATTTCAAACAGTGAAAAGAAGAGAAAAAAAAATTAGGTCGGTCAGGTTAGGTGTCGGCGATAAGAAAAGGGACTTGCGGGAGCATCCCCTGCCTTCTTCTTGCCCCCTTTGCCGCCCCCAGACACTCCCCACCCCCCGCGTCCATTACGGAAACAACACAGAGAAGCGCACACACGCCACTCACACCTCCAACTATTGACTGTTGTAGCAAGTGTTCTAACCGGGATGTGACAGTTTAGGCTGGGAGCAGAAATAATCAACATGCCGATTAGATACAGGATGGAATAATGCTTCTATTGGTTGGGTCCCTTCGAGGTAAGCGGGTGTATTGAGCGGGGAAATTTGGGATCTAAGAATGGATCAAAGCTACTTCCTTTTTTATTGTTCGTCTACTAGTTTTCTTTAAGAATCTTGGTTTGTACATATAAGCTAGCACCAGCCCACAATTAAACTGGTAGGAGTAAGGGCTATATACCTTTCCACACCTTAAAACCATCTGCTCAGTTTGACGTTTAAAAGGGCGGAAAGGAGGGAAGGAGGAGGGGGGAGAAGGGGGAAGAAAAGAGGCAGGGACACAGAAAAAGATTTAAACGCGAAAGAAATGGCTTGCACTTTAGTACACAAGTTTGTCAATTGCACATAGCGCTTGAATGCACGTTTTGCGCACACCACGCCCGGGAATTGCGGCGGGAAAAGTTCCCTGAGTACCCCAGTAAGTCCTGTGTCACGCCGTGGGGAAAAACAGGCCTGAGTAGAAGTCGAGGTAACCCGCTCGGCGAACAAGGAAGCTTCCTCACCCCCTGCCTTGGCGGCGGAGGCTCCCGGTTCGCTACGCTCTGCCGCAGCGGTTCGCAGCCCGCATTAGGGCGCAGGAGCCGCCAGCTGAAACAGAGGCGCGCGCGACGCTAGGCAAGCGAGCTCGGTTCGCAGCCCAGCTCCGTGAGCTGCCTCCACGCAGCCCTGTCCCGCGTCCTGTCCTCTACTGTCGGGGTGGCGTACAGGCCAGGCTCCTGGTAACTTCTCTTGCTGGAGCTACGGCACTCTCCCGGTCTTGGGCGGCCCTGGAGCAAGACTTGAGGCCCGGGCCCCCTATCTTGGGCGACTCCCGGTTTGTTTTCTGATAGGAGAGAGGCGATCAGTCAGCCTGGAGACAAGAAGTCGCCTAGATATTGGCTCCATCCCTGAAACCAGCCGCCAAGCCTAGGGTCAAAGCAACTCCTCCCTCCGCCCCATTTCCAACACAACCCCAATAACTTAAAAGTTAACACTAGTTCTGACCGGTCTTGTAACAAACCCTATCCGTGCAGGTTGCATTTACTTATTTATCTGAAGGGTGATCTGTGTGTTCTTAGACAAACTCGCAGTTATCACTCGCGCATCTGGCTCTGGGTTAAATACACTTCGCCTTGACATTTCCTCGGTGTATGCTTGCCTCCTGTTCTTTCTTAAAGCGGTTGATGGGGGCAGGAGGGAAGGCTGTGTATAAGTAATTTAAAACCTTACAAACAACTGTTATCAGATCCTAAACAAACCAATTCTGGGAATTTCAATCAGATTCAGTTGAGAGGCAAACGTTGACGTGGATTTTGGAGAAGGATGCCTAAGGACCTCCTGGTCACCCACCCACTCACCCACCACCACCACCACCACCACCATCACCACTACCACCCCATCACCATTACCACCCTGAGGAAGGGCAGAGAGGAAAACCAACCCAGGGTGTAGGCCTGCCTGCTGCAAGCTATCTAGAGGCAAACCCGGCTGACGGCCTCTCTCTCACTCTCTGTGTCCAGTGTGACTCCAAGCCCAACCTGGATTTGTTCTGAATGGGGGGGGGGGGGGGAAGTGAAATGCCACAAGATCAGTAGCAAGTAGCAGCTGCAGCGTTTTCTCTCCTGGGAACCCCACTGCTTAGAAGCCTCCCGAGTGATGTTTGTTTTACCAACAGCTTTCAAAGTAAACAGAAGCCAATCACTCCAAATAAGTTGGAATATAACCCTTGCAAGAATTTGGATCCAGGGGTGCTGGCAGAAAGAAAGTAATTTTTCAAATGATAAAGAACCCACTCCCAAATAGAGTCCGCCACATTGCTTTAAGGAGGGCAGAATTGTCATGAAAATATAAATTCATCGAAAGGGCTCATTACAATAAGTTGACCTCGAAGAAAATCACTCTTCGCTCACAAAGACACACCCGCGGGGATGAGGGGGTTGTCAGTGATTGAAGGGACACACTACCACTTGATTTTATGGAACTGGGAGAAAACAATCAAAGGGAAGTACGTTCCCTGCCCTGGAGTAGAAAAGTGTAGACTGGGAGCTCTTCGCCGCCAACCCTGGCTTTGCCTCAGGCACCGAACTTTCCAATACCAAGATATTAACAGATGGTAGTGAGCACATGGAGGGCTGCTACTTACATAATCCAGCCACTCCGCCCGGCCGCCCAGAGCCCGGCGAGGCTCCCGCCAGGCCGCACGCGCGCCTTCCGAGGGGTGCTCCCTGGCATAACTTGCCTTTCTCCGACCCCATCCAGCGTTTTGAGGGTTAGCATTTGAAGAGGCCGTGATTTAAAAAAAAACCAAAACAATCAAACAAACAAAAACATTGATTTGGCTGTGCTTTATCTTCTTCAGTCCATAGTAGTGAAGAAGCTGGAGACCCAAAGGCCGAGAGAAGCGGAGGGGATGCCTTTGCGGAGAACGGGGTGCTCTCCCTACCTATCTGGGGGTGCCCGCGAGTGGAATTTACACAATTTACAACCCCCTTGTCCACCATCTTTGGTTCAAATCAGCATATCTTTCGCTGTCGCTTAAGTACAAAGGCAGTCTCGGGCCGCTGCCCAAGGGGAGTGGGGTGGGGTGAGGGTGTGAGTGTGAAGGGGACGCCTTTGCACGCGGGGGCGCAGTGGGCAAAGTTACGCAAAGCCTCTGGGCACCGCTACACTTCCGAGCTGTGGCAGGGTTTTAAGCGCTCGATCCCGCTCGCGGGGAGTCCCTTTCGGATGTGTGGCCGCCTGCTGCCTTCACGCCCTCAGCCGCCTCCCGAGAGGGCCTGCCTGTCCCTCCTGGTGTGCCTGTGTACCTCCTCCAGTGTGCCAGGCACGTGTGTTTCCCGAGTCTCCTCCCTGACTGCGACTTGGGGCCGCCGAGACCTGCGAGGAATACGCCTGCGTGTGTTGGAAAAGTTTCGGGTTGGGCGGGAAGTCTGGGAATCTCCTCTCCAGGCACTCGGCGGGAGCGGGGCTTCCTCGCCCGCGGCTTCCTCCCATGCCCTCCTCCCTCCCCGGCCCGCCCTTCGTCGCCTCGGCCCCGCGCTAGGTGTCGCGGCCTCTCAGGCGGGAGAGAGCGAGCGCTAGATGCTGCGGCTGCCACGGCGCCGCGCTCCGCAGAGGGCGCGCCCCTCCTGCCTGCGCCGCCAAGTGGGGGTCCAGACCGCCCTGCCTGCTCGCCCGGTCCCTCCTCGCCCCGGACCCGCGGCACTTGCCTCTTCCCGGGCCACCGCAGGGGCTGCAGCCTTGCTCCGCTAGCCTGGGCTCAGTGCACGCCCGGGACGCAGAGGGCAACCACCTGCTCCCGGCGCGCCGCGGAGCCGGGGAACGTAGTCGTGGTGGGGGAGCGTCGGCCGCCGCCAGGCCCGCACTGCCCCGCGGCCTCCCCTCCCCCGCCGGCCGCCTGTTGCTGCGGGGACAGCCGGTGGACGCGCTCGACCTGGGAGGGAGGCTCTCTCCCGGGACCGCGGGAGGGGCGGGCACGTTTGAAGGGATGGAAATCTCCGTTTCTGACCACCCCCTTTCTTTTGTCAGTTACTCTAAGGATGTTTGGCCGTTACTTGCAGCTTCCCTCTCGTTGGTCTTTCATGTCAAGGGTGTGAATTCGGGGGTGCTCCATTTTCAGGGGCTTTGGTGATAGAATTGAAGTTTTCCTTACTGTCCATCTTACCAGAAGCTTTTATTCAGGACGAGGGGTGGGCTAGAAATAAATAGGTGTAGGCCTGACGGAGCGAAAAGAGGACACTCACAGTTTGCTTGCATTTGGGGAGAGAGTAACTGGAAAGTTGCATTTTGTTTAAATTAGAGCAAGATGAAGTTGAAAGCCAGATTTCTATAATTTTTCTGGTAATATTTCTTTTATGAAGTATCTAAGTGTCTGTTTGTCATCATTTTGAGATCAAAAGGAAAATCCATATGCTGTATAGTTTTTCGAAATTGCTGTTTAAATACGTTTTAAATGTTTTGTCCAACGTGGAGTAGGCTGCTTGGAGGCAAGGCTGGTGACAGGAATAGTGGGATGGTTTGATGTGGAGCAGTGCTTCCAAAGACCTGGCGAATCACTGGAATCACCAAAGGAGTTGTGCTTTTTTTTTTTTTTTTTTCCAATAAAGATTTCTGGGCCCACCCCAGCGAGGTAATCAGCAGGAGACACCCTGTGTCTCCAGTTACTGCTGAGCTGGTTTGTCACTGACTCTGTGACCTTGAATGTGTTACTTAATCTGCTTGAGCCTCAGTTCTTTTTTATCTGTGAAGTGGGGATAATATCCACATTGTAGATTTATTGAGAGACTTGTTCAGAACTAAACTTGTTCAGCACATGACTAGTGTTCAATACTTGGAAGGTATATTGCCCACAAATGTGTGCTTTGTACACTGGAGCTGACATGTATTCTTATAAGGACCTGTGGCTACCCCCAGCGTTTTGGCGAAGCCAGCTGGACTGGCGTGGAATATGTATGTGTATGCATCTTCAGCACTTGATATGCTTCTCCCTCCCCCACCTTTTAGGCCATAAAATAAATTAGAATTGGCACATTTGGAAGCTAGGCCCTGTGCTCTTGGACCTAGAACTGTCCATCAGGCCTACTGGCAATGGGGGGAACTGACCAGTCTGAAGTCTGCTTCCTCCTCCACTCCACCCCGACCTTTTTTGGCCCTTTCACCTTCCAGCTTTATAGATGGCAAGCATTTCCTAAAGAAACCGATGGTCAGACCAATGAAACCACAGGACAAAAAGTTCTCTTCAAAAGGAAAGAAGAAGAAGAAGGAGGAGGAGGAGGAGGAGGAGGAGGAGGAGGCGGCAGCAGAGTCGTCAACATTCCTAGGTAAAACAAAAACAAATGTAGATCATGTGTTATATGTTTTTACATGTTTGACTGAACAACCTCCCCCAAATCCACATAAAGTAAAATATAATCTTTCATAAAGTTATGTTCAAACCAATGAATACGAGCATCCCCTAAGGTGATTAGGGGAGAGCCCAGCCAAAGACAGCCGGAGAAGGGAAAGGAAGACAGGGAGGAAGGTGCCATGCCTGGCTGTGACTGCAGTGGTTTAGGGGAAGAAAGCCAAGGAAATGGAACAGGCTGAAGCAGCAGACAACAGGTGAAGAGGGCTGGCAGTTTTTGAACTGGAGAGGCTTGTGAGCGGCTTATTAAACATCCCGGGAAAGGTGTTTTGCTGGTACCCTCAAAGGGTTTGACATAAAGTAATCATAGATTCCTTGGGAGGGGGTAAGGAACGGATTGCCAGCAGGGAGCCTCAGTGGGCCCAGCCCCTAGTGAATGGACCCCAGGGGTCTGGGTGGGGGCACTCCACTCTCTAAATGAGGGAAAGAGGAAGCATCACCCCTAGATGACTGTCCTCCTCGTGTCTGTGATCTTTGGACAAGTGTGGAAGGTTCCTGCTCTCTGGCTACTCTCTCTGTACCTAGGAGGGAAAAGTCCATGACTCTAGGGGACAGAAACAAAGGGTGCCCCCCAAAACTAGAGAGAAACATTGTCACGCTGTACAAAGATGGGTGGCAACTTCTGGCTTCTCCTCCCCCAGCACCCTCCTTGTGGAAAGAGCTCTGTTCCCTACACTTGCAGGCGGGCAAAGGCCGAGTGGCAAAGGGTGTTGGTGGCTGAGTTGGGGGAGAACGGGATGAGGAGTGCTGGGGGAAATGTGTCTCCAGAGCGTGAGTGGGCGGGACAGGGGTAGTGTGTAACTGTGTCTGGGGGCAAGGGAGTGGAGTTGGGGGGAGAGGGTGTGAGGTAGGGTCTGATGGGGGAACATGGAACTGGGGGGCGCGGCGGAGGTGGGTGTAGGGGAGTTGAGTGGGTGAGGAGTGCCAGTGTCCCAGGAGGAGGCCCGGGAAACTGGCGGGGTGGGGGTGGGGGGTGGGGGGCGTTTGGAAGCGTCGTTTGAGGGGCGGAGGGGCAGATCGGAGAAAAGGCGAGGCGGGAGGCTAAATTTGGCAGCCGCTCCAGCCCGGGCGAAGGCCGACGCGTCTGGGCTTCCTCTCGCCGAGACTTTTGAAGCGGCTGGCTAGCTAATCCCGGATTGGCGGAAGGACTTGGACCCGCCGCCTCGGGGGCCCTGCGTCCGGGACTCTCTCCCGGGGGACGCTGTGGGTGGGGACGCGGGGCTGCCTTGACTTTCAGCGCGGGTCCCGGCCCCTTAACGCCTGCTGGGGGTGCGGGCTGCGCCTCGGGGTGTGCCCCCATGCAGCGTCTCGGCAGCGCCCCGCACCCCAGCTTCCTTCTTCCTCCCAGCTCCATCTTCCTCCGTCCCCGCCCTAGGCCCTGCTGCTCCTTTCATTCCTCCTGGTCCCTGTCCCCGGCCCCACTGTCCTTTTCCCACCGCCGTCAGGCGAGTTCATCCCCTTCTCTCTCCATTGCTAATCTTCTGATGGCAGTGCTGGGGGGAGCGGGAGGGGGTGCTTAACCCAAAGTGGACTCAAAGAAAATGGAATAATTCAATTCATCAGATAATAACTGTTTGCAAGACACTGCTAAGCATGGCAGTTGGTGACCCTCTGAGGAAGCAGAGTGGACGGAAGGATTTTGGTTCTGGCCCAATATGGGCAGTTATGATCGGTGTTTGATTTAGACAGATCTCTGAAACCTCAGTTAGGAACTCTAGAAGGTTCTGGATGAGGGGCAAAGGTGTCAACACCTTCTCTCCTATTCCAAAGTGATCTTTCCGTGGGAAGGCGGCTAGGAGGCAGCAGGCAGAGTGAAAATGGGCGGTGGTACATACTCCCAGCACTTCCTGAGCACTGCTACCCTCAGGACTGGGGAAGGTGCTTCACACCTCACAATTCGTGTTTCTTGATTCCAAAATGCAGTTGTTTATAAGACACACCATTCATTTAAAGATGGCCTTTGGGAGAAAAGGAAAACACAAGGATCATAAACGCACAATGGATTGTAAGACATTGGTTTCAGGAACATAGATATGAGAAAGAGTGAATCTTGGAAATGAGGAAGTGAAGTATAGTATGTGTAATTCTCCCAACAGCCCAGAGACGAATTATCCCCGCGTATGAATGAGTGAAGTGAGACTGGGAAGGCTTCACCACTTGGTCAAGGCCACCAGGCCATAAGTGGCATGGCCAGAACTGGAATCCGGTTCTGCCTGTAGTCTGAGCTAGAGCAATTTCGCTTAGGGCACATAGCTTCTGCAGGGATTGGGCTGCGTCAGTCCTTTTCCATAACCCTGGTTTTGTCTTGACCCTTTTACCATCAACACCTGCCCCACCCCCCCAGGCTATGGCTATGGGGGGAAAAGATAGGAAAATAGTCAAATTACATTTTTCACATTCAAAATAAAGTATTTAAGGGGTAAAAACCATGCACACCAGGTTTTGCTGTGCACCACAGGAAGTCCATGAATTCAAGGATCCCTGTATTGCTGAAAATAGAATTGTAAAAAATAAAAGGTGTGGGGGGAGAAAGAGAACGAAACTAATCCTATTAAATGTGGTAGCATGTTTTTGTGGCACGCAGGGAGAGATTAAGCACAGGAAAGGGGATAATACTGCTTCAGTTTCACTAAACTAATGTGACAACTTGTCATTGGAGATCTTTACAGCTTGTTAGCAGATGACTAGCTGATTCAGAAGTGTTTTCTATCATTCCCTTTGTGTCCCCATGAGTTTTTTTTAAATTTTCTTTCTTTTCCTGTTTCTTTCTTACTCATGCTGCTCTATTTTGCTTCATAATCCTCAGTGTCTCCTTCAAGTCAAAACATTTAGCTGGCTCTAATCAAGATTTGGTTTTGAAGATGCCCCTTGACCTGGGGTTGCCCGGGGAAGCCCCTTGTTCTTCATCCTCAGCCTAGGGACTGTCCTATGGCTTGAGAAACTGATCTTCTGGGAGAAAAACTCCCATTTCAGACTTCACTTTTCTGTAGTTCTTCTCCTTTCCCCTTCCTCTTTCTCTCTTTTTTTGTTCTATCCTTTTATTCTTTCCTTTTTGCATTTCATTTCTGTTCCTCTATTCTCTTTTCCCCTTTCTTTTTCTCTCCAATTTTCTTCTTCTCACTTACTTTCCTTCCATCTTCTCTTCCTTAGAATTCCTTTCTCTTCTTTTATGCACTCCAGTAACTGTTTTCCCTTTCTTTCAGACAAGACAGTTAAATTCATAGAGAAAAGCTATGAATTTTTGACGGTTTCCAAGTTGAAGCTGCTCCCTGTGAAGGGGGCAGTGATGAGGGGAGGGGCAGGGAGCCCATCACTGACCCGCAGGGAACAAAAGGCTGATCAAAGTGAAGAGGAAGCCAGAAGTCTAGGCTCAGTCACTGTCTTTCCAAAGCAGGTGTCTAGTGTGTTTGGAAACCTGGCTCACCATCCCGCTCTCTTGCTTTGGCATCACTCTCTCTCCCACTTTCCCCCTCCCCCGCTGCAACTTTCCCCACTGGCTTACCACCAGGCGAGATGTTGAGTCAATGGAAAAACAACATTCGCCAACATTAAAGGGAGACTGTTTAGAAAAGGAAGGCCCTGCTGAGGTGCAGAGGAAGCCTGTGAATTAACACGGGCCACCTCTTATCTGGGGCAGCTGGGCCTGAGCTGCCTGTGCGCATTCCCTGACTCCCTGGCTTTGCCAAGGGGCCTTGGGGACTGAGGGGCAGATTCTCACCCACTGGCATCACCAGAACTTTTAGAGACAGAAAGCAAGTGCTTTTTTTTTCCCCTCCCAAAGACTTAAGCGGAAAATCTTGACCCATAAACACTATTTTGCAAAAGGCAAATCTAAGCCTCTGTCTCTGAACGCTCATCACCGTGGACCTGGACCATCTCATTTTCGGTGCTCCTGAGGACTCCCACACCTTGTAAGGACTGGCCGCTCTGACCTGAATGTGAATTACGGGGAAGGGCAAGCTAAAGTGACCCAAAGGAAAAGAAGAAAAAGGCATGTGGGTAGGTTCACAGTGGCTCTAAATTGCTTACCGTTAAGTCTTGAGCCAGCTCCTGACGGAAAGACAAGCGAAATCCCTAATCAGTCAATAATTAACCATAGCTCCATTAACGGTCCAGTCAGCCAAATCCTGCTGACACCTTCAGAACCCTGCTTTGGTGGGAAGGATTAGGCAGAACCTTTTGACAGAAAGGCCCATCTATTCAGACTGCCATACACCCCACGCATGGATCATCACAAAAGGAGTAGAGTTATGCCTGTGTCTGCCAGTGAAGTCTTTTCTGGGGTTAATTCTCTAGGATAACTTCTGGAAATTTCACTTTTGGATATCTCAGTTTGTGAGTGTGTGTGTGTGTGTGTGTACACAGAACAGCCTGGAGATCCATTCTGGTTCCAGGTTGGTTTGAATCAAATCCCAGATGTGCTCTCACTGCTGCTACATTCTTCTTGGAAGAGCATATCTTCTCTCCCTTGCCCATGCTAGTTTGTAGTTTATTCCCAGTATCTCTAAACGTTCCAGTTCTTTGTTTCTCAATGTTAGTTCTTCGATTTGTGATAAAAGCAGAAGTGCTTTTGAAATGATAAACAACCCCACATTCCTATCAAAGCATGAAAATTATTTTTGAATTTCAAATAAGTAGAAAATTAAAAGGCTAATAAATATTTGATTTTGGTACTTCTGGAGGATCTTTTTTCTTTTCTTTTCTTTTTTTTTACTTCCTACAGAAGCAAATGTTTAGGAAGGTGGTGTCAGATCTTATTTTTTGTTTGTTTATTTTAAATTGTGGGCTTTTGCTTTGCTTTGCTTCATTGTTCTAGACAGCATTTAGTATGTTACCAGCTGCATATAGTTCTATAGATCATACCATTAGATGAGAAAAATCTGTATAATCAGTGTGGTTTAAATGTTTCTTAAGGTCAAGTTGTAGGTCATGACCCTATGCCAATCAATGAACTTTGCTCCTAATTTTATGTTTAAATCACTTGAAAAAATGCATTCTTTTAGAAAGAGACATAGATACCACAAGAAATAGATACCACAATACATACCACAAGAATGTAGTATGATATGAATCCATCTCTACCCCAGGAAAAAAGAACAAAGATGGTCTGGCTGTGGGGATGCTCTTCCTGCACGTGGAAGATGGTCGGCTGTACATCTGTTGGCTCCACATCTTAGCCACTGTTATCACCAGCACACCATTGTTCTCCTTTCCTCGTAGAACCCAGTAGCCTGGGTATTCAATTAATCTTTGGCTGCTTCGGGGAGTTGCCAATGAGCGGAAATTCTGCCAATGATCTGTGACACCCTTTTCAACAAACATTAATTGAGTGACATTTCTTTTTTCCCCAAATCATCCATCTGTCCTTTCTTGTGCAACTTTTGAGTTTCAAAGGATAGAAGGCAAGCTTTCTTTTGGTCACACTTGTGGCCTAAGAAGACAGTCTACGTATTGGACACTATAATCTACTGTAGCCTTGTAAATAAATCTAAATATTTACTAGACCGAACCAACATGCTAAATACGAAATAAATTAATTCAGTCATCTTTTCCGTTTGCCCACGTCAACATCTTGCTTTTGTGAAGGCCTTCGGAAAATGGAAGATCCAAGGCTTCCATATGCTTTTTAATTGTTTAGGGGTACGAACAGGAGTGGGAAAATAAGCTTAGGCAGTAAGAACATTTTCAAAACTCATAGGTTAAAAAATATAAGATCGAATTTTTTAGTTTATATACAAATTTAAAAATTGTTTTAAAGTACCAGAAAGTATCTCACTTATAATAGTGTTGTTTAGTAAAGCAGAGAACATACATCAAGTTGTCTTTGAAGTCCCGTTGCTTGGATATTAAAATGAAATTTTAAAAATGGAGCTGGTATCTTTTTTTCAGTCGGTCAAAAGGCATTCATAATTACACTCATGATTTTTGAGTATCATGCTAATGAGGCCAGGAAAATGTAGACCTTGACATTGCCTTGTTTGGTTACATTCACTATGAAAAGAAAATGTTGTTTACCCCTCGGGAATTTTCTTAAGGAAAAGAAAAATCAATCTCTATCAATGAGCAATATTTTTCTCCCCAAGGGATATTGATTTGAACATTGACTTCACAATGGGTGAGTTATTTCCCTCAGACCCCCTACTAAGAATTGTTAGGTGACATGTCTTTTGTGAGGCAATAAACATGTTGTATCTAGTATAGTAATCTCATCTGGGAGATGACAACTTCGGAAGGGTGGTTGGTTTGGAATATTTCACCTCTTGCATGTCTGTGTAAAATAGTCCTGAGAAATATATTTCAAGTTTTAAAAGCATTACCTCTTATATTCTTCTTGGGAGAACAGGTGGCAGTGAGCAGTTTCTTTCCCACATGCTCCTCAACTGCATGTCCTCTGGGCTCATGAATAGTCCTATAAATGTCTTCATGATTCCCTTTTCTCTCTTTATGCAGTGGTATGATATTGGCATTTTAAATTTCGAAAATAAAGCAAATTTTCAATCTACCAGAGAAACCATTCTTTAAACGAATGCTATAGTGGGTGGAGATAAGGGAAAGAATGAGGACTGTAGAATTCTTGTTAATGGGAATGGTCAGACTCTAGCTGTTGGATTCATGTATAATATGTTTTCTTCACCTGTAATCCCAGCACTTTGGGAGGCTGAGGTGGGTGGATCACTTGAGGCCAGGAGTTCCAGACAAGCCTGGCCAACATGGTAAAATGCTGTCTCTACTAAAAATACAAAAAATTAGCTGGGCGTGGTGGCGCACTCCTATAGTCCCAGCTATTCAGGAGGCTGAGGCAGGAGAATTGCTTGAACTTGGGAGACAGAGGTTTCAGTGAGCTGAGATTCCGCTACTGCACTCCAGCCTGGGCCATAGAGGGAGACTGTCTCAAAAAAAAAAAAAAGATTTCTTTATTAATTTTCTTAAAGGGTACATTTAGAGTTTACATTAGATTGGCTTGAGCTGATTCCTTTATCCACTTATTCTTTGAAAAATACTAATATACACTTCAACCAAGTGCCATATACGGTATTCAACATTGATGATACCAAGGGCCACCGGAGACACTAAAAGTGCCAGGAAGAAATTAGGTAGGACGGCTATGAACACACATTGACACAAAATACTTAGGAGTCTTGAGGCTTGTCTTCAGGGTTGTTTGGAGTATCAAGGAAGGCTTCAAGAAAGAGGTGAGCAAAAGCAACTAACTAGTCACACTGGGGGCTTAGGAGAGGAGCAGATGTGGGTTCATGTCCGTGTTGTAAGGTAAGAAAACTCTTAAGCAAGCCTCTGTACCTCTCTGAGCCCTAGTTTGCTTGTCCATAGATAGGGGATAGTAGCAATGTCTGCCTTGCTTGTCCATAGATGGGGGATAGTAGCAATATCTGCCTTATGAGATTGTTGTGAAGATGAAATGAGAGTGGCCTCACCACTGTGGAAAGGCTTCAACACTGTGCCTGGCACAAAGCAAGCACTCGGGAAGTACGCACTAGAAAGGCGGAATAAGGGTGACAGTTTAGCTTAATCTCTAACATTTATTCAACAAACAGTTTTTGGGTACCTGGCACGTGTCATATTCTTGTGCTGAGTCCTGGGGAGGAGGCCAACCGTGAGTATGAAGAGGGGTAGAGTGACAGGCAGCTCGTGCAAAGGCATGGGGGTCGTCTGTCCTATGTTTGGGGAGCCTGGGGTGGCCTCTTGCTGCTGGAATTCAGAACACCAGGGGAGGCCGGGTAAAGGCAGAAGCAGCAAAGCATTGTCCTGCCACACTAGGAAGGACCTTTTGTGGCAGTAATGGCCTTTAAGCAGTCAGGAAAGAGACAGTGAGTCAGTTCATCCATGGCTTCTGTTTCCTCTAACTTTTCCGTGGGTGTGTATTGCCTTTTGGTAGTGGGCTAGCTAGGCCATGTTCTCTTCAGGAACAAAGGCTGCCAACTTTTTGTGGTCACCACCCTCCCCACATTGCCTATTATAATCGGGTGCTTCTGGTTGATACTCAATAAATATGCTTAAGTTTTTATACTTCTCTACATTCTGAAATATTCCAGCAGCTTCTCATACCCAATTTCAGAATGCTCACATGAAAATGCTTCCTTTTCTGCTTGTCAGAGAGATTCATGAATTAACAACTTTGATTGTGTCACTGCTTAAAACTCTCCATATTGCTCTTATAATAAGTCTACAATTTTGAACATGTCCTACAAGATTTTGGATAATCTGGCTCTTGTCCTTGGCTCCTGCTTCATCTCTTAAAACTCCTCCCTTCTCCCTTTCCCTCAGCATGATTCCACATCACTGGTTTTTTCCTCTTTACTTCAACCCCACAAATACCATTATACATGCTGCTGCCTCTCCTGGAAAGGCCTCCTAACCCCCTCTCCAGACAGCCTCTTCCTCATTATTCAAGGTCCAACTTAAAAGTCATTTGCTCAGGAAAGACCTCTCTCATTTCCTAGGTTAGAAACCCTAATTATACATGCTCATAACTATAGTTTTCTTTTATTCCGCTTTTCATAATGGAAATGAATAGTCTCTTTGGACGTAAGCCTTATTTATTCCACAACATTCTTTGAGCTCTTAATGTGGCCTAAATGTTGGGTACACCACATAGGAAGACAGTCAACGTCCCTGCTTCATGGTGCTAGTATTTTAGTAAGTGGTGCAATGAAAAAAAACAAATACAGATATGGTATGATGTCAGGTAGTGATAAATACTTTGGAGAAAAGTCAAGCTGGGTAAGGGCACAGAAAAGACAGAAGATGAGTTGAGGATGCTAAGAGAGAAGGTTATTCTGGGTAGGATTCCCATTACCTAGCATGGTGCGCTGTATCTGAAAAATATTTGCTGAATGAGAATCACATTGGTACAGGCAGACCTGAAGGAGTAAAAGAGCTGTGAATAGGACTAAATGGGTTATATAATTGTGTTTCTTTCTCCCCAAGTTCCTTAATTGCATCTGGGAAAATGTAATCTGTGCATTAAGTCTGTATCCAATATGAATTATCCACCTTGATTCTCTGTTAAAGTTGATTACATTCACACCTGTCCAGTGGTAATATTGCATATTTTCCTAATTGCCATGAGCGAAATCACAACTGGTTGGTGAATGAAGTATTTATGCTTTGAAGAATTGGTGTTCTAATTCCTTTCTATTTATACCGATGATCAATTATTTCTCAGTGAAGAGGAGGCCCCTTTTTTTGTGTGATCTACGTGCTTCTAAATGACTAATGAAGTCAATCTGGGCCTGGCAGATTTTGCCACCACTTGGACAGACGTAGCACTCGTGGACGTTGTGTTACTTCTCAGCTTGCTGGTTCCCTGTTCCCTTTACAATGATCTCATTATTGGCATTTTGTTTTCAAAATGTTATCGTTCCCATTTTGCATTATGCCTCTGTGTGGAGTGGTCTTTTTTTTGAGATGGAGTGTCGCTTTTTCACCCAGGCTGGAGTGCAGTGGTGTGGTCTCGGCTCACTGCAACCTCCGCCTACCAGGTTCAAGCGATTCTCCTGCCTCAGCCTCCCGAGTAACTTAAGGTACTGCCTGCTACTGCTCTTTCAACCAAGTTTATATTCTTCAAGAAAATTCTGAAGATTGAATGTCCTTGATAAGCAAATTTATTTTGTTTTAATTTTGGTGAAATTGGGAGAGGGGGACTTAACGCTTTCATGAACATCTTCTTTAGTTGAATAGAAAACTGGATTTGGGGCCAGTCTGAATGGGGATCAAGCCAAACAGAGTTCATTTTCCAGACTTTGTTAAAAAACTGAACAGCATGAGGGAAACAAGGGACAAGAATGGTTCCTTTCCTCTTCTCTGGACCCTAGCACCCCTCTATGTGCGGTTACCTGGTCCTGCTCCTTCTGTGAGAGCGTCTCTTTCCCTAGCCCAGAGCCCTTTTCTGGTTCTGCACTTCTAGAGCCATCAGTTCATTGCTCTGTCGTATCACTCTTTGGACAAAAAAAATGCCAATCACGTCCATACTCTTAAGTTCATTTTTGCCCTTATTTATGCTATTTGGGGCTGTCCCACTTCTCTCTCTGAATCTCTTTATCTCTAAGACCAGATCCCAAATTCAACTCCCCAACAGAAAATCATGTATTTTGTATCTGCCATTAACCATCTTTCTTAGCCACCCCATGCCGTTGTAATGTGGCTGCTTATGGGATTAGTTAAGAAAAATACTGAAGAGAAATGGAATCCATTTCCATCTCCATATTGTTTCTTTTAATGTTAACAGCTTTGTAAATATATATAGAACTCATATACACCATGGAATACTATGCAGCCATAAAAAACGATGAGTTCGTGTCCTTTGTAGGGACATGGATGAATCTGGAAACCATCATTCTCAGCAAACTGACACAAGAACAGAAAATCAAACACCACATGTTCTCACTCACAGGCGGGTGTCGAACAATGAGAACACATGGACACAGGGAGGGGAGCATCACACACTGGGGTCTGTTGGGGGGGAATAGGGGAGGGACAGTGGGGGGTAGGGAGGTTGGGGAGGGATAACATGGGGAGAAATGCCAGATATAGATGACAGAGGGATGGAGGCAGCAAACCACATTGCCATGTATGTACCTATGTAACAGTCCTGCATGTTCTGCACATGTACCCCAGAACCTAAAGTGCAATTAAAAAAAAAAAATATATATATATCTTATAAACTGCTCCTCCTTTCCTCAAAGTATAAGCCCTATAAAATCTGCGAAACGTATGTGTTTTGTTGACCAAAATATGCTTCATGCTGCCCAGAGTAAACATCCTGAATGAATCCCTGTGGGATATAGGAGTGAATGGAGAGGAGGAGAAACTTATTTGGGGGGCAGATTTTCACTCACCCTAAAGAAGTGAAATGAAAGCAAACTTTGGTGGGTTTTGTCTAACTGTGGGCAAATTGGCATGGACTGAGAAATTCAATTAACTGTATTCATCAATTTTTGTCTTTGGGGTAGAGGCAGGAGACTAAGACCCAGAATTCTTGGTCCCACCTCGTTTGTGGCATTAAAAAAGAAAGCTCAAACTTGGCATATTGCACCAACCAGATTTTTTTCTTTGTCTCAAAAAGACTCAGCTGAATACTAGATTCTTCACCCAGTGCAACCATCAAAAACTCAGAAAACCTCAGCTGCCTCAGATGATGTCACGAAAACTTTAAGAATGCTCACTGCTGAGTTGGGCACAGGTCCAGAAAACACAATCCTTTCTGCCAGTTATTCAGGGTCTTTGACAGATTAGGTGGTCTTTTTTATTCTTCTTCATCTTCTTTTTTTTCCATCCTCTTAAAAGGCAGTTCAGTTTACCTCTAAGCAAGATATTAGCTCTGGCTACCCCAAATAACGTTTTAATTGAAGTCTCAGTCCAAACAAATGCCCGGCCTCTTTATTAACCCCAACAGTGTAATTTTTCAACCTAAGGCTGATTCAGGGGGAAACTGTCTCACTTAAACTGCCATGCAATGGAACATGGCAGTTTTCCTCAATCAGTCTCCTTTCTGACCTTAATTTGAACCTTAATCTCTTTTAACCATGTTCTCTTTATTAGCTGCTCATAGCCGTGGCACAATACTAATTTTCCTGTTTTTAGATTATCACTTTACAGAGGTATTTCACTCCTCCTTCTACTGCCAAATGTAACCGTTAAGGTTTCATGAACCTTTTTGGGAGAGAAAAGTTAATACTTATTCTTACTTTTTTTGTTGTTCTTTTTGGTTTAGTAATTTAAATAGCTGTTTTGCAAAATGTTCTGTAGAATTTTAGATGGTTTATTTCTGAGGTACGTAAGATTTATGTACCAAAACCCCTATAGACTTAATTGTAATAAAAGCCGAAAGAATAAGATGATTACAAAGGATTTTTTAAAATCAATAGACAGACCCACACCTATAAAATAAAGTAGAAAACTAAGGGAATTATATGACTAATTCAGGCAAAAATAATATATTTTCATTAGAAACCTCTAATCTGTTAGGAAAGAACTGAATTATTCAAAGAATTGTCTCAATTCATTTTTTTAAAATTTTATCCTTAAATATAATCTGAGTAATGATAGGAAAAAATAATTTTTTTTCTGACTTACACCTTCCCATTTTTTGACATTGGTCAAATGATCCAAAGTGAAAAGAAAAAAAAGCACTTTTTTCAATAACAATGAAAAAAAGTGTTTCTTTATTTGGAGTCTACCTTAACACAGCAAAACTATGTAGGTAGAAAAACAGTGCTTATGATCATGTGCTCAATTAAATTTATTATAGGTTTTTGTACTTTTTAACATTAGCATGAAAGCATATTGGTTATTATTCTTTATAATCTAATTGGGGGCTTTGTATGTAGTTACCCCTCTGTTCTCTGCGTAATACAATAGTTTGTTGATTGCAGAAATTACATTTCTGTGACTTTAAAGTCCTAGAACTAGGATTGTCATTGAAAGTTGGAGATTCAGCTTGGTGTTTGGGGGCAGGGATGATGTGCCCCCTCTGTGTGAGGAGGTAGGCAGCTGGGAACAATTGTCTGTTCCCTGCGGTGTTCAGTGGCATTAGCAGCATGTTGGCACGATAAACTTTGCCTTCCTTTCACTGGCTCAAACAATTAGTGGGATTGAATCAGAGTTCTCCTGGATCATAGTTTATTACATGTTATTAAATTCCATTATTCAAGAAGTTGCTGCTATGATGATAAAAACTTCTCTGCATCTCCCACAAAATCCTCATCTCCTTTCCCACGTATTTTCTTTTCAGTTTATCATTTGCTTCTCTGATAGACAAGGTTTCTTTTTATTTCCTGTTGGTACTTATTTAAAGAGTTAAGAGCTAATTTGAAAATACATCTTTGAAAGGACAACAAAAATGAGATGTGAAAAAATGGATGAAGATTCTTAATTAGTCCATTATTTGACACGCACGATTTAACATGGTATGCTTAGCATTGTGCATTCCCCAAAAGAACAAGGCTCTTTTTTTATCCCAAACTTTAACTCCCTCTCATTCATTATATCCCTTCTTGTCACTTTCCATTAGCTGATCATGACATCCTTTGCTGGAAGGGTGAGCAAGCAGATTACTTCCAAACTGGTGTAAGTGACACTCAAAAGACTGGCCTAAAGGGGCCTCTGTGATAGCAGCAAGCTCCTCGGGCCCTGGAGTTGGAGAATGTCACTTCAATAATATATTGGAGTCCATTGTCACATCATTTCTGCAGCAACTTGGCAACTGTCCAGGAGTGGCAGGAATGGGTCTTCTGCTGCAACTCCTGGGTGATAGTATCTAATGTTATTACTGTTGCTGATAATAATAATGATAACAACAATAATTTATAGTGCCAATCCAATCCTCCCAGAATCTTATATTTTACAGATGAGGAAACTGAGGACCAAAGAGGTTAAATAAATTGTCCGTGGTCACAAAGCTGATAAGTGATGGAGCTAAGGTTTTAAGTGAGGTCCGGTGGATTTCACGCTTATGTCTGTTTCTATTAGAGCAGCATAATGACTTCTGGAAGACTTCAACACATCTCCCTAAATCTGAAAGGGAAAGAAATGATCAAAAGTGTAGTCATTTTGATGCCAGTGTCACCAGGCACTTCTAAATGTGGCAGAGGATGATGGAATGAGCTAGCCAGGGTCAAATACCCATAGATGGATTGTGCTGACTAAGAAAAGAAGTAGAGAATCTGATGCTTTGATCAGATCACCCTGGAGAAATAAACTGTTCCCCATCATGGCTCCCCACAACCCCTCCTGTACACTCAAAGATCTGACCTGGGGAACAGATCCTCGGCCTTGCAATGGAATTTACCTGGAAAGAGACAGCAGCAGACTCTGATCTGAACAGCGCCAGGACCAATCCTAGGTACCATTCAGATCCTGACACCAACCTCTGGCCTTGTATGGTTTTCTGCTCCTAAGAAAACCAAGTTTTCTTCATTCATCAAGTTTTAGTTTCTTTTTTCCATTAGGCAAGTTTTAATTTCTTATCCCAGTAACCTTTGAAAAGTTCTGATTATAAAACAGAGAATATGGAAATACAGAGTAATACATTGGATAAAATAAAAGTCACCTGTTAAAAAGAATAAATAGAGAAAACAGCCTGTGGTGTATATGTCTCTAGTCTGAGCTATACATACATATGCTGGGCGGTAAAATGCGGTGGTTATAGGGATAGACTCTGAAATCAGACTGTCTGTATTTAAACCTGAACACCTCCTCTAGCAGTGTGACCTAACCTCTGGCCTCCAGTTTTCTCACATGCACAGTATTTTCCTCCTATAATTGTTGTGACAGTTAATGATCTAATGAATGTAAAGTGCCTAGGCCATGGGAATCCTTCATTGTACTTTAGCTACTGTTCCTTGTGTCGTGGTCCAGTGTTCTCGTGTTGTTCACGGTTTCTGACTGTGCCTCAGCCTCCTTGATTCCAAGACCATGGATAACTTCATCCTCAGTAGTGATTCGGTTCCTGCTCTGTGCATTTGGTTTGATCAGCCTTCTCCTGACACTGCATCAGTGACTTTTCAGGTCTCAGTTCCTGCCCATGTAACCAAAACTCTTAACGAAGCATTGACAGCATCTTATTTTTGCTTCTGTCTGCTGAACATATTTCCGCCTGGATGCCCCACTTACCCAGCCTGGCACCAAGGCAAAACCTAAGCAGCCCTTCTTGTTCTCATCTGTCTTGATCTCTTTGAGGTTAGTGCAGAGGGAGGCAAGATCAGGAGTTTGTGATCACAGAGACTCCAGCAGCATCAACCCACAATCTTGGGCCTCTGGAATGTCAGTGACAAACCAGGTTCCAAGTATATATATAGGCAATACAAAGGCACGTTTATTTGTTTAAACCGTTTTAAACGTGAAAAAGAAGGTAATTATGAAGGATGTTTCTTTATTATCTTCTTTAAAAATCATCTGTTGGTAAGCCCATCTCTCAGAGAGAGACCTTTTCACCATTTAGTAAAAAAATCTGCCTATCTATCTATCTATCTATCCATCCATCCATCTAATTTTTTAAAATGAGGAACTAGGTTTGATGGGTGAGTGGATGTCAGCAAGAGAAATAGAGGGGAGGGTGAATTACATTTAATGAAGCTGGAAGTTCACATGGACCTTTCAGACTTAAAAAGAAAAATGTTGATTTTACATGCCAAAGTCTTGAAAGGGGCTTGACGGCTCACGGCTTTAGTGTGTTTTTCCAGATGGCAGATGCCATTTTGTGTTTTGCATAAACTGACTAAATTTGCTTGCTCTTTGTACTTATTTTAGAGAGAACCATTCTCTGCTTTCAATAGGACAGAAGAGCTCCTTGGCACTGGACGCCTCTGGGTCTGGTGAGAGAGGAATGGTTAGGAGACTGTTCTGAGGATACGCAGACATCATCCAAAACTGCCTACATTCAGATGAAGAAGAGGTTGGGCCAGAGCTTTGCATGCTTGTTACCTAAGGATGGTTCTGGCCATGTGAGCAAATCACAGAAGGTAAGCCATGCCGAAGAACTTGCAATAGTTACATTTCCAGTTTGTCCATGTTTATCTCCATGGGTAACAAATAGGTTCATGATGCTCATATTTCAATTACTTTAAATCCTGTTAATGGCTAGTTGTGTGATCCTGTAATTTAATTTCTCTGTACCTCAGTTTTATTTGAAAAAAAAAAAAAAAAAGAATAATAACGCTTATCTCTTAGGGTCATTGTGAGGATTCCTTGAGTTAGTCGAGGCAAAGGCTTTAGAACAGTGCCTGGTGTATAGTAAATGCTTAAGAAATGTTGGTAATTATCATCGCTATGATTCATTTCCACCAGAATTTGAGTTTTTTTTCTTATTTTCTGCTGATTGACATTGTCCAACTCCCATCATCATTACGCAAACTCTTTGGGTCATTTTTATGGAAATAGACTGGTAATAGAGTGCTTAAGTTACAGGCTTTGTAGTGAAATAAAGTTGAAGTTTTCAAAGTAATATTTAAGAACTGCATCTCCTTGACTTTCTCCGAGCCTCAGTTTCTTCATCTATAAAATAAGGATGATAATAATAGTTGCCTCATAACACTTTAAGAGGATTGAATGGGACAATACTTGCACAATGTCTGGCAAGCATATAAAGATTGTAAAGAATATTGTGTATTCTATTATCTTTGCTGCCCAAAATATACAAAACAGCACTCTCAAAAATGCTTCTAGAAGCTTGTCAAGGTTCCAGGGCTCTAATGTCACATCAATAGTCCATCAGAAAAGAGGAAAAAGTCCATAGAAATCGAAAGATGCTGTATGATGTGACTTTACTAGGACCCTTTGCCAAATAATGATGTAGAATTGAGAGGGCTGAGTCTTGCTCAACACAGATTTTAATTCAAGTTAGGAAACTCAGATTTCTTTGTAAAAATTGAAGTCGTATATTTTTAAGATACACAGTGTGAGGTTTTGATACACATACACATAGTGAGTTGATTTTAAAGTCAAGCTAATTAATATATCCATTATAATATATAAGGTCTTCACATAGTTACTTTTTTGTGTGTGGTGAGAACACTTAAGATCTATTCTCTTAGCAGATTTCAAATTTCAGATATACAACATAGTATTATAAACTACAGTCCCTGTGTTATACATTAGGTCTCTAGAACTTGTTCATCCTGCATAACTTTGTATCTGAAAGTTTGTATCTTTTGACCAACTGAAACTGAAAGTTTATATCTTTTGACCAAGTCTCTCCATTTCCCTTACTCCTTTGCCCCGGGAACCACTACTGTACTCTCTGCCTCTGGGAATTCAACTCTTATATTCCCCATATAAGTGAGATCATCTAATATTTTTCTTTCTGTGCTTGGCTTGTTTCATTTAACATAATGTCCTCCAAATTTATCTATGTTGTCACAAAGGACAGGATTTCCTTCCCCTTAAAGGCTAAATAGTATTCCAATATATACACATATGTATACATACATATATATGCATATATATACATACATATATTATATGCATAGATACACATATTTATGTATATCTACACAAACTGTGTGCATATATACACATACGTATGTATGTGTATATGTATGTGTATGTATCACACAGTTTATTTATCTGTCTATAGGCAATTAGGTTTTTTTTCTATGTCATAGTTATTGTGAATAATGCTGTAATTAACATGGGAGTGTAGATATTTCTTTGAGATGCTGATTTCACTTTCTTGGATATATATCAGTAGACGAATTGCTGGATTATATTGAAAGTCTATTTTTAATTTTTTAAAGAACCTCAGTTCTGGAAAACTCAAATTTCTGAGCAGACTGATTCTGGACTCACACTGGGAATCATTTGAAAGGGAGGATCTAAAGCCTTATTCTTCTGTCATAAACCAAAAAATAAAGAATAGAGTGAGGTAGCTTGTAGGGAAAAAATAGTTAATTGTGCTGGTTGCTTCTTATGGGGGAATGTGCATTTGCATATGATAAAATATTCAAATCTCACATTTAAAAAAATGTATATTTATTTCTCAAACTAAAAATGAATAGGAGTTACACCTGTAAATGAAAGAGAACTGTCTAAATATTATAATTGTGTTATTAAAGAGTTGAAAGTGATTTCAATCACATTTGCCATTCTCATCCAGCAGTAATGAGTGGTCTTTATTAATAATTGAATAAAGAAAATAACCAGCCAGGTGCAATGGCTCATGCCTGTAAATCCCAGCACTTTGGGAGGCTGAGGCGGGCGGATCACCTGAGGTCAGGAGTTCGAGACCAGCCTTACCAACATGGAGAAACCCCTTCTCTATTAAAACTACAAAAAAATTAGCTAGGCATGGTGGCACATGCCTATGATCCCAGCTATTCAGGAGGCTGAGGCAGGAGAATCACTTGAACCTGGGAGGCGGAGGTTGCGGTGAGTTGAGATTATAACCCAACACTGGAAACTTTTACCCCAAAGCCAGCATGAAACCTGAAAAACTGAAGAACATGGATCAAGAAAGCATAAAAAACATCAAGTCTTGCAAATATCTTATTTTCCATATAGATTTATTTTGACATCTCCCTTCCAATGCCTATCACTGCCTAGTCAGAATCAGATGGTATTTAAGTTGCAGGAAAAAAATGCTAAAGTAACTTCCTCTCAAAAGATGACAGCCCCATCTTTTTCTCTTGACCTCATGCTTAGAAATTACTCAGAGTAGGCCGGGCTTGGTGGCTCACACCTGTAATCCCAGCATTTTGGGAGGCCAAGGCAGGCAGATCACAAGGTCAGGAGTTTGAGATCAGCCTGACCCACATACTAAAACCCCGTATCTACTAAAAATTCAAAAATTCGCTGGGCATGTTGGTGCATGCCTGTAGTCCCAGCTACTTGGGAGGCTGAGGCAGGAGAATCGTTTGCACCCAGGAGGCAGAGGTTGCAGTGAGCCGCGATCACACCACCACTGCACTCCAGCTTGGGTGACAGAGTGAGACTTCGTCTCAAAAAAAGAAAAGAAATTACTCAGAGTAGAGAGTAGGATGCTATGATTAATTATTATTAGCAGTAAAATAAAAGAGGAAAGCAAGATCAAACAAGAGATAAGAGGGAAAGTGCATGTCAAAAAAAAGAAGAGGAGTTGGAAAGAACAGGAGGAAGCAATATTATTAAAGTGGGGAAAATAAACTAGACAGCAAAAAAGAAACAAAAAGAAAACTTGTGAGTCCAATGCAGAGGTGGCTAGCTGACCAATGATTTCTCTTCTTTCCCTTCCACAGTGTAGAGCTCCTTCTAGGAAGCAATTGCTCAGCCAGAGAGACAATCTCTCTCTCTGTCTCTGTCTCTGTCTCTGTCTCTCTCTCTCTCTCTCTTCCGGCTGGATAATGCCAGGATAGCCCTGATGCCAGAAGATGTAGAACCATAACATGAAAGAAATCTAGATCTCTGAATCCCTTCTCAGAGGAATAGCCACATTAGACTTTTCGTGAGTGAGAAATAAGCTTTTAGATGTTAAGCCATTGAGCTTTTGGGGATTGTTTGTTATGGCAGTGAGCATTGTATACCCTGACTAATACAGAAGTTGATATCAGAAGGGAGCTCTAGAAGTAGTTGCTTGTTCTTTTTAGCTTTGCTCAAAAACCAGTTAATTATTTCCTGATAGCCTCTTATTGTTTTACTGTGTTTCCAAAAGCAGCCAATAGCAACCAACACATGTTATTTTTCACCTACAAGCTCAAGAGTCATGTGGTCTGACTTTCAGGTTACCAAAGGCAATAATATTGCCAAGTGTTTTTCCACTCCGTGATATGGATCTCCAGTCATCCACTCTGTTATATCTGTTTCTAGCAAGCACTACTTGACTATGAAGTCTATGCCACATATTTTAGAATTTTGTTACAGGACACAGCATTTACTATCAAATATAATCATCAGATTTAATTAAAAAAATAGAAACCTGATAAAATGCAATGTGTTCATCATACCATTTCCTCCCTCTGGGCACAGAGGAAGGCTGTAGTCTCACCCTTCCTTACAATTTAACTGGGGCCTTGAGATCAATTATTTTTGGTAATGGAATGTAAGCAGAAGTACTGTGTCACTTTTATTCTCAGAGTGAAGTGGGTTTATGTGCTTTCTCTATGTACTGTCTTCCTCTTACACAGAGATCTTAGGTACAAGATGGAAGCCACTTTGTTCTATGTCCTGAACAAAGAATAACCTTATCTTATTACATTATTCAGAGTTGGGGGTTTATTTATTACTGAAATATACCTATCCCATTCTGACTAATATTCTGTAAGTATTTTATTCCATTAGGAAGGAATGCAACATGTAGAATTAGAGGTTTTATGAAATCATTGGAAGGGCTGGGGAATGAAGGTCAACTTCCTGGAAATCTGAAGTGTTGGAATCCCTGGGAAGCCAAGTTGCCACCAATGGTCTTAGCTGCCTGCAGTACTGGAGTGGGTGATTCTCAGAAGGATGCTCAGAAGCTGACACGTAGCCCCATGTCTGCCATCTGCCAATGCGTGCACCTCCTGTAGCTACTGAAAAATGTCTTTTTCTCTTCCATTTTCTAGTGATTGCAAGAGCACCTCTTAATGGAAGATTATACCAAGAACTTTATGGGCAAGAGAGCCTGGGAAATGTAGTTTCCAGGCTTTCAGTCCTTGTGGTATGGGAGGAGTTTGGGGCAGTGATGGTACTTACTGAGTCTCAGTGAAAAAATGTCCGGCACGCATGGCTCTTATCCTTCTTTTGGGAAATTCAGGTGTCATACTTCCATAACCCATCACACTGGAAAGCTCCTTGAGGACAGACCTTACAGTTCTCCATCCCCATTGCCAGACAATACCAGTCAATAAATTGTTTTGAGTTGATATGAATAAAATGACAACAGATTGAGTAGGAAATAAGAAAGACTTTCCCATGTGTTGAAGCTAGATTTCAAGAACTTTGTGGTCAAATCTGATGATTGTCCTAGACTCTGTCCTAGCTTAAACTATTTTACTCCCTAGTCTGGTGAGAGTGACCACGAAGGGCTGCTTGCCCAACAAGTGACTTTGAGCTTGCTCTGGATCCTGTTTGTAGAGTCAAATAAAATAAGATTTGATGAAGGTTGGTTATTAGGTCCATAGAGACCGTACAATCGTGTATTTTTTAAAAACTGCATCATCAAGTTGATTGTGTAGAGTTAGTCAAAACATTTCTACATTTCATTCCATATGTCATCTGCCAATGCCTACAAACCTG
This sequence comes from Aotus nancymaae, assembly GCF_030222135.1. Taxonomy (NCBI): domain Eukaryota; kingdom Metazoa; phylum Chordata; class Mammalia; order Primates; family Aotidae; genus Aotus; species Aotus nancymaae. The sequence continues at coordinate 2,432,519 of NW_026988445.1, read as the reverse complement.
CCTGTAGCTACTGAAAAATGTATTTTCCTCTTCTGTCTTCCAGTGATTGCAAGAGCACCTCTTCTGAACATGACCTTTGTGCTCTGACAAAATTGGAATCTCTTTGGGAATGGGAGTTTGTGAATTCATGTTGGGGCAAGGTGGGAAGTATTCTGTAATTGAGAAGGAGGTAGGGTAAGTTTGTGCACTAAGAAGGACTTGTTCTGTCATAAGAAATGGGTACTCAGAAAAGAGAAGATGAGACGCTGGTGTGGTTTCATCTGAAAAGGCACAAAGTTAAAACTCCAATGAAGATTGAATACATCCTCTTGTTATTTATTTGTCTCTCTCACACACACAAACAGAAAAGCTATTGTACCTGTGATAAGAATGATGGTAAAGTGAAATATATCAGCTTCCCGAGTAGCTGGGACTACAGGCATGCACCACCACGTCCAGCTAATTTTTGTATTTTTGGTAGAGACAGAGTTTCACATGTTGGCCAGGATAGTCTCGATCTCTTGACCTTGTGATGTGCTCACCTTGGCCTCCCAAATTGCTGGGATTGCAGGTGTGAGCCAGAGCACCTGGCCTTTTGATCTTCTTATTGTTATGAAATGGTGACCATATCCAGCTGAAGAGCTCTGTGAGCATAATGGCACAATTATGGGGGGGATGTGATGAAGTAACAGCTGCTAGTATCCAACATTTAGCCTCTCGTTTCCATTCCCACCCACCCTGATCTCTGGCTATATTTAGTTGTTTTACACAATGTTACCTAGGCCAAAGTCTATTCTACAAAATTAAAGGAAGAGAGAGAAGAGTGAGAGTCTTCATAGAAAGATCAGGCTCCCAAAAATCTGTTTTCCTTGGTTTCCCAGGTTCCTTCTTGGTTAACATGTTTTCTCCTCCTTTGTACCTAGGATCATGGCTGAAACGGAATTGTGAGTTTACTTTGTGAAAAAAGAAGTAGAACATTGAGCAAACATCTAATGAATACAGTCAAGATGGTTAGTGAATTTGGAAAATTCCACTCGCAAAAAAATTACTTTCTCTATTCTGTAGCAGATTTCCTCTTGGCCTTAATTATCCACAGAGTTTTCCAATTTTCTGATAGTCTTTACTGTTGCTGACATCACCTAAATAATTTATGTAATGGATTTAACTGTGTTCATTTGGGAACTCTTTATTCTAAGTGGCTTTCTTTTTATCAATCTATTATTCAATAAACATTGAACACTGTTTCAGTTATCAATTGCTGTGTAATAAGCTACCCTAAAGCTAGTGACTACTTAATGAAACGATTTATTATTATCACTCATGATTCTTGGGACTGATGGACTCTGGTGGGCAGTTCTTGCTTGGAGTCTCTCATTTGGTTGTAGTCAGATTGTAGCTGAGACTGGAGCCATCTAAACGTTTCTTCACTCATGTGTCTGGCATTGGGCTAGTCAGGAATCTCTCTCTCTCTCCACATGGTTAGCAAAGCTTTTCAGTCTCCTGGTAGTCAGGCTTCTTCTCTTGTGACAGGCTTCCTCAAAGCAAGTGTTCTAAGAAATCCAGGTGGAAGTTGCAAAAATTTTTAAACGTAGCCTTGCAAGTCACACAGAGCACTTCTTCCCTCTTGTGTATGCCAAAGCAGTCATGGGAGAGAACCCAGGATCCAGTAGTTGGACAAAGATTCCGTCTCATAAGAGGGGAATAGTTTGTGTATTCAAATAAGGAAAGAATTGATGTGTTCATCTTAATGAGAAGCTGCCACAAGCACCTACTGCGTGGCAGATAATACGCTATGTGGTGGTACAACATGTTGACAAAATGGGTATAGTCCCATGTCCCTTGTGGACGTTAAAATCTAGTTTGATTAGCTTTGACTCGACAGTTTTCCCAATCAACTGCTGGGCAGTATATCTCAATATTAAGTCTATTTAGTTATGAAATGTGCAAAACATCTATTCTGGTAATTTGTGGTCTGGTCATTTTGACTTTTTCAATAACCAAACTGAATGAAATTTGTGGGTATCTGATCCATAACTTGATGGTCACCTTGATGAGCTGATTCATTCATGAATTCTTTTTTTAATGCATTCTTTAAAACATAGTCTGAGCAAAACTGGGGTGTTAGCTTTAGGGTAGCTTGTTACACAGCAATAGACAACTGTCTCTTGCTTCAAACAAGCATGTTGAGTTCCTGCTGCGCATGGGGGATGGAACTGACTTCCTTGACTTACAATAGGGGCTATAAAAGAAATTGAAAAGTCAGATTTTGCCCCGGATGAGCTTCCGTTTTTGTTAGCAGCTTGAGTGGTATGCAAGCGGAGCAACTTGTGACAATGACAAAGAAAAAGGTGAACCCAGACCATGCATGATAAACTAGACAGGTGGTATTAGTTTCCCTCCTGAGAATTATCTTTTGAAGAAAAGTAATTGATTATTTGCCTCCATTTTCTTCTCTCTTATGTTATGAACACAAAGTGATCTAGGTTTGTTAAGTAAAAGGAGATTTCAGGACAGGAATGTTGACAGAAGAATTGGTGGTGTTCAGCAAATCTCAGGTCTTATCGTTTCTGGCATAGTTTATGTCCCTTCAGTGGTACAGCTATGAGGGGCTGGGGGAGGAGGCTCATGATGACACAAGAGATACCTTGACATTTCAGAAACAAAGGTCAAAGCTTGAACAGGTCCAAGAGCATGCAGAATTCTTGTGCACACACGTCAAGTTCCCCGACATGAGGTTAGTATTACGTTGTGCCTTCTTATGTTGTATCTTTATATCTGTTTTCTTACATAGCATACAAGGACATTACGGGATATTTCAAGTAAAGCAACAACAATATGAATATTGCCTTGCCTACCTGGATGTTTCAAGCAAAACTAAAATTTGGCTTGTCATACCAATTGTCCTTTATCAATCTATTAACTTTAATTTCATAGCTTATACTTTACCCATGTGGGTCCTTTTCTCATGTTAGTGAGACCTGTGTCCCCAGGGTGTAATTTGCTAAATTAAACTGCTTTCCATTTATCATGCCAATTTATTTTTCTGAAATGCTTGCCCCCATTTTTCTCTGGCAATTTATAATAATCAGATTTTAATTGTATTCCACTCCTCTTTCTGCCAGCACATACTTGTTTGGTATGTTTTATGTTATATTATTTTATGCCTGCTGATATATCACTTTGTAATTTTTTATGGGCATGTGATTTGCCCAACTGGATGGTAAACTGAATGGCAGGAGCTTCTCTATACAGACGAATTTACATGTATGTGTTTACATACGTATGTGTATGTGTAGTATATGTACTCATACATACACAGGAGACACTTCTCAACAGCTGATCAGCTCTTTCCACTCTCCACTTAATTTTCTCTTTCTTCTTCTTCTTTTTTTTTTTTGAGATGGAGTTTTGCTCTTATTGCCCAGGCTGGAGTGCAGTGGTATGATCTGGGCTCATCATAACCTCCACCTCCCAGGTTCAGGTGGTTCTCCTGTCTCAGCCTCCCAAAGTAGCTGGGATTATAGGCATGCGTCGCCATGCCTGGCTAATTCTGTATTTTTAGTAGAGATGGGGTTTCTCCTTGTTGGTCAGGCTGGTCTTCAACTCCCAACTTCAGGTGATCTGCCCACTTTGGCTTCCCAAAGTGCTGGGAATGCAGGCGTGAGCCACTGTGCCCAGCCCTCTTTTTGTTTTTATAAGTTAGAGTCAAGTAGACTATTTTGCAGTTTGCCTGGTGAATTGGATCAATGCATACGTTTGATGGATTATTCAGACATTTTAAAAAAGTCTTCAACTTCATATTTACTAAGATGAAAATAATCTAGAGTATTGCTCATCTTTTCCTCTGGGAAAATTATTTTCATAAATTCATAAAAAATGTAAGTACTTGAGCTATGCAAGTACTTGTGATTGATTATTTGGAGCAAAAATGATTTTTTTATTGAATTAATGATAGTTTTTAACTCCTCAACTTGAAGCTACAAAGCCTTTGAATTTCCATATTAACTTTGTGAGAGTTTATCCAGGCTTGTTTTTATTGGCGGTGAGGGAGCCACACTGGGTGTCTTGGAAGACTTAAATCCTTCTTCTATAATATCTATCAGTATCCCTCCCCACTTCCGACTCCTTAAATGAATACAAATTTAAGTAGAAACTTGGAGTTGACCTCAGAAAAATTTCCTACCCAACATGTTAACCTTACTGTCTCCTTTTCTAACCAATTTGCTGTTCTCAAAACCTTTTTAATTACTAAGTTTGCTGCTGCCACTGTATATGCAGGTATGTACATTGGTGAGGAGCTTCCCGACTTGTCCGAGATCAGGGCCACCAGAAAACATTTTGAGTCCTCCAAATATCGTGAATTATTTTGGCATCCCTGACATTACATGAAAACAAAATAAAGTTTTCTTCTCATACTAGACATATACTTAAAATGCAGATACTGCTGGAAGCCTCACTATAATGATGGGTCCTTATTCACAGAAGATGATGGTGACTGATAATAGATATTTTCTTGAAAATAGATTTCGATCAGGCCAAAGTGGTGATTGAATTTGGGAGAATGACAGCTCATTGCATTTCTTAAAGCCGTGGGCTCAGATTTAGGGTATCCGTACCTCATGAAGATACCAAAATGATCCATTGGTGTGCAGAAAGAAGATATTGGAGTTCTATTTATTTCAATATTTTATTTCATCTTAAATTTAGATTTTTTTTGGCGCATGTGTTTTTGGTGCATAGAATAGAGTAATACATATGTTATTTATAAATAAAAATACATAGAATGGACATGTTCATAAATTTTTACCATATGTGATCTAAAAATTTAGAAACCACTGCTTTCCAAAGGTGAATCGAACATGAATAAGGTCCTCATGATGCGATGGGAGGAACGGGAAATGATTACGGAACAAGTGTTTGTAATCTCAGAATTCTGACTCTGGTTACTACTGGTTCCAGTTAATTGATCAATAGGGAGTTCACTAACTCTTAATCTGACGCCAGGACAGTCCCTTTTAAGATGTGAAGAAATTGCTCAATGTTAGGATGTTGACTGAAGAAAGTAGATTTTAATCATGCTTTTTTTTTTCATTTTGTTTTCTCAAGGGTCCCATGTGAACAGAAAGTTTTGAGGGAGTTTACTGTTTGTGCAAGATGACTGGTTGGGTAAAGAAGTCCAAAGTGTTTTTATCTGCAGAACAAATAAAGCCTGGGCAAAGGTAACTGAAATGAACGTCTCCCACCTTGTCCCTTTCGCATGTCTAAGGTGATGTTTGTGCCGATGGTTGCACAACGGAGAACCTAATCTATGCGTGTCAAATGGAGAGGAGGTGCATGTTAGAGTCCTCCTGATTAAAAAAAGTCAGTGACCTTTATTCTTCTTAGTTTGACAGGCAATTATTTGATGACGATGCCTATATAAAAATCATTTAAAAAATGAAAATTCTATTTGTTGATGAATTATTCCTAAATGCCGAGGTATTATTTGTCAGACAACCTCTGGGTGGCTGAATTAGAGTTTTTCCTTTCTCCAAAGATAGACACACACAGCTCTAAGGAGGTATTAGAATAAATTTATGAATTTATGATTACTCTGGACATTTGTTGTTGCTGGTTAATGACAACAAGGACAACTGGATTGTCCTTATGATTACTCCACAGCAATTACTAAAAAAAATTCTGAATAAACAAACATTCTGAAAATGTGAATCACAGTGTGGGGCTCAACTTGTGTTTTTAAAGATAACTTTCTTTTTTTTTTTTTTTTGAGATAGAGTGTCACTCTGTAGCCCAGGCTGGAGTGCAGTGGTGCGATCTCGGCTCACTGTAACCTCCGCCTCCTGGGTCCTGGTTCAAGCAATTCTCCTACCTCAGCCTCCCAAGTAGCTGGGATTATGGCACAAGCCACCACACCCAGCTAATTTTTGTATTTTTTAGTAGAGACAGGGTGTCACCATGTTGGCCAGTCTGGTCTTGAACTCCTGACCTTGTGATCCACCCGACTCGGCCTCCCAAAGTGCTAGGATTACAGGTGTGAGCCACCGCACCCGGCCTAAAAGGAAACTTTCTATGCATAAATATTGACAAGAGAGTGAGATATGACTGAATTGTTGAGGTTAAGCATTTATTATGGGGAAAAATATTAAAATGCTTTGGAGCTCAGTGATCCACACTGACCAGATATTTACTTAACCATTCTTTTCATTTCGACTCTTTGTTACTGTTGTTTCTGTTGGAACTTAGGTTTATAAGGCCAGTTAAAGGGGCATTTTATAGGGGATAGTCATAAAGTATGATAACGAATGAGCTAGCAGCCAACTATGGATAGAAACTAGGTAAATTAGAAAGCTGATTTCTCATTCTTAAGTTAGTTGCTATTGAGTTTTACAAACAATCCCTAAGACATTTATCATCCAATAATTTTTCCTCAAAGAAATATCTAAGAAAGGGTTTAGACATTAAGAACAGAGTGGTGAAAGTGAGACCCTCTGCCTGTTTCGGATATTTGAAAAAATCCTAATGGGACTGAAATTGTAAGGTGGGAAATCCATAGGGAATTGTCTTTGTGTATGTGAATATGTATGGATATATGTATAATATAGAACAGGGGTCTCCAACCCCTGGTCTGTGACCTGGTAGGAACAGGGCCACACAGCAGAAGGTGAATGGCAGGCCAGCAAGTGAAGCTTCATCTATACTGACAGCTGCTCCCATCACTCGCATCTCCGCCTGAGTTCTGCCTCTGGTCAGATCATTGGTGGCGTTAGATTCTCATAGGAGCTCAAACTCTATCATAAACTGCGTATGTGAGGGATCTAAGTTGCATGCTTCTTATGAGAACCTAATGCCTGATGATCCATCACTGTTTCCCATCATCTCCAGATGGGACCATCTAGTTGCAGGAAAACAAGCTTAAGGCTCCCACTGATTCTACATTATGGTGAGTTGTAGAATTATTTCATCATCTATTACAATGTAATAGTAATAGAAATGAAGTGCACAATAAATGTAATGTGCTTGAATCATCCTGAAACCATCCCCAACGCCAGTCCATGGAAAAATTGTCTTCCATGAAACCGGTCCCTGGTGCCAAAAAGGTTGGGGATTGCTGGTATAGATAACAACTAAAACTAATGTCCAGATTATCTGAATAATCACAGCATTTACTGGTATAATTGTTTAAAACTTAAAAGAAAAACTGAAATTTTCCAGTATGGAAAAGACAAATTCCAGTTTCTAAGCTTAAGCCTACCAGGACTCCGTGGCTTGGAATTTCATGTGTGACAAGCTATTCAAGTAGGAAAATTAATTGTAGTAAAAATTTAGGTAAATGATTTGGAAGCACTTCTACTACAGACTGTGAGACACTGAACCAACCTGTAAATGGGGGTGAGCTCCTTCAAGGTCCAGGTAGACTGTGATCTTTCTGAGATTACAAATTTGTAGTTTTTCCTGAAAAAAAAAAAAAGTTTAGAGTTTCCATCAAGCTCTAGGATTCTACCAGCCACGCATCCAGGGTTTGAAATGTTGTGTGTGTGTGAACAATCTGCTCTGCCTTAAAAGGAGCTACTTTCTGAGGAAGGTTGTTGGCTGTGGAGAGATGTAAGTGTTGGGAGACATAGTGAACTGCATGAGAAGAGATGGTAGACGAGTCTGTGATTCAAAAATGGGCTTTGAAACCTCTAGAGCCTGTTAGTCAGTTAATAGTAGTAAAAAGCAACGGTTATATACCTGGGACCACTAAGTCACTTGAGTTAAGAAGATTACAGAAGAAGAAAGAGAGAGAGAAAGAGAGGAGAGAGACAGAGCCATAGCATGCATGAAGTATGCAGCTGTCGGGCTGCATGCTCCAGCGCCTGGATTTCCAATCTGGCACTCAGCTTGATGAGTCTGTTTATTCAGCTCCAGTATCAGACGTTCCCTTTTCCTGCCTGAAGAAGTCCCCTTTGAAGAACAGCTCTGCTGGGGAGCAGTTTCCCCTTGGATGGGCTACTCCTGTTTGCAGTCCTAAAGGAAAAGAACTGGAAATGCCACAAGAATGTTCTTTAAAGTGATATTCCAGCGCCACGTGAGGGGAGGATGAAATAGCTGTAAAAGATGTATTTCCTGGTTGAGGTATTTTTTTCCCCTCTCAAGTGAATTTAGCGCTGAACAAAGGCGTCACATGAATGCGATTGGGGTCATATGTTCTTGGGTACCTCCAGATCTGTGAGGGCAGGTGGTGGCTGGGGTGGGAAGTACTAGGCAGAGCAATAGCACTTCAGCTTCTGTAGGCATGGAGAGACAGACAGAGAGAAAGAGAGAGAGAGAGAGAGAGAGAGAGAGAGAGAGAGAGCGAGCACATGCCAGAGAGAGACACAGAGAATTCCAGTAACCTAGTCTTGCATGTCTTTATCTGTAAAGGAATCAGTCGTGGTGACTTATCAGAGGACCAGTCTATACTTTCAAAGCAAAGCCACAATGAAACATTATCTAGAGAATTGAGGGACAATGTTCATAATCCCATTGGGTAGTTCCAAGGTTGACAATTGTACTTTGGGTTTGATATTAATTTCTTATATTTCAGGGACATGTTTTACTTTTTCAAAAAAGTTTTTCATCTTGTGAAGTAGCTGGAGTAGATGCTAATCACCTGAATTTTCCTCTTTGGGAAAGGATGTGGCTAAATTAAGAGAGATGGTTATTGGTAGGGCAGAACAGCAATCCAGGCCTCTTGTCTCTTGGACCAGGTCTCCTTTCTCTGTGTTCTTGAGACCTGTACAAAGGGACAGTGGGAGTTTCAGAAAAAAGGAAGGTGACATTCTCTGTTTCCTCCCAGGCATGTAGAAGTTACTGTGACTTTGAAACCACAGCTTTGCTGTGCCCAAATGCTCTCTCGGGGACTAGCCTTAGGGAGGAGTTTCAAAGTGGAGCCTTCAGAGAGTGAGTCTCATGTTCTAGTCACTGTGGCTGCTCAGGCCTGTGGTTGGTTTGTTCAGTTTGCACCCAGGCCTCAGAAAACAGGAGTTCTCCAGAATGAAAAAAGTTCTTTGTTCGATATCAAAGATGAACACTTTGAGTGAGAGAGATGCCACTTCATGATGAGGCCTGGTTTTTCAGGAGAGAGGATGGGATCCACACTCTATTCCTGATTCCTGGCTGAGACTTCTAGGACTCACATTGACTCTTGGGGCCTAGGAGTGAGGTTCATGCATAAGGGACCAGAAAGGACTGACAGTGTGGACTTTATCCAGGCGTAAGAGTGAACCAGAATTTCCTTTCGGGGCTAGGTTCTGGTTCAAGGGGGAAACTGGAAGATATGTTACCCATTGGCTGCTTTTTCTGCTTTGACACACAGACCCTTATATTTTATCTTTTTCTGGATATTTGTTGTCTCTCTACGTGTAAAGCCAGACTTGCTTGACATTTGAGCAGTATTTGTATCCTCTGAGGCTTCCTAGTACTTAAACTATCTGATGAATGAATAGGCATCCATTTTCAGGCAATCTCTTATCCCAGTGTCTCTCAGCCTATAGTGGGAACAGGCATCACCTGGGAACAGGAACATTCAACTCGAGATGAATCTCATATGCAGCAAAGTTTGAGAACTGCTGTTTTATCCTTTTCTCCCTTGGCTTTAAGAACTCATTGTGACTTTGAATAATACTATAAGCGCAAACACAATCCCAGGTTCGTGTAAGTGGCTTGGGAGGCTTATTTCACATGTTTGTCTAATTTAATCCTGGTTTAATGGGGCTAATTTAATAACAGGCCTGTGATGTGAGTTCTTTTTCCACCCATTGTACAGAGGCAGAGGCAGAGGAGTGATATTCTTTGGAACATGTTTGTGGCAGTATGTGCCAATGTGTGGCAGAGCCCCTACTCATCCCACCTTCTGAGTCCGGGGATGGTGTTCTTTCGCTCACAACCCCTGTGGCTCTATAGCTCTTGCAGGCGTAGCTGTTCTTTGTGTGAAGTGTGGTTATTCCTGATAGTGCTTGCTGTCCACATAGCTGAGGCTGCTTACCGTGATACATATGTGAAGTCAGCAGAAGCTAACACAGTCTGTATTCCTAATGAACTCTATAGTAGGATAAGTGGATACCACTATGAATAAGGTGTTATTTTATGCAAATATTAGAGTACAACATTTTTGTTCCTTATCAGATTGGAAACGCAGAACTGGGAAGTGGGGAGAGGTGAGAGTTCTTTCAGAGAAGGACAGCCTGTTTGGTGAAGTGTGATTTAAATTGTACTCTCCTGACTTTTATTTCCATCTTGTTGTACTGGGAATAATGGAGAAAGAATAGGAAGTGAGCTGAGACCCTTGAACTTGCTCTGCGACCTGGAGTCCCAGCAGGGTTAGCTGTATTGAAGCTCACTGTTTTAGATGCCTGTGAGGTTCGTAGCTAGAGCCAAACAGGACTCCTGAGGAAGTAGTGTAGACCTGTGGAACGCTGCGAAGGTGGCTAGCTTCTGTCCTCCCTTAATTCGAAAGATCAGAATGCTCCAACATTCACTTGATGCTCAAGGGAACATGTCGCCATGCTTTCAATGGTAATTTAACGGTTGCCAGAGTATTCTAAACAGAACTTTCTGGATGGCTGTTTATGCTTTTATTAATTGCAAAGTACAGACAGCCATCAGAAACTGAGACTTGTCAACTGAAAGAGAAGGTGGGCCTGAAACTTCTGCTGGTACCCAATTCTTTTCCACTTAGCTAGGAAAGGACCTTTTCTTTAATCATGGAGTAATAGATGATTGATATGACTGTACCCTGATTAGAAAAGGTTTCATTTTACTTGTGCATGGTACGTGGAATTAGTTAAGGGTTGCATAGGAAAAGAAGTGATGGACTATTGTTCACGTTAAATTATAATGACAGCCTTCCTAACCACTGTGTATTTATTATGTAAGAAAAGAAAATGTCTGGTAAAATTCTGTATAGGTTAATAACACCTTCATAATATACTCCTTCTTTTCTATTGACTTGAATAGCCCTCCTACTGACTTTTAATGGATTATTAGAGTTAATTACATCAATTGCAATATAATTGATTCTTAAATACTATGTAGAAACCTCATACAATTATGGAAAAGCAAAAGTTATCTAGACATCTCAAATCAAAAAAGATTTGGAATTCCTGCACATTTAATTTCTGATAATCACTAGTCAGTTTGGACATTAAGATTGCATGGTGTCTTGTTTTCTATTTGGTAGGTTTTGACAGAATTGATAGTTTTACAACATTTAACTCAATATGCATAGAAATATAAGATTAAAGCTGTGAGTGCAATTTTTTTTTTCTAAAAAAAGATCACTCCATGGCTTAAAAGCTGAAATGTGTTACCTGCCTAACACTGACAGAAACAAACTCAAGGGAAAATCAAAAGTGGATTTGATGTTGAGTTTTAGAAATCTCTTCTCTACTAGTATAAAGATTCCTGTGGGTCTTAGGGTTTGTTACCTGAGGGCTTTAAAATAAGACAAGGGATGAATTGCGGAAAGGGGCAAAAAAAAAAAACCCCCAAAAACCCTTCCATTTTATTACCTAGATATAGGCCATGTGTTCTAATGTCAAAACCACTGGTTGAAAAGTGAAACATCATTAATATCTGGTATTTGATGTCACATAGATGAACAGAAATCCCTGTAATAGAGTTACCTGAATGCAATCTTTTCTTTTCTTTTTTCTTTTTTTTTTAATTGATTTTGAGAAACCAGTTTGTGGGTACTGATACTTATAAATGTGAGTTTTATTTGATGTGGTGGACAAGTCACCAGAATGAGAATCAGCAGACCTGATGTTTTCTGTCTACTTGGCTCAGTGACTTGAAATGTCTGGGCCTTAAATGTTCTCTTTTGTAAAATGAGAGAGAGATTCTAACTTCTCTGCCTTGACTCTCCTGCCTTTGTACTTTTAGTACTCTTATTTTCCATAGTAACTCATTTGATTCCTCATACAAGCTGCCTTGTATCTATATGCATTTATCAATATGCCTTATATGTGTGTGTATATATGTGTACATGTCTTATTTTCTTAACTAGGTTGTAAGTTTTCAAGGACAAAGATCAGGACATGTGTATCTCTGTATTCTCATAACAGATACTAGAGTTTTCTAGCATAGAATAGGCTACTGTTTGGTTGATTGAACAGTCAATCAAAAGGAAGTGTTTCCACTTTTATCCCCTGAAAGTCTTGATATGATATAAATAATGACAGTATATCCCACTTATTATAATAGTTTAATTTGTAAAAGCATTGTAAAATGTATGATTTTATTTAATGAAACATCGATTGAACTTTAGATCAGATGAATTTAAGATATAACATTTCACTCAGTTTTTTATCAATTGAAATGTAATAGGGTTTTTAATAGAACTTAAGCAGCCTATTCTAAAATTCATCTGGGCTGGGCTATGGCTCACGCCTGTAATCCTAGCACTTTGTGAAGCTGAGGCGGGTGGATCACTTGAGGTCAGGAGTTTGAGACCAGCCTGGCCAACATGGTGAAACCACATCTATACTAAAAAAAAAAAAAATACAAAAATTAGCCGAAATTGCTTGAACCTGGGAGGCGAAGGTTGCAGTGAGCCGAGATCATGTCACTGCAGTCCAGCCTGGGCAACAGAGCAAGACTCTATCTTAAAAACAAAAACAAAAACAAAGTTTGAGAGAAGAGTTGCCTGGCAGTTATCAAACAAACCATACATCTTAGGAAATCTAATACACAAGTGTTATGATAGGGAAATCAGCTAATCAAAAAGGCTAGAGTCCAGAAGCAGAACTAAGAATACAGAGGAATTTAACAGATAATATGGAGACATTTCAAATGAGTGGCTAAATGGAGACTGTTCAGTAAATGGTATTGGGACAACTGGCTCTCCATCTGGACTCATACTATACACAAAAGTAAAATCCAGATGGAATAAAGCTCTAAATATAAAAGTCAAATCTATACCAGTATCAGAAGGAAATATAAATTAAAAAAAATAATCCTAGGTTAGAAGGTCTTTGTAAACAAGGTGAGAAATCCAGAGGCCATTAAGGAAAACCTAACAGATTTGACTTCATAAAAAAAAAAAGTTAAAAAAGACGTGACAGATTGAGACAAAATATTTGAATTATACATGACAGAAAAAGGGTTACTATCTATTATTCAAAGAATGCCTTCAAGTTAATGAGAAAAATATAACTAACACTTAAAAATGGGCAAAAGATATAAAATATGTAATTCTCAGAAGAAATGCAAATGTCTAGCAAACACTTGAAAAATATGCTCAACCTCAATGGTGAAAGATATGGAAAATAAAAGAAAACATGTTGCTATTTTCTACCTATCTGGTTGGCACAAAATTAAGGGAATTGATTGTATATATCAATTAAAATGAATGAATATACCATATAAACTGTCAAGGACAGATGTCAGTAACATGTTAGATGAAAAGGCAAGTTGTAGAACACTGTACATTATGTTATGTCATTTTGGAATACTTTTAAAAAACTAGTATATAAAATATATTTTAACAATTGTTTATGCATTATAAACATATAGTAGTTATCTCTTGGGATGCTGTTAAGATGAGTACAACTCTATTATTTGGATTACTTTTCTGCTGGAAAACATTCCTTTATTGTGCTTTATTTTACATTCATCAAGCTTTATAATTGATCTTTAGGATGTAGGTACAAGTCATTAGTTCAGAGGATTTAGTTGAATCAAGTATTAGATGAACACAATGTAGCATTTTATGGAATAGTAGTCAATTCTGATCAAATTCTTCAAATCGCCTTGTTGAATTGGGTTAATTAAATAGAGTTCTGTCCCTAAACTGTGGCTTCAGTCAGATCTTGTCTTCAGTCTTTAGGATTCCATGGTTTGTGAAGGGCTATTGTGTATCCGCCTCCTCTGTCAGCTGTCCTTACTCCGTATGACATCCAAGTGTACTCCACACCCCAAGTGTTAAATGAATCCCAACATCCCAGAATCCAGGCCCTCAGCAGGGTTAAGCAAGTCAACGTAAATACAGTCTTGTGATTAGTTTGAACTTGCTTCCAAGTTGCTTGTTAGCAAGGAGTTAACAAGTTCAGACCTTCGGTCAGATGGGTCTTTAAGGAAAGCTTTTTTCCCCATTCCAATGACTTCCTGTTCATGGGAAAATGAGAGGAAATGAACCTCTAACGGGAGGATGGGCCCACCCTTTTCCAGTCGTGTGGCTAATTTGTCAGGTGTAATATTGGCACCTGGTGGCTTATGTTGGCTTCCTGCCCACCCTTGGTGGGGAAGTATCCAAATACTTGTAACAGGCAGTGGAAGACTTCAAAGCAATTTGTAAAAGAAAAGGATATTGTCATTAAAGAACTTGATGGTGAATACTCCCAATCATTTAGTGATGTCAAGATAAAAGGAAAAATTTAAAAACACATTATCTGGAGTTTTTTTTGATGTATCATATGACCAGTTAAAACCCTGTTAAAACAAAGCGGTGTAGTTGACTTGGTAATATTAAATGTTCAAATATATAAAAACTTTATATATCTATTGATTGTTTAGTGTTCTTGTTTTTGCAAAATTAGCGAAGGTATCAATTATTTATAAGAAGATTATGAGTTATTTCTTTAAGTATATAATTCTTCTTTCTCAAATTTACCTTTAAATAGGTGCTTTCTTTGTGTCTGATAATGGAACTGTTTCCTTTGACTCAAAAGGGGTAACTACAGTAATATTGGGTGGCTCTCATAAATGAAAAGGGATTATCTGGATTTTCAAAATTCATTAGGAATTTTGGCTGGGAACGCCTAGTTTAGTTCTATACCTCTTGATTTTCAGCTAAAAATAATTACTGCCTTTTGAACAATGGTACAGTTAATTGTCCAGCAATTCAAAGTAAATCTGTCCATAAATGAGGATTAATCAAATTATAAGCAGTGGTAATTAAACCATAATACATTTTGTAGAACAACGGAGCTTCCTTTAGTTTGTATAATTAATATAAGCTATATAGGCTTAGTGTGTCTAAAACCCTCATGGCAGAGTCAACAGTCATAGGTATGGATCAAAAGATTAGTCTATTAAAACATACAATCATAGTGTCATGGTCTGTAAACCTTAATCAGCTAATTGTTTCTATCAAATGATCCGTGGATAGTAATTGAATTTGTTTTTTTCCTAGCATAGTATCAGACAAATTTAATAAATTATTAAATGAATAGATATTTGTTCTATATCTGCTCTGTTGAAGGGTGTATCATTGGATTTGATCTGGCAGAGACTGGATGACTTTCACAGGACGAATTGCATAGGAGTTTCTCAACCTTAATTGTTGATGGCAAAGTGGTTCCAGTTTTCAGAGACCTTAGAATAGTTTATTATCTACCTGGCTGGGAAGCTTGAAACACACTAATAATTAGAATTAATACATTGTGTACTCTAAACTGTCAATGGGATAGGAGTTGGGCAAAGAAGAGATCAGTGTTGGTCAAAATAATCTTGGAGGGAGAGGTTAGTTAGCTGAATCTGGAGAATGAATAGTATTTAGACAAGCAAAAAGGGAAATAGTGGATATTCTAAGGGGGTGGGAACTGGGAATGAGTATAGCGTGACGGAGGGCCTTTGGGGAAGTCAGATGACTGCAGCATTAGTTTCAGGTTCCTGTGTGGTAGGAAATAAGGTATATGAGTTGGATGACAGTAATATGAAAGGTCTTATAAGCTTAGCAGATAAACTTAGGTTTTGGATGGCTGTAGGGTAATATTATTCAAGTAGTCATTTAGAAAGATTTATCTGGTAGTGTTGACTACAACAGGGAGAGGCTGCAGTGGGGAGATTTGTTAGACTCTTATAGGAGATGGAGTGAAAAGGTAGCCATAGATGGTGATGGTAGAATAGGAGAAAGAAATGAATTCAAGAGACATTTCAAAGGATGGAAGGATGGAACTAGGTGGCATTGGATATAGGGGTTGGGGAAGGAAAAATAAGTCAAAGATAACTCCAAAACTTCTACCCTAGAAGCCTGGATGGTTAATAATGCCACTGGTCACTTAATAAAGGAAAATGGTGAGCTTTATATTCAGACAAATTGAATCTAGGTTCAATTGGGCTGTCTTGTGGAACTATCTTAAAAGCAACTAAAAACATGGGATTAGAGAGTAGCTAAGGAGCCAGAAAAAGACATGAAGAATTAATGATGAACAGTTACTCACTGCTCGTGAATCAAATTTTATAGCTGGATTTTCAAGGCTGCTGTCACCTAGTCTCATACTGCTTTTTCAACTCACCTGCAGCTACCCCATAGTCTGTCCTCCTCCTTTTGGGTCAGCCAGTTGGCAATTATGCTTTTTTTCACTTTGTGACAAAATTCTTGCTCTTTTTCTTGCCTGGAATCCTCTTCCTAGATCTCTAGTTATTAATATCTCCCCAAGCTTTAGGACCAGCTCAGGTCCCTCCCACACCATGGAAATGTTTCTCAAAAACTAGTCCACACTCTTCTCTCTCTGTTTTGAATGCCCGTAGCATTTAGAGGTTGCACTATTTGTATAAACATTCACTCCCATGCAAGTCTATGGTGTTTAATTAGGTCAAACATAAATGTCTACCTTGTTTTGTCAGAAAACTATAAATTCCCTGAGGGTAAGGATCAATGTTCCGCTTGCGTCAGTTAGGAATTATATTTGACTGCCAAGAACAGAGGTTCCTAATCAGTGGCTTAAAAATCAAGGGTTTTATTTTTCTCATATTGTGCAATGTATGGAGGCAGGTAATCCCAAGCTGATTGATGCGGCAAATCTTGGTAAAAGCAGAGACCTGACCTCTCCCCACCTTCTCATTTAGCCCTCCTTAGCATGGATTTGTCACTTCAAAATCACAATCTGGCCGATCCTCTTCAAGCACAGCATCTGTGCCCCAGACAGAGAGAAGTGGGAAGGCAAGGGGCACACAGGGCTTGCAGACTGAATCAGCTCAGCTTTTTAACGTGCTGTCCTGGAAGCTACATCCCACGATTTCTGCTTACCTTTCATGGGTCAGCAGTTAGATATAGAGCCACCCCTATTTGCAAGTAACGCTCCAAATATTTTCAGTTAGACATATTGCTATTCAACAAAGTCTGCGTTATTTTAGTAAGAGAAGGGCCATTGGTAACTAGTAGGCAACTAGTTGTCTGTGCCCTCTGTCTCTCTATGTACATCTATTCAAACATGCATATATACACATATAAACTTTTATTGAGATAGCTACATGTGTAACATTATATGTTATATATGCATATGTGCATATATTTTTATGTATTTAGAAAGACAGAGAGACAGAAACAGAGAGATAGAGATTATGCTTCATCTATTTGAACAATAATATATATATATAATTTATATATGCATATATATGGAGAGAGAGATTATGCTATATCACTCTCTTCATCTGAGCAAAATAAAATAAAGATTACAATAAAACTAATCCGATATATTAAATACTATGCTGATTGCCATGCCTGTCACAGACACAGTGGAGATACTTTTTCATAAATAACTACTGCTATTATTTGCACAGAATTAAACCAAGTATTTTTTCCTTATTGTCATAGAAGCTTTGACTAGTTTTCTATATTTGGCATTACTGTTTTTTGTTTGTTTGTTTGTTTGTTGTTTTGAGACAGGGTCTCAGTTGGTCACGCAGGCTGGAGTACAGTGATACAATCACAGCTAACTACAGCCTCAAACTCTCAGGCTCACGCGATCCTCCCATCTCAGCCTCCTAAGTAGCTAGGACTGTAGCCACACACCACCACGACTGGCTAATTTTTCTTTTCTTTTTCTTTTTTGGTAGAGATGAGGTTTTGCCATGTTGCCCAGGCTGTTCTCAAACCGCTGAGCTCAAGCAATCCTCCCGCCTTGGCCTCCCAAAGTGCTGGGAATACAGGCGTGAGCCACTGCATCCGGCTCAGCATTACTGTTGACAGGAATCTCTGAAAACATTTATGCTATGCCTCACATTTCTTAGAAGTTAGAGGTACTGATTTAGTGATCTGGTGTTTAATGTCTGCATTTTAGGTTTCCTCCTTTGCTCCCTTCTCTCTCTCTGATTTAACCAAGTGTCCTCAAATTGTGTTTTGACATATTTTTGAATCTTAGAATTATGATCAGCACATATGAAAAGATGAAAAGACTTTAGAGTAAACCAGAGAAAAGCTGTCGGAGTTTCGTGTGATAACTCCGCACAATGGTAGCCATTTTAATAGAGGCTCACAGAGCCCGTAGAAGCGTCCCCCAGTATTGGGTCTTTCACTTTGTCACTGTATGCTCTCTTCTGTGCTCCCAAGGAAGTGACTTGATTGCTTTATGAGCAAAGCTGTGATTAGGACTCAGGTCACCTTAACTCCAGGCTCGAAGCTCTTTCCTCTACATTATTTATGACAACAACAATAACAACAGCACTTTACATCTGTGTAGAACTGCACAGAGTGCTCACCGATCATGCACTAGAGACAGAATACGTATAACTGAGCCCTTTTGATAAGGAAACATTATACAAAACTCATGGCAGGTAGTGGAAGAGCAGCTATTAGGATGTTCTTTCACACTCATTGGTCATTGTAGGGACTTTCCCTGATAGATTACATATATCCTTGGTGCCTGTTAACCAGGCCAACAGATCAGAATGCCCCAATCTGAATCCCTTGGATTAATCTGTCGGGATAAGGTGACATTCACTTGCAGGGCCATTTCCTAGCCACTCTTCCTATTATTTAGTCTTCCTCTTATTACATTAGTCTTAGCCAATGTAATTGTGTCTTGGTAGTGAAACAACCAGATCAATAAGAAAAAGAAAAATATGCTTTATCCCTTTGCTACACATCATTGCCTTCAATATGGCACTTCCACTTCTAATTTTCCAAGACAACATTATCACTTAGGGTTTAGGCACATCTTAATCTGCTGACTGATGGAGTGTGTGACAGGCATTTCCACACTAGGACCATACGTGATATAATTACCTAAGCTTTGCAAAGGAGCTAGGTAGAGGGTCTATTGCATGTCTTTTAAGATGGCAGTGCTTAGGATAATAAGACTGGTAGCCAGGATGAATGGCAATGAAATAGTTAAAGACAATCAGCATTAATTGGAACTTCCGTGTTTGTTTTCTTTTGAAACCTTAAAGTTATCCAAATGGAGTGTTAATTTAAAAAAAAATGTTTTCTTGGGAGAAGACAATATTTTGAAATGTTTTTAATTTACAAGAGCCTGTTTCTTTCAGTCTCCCATTGCTGCACGAGGTTGAACAAATGTTAGCTGCAACGAATTAATTAAGTTTGCAGAAAGTAGCAGCAGGGGATTGGAAACTTGAAGTGGAAGTGAGCATTTTGACTGTAAACATGTTGCCTGCCTGAGAGACTATATCTGGATTGAGTGGTTGTGGAGTTATCCAAAGAAATGCAGGATCTCTGGGAAAGTCAGTCTTGGCAGGGAGAAAAAATAACAATGTCTCTTGCTGGCAAATCTATTCATTTATTTCCTGGGATCATCTCATGTGTTTTGTTTGGTGCTGGCCACACATTGTTATTCTGCTATCCTCTCTGCAAATGAAGGTGATGCCACAGACTTGCCCTCAGAAATAAAGGAACTAATATTTATCTGTGCCAGCCTCTTTATATATGCCATTTCTTTCTGAGGGGAGATATAATTTTCTTATTTTATCGTTTCTCAGCCTTTTGGTGAAGAACAAGTATAGTATCTGTTTTTATCAGTTTAATTTTCTTATTTTACAGATAAAGAAACTAAAACTCAGAGAATTTAGGAAGTCACTCACAGTCAGTTTAGAGGCAAAGAGACTGGAATTTGAACCCAAACTCGTCTGATGCTAGAGCTTTTTGAGCTACACCAGGAGGCTTTCCCGTGGTATAGGGTGGGGAAGGGCTGCGGGGAGCCCTGGCAGCTTCTTGCCTGGCTTCCCTTATGGTTGGGGGAAAGGGAAATGCCTGGGGCCATGGAATTTGGAAAGGTGATCCTCAGATCTGAAGATGATCAGTGGATTGCACTTTTAGAAATAATGGATTAGAGAGATTTCTGAACAAGATCCCTGAACTAGGGCCCTTGTAGGCTTCTGGCTATGTTGGGCTAGTCATACTCCTTCTCTTAGGAATTTGAACCTAGACATAATACCAAATGAGGTGAAAGGATTAATGGCAGAAATGAAACCTGAATGAACCATAATACAGAGGGGCCAGGGCAGCCATCATGGATTCTGAGAAATCTGAGGTTGTGAGTAGAACAACCATGACTAATCAAAGGAAGCTTTTTCTTGAGAGAGGAGGCAAGAGCAGAGGCACAGAGAGAAGAAAGGGCATGGCAAGTTGAGAGAGAGTCAACCCCAAGTCCTTAGAGCTGTTTCAGCAACCAAGGTCTTTGTGTTCCAGTCATGATGCCATATTGATCTTGCCATTACAAGCTTACCCCTTCAGTTTCATCACTTTGCTCTTTTGCACTGCCAACACTAGACATTATTACTCTATAGATTAAAGACAGACTTGTGGCAGAAGTTTGTTAAGAATGCAATAGACCAATTCACAATTCACACTGAATAGACCACTAGATACAACAAAATTTTTAGAATATCAGAGGAGAATTGCACACAATTTTCTTAGAGATGAAATAGGACTTCAGTACAGACCATCATCTTTTATTAAATTTGGAATAGATGTTACTGGTAAAAATAATCAATACAAAATAAAAACTACAATATCTGAAAGTGTACACTGTGCTTGGTAAAATGTATTAGAGTCTAAAACTTGTCTGAAGAATGTAATCTTCTTTACTAAGTTTAGATATGCAAAATTTGAAGGTATAAAATTAAACTTGGTCACAGATGAAAACTCTATGGTCACACATGAAAACTCACAATAGCAGATGCTATGAATGATGTAATTTCATATGCTCAAAGATACTGATCAATAAACCACATCTTGGTTGTAAATATACATGGTGAAAAATTGAACTAGATGAAAATCATGCTAGTAAAATAAGAATAAAATGCAAAAGTACCAGGAAAAGCCTGACTATTCTATACAGAAAATTATTTGTGGAATTATTTTGTAATACTGGGGACTTGTGTGTTTCTGAGTAGAAGGTTGAGGCAGGTTGTTGGTTTCTGATGTAATAAGTAGAGAAACTGGATAAATTACAAAAATTATATTTTTAAAGACATGGGAGATGTAGGAAGCAAAATGTTATAAATAAGTTAAAATTCCAGAGAGATACTCCTTTCCCAGATGAGCTGAGGTCACTGACCATTTTCTTCCCTGGGGACAATTGCAAGTGTGCTCACAGACTGGGGATCGGTTAGGTTTGGCTAGACTGAGGGACTCTCTCAGGAAAAGACAAACCTGCAGAAGATGCTGATAAGCTGGGATCTAGGGGATTTTTAAGGCCTTAGCCAATTTTCCCAAAGGACATTTGCTGAGTGCTGGGGCCTCGGGGAGGGGATGCTAAGAGACCAGGAAGCTGGACTGGAAAGCCGAGTCGAGTGTCTCACTCTCTCACTGCCTCAAAGCACTTGGAAAATCCTTGAGACGAACAGCTGCAACAAACACACAACTGTCCTTGAGATTTTTGAAAGCAGAAGTGAACTAAGTCTAACTGAAGCTGCAGTCTAGCTCTAAGCCAGTTCAATTTCTGATGGGTTGGAAGTGACTGATAGATAGTCCCTCTCTCTATCTGTTTTTCAAGGGAAAGCACAAATGCTCTGGGGGAAATAACAGAGACAGCAGTCTCTAAGATTATTTTACACATAATGTTCACCAAACAATAAAATATTATGAGACATATGAAGAAGCAGAAAAACGTGACTAAAATTTTTTTAAAAAGCAATAGAAGCAAACCTGTAGATGATCCAGATATTGGAGTTACCCAAAGGCCTTAAAATAACAATTATACATATATTAAATAAAATGCAGAAAAAGACATACAAAAGAGATGAAAAGATGGAGAAGGTCAACTAAGAATTCTAGTGTAGGTAAAAGGATCAATCTGTTATTACATAACCTAAAAATGTTATAGCTGACCTTAAGAATTTGTTGGACAGGTTTAGCATGAACTTGGCCTGCATATGGCAGAAGACAGGATTAGTATACTCAAAGATAGACCCAAAGAAAATAGCAAAATTGAATCACAGAAAGAAAAAGAAAATCGAAAGAATGGAACAGAGCAAAATAAATACATGAGACGTAGTAAATGCCTCTAACATGTGTGTAATTGGAATCCCAAAAGGATATGAGAGAGACAATGAGGAAGCAGCAAATTTGAAGAGCTAATGTTGAATACTTTCTAAAAACTGCTGAAAGACATTACGATTCAAGAGGCTCGGCAAACTCCAAGCAATGTAAATGTACAAAGAGAACCACATTTAGGCACATCATAGTGCAACCGCTAAAAACCAGACATACAGTGCTCAGAGACTGAGCACCGAAAACACTGTGCCACTGAAACACTGAAAACGCTGAAAAACAAGAGAATTTGCTCCAGAAAATTATTTCTTGATGAAAAGTTTTTGATGTTGGCATTAGCTCTAACTGAAATGTTTACATTCACAAATGCAAAGTCAACATGTGCTTGAGGTCAAATTAGAGGAGTTAAAACAAATCAAACCAAAACAACAGGCAGGGTTGAAGCATCATTTTTTCCCCTCACATGAGTGGGTGAGTTTGCTCCTTGCAAGCAAAGAACCTAACTGAAATCTCCCTCTAAGTATTTCTACCTTACCAAGCCTCTTCTTCCCTTACCTGATCATTCTACCTTTTCGGCTGAAGATGGAGCTTTTAATTCTGTCCTTTTGTTTAATTGTTATCTGCAATCCTGGAATTCCTAGAGTTTCAAAGTTGCCTTTCTCTTGCCATTGCATTTTCACCAAGCAATGGCCAGAGAAGGGAGTGACTAGCCTGTGGGCCAGTCAATCAGCTTGGTTCCTGACCCTGAAAATCAGCATCTAGCACCATTCATTTTTGTCTTTGGCATCTATTTACTATAATGGAAGCAGGCAGTCAGTAAGGAACAGTACAATGGATTTTACTTAATGTTCTGGATTTATTCAAGTGATTTTTAAAAATAGATGCATACACAAATTTCACAAAATGGGTTGTTCTTGACTTGGAGACAGATGGATAATGGGAACCTACTAATATACCTAGAGACTGATGGATTTCAGTTAGTATCCTGTCTTTCATGCAGACAAAGGGATGGATCGGTTTTGCCTGGTTCACATATTTGTCAGTGCTTACGTGTTTCCAGTTATGTTCTGCTGCAGGTCTTAAGGTAATTTTGCCTCTTTCTTTTCCCTGTCCAGTTCCTGAGCCAATACTTGTCAAACCTGGTACTGGATCAAGATCAGATCCTCATGACCTATACCAAATACAGTCTGGAAGTGTGGTTGGCTGCTCAAATCAGGAGTCAAGTGTGCATATAAAAACCCCTGCACAAACTCTCCCCCACCACTCCAGTTCTCTCATAGAGTCTGGAGCATAGTCAGATCTGATGTGTTTTTATTTGGGGCCCAGATTTCCTTCCTGGACCTTGTTATTCCCTCTCCCAGAAGATAGACTTTGATCTGGCATCCCTGACTGTTATCTGGAGTTCAGTTGTATGTGTTACAAGATTATTAGTTCATTCATTATTTCTTTTCATGAGTTTTTTTGATCACTTACTATGTATGTGGCACCATGTCAGGTGCTGAAAATACAGCAATGTATA
This sequence comes from Aotus nancymaae, assembly GCF_030222135.1. Lineage (NCBI taxonomy): Eukaryota > Metazoa > Chordata > Mammalia > Primates > Aotidae > Aotus > Aotus nancymaae. Next base: position 2,408,826 of record NW_026988445.1, on the reverse strand, counting down.
AAATGATGTAAGTTTAGTCCTCAGAGAGTAGTTTATTATTCTGGTGGGAAAGAAAAGCATTAAATAAATAAACAACTAAATAGCTCATTAAAAACTGTGATAAGTACTATGAAAGATAAGTACAAAATTCTAAAAAAAAAAAAAAGAAAAAAAGCAAGATCTGAGACTGGGTCAGAGAAAGCCTCCTGAAGTCAGCCAAGTGAAGACTAGGGGAAAGAGTGCTGTAGGTAGAGAAAAAGCAGGTGCGAAGACTTGGAGGTAGCATTGAGGCCTTTGGAGGACTCCAATAGAGGCCAGTAGGACTACAGTAGCAGTTGCCGACCCGCTGAATTAGTTTCCTTTGGCTGTCATAACTAATTACCACAAATCTAGTGCCTTAAAATAACAACACATTTTCTCATGGATCTGGAGGTTCAGAAGTCTGACATCAGAATGTCTGGGCTGAAATCGAGGTGTTGGCAGTTCTCCTTCTAAGGCTATAGGAGAGAATCTGTTCTTTGCCTTTTCCGGCATCTGGTGGCTGCCAGCATTACCTGGCTTCTGGCCACATCAGTCCAATCTTCAAGGCCAGAACCCTCAAATCTCTCTGTGTTCCATCTTCGTATCACCTTTCCCTCTGTGTGTGTCACATCTCTCTCTGCCTCTCTTTTATTAGGATGCTTGTGACTGCATTTAGAGCGCCTCTGAAACATGAAGACAGTCTCCCCATCTCAATATCCTTAACTTAATCCCATCTGTGAAATCCATTTTTGCCACAAAAGGTAACATTTACAGGTTCCTGGGATTAGGGCCTGATATACTATTTTTGGGAGCAATTATTCAGCCCACTACACTGGCTTGCAATGCAATCCCCAGGGGAACATTTTAAGATCCAATGCTCAGGCTCCACCTCCACCCCAGATCCGTTAAGTCAGAATTTCTGGGTAAGACCTAGGCATGGGAATTTTTTAAAGCTTCCTAGGTGACTCTAATATATAGCTCGGACTGGGAACTACTGGGCTACAGCATAATGAGGGAAGGGAAATTGTTTTGGCAGGCAGGGACTGGAGATTTTTGCTGCCCCATTAAGACCCCTTAAATATCAGTGCTGTCTGCATGAAGCTGTCACTTAATGTACCACTTTGAATTATTTTGTAACCTGCTTCTTTTGGGGTCCTTGGCCCTTTCTCCTTCAGTTCTTGCTTCTTCTTCCCCGTTGAGCTGACACTGAGGCCCTAGAATATGTGAAACATGAGTGCATTCATGTTGTAAAGAATATCCTAACAAGTTAACAGAGAACACACTTAGCTGACCTCACACAAACATGTTCCGATTCTGCTCTCGAATTGGCAGTGAAAGTCTGCAGAGCACGCAGTGAGTTAAACTGGTAAATTTGTTAACAAAATAAAAATGAAAAGATAGCTTCAGTCTGAACAAAAACCACCTAGAAGCAGGCCCAGAATCAGGAAAACATACCTAAGGCCTAGGACCTCCAGCATTCACTACCTGTCTTGGTCATAAAAGAGGAAGTCTTCTTTCTTACTCTTCCTACTTATCTATGAAAATATAGAGTTGTTTTTTTTTTTTTTTCAGTGAATATATTTGGAACAAAATAGGGGCTTGGCCTATCAAGATCTATCAGGATCCCTAATGGCTATCAGTGGCTTTGGTCCTAAGGACAAATTTGGCCTCACAACCACATAGGCACGTCATTTGGGAGCTATGAAAATGATCACACCATTTTCTGAGAATTTGGTAACTAGAGGGAAAAGAGGCAATCTAGGGAGTTTCTCTAAAGCCTTTGTAGCTATTTGCTAGTAGATAGACATTTTTAAATGCCCGGTTGGGGGAAATTCCCAAGCTCAACTTACCATTGGTCCATCAGGGATTAATTTGAGGGCAGCCGTCTTTGCTTTTTCAAATCACTAACTTGTCTCCGGAGAAGTAAAGATGCAATTCCCTCACTTTGTAGACTACAGTCTTTTGATGGTCAGATCTCCTAATAGGCCCCACCCACAAGGGAATATTGGTAGCACCTGGGAAGTGTGGGTTGTGTTTCTAAGTACTGAGAGTGTTGAACTGGAAGTTCTTTGCAGATAAGCTCAAGGTCTGCATAGCACCATCCTTCTGACTCTAATGAGACATCATCCTAGCACAGCACCGTATTGTGTACTGCTCTTTGCTGCTAACAATCACCTCAACTGGGGCTGGACATCATGAAATGATTCAATGAAAGTATGATGCTTCTTTTGGGAAGAATTTCTACCACCTTCTTCCCTTTTCCACTTACAGCTACTCTCTTCTTGTTTCCATAATTACTTGCACCAAATTATTTCTTATCTCTTGGGAAAAAATATTAAAGTGTGTCTGCTTACTAGTGAGTACTCCCTTCAGAAACTCTTTTAATGTAGGCAGGCTAGGTGGTGGTGTTACTTTCTGGATCTTTATGACTGAGCATGCTCATTGCTCAAATAAAGATCTGAATGATGGGCCGGGCGCGGTGGCTCAGGCCTGTAATCCCAGCACTTTGGGAGGCCGAGGCGGGCGGATCACGAGGTAAAGAGATCGAGACCATCCTGGTAAACATGGTGAAACCCCGTCTCTACTAAAAAATACAAAAATTAGCTGGGCATGGTGGCGCGTGCCTGTAGTCCCAGCTACTCGGAAGACTGAGGCAGGAGAATTGCTTGAACCCAGGAGGCGGAGGTTGCGGTGAGTCGAGATCGCGCCATTGCACTCCAGCCTGGGTAACAAGAGTGAAACTCCATCTCAAAAAAAAAAAAAAAAAAAAAAAAAACCTGAATGAATGCCGGCCTCCCTTTCAGAGTCCCTCTTAAATGCTTTCTACCTTCCTTTTCCTAAACAGCACTGCACGTCTTGTGAATATCTTGTCTTTTTTCTCTTGATTATCCCATCTAAGTGGAAACCTGTGATACAAATAAAACCACAGAAAGAATTCTCACCTGCTAAGAAGGTCTGGCAGGTGGTCCCAGTAATATCTTTCTTATCTAGGAAGTGGCCTAATTATTTTCACCTCTGACAAAATGATAAACTTCAGAATACTCACCCAAGCAAGAGGATAGAGGGAATGGAACTGCTAGCTCCACCACCCCAATGTGGAGTAAGATGTCTGAACACAGCCTCACTCTCAAGCGTAAATTCCCCTCTTCCTCCAAAGAGCCGCAATGACTGAGGTGTTGGCATGCAAATACTTGCAAAGTGAAAATAGATACACTTCCACAGCTCCTCATCCCTGGCCTCCAGTGGACAGCCTGCCAGCCATGCATGCATGTTGGTTTGGCACCGAGACAAATGTTCCCTGGAGCATAGACTGAAACCACCAAGCTGATATCACATGGGATGCCGGCCAAATCCTGACCTTGCTCTCTGTAGGTGAGTGGCTATGGAATTAACCTGTGATGGTCTCCTGCCCCTGCCTGGTTGGAGGCCTGGGTTTTCCTGTTTGTTTTTTCTTTCTTTTATTTTTTAATGCCGCATTTGAATCTTGTTGTTCGCTCACTCCACTGGTATCTACCCACCACTTGGTCTTGGCTTGTTGACAGTGGGCAGCTACTTAGTTCCAAGAAATGGGCAAATGACAAAATTCCTTCTTGCCATGGGTCTTCTTGCCCCTTGAGAGGGAAGGGCCACCAATAGACTGCTTCAAAATCATACCCAGGTGGCAGGGCCTGTGATCTGGCATCGCGGGCATCTGTGATTGCTGTCTGTTCCTTTTGCATCCTCCTCTTCTATTTTTCCCTGTTGCTCCAGCTTCTCCCATCCCCCTTTTCTGTTTCCAACCCTTATTTATTCAGAGCTTCCAATAGTCTAAGTTTTTCATGAATTCAGGGCTTTAATTTAGCATGTGGGGTGCTGGCTCTTCCAGCAAGCTGCTTTGGTCATTATTTCCAACTTGAGGGGATAAAGAGGCAGCAGGGTGCAGTGGAAAGAGTCGGGGCCTGAAGCCAGAAGGCCTCGGGTACTAGTCCCAGCTCCGTTTCTAACTAGCTGTGAGACTCTGGCTGGGACACATCCTGGCCACGGGCCTCAGTTTCCTCACCGATGGGATGAGGAGTTTGGATGAGAAGATTTTGAATGCTTGTCTCGTTTTATCGTTCTATAGAGCTCACTGGTTATCTGAAATCTGTGTTGGGTTGTGCCAGTCTCACTTTTGTTTTTCTTTTGAAAAACTTTATTGTTGAATGGATGTTAATGAGGAGATGCGAGAAGAGTCCCGAAACCAGATTTCTCAAATGCAGAATATGGGGCGGGGGGAGGAATCTATTTTTAAGAATCACTATCTAGAGGTTTACAGCCTAGAAATAAAATTCCCCTTCCTATCTTAAAATGCGAGACAATATTTTCCACCAGGATAAGAAAGTGATTCAAGTGGCATTTGTTGTTTTCTGAGGATCTTACTTCTGCACTGTAGCATAAGCACATAGAATTGTTCAAGTAAAATTGTACTTTTGGAAGGAAAAGGTTAAAGTTGGCTACTGATATTCATCAGGAGATGGATATTTAATCTTTAATCTCTTGTCCTAGGCCTCTACTCTGGATCAACTCATTATCCCGAATAAACGATGTGTCATTCCCATTATTTATGTTTCACTGCAGCCAAAGTATCTGGACCTCGTTTTAGTAAGCGCCATTCATTTCGACCCATTCAGTATTAATCTCCCTGCTAACATCTTTCCTGTTCTATGTGCTGCCCCTTATTTGCTTTTATGTTTTCTGCAGAGTGTTTATAAAAGGATAATCTTTTACAAAGCAGACAGAATTTTTGTGTATAAACTGCTCGGTTTGAATGCCTCATTGATATACCATCTAAAAACTGAAGTGTTCAGCAAGATTAGCAAAGCCCTGAGCTATTGAGATGAGGGAAAACATGAGAACCAGGCTCTTCTCTATAGGAGGCAAAGGTGACGGAAGATGCCTTTGCTTTCGCAGTAGTAGCAAAAACAGAGCCATTGCCCCCACCGGGCCTCGATAGACCTAGTTGCTTAGAAATGAAAGGGGTACAAAGCAAGCTGCTTAGAAGTCGCCGGGGAAAAGGTGAAGAGTGTGGTTCTATGACTTCTTTCCTGGAATTTTCTTAGAAAATGCCATGACTTTACAAACATTGAATTTACACGTAGTCCCCATTTCAGCTAACTCTTTTAAACTTTCGTGAAGTACCCATATACTGTTGCTCAGTTGTTCATTGAAGTTACATAACTTGTGTCATTCTAGTCCACGCTATGGAAAAGGCAGTACTGTAGGAACCAAGTAAAGATCCAAAAAAGGAGGATGGTCTCTTTCTGCCATCTGCATCTTCTCCTTCCAAGGATCAGGAGCTCCTCCAAACAGCTCTCTTTCGCAGGGAGGAGGATGAGATCACTTATTTACAATGGACAAAGAAGGGTCCTTTGTAGAATTTTGCATGGCATGGGATCCCAGATATGCCACCGATTAAAAGACTTAACAGATGGACTCTGAGAATAGGAATATATTCAAGAAAATTTTTAAAAAGTAAATCAGTGGAAGGGGGTTGCAAGCCTGGCCTCTGTGGGAGCTGAGCACGGGAAGCTGCACTGAGCAAATGCTTTGTACCTTAGATAGGGTGAGTTCAGCTGGTAGAGACGGATGGAAGCATCTGAAGCACAAACTGTGCTTGGGTTTTTAGTTGGCAATGCTGTGAGGGGAAAAAAAAATCCCAAGATGAACAGTGCCAAAAATTATACGTGCCTTCAAAGAATATTTTTTCCAACAAATTGATCACTTTGATTATTCAATAATAAGGCTTGTTATTTTCTGAGGCATGCCCTTTGTATACATGAGAATTTTTGCTTACATTTCCACATTTATTAGAGACAATTCAAAACAGACATGTGGTCGAGTCATTTTAATGGCAGAAACCCTTAAATACTAAGGGCCTGCCAAATCTCTTCTGAAGATCTAAGCTGTAAAAACACTCAGAATTTATCTGTCAAGACTCTATCAACAAGACACACTATTTAGGATTTTACCATCACTAAATGGCAGCATTGTTGGCCATTTATCACGGTGTTAACTAGGATGGATGCCCTTGACTTAATCTACAATCCCCACCAAGACGAGGGCTGACAAACATTGGAGAAGAACTCGAATCCAGCTTCCTTGAGGTGCCCCGTGTGGCCTTTGGAAAGATGACAACCTGATGACAGCTAGTTCTCACCACTTGGCAGGAAAGCTTGGTAGTTGGGGTTGGGGAGGGACTGGGGGAAACCGGGGAATTCTTACAGTGAGCCTGAGTCAGTTGCATTGTCTAAAAGAATAAAGTGACTAGGTTTTCATGGTAGAGAGTCAGTTTCCTGACTATGGGAAATTCGTGGTGTTGGCTCCTTTTACTTTGTAGAGCCTCCTCAAGAATACACAAAATAAACTCCTGAAAGAGTGGGGCTGCTTCAGTTAGTAGTGCCTTGTTTTGAACTTTATTTCTTCTATTTTCTCTCTTTTTTACTTCTCTGATTTTATTTCCTTTTCCCCCGGATTTTCTCTTTTTCTTTGCTTCCCCCTCCCTGTCTTCTATTCTCTCCCTTTCTGCATCACTTCCTTTCTTTGTCTTGGTGCTATTGGAGACTGCAAAGAGTATAGAAGACACGATCTTTGCTTCAAAAGGTTTACTGCGTGAATAGGTAAACAAGGCCGACACAAGAAGTGTCCAGTGCAAGGATGGCCAATCGAGTTCATTGTGCATTTCAGCACCCATCACTCATTAGAGGTTGCCTGGAGCTCTGTGTTCAGAGGATTCTGACTTCAGAACTGGGCTCACAGGGCATGAATGCCCTGATCAACTAGATGTGACAGCAAAGGACACAGGGAGACTAGGGAGGAAGAGCACTTGTGGCAGAAACTTGCCACCCTGGGTCTAAATCAGAGTTTCTCAACTGTGGTGGGACTGACACTTAGCATTTAGGCTGGCTCGCTCTTTGTCATTGGGGGTCTGTCCTGGGCATTGCAGGAGGTTCAGCAGCATTCCTGACCGCTCTCTACTAGATGCCAGTGGCACCCCTGAAGCTGGGACCATCCAAACTATCCTTGGACATTGCCAAATGTCCCTGGGGAGGGAGGGAGTAAAATTGCCCCTGTTTTAAAACCAGTGATCAAATAATTAACACAGAACTAAATATAGGGAAGTAAATGAGAAAATCAGAGGAGCTGAAAGGATGCATAGTTTTGGGAAGAGGGTGAAGCTGTGTAGAAAGTGTAGGAGCATTTGTCAAGGCAGAGAAGAAATTCTCAGTCACTGTTGTTGTTACATTGGGCTATATTTCCATGGTTCTAAGGTTGTGACTAGACCAGGGTCCTGGGAAATAGAGTCTTAGACCACAGCAAGAAGGACTGAAGTTACAATACAGTTTATTAATTGTAAGATTGGTGAAACTCTGGGTTACATTTTCAGTGCAGGTAAAATTTTCTGTGCTGAAGATCCCAATAAACAAGACTGATGGTATTCCTTGGGACTGATTAGAAGGTGGAGGGGCCCAGAGACAGGGAAACAAGAAGAAAGTTCCCTGTACAGCCCTATGAATCTTTTTTTTTTTTTTCTTTTTGAGACGGAGTTTCACTCTTGTTACCCAGGCTGGAGTGCAATGGCGCAATCTTGGCTCACCGCAACCTCCACCTCCTGGGTTCAGGCAATTCTCTTGCCTCAGCCTCCTGAGTAGCTGGGATTACAGGCACGCGCCACCATGCCCAGCTATTTTTTTTGTATTTTTAATAGAGACGGGGTTTCACCATGTTGACCAGGATGGTCTCGATCTCTTGACCTCGTGATCCACCCACCTCAGCCTCCCAAAGTGCTGGGATTACAGGCGTGAGCCACCGCGCCTGGCCCTTGCCCTATGAATCTTAATGGGACCTGGGAATCTAGGAGAAGAGGGAAACTGGAATCACAGCCATTATCAACTCCCTTTATGGAGGTGGGTTTATTCACTTTAAATTTCTCGACTTGATCAGAATATCAGTAAACAACGAACAAATACTAATGTATTTGATGAAGCTAGCTGGTGGCTTCAGGACACATTTGAAGCCACCAGGCTCCATTTCCATTTATGGCCCTGGGTCATTTCATGGGGTGTGTGATGCAGTGGAAAGTTCTGGGTTTGACTTTGAGTCCTGATTCTTGCTCAGATGCTGTGAGACTTGTTTGGGCTCCTCAGGGCCAAGTCAAATTGACACATGAAATTATCTGTAGAATGGGGGTAACAATAGTACTTATAGGATTCGTTATATGAACCCTCTCTTAATTCCACAAGTTAATGAAAATAGAGTGCCCTTCGTAGTATCTCATTAAATATTATATTATTGTTGCTGCTGTTTGTATTAAAAGCATTTATAGATAGGGACTAAGTTTCAGTCAGAGGGAGATGAGAGGGAGAGGGGAGTCCCTGACAGGGCAGAGAGAGGGACGGTCTTGGCTTCATTGGCGTGCAACCCATGTAGTTCCACATGGTCCCATGCCTAGGAGGACTCCATGCTTGGTTTGATGCTCTGCTGTTGCTGTCTCCAAATACTTAATAATTTTTGACCAAGGAATCCTGCATCTTCATTTTGCACTGGGGCCCCACAAATTATGTAGCTGGCTCTGGAGTGAGAAATGGGGGAATCTTTAAAAAATGTCCAAACCAGTATCAGGGAGCTCTCTGGCCTCTGCAACATTTCAGGTTTCCTTCCCTCTCTCACTGAATTCTGCAGGCATGAAAGCCGCCACGAGACATTCATTTTTAATGACTTGTTATGGGCTTCTTAGCAATATATCTTTGGGTATTAAGGTGTGGAGTCAGAGGCTTAACATGATTGATGTCTTTGCTCTGCACAAGGGGTCTCCCACACTTACCTAGTGTCAGATATCCACTTGGGAAATTTATGGAAGCTCTTGGCAGCCTAAGCAGCCATCAAATATTAATCAAAAATATGTAATAACTAATATATACTTAAAGAATTGAAGAAAATTAATATTCAAGGGAAGCATTCAGGAACCCATAAAAATAACAAATGCTAAAGAGATTCAGTCAAGGTTGGCAGGTTCGGAACTCACCCTGCTCTTACGCTTGCTTTGAGATTCTGGGCTCACCGGTCGTTCTACAGATGCTGAGATGGCAAGAAGAGGGGCTTGGTGTGTTTTCCATCAGATCTGGGCTCCTCCTAATGAAAGAAGCAAACTTCTACTTCGAAACATGGAATTTCTACCCCCTTCTTTTGTCTGTACATCTTTTTCATAGCACCAAAACAACCAGTTTGCAACTAATTCTTTATAGGATTCTCTCTTGGTAGCCCTTGGATAAGACAGACTGTTTCTTACCTCGGTATCTTCAACACTCAGCACAGTGTCTTGCACTAAGTATCGGGTTGAACCCTGTGGCTTTTCCACTTTTGTAGGTCACAAACCTGCAAATACCAGCCATTTTACATGCTTCAACTTAATAAATGCTATATAAAAGGTTGATAAATGAGCACATACTGAACCTGGCCTTTCTAGTAGAACTTTTAACTTGGAATTGAAGAGCTGTCCCAGTGCAGGCTGGAAACATTTTCATAATTCTGTTTCGATTCATTGCTAGAACTCCTGGAACTTCTGTGGATCCCACAGGCAGCAGACAAATGTCCAGTTGTGTTCTGGGGACGTCTCCTTTTGCCTTTCCTTCATCAATATAAAGGGGCACAGATGCAGACCTGCCTGGGGACTGGCAAGTTGTGTCTAACTGTCTCCCATTGCTCCTTTTGGCTGAGGCCTTCCATAGTCTGTTTCTCCCTTGCATTCTTCATTACCAGCCCTTTCTTACCACTGCTCTGTGTCGGGTCTGCTCATCGTGGCAGCATTCGGTACACAGAGAAGTGAAGTAATATATTTAATTTTTACAATATTTCACATTTTTAATTGACAAAAATTGTGTATATTTATGGCATACCGTATAAGGTTCTGATATGTGCATACATTGTGGAATGGCTAAATCAAGCCAATTAATAGATGCATTACCTCACATTCTTGTTGTTTTTGGAGAATGAGAACAATAAAAATCTCTTAACAGTTGAAGGGATTTATTTTTGTTTGCAAGTTAAAAATCATTTGGCAGCAGAAGTCAGGTTAGTGGGTCTACCTGTATATGGCTCCCCAGTTGATCTATATGGAAAGACAGAGACGCAGGACTTCACTAGGGACAAGGGGCTGCTCTTTAATCGTTGTAGAGAAGCAGAGATGGGCAGGCCGCGTCTGCTTGGAAGGGAGTGGTTTGTTCGGGTGTTGGACCACCACGGCAGTTGCTGGTCTCTTCTGTTATTGTGGAAAATCAGGAGCGGAGCCCGTCACTTGTCATCTGTTCTTCGAGTGTAACCAACTTTTCTTCCATGGGCCATTTGGTGTGACTACGAATGATGGCTCTGGCTAAATGACACCATCCTGATGGTGGGGTAAACAGAAGTGATGCTGGAACAGGCGCCTTGGATCTGGCCTGTGTTTTCAGAGAGCTACAGAAAGGGCCTGGGATGGAGAGGAATGTGCAGCACAGTTGGGGTGGAGAACTTGCGTGAACCTCATTTAGCCTCGACTGTGGTGACTGAGGGTTAAACCCTTGAGCTACTGAGGCACAAACGAAGCTCCTGGTAGGAGAATGAATGTATATGAGCTCACTTGCATTTGATTCCATATAGAGATTTAGAAGAGGCATAAAACTGTAGTGTCATTTAGCTCAATTTCTGCATTTTTTTCTAAGTCGGGAGATGGAGGCTCAGGGAGGCCAAGAGGCTTGTCTCAGTTCATATGGCTGCTACTGGCCGAGCCTAAATGAGAACCAGATTTTCTGCCTCCCCATCCTGTGCCCCTTCTAGCCTGTTGTGCATATATTCCCAGGTCTATCTTCTCCATTCTTAGGTACCATCGCTTTACTAACAGCGATTTGTTTTTTGAGGATTAAAAAAGCCAAACCTCTGCTATTATATTAAATGTGCGCATCAGTCACAAAAATTCGGAAATATTAAAATGGGAAGAAAATGCACTGAGAAGCAAGCAGGTTCTGGATTTCAGAAAGATTTGGCTCAATTTTTTTTTTTAGGTCATATCTTTTTTTATTTCTAATTTTACTTTAAGTTCTGGAATACATGTGCAGAACATGCAGGTTGGTTACATAGGTGTACATGTGCCATGGTGGTTTGCTGCATCTATTAACCCGTCATGCAGGTTTTAAGCCCTGCATGCATTAGGTATTTCTGCTCATGATCTCCCTCCCCTAGCCCCCTCACCCCCCACCAGGCCCCAGTGTGATGTTCTTTTCCCTGTGTTCATATGTTCTCATTGTTCAACTCCTATTTATGAGTGAGAACATGTGTGGTGTTTGGTTTTCTGTTCCTGTGTTAGTTTGCTGAGAATGATGGTTTCCAGCTTCATCCATGTCCTTGCAAAGGACATGAACTCATTCTTTTTTATGGAAGCATCGTATTCCATGGTATATATGTGAGATTGGGCTCAAATTCTAATTCTATCACTTACTTCTGATACTGGGAAAGTTATTCTCTCTGTCTCCAAGTCATCATCTGGGGACTAAAAATAGTATCTATCCCATGGGTTGATGTGATTAGTGATTGAGATAATATGTGTAAAACACTTGGCACAATCTCTGGCACATCCTCAGGACTCAAGAAATTTGGACTTAGTATTTGTGTGTGTGTGTATGTGTGTGTGTACATATACATATAGCTATAGTATCTGGGATGGAGGAGGTGAGGGAGGAGTGCTTCAGAGGCGGCAGCAATGTGCTTCTGAGTGTGGCTGCATGGCTCCCTATTTCAATCTGCTTGTGAAGATTTCCTGAGGCATATGACCCTTCCCGCCATGCCCGTCGGTTTCCAGAGGCATCTGCTGGTCAGGCCTGAGTCAATACTTAAATAGGAAAAGTTTTGCCTATCTGTTAATAAGACATGCTGATTTTCATATTTCTTAGTACCCTTTTTATTATCTCTCTGCCTAAGGTTTAATAACAGTTAAAGGAGATAATTCATGCGAAGTGCAATAAAGAATACTTTGTGTACATATATTTGCTCTGCACATACCTGGCATATAGTAACTGCTCAATAAATATCAGTGGCCATTATTATAATCTAGAACTTGTTGGGTGGTTGTCTGAATGAGAAAAGAACAAAAGATATCCATTTTACAAACAATTTTTGTTTCACCTCTCTTGGATGGCATATTAGTTTCTGAGGCATCTTCACACTCAGTTGCTAAGAATAGGATATATTCTCTCCATTGTACAGATGGAGTAACCGAGAGACTGGAAAGTGACGTCACCAACAGGCGGTGACCTAAGATGTCAGGGCCAGAACCAGGTCTGGAATACAGACTTCCTGGCTCCTGACCCAGGTTCCCTTCTGCTGTGCGGCCTTCACAGGATGGCTGAAGTGTCTGTTTCAGGACTCTCTGAGTTGCCCTTGGAAGTTTATCATCTACTGACTGTCTGTTGACCAAAAACACACTAATTCCTGAGGAGACCTTACAGGATGTCCTGTTGAGACTTTTCCTCCTTTATTTTTGTCAGTGCTTTGCTGGCAGATTAGAATTCAGCAGACCCCATTTGTAGGAAGTCTGATAAAATATTCTCATCTCTATTGCAAACAATTTCTCCATCTGCCACTTGGCTGAGAGGATCCGACTGAAACACCCTCAAAGAGGGGAGAGTGATGCCAGGCAGAAGAAGGTACAGGAAGCAGCAAGGGTTTGTGTGGTCTGGACACGTCTACCTGATCTATTGTCTGATGGAGCTGATTAGCCAGCTCTGTTAAGCTGCTGGCTTTTCTTCCCTAAAATGCCCGAATGTACCTATAATTATTTGCCCTATTATTTGGTATCTTATAGATGTGGCTCTATATGAGCAGTGTATAGATCTGTAAGACAAACAACACATTTGACATTGGGCCTAGGATATAGATAAGCTATGAGAGGAAAAGATTGGAGGATATATGAAGTGAGATCAGAAAAGCTGATTTGAGAAAGGTAAGGCAGCTTGCAAACTGCAAAGCGTTGAGGGAAGTCAGTGCAATTCACCTAAGAAGATACTTATACTACTATTTAAAAAGAAATGTGTTGAGATGAATAGAAAACGAAAAAGACATGACCCTAGATTTAAATTGTTAAGGGTAACGTTCCTTCCTCCTACACATGCTCAGTAAGTACCTACTATGTGCAAGGCACTTTGCTGGATCCTGGAGGTATGCTGGTGAACAAGAAAGATGTGGAGTCCACCCTCTCAGAACTTACAACTTACTGGGAGAGGGCAACAAGGAAAATAAGAGCACAGTTTGGAATAAATCCTAAGAAGGTGATAAAAATTTGGTGTGCTAGAAAGTCTAAGGGTAGGTGGGGTGGGGTGAGGTGGTGCTGTTTCAGATTAGCGACGTTGAAGTCCTCTCTTGAGAGATGCCCTCAATCCAGATATGTGACGAGCTAGGTAAGAGCATTATAAGCAAAGGGAATTTCAAATGCAAAGATCTGAGAAGAGAAATCTTGGCACATTCTAGAAACTATATGAAGGACTACATAGCTGGAATGTAGTGGGGAGAAAGATGGCAAAGCCAGAATGGGAATCTAGATGAGAAATGATGGTAATTGGAGTAAGGTGAGGCAGTTGGATGGAGACAAGTGGATGCATTCAGGATCCTTGGTTGCGGGGAGGGAGAGTGATCAAAGGCCTGTCTGAGGGATTGAACATGAAAGTCAAATAATACTCAAGTTTCTGGATTAAGTAATCTATGTAGCACCTGGTTCTGGTATATGGTGGTGCCACTTATCATGCTGTTATATGATGGTGTCACTTATCATGATGAGAAGCCTAAAGAGAGAATATCCTTCCAGTGGGTGGAACCAAGATTTCCATTTGGAGGCTCACAGTTTGAGGGGAATGTCCAGCTGAGCACACTAAGTACGTGTGGTCAGATATGTGATTGTACCCAAGTTGGAAAAGAAGTCTTGAAGACAGGTATGCTATGTGTGTTTAGAGAATGTGAGAAGTAATTCGGACGAGGGCAATATACAAGACTTTAAGGGCACACCAAATTCAGCAAAGAGCATAAGTAAAGGAATAGAGAGTGGACAGAGGCGGAGATTGAGAAATACCTTTCTTTGTATGATGAAAAGGGAAGGTTGATGATTATTGATATTAAAAGGATTGCACCTCTACATCCTTCTCCAGAGAAATTTAATTGAGAGAAGGGACCATTAAGTATTGTTCTATCATTAAGAAAATGAATAGTCAAATCACAGACTGAGAAAAAAATGCAGTACATATATGTGACAAAGGAGTCATAACCATAATATTTAAAGAACTCATGATTTGTAAATCATGACAAAAAGACAAAATATACGCAAAAATCTTGAAAAGACACTTCATGAAAGAATATGTACAAATAGCAAGAAGCAGATGAAAAGTTGTTAGTCATCAGGGAAATGCAAATTTCCCTGAAGTCAGCTACCATTTCACACACCACAATGGGTAAAATAAAAAGGACTTTCAATACAAAATGTGAGCATGTGGAGCAATAAGAACTTTGGTATATTGTTGGGAGGGAGTGTAAAATGGCACCAACCATTTTGGAAAACTATTCAATAGTTTAAAAATTTGAACGTATGTCTACTCTGACCCAGCAATAGCAAATTCTGAGTCTTCACCCAAGAAAAATTAAAACCTCTGTGCACAATATGACTTGTGCACAAATGATAATTTTCTTAGTCATAATAGCCCCAAACTAAAAACAACCCAAATTTCCACTAACAAGAAAGTGGATTAACAAAACGATGGTCTATCCATATAATGCAGCACTCTCCAGTAATAGAAAGGCAGAAACCATTGACAAATGCAACATCATCTGAAAAACACCACTTGAGTGAAAGACATAAAAGAAGAATATATGCTGTAGGCTTCCATTTATATGAATTTCTGGAACATGCAAAAATAATCTACACTAATAAAAATCAGAAAGCAGTTGCCTGGCAAGGGTCATGAGGAATACGTCTGGGGTGATAAAAATGGTCTATATCTTGTTTAAGTGGTGGTTATATGGGCATATACAATTGCTAAAATGCATTGAAGTGAACATTCAAGATCTTATGGTCTATGTATTTTATTACATGTAAGTTATAACTTAATTTAAAAAAAAATCCATATACTGTAACTCCAGAGCCTGCATGCTTAAAGTACTTCACACTCTCAGGGAGAAAAACAGGAGATGACTACTTGCTGAACATTTATTGAGATAAAATAGATATATTTAAATTATCAGGGTCTCATGGCTTGCTTTCTGAGAAACACACACAGCTGTTAGATTGATATGGACTCATGTGGACAGGAGTGGCTATGTTGCTGAATTAGAATCCTGAAATCATTTTGGTAGGTACAGTTAAATACAACTTGCATCTATGTAGCACCTGCTGTATGCTAGACCCTGGTGTTCTGTGTTTTCTAAAGCAGCCTGTTGGCTCTCCAAGGGCCAGGCCTTTTGGCTTCTGTTTCTCTGGCCTCTCCATTGTATGGCTTTGCTCTTCCCCTAATTCCTCAGAGGACGATGTCTGGCACAGAGTGAGTACCACGTAAATATTTACTGAATGAATGAATGAATGAAGAAATGAATTAATAAATGTCAAATGTTTGATTTAATCTGTATGAATAGAAAGGCTAAGTGTCTAGTTTTATTTTTTAGAAAAAAAAAGTTACATGATTTGACATTGAAAAAAATCCAAAATTTTAAAAAGCCTTCAATAATTTTCTTCACTCTTTACATAAGAACAGAATAAGTAAACACAGGAAATAAAATTAATGGCCTCATTTTCTGTCACTTTTTTTACTTTTAATCTTAAAGGCCAAACTGGTGACAACTGGTCTAGTGGTTGGACTTTGGGATTATTAAAAAATATTTTGCAAGAAATAAGCTTGGCTTATGTGAACCAACAATGAGATAACCCCCTTTGGTAAGAATGACAGCAACAGTTGATATTTCTGGGGAAAACACTAACCAAAACAAGAACCAAAAAAAAATCCCTTCCATTCTCAGGAGGCAAGGGGATACGAAGGAGATTAAATGTAGCCGCAGATGCCAGTAGACAGAGCCTCTGGAAGATGTGTTTAGTGAGAATCTTTTGTCAAAATTTACTAACTGCCAATATTTTTTAGATAGCATATAAAGCGGCGAAGTAAAGCGTTTAATGATTTTGATTTTGTATCTGGAATATATTTATAGAAATAAAACAGAATTAACCTGGGTCAAATGCTGCATTCTGTGAATGCTTAACACGGAATTAGCTTAGTGATGAAAGAAAGTAAGTTTCAATAATTACTGTGTTGAAAAATAGAATGTAATAATTTATGAGTCAACAATTTTAACTTAAAAAGAGAATCTATTCTAGTTGTAACACATTTGATTTGAGATGGAAGAGAAAACTTGTTAAATCTTTCAAATTTTATATAAAATTAAATTTTATGTATTGATTCTAAAATACAAAGCCCAGGTAATAGGTATTTACTGAATGCTTTTCTAAAATTTTAAAATTAGTTTTTTGAAGACAATGAAAGAAAATAGAGGATGCATTTTATTTGTTTCTTTTTGTTTTCATGGAATTTATGATTTCTTGCAAGAATATATAGTCTACGATAAAATAGAAAACAAATGTTGTAGTCTTCATAATAAAAATAGGACAGAGGGCAAAGACAATGTTTTTTATAGAGTAAGGGTGTTGTAAGAGAGAGAACTGCAAAGGGAGAATTTGCAGATGCCCAGGCTTTAGAATCTTTTACTGTTTAATAGATATTGAACCAGGAATTTGGTTTTGAGTTTTCTGATGCACAAATGAAAAAGGGAAACATAATTTATTGACATGTTTACAACAAAATTAAATATACTGACCTTAAGCAAAAAGTATCCTAATCAGAAAAACAAACAGATGAAATTCATAAGGCTAAAAGACATATGTGGGTGCATCCGTGTGTGTACGTGTACATATGTATGCTGACTTCAGTGGACTGAATAACAACATGGACAATATTCTCGACAATATCCCTTCAATAATACATTAGATAATTTTATTCTGTAATTTCATCTTTAGCATCAACTATCTATGAGGAGGTCAAGACAAAAAGAGCATACTTAGATTGGTCTTTGATGACTTTACTCAAGAATAAAACCTAGACATCTAGTGGAAGGATAAATTGTGTTTCAAACCACCTGCCAAGTTCCCCCAAACATACTTTCCAAATAAGTTGAGCTGTGAAGAATTTGGAGTTGACTTCATCGACATGGGTCTTCAGTGATGGTTTCGTGTCATAAAGTTAGCTTTATACATCAACTTAGAGTAGGAGAGTATTGCAGACTAGTGACAATCAAGAAGCCAAGTGAAGTGAGGATGTGGCAAATGGGGAAGGTTGGGAAATGGCTGAGGACTGCAGGTAGGATGGAGCCCCTCCTACCCTGAGAGTCCATATATGTAGATGACACAGTGTCCTTGGGCTTGGCATCACCTTTTACTAATTGGATATCATGAGGGAAATCTCTTAACTTCTCTCTGCGTTGGTTTCCTCACCTTTGCAATGATACAAAGGCGCCTGTTCTCCATTCCTGATGTTTCTTTCCATGTAGAAGGTGTGGCATTCAGGACCCTCTTCATCTCTTAACTCACTTCCTCCAGAGGAGGTAAAGTGACTTACCTGATTGACGCAGTTAGGAAAAATAAATGGGACATGTTTGACCCAACCCTCTCTTTTCTGCCTGGGGAAACAGCCGCCTGCAAGAAGCAGGAGTTCTCTTCCTGTGTGCAGTGAGCAGACCCCCTCTTCCAGTTCAACATGGCCAATACGTAAAAGAGCAGTTCTCCTAATTCTGCAGCTGTCATTCTAAACAGTATAGTTCCGCTTGGACTTTAGTGTAATAAAGATTTTATTTTGACTTCTGTCTGCCACTCCTCTGCTTTATTTATCAATTGCAGGCAAAGAGGAGTGCCACTTATTGGCCCTCTCCAGAGACCCCCCCAACAGGACTGACAATATAGTTACATCCATCTTGCACTAAGTGAGAGGTTTAAAGAAGATGGTGGCATCGTGGCGGTATGGTACGGAGAGTTACGCTGTTGGTAATTATGATGTTGACTGTTTCCCTCCAGATCCCGTTAGTCTGGAGATATAATTGAGGAATACCAATCACACTGTCCATAATAAGACAGTAATCTCTAACACCACAAGAGCATTCTTGGAGTCTCAGTGTTTCCCACCACATTCTTTTGTCCTACAGATTCCTGCCAAGTGCTCTTCTTGAGTAGCTGTCTCTCTGGGCTATCTATCGTGTTTTGCTCCTCTAGGGTGACCCTGTTCATCTTGGCTGCAGCTGTGGCTACTGTCCTCATAACTATTCTCAGGATTCTTTCCAAGCATCATGCCAAAGTAGAGAATGTACCTTCATTCCTGTTGCTAGGTTACCACCAAGCTTCCTTGAGCTCTTAGCTCCTGCTGGCCTTAAGGTGAAAAATATGGGGTTTCCAGAAGTGGGCATCAAATTGACAAGTATGTAATGGTTCCAATACGTATTAGGAAGAGCCAAGTGTTAAAGGTCCTGGTGGTCACACGTGCAGGGCCCAGAGGATGGGGTGGTAGGCTGTTCTAGTTCTAGCTGTTGGAGAACACAGCTGACATGAACACCATTCCTGGAAGCATGGTTTCCCAGCATGGCTTCGTATGCCTTCTCCATCTGCTCCAGAAGCATTATTCTGGGCACCTTGACAGGAGGAATCTAAATGAAAAGGGAGAACAAAAAAGTACTTTTGAAAATCTTTCTCCATATACCTACAGATCATGGATATGAATTAGCACTTAACTTGTGATCTTGCAGGCCTAATACATTGGGTAGGGGAGGGTTTGAGGAGAGAAAAAAAAATCACACAAGACAAAACCCAAAAACTATTAAAACAACAAAAGAACCATCTTGTTTCTTTTCTATTCCCATTTGCGCTTTATTTAAAAGGGACTTTTAAAAAACCTTGGTATTTAAACAAACCTGTGGATAGGCAGTTTGCTTTTATGTGACTTGCACCTCCTTTGACCAAATACTAAACAGTGTCCTCCCACTTGGTCTTTAGTGTAATAAAGATTTTAGTTTGGCTTCAGTCTGCCACTCCTCTACTTTATCTATCAATTGGAGTTAAAGAGGGATGCCTCTTATTGGGCCTCTCCAGAGACCTCAACAGTATTGACAATTCAGTCACACCCATCTTCCACTAAGTGAGAGGTTTAAAGAAGATGGTGCATCGTTGTGGCATGGTATGGAGAGTTATGCTATTGGTAATTATGATGTGTTATTTTCATTTGTTTGTTTTGTTTTGTTTTTGAGATGGAGTCTCACTCTACCACCCAGGCTGAAGTGCAATGGTGCGATCTCGGCTCGCTGCAACCTTCGCCTCCTGGGATCAAGCAATTCTCCTGTCTCAGCCTCCCAAGTAGCTGGGATTACAGACGCATGCCATCACACCTGGCTAATTTTTGTATTTTTAGTAGAGATAGGGTTTCACCATGTTGGTCAGACTGGTCTTGAACTCCTGACCTTGTGATCTGCCTGCCTCGGCCTCCCAAAGTGCTGTGATTACAGGCATGAGCCACTGTACCTGGCCAGTAATTATGATGTTAGCCATTTCTCTCTAAAACATAGAGTAAGACTGTATGGCTTAACAGTGATATAAAAACTGTTAGAGGGGTCTTCATCAGTTTCTTAGTTATGGGGTATATCAGTCCATTTTCATGCTGCTGTTAAGAACTGTCCAAGACTGAGATGGGTAATTTATAAAGGAAAGAGGTTTAATTGACTCACAGTTCAGCATGGCTGGGGAGGCCTCAGGAAACTTATAGTCATGGGTGAAGGCAAAGCGAAAGCAAGGCATCATCTTGACAAGGTGGCAGGAAGGAGAAATGCCAAGAAAAGGGAGAAGAACCCCTTATAAAACAATCAGATCTTGTGAGAACTCACTATCATGAGAGCAGCCTGGGAGAAACTGCCCCCATGATTCAGTTTTCTCCACCTGGTCTCTCCCTTGACATGTGGGGATTATGGGAATTGTGGTTCAAGATGAGATTTGGGTGAGGACACAAAACCTCACCGTATCATAGGGTGATTATGTCTTGCTTTCAGTCACCAAATAACACTTAAAACATTTCCCCAAAGCTATGGAGATGGAAAGCATGTACAGAGTCCTTCACTTACAGGTAGGCTGAGCCAACTGAAGACTGTAAAATTGACCAGAAACTAAAATGAAATTGCTGGATAAATCAAAGTGTCTGCTCAGTCAAGGACAAGGCAGGGAAAGACTCAGTGTTATCTGTTAGAGTCTGAGATCTGGGACAGTGAAGAGCAAGAGGAGGATTACTTTCCTTCTCTCAAGGAAAGCTTCCCCCATCCTGCTCGTTTCATGAGGTTCATGAATATCATGGTGCTCGTCTGATGATGCAGGTGACTCTCTTTCCTAAAGAGTGGGAGTTCTGCCTGGGATCAAAGGTGGTTAGGCCCACCCCGAACATCACAAGTGGATTATAACTCACACTGGTATTCGCAATAGAAAGGGGGTCATGATGGTAGTATTTGGTCTGGATCTGGCCTCACTCAGGCCAATTTTAGGCAAACGTGTGAGGCTTATGTGTATTTGGCGATGTCACATTTTCATTCTAAATTCTTTTTTGCCTTTTTAACAGAACATTCTTAATTCTGTCTTTCACAAGTTCAAAAACTTACACCAACATAAAGTGCTACCACTCAGAGGGATATTTATGTTTCAGCAGGAATTGAGGCCTTCGAGAGTCTTTGGGATAGCGGGTGGAGGAGAGTTTGAGGCAGGGGAGAAAGGTCCATGTAGACACTGCCAAAGAAGTCCCGCCACACAGAGACGATTTCCTTCCTTTCCAGGGGGCAGGAATGTATGTTGATGAGAAAAGTGGCTGGATTTCAAGGTTGCTTAGTAATGTTTGTTAGAATATGAGTTTGGCTGCATGTAACAGAAAACCCAAAGTAACAGAGACAGTGTGTGGGCTATACAAGCCAGTGCCCATGGTGGTGGGAGAGCAGTGCCCACTGTTCGTCTGTGCTGCTGTGGAGTTCTGTCCAGTCCCATCAGCAGCACTGTTGCCTGGTGGCTCTTCAGCATGATTGGCATGTGGTCTTGGTAGCCTATGTCCCCTGGTTCCTGTCCTTTTTCTGGCCTGGTTCTTCGGCCTTTCTGGTGATTCCATGAATTACTTTCAATAAAACTCTTCTCTTTTTAGCTATTCACAGAACATCATCAGCCAGAGGTGATTTCTGTTGCTTGCAACTCGAAATCCTAGATGTTCCCGGTGACACTGAAGAGCCTCTGCAGAAGCTCTATACCATTTGCCATGTACAAAGGGAAATGAAACAATAATGCCGACCATTTGTTGAGCACATTCTGTGTAAGGTGCTTTACCTAGATTGTCTCTTAATCTTCAGAAACCCTTGAGTAGATACTGTGATTAGCATTATCTACATTTAATACATGGAAAGCTGTCTTTTGAACCAGAAATTCTGTCTCTAGAGCCTTGTCTCATAACAGCCATGAGAGAAGCCCGGTGCAAATCTTTAATTTCCTTCAAGGCTGTGCCAACTGTCAAACTCCCAGCACAAAATGCTATCCTTCACCAAGTTTGCCTTGAGTACCCGGCAATCTTTTCCTTATTTTTTATTTTACCCATTGCTGTGTCTGCTCTCTGGCCCACCCTTCCAAGCCTTCATTTTCATGTTATCCTGAAGTTATTTCAGCTTTCTTTATATCTTCCTCTTCTAACTACAGTGCAAACTCCTTGAGTGTTCTAATCCTGGCGGTACCACTCATGAGGAAGTGGTCACAGGCTGGACACTTTGAGAATGTAAATGTGGCCCTACCACATTGCTATGGGCAGAGGTGGTCTTTAAAAATGCTGTGTTTAATACCTGGTTCACAAGGGCACTGGCCAGTTAGAATAGCCAATGTCTGTCCATTCCTGGGATGCCTGTCCCATGCAAATGGACTGAATATTCATTTTGGTTGCAAAAAAGTAATAGATGTGAAAAGTCTTTGTAAGTTGTACAGCATGACAGACATTCTAGGCATCATCACCTTCTCTTTCTGTCTCAGCTGCCACAAAGCCTAGCATATTCTTATGTACTTGGTAGTTACTTAATAAACCTCTGAATTAATGGACAAGTGAGTGGATAATCAGCAAGGTTCATTTCCCCAACCTCCCAAGGTGAATGGCAAAACCATTAATTCCCTATTTTGGTTGAGTGATGAGACCCTGGGTCTTCTCTTTGATTATTTGGTGGGAAAAGGTTCATGAACTTATCAAACAATTTTCCTACCATACTTAACTTTGATTCACATATTTGATGGATCACTAAGTGATGTGTCATACTACACCTTCAAAGAGATGGAGACCAGGGCCTTGCAGTCAAACCAAGGAGGCTGCTGTGGCCAGTCTGGTCTCAGCTTTCCTGGGCCACCTGGCTCAGTTGTGGTGTTAGGTATCCTGCTCTGTGCAGCCTTAGGAATGGCCTGGCTACTTAAGGGCACTGTGTGACAGGTCTTCTCTATGGAAAACAACAGCTTCCTGGAGCACCCAGTGAATCAGCCTCAACTGCCCCAGAGCCTGCCTACCTGCCTGGTGCGCAGAGCCTGTTGCTGAACGCTCTTTTCATCCTTCTGTTCCGTCTTCCGTTGCTTCCACACCGACAGCTGCAGGAACACATGGAGGTTGCTTGGCAGCTGCTAGACACAGATGCTGGGCTCTGTAATGCACTTTCCCCCGCTCTGCCACTGCTTCTGAGTGTTTCCCTGGCTGCCTGGATGTCTTCGTTACTGCCTGTGGGGGGAGTGTGCTCCGAGGTGCTAGTGGGGTGTGAAACCTCGGGGGATTGATTGGTGCTGCTGAGCAGGCAGGCTGGCTAGATACTTAAGATCATCTTTGCCTTTTCCACAGTCGACATCAGGTTTTAACTGTTCTGCGTGCCTGAGAATCATGTTAAGCTGTCTCGGAGGAAAATAATGTTGGGATGTCTTTTTCTCTCCACCCATGAAGTTCCTGCCTTCCTCCAGGCTCTGGTTAGTTCCTGGTGGCTTTCTTGCAGTAGTCTCCTGTTTTCACTGGTCTCTTTGCCTCTGACTTACCCCTTTTCTTCTTTCCATAGTGCTCCCAGACTGATTTCCTGTAACCAAATCTGAGCACATCTCTTCTTTTCTTGGAATCCTCCTAACTTGCAAGATAAAATTTGTACTTCTCAGCATGAGTGGTCCTTCATGACTCAGCTCTGCTCACCACCCCAGCCTCATCTTTGATTCAGCCATGTCTGTTTTGACTGGAATAAAACCAACTGTTCCTTAACTGGGTCTTGCATTTGTGTTCATTTGGTCACCCCAAGAATTCTTTTCTTCCTCTTCTTGTCTATTCACCTGGTTCACTCTGTCTGAATGTGAGAGGTTTCTAGGTATTCTCTTCTACCTTGACCTTATCCTCAATGGGCCAAACTGTAGAAGTTTCCTGCAAAGCCATCTCCATATGGAGGCAAGTATTTGAGCAAAGTACAGGATGTTGCAGGAATTAGAGGCCCTCCCATGTGCTCCTGCAGCAGCTGAAACTTCCTCTATTAGCTGCTTAATACAGTAGCCGTGTGTTTCAGTTTGTCTTTCCAACAGTCCCTGAGTTTCTTCAAGCAGGTTCTGTATCTTTTGTTTTGTTTTCTTCCCTTCCTTCCTTCCTTTCTTCCTTTCTTCCCTCCTTCCTTGCTTCCTTCCTTCCTTTCTTCCCTCCCTCCCTCCTTCCTTCTTTCCTTCCTTCCTTCCTTCCTTCCTTCTTACTTTCTTCTTCTCTTTCTCTCTTTCTTTCTTTTTTTTGATGGAGTCTCACTCTGTTGCCAAACCGGAGTGCAGTGGCACAGTCGGCTCACTGCAACCTCCACCTCCTGGGTTCAAGCGATTCTCCTGCCTCGGCCTCTAGAGTAGCTGGGATTACAGGCACAGGCCACCTGCCCAGCTAATTTTTGTACTTTAAGTAGAGACGGGGTTTCACCATGTTGGCCAGGATGGCTATCTCTTGATCTCGTGATCCCCCTGCCTCGGCCTCCCAAAGTGCTGGGATTACAGGTGTGAGCCACTGCGCCCAGCCTCTTTTGTTTTCTTCATGAGCTTGGCACAGTGGCTCATGCCTGTAACCCCAGTGACTCAGGAGACTGAGGCAGGAGGATCACTTGAGGCCAGGAGATCGAGGCTACAATGAACCAGGATCATACCACTGCACTCCAGCCTGGGTGGTAGAGTGAGATCCTGTTTCTAAAACCAAAAACAAATAAAAAACAAATTTGTGTCCTTCATGCCCACCCAGTGCCCACCACAGAGGAGGTCAAAAAACACCTGTTGGCAATGGCACTTGAATGACTGTGTCCACGTGGAGATGGCTGTGCAAGAGGCTCTCCGCCTCTCCACTTCAGGCCACCACGTGTCTGTCCAAGTGAGTGGCAACCCCAAGGAAGCATCCTGGAATCTGCTCGGGTTGAAGGTCACAGTACAGGGCATGGGGAATCAAGGGGCTTGTAGGTTCAGGAAATTCTCTGCCTTGTTTTACAATATGAAAATCTAGCTTTCGTTAAAGTATTCAGGTCTGGGGATTGGGAACCATGATCCCTCTACCTGCTCCTCATCTTTTCCCTCTTCCTTGAGAAACCCTTGCCTTGGCTTTCCTCTTCTATTGCTTCTCGCCAGAGAAAGCAACGACTAAAGAAAACGGCGTGCTTTTTGAAAGTAGTATCTGTATACATTTTAAAGAAAGCAATTTTTACATCTGCATTGGAGAGAAATTAGAAATCTCTGGCAAGCAAGAAGGAAAACAAAACCTTGAGTAATCTTACTAACTAGAGCTCCCCAAATCGCTGCTGAAGATGTAATGGTGTATATCCTTCCAGAATTTTCTCTACACAGACTTATTAACAAAGTGAATGAAGACTCTGGATTCAGGTAGCTGAGTCTGGATTCTGGCTTCGCTGCTTACTAGCTGGGTGACCTGGGTTGTAATGCTTAACCTCTCTGTGCCTCAGCTTCCTCACGGCTCTGCAGAGTTTACAGAAAGACTTAGAGCATAGTGCTGTTGTGAGAATGAAATACTTTCCCTTGCATTTACAACAGTGCCTGCTGCAGAGTAAGCATGAATTCATTTAATTAACAAATATTTCTTGATTCCCTATTTTATGCCAGGCGCTTTTCAAGATAGCATTTAACAGCCAGAAGACCCACTGCTGTCATGCTGCCTTTATTTTGGTTTAACAACCAAACACATGACCTATTTTTGTTACTACAAAGTGCATTGTGTCATGTATTGTGTTGAACCTGTTTTACTGATTTACAACGTTGTGCTATGCATTATGACATTTTTTCTGTGTCATCAAATCTTATATTATTACTACAAATGGTGAGAGAGTATTTCATTGAATGAGTATTATACTTTATTTAATAACCTACTTTTGCTACACATTTAGGGAGTCTTCAATTTTTCAGTGTTTTAAAGACTAGTCTGATGAAAATCTTTATACACACGTTTGTCCACTTACCTGGGTATTCCATCAAGACATAATTTTAGAAGTGGAGATGCAGATTAGAGGAAGTGCACATGGCTAGGGCTTTTGGTAGAAACGGTCTCCTGCGAAGGTTATGCACCAAACTGCAATCCCACTCACTTTGTAAGAAATACCCCATCTGAACCAATAAGGAGCTATTTTATTCTTTTTAATTTTTGGAAATTAGGGCAAAAATGGTATCATATCATTTTAATTTGCATTCCTTTGACTTTCAGTGAATCCAGATTTAAAAAAATATATACATTTCATTGGCTATTTGTGTTTCTTATTTTCTGAGTTGACTATTCATGTCCTTTGAAGCCTCAGTCCTGACTTTGATGATTTTTGGATGTTGCTTGAGATTGAATAGCTTTTCTCTGTGAAAGACCTAGGCCTGAGCTAAACTTTGTGAGGTAATGATTTCAAGGGACATGTGCCCAACCTTCTCTGCTATGTATTTGCATTTTCCACTAAAAATGTCTAACGTGTTATAAATTTGACTTTTCTGCACCTTCGGCAGTGACACGGTTTAAATACTAATGAACACTTTTTATATGACATCCCCGTGGGAGCAGTGGCCACTTTTGCACAGGCTGAAAGATGTTAAACCGTATCTGGTATGTGGAATGGATATGTGATTTGGTGCATGCTGGTATTTTCCTGTATGGTGGATGTTGGCATAGCTTAGGACACATGTCCGTATCTTGAGCTGAGGTCAGGAAACAGTGTATATATTTTTGCTTCTTCGTGAAATTACACGGGTTCTTCTATATTTCAGCATCTTGAATCTATCTCCCAAGGGACAGTTAGTTCAAAATTTGCTTCTTTGAGGAAGACTACCTTGGTTATCCCCAATCCTTATATTACTTCCCTAACTCTGAACTTCCTGAGCACATGTATTGCACATCTAAATTTGCTAATGCCTTGCTAAACATGTCCTCAGTGTAACTTGTGTATATAGTTTTTCTCACATGACAGGAAACACATTTCTTCTTCCTTTGCCTATGACCTTCTTTAAGTTGGATTTGGGGCTTTATCACATGCCCTCAAAACAGACTCAACCCATAAAGTATTAGTGAATGATGTAGAGTTGAATATGATTTCATGGGGAGATGGAGGAGAAAGCTACACAATACAACACCCGACTATCCATAAAGAACAAGATATTCACCTTCTCTCTTCAAAGGTCCTCTTTAGCCATGGACCTCTGGGTCTCTCTCTGCTTCTCTTTCTCTCTGAACTCTTCACCAAGCATTCACTGAATACCTCCTTCTTTCTGTTACAAGGAAATTCAGCTTTCTTCTGCATTTTCCAGTTAAAGGTACCAGCTGATACTAGTGTCCAGGAAAGCCAGCATTTTTTTCCAACAGAAGTGAATTTCTTTCTGTTGGGGAATTTTACTGCTAAGAGAAGGACGGTCTCCTCCAAGTTGTTCTGACGAGGTATTTTACAAGGATTGGTTTCGTCTCTTCAACCAGTCTGATGACAAGGCCCGTGACTTGCATTTGTTTTGTGTCTGATTTCAGTTGACTTTTCTCCCCTGGCTTCCTCCAGGGCTGGGCACAAAGCAGGTTCTCAAAGACAATGACCAGCCAGTCAGGATTCTCCTGTCTATTTCCATCACTTTAGCATGGCAGTTGGCCCTTAGGAGACCCACGAATCCATAGACAAACAAATGATGGGTCCTTAGTATACGTCTGTGTTTTAAGATCACATGTATTTTTATTTTCTCCTCCAAAGGCCTCTGATTGTAGGAACCTTCCAGCAAGCATGACACCTCTGCCTGTGTCTTCATCAGATGCATCCTGCACCTCCTGGGCTGAAAGCCATGCATGGAAACCCCTGCCCACTCTCTTGTGACAGGGTGTATGGAAGAGCTCACAGAGTCCTTGCCTGTTTCTTCTGTGTCCATATCCCAGTCCCTTTCTGATCATTTACTAGCCTTCTGGACCCTAGAGTCTTGTTCCATAAACCTGCGGTGCTCACCTAATCTTTTCCCTGAGATCATGCCAGGCACTACTTCCAGCCTGTCTGGCTCTGTGGGTCCCACCTGTTCCCAAGCCTTGCCTGCCTCTTGCCTACCCAGCTCTCTGCTTGCCCCAGGCATCCAATCCTTACCCGTTCTGCCCAGACCTGCCCTGCTGAGGCCCCTGCCTGGCAGGACATGGCGCCTCTGATGACCAAAAATAGAAGTTGTATAAAAGAACGGTGGGACCCAAATAAAGTTTGAAGCAGGAAATATAATGATCCTCCAAAAATATGATTCTGGTGCTTCCACAGGAGCCCTGTCCCTGCTTCAAAGCTTGTGAACTATCTTTATTTTGCATTCAAACTATCTTTTGGGGCCAGGTTTCCTTCATAACACAGCTTATTGCAAAACGGATCTGAAACCCTAGGGAGTTTATCTGTAGTTAGGTTTCTTTTTCTTTCCAGTAACTGTGGGTCGGAGGTATTCCAGCCATTATTAACTAAAGGACTACTCTGTTTTATGACATCTAATCAGGTGGATGTCCCACTGGGAGGACAGATTGTGCTCCTTTTTTTCCCTCTGGACTGAGGAGATAAAGAGATAAAACTCATACGTTGTTTTATTTTTTAAAAAATCAACAGCATATCCCCCTGTGAGATCTTCACGTTAGCCTGTTATGCATGGGAGCCTAGTTTTAGCAGGGAAGACCTGAGGGCTTGTGGGTATGGTGTTTTGTCCTCTGAATGGCTGGACTTGGTCAGGTCTAGAAAACTTTCTATTCAGGATCATCTTGGTTCTGGTGGCTTGGATGAAAATGGCAAACTCCTAGTATGTCTATAGACCTGGGATGTCCCCGGATGTCTCCACTTGGCTGAGAAACCAAGTTCACCCTCAGTTTGGAGATGAAAAAGGTCCCAATGCTACAAATACTGAGCAAATAATTTCCCAGAGCTTCCATTTCTAGCTACATAGCGTGGGCCTAATTATGTCTGCCTTGAGAATTTCCCAAGGACCTGATGTGCTCCCGGGCATGTGGTAGATGTGAAACATCCAGCTCTATTCGAAGGCAAAGTATTGATGGGGCCTTGGTTGTGATGCAACTCAAGCACCCCAGCTCCCCTATAACTAGAGTCATAGTCACTCTAGTATCCCCACTTTTATGAAAACCCTTCTTGAAGCTACCGTGTGTGCGCTTTCACACCTGCTGCCTCTCAGCCAGTGGATCGAAGTAGGATTCCCTTTTATTTGTACTGAAACTTCTTCAAACCAGAGATGTCCCTTGGGTTCAGAGCTTTGGGATTTGTGAATAGATCTGTTTTCACTCTGTCTGTACTTTTCATGACTGTGTAAGTTTCCCTCATCTTCCATCAAGGTTTGCTTATGCAGTGTGAGGAGGACTTAGTCCTTCAGGCTGTGCACACACAAAGGTCCCTCCAAATGATGATGATCATTTTAGAGTCGTCTATCTGAATCGCTGTCAGGCCTTTGGCATTTCCACATGTGCATCAGCAACTGTCTTATATTCCCTAAGTGAAGGCTCCCAGAGACTGGAAAACACCTTGGTAATGTCTTAGCCCAGGGCCTGCCACAGAGCTATGGTTTGAAAGGCAGTTAGAAAATGGATTTTTGTGATGAATTTATGGTAAGGACTTTTAGGCAAGATATTTTTCCTGCGAGATGGGCAATGTGAACTAGTTTTTCTTAGGGCCTGATTACCCCTAGGCAAGGTAAATATTAAGGCTTCAGAACTGGGAGACCAAACCCTGTGTTTCAGAGAGTGACCCTCACTCTTGAGACCTCCCTGGCATTCAGCCTGCCCTTCCAACTATTACATGAATAATAGGTATGTTTAGAGTTGCTTCAGAATGAAGATGTCAGCCAAGACAGAGAAGCCCATCAGAAGCCCCACTATGAGGATCTCTGCCAAGTTGGGGTTCTCATGGAGCAGCAGGGACTTCTGTCCCTATGCCTAACCACTCAGGTAATTTTCAACACTTATTTGTGATGTCTGGAAGTTGAGTTGGCTGTGTCCTTCACTGAGAAGAAAGATATCAATACAGAAAAGAAGGATCTGAAAGGTAAGGGGATGATAAACCATAGATCCAGGATTCATATTCAGATAGGATGTACAAAGGTGGCAGCACTGGTTAGTCTCAGCCAGCAATCTGTTCTGATTGATCAGTGCTCACGGTGGGAGGCTTATTGAAAATACTGACACTCACCTTGGATAAAGCTTGCCTGCTTTTTGGTCTTGTGGAGGGTCTCCTGGATTCTGTGCCCTTTTGGGTGCCAACTCTTTTCCCACCTGTCTCCTGGGAATATAGTAGTTGCACAAGAAATAATGTGGTCTCGGGACTGGGCTCATTGCAGGGCACACCAGGGCCAACAGACAGTAGCTAAAGTGTCCATTCCCCTGACATCCAGAAGGACCGGAGGGTGTGCTTTCATTATGCAAACTCTGAGAACACGGCCAGATCTTTAATTCTTCATCAGCGACCACCCTGTGCTCATGCTTAGAAGGTGCTCAGTAAGCGTCCAGTGACTGAATGACTGCATCTATCAGAAAGCATCCAGGGAGCACCAGTTTAGGTGAGGTGTTGGGTTACTTACCCTACAGAATGAATGAGGAAGACCAAGTCACAGATCTCAGGGAATTCCCAGCTTATGGCCAACAAACCCTATGTGACCAGTATAAAGGACACACAGATACCCGCATTTTATTTGTTTAAACATTTAACTTTAAACTAAAATGAAAGGTTATTGTGGAGTGAAATGAAAGAACCAAGGGATCTTGAGCAGGAATAAAGATTTTTTTTTTTTTGGAAGTAAAGGCCCCGGGAGAGGCAAATTCCTTTGGAAACAGCCCAACGTGTGGCATTTCTCGTCCCTTCCTTTTTCAAAGGCTGGTTTTGTTGGGTTTTTTAACTGAGAGCCTCAGGATGGAGGAGAAGCTATCTTCTCAGCACAGAGTTTTCTCCCCCTTTTCCAAAGGGAAGGCAGATTTGGGAAACTGGCACTGCCCCTGCCCAGATGGCAGCCAGCAGCTGGCTCTGGCAAGGGGAAGTTCTCACTCTCGGCTGCTGGCTGCCCGGCCCCTCCCGTTTCCCCAGCAATGCCGGCCGGGCCATTGGAAAGGAGAGCTTGTGAGAAGCCGGCCATGCCAGCAGCACGTCGCCACCCTGACCCACTGCTCTGGCTCTGGCACCCAGGCCTGCAGCAGGGAGCAGGACACACGGGCCCAGCAATGCCAGCCAGCAGCTCCAGCCCTGCTTCCTGCCTCAGCTGCTGGCTTGGCCCTGTGCTCAACTGCACAATGGCTTCTGACATCCCCGGGGCTGCAGCATGAGGGACAAAGGGTGGTGGGGATCTCAGGGAGAGTGGGCTGGCCACACAAGCACAGGCAGATTTGGGGAACTGGCCCCCAGATGATCAGGCTGGCCCATGGCTGCCCCTTTCCCACACCAGACACCTCTCTGCCTTTCAACCTACCTCATTTTCTCTACCCAAGGCACATTTTATTTCCTTCCTTCTTCCCTCCCTCTTTCCCTTTCCTTCCCTTCCCTCCCTTCCCTTCTTTCCCTCCTTCCTTCCTTCCTTCTTTCCTCCCTCCCTCCCTCCTCCCTTCCTTCCTTCCTTTCTTCCTTCCTTCCTTCCTCCCTCCCTCCTCCCTTCCTTCCTGTCCTCCCTCCCTCCCTTCCTGTCCTCCCTCCCTTCCTGTCCTCCCTCCCTCCTCCCTTCCTTCCTGTCCTCCCTCCCTCCCTCTTTCCTTTCTTCCTCCCTCCCTCCCTTCCTCTCCCCTTCCCTACCTTTCTCCCTCCCTCCCTCCTCCCTTCCTTCCTGTCCTCCCTCCCTTCCTTCCTGTCCTCCCTCCCTCCCTCCTTCTTCCCTCCCTCCCTTCCTCTCCCCTTCCCTACCTTTCCCCTCCCTCCCTTCCTCTCCCCTTCCCTACCTTTCCCCTCCCTCCCTTTTCCCTTCTTTCTACCTTTCCTTCTTCCCTCTCACTCTTCTTACCTTTCCCACTTCCTTTTCTTTCTCTCCTCTGATGATGTCTTTCTCCTACATTTTTGCTTTCCTCCTCCTTCTTTCTTTTATTCTTCAAACATTTATGGCTGCACATTATGTACCAACCCTCAATAGGTTCTGGGAGAACAAATATCATAGTGCTTGGCCCTGCCGCTGAGGAGCTCACAACCCATTGAGGACATCTGCTCACTGGGATGAGTCTATGACAATTAATGACAATAGCCTGTGTTAAGTACAGCACTGTAAAAGCACACAAATTACTAATAATGCAGAAGAAAGAGCCATGAATTTCCACCTGACCCATTTTGGGAAAATGTAGCTGAGGAGCTGCCATTTTTAAAATTTAGTTGCTCATTCTTGCTTCTTATGCTTCTGAGAAAAAGATTTAACGTCTCTAGGTCTGGTTGGAAATAATGAAAGGTTTGCTTTTGTTTCAGTTCTTGCTTATGACTCAGGTCCTGAAGTTTAAATATGTAGTTAGGCTATGTGGGACTGGGGCCTGCTCTGAGTCTGTGAGTGGCTTGAAACTCAGATGCCTCAGTATTTGTAACAAAAATAGTCTTCTCGTACAACTTTTTTACATGATGATCTTCGGCTGGGTTGTTTGTATTGGAATAAGTATTGGGGCTTTAGTGAAATGCTACAATTAATGTTTGCTCCATGATAATTAATGTTTGCTCCAAAAATACAGTCAGTCCTCCATATCTGTGGATTCTACATCTGTGGATTCAACCATTTTGCAGGTCAAAAATGTTCAGGAAAAAATGTATACTTGGTGTCTGCACTGTACATCACTGTATGAGGTGTTGTAACTAGAGGTGACTTGAGGTATGCAGGAGGATGTACACAGGTTGTTTGCAAACACCACACCACTTTGTATCGGAGACTTGAGTATCCTTGAACTTTGAAATGTGTAGGGGAGGCTGGAACCAGTACGGAAACTGAGGAATGACTATAATCTTTGTTTATCTTTCCCTTTCCTCAGTTGGAAAATCACACCAAGAAAATAAATATTATGGAAAATCACACCAAGAAAATAAATATTACCACCTAATTACCCCCAACATTTTTTGGTGTATGCGGGGCGGCTATGGTGGTTTGCAGGACCAGCTGAGTCTCCCAGTGTTGCTGGTACCCAGTGGATGCAGGCTGTAACTCCAGTCTTGGTACTACATCTTGAAAACACGGGTGTCCTGTCCTGGAGCTTTAGGAAGTAGTGCAGATGCTTCATTGTCATTAGCACCGCCCATGGTAACATAATTACTATGCACAGTTAAAGGCGAAGGGTAATATTTAAGAACATCAAATAGTCCTTTCCACAGTTGGAGGCAAGCAGAGTAGTCTGGAAAAGACCGCTTGACCACTCTGTGTGTGTGAGTTAATGAGGAGGTCAGGAATCCAGTGTCGTCTGAGGCAGTTAGTGACACAGCAGAACATGACTGCAGACTGCACCCAGTCCCGGCTAGTTTCCTTGCAAAGGAAATGAAGCTGTCCACCTGAAATGTAAAGACCGTGTATTATTATGATGACTTATGTGAAAGCGTACGTTTACATAAAAGCCAACACACTAATGCTTATCTCAGCTTTTATCATAACGGCCTTTGTTTTTGTGTTGTAGTTGGTTTTGGTTTTGGGTTTTATTGCCTTCATTTCTTTCAAATTTTAAAACAATACAATTCACTTTTGGGGGGGTGTACAGATCTGAGGGTTTTGACAAATGCACAGCTATGGATCTACCACAAAGTCATGATACAGCACGGTTCCACTACCACCCCCAGCCCCACCTCCTGCCTTCCAGATTTCCTGGGTCATGCTTTTACATTCAGCCCCTTTCCTTACTCCCAAGGCCTGGCAACTACTGATGTGTTCTTAGGATCTTTTCTAGGGTGCTATGTAGTTGGAACCATACAACATGTAGCCTCTTAGACCTGTGTTTTTTCACTTGGCAGAATGCGTTGAGGTCCACCCTTTTGCTGTGGCACGCATCAGGAGTTTGCTCCTGCTCATTGCTGAGTGGTGTTCCGCTGTAGCTGTGTGCGTGGTTTGTTATCCATTCTCAGACTTACTAAAGGACTTCTGGTTTGGGGTTGTTGTGAGAAAAACTGAGGTTAACATTTGTAGGTTTTTATATAAAACTAAGTTTTCATTTCTCTTAGGCAAATATCTAGGAGTGAGATTACTGCGTCATATGATACATGTGTTTTTAACGTTATGAGAATCTGCCAAAATGTGACATTTTGTGTTTCTGCCAGCAATATGTGAGCGTCCCAGTTGCTCCTCATGCTGGTATTCGGTATGGTTAAACTAAAAAAAAAAGTTGTCATTCAAGTAGGTCTGTAGTGGCGTTGCATTGTGTTTTAATTTGTATTTTCTTACTTTTTAGAAGGTTGTGTGTGTATGTGTGTGTGTCTGTGTGTGTAAGATAGATACAAGTCCTTTTTGGAGACTTGATTTGCAGATGTCTTCTTCCAAGCTGTGATTTGCTTCTTCATTCTCCTAGTAGTGTCTTTTGCAGAGCAAAGATAAAAAAGTAAATTTGGTAAAGCCCTATGTATCTATATTTTTTTCCTTTTATGGATAGTGTCTTTGACGTTGTATCAAATAACTCTTTGCCTAACTTAATGTTGCAAAGATTTTCCCCTAGAAATTTTGTAATTTACATTTACATTTACATTTAGGTATATGATCTATTGTTAGCAAATTTTTGTATATAGTATGTGTTACAATTCTTTCTTTTCTTTCTTTCTTTCTTTTTTCTTTTGGCATATTGACATTCAATTGTTTCACTACCATTGTTGAAAAAGACTATTCCTCCTCTATTAAATTGTCTTTGCGATTTTGATAAAAATAAGTTAATTGTATTTGTGTGAGTCTATTGCTTGATTCTTTGAGAGGGGTCTTTATATGTCTAATGTCTTATTTTACATACTCTCTATCTCTCAAAATAAATGCTTTCCTACTGGATAAACACACCATATGTATGAACTAGAGTACTTTAATACTTGACTAGGCAGAAGAGAAGCAGCTTTGGCAAACCTAGATTAGAATTATTTTTGCCATTGATTTTGCAGTGATGACTTTTGTGTTTAGGACTTTTTGATCCTGGAGAAGAGCAGGTGAGGCTCAAGAGAAAGTGTCATAAAGATTAATGAGGGCCGTGGCCGGAAGAGGACCTGGGATTGACATCCTCAGAGTCCAGATATTGGTATGGTTTCTTCTGTCTCGTTTTACAGTGAAAATATTGGGAAGGGGGAGAGCAGTGATGAAGAGACCTATGAGAACAAGCGTGCTGTTAGATTATCAGCACTGTAAGAGAAGGTCTGTCTTCTTTCATAAAAAAGCAGCTCTTCCCATTGCCCCTACAGTAAATAGGCAGTAAGCAGGTCTCAGTGTTTCTGGTTTACTTTCTGCTGTAATACACAGATTACACAGGAAATGTACTTAATGCCTGCATCCCCATGACATTCCTTTGGCTCTCCTTTGCCAATAGAATTATTCTTTTACAATTTTGGAATGAAAAGCATGCAAAATAGTGTCTTCATATTGCTTCAGTGCTTTCCACCCATGCCACTCATTTCTAATTTTTCATGGCCTTAAACTACCATCTGCTGGAAGGGTGGGAAGGACACTTGGAAGATCACTGTATCCTGCCCTCCAGCCTCAGGCCTGGCTGCAGTGGGGCCACACAAGTGAGAAGCAGTTTTATCTTACTCTGAAAGGCTTCCAGAGCTTAGTTCCCATCTTTGGAGGCTGCATCTTCTGGGTGGGCCTAGCTCTTTCTCCCAGGAATACATTCCCTATTGATGGACAAGGGTCCTGCATTCATACCAAAAACTTGGAGGTTTGACCATGGTGATAATTTTGTATCTCATTGGGTGCAGTGTACGCCGCTTGGGTGATGGGTGCACCAAAATCTCAGAAATCACCACTAAAGACCTTACACTTATAACCAAGTACCACCTGTTCCCCCCAAGTTCACTGAAAGTTTTAAAAAAGTTAATTGCAAGGGTAGAGGGAAGAGTAGATGAAAAGATTTGTTAAAGAATAAAACAGTTTAGCTAGACAGGAGGAATAGGTTCTGGTGTGCTGTAACACTGTAGGATGATTATAGTTAACAATAATACATAGTTTCAAATAGCCAGAATAATACCAAACATTCCCAATACAGAGAAATGACAAATGTTTGAGATGATAGATGTGCTAATTACCCTGATCTGATCCCCATACATTATATGTCCCAAAACATTACTATGTACCCGATGAATATATACAATTATTATTGGTCAACTTAAAAAAATAAAAAGAATGTTGTAAAAAAACAAAACTCTAAGACAGTAAAAAATAATAATTTTTTGTCTTTGGCCTACTTTGCTTTTTTTCCTTTATAAATCGTTCAAATATCTGAAGTCCAAATACTAAGGACAGTTGGTGATTAACCTTTCTTTGCTCCAAGAAGTAGCCAGCATCAGAGATTCTTCCTTCTAAAATAGCTTAACCAGTTTTTAATACACCAAAAAGACTTTTGCTCACAGCCCTCTGGTCATTTATTTTCCTTAATAGCCTTTTATGAGGGACCTTATCAAAAGCTTGGAAGGAAATCCAAGTAAATTATGTTCCTTGGTTCACCTTTACCTACTATTTCATTAACTTTTTCAAAAACAATATGACATAGTTTTCAACATAATTAAAGGGGTTGGGAAAAAGGGAACTTTAACTACCGCTTGACAGTTTCTGTGGTTGCTTAGGAGGACTGGGTCACTGTTCATATTCCGCCTCTGCTTAAGGACACTAATTCATTTCTCAGGCTGTCTGGCGAGGTCAGCCACTAGTTCAAGGTGGAAATGACAAGTTTTTAGGCTTTCAAGTATGCGGCACTCAGCTCTCCAGGGAGCACGAAGGAAGGAAACCTCAAGTTTATCCAAGTCTGACCCAGAGGAAGAGGAAATGATGGTAAGAGCCAACACAAGGGCAGAGGGAGGTGTCTCTTTGGAGAGGGAGCTACTCTGAAAGAGTCTTAGATACTCTCAAGCAACTCTTTGTTTATGAGAAAAGGAGGGACTGATAACAGAACTTGGGAAAGCGCTTAGTGTTCCACAGTGGGTATGCACGGCCGGAATATGAGGGTGGGCAGAGGGTGAAACAAGAAGGAAAGGGTTAGGAACTCAAATAAGCTCACACAGCTAGTAGTGGCAGTATTAAAAATCATCATCATCATCATAACAATAGCAGCTGTATTTGTTAAGTGCTTCCTTTGTACAAGTATGTGCTAGGCATGGGTATATGCCCATCTCATTGAAGCTTAATAATCAGGGATGGCAGATATCATTATTCTCATTTACAAATGAGAAAAATAAGGCACAGAGAGTTTAAAAGACCTGGTGAAGTTCACACAATTAATAAATTACCAGGTTTGGGATGCAATCTTCTCCTTTGAATTCTGAAGTACGTGGATTTTCATGATGTAGTCAATCAATTCTTCGCCCATTCTGTAGCAAAATTGGCCCATAAGTCAAATATTTAAGTAGATGTTCTAAACATTCTAAATATTAATTACCAGTTTTCATAAAATAAGGATTATTACGCAATGGCTTTTAAAAAGCCAAGTCATATTTAATTTATATTAATGACGCACAAAGGCATTTCAGGGTTGCAATTCTTAAAGCATCTTTTCTGAATCTCCATTTTCACTGGCTTGAGAAATTGGAAATGCTTGTTTACAAAAGACTCTGGCTGACAAAATGCTAGTAAAATTGGCTTTTAATGTGGAAAGGAACTAGTAAGGAAAAGCAGAAAAGCTTCCATTTCTTTCTGGCTTACTTCTTGGTTTCCACTGGCTCAATGCCTATTTTTCCTTAAGTCCTAAGAAACAGGCCATTTTTAGTCTTTTCCATGACTTCGGAAAGCTCACCATAATTGTCCTGCCACATGCTTCATGCTCCATGGGATGTGACGCCTGAATGTTGGAAAGCATTTGTTTTTAAAGTATCTTCTAAAGACTGCGTCCTCTCTCCAGGTGCTCCTGCAAGCTGCTACGTTCCAAGTGACCCTGACACCTTACCTTCTGGTCTGTCCATGGTTCTGGCGAAACATCCAGTATCTAAAGAAAGCAGGTAAGCACCTGAAGGCACCTCTGCCAGGCCAAGTGGCCCAGCTAGTAGGCTCCCTGCTCCTGATTTGTCCAGACAATGACCATTCAGACCAGAAGCCTGAGAAGCTGAGGAACCAGAAAAGCAACTTGGGCTTTCTGTCAATAAATGAATGTACTAATTGGAAAGAATGCAAATGTTGCAGACTGAGAGAAAAATAAATCTCTTTCAGGGGAGGAGGTAGATGTACCCTCGTGGTAGTAGGGGGAGGGGACCTTGTGTTTGCTTGTTACCTCCAAGTCCTTGCTGGTCTTTGCAAGTTCTCTGAGTCTTGCTGAAGAATGGGTTTGGTCTGTTGCCTGAGTCCCTGGGCTGGTGTCACAGGGGAGTGACTCCTTTATTGTGTCTTTTAGAGTTTGTCCTTAGTTCTGACCATGGTCCTGGCCATTTGCCTCTGGAGATAGAGTTCTTACACTCTGTAGCCATCTCGTTCTAATCCCAGGCTTCTGTGTGTCCTCCTGTCTCTCAGTACCACTGTATCCTGCCACAGGAGTATTTGGGAGCTTCTGGTTCCATGTGTACCAAGTACAGACAGACCTTGGGAAGTCAGAAGCTCTACGTCATGGCATCTAGGCAACTACTTCAGCCAGGTGAACTTACCTGGCCATAGTACCTACTGTAAGGCCGATTGCCTCGCCGGGAGCTCGGACGCACACCTCCTGCCCCTTTTTTCCCCGAAAGCTCGGACAAGCTTGGGCATGTTTCCTTCTCCCTTTCTCGCACAGCCTGACTTTCCCTTAAAGAACCCAGTATGCAAGCAGGGTCTTGTAATTCTAAGCCAATAGCAGCCGAGTAATTCTAATAGCAGCCAAGTCCTGTATGCAAACAAAGGTTTGTAAGCTTACCCAATAGTAGTCCTGCTCTCCCACAACCAATTGAGCTCCTCCACTCCCTATAAAATCCACGTCTGAGAGGAGTCTGTGCGACTTCTCCGGCCCCTCCTGTCGGACCGCAGAACCTTGCCCGGGAGCCTGAATAAATTCCTTTATATTGGATCTTCTTGTGTTGGCCTCAGTTTCTTCCTTTTTAAACTCAGCAAGAACCCAAGAACCAACCTCACACCTACCATATTGCTGATTGTTGGATAATTTACAGCGGATCTCTTGAAACCTATCGGTGTTTTCATTTTGTCTCATTTGTTAAATGGGAAACATTTTACTTGCCTTAAATCCCTCAAGTAATTTTAAAGTAGGTTGAACCATGTTTTTAATATAAAAATAAGAAGTTATTTTTGAAGCATCTAGTTGGTGACTGAGAAAAGATAGATAAGAAAGATAATCTCTTCTCCGTTTGTTCAGTCATCAACAAGGAGTCCAGTAAATGAATAACATATTGTAATACACTATAGATACCTGTAAAATCACCAATCCCATTTCCTATTCCAGTTTACAGAGGAAGACTTCGTTTTCTCCATGTGCAGTTTTGTTGAAGCCATGTGATAGGGTTCCAGCCAAAATATTAGCACAGAGTGATATAAGCCACTTCTAGTTTTATATCCCTTAGAAGCATCTTAAAGAATATTTCAGTTTTTGCTTCCTCTTCTACAGTCAGCTAAGACGCCATTGGTTTAAGACTCTAGCCTCAGAAGATGGAAGGAGTTATGTTCCTGAGTCACCAGTTGGAAGAAAGCCTCCAAGGAGAGCTTCTAGACTTGCATTGGATAGCGACATAAGGAATTAATAAACCTGTGTGTGAAATCACTGAGACTGTTGTTACAGCAACTGGTGTTTATGCTGTAATATAGAAATTGGTACCAGAAGTGGGATATTGACATAATCAAACCATATTCCTTGACCTTTACATGATCCTAAGTATTTATCATTGGTTTAGTAGTACAGCAACTGGCAGGAAGGAAACTAATACCAGAAAATGGAAAGATGGGAATTCATAAATCCAACTATTGCCTACTTTTAATTAGAAGTTAGTCCCTGTGCCTGGTCTATACCTTTAGGGAAAATGGTTAGAAAACAGAATTTTAATAGTGGTATTGGCTAATGTTGAAATAGCTCTTTTGTGTATTACAAGAAAGAGATGACTCAGGAAATAATTATTGAGTTTGTAAGCAGAAATAGAATAGAATACAGAGTCAAGAAATTTAGCCTCATAGGGTTGGAAAAAATAAATTTCTTTTAGACTCAAACAGTAAGATATGGCACGGAAAATGACCTTAAGTGATAGATATGTAGCAAAGTTCTAAATTGAATGAAGTGATTTGAGGTGAAGATCAGATTAGTGGTGTGGTCTTCTCACCTATTGTTTCTGGTAGCCTCAACGTAATTAGGTACGTATGTTGGGAAAAAAGACACAGAGGTGAAGAGACAAAGAAAAAAAAGGTAAATTTGATAGTAATGTTTAGAAGGTAACTCTAGGTGTGGTTACTGGCACTTGGAACTAACTAGAAGCAAATAGATCTATGTCATCTAAGATTTTGAGAATTGTATTACCAGTGAAACCAGGGGCCTGGACTTAAAAGGCCCTTGTTTGGTCCAGGCTTAAAACAACTTTTGAGTTCCCAAAACACTGCAGACCGAGTGAATGTCAGGCTTCTAGAACTGTACTTCTCTGAAGGAAAATGGGTTCCTTTGAGCCTATTTCACACGTGGTTAAGGAGAAGAACAAACACAGAAGTCCTTCTCAGAGTCTCTATCACCACCAGAATATTTGAGCTTCACCATGATGGCACAGAGAGGTTTCAGCATTGCCAAGGACCATGATGTGTCTTGTTCCTTTTTTCCCACTTCAAATTGGATTATTTATTGCAGTTTTCCTGTCATTTTTCCATCATCGTACATGGTTTATGATGGTGGAGATGTGGAATATAGATAACTAGTCTTTTAAATATGTAGGTCACTGCACTGAGAGGTGCCATGTCAGATTGACGAATGAGAAAGACGGTGCCCCACTCAGATATCCCAGACATTGATCTGGAGGTGGTGATCGAATGGGACTTTGGTTGTACCCATTGGCATGGGGTGAGTGTGCTCTGTGAGAGGAAGAGTGAAATGGATATTTGGTGTTCAGAAGGGCAACCTATAGCAAGAGACTTTCAGCATTCACCATTTTTGAGTCCTTCCTTGGGCACATAGGAAGATTACATCTTCCAGGATACCCTGCAGTTAGATGGGCCAATGGAATGTGAGAAAAAGCAATGACTGTCACTTCTAGAACAAGCGTTTTAAACTTAGTATGTCTTCTTTATGTTTTCTCCCATCTGAACAGCTGGAGACAAAGGATGCCAAGATGGGAAAGCCACATAATGGAAGAATCCAAGATCTCAGAGCTGTCACTTACAGGAGGGGCACCCAGAGGAGGTGTCTATCTAACCCACACCATATGTTAATGAGTAAGAAATAGCCTTGTATGGAGGTATAATACTTTGGAAGTTGTGTTTGATAGTGGCCGGCATTGATTTCCATGACTAATATACTGTTCTAAACTAAAGACTGATTCTAAAAGCTGGGAAAGCTCTTTCTCTTGGAAGGAGTGAAATCGTCCCCCAACCCCATCATCATCATCGCATTTGGTTCAAAAAATATTTTTCGAGTTTCTATAATGTGTCATGCACCAGGGCAGATTTTAGAATGAAAAAAAGGAATAAGACACTATTCCTGGCCTTGTCCATAATCTGGTGGGAGAAACACACATAAACGAATAATGAAATAATTATTTTTTAAGTGTGACACCATTAACACATAACATAGCTGGCTGTTTGGAAGTCGGGGGTGGGCAGTGATAGGTAAAGACCTCGCAGAGGAGGTAACGTATGTATCAGCTTCTAAAGGATGAAGAAGAATTTTCTAGGCAAACAGGGCAAATGGAAAGCTTCCTACGTAGAGGAAGAAATATGTGCAAAGGCATATAGGTATGAAAATCAGGAAAGTGAAATTGATTTATGCAATTTGAGATAAAAACATATTTATTACTCTCATAATTATTACCATCAACTTCATCATCCCATCAACATTATTTATTAATTTCCATGCAGAGTAGCCATATGGATTTGATTCCTGTCCTCCAGAGGAGCTCAGCCCAAGGGAACACGGGTGTAGATTAAGCACTGACCAGGTGAGTTAAGGTCTTTAATTTACTGGCTGTAATATGAGCCAAGTCACTTGACTTGTTTTTATTTCGTTAGTACAGTTGTACTGAAAAGATAACTCATATTTATTCTTACTGATCCATAGAATTGTTTTGCAAAGTCAGTAAGTAAAACATTTGAAACCTGGTTTGAAAAAAACAAATATAACATAACATATATGCTTATGTTTTTTAAAAGATAGTAGTGAAGGAGGGTTGGGCAGTAGGACAGGAGTCATAGAAACTTGCGTGCTATCACACAAAAAGGACACATTGTACTTCTTTCTGGTGGTAGTTTACTGGTATCCTCAAACAAATCATACCTGTGGGCTGGGATACACTTGGTGAGTGAACCATTCTCAGGGGCCAGGGGCACGGTGATATGTGAAGCCCATGGAGCAGGCTGGGCCAGGTGGGATGTTTACTCAGAGTGCCTGAAGGTGGTATAGCCAGAGCAGGGATCAGGATTAGAGATTAAGAGGGAAACATTCTAGTCAGAGAGTGACTTGTTTTTGGGGTGAGGGGTGAGCGAGTAAAGCTGTAAAAGGAAAATAAATCCCCGCTCTGAAGCCAAAAAGATAAATCAGATTGTAAAACATGAGTGAGATAGGACAAGTGGTTCAGAACTAAGGCTTCAAAGAGTGAAGTCACTGAAGGTCTACCTTTCATGGTGCTCCCTTCTTCATGGGCTGGGCGTATGGCAGGATAACACATTTTTACATGTGAGTGGTCTAGGCTGTTCCAAAGAGATATGGACCTCAGTCCTTTTTTTGTTTTTTAATTTATGGAGTCTCACTCTGTCTCCCAGGCTGGAGTGCAGTGGTGTGATCTTGGTGCACTGCAACCTCTGCCTCCCAGGCTCAAGTGATTCTTGTGCCTCAGCTTTCCCAGTAGCTGGGATTACAGGCAGGTGCCACCATGCCTGCCTAATTTTTGTATTTTTAGTAGAGTTGGGGTTTCACCATGTTGGCCAGGCTGGTCTCGAACTCCTGACCTCAGGTGATCTGCCCACATCAGCCTCCCAAAGTGCTGGGATTACAGGGCATGAGCCACTGCACCTAGCCTCAGTCCTTGAACTGAACACTATTGACCTGGTTTTGAGACTTGAGAGCTCCAGGTGAAATAAAGTTTGGAATTTCCTGCCATCTACCTTCCTCTCCATTTCTAGACATGGGACACATTTCCAATCTTCGTCACAGCAGTAACTCTTGATCTATCAGTGGCACCTGAGGAGACCATGAAGCAGGCATGGGAGTATCACTGGCCCCAAGTAATTGGAAATAAGCCCCTAACATACATACGCCATTTTGTCTTAGTGATCCATCATGGAGCTGTGATCCATGTATCTCCTAAAACCTGCTTAAGCCTATTTAGATGATTATAATACATAACCTTGCAAGGATACAACCCCCTCACAGTCAGCTACTTTGTAAAATAGTACTTTCACATCTTTGAGATCCTACATCTGCCTCATTAAAGAGTGAATGCTCCTAGTATTTTGAGATCTGATAACCATGTCATTTTTATCCATTGAGATCTTAAAGATTCTGACTGAGGTGTAGAGTGTTATCTTTGTAACCTAAGCCTATATGATATTACCTAACTGAAAGTTACTGGTGATGCATCTGAGAAGCTCAGACCCAACAAAACCCAGCCTAGAAACTTGGATGACATTGCAGCCCATCCAACCCATCAGTAAGTCCTTGGAGCTTTACCTCTCTGCTCTTCCCCTCCCCCACATTTACAGTGCCCTCTCTTTTGAGAGAAGGATGGTGGAATTACTTTGGATTGGAATTAATGGTATAAAGAGCTACCTTCTCATCTGAGTAATGCTGATTCATCTCCATCCCCGGTCATTTGCTACCTATTAGAAATATCCTGACAGCCTGCATCTCATTACCATTGCAGCAGGTCCAGCTCCCAAGAATAACCTTCTAAGGAGGATGAAATGTACGCCTGTGGCTTCTAATACCAGGGCATTCACA
This sequence comes from Aotus nancymaae, assembly GCF_030222135.1. Lineage (NCBI taxonomy): Eukaryota > Metazoa > Chordata > Mammalia > Primates > Aotidae > Aotus > Aotus nancymaae. The sequence goes on along the minus strand of NW_026988445.1, from coordinate 2,365,027 downwards.
TTCATATTTTTAGCAGCATATATCAGAGTTAGCCCAACCTTTAGTGTACTGTATGTACTTTTAATAATCTCCATAAAAGCCTGATTTCCAATCCCTAGGCTCAAGCTGACAGTGTAAATAAAATCACCCAAATCCACAGGGTAAGAGAAATGAAAATGACATGGATTAAAATTTGGTCAAACCTCTTTCTTTTTAAAAATTCTGCTTCCCTTCCAATTGGATCACGACCCTCTGTGTGCTCAGCTTAAGACCAGACGGTATGCTTTCACTTTTATTCCTCTCTGCAGCAGGCTTACAGTATTTAGTGAGAGTCTGTAAAGAATGTGTGCTGGGTAGAGAGTTAATACCATAATCCCCCATCGTTGGGGTCAAATGCTGAATAGAGCAAAAGAATTAGAAAACATGTTACATACAATGGCAGGAAAAAATGCATCAGCACGCTGTTCTGTGAACACCAGCATTCGTCACCCACAAGTAATGGCCATGAGGTAATAGAGTGTATAAAGAGATGTGTACTTGAAGTGTAATGTGTGCACAGATGCAGGGATGGAAGACTTAAGCAGAAGTCTAAATACTCTGGGAAGTATTTGTCACCGTGTTTAATTGCTTCTTTTTAAGTACCTGCTTGGATTTAGTTCCTAAGTAACACATTTAGCCACTAAATTGTTTCACAGAGTGGAACCTTGAGCTATCTCTTTTCACTCTTCAGCAGTGGGTGTGAATATAGTTCTCAAAGTGCTGTAATACATCTGTCTCTGGAGAATTCTCTTAATGAACAAGTAGAAATTTGAAGCACCTCGGGAAAAAGAGTTGAACAGCCACCTTCTATTCTGTCTTGGGAAAGTCAACCAAACTCCCCTGGAGTGAGATTACTAGCAAATAAATAACTTTGTACAGAATTTCTGCAAAGAGGAATGTGTGTGTGTGTGTGTGTGTGTGTGTGTGTGTAAATGATTTGATCATAAAATGACAAGTTGGATTTATTTTAAATTAAGATCATTTTGTCTTAGTCCATTTTGCTATTGCTATAATAGAATACTACTGATTGGGTAATTTATACACAACAGAATTTTATTTGGTTCAAGGTTCTGGAGGCTAGGAAGTTTAAGATTGAGGGACTGCATCTGGTAAGGGCCTCCTTGCTGTGTTATCCCCAGAAGATGGAAGAAGGGCACGAGATGGCAAGAGAGAACAAAAGAGAGCTGAATTTGCTTTTATAGCAAAACTGCTCTGGATATAACAACATTAATCTATTCATGAGGGCAGAGCCCTTGTACCCTAAACACCTCTTAAAGGTCTCACCTCTCAACACTGTTGCACTGGGGATTATGTTTCAAACACATGAACTTTGGGGGACACATTCAAACCATAGCATCCTTTGAAGTAGTAACTATTAGAGATTGATATTTCAAGACTTTTATTTATGTTTAGATTTACATATAGTAAAATTTACTCATTGAGGTGTAGAGTTTTATAGTTTTGGCAAATGTATAGAGTCATGTAAGTATCACTGCTATTAAGATGCAGAGCACTTTGATCATTCTCAATCCCGTGTGCTGTTACTTTGTAGCTACAATTTCCACTCCTAACCCCTGAAAGTCACTGATCTGTTCTTTGTTCCTATAAGTTTTGTCTTTTCCAGAATGTCACATAAATGAAATCATGTGGTACTTCCATTTTAGGTCTGTCTTCTTTCACTTAGCAAATGCATTTAAGATTAATCCATGTTGCAGTATCAATAGTTTGTTCATTTCTATTATAGAGTAGTATTTTATCTTTGTAATTTTCAATGGCATTTCAAGACTAAATGACTGAAAGCTAATGGCCCTAAGAATAAAACTATTAGGGAAATTTTTAATTAGGGTTTTAGAGGTTTTTGTGAGGGATTATCTTTTGTTTACTTACATAAGATACAAGGATATGTGAAAATATTGAGTGAGATTGGATTCTAACCAGGAAGTATAAGACATGCTGTGAGTAATTTAGCATGTTAGCTCTTTCTAACAGAGACTATTGACTAAATTTCTAAAGAAATATTTCAAGTAAATAAGTTATTGCTGTTCAAAACATAAATATGAATATGTCCTTAATTGTACACATCATATTTACATTATTAGTCCATAGTCGGCCTCCCAGTCTTCTCTGCTGGCCTCTTCTACCCAGCCCATAATTGCTGATGTTCCTTTTCTCATACTTCACTTGCTTTCATGGAGAAATCATTTCTACCCATAATTAAATAGGGATGCCCAGTCTACATCTCCAACCCAGGTTTCCCTCATTAGTTATAGACACATACAACCCAAATATACAGTATTCAAGATAGAGCTTGATATCTGCCAAACCAAATGGTTCCCCCTTTGTAGGATTTTCCATACACTTTTCTTAGCTCTTATCTCACTTCCTGTTTCCTCCACCAGACTAAAGGCAGTGAACATGTGTTTTTCCCCTAGTGCCTGTTATGTAGTAGGAATTTGTAAATATTTGTGGAAAGAATGAGTGCATATGATATTCATACACATATAAATAGGGATTTATTTCTACTCCAAACTCTGATGTTTATAAATGGTTTTTATATGAACGAGTGACTAGGATACACATTTACTCCCACCCCAACCACCAACCATTATACCTGCACAAAATCTAGAGGTCAATGTCTGTTTTATACAGCAGAGAAAATAATTACCACATTTCACTCTTCTTCCAATTACACTTTCTCATTGAAGTCATACTTTTCATTCAATCTTATAAATACTTTTTCATGTCTTACAAACTTCCTAGATATTATTTTCACTGGTTGAATAATATTGCCTCTCTTGTCCTTCTTGTTTTACATCAGAAGTTCAGTTTCAAGCATCATGAGGACCTCATGATAGAACTAACTCCTATTCAACAGTCTGACTCTGTACCATTGGTTCTCAAAGTGTGGTCCCTGAACCAGCAGCATCAGCAGCCTCCAGAGACTTGTTAGAAATGCAAATTTGGGGGCCCTACCCCACGCTTTCTGAAACAGAAACTCTAGTGTGAGGTCCAACAATCTGTGTGTTCACAAGCTCTTTGGGTGATTTCAATGCGTGCAAAAGAAGTGTATCCAACTATTGTCATATACTTCCTAGTGATGGTCCATTTGTGATGGAGAATCTTCCTGAATTAATTCTCACTCTTGTTATTCACTCAGGTCCCTCATCAGTCATAAATCATGCTCATGTTAAAAACAAGCCTTGTGTATTTGACAATGAGTTTATAGAGTAGGGCCTGAGGTATTGCTGTACATAAAACAAAAGAATGGCAACAGTTATTTTTTAAAATTTAGTTTTAGTAACAGAAATTTTCTTCGAATGAAATATTATGCAAATGCCATGTGTGTGTTTGTATGCATGCATGTGTGTGTGCGCGCGTGTGTACGTGTGTGTGTGTGTGTGTCGGATGAAAGGGAATTACTGTGGTTCACTGTGATGGAAGCAGTTTTCCTACTTAACTGGGCTTCCCCCTGCCTGTCCCATTCTCCACTACACCTCCAGGAAACAGTTTGAAAACCTTGGAGGCAGTGGAAAGGGAATAAATATGGACCTGGGGACCTCAGCTCTCGCCTGTTTCTTTGGGCAATTCGTTTAGCATTTCTGGGCCATACTTCCCTGATCTGAAAATGATAAGTTATCTTTAAAATTTCTCGACTAGTTGGAAGTTTATTTTTGTCTTCTGTATGTTTTAGCTTCTGATAGAAAGCAATATGGACTGTCTTGAACATTCTCCCTTCCTTGGAGACATAGGAAAGAGCTGTTGGCTTTGCCATGTGCTGGTCCTCTGACTACTTCTTCAGTATTGACTAAGAGGCATTAATGAATAAACAGGGCCAGGCTGCCACCATTTTGAGTGCCAATAAAGAGAAGGAAAGCTTCCATGAGAGTCACATAAACATTTAACAGATTTTCAAGCCCGGCATTTGACTGGGAATGTGGGCTGATGATGGGGAGGTATGTGAAAAATCGAGAGAATAGCAAAACACAGTCGCATTGGCCTCTGCCACCTCCTCCCACCTTCTCTATCCCCTCTCCCTTCTTCTTTTCTTCACCCTTCCTCTTCCTCTTTCTCCAAGACCCTGCAAGTCACTGGCCTAGAGTCACCCTTCCCATAGTACATCATCTAACTTTCTGTATCCTTGATACTCCCAAGGCCAAAACCTAAAATGAGTAACAAAAAGTTCCGTTTACTTTGGCATTCTCTCCCACAAACATCTCTGGATTTCCATCTTCCTCTTTCTTGCTTCCTCCTGCTCCCCCATCTTCCCTTTCAGTTCCACTGACCCTGCCTGAAGCCTCTTCTAAGGGACAAATCTAAGCCAGCTGGCCTTGGTCAGCGTTAAAGGGAAGATGAGCCCAGGTGGGAACGGTGCTGTCTCACTCTCATGCAACAGTAGGGTTTGCTGGTATGTGTCTTGGGGAAGCGGGGGCGGAGCAATGGGGGACCTGAGGAGGCAAAGTGTACTTGATCATAGCTGCTTGTAACTTTGCTCCACATAAAGCCTCCTCTGAAGCCGTCTGGAAAGAAGGCCCTTCGGGCCTCTGCTCAGCCAGTGGCAAGGGGCTGATTCTCAGGGATTCAGAATGCTCCATCCGTCATTCACTGGCAGAGATTTTGACAGAAATACTTTAATTAAATGTGTGCTCCCAAAATGGCCTAGTAGGGAAAGCATACTGATAAATATCTATGCTATTGCTTACATCTGACAACAGACTGTACTATTTGTGCACATACAATCACTTTTTAAATGGGGATTTAAGAAATGGAATCTAGATACATGTTTGTCGATTTGCTTTTGTTTTATGGAAAGCTAAAGTACAAGGCTGCTTGGTGTGGACAGCTGTCAGCCCCTCTATGTCCCTTCCCTCTTTCTCCTGCATTTGTAGCTCCCCTGACCCTTTGGTGTTGCAAGGCACTGGCCTAGAGTCACCCTAAATGGGTGTAAATTTAGCTTGTAAACAGGTGTAAGTTTTACCTGTCTTTTTTCTCTCATATTCCTCTTTCTTACCTGCTCTGCTTCTCTTTCTTGACAGTCAGACTCACAGAGACCAGAGTTAACACGAAGTGTCTGTGACGGTGCCCCACTTACTTCCTCCAATCATCCATAAATCCTCTGGCCTCCACTGCCCCCCCACACCCCCAACACTACTGAAACTGCCCTGCCATTTCAAATCCCATGGCAGCTTGTCAGTCATTGTCACATTTGACCTCCCTAAGGGAAACTGACAATTTTCTTTGGGGTCGCTTCCCTCTTTGGGAGCCCACAATCCCTTCTCTTCCATCTTTCCGTGTAGCTCATTAATTTATGCTTCCCAGTCTTTGCTGTTTTTCAAATGCAGGTGCTCCTTGTGGTTCTGTCTTTTCTTCTTGGCTTTTCTATGCTCTTTACTCCTCCTGGGCAAAATGAGCTACACCGTGGGATTTAGCCATCGCCTATCAGCTGACAGTTTCCAAATCCACTTCGTCATTCGAGATCTCCCTCTCATGGGCTCCACACATAGGTATTTTGGAATGTTTTTACTAATAGGTATCTAAAAATTAGGTTTGTTAAGAAATTAAGATTATCATCTTACCTTTAACTCTGCCCCTTTTGCTTGGTAAATAGCATCGTTCGGCCACCCAAGTGAGAAACAGACATGCATCCGTGTCTTGACTGTCCCTAGATCCAATCAACCAAATCCCTCTAATCCTACATTTGACATTTCCCTCTAATGGCTCCACCAAACATGATTACTACTGCTCCTGTTTTGGTTCAGGTTGTGATCACTTTTCATCTGTGCAGGTGCTCTCGGGAATCCTGCCTTTGGTCTCCTGCACCTCCAAATTTCCTTCAATTCACTCTCCAAATGATATTTCTAGAATAGCATTATCCAGTACAATAGCCACTAGCTGTCTACACCTATTTAAGTTTAAATTTATTAAAGTTAAATAAAATTTAAAATTCAGTTTCTTAGTTACCCTAGCCACATATTAAGTACTGAATAGCCCATGTGGCTAAGTGAACAGTGCAGATAAGGAACATTTCATTCATTCCAGCAAGTTCTACTGGATGATGCTGTTCTAGAACACAGTATGTCATATCCCTGATTGCTTTGCTAATGATTCCATACAGACTCCCGACTAAACTCTAAATTCATCAGCTTGGCTTGTCAGAGCCTGCCCTCCACCTCCAATATTTGAACGTTGTGCTTCAGTCATGTCCACCTGCTGCCTACGCTCAAGCCTCTTTACTCTTGGTTGTGCTGTGTCCTCCAGTTGGATAGGTTGTTTCCCTTTGTCCAGTTAGAACACCTGTGTGTTCTTCAAACTCAGCTTAAGCACCATTCCATCTGTAACGGTTGTCTTTGCTTTTCTAGGCAGACTTTAGGCTGGCAGTTTATGTGACACCCATCATAAACTCACTTAAAAAATGTATTTGTTCACTATGAAAGGCTGAAAAATGGCTCCACATAATTGTGAATGATGGCAAGAGGGACTTTGCAGATATGATTAACGATCAAGAGATAGGGAGAGCATCTTGGATTATCCAGGCAGGCCCAATGATGCAATCACAAGCGTCCTTATAAGAGAGATGCAGGAGTGTCAAAGTCAGAGATGCAGAGAGAGGAAGGATATGAGACTGTGGAGGCAGAGGTTGGGGTAATGCATTTAAAGATGGAGGGCACCTTAAGCCAACAAATGCAGGCAGCCTCTAGAAGCTGGAAGAGACAAGGAAACAGATTATTCCCTGGAGCCTTCAGAAGCAGCACAGCCCACCTGCCTCATTTTGGATGTCTGACTTCCAGAACGATACTATCATAACTTTGTATTGTATTAAACCTTATAGTTTGTGGTAATTTGTTTCAGCAGCAATAGGAAAGTATACACTTGCTTCCCTATTGCTGCAGAAATAGAAAACATGTTTCCCATCTATCCATGCATCTCTTGGTGCCACGTGTCACTGGACATAGATTTGGTGAGTACCTGAATGTGCCAGTCCTGGTTGTGTACTGATAGTATAGTGCTGAATTAGACTCAGCATTACTGTCAGTGGAGGCATAAAAGGGGAAAGGAAGAAGGCAGGAGTCCTGGAAACTTGAAATTTTATAGGTAACTGGGGGCTAGACTCTGAAGGACCCCTTAGACCGCTGTCTAAAGTTGGGATTATTTTCTGTAGAAAATGCAGAGCCATTGAAGGTCTTTGCATTATGAGTTATATCAGATCTATGTCTGACCTAGTTTGGAAATGGATAGACACTGAAGGCAAGGAGACACATCAGGCTGCTGCAATTTTCTGGGTGAGAAATAAGGAGCGGGCAGTAAGGAAAGAGATCTGGTAATATTTGGGTGAAATTCCAGAGGCAGAATTGATAGGGGTTTGTGATCAGAGGCAGCATTGATAGGAATTTGTGATCAGTTAGACACTGTGCAGAAGCGGGCGGTATCCAAGATGACTCTGCTCCAAGATGACTCCGAGAACGGATGACTCTAAGCTCAGTGCCTGGCACACAGTGGATAAGAAACAATTGTCTTGAATTGAATTATGCGGCGAAAAGACAATGGAGTAGATCATCACTGGGAGGAAAGGATGATGCCAATGAATATGAATAGTGGAGGAAAATAAATAGAAGAATAAGTGTGTGTGTGTGTGTGCACGCACACGCGCGTGCACGTGTCCCTGCAGGGTGCTGGGAAAAGAGGATGTAAAACACGTGCCCAGTTATCCTGTGTGATTTTTCCTGCTCAATTTAAGCTTTTGCTCTTTAAGCTAGAACAATGTTTGGAGAGTGAATTCAGAAAACGGTGTAACCACCTCAAAGATGCCAGATTTCTCTCAATGGCAAGCTTACCAACTGTTTTGATCTGTAATGGTTTTGAGAAGGGGAGGGAGAATAAGTGATAGGAATGGATTTTTGATGCATTTGTTGTTTCATTGTGGAATGAGGGAAGTACCTTTGTTCCCTCACCTTCCCATTGCTATGGTGAATCTTGATGTTTAAATCCAGGAGAGGAATGTGCTGTGGCACCACGTGGGGTTATATAGGGCTCCCTTGGCCAAGACCCTCTGCAGGGGCCTATGGTGGTGAATATTTACTACACTGAAAGGGCATTTATGATTTCTACTCCTCAAAGTGGCATCCCAGGTTCACCTCACTGATGGAGGAATAAGCACAATTATCTAGCAAAGGTCTTGAAGCTGATGCTTCCTTCCAATCATGCTCTGCTGTGTATAGACTATGGTCCCAGCACAGCAGAACAGGGTCCCTGGTGGGCAGACAAACCTCTTCTTGTATTTGTGTTTCAAGAGAATGTTGTTCTAACTGCTATTAATTTTGACTTTGTAGACTGAAGGAAGGGGGAAAATCTTACAGTCTAATTAGTTTGGGAAATTCTGGGTTATACAAATATACCTGTTTATAGGACTTCTCAGGACCTTACTTTATGAATATGACCTGTGACTGCCTGAGAGTAGAATAAGGATTTTCCTGAACTTACTTGACCGCAGGGCCCCATCACATTGTGTGGAATAGCATTCCATGCACCAGTTTGGAAAGTGCTGTCCTACGAATAGAGGATGACCGAGGTGTTCTGATATGCCTGGCACATCAGCACGAGGCCACAACGAAGACACTTAGCTGCTATCCATCTTCAGACTTTCCAGTGAGCATGAAACACGAAAGATGGACCAAAATGGTAATTGGACCAGTCTTTTTCTTCTGATACTTTTCATTTGGGCCTATATGCATCTTTGCTGATGGACTAGGACGTAGGTATGAATCAGAGTCACTTCTATCATCAGCCCATATCCTTCCACACTTGAAGTTTCATTTCCTCCTTCCCCCACCCTCCGCTATGGCTTCTATAATAAAGCAATTCACGTTGGTTTCCTTCTTGAAAATTGTTTTAAAAACGTTTTGAAAATATTGAGCAATTTTCTTTGGATATTGGAGCATAATCCAGTAGGAGCTACTTATTTATGTTCTGTTTCTCTTAATCCCATGTGACTACTTTGCAAGTGTATAGTATTTTACAGTTTTCAGAGATCTTTATCATCTACAATCTCATCTGATCCTTTAAACAACTGTATGAAGAGGAGAGGATTAAGCCCCATTTTATGGAATAGTGAAGCAAATAACATATTTGGATGCCTGCTTTGTGCCAGGTGTTCCGAGAAGTGTTTGGTATACACGAACTCATGTAAAGCTCTTATCAACACTATATAGGACATGTGTTATCTTCATGTAGAAATGAAGAAATTGAGGATAAGAGAGTGAAGTCACTTGCCCAAGGCCACATAACTTATAACAGGAAAGTCTGGCATTTAAACTCATGTTTTTTCTACCCCAAAATCCACTCTCCTTCCATCACGCCACCCTTAAAGAGGAAGCTGAGACCAAAGGCACCTAAAGATCTGCCCAAGTTCATGCAGAGAGTTTGGGAAAGTACTGGGATTAAGACCTAACTCAGTTAACTTTTAGCCATAGGCTGTTTCTGCTACATGTAAGGTCTGTTCTCGCCAAGGATAAAACAAAGATACTGAGGCCAGCACGAAAATAATCCAATGCAAGGGAATTTATTCAGGCTCCCGGGTGAGGTTCTGCAGTGCGACAGAAGGGGCCGGAAAAGAGGGTGGGGGGGGTGGGGGAGGGGGTTTATAGGGAGTGGAGGCATTTGATTGGCTGTGCCCAAGGTGAGTGAGACAAAATGGTGGGGAGTGGGGCCCGGATGGAACAAAATGGCAGGGAGGGGCCCAGATAGGACAAAATGGTAAGCAGGAAGACAAAATGGCAGGTACGGAGTGGGGCCTGGATAGGACAAAATGGTAGGTAGGGAGTGGGGCCTGGATGGGACAAAATGCTATCAGGTAGGTCCTGACGGGGCTTTTTTTCCTGGGTTCCTGGCGGAGGGGGCAGGGAGGTGTGTCCGAGCTCCTGGCAAGGGAAGGAGGCGTGTCTGAGCTCCTGGCGAGGGTAGGGGGGCGTGTCTGAGGTCCCCACGAGGGGAGGGGGTGTGTCCAAGCTCTCCGCGGGGCAACCAGCCTTACACTACATATTTTGCTGGCCCACAGGAAGGCATTTTCAAAAATAAGTGATGATTTGTGAAATGCCAGCAGCAACAATAACAACTGCATTGGAGCAGTGAGGAAGAGGGAAAAAGCAATGGCTCAAAGTTCCTCACATATCCCGCAAGGTCCTCGATGTTAAGAGTAGAGGAGACCTTGCATTTCTGAGAAAAACACCACCTAAACTCACTCTCTTGTCACATAGGAAAGGGTCTGGGACCACTGAAATACTCTTAGGGGAGATTTGGCTTTTCTTGCCTCTTCTTTTGATGAATAAGTTCTATCCTGCTCTAGTGAGATCTCATATTTCTACTAATCAGATGAATATAATTTAGTCACATTTACTGAGCCTCTCCCCCATGTGAATCCCCCATGCTGGTGTCATGGGGATAGCACTGAAGGTGAGTAGGGCACACTTTCTCAGAGCCTGCAGACTACTCAGAGAGGCAAGTGTGAGAAGCACTACTCCAGAAGAGCAAACTGCTAGGAAAGCAAGAGGTGAGGTACTTAGGGGGATTAAGAGAGAGTCCTGGGCATTTCTCTCATGTAATGTTCACCCTAATCACTTAGAACAATGACTAAAGGCGTCTCTCTTGTAGTTACCGTGTACTTAGTTCATCAGGGATATTTACTGTGACATCCCTAAAACACAAGAATAAGGCACATTTTTGTTGCCACTCTCCCAAATCCACAACCCTTTAAAAGCTTGCTTTGAAACCAGATTGCAACAAAAAGGTAGTTTGGCTTCTTTATCCTGGTTTCAGCCTAAGAGCTCCTTGACCCACACTAGACTGGAGAGTGAAGCAAAAGAGAGAAGTGGTCTGGTCTTTATGTGGCTGCCAAGTCCCAGCCCTTCTCTTGGGAGCAACTGTATGTGTTGCGGCTCCAGCTCTGTTTCCAAACTGTCCCTTCCCCTCTCTGCAGTGGCAGCAGAGTCTGAGTGTGAAGCCCTGTGCAGGATTAGTACTGATGAGAATGGTGTGTGCCTTAGTCAGCTCTGGCTGCTATAACAAAATACCATAAAATGGGAGGCTTAAACAATAGAGATTTATGTTCTCACAGTTCTGGAGGCTAGAAGTGCAAGATTAAGGTTCTGGCTGACTCAGTTTCTGGTGAGGGCTCCCTTCCTGGCTTGGAGATGGCTTCTTTCTCACCATGTTTTCAGCTGGCCTTTCATTGGGACGGATTGTTTGTGTGCATATGTGTGCAAGAGTGTTCAGTCTGGTATATCTTCTTATAAGAACCCTAATCCTATTGGATGAGAGCTCCACCCATAAGACTTCATAAGGAACATTTCATTACTTCCTTAAAGGTCTCATCTCCAAATACAGTCACATTGTGGGTTATGGCTCCAACATAGGGATTTAGACGGGACAGAAACATTCAGTTCACAAACTTTGCTCTCTGGCTTCACCCAAATTCATATACTTCTAACATTCAAAATACATTCATTGCATCCCAGCAGCCCTAAAAGTCTTAACCTATATCAGCATTAATTCTAGTCCAAAGTCTCATCTAAATGTCATCTAGAGCAGATATGAGTGAGACTCAAGGTATGATTCATCCTGAGTCAAAATTTCTATCCAGTTCTGAGTCTGTGAAGCCAGATGAATCATGTGCTTTCATAATACAATGGTGGAACAGGCACAGAATAGACATTCCCATCCCCAAAAGAAGAAATCAGAAAGAAGAAAGGGGTGATGGCTCCCAAGTAAGCTGACAACCTGGCAAGGCAAGTTTCATCAGATGTTAAGGTTCAAGAACAGTCTTTGATTCAATGCTCAGCCCTCCAGGTCCACTGGGGCAACAGCATCATCCAACATAATTATAGAGTGCCCTTTAGCTCCATGGGGACAGCCTCACCCTCATAGCAGATGAACCATGGCCTTGCCCCTAAGGCTTCTGGCAGTGGCAACCTGGTCCTCCAAAACTGAAGAGGCCCCACTGGGCCTATGCTGGAAGTGGTAGCCCTTATGATTTCTGAATTGCCTCTGGGGTCATTCTTTCCTTTTCTTGAAGAATAAAGCATATTTGGCCAGATAGTTCTATTGTCCAATCCTGTAGAATCCTAGAAGTCTGACAGTTTCTTTCATCTCCTACCATTTATTCCATCCTCTTTAATCTTTTAGTCTACCTGGCAGAGTTTCTGCTGGTATAATCCCATCTCTATTCCTGGGTTTGCTAAGGTGGCTGATTGAATTCGTGGTTTACACCCATACTAATCTCTTATTAAACAGTTGTTCAGGCACACTCCTAGTGTTCCTCCTCTTCTTCTTCTCCTCCTTCTCCACCTTCTTCTACTTCTTCTTCTTTTTCTTCTTCTTCTTTCTTCTTCTCCTCCTCCTTCTTCTTCCTCTTCCTCCTCCTCCTCCTCCTTCTTCTTCAAATATAGATAAGCTCAGAATTTTCCCAATCTTCAAATTCTGGTTCATTTTTTGCTTAATAATACCTTCTATTTATCTTTCTCCTCTCACATTTTACTGTAAGTGATACGGAAAACTCAAGCTGCTCCTTCAACACTTTACTTGGAAATGTCCTCAGCTAAATATTTAATTTTGTTGCTGGCAAGGTTTATCTTCCACAAAACATTAGAACACAATTCAGCCAAGTGCTTTGCCGCCTTATAACAAGGAACACATTTCCTCTAGTTTCCAATAACCTGCTCTTCATTTTCATCTGACACCTTACCAGATGGCCTTTAACATTCATGTTTCTAATGGTCTGTTCATGATGATATACATATCATGAGAAGATAAGGCTTTCTATGTACCTTTTGTCTTTTCTTTCTGAGCCCATACCAGAACTGGCCTTAACATTCATATTTCTACCAAAAGTCCCTTCCAGGCAATCTAGGTTGATTCTAGCATGTACCTCAAAACTCCTCCAGCCTCTCCCCATCACCAGGTCCAAAGCCAATTCCATATATATTTTCAGGTATTTATTACAGTAGCACCCCACTTCTGGTGCAAAAATCTGTATTAATTTGCTCAGGCTGCCATAACAAAAATGCCATACATTGGGTGACTCAAATGATAGTTCTGGAAGCTAGAAGGCCAAGATTAAAGGTCTTGCAGGGTTGTTTTTTGGTGAGGGTGCTATTCCTCATATAGTAGAGAAAAAGAGGAGAAAGAGAGAGAGAGAGAGAGAGAAAGAAATGTCATGTCTCTTATAAAGATACTAATTCTATCAGATTGGGGCTCTGCTTTTATGACCTTATTTAATCTTAATTACTTTCTCAGAGGCCCCATCTTCAATACAGCTATGCTAGGAGTTAGGCCTTCAACATATAAATTTAAGCAGGAGTAGGGGGTAGTCACAAACATCCAGTCCATAATGATGTGGGAAATCATTCTGATTCTTTTCTTGCTCATTCAGGCTGTGGGGGTTGGATAGAAATGGTGTATCCCAAATGGGAAAGCTAGTGGATGGAGCAAAGGTCTGGGAGTCAGGGGAAAGGAATCTACTTCTAACTTCTTTTGGATTATTTTACTATTCATGTATCAGTTTCTTCAGCTATTGAATGAGAATCTATAAATCAGGCCTTCTGTAATTAACAAAAAGTTTGAGGATTATGAGAGAAATACGAAAAATGGTTTAGGCTTCGTAGAGATGAAGGCACTGTGTAAATCCAAGGCAGTTACATCCTCTTGGGTGAGAAACTCCAGTGGGTTATTTTACATTGGCCACACTTATGTGTGCCAGTGCCCAATAACTTTCCCTCTTGCACATTTAGGCTTCCAGATCATTAGACTGAAAGAAGCAAATTCTTCCCTTGAGGAAATGCAGAGTCACTACTTCCCCTCTGTCATAGGCTCAGGGAATCTCTGAGAATCTCTGGAAGGGACTTAAAAGTCATTTAGTCCAGCTGCCAGTATATTCCCTTGATAAGCAGGCAAGTGGGAATATAAAATAAAAGTGCAGTTAATTTTCAATTATTTGGATAGAGATTCTTCACAGGCACAGAGTGAAAGATTTGTGTATTTGGAGGTGGTGATTGGGATTCCTCTTATCTTTTTCTTATGCAAGCGAAAACAATCACAAATCATTCCAGTGTTCCTTAGAGGATTGATTTCAAACTTTTGAAATCACATAAATTGAAGCCACCTTCATCTATGTTGATGCTGCCTTCATTTTCATTCCAGAAACTTTTGGCTATTCCCCATTCAGAAGGGATTGACTGCATTTGAAATCAGATAACAGAGGAATTGCTCTCCCTGATATTACCCTTCAGCTACATCCCAGTACCCAGAGACTCTGCTAACTGCTATTGCCATAATGACTAGCAATCAAGGCACAATCACTGAAATGAATTAAATTATTAATTTCAATAGCACCCCATGGTGCATTTATAAGTTCCACCATCTGGGGAACATAAATATGGAGGTCCACATTCTAAACTTGGAGGCATAGTGCTGGGTGCCAAGGGCTGTATCTTTGAAGGCAGTAAAGATTTTTCAAGATACTATATGTGGAGCAGCAAGCTGTGCATTTCAGAGAAGGCTCTGTCCCTGGGTCTCTATTAGTGTTACCATTTATTTAAGATTCCCCTCCCCCTTATTTTTTTTAACCAGTTCTTACTGGTAGACCCAAGGTATAAAAATATTTTAGAAAGGATACAGGACAGAAAATAAAATAAGTCTGACTTGAACTATTTAGCCATCTACCTCCTTTTCTCTTCATTAAATTTCCTTTCCTCCTCCCCCAAAGTCCCTTCTCTTATCGACTTGCTTCACATATGTAAATCTCTGTGTTGAAAAGTATGTTATCTCGAGACAGCTATTCTTGGGTTTCAAATGTTTTCAAAATCTGTCTAAAACTTCAAGATAATTGTTCTTGAAGCAGAGGGGATGGAGGATCCAGGATTGGTATGTAACCAATCGAATAAGAGATTTAACTCTCCTTCTTCAGGTAGAAACTTTTGACCAGATGTTGGGGTTCAATGAGCCTTCCTTGTTTGCCATCTGTGACATCCCCAAGGGCTAGGAAGAGAGGGGCACTTCTAAAGAGCATATGTAAATGACTTCCATGGAGCCCTGCAGGGGCACCATAGGCCAGCTTCTTCCTAAGGTGGATTACCAACTCCAAGCCAAGTATCAGCCCTGTCCTCGGTTGCTACACATCATTTCCTAACATCCACAACAACTAGATTTTTAACGCATGGGTCCACTTAAGATACAGAAGAGAAATGAGAAATTCAGAGTTTTCTGAATGAAAAATAATTCTAGAACAGCAGTGGGGTCATGCAGCTCTGGGTCTTCCTGTTCTCTGTGTTTCCAGGGCTTTGATGTAATTTTGGGGTCTTGACTAGCTAGTGAGGAAGATGATTTCTCCCTTCAGTGCCCCTTCATATGCACATCTAATTAGACATAGTTTAGCCAGCCCTAGAAATTCGTGCAGGCTTGCCAGCCAGTGTGATTTCTAGTTGAGACTGAGAACATACTCCACAGGTCTGCCCCGCCACCCACGCAACCCCCACTTGCTGGTGTTCACTGACCATTCAATGGAAGATACCTCTGGTATGTGAGGTTAAGTGAAAATGTTTCAGGAAGGGATGTTTTTAGTAACTGTCTTTTAGGTCGATTACTACTATACTTCCATTCCCAGTAGAGCCAAACATCAGAGTAGCTTGAGATATAGTGGTCTGAAGCTTTGGGAATGGGTAGGTTTAGGCTTGATTAGAATTTCATTTATGTATTGTTTTAGATGCTATTTTCATAACTTAACCAAATTAGCTTGTTATTAACCATATTCAGACAAGAGAATAAATAGACCTCACAATCACAGTGGAGTTAAATGCAACCTCTGATCCTAATGGCAGGTCCTTGCCAGCAGCTTCTTTTTCCTTCCTCTCATTGTAAGCATAAATGTACGTTGAATTTGAGGAGCTGGGCCTCCAGTAACTGCCATGTCCTGAGTTTATTAATGACAATGAAGGACCCAAAATCAGTGATTTATGCAATTTAGCCACGGCTCTCCTCAACCTCTGTGGGAGTTAGTAGACTGGAATAATTACAGACTAAATAGTGATGATAAGGAGGAAATGTACTGTAGTTGGAGTTAGTGGGCTGAGAAAACAAATGCTTCCAGTCTCAGGAGAATCTGTTTGCTGTTGTAAAGGAGGAGAAGACAGAAGCAAAGAGACCATGCTCTGATCTGTACGAGTTTAGTAGCTGGGGAAGACTATGTAAAGTTGTCATAAAAAAAAAACGGGAGGTGGTAAATATAACAACCCTTTACCATCCCACTCTCTGTTCAGCCTAACACCCAGCAACAAGAAGACAAATACTTGGCACTTTCTTTGAGGAGCAAATCTTGAACAGTTCCTGCTTTACTCTCAGAGCCAAGCTGGTGAGCCTGGAAGAGGTGGTGTAACTTCTCTTTGGAGGCTGAATTTTCTTTTGATTCAAACACAGGAGAAAACCTATCACACAAAGAACTGAGAAACTTCCTGGGTTTGGGGGTGAGCTGGGGTCACTCAGTATGAGCCAGAAACAACAGCAGCCCTTGGTAATTACAGGGCTTCATTTCTCTTTGAGTGTCAAAGTTGCTCACCCTAAACAACCAGCAGGTCCACTTTTCCCAGCTGAATCTCTCTGAGGCTCATGTCGAGTGGCCTGGCCAAGGCCACGGCGGAGGGCCCAGGTACACGGGCACCTAGGAAGCATGGCTTCCTGCCAAAGACAATGCCTCTCCCCTCCCCCAACCCCCAGTCTCCTTGAGGCTCTCTACCTTGATAGACAACGCTGCCTGACACTGCCCTGCGGCTGATAAAGGGAAAGAAGATAACTGGCACTTCTTTCTGAGATAAAACCATATGGTGCCATTCAGCAAAGTGGGAAGAAGGATGCCTGGGAAAATTCTAAAGTATGTTGGTTATGCCTTCAAGGACAAGTAGTATGAGAAAGAAGTTGTTTTCTCACTTCTTGGGCAATATCTACACAGCCTTCACCCCAGGAAGTCAGAAGCCTGCCTGAGTTTGGTTTGAAACAGACTCAGCACTTCCTTTTCAAGGCTATGTGCTTCCCCAGGTGATACCCTTTCAGGTGAATTTTTCTTTATAATAAGATTTTATGGCCAATTTAATTGGCCCCTAGGACCATGGGATAGAAAAATAATAAAGCTCTATAGAAAATTATTTGG
The DNA here is from genome assembly GCF_030222135.1 of Aotus nancymaae. NCBI lineage: Eukaryota > Metazoa > Chordata > Mammalia > Primates > Aotidae > Aotus > Aotus nancymaae. The sequence continues at coordinate 2,347,827 of NW_026988445.1, read as the reverse complement.
GGGAAATCTATGTAAAATCCAGAGAATTCACAAATTGATCTCTTATAATATGGCCACCAGAAGGTATGCATAAGTTGGCCGATATGAAAATAAGGTCTTTATAGGACTCCCCTGGGCTTCATATACCCTTCATTCCTCAGCTCGATGCTTCGCAAATTTTTCATTAGGGAAGCAGCATCAGATCTTGCTTCTTAGAAGGGGCTTTCTGAGGCGGGTTGGAAGAGATTGATTCCACTGGAGGGCTCTCTGGCTGCTCCAGGGCCTGTGGTATCTCCTGGTGCACATCTGTAAGCCATCCACATGGGTGGGTTGTGATCCACCTGTGGGGAAGCGCTGCTGTTCTGTATCCAGGTGTGCTTGCTGGAACTCTCCTAAATGAGAAGGACCCTGCTTTACTACTGCCTCTGAATGGCTGATTACAAGCCTGTGTTTGGTGCTTTCACTTTTAGGGCTGCCTCCAAAGCTCCTAAGTAATTAATGACAGGAGTCCTCTACCTTTGAGAAAATCTCACAACTCTGGTTCAATGAGTTACATATGGATTCCTTGGAGCCTTGCCTATGTGATGCTATGGAGTCATCATTGGATATTATTGTGCATCCTTGGAAATTACTGGGAATCATTGAATAATCTACATGATTATCAGGTGGTTAGGTCAGGACCACCCACACTCCAGGGCTACCTCTGTCCCTGAGGTGGGGTGATCTACTTCTGAAGATGGATGGCACAATGTCAGCACTATTTGGGCTGCCCAGAACCAGCCAGAGATCCTGTACTCCGATTGTTCAGATATTTCATACTTGCCTGGATCTCTGATACTTGGCACCTAAAGGTTCTCCGGAAAATAGACTTTGAGACACGCATTTGTGTGCATGTGGTTTATTGGGGATTGCTGTCAGAAGGGACCAAGGGAAGTGGGATTGGGCAGAGGTGAAAAATGAACTGTGACACAATTTTAACAGGGGCTTGGCCAATCTCACGATGAACTCTAGAGTTAGGATGGCTCTTTGGAGTTGTCGCAAATTGAGACAAGGGTGCCAGGAATTTTGTGCTTCCTGGCTCGGAGTGAGGCAGGGGTGTTCAGCCTGAGCCAGTCATGAAGGCAGCTCTTGGCAATAGATGAGGGCTGCCCCAAGGAAGCGGGTATACCCTCGGAGAGGCTGCTCTCTTCAGTTGAGGGCAATCCCCAGAAAGCAACTCAACTGTGAACTAATGGAAGGGGAATAAGTGTTTTGGTCTTTAAGGAGTATGTGTGTCTGTGTGTGTAGGGCTGAGTGACACATCATGGTAAACACCAGATAGTACACCCCTTGAGCCACTCAGATATGTTTCATCTGTCTAGTAAATTTGCCCACTCTGGAAATAGCCCCTCCAGGATTTTGAATGGTCTCCTTGGGAAAATTAACTGCAAGAGCTGGTATTGAGGCTATGACTGCTATTCATCATCTCCTTCCTCTACGACCCATTCATATTTTCCCTTACTAGCAACACCTCTACCCTCACGTGGCACTTACATTACAGCAGCTCATACTCCACAGACCAAGGAACCTGTACGGAGCTTCTTTCAACTACCAAGTATGTCCATTCCAACTATACCACCAGCAGCCAAAGGAATGACCACGGAGTGGATCCATTGACCCAGTGGACTCACTGTGCCAGTCCTGGTCTAGGGCTCCATTTGCTACATTGCCCCTTTATGTTCCTCTTCTAAAAGGGTCCACAATGACATTTGGACCCCCAGTTCCTTTTTGGGCACTTCAGACCTCATGTCTGACAGTTTTCACATATCTGAAAGTTCTCAAATATCCCCCTTCCCCTACTGTGTGGTTACTTGAGCCAATAGCCATAGGTACTTTAAGGGAGGGTTTGGAGGAATTCTTACTGAAAATTTTTGCCATGGTATTGCAGGGTCCTTCCTCATGGGACCCGGCTTTTCCTTCAGGTGATGAACTCAGGTCCAGAAATGGGGCACGGAGTCATGACTTACCAGGGAAGCTTCCCTCAATCCCTTCTTCCTCCATCCTTGATTTCTTTTGGTCATGTAAACTACACAGTACCCCTGTTGGCTGCAGATATATTTATAGTCTGCCCCTAGAACACTAAGTTCTATTAACCATCTCCATGGATCTCAGTCCTGCTTGCCTTGCTGATCTTGATGCTCTTATTGCACCCACCTGGCTTCTGATCGTGACTTGCCATCACCTGGCTTCTATTATACAGCCATCCTATCATCTCCACAGCTATAAGGGAGCCCAGTTTTGTAACAGCAACTCTTACGGTCAACTCTGGTCAATGGAGGACAGCTAGCACTGAGTTTCTGAACGATCCCAGTGCTCCTCTTACTAATGTACAGGATTACCTCGGAGATAATTGCACGTTTGACTCAAGACCACTGCAATAAAGTGAGTATTGCAGTAAAGCAAGTCACACTTTTTTTTTTAGTTTCCCAGCATATGTGAGTTGTATTTCCACTATACTGTATCCTATTATGTGTGCAATAGCATTATGTCTAAAAAAAAGTACATACCTTAATTTAAAATTCTTTATTGCTAAAACATGCTAACGATCTTCCGTCTCTCCAGTGAGTTGTAATCTTTTTGCTGGTGGAGGGTCTTGCCTCAATGCTGATGGCTGCTGACTGATTTAGGCAGGTGGTTGCTAAAGGTGGAGGTGGCTATGGCAATTTTAAAAAATAAGACAGGAGATACCTAAGTATTCGACATGGGTGATGATGTTATGGAGGTGCTGGAGAGGGCTAGTTAAGAAGAGTGTTGATTTTTATGAAGGCCCTGATTCTTTCAAATATGAAAGATGATGATTTCAAATGCTGAAAACCCAGGTTTGTTCTCAGTCCAGAGTGGGGTTGCTTCACATCTTTGTGGGGCTGGTGTCTATTTCAGTTGAAATTGGATATTCACCGAAAGTTTCTTTGTTGGTCCTGTTGCCCCTTGGCAAACTCTTGGAGCAGAGTGGTTATTTGCCCAAGGTCTCCCCGGACTTTGACCCAGGCCCCCTGCTTTCCAACCACTTCCTTTGCTTTGAGACCACTGTCTTCTGTGTGAATTGTTCTGCGGCTTTCTAATTTCTACCTTAGCAAGTTTAAACTACTCTGCCTGGCAAGTGTTGCTGCCTTCTGAGTGGCCCACCTGCCCCGACTTATTTTTACTGATCAACACCCCTATTCTCTCCACCTGTCTGGCCTCCTGCTTGTCTAGCCCAGCTGACTTCCATTACCTTGCTCACACTGTTTCTCTTAGATAAACCCTTTCTTTTGCTCTATCCAATTTCTACCCTTCCCTAAGGCCTATACAAACTCTACCTTCCTGTGAAGACTTCTTTGGCTTTTGCTAGCATTCCTTTCTCTCTTCTCTGCCATCCTATGGTATATAGAGGTACTCCAGTGCAAGCTGACACTAAAGCACCTATTGTTTAATGATGCTTTCACAGTACCATATTTACCGCTTTGATCTTGAAAATAAGGGCTCCTTAGGGAAAAAACCCAAATCTTCCTATATTTTTGGTGAGCAGACGGCGAGTTCTTGAACACTGGCAGATGGAGCTAATAGAGACTGGTACGCTGTCTTTATCCCTCCACCCCAATTGCCTGAGCTAGTAGCACCACTCCACATATACCCTGAGGGTTCAGGATATGGTAAAGTCCTCTCTTTGCAGCCCCTCTACGAATCCAGAAAGGTTCCATTCATTGAAAAACTTGTCAACATCTGTGCAAGAAAAAAACTTGCAACATCTGACCTTGAATTGTTAGTTGTGACATCAAATTGTTTCAATCTAGAAATTTTGAGCCTTTGCTTTTCACAGTGGTCTGACCATGCTGCAAAGGTGCTTCGCTTCTGATGTCTCTTAGGTGCTGCTTGGTTCTCAGCCTCTTCGCCTCATGTCAGGTGTCTTTAATGCCTGTGCATAGGCACATCCTCTCCCAAACTCTAGAACAAACATTAAGTTTGCCCACGAACAATTTAAGGAACAACAGCACAGACTCTTGTGATTCAAATCCCCCAAATCTGGGACTAGAAAGCTGAATTCTGAACCTTGACCTTGTTTCTGAGACATGTGCTCACATTTGCCCTGGGTCTGAGAGCTGGATCCAGTCTTACTACCTGTGTCATAAATACAAGTGGCACTCCAACATCGACTCATTTGAGGGTTTGTGCTGCCTTGCACACTTCTCTGATGCTGGCTGTCTCTCTGAGCCTCCTGGTATTGACCTCAACTGAATTTCCTGCTAAAGCTTCCCTTTTTACACCGCATTGTGTCTTGATACCAACCATTTTTCTAATTTTCACCTAAGTCCACATGCCACCTGTTGGATTAGACTTCCTTCAGGCCTGTTGTAGCCTCTGCTCCCTACCTGCTCTACTGTAGGAATGGGATTAGTTCTGGAACTTCATTCTTCTCATGTTGCCCTGGGCTCAATCATATAACTTAACCATATCCTGGAACATGGCAAAAGCAAGTGTCTTCAAAACTCAAGTGGGCTCTGCATGAGATGCATTGACAACCTGACAGCCAAGCCCTGAAGTGGGAAGATAGGCAGGGAGTGGGGAGTCTGTAGCTGCACACTATGAGGGTAGCACAGGGAAGATATGAAGGGAGCATGGCAAACCAGGAGAGGCTCAGCTGGGGTCTACATTCATGCCAGCGGATGGTAGCCAAGTGCAGGTGGTAGGCAGGAGATACCCAAAACTATATTGATATTGGTGTTATGGCAGGGCTGGAGAGAGCTAGGCATGAATAATGTCAAATCCCCACTCAGAGGGGCTGGTGCTGAGGGAAAACTGAGGCACAAACCTAGTCATCTATCAGGGCCAGTATTGAATGGAGAGCCTTAGTGAGCTTTAGGTTCCCAGAACTCTTTCCAGGACTCCAGGCACCTGATCTCCACTGTCTGAATGGCTGAGAGGTTGAAATGCTTTCTTCTTTCATGAGACAACTGGGCTAGCCTGTGGAAACAACCCCAAACTTTCAGTGGCTTAAAACACGAAGGATGATTTCTTGCCCACCCTAACATCTAAAAGGTGGTATAGGCTTAGGGCCATCTCTGCTCCATACTGATGTCACTCAGGATCCCAGGATGACTAGGGACCCCCACTCCTACTGCTCACATCTCAACAGGAGGCCCAGGTTTGCTGCCACAAAATCGAGAGAGTTGAATAGAAGGACTTAAATGTTTTGAATGCTTCTGCTCACATTTCATTGGCCCAGGTTTAACTATTATCTCGTGCTGAGTAGAGGGGAAGAAAGTGTTAGCAGCTAAATACATATGATCAACAAATACTCTGCAGAGTAAACCATATTCTGAAATACAGCTGCAGTCTGGAGTCTGGAACTGTGATTCACCTTTGCATGGGCCAAATCTAGCTTCTGGGCATGTGTCTTCTCATTCATTAATTAGTGCTGCCCTTAATATGTGAGCATAGTATAAAGCTAAACCAATGCCACCAGAATTGGCCTTGTTTTTCTTTCCCAGTAGGGAGGATGTTTCTGCAATGAACTGTCCATGCACTATCTCTCCTGGTCCTCATTATATAAATCCCACCCATGTATGAGCTGCTTGGCCCTGGCTAGGGTTGTGGCCCAGAGCTATAACTGGTCTGAGAGTCATGCCGTTATTTTTGGCTTTATTAGCATCACACCTTAATTGACCAATTCAGTCATTGCATCACAGGAGCTCAATGAAATAACTTCAGTTTATAAATATATATATACACACACACATATGTATATATATAACACTATTTAGATGTAATTCAGCTTATAGTTTTAAAATTCCTAAACGATTACATATACACATATACTTATGTACCCACAAACATAAATCATACAAATCTCTATCCTCCAGAACAAGGAAGTTTTAAAAACTACTTTGAAGAACATCTATCTTTTCATAGAGTAACAGGAGTTATCTCCATTGTCAAACTCCTGGTGGAAGTGTCTCTGCCATAGATCCCTCAAAAGACACTCCAAAGAATAATTCTGTTCCTAGTCAGAGCTTCAAGTTTCAGGACTTACAGTGTGGAAGGGATTCAAAGAGGGAGAAAGGAATGGGGATCACAACTGCAGAAGATTCAACAGGGCATGTGTCTTTGGCGTCTTTGTAAGAAAGTATACTCCAACACACTTCAGCACATCTGTCGTCTCTGGTGATGCTCTCAAAGACTTCATTACCTTCCAGACTAGACTACATTGACAAGTCTTGTTAAACTGAGCCATTCAAGAAAGGGACAATTTCAAGAAATCTCTTGTGGATGTCCATACTATGATTTTTTTGACTGGAGAAGCATTCTCTTTTTAACAAACCAGCAGTCGTAGGCTTTTCTTGGCTCTAGGTGAAGAGGTGACTTCCCTCTTTGATTCAGTGTTCATAATTGGGCTGTCTGTTAGCCAAGGTGGTGAGAAAACAATGCTAATGAGGTCAGGGGTTCAACACCCACGTGGGTCACTTAGTGTTTCTTTGTTCTTTGGCCAAAAGTCTATATCCTCTAACTGTGTCCAGCCACTATGATGACAATAGAGATTGGGAGAGAGTGAGGGAGTGTGGATGACTCTCTGTAATCCTATTCTTCCCACTGTGGAAAACAACTCCACGTTTATGTCCTTTTGTCAGCAAAGTTGTCTTTAGGGAAGAAGGAATATCCATTAAGAAGCAATTAAGAAAATAAAAGGTATAGTTCCACAGCGGTGTCAAGGAGGCTGAAGCCACAAGATCAATTGTCATAACTAGAGATCAGCTGCAGAAGGCAGCAGCAGTAAAAATAATTATTATCCAAGGCCAATTTTCAATTTCGTATCATCCAAAGTTTCAGTGTTTTCTACGCATTTGTGTAAGGAATAAAATGGATCGGTTTGAGTCTCATCTCTCTCTCTCGTTTTTCTCAGCCACAATCTATCAGAGATTCTAATGAGTAATAAAATGCCCATAGACAGCCAAAAAAAGAAGACCTAGATATGCCCAAAAGTAGGACCTCAGCCGTGGAGTGACTTAGGTCTGGCTTTTTAGCACAATTCATGATTGCCCCATACTGTACACTACTTCCTCAAAATTACCACGCCTTCTGTGCTGCTATGTGGTAATACGAATCAGGGAAGGTACTAACATAGCATGATGGGAAAGACTATGGGGCTTCTATGCTGGGCAGGCTTGATCTTATGACCTCCTAGTATTGTGTGTGGTTGTGTGTCTGAGAAAGCCACTTAACTGCCTAGAGCCTCAGTTTCCTTACTTGTAAAATGGGGATATTAATGTTTACCTTATAAAACTGTTTGGGGAAGAATTCTATGACCATATGTGAAGTCTGGCGAATCTAGTAGGATACCTGGCGTTTTGTAAGCATTTTCCCAGGTGATTAGAATTCTTGTTGTTAACATTGCATATGTTTCTTTTCATTGTTTGGTAAATTTCCCTCCACTTAACTGCAGAAGCATCTGTGTAGAGCAGCCATTACTATCTCATCAGCAGATGCTGGTGATGGCTTTCCTGTCCTCCTCAGCCCACCTGAATTCGCCAGAGCTACAATAGACAGTTGACATCTTCCCACTTCATGGGTCTGCCTTCTTGTTGGCCTGAGAACTTTGCAGGGCTTTTGCAAAACCTAGAAGCACAAGAGTTTATGCTCCTAGAGGCAACCCTCAACCGAAAGGAAGATGGAGATGAGAGGTACTTACTCTTGACCAGGTGGAGTGATTCTGAGACATATTCCATATGGCTTCTTGGAGGATTCTCAGCGCAATGAAGCTCAAATTGCCCACAGCAGCATCCATTAAGGCACCTTGATTGGCTTTTCTCCTTTCTTTGTCTCGCGTTCTTCACTTTGTCCCCATTTCTTCACTTTTGATTCCTGAGTTCACCTAAGAAATAAATTTCTAGCACCCAATCTTTTATCTCAGGATTTACTATTACCAAAACTCCTACTTCATAAGGTTTTTTACTTTTATTTTTAATTTGTATGCAGTAAAATCAGCATTTTCTGATGTGTGGTTCTATGAGTCTTAAAAATGTGTATGTTCATGTAGCTACCACCTTAAGCAGGATACAGAACATTTCTCTCACCCCAGAAAAGTGACCTCATACTGCCCTTTATTAGTCAAACAATTCCCCCTACCCTAATCTATGGCAGCCATCCCTCTAATAGAGGTTTCCTTTTTGAGAATGTCACACAGTATGTAACCTTTTTAAGACTGGCTTCTTTCACTTAGTGTAATGCCTTTGAGATTCCTCTCTGTTCTTTTTATCAGTAATTCATTCTTTTTCATGGCTGAGCAGTATTCCAGTTTATTGGTTCACTGGCTGATGGACATTTGGATCGTTTCTGGTTTTTGAAGATTATAAATAATGTTGCTCTATATATTTACATACAGGTTTTTATGTGAACGTAAGTTTTTATTTCTCTATCTTAAATACCTAGTGAGTTTGCTAGGTCATATGGTAAGTATATGTTTAACTTTATAAGAAACTGGCAGCACTTTTGTACCGTGGCAGTACAATGTTGCACCCCCACCAGCAATGTGTGAGAGTTCCAGTTTCTCTGCATCCTTGCTAGCACTTGGCATTGTCATTACTTTTTATTGTAGCCATTACAACACAGGTAGTGGTATTTCACTGTGAAGTAATTTGCATTTCTCTAATGGCTAATGATGTAGAGCATTTTGTCATTTGCTTATCTGCCATCGTGTATCTTTTTTGGTTAAGTATCCAAATCTTTTCCTCATTTCCTTAGTTGGCTGATTTGTTTTATTACTGTTGAGTTTAGAGAATTCTTTATATATTATGGATACAAATCCTTCGTCAGATGTGATTTGCAGATATTTTCTCCCAGTCTGCAGCTTGTCTTTTTTTTCTGTTAATCATAGGGTTTTTATAAGAATGAATGTATTTATACTCTAACTTCTTTGAAAGCTAAATACACATGCAATATACATATATATCAATTGGGGAGGGCATTTTAGAAAAAAGATGTTGACTTGGAACTCGCTCAAACCTGGGCTTGAACTGTGGTTCAGTTACCTACTAATTCCTTTGCCACAAACTAGCCTGTTAGTTTCCTCATTTGTAAAGTGTAATAGTAGTACTAACCACGTAAGGTTGTTGTGAGGATTAAATGAGATCATATATGTCAATGCCTTACCCCAGTGCCAGGACAGTATACATTATTCAATAACGGTCAAGATGGCTTTGTTTTAGCTCCTCCTTCTGCTTAGACTACTTTTCTGCCCCCACTTGTACTCCTTACCCCTGACTCTCATCATTTTCTGGCTAAGATAATTCTTATTCAGGGGAGGCCTCCAGTATGGCCAGACTCCTTCTTGTTGCTGTCATAGCACCCTTTAATGAGCATCCATCACACAGTTTTTAAGCAATGTAAGCTACAAGCAACTTGAGGGCAGAAATAATGCCCACGTAAAATAATCCAAGCTGTGTTGGATGGATGAATGAATGAATGAATGAATTAATCTCATGCTTTGTCTGAGAGTCCCAATTAGACATTGCATTTGTGTATTGCCAAATTCAGTTCCTTAAAGACAGTCTTAAACACCCCAAATGGATGTCTATGACTAACACCAGGACCCTGCTTGCAATCAGCCAGACGTTGCATCTTTGACAAGTTGGATGCCGAATGGAGAAACTTGAATGCTTTGCATCTATTTACTTTTACCACATGCCATAAAAATTAAAAATACATTGTACCATAAGTGCAGTATTTAGTGTCTCACTTTAATTACATTCAAGTGTGTTGCTAAATAGTCTTGAGAAAACCTTAATGACCAGCTGTTCTACCCTTTTCCCATATGTCAGAAATGGTTTCTGAAATCACATTCTGGGACAGTAAGGTTATATAATTAGACAGTGTATAGTCAACACTTCTAGATTTTCCTTTTAAACTGTGGACCCTTTACACTAACATATTGTGTGATTCTGCCAGTTTGGCGCAATACAATTAAATGGCATGCCAAACAGCAACCGAGTATGCAAACTCCATCAGATGTGTTATGATTGCATCGTTATCTCCTCATATCTTTTTCATCGTTAGGACTGTATGCTCATATGTGTGTGTGTGTGTGTGTGTGTGTGTGTGTGTGTGTGCACGCGTGCTATGCAATATTCAGCATGTATGGCTGACAAATAAACTTAGTAAAAAGGGCTTTAAATTTTTAATATTCCCTTCATAATGCCATTTTTCTCATTAGAATTAGATGTGAGATCTTTTCAAACAAAGAGCTATCACTCAAATACACAGCAACCATTTAAAGAAGCAAAACAAAACTAAAATTCCCCACGGTTATAACAGAAGCCAGTATTTTATATTGCTTCTGGTGGGGAGATGAGAATTTTATAAATCCCCAAACTAGATTTGAGAGATAAAAGAAGTTGAATTTAGACAAATGATTTGATTATTGGAAGAATAAGTCATTAGTTACTTGCAGTTGCTTGACTCTGAGCTGAATAAGTTGTTCTAAAAGGATGTAATATTTTGTTTGATCAAGTCGGGCTAATTCTTTGATTTCTGAGTGTGAACAGAGACCGAAACAGAAACATAAAATAAGGAAACATGAAGAGTCTATCAACTGGATCGTATTCTTTGGCTCTTCCTCTCCTTCTTCCCCAAGAAAATGTCTTTGATGTTGTCCCGAATCACAAGTAAAAAAATCTACCTTTGATTTCTGAATTCTGATTAGAAATTGCCCATATAAATACAAGACAAAGTCATAGCCGAAGCTCTCTTGGGTCCAAAAGCATCAGATTTATTTTTTAAAACGGCTGAGAGAGCTTCACTATTCTACTAAGACCAGTTTACAACCTTTTTCTCTTTAATGCTTGAATTTCCAGTGACTTATTTAGATGTAGGCACTGACAGCTGTAATCATGTTTTAAATCTTGCTTTGTATCCTTAGTTATAATGTTGTTCAATTAATATTCAGAATATTGGAAGTGATGTGTCGTTTTGAAAATGACTTGAATACAATCCAATGCTTTGGGAAACTGATTCTCAAGAGGATTAATCAGCATTTAAAACTTGCATTAATAAAAATCTGATCTTCCACCATGAGGCACGCATAATACTTTTTGTTTTTAAACATTTTAGTTTAATACTATGGCATTCTTTGTCCAGATTTTTAAAGGGATTTTAAAATTGAGCTCCTTCAGATCAGTTCTGCTCTGACTCTTGCACATAATTGGACACTTACAATTTAAAAATATAAGGATGTTCTTCTGAGGGATGCACTAGGATGCATTTTCATTACTAAAAAGCAATAGTAGACTTCAACATGGTACTAAACATTTCAGTAGTTTCCTCCTATTTGTACCCAAAGAGTTTTCAGTCTTTCTTTGACCATTCTAAAGCTCATTTCTTTAAATCCAATCCCTGAGAGAAAAAGAGCAAAAAACCATGTTTAAATAATGAAAAGTGATCCATAGTAATAAGGGATCTTTTGCCAAAAATGGTATATTTCAAATGATTCTGATAATTAGTGGTCTTTTTAAATTTGTTTTGAAATAAGCATGAATAACAGTGAGTTATTTACATGTAAACAAGGATTTGGGTTCTCACTGTAAAATAAAATGACATAATGGGAAATGAATGGGGAAGGGTGGACTGAGAGCTCCTCAGTTATAGCTAAATGAGAGTGAAATGGAAAGGGAGAAGAAAAATGGTTGTGAAAGCAGAGTAGAAAAAAAATTGCTGGTTTATTCTAGTAGAGTAATTGATTTCTTTATGACCAGAAATAAATCACGTGCTCTGGTGCTTCTGGCCCTCTCCTCTCCCCTTAGACTAGCCAGCATGCACTCTGGCCCAGGACCTATGGCTTTTCCTCTGCTGAGACCCAGTGTGACCCTCCGGACCATCAGCAGAGAGGAAGGTCTCCCTCTTGGTAAATATTGGGCCTGGAGGGATTCTATTCTTCTTCTTGCATGGTTTTAGAAATTTGGTTTCCTAAAAAGAGAGCCACACGATCATCCTCTTCATTTCCTCTCTCACACAGTCAACACCATGGAGCAAATTCTTATCGCGGCTTGGCCTTATTAGGACTTTGTAGTATGTGCAGCAAATGGTCTATACGTGCTTATTGAAAGAATCCATTTCAAAGCCCTTATTAAGTGCCTGCCAGCCTGCCCCAGGTGTGCTGGCTCCTGTGTGGGAGAGACCTGCTCTCCTGCCCCCGCTTTCTAGCAGCAGGACCCCTGCTCTTCCTTGAGGAGCAGCCTTTTTTGATCTCCTTGAAGTCTGCTTCTGAAATGGAGTGTGAGGGAAGTGCACGGAGGGCAGCGGTGGCGCTGGAAAGGGAGCCTGGGGAGCAAGAAGATGGTGCCAGCATCGGTCTCGGGGATCAAACACAGGCAGGACAGATGTGCAAGGAAGCAACAGCATTTGTTAAGACACGACTGGACAGTGAAATGATCACGTCATGCAACAACTCCGTGCGTCCTCTGTTAATGAGCATGCTAAAAAAGTAAATGTTGAAAAACAGTGGAGCCAAAGGTCGGCTGCGAGTCTAGTTCCTCCTGCCTGAGGAAGCGGTGGTGGTGTGAATGCACATTCAGCTGGAAACTGGGCACATCTGCAGAGGCGGCTTGGAGTGGGTTTGCGTTGAGAGTGTGTGATGGCCATAGTGGTTGTTTTGCTACTAGCAAAGAGTCTTGTGTTTTAAAAGTTTCTTTCTTAGACTATTGAAAAGATTTCTGTTGGTCAGTATGTTGGTTTTCCTTGCTCTGCAATATTTTTCTCTCCATCCATGTCCACACTATTATGGAGAGAAGAGACAGAGCCTGCCCCTGGGCCTGGCTGCGTACCCAGCTCTATCTTAGAAGGTGTGCGGTGATAAGGTGTGGGGCCTCCTCCTTGGATTCTTTCCAGGATCCTGGCATTTAGGAGTTTATTTAGCTTCCTGGGGTGAAGTTGAATCACTCCTGCTTTGGAGGCAAATTATGAATATTTGGGCAGGTTTAAGACCCATTCTGACTCAGCACACTATCAGCCTTCTAAAACTCATCTAAGATCAAGTCAGCTCCTTGCTTTGAAACCTAAATTGCTTCCCTCAGCCTTTTAAAAGAAGTTTCAAAGCTGGGCACAGTGGCTCAGGTCTGTAATCCCAACACTTTGGGAGGCTGAGGTGGAAGGATCACTTGAGGCCAGGGGTTTGGGAGCAGCTTGGCCAGCATGGTAAAACCCCGTCTCTACAAAAAATACAAAAGTTAGCAGGGCTTTTTGGTGCACACCTGTAATCCTAGCTCCTTGGGAGGCTGAGGCAGGAGAATTGCTTGAACCCATGAGGCAGAGGTTGCAGTGAATGGAGATCGAACCACTGCACTCCAGCCTGGGTGGCAGAGCGAGACCCTGTGTCAGAAAGACAGAAAGAAAGAGAGAGAGAGAGAAAGCAAGAAAAAAAGAGAGAAAGCAAGAAAGAGAAAGCAATAAAGAAAGGGAGGGAGGGAGGGAGGGAGGGAAGGGAAGGAAGGAAGGAGTCCCAAAGCTTTAGTGTTACCAACAGGGCTTCACTACGTGACTCTAGGCGCTCTGGCTACATCTTTTGCTTACTTCCGCTGTTCTCAAGCACCTTGCGGTAAAGTCAGATTAGCCTAGACGTCACTCCCTAAATGTACAATGCTCTTCCTGACTCTGTGCCCTTGATAGAACACTCTCCCCTTTGCCCCTTCTCTGCAGCAGAACTCCTACTCATCCTTCAGTGCCCAGCACAAATGCCATCTTTTCTCTGTGGTTCTTCCTGAACTCCCGTGCTGGTTTCTTTTCCTTCCATTTCCTCTACCCTCCCTCCACTCAAGAAGAATTAATTCCTCCTATAGTGGTGAGCTCTTTTTATGGTATTTCTCACTTCTGCTACAGGTATTCTTTTGTTTCTCCTATACCATTTTGCCACTCAAGAACTGAAATAGTAAATCCAAAATTGTTATTTCATAAATATTTATTCAAGTGAAATTACCCTTTAATAAGTGCTAAGGGTATTTCAGAATCCTAAAATATCAGAGTTTATAGTCCAGAATTAATTTTTAAAAATCTATCAAATATAATAATATATAAATTAACAGCATAGGCCTACTCTTGATATTTAAGAACTTTTTTCAGATATATGTATTCATATATATGCACATTCATATGCATTCACATATATAAACACACACAGCTTTTTGCTATGTCAGACCCTAAACTGCAATGATACATCTAGTAACCAACAGAAATATCTGTTTTTTTCCTGATCTCAGAAAAACTTAGACTATAATTAGATTGATTTTTTTGGGGTTTAGACTGTATATCTAGTAAAACTCTCTACTTCCCAAAAGATTGGCACTTCTATTATGCATCTCTGAAAAGTATTTGAATGGCTTCAATGTAAGAAGACATCAATTGCATTGAAGACATTATTGAAAAATAAATTGTTTTCTGTCCTACGTGTGGATGGGGGAAAAGCAGTGTTACTGTATTGACTGAGAAAAATTTCCAATCCCTTTTTCCACCATAGATGGTGGTACCTGTCAAGCGCTCTCCAAAGTCACAGTATTTTCTGGACAAGCAGATCTCAAGCCCAGTTAATGATAATAAGTGTTGTCTAGAACAGGAGTCAGAAAACTATAGCCTACAAGCCAAATTCAGTGCATTGTTTGTTTTGGTAATAATAAAATTTTATCAAAACACAGACAAACCCTGTTGCTCTCATATTGTCTAGGGCTGCTTTCATGCTACAATGGCAGAGGAGAGTCTCTGCAATAGAAGCCACATGACCCATAAAACTGAAAATATCTGGTTCTTTGCAGAAAATGTTTGCTGTTGCTTGACCTAGAAGCTTCCTTTTGTTTTGTTTGAAAAATAATACAGATGCCTGAACCCCGTCTTAGATCTACTAGATACTGCAGGAATAAATCATGTTAATAATGCTTTTGCTAAATGAATATGAATAAACAGGCAAGGTGAGGGTGTTCAGATTACATATGCAACTAGAACCCACTCCAAATCACAATACATTGCAAGTACCCTCTCAGGCCCTGGACACATGCCCTATTACTTTCTAGTGAGATTCTCTCTTTCTTCCAACTTTCAGCTAACCTAGAAAAACACAAATGCCACTGATGCCTGTGGATCTGAAATTTTAAAAATATTTCCAAGAGTGTCAAATGATGCATGCCTTGGTCTGCATAAACATGGTCATCTTCTTGTTGCTTGGGACATGCAGGAAAAAAAAATCCAGCTCATCATGAGAAATGATGCAGATGGCATATTTGGCATGACCAGCCTGCATAGATCAGAGATGCATTTATTTACATGACTTTGTTTGCATTGTGACCATTTATCTGGGCCCCTGCTCACGTTTAACCTTTGAAAGGGTCAAGAGGGAGTGAGCCACTTTGCCCTTGGGATTGGATGGAGTGAGCCTCCTATAGGGGGCATGTTTGCATTTCCTCCTACCTGCAAAATACTCATTTCTTATAGCATCCAGAAACATTTGGTTATGTTATCTTGTGGGTCCAGGAGGAATGTGGAGTGTGCCAAATTTAAGGGCCATTGCCAAATGCCATAGTCTGCATTACGTAGACAGAACATGCCAGTGGAACTGGCGCTAACTGGTTGTAGATTCCAGCTTTTGCCTCAGAAGCAAAAGATCCCTATTAGTCATTTCCAACTGGGATCACATCCTTTGCTTTGGTTATGTGATGTCTTTGTGTCTGTGCAGCAATAGTGGCCTGTGGGTGCAGCTGATTGATCACTGCAACTGACCTCTTCGAGGTTGGGACAGTGGGACAGTGAACCCTGAAAGCTGTACCAACTTGCCTCAGACCCCCCCCCAGGTGACTGGAAAATGTTAAAAAAAAAATCATGGTCCTTATAAGGAGCCTTGAGGAGCTTGGTTCTTGACCTGAGAATGCCACTTGCTAGGTTAGTCACTAGAGTGCTCATCTGTAAAATGGGCACAAGTTGATATCTTTGAGCTTTGGTTTCCTCATCTTTCAGCAGGGGTAATCATACAGTTGTTATGACGATGGAGATAATCCATACAAAGTATTTGGCATGTAACTGGCACCGAGTAAGCTCCCAGTAAAAGTTTTTATTATTCATTACAATTACTATCATCATACCTTGCTTAATACACATGGTGGTTGAGATGACCAGATGAAATAGCTGATGTTGCAGTGCTCTGTGAATATGCTGTCCTTGGCTGATGTGAGAGGGGAAGAAGTTTCATTGCTTAAGGAATTTCTCTGTTAAACCTGATTTTGACATGCCATGAGCCTTTGGTAAGAGTCCCTCTCCTATTTGGCTTGAGAAGCTACTGTTCATTTTGTTAAATGCTTGGGAGATGGATGGCCTGTCCCTGGGTAAGAAATGGTGCTGATGGGGCTGTACGTCACGAAGGAGGTAGCCGATGTGCTGGTGGAAATATTCCTGAGAAGAATCAGGCCTGGGCCCAGAGGCTGTCTTAACAGGACTTCCTGCTGTATACTGGAGCAGTCTCTAGACACTGAGGAAGCACAAGGGGACATCTACCAGAGAAAGAGTGTGCAATAGCAGCAAGCCATCTGCCCAGAGCAGTGTCGAGACAGAGAAATAATAATTCCCTGCTTGGTTTAAAACTTTGTTACCTCATTGGCCCAGTTAACCTGGTGGTTTCACTCCACAGGAATTTACTGCTTTTCCGTTGTACCTAAATCAGTGCAAAAAGGGACTATGCCTTGAGTAATCCGGGTGAAGTTATCTCCCATCTGGTAGCAATGTGAAAAGAAGAAGGGAGTAAAGGCCACCCCTGAGAATAATGGGAAGGTGTGAATATGTTCACGTCCACTGTTTTTATAGGGTCCTCACACTGTTTTTATAAGCACAATTTTCATGAAGGAAGATTCTTGCCCTGGTAAAAAACTCGTATTATTTACTGGTTTTTCATGAGGAGTCTTAAATTCAATGGGAAGAAAGCCTAGATGCTCAAAATGGCAGCTACTGGTCATGACAATGGTGGCTCACAGACTTTGATATCTCATGCCACACCACTGGGAGGCCCATGTGTGTCCAGCAGTGTGGTTCACACTACTCCAGAATACTCCCTTGGATTAATCAATTCGGTAAGAAGTCAACGATAACTAGCTTATTTTCATACACCTCACCTGCCCAGTTCAAGGTATATAATATATATTCAATGCAAATTTAAGACTAATATCATAGCAATAGGTAATGTTCGTTAAACACTTACTAAAGGCCAAGCTTTGTTATAGATGCTTTATATGTTTTGGTGAATTTTATTCTCACAATAACTTAATGAGCTAGCTTACATTATTATTACTATGTTTACAAATGAAGAAATGAAGTCTTTGAGAACTTAAGTGACTGGTTCAAGGTCACGGCTAGAAGTGCTGAAGCTGGGAATTCAGTCCAGACACACTGACTTGGAGCCTGTTAAACCCTATGCCTACACTATAGACTTGGTTTAAAAAAGAATGTACAGCTTTTAAAAGAATCAAAACATTGAACTTAGGGAAATGCCCACTTACAGTGTTTCCTTAACAGAATAAACTTTTATTCTTGGCACAATGCTTAGATGTTCCATGAGTATAACTTTAGTAAAAATCGTGCAAAACAAGTAGTCTATAGCATGAAGAACAAACATTTGGTGATTGGGCTGAGGCCATGAAATAAAAGAAGGAAGGGAGAAAGGAATGGAGGAAGGAAGAAAGGGAGAAAGGAACAGAGAAAGGAAGGAAGGAAGGGAGGGAGGGACAGAGAAATAGAAACAAACACACAGAGAAAAAGAAGGAGGAAGAAAATACATGAAACTAATTTGGTGGTATAGACAGGTTGTGTGTGTGTGTGCGTGCACATGTGCATGCATGTGTGCGTGTGTGTATTATAGAAGCAGTACGAAGAATTGAAGTACCTCTTCATTAGAAGTCCCCTGTTTTCTTTCTTTTTCATCTCTGTTTTTCTTAGAGAAGCGTCTAACAGGGACCCGGCACATTCCAGCCGTCATATTCTCAGCTTGGTTTTATATCCTCCACTTTGTGTGTGTGAGGGGTCCACAGAATTATAGTGAAAAAGACTGATGACAGTGTCTACCCTGTGAGTGACTCCACTCCAGGCCCCTGGGAAATGCTTCAGCCAACAGTTCCCTTAAGTCTGGGAGAGGGAGTGAGTGACAGCCAGGCTCCCTTGTCACCTAATCGCATCTCTGCAGTTAGGATGTTCTCCACTTCCTGCAACCTCTGCCCAGACCACAGGAAACATGGAAAAGAAGGGGAGTTTTCAGGCCTCCCTAGGTACTGCCTGTATCCACACCAGCTCCAGCCACACTCCGGTAGCAACAGATGTGGAAAATCACACCGAGATGGAGAAACCCTCTTAAACCAAAGCCTAGTACAGCATTGCCTGCAAGGCAGACCACACAGAGGGATGGCAGGCTGTCACCATGCCAGGAAAAGCTGTTTGTGGATGTGTTACACAGAGCTGAAGGGCTGAGGAGCAGTGATTTGCAGTGGACCAGGTAGCCAGCTCTTGGCTAACACTGTGCGGGGTAATAAGATGGTCTCCGCCATCTAAAAAGGTTGCAGGAGAGATGAAAGGGGAGATTTCAGCCTGAGAGAAAGAAGCATGGCACACACAAGCCCCCTGGAGAAGAGAGACAAAGGAAGGCACCCAAGGACAGATGCTAGGCTAGTGAAGAGGGTTTTAGCTGTTCCAGCTGAGAGGGAGGAGTGAGCTGTCAGCTGAAGGAGCACATCTAGCCTATTGTGAAGGTTCTCAGGCGGTGTCAGGTGCCGAGGTTGTAGAGTTAGAGTCAGCCTAGGAAAAGAACTCCCCTAAAGTGCTTTGAAATACAAGAGAAGTGTTGTCAGCCTTCCTGAGTGGTAGCAGTAGTGGTGGATGATACAACTTGATAAGCCTTTTTCATAGCTCATTTCTGGTACTGGGTAATTGACTGAAATACACATCTGCTGTGTTTGGGTCCATTTGCCTTTGTTTTCTAGGAGAGTGCTATGGACTAAATTGCATCCCCCCCAAAATTCATATGTTGATGCCCTAGCCCCCAAGATGACTATATTTGGGGTAGGAATATAATTAAGGTTAAATAAGGTCATAAGGAAGTGTCCCAGATGGGATTAGCATCCTTATTAGAAAACACACCAGAGCTTGTGCGCTCTCTGTCTGTCTGTCTGTCTCTCTCTCTCTCTCTCTCTCTCTCTCTCTTTCTCTCTGTTTCCCTGCCATGTGAAGACATGGGGTGAAAGCCAGTCAGAAGAAGAGCCCTCACTAGAAACCAAATTGGCTGGAACCTTCATCTTGGACTTACAGCCTCCAGAACTGTGAGAAAATTAATTTCTGTAGTTGAGCCACACAGATTATGATATCTTTTGTTATAGCTGTCTGAGCAGATGACTAAGATAGGGACCTGCGATAAGGTGGGGCAGGGGCTGGGCCTGGGCTCAGGGAAGGCTATAACCAGAGGCTACTTATAAAATTTTGGATTTCTGTATGATACAGAGGAGTTACCCCAAAGTGCCCCATCTGAGTCCAGGGTTGCATTTCAGGGACTGACATTTATTTTGAAAAGTCTGTAAACATTTTTGAAGATGAAAAATGCTGTCTGGAAAGTAGCACCATAAATCAGAGGGTGAATAAAAGAATAGAGAAGGAACTCAAGAAAGAAAGAAAATGATTATATTGGCCTACAGAGAATACTATACTTTGGTACTGAATATTTCCTTTACAAATAAAATGCATATCTCCTAAAACCTACTCCAAATTGAGTGATAGAAACTCAAATCCTAGAATCAGGGGAATTTGCCAGTGGGGAAAGAACATTTTGGATATTTGTAATTTAGTTTTCTCTTAAAGAACTAGAAAGGAAATTAATTCAGTGATTTGTTAAAAGTAGCCCAGGAAATGAGACGATTGCTAAAGTCTCAGAGATGAGCGGGGAATCCAGTTCCTGCTGGAGGCAGCAATCCTCTGGTGTGTTAGAAGAGATGAATTATCATATTCTATTTGCGGTTGAGGTAGGGGAGCTGTCCCCTAGGTCCTGTCCTGGACAAGGTAGAGACTCAAGGAACTACATCTTCTGCTTTCTTGCCTTGTTGACTTTCTGTTTTCAGTTTTCCCCTTCTTTTTACACTTCACTTTCTTTCTTTGCTATTTGCCTCATCTTACAAAGGGAGATGAGAATCGTCTTACAAAGGGAGATGAGAATCGTCTTACAAAGGGAGATGAGAATAAGGGACCATAGGAAGAAACCGCATCAGTCACCTTCTTCTCAATGCTGGTGTTATATTTGAACAAACCAGGGTCATTTGTGGTGAGGACAAGAGAGCCAGTCAAGGGCTGAGTAGAATCCCAAGTGCAGCATGTGGATTAAGGCAATATGTGGTGCTCAGATGAGAATTTAGAGCATTGGGAGTGAATCCAGTCACAGCCAACCCAAGACCGGCTCAGGCCATCAATCCAACCTGATTCCCCTTCTAGGTTCATTGGTAAGATCACAAAGAACTGTAAGTCATGGTGATAATTATGGCCCCCTTGAATTTAACATTTTTTCAGTGTGTCTTGGAGAGAGGACAAGTGTTAAGCCAAGGAAACGTAGCAGTCATAGGCGTCATTGAAACAAAAGTGGAACTGCAAAACCCCACATCAAACCCATGTAAGGGAAGTAAATCCTACATTTCTTCTTACAGCATGGAGTATGCCTTCAAAGAAGAGAAGCTATAATTATTTTGTGGTAGGTACTAAGTGAGGCATTTTAGATCACATTGTTCTAGATAGCAGCATTTTGAGAACGTTGTTATCCTCATTTGACAGATGAAGCATTTGGAGCTCAAAGGAGTGGAGGACTATGTGTTTATGGATTCCTCAGGGGCTCATGGTCCAGAGAAGATCATGAATCATCTTGGCTTCATAAAGTTTTTTGGGTTATGGATTCCTAGAGAGATGGACAGGGGTGTAGTTACCACACTGGGCTTCACCATGTGGCTGAAGACCATGGCTTGATTAGTTATTTCTTAACACACATCTGCCAGCTGCCATTGCAAGCCAGGGGTGTGAGCTCCAGCAGAGGCAGAGGCTGGCAGGAACTTCCAGAGACTTACTGGCAGAGCATAGATTAGCTGTTCTCCCCCTTAACAAGTGCCTTAGGTCCCTTGTGCTTCCAGAGGGATGGATGATCCAGATGCAAAATTGAGTGAAGATGAAGATATAGATTGGAGGGAAAATGGATTGAATCCATGGGAAACCTCCTTTGGGATATTCCATGAGCTGGCTGCTCACTCCTTCTCTCAACAAACTATGATGCCGTCAATAAACTATACACATTTACCAAGCAAACGTGTCATGCACACTTTGAGACTCTTGCAATACCTACAGAATTAGATACACTTTCTTTGTGTCCCTAAGATAAATAGATGGTGAATATCACTGTCAGGGTATTCACTGTGTTAGCTGTGTCTGCTTGTCTCTCTGCCTTTCTCTCTGTGTGTTCACTGGGAGCTAAGATTATGTTATTATTATTAATCTTTGTGTTCCTAATGCTTAACACAGTGCTTAAAAATGTTTTTTCAATAAAGAAATACAGTTTTGGACAAAGAAATGAGGAAATAGCCATAACAAGCTTATGTACTGTTATCTACAGGCAGAAAAAAAGATCTGAAAACAGATCTGTCCATTAAAAATTCTGTGATATAAGTCTATGCCAGAGTGCAAAAAAGAAGTGGCAGGTGATTTTCGAGATCATTTGAAAAAGATAAATAGATGGTTTGCTAGATATTTGGGTAGGGGAGGAGTAAGAAAAGGTATGCTCATAATAACATAGAATAGCAATGTGGATAACAGAGATGGGGAGATAAGAGAAATTTTCTGTGACAAGAACACAGGGTGTGGGCAGAAGTTTGGCGAGGGAAAGGTCTAGAGCAGATAATGCATATAACGTACTAAGGAGATTAAACCGTATCTCAAGGGCAATGGAGGGCTGTTAGAGGGTTTTAAGCACAGAAGTGATTTAAATGGATCTACTTTTTCTTTCTTTATTCATTTTTTTTTTTAAAGAAGGTCTCAGTTGATGATTATGTTCAGGAATGTTTGACAAGGTCAAGATCAGGGCAGACAAGTGTTTTAAGGAGAGAGAACAGTGGGCAGTATGTGGGAAAGAAAGCCCAGAGGTCAGAAAAAGCTTGGTTCATAAAAGGGAAAAACATTCTGAGCAGAGAGGCTCTACCAGGAGTTCCAAGGGAAATGCTTAGGGTCAGAGCTGCGGCAGGGACTGTGGGAGAGAGGAGAATGGCACAGGAGAATTAAAGGAGCCAAGACAGGCTGAATGTAGGCATTGACTGGATGTGCAGGAGAGGGAGAGGCTGGGGTGGCTCCTACTCTGGTTTGGGTGTCTGGGGAGATAGTGATGTCACGTGTAGCAACAGGAGAGATAGTAGGACAGATTTGATAGGGGTGGGAGGACTCCGATCATGGGGTTTTGTCCATGTTGTTTTGAGGTGCTGGTGGAAACCCAAGTTGAGGTGGTCCAGTAGACAGTGTGAGATTCAACAGTGAGGTTTGAAATAGAAATGTTAACACTGGAGTCAGCAGCATATGGACTAGTGGAAGTTCAGGGAGTGAATGTAATTACCTGGGAACAGTCTTGTCAATGTGTTGTGAAATAAAAGCAGTGCTGTAAGTAACTTGACTGCTCCCTGGAGTCAAGGGAGGGTGTCAACATTTAACATGGAGGCAGGGGAGCCAGCAAAGGGACTGCTGTGTTTCCACATTTGTGACTGAAAAAAGAGAGAGAAACTAGGGAGAAGATACAGAGATTTAAATCTAGAGTGAAGACTTAAAGGAAGGTGAAGTTTACAAGCTGCAAAGAGAAGGAGGTTGCTAATACAGCAGAAATAGTCTAAACAGAGATGATAGAATGGGTGAAGATGGATGGAGGAGTTGGTCTTTTCTCGAAAGGTGAATTTTTTTTTTTGCAAGAAACTGTAGGGAAGGGTGTCCATTAGGGAAATTGGAGAGAGGACTCCAGGATTAGTCATAGATTTTAGAAATGGGAATTCTCACCTTGGTTTTCTCAATGAAGTAGGAGGCAAGTTTCATTTGCTGAAAGAGGGAGTTGATGGTGGGAATGGAATAAGGAAATTGATAACAAGCTGGACTGGCTACTGTGAGAATGGGGAGACGACCTCAGAAGGTATAAACACAGTTGAGAATTGGAAGGGTTCCATGGAGTCCCCTGTGCCTACTCACTTCCTTGAGGGAAAACATATTTCTGACTGTCAGAAAATAAAAAAGAAATTTCCACAACACATGAAATTAACTAAATAGATTGTGAAATAGAAATCATATTCTATTTTAAGGAAGTATGAGAACCCACAGAGTTTTTACATCAAAATTTAAAAAAGCCAACTAAGCTAAGCGTTGGGAGATGTTGGGGCTGGAATCACCAGAGTCCAAAGACTAAAGAGGAGAGAAACAACTAGCACAGACCATGGATATAAATCAATGTCATGGTGCCCCCTAACTAACCAAGGAACAAACACATAAAAAATACTCCAAGCGTAAGTATAAATAGATGACTCTGCTATGCTGGTAAGCAAGATAGGTCTGCACACCATAACTCTGAGGCAAAGAGTTGTGTGGGTGCTTAGCAGCTCATCTGAAAGAGCAGTGTCAGACTGTAGATGGCCTTCCTGACCCAAAGCAGGGGGTTTTAGTGTCCTTTGTAGCAGGGTAGAGCACAGCCTCCCTCTCCGGAGAAGCAGCTGAATCCTAAGTGGCAGGCCAGTGTCCAGTTGAGAACATTGGATTAAAAACGTAAGCATCCTTTTCACAGTAAAACACACAGTGTCCTGGTAGGTCTAATCAAGGCAAAAAATACAAATTGAACATCGATCATCAATTGGAAAAACTCTTTGTGATCTATTATAGAAATGTACTACCTTGATAGGATTTAAGATTTTTCTCCGAAATCAACAACCAACATCGTACTTAAAAGTAAAATGGGCAGAGCACAGTGGCTCACACCTGTAATCCCAGCACTTTGGGAACCTGAGGTGGGCAGATCACAAGGTCGAGAGATTGAGACCATCCTGGCCAACATGGTGAAACCCCGTCTCTATTAAAAATACAAAAATTAGCTGGGCGTGGTGGAGCGCGCCAGTAGTCCCAGCTACTTGGGAGGCTGAGGCAGGAAAATCGCTTGAACCTGGTAGGTGGAGGTTGCAGTGAGCCCAGATCGTGCCATTGCACTCCAGCCTGGTGACAGAGCACAACTCTGTCTAAGAAAAAGTAAAATGGCAGAAGCTTTCTAATTAAAGGTAGGAGCAAGATAAAGATTACTGTTGTCGCAGTTATTTATTTAACAATATTCTGAAGTTACAGCCAATGAAAAGGGGCAGGAAAGAAAAATAAGAAATGTTATTATTGGAGAAGAAGGAAAAATTATCATTCTTTACAGACAATTCGATTGTCCACTTAGAAAACCCATGAGAATAAACCGAAAAATTATTTGAACTTAATTAGAAAGCTTAGAAAGATGGTTGGTTGTAAAATTAATATAAAAAAGTTTACTACATGCAATAAATTATCAGTTAGGAAGCATAATAAAAAAAAGTCCTGTCCACCAGAGTAATGTAATTTGAAATACCTAGGCATAAACTTAATAAAACTTTTTCAGGAGCTACATGAATAATGGTTGGAAAATTTTAGTGAGAGACATCAAAAAACTTAAATAAATGAAAGCTTCTGCCAGATTCATGAAGGGTAAAACATAGTACAGTATAATAAAGATGTTGATAATCCCTGAACAGATATATTAATTAAATGTGATTTATATACAGATCCTCAATTGTTTTATAAAACTAGTTAAAATTGTTATAACTTTACCTATACACGTGAGTTTATGAGAATAGCTGAAAAAAATTTTTTTTAAATAAATGAGGGGGCTGGGCGTGGTGGCTCACACCTGTAATCCCAGTACTTTGGGAGGCCGAAGTGGACAGATCATGAGGTCAAGAGATCGAGACCATCCTGGCCAACATGGTGAAACCCATCTCTACTAAAAAATACAAAAATTAGCTGCGCGTGGTGGCGCGCGTCTGTATTCCCAGCTACTTGGGAGGCTGAGGCAGGAGAATTGCTTGAACCCAGGAGGCGGAGGTTGCAATGCGCTGAGATTGCACCACTGCACTCCAGCCTGGTGCTGGTGACTGAGTGAGACTCTGTTTCAATAAATGAATGAATGAATGAATGAATCAATGAATGAATGAATCAATGAATGAGGGAAATTGCACCACCAGAAAGCTAAAAAGTGTTATAACTATACATTTGTATGTTCATAGACAAAATCAGAAATAAACCCTAGTATAATTAAGAACTTAGAATATGGCAAAGTTGGAATTCAAATTGGTAAAGAAAGGGGTGATTATTCATTATAGGATAAGTGGTAACTAAAGTCACATCCCCTGCTTGTCTAAGTATAGGAGCCTACCTAGATTGCCAGGCTCCACCCCCATGAGCGTCTGCTGCTGTTGCTCACCTCCTAACAGCCCCTCTCTCTTGCCTTTTGGGCAGATTCTCCATTGCTCCTGTCTGTCACGGTGGGAGACACAGCAGTTTTAGCACCCAGAGGTGATCCAGCTGAGTTCATGGAACCTGAACTTTCTTTCTTTCTTTTAAAATTATACTTTAAGTTCTGGGATACATGTGCAGAATGTGCAGGTTTGTTACATAGGTATACACGTGCCATGGTGGTTTGCTGCACCCATCAACCCATCATCTACATTAGGTTTTTCTCCTAGTGCTATCTCTCTCCTAGCCCTCCATCCCTGATAGGCCCCGATGTGTGATGTTTCCCTCCTTGTGTTCACATGTTGTCATTGTTCAACTCCCATTTATGAGTGAGAACATGCAGTGTTTGGGTTTTTTTTTTTTTTTTTGTTCCTGTGTTACTTTGCTGAGAATGATGGTTTCCATTTCACCCATGGCTGCATAGTATTCCATGGTGTATATGTGCTACATTTCCTTTATCCAGTCTATCATTGATGGGCATTTGGGTTGGTTCCAAGTCTTTGCTATTGCAAATAGTGCTTAATAAACATATAGGTGCATGTGTTTTTATAGCAGAATGATTTGTAATCCTTTGGGTATATACCCAGTAATGGGATTGCTGGGTCAAATGGTATTTCTGGTTCTAGATCCTTGAGGAATCACCACACTGTCTTCCACAAGGTTGAACTAATTTACACTCCCACTAACAGTGTAAAAACGTTTCTATTTCTCCACATTCTCTCCAGCATCTGTTGTTTCCTGACCTTTTAATGACTGCCATTCTACCTGGTGTGACATGGTATCTCATTGTGGTTTTGGCAACAAAAGCCAAAATTGACAAATGGGGTCAAATTAAACTGAAGAGCTTCTGCACAGCAAAAGAAACTATCATCAGAGTGAACAGGCAACCTACAGAATGGGAGAAAATTTTTGCAATCTATCCATTTGACAAAGGGCTACTATCCAGAATCTACGAGGAACTTAAATGAATTTACAAGAAAAAAAATTACCCCATCAAAAAGTGGGCAAAGGATATGAACAGATTCTTTTTAAGAGGAGACATTTACATGGCCAACATATGAAAAGAAAGCTCATCATCACTTGTCATTAGAGAAATACAAATTGGAAAGCGAATTTTCTTAGCAGCTGCTTGGAGTGTTTGGGAAAAATTTTTTTAAATGGCTCAGAAGTGCAAACTTTAACCAATGCAAGAGAGAGCTGATGACAGCCTCACTCCTCATTCCCTCTCTATGCCACTGGACTCAGGCACTGGTTCTGTCAGCCTCTGTTGACATCCTGCAATAGCTCCATTTCTGTGAATCTGTGGCCAGCCCAGTAGTGACATACCATCTTTAATTGTGTCTCCTTCTTCCCTTCCGCACTTTCCCTTTTCCCTCACTCTCAACGCCCTGGGATTCCTGTCCCCTCAGACCTTGAACATGCAAACTTTGCCTCAGGCTCTGCTTTGAAAGGAACTACAATTAACACACATTCCTTCTTCCCTCATGCCAAAAGAAATCATAGATGGGCTAGAGCATTACAATGTAAAAAAAAAAGATCAAAAAGAAAATATTAGTTTACTGTATATCTATAAACATCTGTTATTGAAATTTGGGCAATATAATGCAAGAATTTAGATTTGACTTTATACAAATCTAAAACCTCTGCAAGCTAGAAATATTATACAGATTATGAAGGTTCCTAAAGAAATTAATATATATTAAAACATGTATATGTGTATGTGCCACAGTTTTTAAATATATGTGTGTATATATGTATATGTACACATACACATATATACATGTATATATACATATACATATATACACACATATATACTACAGTTTTTTACTGTTTGTAAATATTTCACTATATATGCACTCATATATATAGTAGAATACCATTTAGCCTTTATAAAGAAGATTCTGCCATTTGCCAATATAGGTGGATCTGGAGGTCATCAAGCTAAATGAAATAAGCCAGACACAAAGAAAAATATTGCATGATCGTATTTATGTGAGGAGTCTAAAAAGAATTCTCTGTCTCTGTATCAAACATACAGAGATAGAGAATAAAACATATAAAAAACACTGATACAGAGAATATGTCTGTATCAAATATATAGAGATAGAGAATAAAACAATGTTACCAAGGGCAGGAGGACAGGGGCGCAAATAGGAAGATAAGGTCAAAGATACCGAGTAGCAGATACATAGGATGAATGAGTCTAGAGATCTAATGTGCAACATGAGGATTATAGTTAACCATATTTTATTGTATTAGGGATTTTTGTTAAATAAGTAGATTTTAGTTGCTCTTTTCAAAATTAACTATGTCAGATGATATTTAATAGATAATGTTAACTTGCTTCACTACAGTAGTAATTTTGCTTTATATATCCCATAATATCATGTCGTAAATTTCAAATATACACAATAAAGTTTATCTAAAAATAAATAAACAAATGAGAGAGAAATACCATACATGAAATTAAATGACACATGAACAAAAAGTATTTAAAATGCCTTTGGCAAAAATAGGTTAACATATGTTAAAAGATTAATATTGGTTAATATATAAAAAGCTCTTAGAAAACAAATAAATCTCAATAAAAACAAATCTTATTAGGAAAAAGTAGACTAAGGACTTGAACAAGTAATCCACAAAGAAGAAGTACCATCAAAAAGCATATAGGAAAAAATATTAAGGCTCATGAAAGC
The DNA here is from genome assembly GCF_030222135.1 of Aotus nancymaae. Lineage (NCBI taxonomy): Eukaryota > Metazoa > Chordata > Mammalia > Primates > Aotidae > Aotus > Aotus nancymaae. The sequence goes on along the minus strand of NW_026988445.1, from coordinate 2,319,577 downwards.
CAGGGAAATACAAATGAGAACCAGAATGATTTATTGATTTCTCTTAACACAATTGCTAAGATTAAAATCAAAGGCAATGCTCAAAGTTGGGGAGGGTGCTGTGGTGCTTTCATAAACTAGCAGGAGGTCTGCAAATCGGTACATTCTTTCTAGAAATATAAACAAAAGCTTTCAGGATATTCTTGTTCTTTAAGCCAGTAGTAAATGCACAATATAATAATTTATCCTAAGGAAATGATCAGAGAACTAAGAAGTATGTCTAAGGATTTTCAGAGCAACATTGTTTATAATAGAAAACAACTATAAACAAGACAAACACCAAAGAAGGGGACTGGTTAAATACATGTTTGCATGTTAATAAAATATTTTCTGCAGCTATTTCAAATTATGATTTAAAACATATGAAAGATTGTGGGAAAATGTTCTCAGCATATGCCAGGATATAAAAAACTGCGTGTAAAAATCATGTAAAATAAAATTTCAATTAAACCAGTCCGGGTGTGGTAGTTCAAGCTTATAATCCCAGCCAAGGGAGGCCGAGGCGGGCAGATCGCTTGAGCTCAGGAGTTCAAGACCAGCCTAGACAGATGATGAAACCCCATCTCTACCAAAAATAACAAAAAATTAGCTGGGTGTGGTGGCAGGCGCCTGTGGTCCCGACTACTTGGGAGGCTGAGGTGGTAGGTACTCGAGCCCATGAGGCAGAAGTTGCAGTGAACTGAGATTGTGCCACTATACTCCAGCCTGGGTGACAGAGCCAGACTCAACCTCAAAAAACAAATCAACAAACACAGAAACCCAAAGTGCTTACAGAGTATATGCAACCTACCCTCTTCTCTCCTTTCACGTATTTTCCAAGGCAAAACTAAACTAAACAAGAAATAGAAGCGCAAACATTAAAAAATTAATGGTGAGTCTCTCAGTGTTTTTTCCCAAAACAATTTTTGCTAAATTTGTAAGAATAAAATATTGTTTTAGAATTATTTTGTACCATAGATTTAATGTGGAAGCTAAAGTTACAAAACTTCTAGAAGAGTGCATAGGAGAATCTCCAAGACCTTGAGGCAGGCCAAGATTTCTTAGATGGTGCATGAAAAGGTTAAACCACTGAAAAAAAGACAAGTGGAATTTGTAAAAATTTAAAGCTTTTTCTCTTTCAAAGATATCACTAAGAAATGAAAAGACAAGCCTCAAAATGAAATTATTTTTGATATATGTATTTAACAACAGAATTGTATTCAAAATATATGAAGAGCCCCTACAACTCAATAATAAGACAATCTAATTTTTTTAAATGAGCAAAATATTTGACCACATACTCCACAAAAGAAGATCTACCCATGGCAATAAGCAGATGAAATGATAGTCAAAAATCACATGGGAAATGCAAATTATAGCACAATGAGATGCTACTGCATCTGAAATTATAAAACCTTGTAACATTAAATGTTGTTAAGGATATGGAAAAACCAGAACTCTCACACACTGCTGGTGGGACTGTAAGAAACTCAGTTTCTTTAACAGGTAATATAGTGTACCTCCCATACCACCAGTCATTCCACTCCTAGATATTTACTCTAAAGGAGGGAAAATGTATGCCCACACAAAGTATCAGCACAATGATCTTAGAAGTTTATTTGAAATAGCTTCAAACTGGAAATCATACAAATGTTCATCAATAGGTGAATAAATAATCAAATCATGGCATATCTATATGATAGAATATTGCTCAGCCATAAAAATGAATGAATTACTGATATACACATTAATATGAATGAATCTCAAAGTGATTGTGCTAAGTGAAAGAGACCAGATACAAAAAAAGCACATTCTGTATGCTTGCATTAATATAGAATTCTAGAAACAGCAAACTAATCTGTAACAGCAAAAAGCAGATCAGTAGTTGGCTGTGGCCAGAAATAAAGGGAGGAATGAATGATATAGGAGTACATGAATTTTGGGGTATTTTGACAATGTTCTGTTCTTGATTGTGGTGGTGGTTTCACAAATATGTACATTTCTCAAAACCCATTAATTGCATAGTTTAAATGGTTGTACTTAACAATATATAAATTATGCATCAATAAAGTTAAAAGTTATTTTTTTCCTGTATTCCCTCCTTAATGAGTTCTATCCAATCTGGATTACCCCTTTATTTTTGTATCTTCTTCTACTTAACATTGTGTTGTCCTAGGAGACTTAGAGACACAACTGCAATTGCTTTTCTCTCTCTCTCTCTCTCTCTAGAGACACACCTGCAATTGCTTGTCTCTCTCTCTCTCTGTGTGTGTGTGTGTGTGTGTGTGTGTGTGTGTGTGTGTGTGTATGAGAGAAACAGGGAGAACCAAGGAAGAAGACATCGAAGATTTCAAAATGCTAAGGAATTTTTGGTGGAAAGTTTCAGAGGCATGGGATCTAGAATACAGATGGGCTTCAGAAGGAGTAAGAATAGGACACTGGGAAATTAGAGGTGGGTCTGTGAGAGGCTGAGGTAGCTATGTCTGATGACCTCAAATTTTTGTCAAATACACAGTGGTATCTTCTGAGAGAGGGTCCTGGATGTGGCTGGTAGTTGAGGAAAGTGGGGTGTACTGTAGACATCAGCAAGGGATGCATAAAGGATTCGAGAGAAACAGGAGAGGGTCAAGTGATGGGCAGAACATTTCAGACCGAAGGAACCCTCTGCGCACTTTCAGTGGGTTTCAGGCTCACCCTGTTCTATGATGTGGTTGAAGGACGGTATTGCTACTGACTACTGGTTATTATCTCCAATCTCCATCTCAATTCCTCGTGCAGATCTCACAGATATTTGACAAGGACTTTCAATGTGGAGAAATTAGAAAATGGAGTTACTTACGCCCTGGTAGGTCTTTGTCTAGTTTTGTTAAGCGCCACCACTGAATCTGATGCCTCTCCAGCTGATGAAGGTGTGATACTCATGGTTTAGATCTATCTCCATCAGCAACCTCCTGGCTCTTCCCTTGCTAAAAGGATTATATTATGTTGCATATAATGTGTCCATTAAGGACCCTTTCCTTTCTACTGGTAGAAAATGTAGTCCTGCTAAGTAGAATCCCATGTGCCTACTAAGTGGGATGTGAGGTTGGAACTGTGGCTGTGAAGATCTATGCCAAATAAATTTTATTATAATGACTTTGGTCTGTACCATCAGTCTTAGATAATTGTACTGCAGCAGACATGACTTTCTTCCAGAAGCAGACTGTTAGAATGCATGACTTAATAATAATGTCACGATTAATCTGACCTAGCCCTCACTGGAGGGTGAAGAGGTATAAATTCATAGGCTCCTACAACTAATGTAAAATTATACACGAACACAGCATTTGGGGCTGTGGTATCAACCCAAAAATATATTGTTTAAGATAACACCTGAAAAAAATAAGTGCTTAGATCCCTGAAGAGGCAAATTAAAAGCTTATGAATTGGATAAATTTCTGATAATGTAATTGGGGATTTCATAATTTAAACTTAAGTTGCAGATGCCCCTCATGGCATCATTATTGAGACAATTGAAAGGTTCCCTTCCCACCTTACCCTTACTCCCATTTTTAAAAACTAGATAGAAAATTTATATATGATATAGATGAGCGACATGTTCCAAATATTAGCGTCCGATCTCTATGTAATCAGTTGTGCACTTGATTAGCTTTAATTGCCGGTACAGCAAAAAAGAGCAACTCTACTATATCTTGATGTTTTGTTTTTGATCATGGTTTAGTAGAACTAGAAAAAATTGGCTTCAGGAAAGAGTAATTAGCAAGCTAATTAGTTAAGGTCTGTTTATATTTTTATCATCAAGGCATTTATCGGTCTTAACTAAAATATTCTATTTTCTTTTGAGATATTAGGACCTGCACAGGAGTGGTGAGGCAATGAAGTGGAGGCACTGTTAGTGGGGAGCACATTGAGTATGGAGTTCAGCAGAACTAACTTTACTATTTTTTGAGATGGAGTCTCACTCTGTCACCCAGGCTGGAGTGCAGTGGCATGATCTCGGCTCACTGCAACCTCCGTCTCCCAGGTTCAAGTGAGTCTTCTGCCTCAGCCTCCCGAGTAGCTGGAACTACAGTCATGCACCATCACATCCAGCTATTTTTTTTTAATTTCTATTTTCAGTAGAGACAGGGTTTCACCATGTTGGCCAGGCTGGTCTTGGACTCCTTGGATGTCGTCATCCTCCCGCCTCAGCCTCCCAAAGTACTGGGATTACAGGCATGAGCCACTGCGCCCAGCCTACTCCTTTTTCTTTTAAGTCTTCTAAGAACGAAGACAAAGAGTTCAAAATGGTACAGGTTACCAGGTGGAAGAGAAATATCCTAGGGGTCCCTAGAGGCATAGGATCCGGGATCTACATGGAGGAATTAGATTTGGAGAATGCTGTTTTAAGGATTTTACATTTAATATTCACAATAACTCTATGAGGTAGGTATTATTACTGTTCCTATTTTTCACATGTAAAAATTGAGGCACAGAAGGATTATGTAATATGTGCATATTCACAGAGCAAGAAAGTGGAGAAACCAAGACTTTTGTCCAGGCAATGTGGGCCAAAACTCTCGCAGGTGTATTACGATTAGGTAACATGTAGTACCTATCAAAAGTTCCTATATAACGTCCTTCATATAATAGATTATTGATAGGTGCCCCCAAAATATTACATAGTATTAACTTAATTGGATTTCATAGTAGAGACATAGTCCATTGGTGTCTATAGATTTTACAATCTTAAACCAATGACAAATGATAACCGAATAAGCAAGATATTAACAAAGGTGTTCTTTGTTCTTCTCTACTGTAGTCAGTGTGGTTGATATAGGACCCAAATCAAAGTTAACAGGTGTGTGTAGTGTTGAAAGACATGGGGGTGAGATGGCCAGGGAGCAAAGTACTCCCAAAATGCCAAAGGGATTGAACCCCAGGTCTTTTTGGTTTGCCCTCACAATTTTAAAACAACCAGTTAAATCAGTAACTTTGGAGTAGAAGGGGGAAGATTCAAACTTGTTAAACACCTGAAAAACCAATCACTTGGCTGACAGCCTACAGTTAATGATTGCAAAATTAAGAAAGGAATTTTAACTGATTATTCATTTTCTCACAGACTCTAAATTCCTAGCTATTTTGTTAAAAAGGTTTACTGTAAGAATAAGCGCTAAGCCTTCCCCCATGTAATTTTCCTTGTTTTGTCAGGGAGAGTGGGGTGGGGGTTGAAATGGGGGGCAGAAGCCCTCTGTCCGGAGGATTGATGAGTTTCTTTAGGCTGAATGCCCTATGGCTGTATTTCCCATAGTGTGGGGGTGCTGGGGCGATTCTCAAAGGCTTTAACATGCTGAAGTGTTTTGTGCAGCTGGGGTGGAGGTAGGGAAGGTGCTCGCCTTACTTCATACTTTTTGCTTTTGCCAGATGCATCTTGCTGGACTAGTTTCTGGAGAACTATACTTAGCGCTGTATTTGCTTAAGAAACTCCAGCAAATTTATATCCTTTCTCCATTCATATAAAACTGAGATTTTAAAAATCCATTTTCTTAATGATTTGATACCTTGTAAACCATCACTCCATAAAGAATGCCTGTGATTTTCAAGCAGATTTTTATTTTATCTTCTTTCTTGCTTTTTAACATTTTTATATCTTGCTTGTAACTTTGGGAAGACCATATCAGGGCTTTCATAGCTAATAAAAGCAAACTAAAGCAAATAATCACCTTCTAATACTTCTTTCAGCATATTCTAATTTTTTAATGGAGAAAATGCATTCTTAAATTAAATATGCATAATAAGGAATACTAATAATAAGAATAAAGTGGAATATGTGAGAATGAATCTAGTGTTGCAAGCAAAATGCATTTGATTTGCTAAGGATAAAAGCTGGCTTGAATCAGTAAGAATCAGTGCAAAAAAGAAAAGCCTCATAATGTTCACAAATTGTCCATAATTGTATGGATTTTAAATATAAAAGTTGGCAGTGGCAAAAGCTAAAAGCCATTAGGAGAGATACTATTGTGCAATGCACCAGGAACAGCAAGTCACAATCTTATGAAAAAAAACTAGCTAGAGTTTTCTAAAATTTTGATAACCATACTTGAGACTTGTCTTGATGTTTACTACAATGTGTGCATTGTTCAGCATGGCATAGCCTAATGCATATATGAATCATATTTGAAAAGAGCTACTAATTAACATGAATAGTCTTCTTCCGTGAAGGTCGTGTATTGCAAGGTTCTTTTTCTCTAGCTGAATATCGCTAAAGGAGTCCTCAACAAGTCATTAGTTTGAGAGACTACTCTGTTCTCTTCCTGACATTGGATCATAGTTTTAAAGAATCTTTTTCTTACACCAAGAAGCCATAAAAAATAATATTTAAAGGCAAGAGAGAGAAAGAAACGAAAAGAACAGAAGGGATTAGAAAAGAAAGGAAGAAGGAAGATGGGAAAGAAAATCATCTTTTTCTTGTTGAACAGTACATCTCACCCCCTAATCTATTCATTAAGATTTATTCTATTATCAACTTCTTGTTACAGTATTTAAGAATTATTTTGGTGACATGGTTACACTTTATTTTTGATGGGAATGGTCAGGAGATTTTTTTCTTTGAAAAGTATGTTGGCCCATGCTTTTCTAAAATTCACTGGAATGGTCTCTGAAATGTTTTCCAGATACATAGAAGCACTTAGGGACTTTGTTCTACTATTCTGCACTGAAGGAACTTCCAGAACTTTCCACTGCTTCAAGTTGGGGTCCAGTAGGCTTTATGGCTTAGTTGTTTCAAGAAACTTAGCCAGGATGAAGAGCTTTCTAAGGTTTGTGGGGAAGCATATTACCCTGTGCCAAAAATGTCTCTTAGCCGACCACCTTAAGTTGGAGTTTTGTTTCCATTTGTAATGATTGATCTTATGTGTCAACTTTGGCTGGGCTGTGGTGCCCAGTAGTTTCTTCGGACACCAGTCTGGATGTTGCTGTGAAGGTGTATTTTAGGTGTGATTAAGATTTAAGTCAGTAGTCTTTGAGTAAAGCGGATTACCTTGAATAATGTGCACTGGCCTCATGCAATCAGCAGAAGGTCTTAAGAGCAAAGACGGAGGTTTCCTGAAGAAAATGCAGTTCTGCCTAGAGACTGCAACATGGAACCCCTGCCTAAGTTTTCAGCCTGTAGATATGAGACTTAACTTTACCCTGAATTTCCAGCCTGTTGTTGTCCCCTACAGATTCACCAGTCCCACAATCATGTGAACCCATTCCTAAATACATAGATTATATATCTCCATCCTACGGGATCTGTTTATCTGGAGAACCCTGACTAATCTAATACTGTACGCTACTTAAGTAAAACTGGAGTAAGTGTATGGTATGAAAGATGTTCTTTTAACCACTTGGCCTCTAAAATAGAACTGGATTGGGGGCCAAGTTTGCATGATGCAACAAATTGATTGAAGAGTTTATCACTTTGTCATTTTGTCTACTTGATAGCGGATAACCTATTTGATAAACACATACATTATTTTTATCGTTCAATCTGGCTAGAAAAAGTCCAAGATAATTTGTCAATTGCATGCACTTTTCAATGTCTGAAGACCGTGGAAGTGTTGTATGGCCATTATTAGAGTCAACTGAATCACCCCAGTGAGGATTGACTTTGGGGAATGTCAGGCAAAAGTTCTCATGCTGAATTTGTAATGTATACCTTTTTATATTATTTGAAGCTTTCAACCAGGTAAGTATTATACAAGTCAAAATAAAATGAAAGCTAATAGTCCCTGCATCTTGACATCCCCAAGTATCTCCCACTGCCAGTTAGCCAGTGAAAGGGGCATAAATATGGTGGTGGAGGGAGGCAGGCCTTTAGGTATTGCCTTTCCTGTCTTCCTGATACCCCCACGAATGGAATCAGTCTACAAAGTCATGTGTTTATTGATGGTTTGTCATGTACGAGGCACTGTGCTGTGCACTAATTTGTTATGGGAGGTTCTTCTGGAGATCACAGTGTTGCAGGAGGCAGTGTCCGTAAGACAAGGCAGAATGTGATATGTGCTTAAGACGAGGTCTATGTGACTGTAAGAAATGAAGCAATCACATCCAGCCTGCAAATCAGAAGTTGAAGCCCTCCTGAGGACGGAGCCCTTGAGTTAGATACAGAAGGGAGGTAGGATTTTGGTCAGTGATGGGTTAAAGAGGATTTCCAGTGTAAAAGCTGATATAGGGGGAAGAACGTGAGATGGAAGTGGAATCACAGGCTGGTCTGGATTGTCTTGAGCTAACCTGAAGTGCAATGGAGATTGTGATCAGAAGGACAGACTGGGCCAGGGACCAGAGGGAGTGAAATTCCAAGGGACTTGATTTGGAAGGCACTGGCGGGTCACTGAAAACTTTTGTCTAGGGAGATGCTGATTACTTTATAAGTCCTCCTTCACTTCTACTGAACACACTGTCTCAAACGTCTTTGCTGGAAAAGTCTGAATTTATCATTAAGAAACTGTTTCTTTAGAAATTGGACCATTCCCCTCCAAATGGAAACATGTCTATGAAGGATAAACCTGACCAGGGTTGGGGAGGTAGCAGTGGGGGTTGGGGGAGGAACTGAAAAGGCTCAGAATGAAGGAGTTTCCTCAAATGAATAGTAGCAGGAATGTTGGAGTGTGTTGTTTGGGAGGTTTAATTCTTCATGGTTTGCTTGGCTGTCAGAACGCTTCGAATTTTTATTTGTGAACATACATGGTGATCATCCTTAAGACAAAAAACCTCATGGCAGGTCCCTAGATACTCTGTTCAGAGCAGATGTTGCAATCAGAACTGGGCTTTCAATTCTCACCTCTGAGATGTTATAAATTGCATTAAGAAGCATCTCCGCCAATCTTCGGGTTTTAAAAACAACTTACTAGGGGAATATTGGAGGAAAGAAGTTGCAATAGACAAACTTAACTGATTTAGGGATCATCAAGGCGGAGCCATCTTCTTGTTGTTGAAATCACCCATCGTTCACTTGACAATCGCAGAAGACAAATTCAATTCAACAGGGGAATGAAAAAAAGAGAGATGCACTTACCAGATCACTAATATGGATCGGCTCTGTAGAGCTATCAGGTTCAAAAAACTTTAAACTTTCTTTTCCTGTTGGGAGATGGTACAGAAGTGATGAAAGTAGAGCGGGCAGCCCAGAGACTGTGTCTTCATTAGAAAACAGTAGAACTCATCAGCTTGTGGATCCTGAGCTGGGAAAAAGTTTTCTCTCAATGGGAAAAGAAGTTTGCTTGTCCCACGTCTCATCACAGTGAGATCCCCTCTCTAGCATCCCCAACGTGGGGCCATCTCACCTCTCCTTGAACTCTTCCAGAGGCTCGAGTTTGTACATTCCAACTTGTTGTTTGGGCTTTGTTGGACATAACCTACGTCTGGATGGCAGGGTGAAAATTGGATAAACAGCCACACTGACTCAAGGGAGTTTTTTTATGCAAACATCTGTTTCTTGAATTTGGCCATGGTAAGACCTAAGGGAAGGGGGAATACCAATTGATGAAATAAGATCAAGGAGATACTGCCTCATTTTTCTCTTCTGTTTCAGGAGTACAAATCCTGCCTTCTCTCAGCCTTACAGAGGAAGAAAACGCTTTCCAAGTTTCCTCTGATACTGGGTTTAGGCCCAATTCTGGTTTAGGTGAGATCATTCTAAGATGCACAGTTCACCTCTGTGCATCTTCTCCTGTGAAGTACCTGTTATTAATTTTAAAATATTCCTTAGTTCTCTGGTTTTACCTTCTCCACAGGATTTGATCCCTGGTATTCAGTTACAACATAGGATTATGTGGGTCCTCTTTGCCTCTCTCGGTAGAACAATGAACCAACCTAACTGGAAGAGTTATATGATATCAGGTTGGTACTCAGGCCACGTGGAAAGAATAGAAAGTAATGCCATCAGAGAGCATTCAGGCTAGACTTTCCCTATTAAAATGCCATCATCTTACAGACACCATATTGCTAAAATCTCATCATTAGTGATTCATTTCTTTGGGTTTCTTCCCATAAGAAAGCCAATAAATCTTCTGCTTAAAGGACGTCTAATCCAGTGATTTTAAACATACAGTTTTGGCAGAAGAATTAATTTCTCTCAAGTGAATCTTCACATGGAATGTCAACGTATAAGATAAAAGATGAGCAAGTCTGAGGCAATCTGGTGGCAGTATAGGGAGAGTTCCTCCTGCCAGCTTAGCGTCTGCCTGGTCCTGTACACCAGCTCCTGAGGCATTCCACGGAATTTGGGGGCTGTAGAATTTCATATGAAATTTTGCATGTCTCTCATTTAGGTCACAAGTAACAGGATGCTTGCAAGTAACAGGATAACCAACGGCTTAATCAAAGAAGGTTTCATTTTTTTCTCAGAAAAATACAAATCTGAAGATAGTGGGCTGCTACTCTTGGCTCATTGGTTCAGAGATCTCAGAACCAATGTCTTTGTAATTTTCTTACTTTTTGCCTCGCAATCTAAAGAAGGCTGCTTCAGCTCCAGCCATCACTTCTTTGTTCAGGGAAAGAAGAAGATGGAAGGGCAGTGCCAGCCATATCTGTCTACCAAAATCAAGAACATAAAGACTTCCCTGAAAACTTCCGGTTGGCTTCTGCTTAGGTCTTTTGGCCTGAAATATGTCACTTATTCATCCCAAGGTCAAAGGATTCTGGGAAAACAAATATTTAGTCAGCTATATTTTCACTTCAAAAAATATTGAGGTTCTATTCTCAAGGAAGAATATAGGTGTGGCTATTGAATAGGTCACTAACTGTGTAAGCTGTAGCCTGGTTGTTCTTTTCATGAAGGAATCCATCACATTTTAAAGTTTTCATGATAGAAATTACATATAAAACTCATTTTTACTAGGAAACTAGTGATTTTTAATGGGAGCAAGAGAGTAGAGATTCCTGTTGTTTGTAGAAATGGTGCTGAAAAGAGACAAAGGTGTAAAGAAAATGCTAGTAAAACATGAAAGATAAATTACTGACAATTCATAGGGTTTTTCATGCAATTTTGATTGAGTGCACATATATTCATCTGGTAAGATATCAGATTTTCTGGAACAATGAACCTATATGCAGCTTTGTTTAAAAAAAAAAGGGTTGTCTCAAGTGTAAGTAGTACAGCTTATTTAACAAAATATATTCACTTGGTAATTCAGAAAACTGATTTGTTGAAGCAAAATTGAACTTAACAGATACATAATAAAATAGAGGTAAAAGTTAACATAGTAAAAAGTGTCCCAGTTGCACATGTGTGTGCACACACACACACGCATGCGTGCACGTGCGCACACACACACTCAGCTGTAAGGGCAAGAACCAGTGCAGGGTGTCTGCTCTATCAATACCTTTCTGCTAAAAAGTGAATTCTGCCTGTGTGTCTGTCCCTCCTGTTTCTTCAGCAGACAGTCAGGGGACAGTTCATCACGTCTGTCTTTGGGTACAGTTATGAAACATTTTCAGTGCAGAGCATGAATGAGTGGGGACTTGTGCTGAAAGACAGAACAAAAAGAAATTATTAATCATGTTTCCCTTTGTATATTTTCTGTTTGCTTCTGAAGAGAGTATTAGTCCACTAAGAACTGCATAATTAGGAGACATGCCAGATGGGTAATCGATGTGATTTTAAATTTTTATAGAGAGAACAGAGTTGTAGCTTGAGTTTTTTTTTTCAGAAGGTCCTTCAGTTCCATGCAGTTAAAAACAAATATCTTGCCTTAGAGGGTTACTGTCTTCCATGCAATGAGGAGGAATATGTTCTTTAGTCCCTGTTCTATTTTTAAAAAGCTGGCCTGTTGGAACAGAGGAGCTGAATGGGCCTACCAGATGGAAGAGAAAAGCTAACCACAGCAGAGATGGGAGCTGGGGCTCCCGGTGAGGAGCTGCTGGGAGCTTTATTTAATCATAATCATCATTACAAAAAAACAAACAAACCATAAATTCCACTTTTCTTGTTGAGATTTAATTGTTCTCACCATTCTCAGGCTAGCAGGAAATCTAAATGAAGTGCTTTCTGAACTTGTATTAAAGCAAACTGGGTAGAATATTCAGCCAAAGGGGTTGCTGATTGGGGTTGGTGGCTGAAATCACCAGAGGTTCTGAGGGCAGTGTTTTTGAAACTATGGGTCCTGACACATTAGTGAGCTATGAAATCAATTAAGAGGGTTCTGACCACATATAATCTCTTAGACAAATAGAGCTGCATAGAATAGAGTAAAATAGAATAAAAAAAATAAGTCACATATGGCAATAGTAGGTATTATTCCAGAAAAATTTGTTTCAATAATATATGTGTATTTCTATGCAAGTCGTATATTTACATGGGCACAATCAAAAAAGTTTGAAAAACTGCTGTAGTGTTGTGTGCGAGAGGGCAGCTACTCTTTAGCTCACATTAATTAGAACGTGGCGTGAGGGAAGGGAGATCTGAGGGGGGCCAGAGTGAGACTGAGACCAGTGGGAAGAGGAAGAGGAGGGAGATGAAGAGTCCATGAGCTCTTCCCTTCCCTTTTAACACACATCGTGGCTCCTAACACATTTGAGTGCAGGTGTGTCTATCTTCATCATTTTACATAGATATGCTTCCGCATTAAGTTTAGAAATGTTTTGCCAAGTTCCTCATTCAAAAACATCATTTGGAATTTGATTAGGGTTGCATTATATTTATAAAAACAATTTGGGGAGAAGTGACATCTTTACTGAGTCAAATCTTCCCATCCAATTGTGCAGATTAGGCCTACACTCCTTCTCCCCTTCTCTGTGTCCCTTAACTCTGTTGATACTATTTTTTATAAAAGCTTTCCATTTTTTACTGTCTTGCTAAGATGACGCCTCTGTGTTTAGCATGTTTTGATTCTATTGTTTCTTTCCTTTTTTCTGTTCGGGCTCCTTTTTCTCCAGGTGTATCAAGCTCTCAGGCTCACCAAACTTCAACTCAGTAAAACTGAAGATTCAACTCAGTAAAGATGTCAATTCTCCCCAATTTATTTTTATAAATATCATGCAATCCCCATCAAATTCCAAATGATGTTTTTGAATGAGGAGCTTGGCAAAACATTTCTAAACTCCATGTGGAAGAATATCTATGTGAAAATAATGAACTTGAGAGCCGGGTACTGGTACGGTGAGCCTGGAACTGAGAGCTTGGTATACCTGGAGAAAAGGATCTCTTCCATGAGATTCTGCTCATGGTGTTCCTCTGTGCCGAAAGCCTCTCCTGCATTTCTTGAGGGATGTTTGTGCAGTGATTACTGCTGCTCGGTCATTCTCCCAGGCGAGTCTGTCTCTCTAGGGGACTTCCACAGCACCTCCTAACTGGTCTCCCAGTGCTTCCTCTTACCTGCCTTCCATCCCCCATGTAGCCACTGGGGTGATCTCTAAAACATAAAGCAGATGATGTCTCTTCCCTCCCTAAGACACGATGGCTTCAAGAACTCAAACATATTTCAAAACCCACAGAGCTCCCTGTGATCAGGCTCCTGCTCACCTCTGTGACCCCATTTCCTGAACTTGTCCATGCCGTTCAGAGGCTTCAGCCACACTGGCTATCTTTCAGCCCCTCGGCATTCCAAGCCTGTCCTGTCTTTTGGCTGGTGGCTTTCCTAGGATGCTCCTGCTCCAGATGCTTACATGACTAGCTCCTTCTTGTTATGTGGACGCTGGCTGCATTTTTAATTTGATTTTGATTTTGAGAGGACTTTCCCGATCCGCAGTATAAAATGGCACTCTTCGTGCATCTAGTCACCACCCATCATCTACTTTTTAATAGGCCTTATAGTGTCGGGCATTTTCTTATTTGCTTCTCTATTATCTATTTCCCTCTCCCCCACCTCCCAGCACACATTAGAATGTAAATGAGAGACTTTGTCTTGATGACTGTGATTTCCCCAGTCCTATGTAAGCACTAAATAAATGTGTGATGCATTCCTGGATAGTCTCAGTGAACCAGGTGCTGTAGCAAATACAGAGTGAAGAAAACAGTCCTTTTTCAGAAAGCCTGCACTCTGAGGGCAGAGACGCTGTGAAAATGACCTCAGTTTTAGGACATCATTTTGGGGGGCATGTGTGTGTTTTGTGTGTGTGACTGTGTGTGTGTAAGAAGGGCTCTATGGAAGGGAGCCCTTTAGAAATTAACTTTTAAGAATATATTTTAACAATTAGGGATACCTCTTAAGAATACCTTCATTGTTAGGGATATATTTTAATTTGATTTTCCAATGTCTTTTGAAGACTTTGCTCTAGGTAAACTAGGCATTTTAGAGAGATACCTAGATGAATAATCTCCATCCTTGAAGGAGAATGCTTTTAGTAAGACAAAGAGACTTATAAAAACATTACCAGGCAACGGACTGGGACAGTGCCAGAGGGGATGCTCCTGTGTGGGCCAGTTTTGGGGCACTGGAGTTAAGGCTCTACTTGTTCCGTTCCAGCATTGTGGTGAACATTCTTTGCTTTTTCATAAGATACCATGGCCAGGCATGGTGGCTCATACCTGTCATCTCACCACTTTGGGAGGCTAAGGCGGGGGGATTGCTTGAGCTCAGGAGTTTGAGACCAGCCTGGGCAACCTGGCAAGACCCTGTCTCTACAAAAAATATGAAAAATTAGCTGGGTGCATTGCCTGTAGTCCCAGCTACTTGAGAGGCTGAGGTGGGAGGATCACCTAAGCCTGGGGAGGTTGAGGCTGCAGTGAGCTGTGATTGTGCCACTGCACTCCAACCTAGACAATAATAGAGTGAGACCTCATTCCTCCTACTATAATAATATAATTCCTCCTGTTATAATGAGGGTATAATGCCAGACTCATTGAAGACTGTATAACCTCCTGGGGATCCGGGTTTCCATGGGGTACAGTTTCTGATCCTGGCCCACAGTAGCACCTCCTGAGTCCATTTCAAGACAATGGCCATGAAGGCCGGATAGGGAGGCCTGCTGAGTTTCCATCACAAACGGAAAAGTGGTCACGCCTTGGCCTTTCTTATCTACAATTTCCCATTGGGGTTCTGTGAATCTAAAACACAACTCCAGACTCTGTGGGTTTAGCCCTCCCGCTTCTCTTCAGCATCCCCTGAAGCTTGTCTATCAAAGGCTGGAGAGCTGCTTCCCCACATGGGTCTTCCAGGGCGTGGGCAGGGTCTGGGGCCTCTTGTTTCCACCCCTTTTCTCTCCCTGCTCCTGTACTCTCATACTTCTCCTTACTATTCTGCCAGGCTGCAGCTAAGTTAGGAGTCTATGGGAAGCCCTCAGTTTGTAGCAGTCTGTACCATGTCACTGTAGGCCAAGACTCCAGGCATAATTTCCACTAGACTGTGTTTATTCTTTTAAAAACCTACCTTGAAAGTTGTCACTAGAAAAAAATCGCTCTAATGCAATCATGTTAAAGAGATGAATAATATGCTTTTTCTAAGTACTGTTTTTTAATGAATTACTCTAATGAAATGAGTTTCTAAGTCAGTGTTTAAGCCATGGCCATCTTTATTTAGCCCTTCTCTTTACTCATTATGACTCAGAGCCAGCCTTGACAATATGCTGGTGGCAACCTAGAACATAAGCAGAGGCATATACAGGACGGTCTGGGGGAAATGGGCTCCATGACTCAGGTAGGTCTAGAAAGAACAATTCAGTGGTACAACAGCAGGTGTTAAGGGGTGGATCAAATCCTCCCAGTCAAGCTGGCTTTTCATAGTCGCTCAAGAATCTATCCAAGGATGGCTGATGAATGTGGTTAAATTTGGGGGGTAAAGAGGAAAGATATAGGCCCCAGAAAGAGATGAGCAAGTATGAGGTGGACTCTTATGGCTCCAGTCAATGGATTGGGTTGAGCATGTAGCTTCTGGTCCCAGAACAGGAGTCCTCAACAGGCAAAGCAAATAGAATTAAGGCTTCTGCCCCTTAAGGTTACAGTCTTAGGCAGATATCAAATCCCAAGGTGAAGCCAACACAGTAGGTGGGTTCACTGTAATTTCAGAGCTACTCAAACTTTGGTATCTTGCTCACTAAACGTGAGACCCAGATAATTTTTGACTAAGAAGAAGATCTGGAAGTGATACCACAGACCGAATACATGGGTCTGAGTTACAGTGCTCAGAGCCTAAGACAGTACGTAGGTCGAGTTTAAGTCCACTAGATAAAGAAACTACTGCTTCCTGCCATTCAAGGCTAGGTGGGCTGGAGCCTGCATCTAGAGACCATTAAAGATCCAGTTGTGAGGACCTGGTGCAGAGGAAGCCAGATAGGGGCTGACACCGTCTTGGCTCGTGCTCATGCTAAGACTCACTTTGGAGCTATACTTTATCAACTTTTTATTGCATATCTACTTTGGTTCACATATTCAATTGATTCTTTAATTCCCTTAATTTTCATAACAACCCCATGAGGATAGCTGATGATTTCACTCTTAGAGATAAGAAGAGACTATTAATTTATATAAATAAATTATTAGATTATTATTAGAATAATAATTATTATAATGCAAAGGCAAATCTTTATGATTCCATAGGAGAAGGCTATATTAGTTTCTTCCTGCTATTGTGACAAATGACCACAAATTTAGTGGCTTAAAACAATATATATTTATTCTCTTATAGTTCGAGACATTAGAAGTCCGAAATCAAGGTATCTGCAGGGATAGCTCCTTCTGGAGACTTCAGGGGAGAATTCATTGCCTGGACTTTTGCCGCTCTTAGAGGACACCTGCATTCCTTGGCTTCTGGCTCCTGTCTTACACCCTTCCAACCTCTTCTTTCCCCTGCCACAGCTCCTATTACTGACTCTTATCCCCCAGTCTTCCCCTGATAAGGACCATGTGATTAGACTGTGTCAACCTTGATAATCTCCCCATCTCAACAACTTGAGCTTAATCACATCTGTAAAGTCCCTTTTTTATGTGGATGACATCTTCACAGTTTCTGGGGATTAGGACATCAACATTTTTTAAGCAGGTTGAGATTATTCTGCCTACCAACAGAGAGAATGAAGGAAAGTTCTTGAAGCTGGGGAGTTGAAGGTGGCCGAACAGAAGGGAGAATCTTAACTTTCTCTGAGGCTGGTGTGGAGCAGGAGCCCTCCAGCATGCAGGAACTTCAGTGGAGGATGGCTGCAGGAGACTGGTCCTCAGCAGGGAGGGATCGCCGGCAGGAGGATCTCTGAGCTGCCCAGAGCAGCAGAGACCAAGACATTTGGCAGGATCCACTGTCAGCAGCAGCATCTTGTAGCTAAAGAAATAGCCATAAAGGTGATGACCATCCTGCAGACATGCTGGCTTCTCCCCTGGCTTTCTGAGCATATAAACTAGGATTTTTGTATGACCCCAGAGAGTAGGGAAAAGGGTCCCCCAAATGACTAAAATAGAATATCTAGTCAGGCTGACCGGTGGGGCTGAAATAAGATTCAATATCTTTTCAAGAAGTTTTTGTTAAAGGATGTGGCATTGGACCTTACTATTGTCATTTAAAAGCCATGCCTCTTGGAGTTACAAACTTTTGACCATTGCCATCGAAGGTGGAAGGGTGAGTAAGGGCACAGAACAAAGGGTTTCCTGACAATATTCTCGAAGCAGTCTTTATCCCAGGATTAGCCACGAAGGGGCATCTCACTTCCAAATGCTCCTTACTGGTGGGCTAAACCTGGGCCAAACTACCTGCTTGTGAGTGAAGCTCCTTCAATGGCAGATATCATCAGAATAAAAATAACCACATTAACAAGTTTATCCGTCATGGGGGATGAAAAGGTGGTAGGGTATTCCCAAGAGGAAAATTAATTTCTTTTTATAATCTGCTGTAGTTTATTTCACATATTCGTGACCTGCCCAGTATGTTCTTTCTTTATGATGAGCCATAAAAATGACAAAATACATTAGCCAAGTTCTTCCTTTCTGCTAAAATGACCATATTCAAAAATAATAACAGAGACTTGTATCAGCGATGCAAAAGATGCATGAAGTAATTGGGGCTTAATTTGTACACAAACTGTCAAGGCAGTTTTCCTCACGGCCTGCATCTTCTGAATTCATTAGTCTCTAATTACGGCCAGTGGGGACCAGCAGTTAGAAGGTTAAAGAGGTTCTGACAGGCCTAATCATTGCTCAGGAAGCTGAAAATGTATGCAAAGTCTCGGCAGATGGGGTGAGAGCGGCTTCTGCCAAGTGATAACTGTTATTCCTTTGCACCTCCAAAGCTGTCATCCTAATAGGCACATTTTAAATTTATTAATGCTCTAGTTACAATGCATACACGGTCTCTAATGGTATGGCATTCTGAGTATATAAACTGAGCAATTAACACATATTACCTGGTAATGGTAAAATTATTTGTTGCCTGTTTGACTTTTTTGGGGGGAGGGGGTGTCTCCTATTACAGTAAGAATTGTCCCAGGAAAAGCTTCCCTTTGTTAAACCAGAATCAGAGCTCCCTTGGAGATAAATTTCTCTCTTTACTTGGGTACAGCAAACCAATCTGAATGTCTTGGTTCGTGCTTTCCACACCCTGTCTCGTCAGTCCCCAATTTCTGACCTCTCATGCTAGAATCTGGTTGCTAAAAACAATTCCAGTAACACGCTTGGCCAGACTTTTGGGAAAAGGCAGAGAACTCCAGGTTTTTATCATATGACCCTTTAAAGTGAGAAGAAACCCAGGCTCATATTTCTCATCGAAGGTTTCTTACTAAGTCATGAAAGTAAAGGTATGCATGTACTTTCCAACTGGCAATTCCACAGTCATCAATATCTTATCCTTTCTTCGTGGCCTCCTGACTTGAATCCTGATTGCTTTAACACTAACTAATCACCAGCAAGAGGTGCTTTTTTTTTTTTTTTTGAAACAAACGAAGTCTCTTGTCTTTCCTGTGACTGTAGCCATGACATGGGAAGGGCCTTTAATTAAATGCAGCACTTAGTGCAACAATTGTTTGCATGTAGGAGGCTACAGAAACGGAGACAGCTGGAATGGATAGTCCCTAAATTGTAGGCTTCGTCGGGACTACAAGATTCATAAGCGGTCCTAATAGCATGATAAGGTGTTAATCTCAGCAACAGAGCAATTATCTGCCCAGTGACTGACTGCCACTCTCTGCACCCACTAGCCCGTTGCAGCTAATTGATTTACACTGTATAGAAGTAATATAACAACAACAGCAAATGTCTTGGAGACTTTATGTTAATTAAAAACTGTGATTACATTTCTCTACTAGGTGATCTGTTTGAAATTTTTATACCACATAGGAAAGATATCAAACTATTAGGTAGTAAGTTTTCTTTGCCAGGGACCAAATAACCCATCCATTGTGGTTCCTTCAGTGGCTGCAAGAATAGCCCTGGTTTATTAACAAATACGAGCTGTGTGACTTGGGGTAAGCGTCTTTGTCTCTCTGAGCTTCAGTTTTACCGTCCCGAATGTAGGGGGTTGGCCTAGACAACTTCTCTAAAATCTTTTTCAGTTCTGAAAGTCCATAATTTTATGAATTCCAATGCCACGTAGCCAGAAGAGGATTATACAATTGAGCCATAGCCCAGCTAGTTAGGAACAGGTCAGGTCTTTCATCTTCCACGTCTCATTCTCAACTTGGAAGTTTAATCCGGTTTCTGATCGTTCTGTTTATTTATAACTTTTTTTAAAACATGTGCACAGTGGCCTTTTCCGGCCCCCTTGCTGTATTCTTGCTGTATGAGCTATCCATTCGTTTCTAGAGATTTAGAAAAACTGTTTTCAGCATCGCTTTAATGGGAAATCCAGTGAAGAGAGTCTAGACATGCCCTGCAGTGGGTGTCAGCTTACTTGGTGTGATGTGGCACTGTGGGGAGAAGGGACATCTCTGGGCTGCATGAACTCTGAGTATGCGGGGTCTGCTCAGTGGCCTCACCTACTCGTGTGAGTGTGGACCCCACTCTGTCACTCTAGTCGGCCCTCTGGCCTCATCTGGCTTTCAGTTCCCTGTCTACAGATCAAAAGTGCTGGGCTGAATGCTCTCTAAAGTCTATTTCATCAACAGCATTTGATGACTCTGATCCATTCTGAGAAAAAGGAATTTCCTCAGAATTAGGGTTTTTCAAGCCAAATGGAATTTAGAAGAAACAGTAGGTAGAGAGAGAAAGAGGAGGCCTGAAAACCCTTCATAAGGAGAAAAGTTTGCATGGAAACCTTCCTCATTTTGTGGATGGCAGGTCATGTGGGGAGCACAATTTATAGTCCAGTAAAAATAAAAATATCGATTAAGATGATGAGCTGAAGTTAAAAAAGAATGACCTTGGACTCTGCCATTTTGTAGAACTCTAGGGGCTGCATTCTTTCCTTCTGGTGCCTCATCCGACTTGCTTAAGCCCTGCTAGAGGTGGTGCTGTAGCTGGCTCATCTTGGACAATGAAGGAAAGTGATCGTTGACCCTGGGAATGCTCCCATCATGTTAAGGCTATCCATTTTGTAGATGATGATTGCTGAAGAATGGATCATACATCAGAAATCCTGAAGGCTTGTTATATAAAATATAAGCATGGGAGCCAACTTTGTTTTTAAAAAGTTGATCTTGATGCCCAACTGAAGTTGAAAAACCACAGTTCTAGAAAGCAGAGAGCCAGGCTGCCTAATGTTCTTCCCTCTAAGAAGAGTGGTCTTCATTGTCCGCTCTGTGTGGCTGACTCACAGCCCTCTA
Organism: Aotus nancymaae; assembly: GCF_030222135.1. Classification (NCBI taxonomy): domain Eukaryota; kingdom Metazoa; phylum Chordata; class Mammalia; order Primates; family Aotidae; genus Aotus; species Aotus nancymaae. The sequence continues at coordinate 2,298,922 of NW_026988445.1, read as the reverse complement.
TGGGGAGGGTGGAGTGCTTAGCGTGGAGGAACTGCCCGGGAGCAAGACCACAGCCGTGAGCTACAAGTCAAGGGTATTGCAGGCAAGCCCAGTTCACCTAGAGACCCCATCCTTCCAGCATGAAACAGAACCAGGCTTATTGGAGCCTGGTGGGTTTTCTTGGTCTGAGCCATTTTTACCCAGAGCCTTCGCTGTGAAGCTTCAGAGTGCTTCAACTGTAGGGGTCCAATAACGTGTGGGAATCCAAGAAAAACCATGCCCTGCTCTCTGCATTCAGGCTTACTCTGCTTTGCCCACATCCATCCAGTGATACACATGCAAAAGGCCCCTAGTCATTGCAGTTCCTTGGAACTGTGACAACCTCAGAGTTACTCAAGCCCAGTGTTAATCTTAGGAGAAAAGAAAATTAAAAGACTCTGTGGAGTGGAAATCTATTAGGATAATTTCCAGACTCACTTTAGGAGAATGACTACTAGAAGCAGCATAGTGTAGCAATGTGATAGGACCTGAACCCAGTCTGCCTCAAAATCCTTTCGTGAAATCTTGGTTCTGTTTCCTGTCCATGGATCCATGGGTAAGATGCTTAACTTTTCTATGCCTCTGTTTCCTTATTATAGGTAGAGAATAATGGTACTTCTCTCCCAGGGTTGTTCTGAGGATTGAAAGAGTTAACAAATGTACAGTTCTTAGAACTGTGCTCAGCAGACAGCAAGCACTCATTAAATGTCAGCCATGGTTACTTCTGGATAATCTATGAGCAGGCCCTGACCTTCAAAGGGGCCCACTCTTGGTTCAATGCCCTGTTTTTGCCATCTTAAAATTCTTAGTATCGATAATTTGTAAATAAGGACCCCACATTTCCATTTTGCACTGGACCCCACAAATTATATAGCCAGTTCTGTCTACAAGATTGTGATGGCTAAAATCTCAAGTCTATGTAGTGTTGAAACTAAAATGACCAACCTGGACATTATCTTATGGAGAAAGACCGGATTTTCTCTAAACAAAATTTGGGCTAAGGTAAATAGTCTATGCACATTTGCAGGGAGCCAGTGATACAATTTAGTGATAATAATAGTGTACATTTTCATTTGTGCTTCAAAGGTTTAGTATTACCTGACGTCTGTACTTGTCAATATTGAAATGAACAGTAGTCAGTCTTAAACTTAAAAATATTTCTATTACGATTCTAAATTTCCTGTATTAGTTTCTAGATTTTTTAAATATAGATTTGTCTTTTTTTCTCCTGAAGATGGAGACAACATAATATCAGTTTTCTGCATTCTCTAAAGTGCCCATCATAGTCCTTGGCGACTAGTCATTACTTAGTAAATCATTTTGAAGATGACCAATAATATGATCATATGTCATTGATCTCATGAGTGATGGTGGACATATCTGGGTAATAATGAAATTAATATATAATCAACCCCTTCCCTCAGTATACATTTTGATTGTTTTCAGTTCATGGGCTTTGATTGAAATTTAAAAGCTAGGTTATGTGGAAGACTCTATGCTTATTTTGTGAAAATTGCTAGCAATCATTCCATGATGCCCAAAGGATTTTTCCCAATAATATCCCACTGTAGGCCTTTATTAAATTCCAGAATATTAGAACTATATGGGACCTTAGAAATCATTTTCTCAGTGCCTGATTTTGCAGATGAGGAGATGAGACCCACAGTGTGATTTCTGAAAGTCTTGAAGTTCATTGGTGCTTGGCAAGGGGTTCACCAACATCCTAGGTTGTTTGACAGGGGATGATCCATGTGGTAGGGCAAAGTCTGGGGCATAAATGAGTCATTCAAATGTGGGTAACCCATCAATAAGGAGCTGGTTGTCATTGGCTGGCATTAACCACCTTGTAGGACCACAAAAAGAATACCTCAGTCCCAACTCAACTTTCCTCTAGCACTGGGTTCTTCCTGTGGCAGAGGCTTGAGATTTCTTAAGCTAATATTTTCTCTCTCCCTGCTCCCTCCCTCTTTCTTTTTATCTCACTTTCTCTGGAAAAACTGCACTGCAAGTATGCCTTTAAATCTTTCTATATCCATGTTTAGACCAGCAGCTTTTGCCCATAAAGTTTGAGTATTGGCAGTCTTTGTTTCTAGTGCTGTGGAAAGTGAGTCCTGTCTAGCTGTGAGGAGACCCTGGGGGTACTCCTGAAAGCATTTGGTGCATCCAAGAGCAAGGTGGGGTAGATGTGAAACACATTAATTGATACTTCAGAGCCTTAACTGTAACTTATGGGTCTTGCTTCCCCAGATGCCCCGTAACTCCTTTTGAAATTGGTTCCATTTATCTTTTGGCTTGCTCTCTTACTTAGAGAGACATTCCTCTCTCTCCCCCACTCTTTCTTCTCTGGCCTGGTTCTGCCAGTGAGGAGGCAAAAGGCTGCTGGGAGCAATGCCCGTGTGCCTTGTCAGCTATTCCTGTGCCAGAAGCAGCAACCTCTAGGCAGCCCGTTGGTCCCACTGCCAGGATCACAGGAGGCAGGCATCAATGCATGTATTAGTCCATGTTCACACTGCTGATAAAGACATACCTGACACTGGATAACTTATACAGGAAAAAGGAGTTTAATGGACTTATAGTTCCACGTGGCTTGAGAGGCCTCACAATCATGGCAGAAGGCAAGAAGGAGCAAGTCATGTCTTACATGTATGGCAGCAGGCAAAGAGAACGCGTGTGCAGGGAAACCCCCCTTATAGAACCAGCAGATCTCATGAGACTTATTCACTATCATTAGAATAGCACAAGGAAGACTTGCTCCCATGATTCAGTTACCCCATGGTAACTGAATACCCATGATTCACTAAGTCCCTCCTGCAACATGTGAGAATTCATGAGATTTGGGTGGGGACACAGCCAAACCGTATTAACATATGAGCCTGAGGGTTCCTTGTTCTTGGCAGTGCAGACGATGTGATTTTTTTTTAGAAAGGCTTTTTCTTTAGGTGCTACCTGTCAGGTGAGGGGGTTGAGAACCCAGGGCACCAGGACTCCTCTTTAGCAGATGGAGCTGAGTTAACAAGAGAGGGTGAGGGAGAGGGAATTGCTACATGGATTCCGGTTGTTCACTTGAAGATGCAATGCAAACACGTGCCCTTCAACTGGGCTGGGAAAGAGGGCCAGCTCTGAGGGATGCGGAGCACGCTTAGAGAGTACATGAGGGAAAAGAGCCCTACTGTGTCACTGCCTTGGTCACACTTTGGGTGGAAGCACATCACCTTAGTAGATACGGGAACCTAGGGTCTTTCTCCCGACAATATAGGAGGCCCTTAATGTTCATTGCCTTTGTCTTTATGGGGTTTTCAGAGCTTTGAGCAATCTGGACAGGAGGACAGTAGGACAGTGAGACTTTCTATCAATAGCATCACTAGAGACCTTATCCAAAACTAAAAACCTCAGAAATGTTTGGCCTCTTCTCTTACTGGCTGTGTAAACTTGGAAAGTTATTTCATCCCTTTTGTGCCTCAGTTTCCTCATCTGAATGTGGAGATCAAGTCCGCACCTGCTATATAAGATTATTAAGCCATCCTAATGAAATAACATATGTTAAAACTTTAGAACAGTGCTTGGTTCATCACAAGATCTTATTGAAAGTTTGTTATTTTTATCATTATTGCTGTGATGTGGTCGGGGGTGTGTGTATGTGTGTGGGTGTGTGGTTATGATAGCCAACACCAAGGATTTCATGGTCACTGCATGAAGAATAAAAACATTTTTTGTTGTTTGTTTTTGAGACAGAGTCTCACACTGTCACCTGGGCTGGTGTGCAGTGGCGCAATCTTGGCTCACTGCAACCTCCACCTCCCAGGTTCAAGTGATTCTCCTGCCTCAGCCTCCTGAGTAGCTAGGATTATGGGCACCCATCACCATGCCTGGCTAATTTTTTGTATTTTTTTTTTTTTTAGTAGAAACAGGGTTTCACTAACTTGGCCAGGCTGGTCTCAAACTCCTGACCTCGTGATTCGTCCACTTTGGCCTCCCAAGGGAGAAGTGACCTCTTCGGGATCCTCCATCCTGTTGGGAAAAGGAGGGGTAGTGGTTATCAGATTTAATGAAGTATTCTAAAAGCTACAAACTCACATTGCAGTACAGTCCTAATCCCACATCATTATTGGACTGCTGACTCAAAGTTCTTCTGGTTCAAGGTTCTCAAGCATCACGTGTCTACTGAGCACCCACAGGATACAAAGCCGGAGCCCTGGCATGTTCATTCATCAATTCATTCATTCACTTAAACATTTGCTGGGCATCTATTATGTACCAGGCACTAGGAAAGGGCACTGGCAGAGACAACAATATTTGCCCTCAGAGAACTTAGGCTCTAGTTGGTAGGTAGCTAATAAACACATAAACGAGTCATTCTGTAATATGCTATCATATTACAGAACATGATCAGCATATGAAATAAGGCAGGATGAAGGGATAAGTATTATTGATAATGGGTCGGTCTATGAAAGCCTTTCCAGAGGAGGTGATACTGAACAGACTTGAATGAGTGGAGTAAGAGTGTCAGAGGCAGAGGAAGGGGGAAGTAGCAAGGCTTTGATTTACAACTGAGTGAAGAAGGCAAAGGAGATGAAGATTAGAGACATGGGCAGGGTCTGGGACATAGGCAGGGTAAGGATTTTAGATTTTATTCTGAGCATTATGGGAAGACATTGGAGTATTTGGGCTGGAGAGAATGATGATGTGTGCTTCAGAGTGATCACTCTGACCGCTGTACAGATAGTAGGTTATAGAAGGTCCAAGGGTAGAGGCAGAAGCAGAAACCAGTTAGGGTGTTATTACACTAACCTAGGAAACAACCCCAGGAAACTTGGCCTAGGATGATAAGAGCAAAGATGTGACAAGTGAGGTTAGAGCTAAAAGAACTTAACTTCTGTAACATGTCAGGGAAAGAGAAGCAGCCAGGATGACTATTAGGTTTTTGATCTGAGCAACCAGAGAAGTGGGGCTGTCCTTAAGTGAGATGGGGAAGATTGGGAGAGGAGCAAACTTGGCAGGGAAGTCTAGAGTCCTACTCTGAACTGCTTCAGTTCATCTGGACATACCTATTAGACAGCTGAATGGAGGTGTCTAAATAGGCAGCTGGATAAGAGTCTGAAGGGAACATCACACACTGGGGCCTGTCTGGGGACTGCTGGGGGATAGGGGAGGAATGGCATTAGGAGAAATACCTAATGTAGATGATGGATTGATGGGTGCAGTAAACCACCAAGGTACGTGTATACTTATGTAACAAACCTGCACGTTCTGCACATGTACCACAGAACTTAAAGTATAATTGTAATATATATATATATATATAAAGATTTGGGAGTTATTGTATAGAGGTTTAGGTAGGACCATTGAACTTGTCATATTTTTATAGGTGAAAAAGATTGATCATCAGATGTTTCTTATGATTCAACCTGATATTTAAATCCATGAAGGAGAGAGATGACAAAGGCAGGTAAATTGATAGAGAAGAGGTCCCAGGTCTGCGCCCTGCGTTACTCGAACTGTTAGAGATTAGGAAGAAGAGGAAGACCTGGCAAAAGAATGTGCTGAGATATAGGAAGAATACCAGAAGCTGTGGTCACTGGAAATCAGAAGAAGAAAAGGCCTCCAGAAGGATAAAGCGTACAGTGTGTCAAAGGCTCCTGAGCAACCAGAGGACAGCACAAAAGGGGTCACAGGACACTGGTACCTGGATCACCCAGTGACATTTCCTAATCATGAGAAACTGTCAGACCAACAGGGGCACTTTCTGCACCAGCAGTTCTTCAGTGCCCAAAGGCAACCTTGACGGTCTCATTTTGGAGGATGGCAATTCATTGACATAAAAACTAATGAAACCCCCCAACCAAGGCAGCCTCTCCCAGCTCCTTGCTCTGAGTGAAGTGAGTAACCTCCGTTTCTGCCAACTCCTGTCTTGTCGGAAGCCACATTTCCCGAGCAATGTCACACATGCATTTCTTGATCCTGGTCATTTCTCCTTTTGGGAGATGAATCATAAAGCAAATGAAATCTGTGTGCCCTGGTGACTATGTATGCAAGAGTCTGCTGCCCTGGAGGGAACAGCTGGAAAATAAGTAGGTGGTGAAGCGGGGGGAAAAAAACAGTGGAAGGGCATCTTTGCAGGGGATCAAGGCAACAGAGTGATCGGTTATGTTGTTTGGACATGTGAGAGAAGGGGCTTATAAAAATGGATATAGGAGGAGGGAAAGTAAGGACTAAAACATGAAGCCAGTCTTGAATATTTTTACATCAGAAGAAGCAGATTTACAGGGAAATGTGTGATTTTTCCACATTTTCTTCCCAGGTTAGCAGGGGTAGCACGAAGAGCCTTATTGTGGAGCTGGGCTTTGGGTAAAAGATAAACAGCCGTCCTTTCTCTCCAGTGTCTCCTTCCTTCTGGGCTTTCCCTGGGGGAAAAGGAGGGCTGGCATGGATGTGCCTGTAGCCCTCACCCTGAACGTTCTTCCATGGCTCTCTGTTGTTCATTCATTGCTTATTCATTTCTCAGGCATGGATTGAGCACACTACGTGCCCGGCACTGACCTGGCGTTGGATGGACACAGAGATGGAAAAGGCACAGGGAGCAGGGGACAGAGACAAATGAAGGTCATGGAGAACAGCTGAGTGGGACAGAAGATGAAGGCAGGGGACGGGGTTCCAGAGAAAGTGAGAGCAGGACTGACCTGTGCGTCTCACCTGTTACTGCTGCAGCCTCTTTTCCTTGGAGTACCCCTTCTGCTCTTGCGTCACCTTAGAAACTTAGATCAGAGAGGATAGTCACAGCCTGGATATGTTGTAGTAGGAGGGGACAAATGTGTTTGGAGACAGAAATGCTTGGGGAGTGGGTGTTTTTGGGGGTGAGACTTTCCGGGTCTCTCAATTCACACTATGTAGGTAGTTCACTGCACAACTTAAATAAGAGACAATTTTCCGGAGTGGTTGGCTGTCACCCAAAATGTGTTTTGGGCCTCAGATTTCCAAAGGAAGGGCTGAAGTGTGACTAGCCTGACATCAAGCACTGATGTCCACCTGCCCCTGCCCTATCAGTTTCCACACCTGAAATGCTGGGGGCCCTCTCTCAGAACCTACTCCCTGAGATGTCAAAATATAGCCAAGAGTGTTTCTGGGCCTTCTCCAATCTGAAATTGTTTGGTTTGTGTGTGTGTGTGTGTGTGTGTGTGTGTGTGTGTCGGAGGTGGCCTGGTTGAAATGCAGATTTCTAGAGGCTCTCTGACAAAGCTCAGGCCACCAGCCCCAGGCCAGCCTGTGGGTAGTCCTGGCCGACAGAGTCACTTCATACCTCACCCAGACTTTTTGCCAAATTCAAAGTGTGTGTATGTGTCCCACCACTGACAGTCTGTAGGTCATTCACTTAGCTCCATTTGTCTTACTTTCTTCTGAAATTTCTTCTTTCTTGTTTTTTCCCAGGAGAAACCTGGAGAAGCAGTCCTAGGGCAGCCTCTGGGTCAGCTTTCCCTAGACATCAGACCCATGGAGGCAGCCTGGGGTCCCGGGATGCCCTCCCGCTCAGAGATGTCCCCAGAGTCCGAGGAAAATGGAGGATAACTAGGAGGAAGCCGTCCGTGGCTGGGGGTGGGTCTACACATTCTGGTCCATCTCAGTGCTGTCTGCTATTGATTTTTTGTGCAGATCACATTAATTTAAAGCCAGTTCTCAAGAAGCACCACCCCGCCCCCGATATATCCACCAGTTGGTCCCCTTTCCTGCCATTAATCAGTGTCTGCTAATTAGAGAACAAACTCCTGTTTGTCCAAACCGTTGCCAAGACCCCCACCCCAAGGCAGTTAAATGAGGATAAATGAGTCCATCTTATTAAAAAGTGACTTAAATTTATCAAATTCTGTTTATGTTTCTTTTACATCCCAATTTTCTATAGATTTAGTGATTCCAAATGATAAGGTCTCAAGCTTATAGTAATTTATCCCTTGAATAACACAAGCTTGGCGGTATTTTGGTAATATTCATGACAACAGCAGCAGTCGTGCTAACAAGGACTCATGTCAGCAGAGCACTTTCTACGTCCAAGCATGGTGCACCACACTTCCCATGCATTATCTCATTTAATTTTCACAAAAGCTTGCAGAGGTAAATATTATTATCTTCCTCTGCATATAAGGAAATGAACGTTCAGAAAGTTTAAGTCAACTCACTAAGATGCTACAGGTGCTCTTTCATAGGCCTCTGCTGCCGTCTCATTGAACTATATAGAAAAACCTGGGGACCTAGCTAACCTTCAGATTCCTGGGCTGCATCTTGGATGCAGGGAGTCAGACTTCCTGGGAGTGTGGCCCCAGAATTTGCATTTTTAAACACATTCCCCAGGAGACTTGTAGGCACACTGAAGTTGGAGAATTCATGATCTCTGGCTTTTGTGATGTTTTAAATGCACCACATAAATCCAATAGCAAAAGAGTTGGGCTTTGGGAAGGGAGTGTGTGGTGCACCCTGAAAGCTGAATGGACTTCCTTCCTGTGGAGGAGCAGTGGGAAAAATTTGAGGCAGAGAGCTGTGTTGCCGTCCTTGATTGAGCTTATGTGAGTTATTGACTCTCTCAGTCTCTATTTTTTTCATCTGTAAACCAGGAAGGATACTTTTATTTTCCAGGTGGTTGTGAAGTGTGAAAGAGATGAGAGGAGAACAAAATTTTAAAAAGTTGAACTCAACACTCAACGAGTGTATGTGATATTAATCCTGAGTTTCCCTGGGGTTAAGGAAGCCACCACAGGCCTGTTGCATGATGCCAGGCACCTCGTATGGGTACAGGGGAGGCAAAGGGAGAAGCAAACACTCCTAGGGACTGGATATCTTGAATACCTGTCCACATTTCTTGAAAGGGGCCATTTCTTCTTTAACTCAAAGGAATTTATTATTTTTAAGCCAGGGAGGCATGCTTTCTCTTTGCTGCTGGTACTCCCAGCCCAAGCTGTTTCTTGCAGGACTGAGGTGTGACTTTTGCCTCAGTTTCGTCCATCTGTGCAGGAAAGAGAGAAATGCCTGCACCTCCATGGGTTACACCCTCTGTCGGAACCACCTCCTTAAGCCAGAATGATTGAATGTTCTCTATGTGCCAGAATTATTATTTCGTTTGATTCTCACAACAATGCCATGAAGTCTATACAGACATACATTGGAAATACAGTGGGTTTGTCCAGACCACTGTGATAAAGCTAATATCGCAGTAAAACAGGTCACATGAATTTTTTGGATTAGGTTTGGGTTTAAGGGAATGTTGTGGCTGGTTTGATCTTTTATCCAGACCGCTAACACCTTCTCCTTATCAGCAATAAGGCTGTTTTGCTTTCTTATCGTTCCTGTGTTCACTGGAGTAGCACTTTTAATTTCCTTCAAGAACTTTTCCTTTGCATTCATAACTTGGCTAACTGTTTGGCAAAAGAGGCCTGCCTAGCTTTTGGCCTATCTCAGCTTTTGACTTGCCTTCCTCACTAAGCTTAATCATCTCTAGCCTTGGGTAAAGTGGAAAATGTGTGACTCTTCCTTTCACTTGAACACTTGGAAGCCATTGTCGGGTTATTAATTGGTCTAATTCAATATTATTGTCTCTCAGGGAATAGGGAGGCCCAAAGAGAGAGAAAGAGATGGGAGAACAGCAAGTCAGTGGAGCGGGCCGAACACACACATTTATTTATTAAGTTTGCTGTTGTATGTTGGTGCGGTTCATGGTGCCTCAAAACAATGACAATAATGAGATCAAAGGTCCCTGGTCATAGATCGCCATAACAGATATAATACTAATGAAAAAGTTTGAGATGTCGTGAGAATTACCCAGACATTGTGAGAAAGAGACCCAGAGACAGGTAGTGAGCACATGCTGTTGGAAAAATGGCACCAACAGACTTGCTTGATGCAGGGTTACACAAACCTTCAATTCAAAAAACAAAACAAAACTATAATATCTGCAAAATGCAATAAAGAAAAGTGTAATAAAACGCTGTCTGGCTGCACCTCAATGATTCCCATTTTATAGAAGAGGAACTAGATGCAGGGAGATTGATCTGCCCATCCTAGTAAATGGTAGACCTCTGAGACTAACATTCCTATTCTCTATGCTACACTCCTCGGAAAGAACGTTCAGACAGGGTTGGACAGAGTGTGTTAAGCTTTGCACTGTTCTGAGCCATCTGAAGGAGTGTCCGTATTTGAAAGCACCTCCTTCCTTTCCCTGGCCCTCCACAATGTGGCCTAAGTTATTCAATTAGGAAGGGAAATAATTGGCAGTGGAGAATGCCTCTAGCAGTGGTAATTACCTCCAGTGCCTTGTAGGAATAGTCAAGCTACATTTCAGTTTATGCTGTAAAACCTTAATTATAATATAAACAGCTGCCCTTCAGCCCAGTGGGGCAGGCTTCCCCCGCCTTCCTTCTCTGGCCTTGGAATGGCCCTCCCTTCTGAGTGGTCAGGGAGGTCCAGGGATGGAAGGAGACCTGGGAGGAGGGGAGCCAATGCCCATGTGTGCGTTGGGGTTTGGGAGACTAAGCTAGAAGGAGCCATTACTAGGATCCCATCTTCAAATGGTGAAGCTAAACAGCATCCCCATCTTGGTACCACTCACATTGAGTCTCTTGGGGGAGCAGTCTTTAGCAGTTAGCAGTCAGCCCAGTGCCATTAGGCTAGGATAGAGTATAGCAGGATATGGTATCATTTCAGGGTAACATCTCTTTCTATTTACTCCTCTGTAAGGGAGAACAGTCTTCCCTTCTAGATCCAGACTTCCTGGCCATGTACGAGCCCTGTTGAGTGCCTGGTGCACTGTCGGTAGTTTGCAAGGCGTGATTGCAAGGGTTCCCCATTTTGACTTCACAGCACTTGGGTACACAGAGAATTATCCTCATTTGACTGTTGAGGAAAATGAGCTTAAATGGTTATGTTTGGAACGCAGACAGCCCTGTAAGTGACTTAAGTTCAGGAAGGTTGAAGAACACTCAATGTTCAAAGCAGGGGGCGCAGAGAGAGGGATCAGTCACCATTGGGCATTTGAGAAGTCCAGGAAGAGGGGGCTGGTGAGGAGAGGGGGTAATTAAACAAGAGGGGCTGAAATTGTTGATTGCTGGGTTCACAGATCTACCCACGACTGGCCCTGATACCCCACGAGGGGCTGCCATCTGATCACTGGATTGTAACCTGGGCTGAAAGAATCATAAGTTAGTGTGGCAAGGCAGGAGTCCTCAGATGGTCAGGGCTGTCTCTCCAACTGTTAAGGGCAAAACGGAAAATGTAAGCTTCTTGGTGGTCTTCAAAATAGAGTGAGCAAGACATGCCCCTGAAGAGCAGGGATAATTATAGGCATGCCCTTGTTTTAATTGAGCCTCCCTTTATTGTGCTTTGGAGATACTGCGTGTTTTTACAAACTGAAGATTTATGGCAACTCTACATACAGCAAATCTATTGATGCCATTTTTTCCAATATCATGTGCTCACTTTGTGTCTCTGTGTCACATTTTGGTAGTTCCCCCAATACTTTACACTTTATTATTATTATATCTGTTATGATGATCAGGAATCTTTGATGTCAGGGATCTTGGAGGCTACTATTGTAGTTGTTTTGAGGCACCATGAACTGCACCCATATAAGAGAGCAAGCATAATCAATAAATGCTGTGTGTTCTGATGGCCCCCAATACTTTACACTTTATTATTATTATATCTGTTATGATGATCAGGAATCTTTGATGTCAGGGATCTTGGAGGCTACTATTGTAGTTGTTTTGAGGTACCATGAACTGCACCCATATAAGAGAGCAAGCATAATCAATAAATGTTGTGTGTTCTGATGGCTCCACCAAACGTTTCCCTGTCTCTTTCTCTCTCCTCCAGCTCCCTATTCCCTGAGGTACCACCATATTGAAATTAGGCCAGATAATAACCCAACAACGGCTTCTAAATATTCGAGTAAAAGGAAGACTCACATCTCTTACTGTAAATCAAAAGCTAGAAATGATTAAGCTTTGTGAGAAAGGCAAGCGGAAAGCTGAGATGGGCTAAAAGCTAGGCCTCTGTCGCCATTTACAGAAGTTGTGAATGCAAAGGAAAAGTTCTTGAAGGAAATTAAAAGTGCTACTCCAGTGAACACAGAAATGATAAGAAAGCAAAACAGCCTTTTGCTGATAGGGAGAAAGTTTGAGTGGCCTGGATAAAAGATCAAACCAGCCACGACAGTCCCTTAAAGCCAAAGCCTAATCCAGAAAATTGGTGTGACTCACTTTATTACGATATTTGCTTTATTGCAGTGGTCTGGAACGAAACCCACTGTGTTTCTGAGGTAGATCTATGTTGAACTCCTATTTTTTAATTTGTTTTCGATTTCAGTTTCTAAGTTCTACATGTTTCATAATGGTCATATGCATGATAGGACATTTTTCTAATCCATACACAAATAAATGTATATATACTTATACACGTTCAGGAACGTTTTACAACTTGGGGTGCATAACCAAAATGTTTGGAGTCCACTGGGACAGAAGTTAACGATTACATGAGTTTCTAGTTTGTTTTGTCTTTTAACTATGCTCAACAGGTAGTAGCTTGTATTAGTTCATTCTCATGCTGCTATGAAGAAATACCAAAGACTGGGTAATTTATAAAGGAAAGAGGTTTAGTTGACTCACAGTTTCACATGGCTTGGAAGGCCTCAGGAAACTTACAATCATGGTGGAAGGGGAAGCAAACACATCCTTCTTCACAATATGGCAGGAAGGAGAAGTGCTGAGCAAAGGGGGAAAAGACCCTTATAAAACCATCAGATCTGCAATCCCAGCACTTTGGGAGGCCGAGGTGGGTGGATCACAAGGTCAAGAGATCGAGACCATCCTAGTCAACATGGTGAAACCCCGTCTCTACTAAAAATACAAAAAATTAGCTGGGCATAGTGGTGCGTGCCTGTAATCCCAGCTACTCAGGAGGCTGAGGCAGGAGAATTGCCTGAACCCAGGAGGCAGAGTTGCCGTGAGCCGAGATCGCACCATTGCACTCCAGCCTGGGTAACGAGTGAAACTCCGTCTCAAAAGAAAAAAAAAAACAAACAAAAAAAACCATCAGATCTTATGAGAACTCACTATCCTGAGAACAGCATGGGGGTAACTGCCCCCATGATTCAATCACCTCCCACTGGGTCCCTCCCATGACACATGGAGGTTATGGGAACCACAATTCAAGGTGAGATTTGGGTGGGGACACAACCAAACCATATCATGGCTCAATGTTAATAACTTGGAGTGATAAGGATTGTCACTCATGGAGAATCTATGAATTTGCTGTCTCATTCAATCTTGCAGAAACAAGGTGAAGTCACGTCCACAGCATGAACTCTGAAGCTGGACTTCCTGGATCCAAATCCTTGCTCTGTCATCTGTTAGCCTTGTGACTTGAAATAAGTTACTCAGTCTTTCTGTGCCTTCATGTCTTTATCTGAAAAATGAAGCTCACAGATTCTAGTCTACATTGTAAGGTACACATGAGGATTACATGAATTAATGCATGTAAAGCCCTTATAATAGTGCTTGGTCCTGAGTAACCATTCAGTGAATGGTTAGTGACATGGATTTTACTGATAAGAAGATGGAGCTAAAGGGAAGTGAATGGAGGAACTGGCATTCTGTTTGATTCCAAAGCCTATGTGTTGGGATACACGATGCAAACCATTCTAAGTCCTTACCAATAACCAGGTGGATCCAAGAAAGTATATCTGATTCTCCTTAAAATCATCCATGTTTTTAACTCTCCTTGCTATACCCACCACATCCATTTCCCAGCCAGAACAGAGAAAAGGACATCTGCACAGCTCCTTCTCAGTTGGATGATGCCCAGCAAGTTGGCCCTTGCTGCCCTCATCCCAACAGGTTTACTGCTCCCGTTGGTTGTCCAGGCTTTCCCCAAGCCCCTCAGGCTGTCCTTGCTCCAAGAAAGAATTCTAGAGCCTCCTGGAGCCATAGACAGGACAGGCAGGAGTACTGAAGAGCAGAAGGTGCTGCAAAGGACTCAGGTAGCAAAGGATACACGTCTGCTGGACACACTGGGGAAGCTGTCTGGCTGGAAGACATGGAACTGGAGCTCACATCACTGCCTCTGCTGGCTGGCTTTCCTTGACAGTTCTTGAGTACAGTATTCATGTGTCCTAATTCTTTATAAAACCCAGGAGCAAGATATCTTTGCTCTGAAGACCTTAAACTCTGTGTGAGTTTTAGCAATTTAATAGGCATCTCAGGTATCTCTAGTCCCAGCTTCCTGCTCCGACAGCAGTGTTGGATGAGGTTTAGGCTCATACAATCTATGAAAAACTTCAAATTCAGGGACTTTCAGGTGGGAAGTACTAATCACTATGGTAGGAAACCATACTGATCTAGGCATCCTTTGCTATGGACTCCCAGAGACAAGCTTGCTGGTAGCAGCCCCCCTCTACTCCATTCATAGAGATTAGGTACTTGCTCCCCACCTACCAAGGCCATCTATTGCTCTATCTCCCATGACCACCACAGAACGGATTCTCTACCCCTCTTCCCCTGAAGAACACAGCCCTCTGGAGTTTTCTAAAGGTTTTTAGTGTTAATAGCAGTAAGAAACTAACAGTAAATAAAAATTCGAGACAGAAATGGAAACTTGCAGTGTTTCAAGACACTTAAATGATGCACTTGAAATGAGAGGTTTGCATTAGGGTGGAAATTAACGTCCTTGAGTGGCCTTTTATATTTTTTATTTCATGTTAACCTGACTACAACTTTCTCATCTTCATTTTTTTCCTAGAAGTTCTTTAATGACAAGCTGAAGGATGAAGCCCGGACTTGCTCAATGTGGAACAGGCTGGGCTGGCTCCATCTCATCAGTTATCTCTCGGTGGGCAGCAAGATAAGGGAGAGATGATTAAAATAATGGCCTTTGCTTTTAAGACATGTTCAGCTGAGATCACGCCATTGCACTCCAGCCTGGGTGAAAGCAGGAGACTCTGTCTCAAAAAAAAGACATCTTTAGCCAACAAAAAGTTGCTTACAGAATTATAAAGCCTCTCTTTGTGTCAGTTTTCTTAACTTCCTCAACTCAACTGTCCAATGATGGGTTTTTAAGCCCTTCGGGACTGCTTTGTTAAATAAATTAAGAGGAATTTAGCTCCCCACATTCAGTTGGAGCTAAATATCCAGGGCCAGTCATAGGAAGAGGAGCTACCTATCAGGTCTTTCATAGAAGTCAGTCCCTAAAATAGAAAGAATAGTTCCCTCAAGGCTTGCCCTGTGGATTGCCTTATATGAGTTGGTTCATATTTATAAGCCAATTTGTCTGGGAATAAATCTCTTTAACACACTCAACTAACTCCGCAAGATGTGTCCACCAATGGGAACCAGTCCTCCTAAATGAACCGTCTTTAAAAGGCCTTTAACAATGGCATTGTCAATCCCCAAACTTCCACCTGAAGAAAAAATTCATAGGCTGCTTGGGCACATAGAATACATAGAATTTAAAAAACTGCTAAACTGAATCCAGACACTTAAAAAAAATCTTCATACACCTTGTCAAGAAGATGACTATGGAAAGAAAGATTTTTCTTATACAACCCTGAAGCAAAGTCATAGTGCGTCTGACTTGAGATTAACTCAGACAGTACTTGGCTTTTCCTCTGCCACAGTTTCTTCCCATACTGCCAAAAACTAGGATGTGTAATCTTGAACATATGAAACTCATCTTCCTTCTTTTCTTCCTTTCTTTTTTTCTTTCCTTTTCCCTCCCTCCTTTTCCTTCACTATCTCCCTCCCTCTTTTCTTTCTTATTAATTTCTTGAGGGTAAAGAAGGGCATCCCACAAAAGTTAAAGTGAAGCTTTAGAAGACTGTTTCTTGTTTGTTTGTTTTTTTCTAAAATTGTGTACTACTTGATCTCAAAAATAGAGGCGTTTTATTCCATATCTTTATTGAGATGTAATTAACACACAATAAAACTATGTAATTTACAAAGTTGTTTGGGGTCATGAGTTAAATAAGATTAAATAAAAGAACACAGATGAAGGTGAAGAACACATATGAAGGAACATTGTTCTCACACAATGTTCAGTGGTTGAATTTCGATATGACGTAACGGTTTGTACCACCCTTGTGTTAAAAATCCTCAGTGGCTCATTTCCTACAGAGCAGTCTAAAGTCCAAAACTCAAAAACTTAAGACTCTTAATAATTCAACCCCACCTTTCTGGTCTTGTGTGCCGCCATACTCTCTTACACACCTGACTTGGCAGATAAAACTGGAGGACAGGGAAATTTCCTGTCTCCAGAATTTTTTATGCTCCCCCATTTCTTGATTTCCAATCAAGGCTCTTCCTTTCCTTTAAGGTTAGAAGCCAACTCCTTCATGCAGTCCTCCTGGAAGACAACTCCTGATCACTCTAGCTGGTTATGAATATCCTTTTCCTGTGGCCTATCCCATTATACTGCATTGTTTCTAAGATCTTTGCTACATTCTGTTTTGTGCTACTTATCATGAGAGGCTCCTTTCAGTAATTTTGATGAACATTCATTGATCCTCTATAATACCTGGGCAGTGAACTAGGCATGGGGATGGGCTGGGCAGAGGTGCAGAGATAAATGACATACTGTGTGTTCTGGAAAAGTCCATGTCCTGGTGAGAAGCCTGGAGGTTGCAAGCCCCACCATGTTTAATTCTGTATATTTAGCAGTGTCTAAAATGTCCCATGCAGAGCAGATACAGATGTTGAATAAAATCAGTATTAAAGGTGAAAATTATCAGACTGCTAAATGTAACTGCCTCATTCTAGCAAAAGAGGAAATTAAGGCTCAGGAAGGTTAAATAACATGCTCAAGATTGCCAGTAACTCTGGAGTTGTAAGTAGAGTGCTATAAATAACCACAAACCAAGCTGAGAAGAGGCCAGCTGGGAAGATCAGGCACAGGGACTATTTTGTTTTGTTTTAATTTTCTTTAAATCCAGAGTTGTCCTTGGTCATAGGAATCCCATTTTTGCCCATGGAAGTAAGCCCCATTTCCTATGAGATGCCACTCTCTGGCCTCAGTGGAAGCTGGGTTTGATTTCTAGACCAGCCACTGACCAGCTTGTTGCCCTGGTATAAGAGACGATATCTCTGAGCTTCATTTTTCTTGTCTGTAAAATGAGGATGGTAACATTTATATCATAGAACTATTATAAAGATTACATCAATAATGAGTTAAATTAATACACAAAAATAAATGAGTTCAGGCCCTGACTCCTGCAAAGTGTTGGTAGCAGTGGTGATCCTGGTGTTGGTGGTTGGAGTAGATGTTATAATTAGAACTCACCTGTCAGTTAGAATTAACCTTCTGCTAATGGTGTTTGTTCCTAATGCAGTCATTTATAAACTTAGTCCCCTGGTGATTTGAGAGGTATCTGCAACTTCAGTTTGTAGGGTTCCCACTTCCATATTTATCAACCAGCCCCTTGCAAGCACTTCAATATGTCAGAAAGAAGTTCATTCCTCATGGTTTTCTGTATCTTCTTCCAATTCAGCCAAGCTCTATGTCTTAACCCAGGGACCATTGCAAGGCCAGGTATGCAGCAATGAGTAAGAGTGATGCTCTTATAAGAGTAATAATTTTGACACCTCTCTCCCCATCCTACCTAAGGTGTATTTTTCTACCTGTTTCTGATGTCCCCAGGAACTAGTCCTCTTCCTTATACTATTGGTCACATCTTCCCACTGACTTGTGGAGTCAACTGCCAGTATTAGTTTGCTGGTTCCTCCTTCTCAGGCTTGCTTCATACCCACTCCAAGCCTCAGTTTACTGCCCTAGGCAGCAACTTGTTTGATTCCACATTATTGCAATCCTGCAGTAGCCAGGCCATCTGAGTCTTCTAATCTGCAATGATAAGAAATCAAAGGGTAAGAGTAGAGGATGGAAGTGATGGTGGTCATGGTGGATGGAGAGAGATGACAGGCTGGCTGTGGTGTATTTCTGCCCTTTGCACATCAATATCTATAACACAACTACTATATTCTAGACAATCTAGGAGTGAAAATTTCAAAACTATTGTCAACTCTACTTTCATTAAGCCAGATAGAAATGGCAAGGGAAGATTCTGGTAATCACAATTGGTTTAAAAATAACTTCCAGGCAGTGGCTTATGCCTGCAATCCCAGCACTTTGGGAGGCCGAGGCATGTGGATCACCTGAGGTCAGGTGTTCATGACCAGCCTGGCCAACATGGTAAAACCCCGTCTCTACTAAAAATACAAAAAATTAGCCAAGCATGGTGGTGGTGGGTGCCTGTAATCCCAGCTACTACAGAGGCTGAGGCAGGAAAATCACTTGAACCCAGGAGGCAGAGGTTGCAGTGAGCCGCGTAGTGTCATTGCTTTCCAACTTTGGCAGCAAGAGCAAAACTCCATCTCAAACAAACAAATAAACAAAACTTCCAGAGAATGTGATAGGGTGACAGTGGACTCAGATTCATCTTGTTGATCCTGTCTATTTACAGCATTACTGTACGATCATCTCTGATGTATGCATCACTGCCTTATTCTTGAAAGATTCTCCAGATGCCTTCTGAACCATCATAATGCAAGCAAACAAAAAGGTTATATTGCAATGAATATCCTCTTGAAATGGAAGATACTGTGCATATGTTTAGTTGCTTGAAAATCAGTTGCTTGTGAGGCGTATGTAGTAAACTTTGGCCAACTAGAATGTAGATGTACTTTGTTTTATTGTGCTTTATTATGCTTCATAGATAATTGCATTTTTTATCAATTGGAGGTTTGTGGAAACCCTACATCAAGGAAGTTTGTTGGTGCCGTTTTTCCAACAGCATGTTCTCACATTGTGTCTCTGGGTCACATTTTGGTAACTCTCACAAAATCCCAAACTTTTAAATTATTGTTATATCTGCTGTGGTGATCTGTAATCAGTGATCTTTGGTGTTACTATAGTAATTTGGGGGAGGCAGCGTCACCCATATAAGATGGCAAACTTAATTGGTAACTGTTGTGTGTGTTCTGACTCCTCAACTGACCAGCCCATCCCCCATCTCTGTCTCCTTAGGCCTCTCCATTCCACAAGACATTTTATATTGAAATTAGGCCAATAAATAACCCTACAATGGTCTATAAGTGTTCAAATGCAGAAAAAGATTCATGTCTCTCACTTTAAATCAAAAGCTAGAAATAAGCTTAGTGAGGGAGGCATATTGAAAGCTGAAAGAGGCCAAAAGCTAGGTGCCTTGTGCCAGTTAGAGAAGTTGTGAATGCAAAGGAAAAGTCCTTGAAGGAAATTAAAAGTGCTACTCCAGTGAACACAGGAATGAGAAGAAAGTAAAACCACCTTATTGCTAATAAGGTGGAAGTGTCAGTGGTCTCCATAGAAGATCACACTAACCGCAACAGTTCCTTAAGCAAAAACTCAATCCAGAGCATTGTACTCAGTCTCTTAAATTCTATGAAGTCTCAGACAAGTGATTGGAGACTAGCAGAAGTTGGTTCATGAAACTTAGGAAAGAAGCTGTCTCTGTAACATAAAAGTAAAAGGTGAAGCAGCACGTGCTGGTGTAGAAGCTACAGCAAGTTCTCTGGATCTAGCTAAGATCATTGACCAAAGTGGCTACACTAAACAACAGGTTTTCAATGCCAGTGAAACATCCTTCTATTGGAAGAAGACACCAACTAGGACTTTCATAACTCGAGAGGAGAAGTCAATGCCTGGCTTCAAAGCTTCAAAGGACAGGCTGACTCTCTTGTTAGAGGCTAACACAGCTGGTGACTTTAAGTGGAAGCCAATGCTTAATGACTGTTCCAACAATTGTAGGGCCTTTAAGAATTAAGCTAAATCTACTCCACCTGTGCTCTACCAATGGACCAACAAAGCCTGGATGACAGCATATCTGTTTACACATGGTTTGCTGAATCTTTTAGGCCCACTATTGAGACCTCCTGCTCAGAAAAAAGAGTCCTCTCAAAATGTTACTGCTTATTAACAATGCACCTGGTTACTCAAGAGCTCCGATGAAGGTGTACAAGGAGATTAATGTTGTTTTTGTGCCTGCTAACACAACGTTTATTGTCCAGTCCATGAATCAAGGAGTAATTTTGACTTTCAAGTCTCATTATTTAAGAAATACATTTTCTAAGGGTACAGCTGCCTAGATAGTGATTCCTCTGATGGATCTGGCCAAAGTCAATTAAAAGCTTTCTGGAATAATTAACTATTCTAGATGCCACTAAGAACATTTGTGATTTGTGATTCAAGGGATGAGGTCAAAATATTCACCTTAACAGGAATTTGGAAGAAGCTGATTCTAACCCTCATGTTTGAATTTGAGATATTTAAGACTTTAGTGGAGGAAGTAACTGCAGATGTAGTGGAAATAGAAAAAAACCCAAAACCTAGAGTTATTATAGAAGTGGAACCTGAAGATGGGCCAGAATTTCTGCAATCTCATGATGAAATTTGAATGAATAAGGAGTTGCTTCTTACAGATGAGCAAAGAAAGTGGAAACCTTTTAAGATGAAACCTACTCCCGGTGAAGATGCTGTAAACATTGTTGAAATGACAACAAAGGATTTAGAACATTACATAAACTTTGTTGGCAAAGCAGCAGCAGGATTTCAGAGGACTGACTAATTTTGACAGAAATTCTACCGTAGTTAATACGTTATCAAACAGCATTAGATGGTACAGCAAAATCTTTTGTGATTGAGTCAATTGATGTGGTAAACTTCATTGTTGTCTTATTTTAAGAAGTTGTCACAGCCACCCCAACCTTCAGCAACTACTATCCTGATCAGTCAGCAGCCATCAACTGGAGGGAAGACCCTCCACCAGCAAAAAGGTATCAATTTACTGAAGGTTCAGAGGATCATTAGCATTTTTAGCAATAAAATATTTTAAATTAAGGTATGTACATTGTTTCTTAGACATAATGCTATTGCACACTTAACAGACTACAATATAGTGTAAATACAGCTTTTATAGGCACTGGGAAACCAAAAAATTTATGTGACTTGCTTTATTGCAATATTTGCTTTATTGCAGTGGTATGAAAGCTAATCTGAACTATCTCCAAGGTATACCTGTATATGTAAAATAAACCTCAAATAAATGTTTTCTTTTCACTCAAGTGTTCACAGAATCACACCTCCCTGAGGACAGAAACCCATGTGTTTCTGTCAAATCGTTCAATCGCTATTTATTGAGCATCTATTATTACATAAGAGCTATTTAAAATGGTTGGGGCCACATCTGCAAATGAAACAGAGTAAGATCTTATCCTTAAAGATCTTAAGTTCTACTGGGAGAGATAGACAACAATAAAAATCATAAAGTTAATTACAATGTTTGCTAGAAGGTGGCAAGCACTACAGGAAACGATATTAGAATCGGATAGGAGGGACAGAGATGCCCAGGGGAGATGGTAGGGAGGCTGCACTGAGAAAGGGACACGGAGTAAGCCTTGCAGCAGGAATCTAAATCAACCACACAGAAATGTGGGGAGAGAGCCTTCTGGGAAGCAGAAGCAGCCAAGGCACAAGCTGGAGAGAGCCTGGAGTGTTTTCTGAATAGGAAGAAGGCCCGGGAAGCTATGGTGCGATTCGTTCTTGTTCAGTGAATTGGTGAGTGGATAAAAGAAATAAAAGACATGCCAGAGACTGGAAGGTCCTCTGACCTAACTCTCACGTGGTGTTTTGGCACACTCCACAACCGTTTCCTGATTGTGTTCTCTGCAGCACTGGCCCCTGAAAATATTCCAGGAGAAAGGGGTTTTAAGTTCAGATCCGTTCTCCATTTTGTAGATTCCCATGCTATAGATTCACGAATCACAAAGAGTATGTGACAGTCTCAGAGAAATTCTCCAGGGAAACTACTTGGTATTTTCAGAACTTAACCACAGAGCCCATTTTTTGCTCCCACTGTCATTTTTTCCTGATATCTCTGCTACTCCTCAGACGGAGTACTCTGTAGGACATCTGCTGGTCAGCAATGACCCATGCTGAGTCAGCACCCAGCAGCCTCCAGAAAGACAACCCTGCCACCTCTGACCCTGCCATCTCTGGACCACTCTGAAGTGCAGAAGCTCCCTCTTAGATTGAGTGGAATAAAAGCCACTGCATTGTCGGCTGGGTGTGGGGGCTCATGCCTGTAATCTCAGCACTTTGGGAGGTTGAGCTGGGGGGATTACCTGAGGTCAGGAGTTTGAAACCAGCCTGGCCAACATGGTGAAACCCCTTCTCTACTAAAAACACAGAAATTAGCCGGGCGTGATGGCGGGCACCTGTAATCCCAGCTACCTGGGAGGCTGAGGCAGGAGAATCACTTGAACCTGGGAGGCGGAGATTGCAGTGAGCTGAGATTGGGCCATTGCACTCCAGCCTGGGCAACAGGCTGGAGTTTTTTTCCTTCTCAGAAAGAACAAACAAACAAAAAACCACTGCCTTTTCATTTCTGTCCACTAGCCCTAGTTTTACCCATGGGATCATGTAGAATAATCTTGGGTTGTGGAAGAACTTTAGGATGTTTAGTCATATAGAATCATGTCGGCCTTGCCACTTGACTGCTAGCTGGATAATTAGTAAGACTCCGATTTTTAGTTATCTAAGTTACCTGCCTCATAAGGTTATTGTGAGGACCGAAGATATGGTCCCATGCCTAGCAGAGTTTCTGTTAGGTTGTCATTACTCAGTAAAAGTTAGCTCCCTTATCTGTTTTCTTCCACAACTCCTTTCACAAATTTAAATGTAGTAACCATGTCACCTGGAATCATCTCTTCTCCAGGCTTAATATCCCTGATTCTTTCGCTAGACATTGAGTGTGAACTGCAGACATTGCACCAGTGACAAAAGGTTGGTATCTCCCCCCTCACCTCAAGCATCCCAGGAAACACGGGCTAAAACAGACACACCCATGCATCCTTCAAGGGTCAATTCTGTTTTTAAAATGGAAGTTCTACAATAATCAAGTAATGTTCTTAAGATCTTCTGAGGAAAAGCATCACATTACTACAAATACTGTAGAAATGTCTTCTTTTCCTAAGTTATCACTATAAAGGTTTACATCTAATGAAGGTCAAAAAATAATCCCTAAACATGAAAGTCTATACCCTAAAAATGAGATGCAGATCTGTCAGCCAGGAAGGTGAATTCATATTTTCCCTGATAGTGCAAGATATGTCTCTATTAAAAGTCAAGTTCATTTTCTTTTATCAATGTTACTGGAGGTCTTACCGGCACTGAGAATCTCTACCATCAAATAGTCTGTAACGGAATTTATACTTAGCTTCGCAAAGCAGCAAGAGTAGATTGGATTTATTAGCATTCCTTTTCTAAGTTTATTGGATTTGCTTTTTCCAGTCGGAGGTGATTCAAATAGGTAAAGAGTGGCAGCAGTTAAATTGAGTTGAATTCAGTTTGGTGTGTTTCCTTGACCCTTATCCGGTTTACTCAGGTCCATTAGTGCAGCCCCTCTACAGCTGGCATGTAGCTTATCTCTCACATTTGCTTGCTTATTTATGCTTCTTAGAAATGTTAAAGAGGCATAGCAGGTCCCTCTTCACAGTTTACACCATTGTCATGGGCAGTGACCATACCATTACTTATTCTGTATTCAAATTCCCAGGTTGCGGCATGGCAATGACTGAAGAAAATGACAAATATCACATACCTTGGCCTTTTTGGGAAACTGAATTTGGAATAAGTAATTTACTGGGCAGGTGTCTTCTGTGTGCACCTTTTTTTTGGCAAGACGGTGCCATTTGACCTTTAGCCAAATACCTCTTCTCTCCAAGTCGTTCCATTCTCTTCCCAAAGGAGCAGCTCAAAGAAGGCTGTCTCGTACAATGATAGCCTTGACAAGTCCCAAGTGCGCATTAATCCCATCTCATTTTCTTTTCCTTTACAAGACAAGTTATTCCCATTGAATTTCATTTTTTTCTTTTTTCTTTCTTCATATATATTTACATATGTTTAATTTACGGCATATATATTATCATACATTTACATGTCTCTGAGTAGTCAGAGACTACTAAATTTAATTGAGATTTCATTTAAAATACTACCTGGAAAAGGAAACAGAATTGCAGTTATGTCTTAGAGAAGAGATAAAGGGAAGATAAACTGAAAATTTAAAAATGTGTTTCATATGTGCAAGTATGTGCATATTTCTTTAAAAGTGAGGCTGCTTTTTTTTTTCCTTATGATTTGACCTCTTGGAAGAATATTGTAAGCATGTCATTGTCACCAGTCCATGCAGATGGGGCTGCATTTAGATGTTACTAAGATGACAAAATGACAGCAACTCCAACAGAGAAAAGCCACGTGATGAAAAGAGATCCAGCTCAGCAAAAGTCCCTCTGCACTTCACCTTAGCTCCCCAGGACAAGTGAGTGGAGGCTGAGGCTGCAGAGATCCCAAACCTGAAAAGGAAAAGAGCCCCAGGCAGTGAAAGCCAAGCTGAACTTGCCTTCTCTTCTCAGACGACTTTCAATGTGTATTTCATGAAACCACCATGTCTGTTCAGCTGAGGTCCAGTATCACTTGTGTGGAAAGAAATAGTTCAACTCTAATCAAAATGAGATGCTAAATAAGTAAAAACTTTAATAAAGGTTGCAGTCACCTCACACCACAGTAGATATTGAATTTCTGAAGTAATTTTGATGCTCCCAGATTTTTTTTAAAACGAGAAATGTGAGATTGTTTAATGTCTGCTAAGAAAGAGTGATGACTTATGGCCAGGATGCATCAATTCCAGCTTCTTTTCTTCATTCATGTTAGTCATAAAGAGAATCATTCTTTACTTGCAGGTGACCAGGTATCCTACATATGGGACAGCACAGTGAGGTTGCAACTTAGACATATGAAATTATGCTCATATATTCCTAGCTGATCCCCATTCTCAGCAACAGATATGTCCAACCTGACCAATATTCCTGACCATGATGGTAGCAATCTTTCCACCAACAACTTGCCCCAAATCCTTGGCTTCTATCTTTCCCAATTCCACATTAAATCACAGAATAGTTAAGGGAATATCATCTTAGGAAGGGAACATGGAAGCAAGCCACTCCAACATCTTATTCAATATGTGAATTTCTTCTACAAGAGCTGTAACTGAGGGCTTCCTGACTCTTCCTGAACGCTACCAATGACGTGGAATTCCTTATTGCAGGAGCACCCCATTCTGGTTTTTGGTAGTTCTTTTGTGATGGACTAAATGTTTGTTTTCTCTCACTCCCATCCTGCCAAATCCATATGTTGAAACCCTAACCCCCTATGTGACAGTATTAGGAGTTGGGGTCTTTGAGAGGTTGTTAGATTTAGAGGAGGTCATAAAGATGGAGCCCTCAGTGATGGGATTAGGGACCTTAGAAGAAGAGGAAGAGCCAGCAGAGCTTCCTCTTTCTACCATGTGAGGACACAGTGACAAGGTAGCCATCTATAAGACAGGAAGAAGGCCCTCTCCAGTGCCTGACCATGCTGGTACCTTAATCCCCACAACCTTGAGGGAAAAATCCCCAGAACTTTGAGCTACTCAGTCTTTGGTATTTTGTTATGGCAGTCTGAGTTGACTAAGACACCTGCCTATTAGATGAGGCATCCTTCAGTGGAACTGTAGCTCCTCTCTCTGTGTCCATCACGCCTTACCTACCCCTGGCTCTGTTCTCTGGAACCACAACAGAATGATTTTTATCCTGTTCTTCTATCTCTGACTGCTCTCAGTTTACCATTTATTTCCTGAAGACAAATGAGCACAGCTGAAGGGGCATGTGAATCATTTGTGGATTCCTGCTTCCAGAACTTTCCTTTCCTTTCCTCAGCTCCCAGAGCATACCATAAAGTTTGACAGGGGAATTTCCTATAATTTTCTTTTTTAAATAGAAAATTTTAACTATCATCACATTCATAAAACATAGTTTAGTAATAAGACCTGTTAGCTAGTGTCCAGCCCATTCTCAGAGTGCTAATGGGAAGCTCAAGCCAGGATGATCTCTAGGCCCGATGGCTCACGTCAACATTAGCTGCTGCTTAGAAAAAAGGCCACAAACACCATCCCTAATGATTTAACAACTTGTCCCTGAAAACACATTAACCAAGGGAGCTTTTAAATATTAAGAAATAATTACACCAACTCAGTGTTGTCCTTCCTCAAAATTACATCACATCAGGGCTCTGCTAGATAAATAAATTTAGTAAAAGAACACAGGTCTTCTAAAAATGAAAAACTGTACCCAGTGAAATATTATTTCCAGTTGATGGCAGGAGGGTGGACAGAAGGAAGGAAGAATTAATGAAAATATTCTGACTACTTTCCCAAATGAACACTTAGAGTAACCTTACCCCAGCCAAATTAATTCTCTATTATTGGCATTTCAAACTCTTTTTCACCATCTCCAAACTGGTTGGGGTCAGATTAGAATTGGGAGGGACCAGAGAATGCCCTGGGCCCAATATGCTCCAGCCACGAGAGTCCATTTTAAGCCTAGGACATGGAAGCCCGAGGAATTTGGCGCTGACTTGAAGCTGTGGGTCTGTACTGCATTAAGGTAAATTTATCTTTCCCTTAATAGGAAATATAATTTGGGGAAACAAGAAGATATCTTTGTAGGAGTCTAAAACGTTGCCCCCAGCACTTTGGGAGGCCGAGGCGGGTGGATCACGAGGTCAAGAGATTGAGACCATCCTCGTCAACATGGTGAAACCCCGTCTCTACTAAAAATACAAAAAATTAGCTGGGCATGGTGGCGTGTGCCTGTAATCCCAGCTACTCAGGAGGCTGAGGCAGGAGAATTGCCTGAACCCAGGAGGCGGAGATTGCGCCACTGCACTCCAGCCTGGGTAACAAGAGCAAAACTCCGCCTCAAAAAAAAAAAAAAAAAGTTGCCCCCACATAGGGCATGCTTCACCCAAAATTCTTTCATTAAATATTGCCCTCTTTCTGTAGACCTGCTGAAATTCCAAATGAACCTGTATAGGATATTTGAGTCATTCAGATTTAAGTCTGATTGAATTTAATAACTTCTCTTCTGCTCAAACAAGACACTGGGCAATTTGAGATCACTGGGCATGTAAGTGGGAAGGGCCCTGGAAGAAGGAAATGAACGGGCACACTTCACAGTCCAGCCACAGCTAAGGCCAGGGGGCGAACTCTAGGACTCCCAGGTATAGCGGCCACCTGGGGAGTTCCCTACCCACCTCTAGGCCCTGCTATAGCTATGGGGTAGACCACACCTCTGCAATAGTTAGCCTAGCCCTGGGTGACTTCTAAGAGTACAGACCACGCAGATAGGTAAATCACTTGGCCTGCTTGGTCTGAAGCAGATTTTTGTGGAATAAACTCCCACCAGGGCAGCCCTTACGTGTCATGCGACTTCACTTTTTCCATTGCTTTTTCCTTTGCGGCTGAGAGTCTCTGCCTTTTGGTCACCTTTTGAAGTTAACGGCAGGGCGTAGCTGCACATCTGTACTTTTACAGGCTTCCTAATGACCTGCTTAATTATTTGCTTTCTTTGGGGCCAGATTTGCTTGTGATAGGCACTGGGATCCTGGGCACAGTTGCAGCCTGGTCTCCCTGATGGGTCCAGCACAGAGTTTCAGGCATCTTGATTACTGAATTCCAAGACACTATCTCCCTGGGGCACACGGGCTTGAATGTGAAGCTTTATTTGTATTTTATTTATTCATTAGATTGGCAGAGGCCTTCTCTCTTGAGAGGTCTAGTTGTCTAATAGGAAATTAGTGTCTCGATTTTCCAACAAAGTCAACTGCTTTGTAATCCCTTTCAGCCTTTCTTGTGTTCAGAGATTTTAAAGATTCAGAAACCAACAGCACTTGGGTCAAATGGCTTAGAATGACAAAAGCCTACCAGCTTTTCTATCATGGTTCTATACCATGCTCACAGCAGAAGGTTTTTGTATTTTTCTTCTGAGTCTAGGCACAGCCTTAGAAAGTTCTTAACCTGGTGATCAAGGCAGCAACTAGGATCTAGCCAAGTAATTGTTGAAGTGGAGCCCTCTTTGCCATTCTTCATCTAAATGCCATAGGCACGGGAAAGTTGTACCAAATCCTTTCTTAAGGATTTCCTGTGCAGAAGATAGACTTGGCCAAAGTCTATTTGGATATTTAGCCTGTAGACAGTAGTATTTGATAAAGTGTACACTAAAGTTAGATCTGTGAATAACTTTCTTGGACTTCCTTTGAACCTTCCTTTTTCTTTTATGCCTTCTTATATTAGTTTTTGACATGGCCCTTTAAATTAGAACAATGTGTTAAGAGGTAAACATGTTTAATACAAAATGAAATAACCACAATGAAGGATGGCTACTTCTATAAGCTCTGTAGTATTTCTTTCTTTCTTTTTTTTTTTTTGAAAGAAAGAGAAAGAGAAAGAGGGAGAGAGAACAGGAGTCTTGCTCTATTGCCCAGGCTGGAATGCAATCTAAAAACAGGTGTTAAAAACCTCTTTTTTGCCGATAATTGTGCTTAACAGCGGAGACAGGAAGGAATAGGAGAATAACAAACAAACAGTCAACCAATATTTCATTAAGTCTGTGAAATGCTATGCAAATGCTGAAGAGTGATTTTCTTCCAATTATGTGGTCACTTTCAAAATAGGTGTAATGTGATACTGAGAAAAATGTATGTTCTGTGGACCTGGGGTGAAGAATTCTATAAATATTCACTGAGTTTACTTATTCCAGGTCTGAGTTCAAATCATAGATGTCCCTGTTAATTTTCTATCTCATTGATCCTTCAAATATTAACAATATGGTGTCAAAGTCTCCCGCTATTATTGTGCGGGAGTCCAAGTCTCTTTATAAGTCATTAACAACTTGTCTTATGTATCTGGGTGTTCCTATGTTGGGTGCATATATATTTATGATCATTGACTCCTGTTGTTGCATTGATTCTTTTACCATTATGTAATGTCCTTCTTTGTTTCTTTTAGTCTTTGTTATTGTTAAAGTCTATTTTGTCAGAGACGAAAGTCACAACTCCTGTTTTTTTTTTTTTTTCCTATCCATTTGATTGGTAAGTCTTCCACCAACCTTTTGTTTTGAGTCTTTGTGTGTCCTTGCTTATGCGATGGATCTGGATACAGCGTACCAATGGGTTTTGACTTTTTATTCATTTTGCCTCTCTGTGTCTTTGATTGGGGCATTTAATCCATTTAAAGTTAGGATTAATCTTGATATTTGTGAGTTTAATATTGTCGTTTAATGCTAGCTGGCTATTTTGCCCATTAGTTGATGTAGATTCTTCATTATGGAGATACTCTTTATGTTTTGGTAAGTTTTTGGGATGACCGATACTGGTTGTTCCTTTCTGTGTATAGTGCTTCTTTCAGAAGGTCTTGTACAGCAGGCCTGGTGGTGATGAAATCTCTGAGTGCTTGCTTGTTCGTGAAAAATTTTATTTTTCCTTCATTTATGAAGCTTAGTTTGGCTGGATATGAGATTCTGGGTTGAAAATTCTTTTCTTTGAGGATATTGAATATCAATATTCAATATCCTCTCTTCTAGTTTGCAGGGTTTCTGGTGAGAGGTCTGCTATGAGTCTGATAGGCTTCCCTTTATGGGTAACCTGACCTTTCTCTCTAGCTGCCCTTAGAATTTTCTCCTTTATTTCAACCCTGGTGAATCTAATGATTATGTGTCTTGGGGTTGCTCTACTTGAGGAATATCTTTGTGGTGTTCTCTGTATTACCTGGAGTTGAGTATTGTCCTGCTTTACTAGGTTAGGAAAGTTTTCCTGAATAATATACTGAAGAATATTTTCCAGCTTGGATTCATTCTCTTCATGACATTCAGGTACACCTATCAAACGTAAATTAGGTCTTTTCACATAGTCCCATATTTCTTGGACACTTTGCTCATTCCTTTTTACTCTTCCTTCTCTAATCTTGTCTTCTCGTTTCATTTCATTAAGTTGGTCTTTGACCTCTGATATCCTTTCTTCTGCTTGATCAATTCAACTGTTAAAACCTGTGCATACTTCTCGGAGTTCTCGTATTGTATTCTTCAGTTCCATTAATTCACTTATATTCCTCTCTAAATTGTCTATTCTCATTAGGATTTCATCAAACCTTTTTTCAAAGTTCTTAGTTTCTTTACATTGGGCTAGGACATGTTCTTTTAATTCACAGAAGTTTCTTATTATCCACTTTCTGAAGCCTAATTCTGTTATTGGAACACACTTATTCTCCATCAGGCCTTGATCCCTTGTTGATGAGGAACTGTGATCCCCTGTAGAGGGAAAGGCATTCTGATTTTGGGTATTCTCAGCCTTTTTACACTGGTTTATTCCCATCATCGTGAATTTATCCACCTGTCATCTTTGTAATTACCGACTTTCAAATTAGGTCTCTGAGTGGACGTCCAACTTGTTGATTCCCAGCGCTGGAATCTGAGCAACCCACTGCACTGACTAAAACAGCTGCTTTAAGATTGATGGTGCTTTTCTGCCTGGGAATCTCCAGTCTGGCTTCCTTCTTGAGTCCCTTTTTCAATCAGCTGAATAGGTGGCTCTGCCTTCCCGGAGCTCTAAACGTCGACCAAAAGGGGACCCAGTCCCATTTACTCTGCACCAAGAACTGCTGCACCGGCCACAAGAGTGGCGCTGGTGACCTGTGGGGCTCCTCCACTGGGAATCTCCTGGTCCATGAGCAACAAATACTCATCTGAAAGTGTGGCGTCCTCTCGTTCTCTGCGCTTTCACTGGGAGCTACAATCCTGAGCTGCTAGTAATTGGCCATCTTGGATCTCTCTCTCCTTTGAACCTTCCTATGTATGCATGTGAGATGTCTGGTACAATATAATAAGCAGTAAATAAAAGTCATTACCACCTCAGCCCAGTACAAATTAGCTGTGATGAACATGGGGTTCGTTTGCTACTTTTTTTTCTTCTTACAGTTAACCTATATTCTTTACCATGGAAAGAGGTCCTCTTTGACACAGAAATCTAGATCTACACAAAACAGAGTTTCCTTCAAATTATAAGAGAGTAGTTTCTTGTAAATCAAGATTGGAGTCTTGAATGTTTACCTCTTATTTTATCAGGAAGTCTGAGGGTGTTAAGACGTATTGAAAGTGACGTTTTATGGTTTCTCCCTGTTGTCTTTTCTTTTCCCTCTACTTCTGTGCATTGCCATGGATTCTGTTGACTGTTTTCTGGTTGAATTTGACACTTGGTAGTCATCAACTGATTGCATCCAATTAACAGCCATTATATAGTCTTCAGTTACTTTCTGTTTGGACATACATTTATTGATATGGTTAGATTTTATTCTCCAGAAACATAAAGAACATGCCATTTAATTTTGCCTCAGGACTGTCTCTAAGCACCAGGAGAGAGAAGTTTAAAGATACAGTGCATGGGGGCGAGAGGGTGGGGGAGAAAAGCTATCTATTACCTCTTTCGAAGAAGAGGGGAAAGAAATCAGGTTAAACTTTGATCACTGTCATTTCACCTTTGGACTTTTATTACAGCTGTTTGACACAGCCGTGTTGGCAGATCGAGTAAGAAGATAAATGTGCCTGTGTGAATAGGTTTAATATCAAAAGTGGATATGAGACATGGCACATTATTTCATCCAGGAAATGTTCACGTCTACAAGATTCGCCTATGACTGTTGTAATCCTTTCAGGCTCGTGGGGCCAAAAGGTGAACATGATTGAGGTACCTTTTGCTATGAATATTTCAGAACCCGAGTATCCCTTTTTCACTTGGGGCTGTGTGCTGACTGAGGGCTTCTTCGGGATGAGTCCTCAGTTGACTGATGAATACAAAACGCCTCTCTGAACAAAAGGCATTCAAGATTCGCTGAAGACAAGACAACCTACTTTGGTTTCTGTGTCTGGTACCGGGGTATCAACAGAGATAAAACACTGAGTGACAGGGAAGCAAGATACAGAATAACACAATCTATTGTTCTCCCATTGACTGTAAGTATAATGGGAAAGTTAGCGAGTCACCGTAATGTCATGGACCGCTGTGAACCTGGGAGAACTCAAGGATCAGAAAGTAACATGAAACAAGAAGGGAAATGAAGATAATATTGGGTTACTGAACATTCTCAAATTGTACTGAAACGCATCCCATCCCTTTGGAGGGGGCATGTTTTTGACAAGGAAGACAATGGGAAGAAACTGGCGGCTGTAACAATATCACTATTTTCTTTTACTACAGGCCGTAATGCGAACTTCTTAGAAGACACCTTCTTTCACCACAGCTTTGTTGTACAGTCTATTGAGGAACCCAGAGACCAAAGTCGCTGCCTTGTTCCAGGGCTGTCTAAAACCAAGGAGCCTGGGTCTCCCAGCCAATGACAGCTGCTCTATTGTGAATTACAGAGCGGGTTTGCAGCCAAGGGCAGAGGAAAAGAACTGAGAGAGAATGGCGAAGCAAAGAGAGGAAACCAGCAGGGTGGAGAATTTGGGGCATAAGCACGAAAGAGTAGAAAGAAAAAAATAAAGATAGTGGAGGAGTGAAATGAGAAAAGGAATTTTCATGGTGGACGTTTGGGGGAGATGTGGATTCTTTTTTTTTTTTTTTTTTAACATAAACTCAAGATTTTATTGTCTTCATAAAAGACAACACTTAGAACTGGATCACTTGGCCCTTTCTCTTCTTATCTCCTCCCAGTTCAAAATGCTTGCATCTTTTAATAGCCAGCATTCTGTTAGATCTGCAGTTGGGCTCAACGCACTCAAGTCTTAGCACAATCTTCTTTGTAGTTTTAGCCTGTTTCCGGAAAATCGGCTTAGTTTGCCCACCATAGCCACTCTGCTTCCTGTCATAACGCCGCTTTCCCTGGGCATACAGAGAATCCTTGCCCTTCTTGTACTGTGTCACTTTGTGGGGTTGGTGTTTACTATTCCGGGGTCTGAGCAAGGTTCTCCTCAAACAAAATAAAACAAAACAGAAACAACAGAATAAACCCATGGAAATAATTAAATCACTTTTGGAGTGATTCTGTTGGAGCCAGAAATTCAGCCTTGAATTACCTGTTTTCTGGGAGAAAATTAGCTAATGTTCAGTAATATTTTTTAAAAAACTCTGCGACGCTCTCACACTAAAGCATCATTTTCCCAGCACAGACCATAGAGAAAGCATCTATTCACTTAGAGTCCTGACATATGGTCTGCTTGCAACTCCCAACAGTGCTATGAAAGCTATGGGCTTTTTCGTAGTAAAAGGAACATAAATATACAAAGGTTTGCACATAGACTCTGTGGATTCACACCCTGAAGTCTGTTCATAGACCTGTCAGAAGAATTCCACAGCCCTAGGTTACAAAGTCCTATCTCAAAATGTCTGTTAACAAAGAGCTGGCAAAGAGTAGATGTTCAATAAACTCTTACAGCTTTGAATTATCCAGATATTGTGGTCAACTGAGTCCAGGATGGATAGATATAGAGAGAGATCAGTAGGTAGATGGAAGCTAAAACATACACACATATATTGAATTGAATATCAAAATAAGCACAAGAAATTAGATAATGGTCCAACTAATCGATTTAATACATCAGCTACTGAGGACAACTTGTGTGCTTTGGGGCATCCCTAAACTTAAATGGCGAGTTCTTATGGCCAAATCTTCCTGACGTCACCATTAGAGGTCTGGAAGATCCAAGTCTGACCTGGAAGTACATTTATAATCTATTTATATTTTAATATTTGGGAGGCCTAAATCAATTGGCAACAAGTTGAGTCCTGAACATGTCAAGGTGCCTCCTACTAAAGGTTCCAATCAAATAGGTTAAAGGTCACTATGGCTTGACTATCACTTATGCCCTTACACGTGGATGTGGGCACTTTGGGGGCTTATAGATCTATTCTCCCCGGGCAAGACAAGACAATAATACTCCATCTTCCAAGTGTTGAAAGGGCCCTGAGAAGCTGTCCTCAGACACAGGTGAGCCTCCACTCCTTTGTTTTTACTAACAGATCTTACTGCTTGTACAGTTTTAGAAATCTATCCTTGTCATCAGACATGCTAATCGAGTGATTTTTTAGTGGAACTTTTATTTAGACCAGTCTAGGTTTTCATACAGGAAAATTTAATTTTTTCTTTCATTAAAGGAAGAGTAAGGCTGAGACTCCAAAATGACTATCACAACTTAAGCCACCTGCCCAGTGCTGAGAAAATCCCAAAACCGACTCTGTGTGGTCTTCCTGATACCTGTCCTTCTAATTAGTATTCTCAGCATCTGAGACGAGAAAGGGCAGAGAGGTGAAGGCTTTATTCCAAATCTGGGGGAAAGTCACACATTGTGAGAAACAATAATCTCATTGTTGTTTCTACCTTTATATTTATAGAATGGTTACATTTTGTTTTGGTATGCATGTGGCAGTTTTTAAAAAAATATAAGTAACAGACTTTGAGCGAATTAGAATACTTAATATGGGTTTTGAACTTCTGCCAGGAGTAGGCTCCAAAGCCAGTTCTTCCTATTTGCATTGTTGCATTTATCCATTTCCAAACATTAGAAGATCCATCTATCAGATTCTGTGTAAATCCAGCACACAGATAATTTGTAAAAAAGCTTTCTTTCAAAATGTTCTGCGGTTTTTCTAATCTCGTCGCTTTTCTAATTTTCTAATCACATAACCTTGAAGTCGAAAGACACAGCCTGTGATAATCTGTGTACACTGTCTTCGTTATTATCACAGACATTCTGGGAAAAAAAAGAAAACACACACACACAAAACACACACAAAAAACCCCTTTCCGCCCCACACACATTCAAAGCTGCCTTTAAAGTCCTACTTTAGTCACAGTTCAATCAGATCCACATTAGTCCTACTCATCAGACAGAAAAGTGTTCATGAGCATAAGGGGGATATCGACTTTAAAAATTTACTGGCGAGGCGTTCAGAGCCTGCAGGAATGTCAAAACTCCAACCTGCATTTTGATGTTTTTGCCTCCGGTTAGTCTTGACTGACATGCTTGGAGCACTTTGGTCTGTGCTCTGGCATCCATTAACTGTCCTTGACTCAATGTTATCCAGGCTGTTATGGGCAGCTCGGTGCCTAATGGTTTCAGTGGATTAGACGCCCCAAGGTGTAAGGAAAACTCACTCCCCGTTTTAAGGGATCACATTGGCTATTCTTGGCTCGCTTCATTAAGGGGGCATTGTTTGATCCTAAATAATGAGAGCCTGTTAATTATTATTCTGATAATTGGGCCTCATGTGGGAGCATGGCAGGCGCGAGGTGTTTTAAAAAGGAAGTAAGTTTGGAAAAGGAGAAAGAAATGTCAAGGTTGAGGTGTCTTTGAGAGGAGTTTGTTTATATGCAAAGTATTTTCACCTACGTGAGGACCCAGTGCTGGATGGAGGGGAGAGAAGGGGGCTGGGGCAAGCCCAGGTCTATACTTACTTCAGCTACGGTGGATTACAAAATTACTACCTTGGGCGTGCCATTCTAAAAGGCTCCCCAATGCCACAATTGAACCTGTAATTCCCTGGGAAGAGATTGGGAATTGGGCTCTCTTGGAGGAGGGAGAGATCACATGGAGACTGGGGGGTCCTGGTGGAATCCCATCTGCTCTCTGGGGAAGACTTTCTTTATAGGCTGTTGTTTTTGCTATTTTTTTTTTTAAATCAATGACAACCAAGTCCATTAAGGGCATAACGATAAGAATGCTACCTGGTCAGACAGTGGGGCTGGCCGTTCAAGATGCAGAAATATCAGACGTACTGAGGTGGTAGAGGCCGGATGACCTTTGGGTGAAAGGAGACGGTGGTTGTTGGTGGGGGTGGGGGTTCCTTGAATAAGTCAGTCCCAAATGCATCTCTGAGATGCTGTGAAAATGTTGCTCTTTCAGGCTATCTATAAGTTGAAAGTATTGCTTTACAGTATTAACTCTGGATTTGGTCTCTTTGTTCTCAGTGAGTACTGTGCTATAACATTCATATGCATTTTTCATTATTTCTTATGCCACTCACCCATGTAATTGTGGGAGAGAAAATTCCATAATCTATAAGTCCACAGAATATTGTCATTTTCCTAGAATTTGAATAAGAGCCTATAGTGTCTCTATCCATTTGAAGGAA
Source organism: Aotus nancymaae (assembly GCF_030222135.1). Lineage (NCBI taxonomy): Eukaryota > Metazoa > Chordata > Mammalia > Primates > Aotidae > Aotus > Aotus nancymaae. Next base: position 2,262,862 of record NW_026988445.1, on the reverse strand, counting down.
GAATTGGCTTTAAACAAATGTCTCAATTTAAAAGGAGGAGGGAGAGCTCTGGGAAGGTAAACTTGCATTTGAAGCTTTAACCTGGGTTTTTGTCAGACTTACTTATACTTCAGGTAGAGCTGGCCAGCTGAGATGAGAGCTGGCCTGCCTGTAGACCAGGTGACAGTGACCGACAGGAAGAGAAGGAATAGAGAGAAGGTCCATACTCATTTTGAGTTCCAGTGCTATGTTCACATGACTTTGCTTGCTTCTAAATCGCACTCTTCCAATTAAACTGGAGAGACTATCAAAAGTGCATGTTCAAAACGGTTACATACCCTGGAGTTTTGGACTTGCCTGAGCCTTCTTCATACGGCTCTGTGATTCTCTTTTGTATGTGTGAATGTTCTTTGAGATGCACCATGGGCGGTAGAGCAGGAGGAAAGGGTGGGAGGGCCAGGGGCACAGTATTGGGGAATTGAAGAGTTAGTGGCCAAAACAGGTGATCTTGCCTGTGATCTCTCAACTGTTCCTAACAGCTTCAATGCATCTCATAGGTCCATCAAAATGACACTGCACTTTGCCTGAACATGGCGTACTATGTGCAGTTATTAGACAGCAGAGCCATCTTGGATCCTGTGCACAGGGAAGTATTACAGTCAGGGTTGACCGACAGTTCAGTAGGTAACGCCAACAAGCAAGTGAAGACCGGGACCTGACTTGAGCATCATTCATTAGGTGATCTTGAGCGTACCTAACTACTCTTGGTCTGATTCCTCATCTGTGAGATGGGTTTATATGTCTGCATCAAACCTCATAGGGATGTTATGAAGCTACAGTAAGCTTACAATCATAAAGCAATTCATAAAGGTGAAATACTATTGCGAACTTAGGGTAATAATTTCATTTCCAGGTAAATTAGGACAGCAGGAATCCCTGACTATTCCTTCCTTCCTCTTTACCTCCCATCTTGTTTCTTTTGCAGTCTGATGTTTTTATTACTGAATGGATCAGGCGATTGAAATTCCCATAATAGAAGAAAATTTTCCCATTGAAACAGACCAATGGCTGTTTAGAAATAGTACCTAGCACAGGTACTAACAAACATACTTGCATATGTTTGTTAGATTGACTGTAAATCATTGAAGCTAATGTTTTGTTGGTGTCTGGAATACGACGAGTTCGTTAGCAAAGAATATGTCACTTTTCTGCCCAAGATCTTGCCTTTATAGATGAGGAACATAAGGCTGACTACCGTAACTTCTCTTTTAAAAGAATTTGATGAGAGTTATTCAAACTGTTTCTTATTTATTTATATTTTCAGCCTATATCACTTCTTGGAATTTCAAGTTCTGGCTTTCATTTAGTTTTTTTTCTTTGTCCTGAAAACTCTACTTCATGCTTCTATGAAAGACAATGAGCCATGTATTCCTGGGATTACTGAATAGATGTAACATTGTCCTACCAGGATTCTTATATTTAATAGATTTGCTACCATAGTTCTTCAAGTCCTTGACTTTCCCTACTGAGGGATCCTAATCTTTTTAGTCTGTTCTCATACAGAATCTCCTATTTCTCCTTTCCTGAAGAGCCAATCGCCACTTTGGTAAGAAGTGTTTCATTACCTTACGGTAATCACGGAAACCAGTCTCTCTTTGTAGGGCTCACAATTTGTTAAATTAGACAGATGATGTATCATCATGGGCCATGGAGTCAGAGACACTCCTGAATGAAGACACTATTTAAAAGAAAGGATGAGGCTTTATTTCTCTCTCCCCAGACCTTCCTTATTCCAAATAGAAGATACTCCTCAGGTTTGTCAGTTGGTTGTGATATCATCTTATGTCTTGACATTCGCTAGGGCATGTGATTGCCAAGGTCTTTGGTGCCTTTTAACTTGTACAGATATTTCCACGTCAGTGCTGGTGACTCAGAAGGCACTCTTCACAGCTCTCTGTTCTCCAGATGCCAGGGTGTTTGTGTTTTATGGATGAGGCCTGGATAGTAATGATATGGCAAAACGTTTTCTCTCTTTCTTCTCTTTCTGTCTCTTTCTCTCCCCTCAGTCCCCAACGCAAACTAGTTATGAAGTAATAAAGTACCTCCCTCAAAATAGTTATGAACAAGAGATCAAGACCATCCTGGTCAACATGGTGAAATCCCGTCTCTACTAAAAATACAAAAAATTAGCTGGGCATGGTGGTGCGCACCTGTAGTCCCAGCTAGTCGGGAGGCTGAGGCAGGAGAATTGCCTGAACCCAGGAGGCGGAGGTTGCGGTGAGCCGAGATCGCGCCGTTGCACTCCAGCCTGGGTAACAAGAGCGAAACTCCGTCTCAAAGAAAAAAAAAAATAGTTATGAAGTTATAAAGTACTTCTTTCTTTTCCTCTTCTTTTTACCTGGGGTGATGTTGACAACTCTTCTAAATTTAACAGTTCCTGTTGCACACAAAATATCATACTTTTCTCTGACTATATGATCCCTAAGAACAAGGACTATGTCTTCTCCATTGTGCCTCTAACTCTGTCTTCCTATGCCCTACTCACCAATGATGATAAAGATAGAGTCATAAATACTATTGACTGCAGCCTCTCTCCAGGCAAAGATCACCCAACTAATCAAGTGGCCATAAACTAGATTAAAAGTTGAAATAAATATTTAGAAGTAGGCATTTGGGATAAATAAGAATCAGGTATAAGCAACTTGGAAGGTAGTTTATAGCTACACTACTCCCACTCCACCTTCACCTATTATCCACTTGAGGGGACACTATTATGGAAAGAATGCTGAGTCAGTTCCCCCTTCCCAGAAACTCTCTCCTCAGCTTTTTATCCCTAGGAAAGTGATTAGGCTGGATACCTAAAGAAGAAACCCCTTCCAGAACTTTTAGACTATCATGCTTTGGATTATCCATGTCACCAAGTTCCTCTTTCATTACAAACCATTGAAAGTTGTTAATTTAAGAGAAAATCATTTTTTTCCTGGCCTTGAACACAACACTTATTTAATAGTCACAAGTAGCAAAAACCTATCTAAGCATTTGATTTGTTCAAAAGTCTCTGGTACAGAATGATGTGAGAAGAAGATATGGACGGCTTAGGCAAATTTGTGACAATGTTATCATGAATCTTTTTCTCATTTTTCTTGTCACTGTTTTCTTGTCACTGTTCTAGCAGACGTATGACTTAACAAGCAATTGGTCACATTGTACTATCAAATAGAATACCTTTTCATTTTAAGGGATGCATTTTTATCCCATCGCCTGAGTCAGAATGATTTTCCAAAGCTTGTGTGACTTTGTGAACAAATTAATCCACGATTAGGAAGGGCTGACCAGGCACATGGATGATGTGCTCACGTGGTGACATAGCTACGTGTCAGGACAGATCGCCTGAATCACAGCTGTTAAACCCAGGCATAGGACCTTTGGTTCAGCTTGTGGTACTTGACATCTCATGAAATGGCTCAGATTATTTCTCAAGAATTCTATGATACTAAACTCTTTAAGAGGCTGTGCCATCATGCACAAATATCTTCATTCATTAAACAGATATTTCACATCAAATTAGAACGTGCCAAGCAGTACCCCAGGTGGTGGAGTTAGGATGGCTGAACAAAATAGACACTGTCCTGGCCCTTTTGGGCACTTACTGTCTCGAAGAGAAAAACAACATACTTAGTCGTTGGTGTGCAACCAATGGAAAAACTACACAGTCTCTACTGACTAAATTCCAGCCTTTCTTTTCCCAAGTAAATTAATTCAACTGAATTCCACTCTTGGTCATTATTTTACCTCGCGTCTCATGGCTCCTTCTCAATGGCTCTAGGGCAAGCTCTGAGTGACTGTCAGGAGTCTGGCTGAGCCTCGAGCCCTAGTTTTCCACAGAAAAGTGCTGTCCACCCCTGCTACTTTCTCCCTCTCTGCTCTGAAAAGCTTTTTGAGATGCAGAAAGTTTTAGCATCTACTCTCATCAAAGAAACTGTGTGTGTGTGTGAAACGAAGGAATTAATCATTATGTCTTACATGGAGAGGGGAAAGCTTAGAGATTATCCATACAACTTTGTATTCCGAATTCATGCTCCTCAACTGTCCAGCTGAGGCCAAAGTACCTACATCCCCAAGCTGTGAGGGTTCCTTAGTAGATTGGTTTGGGGGTGAGACCCAGGAATGTTAAGAGAGATTTTGTAGCTTGGGCCATCTGCATGGTGTCAGATGAGTGACCAGAATTGCCCTCTCCTGAGTATTTGTCGCCATTTGGCATGATTAACTCTGAAGTTTCCTGTAGTTCTCATTTCCATCACAGCTGCTGCACGGAACTGATAAATGTGTGCCCAGGGTGTGGGGAGGGAGTCAGGGGAAGGAATGGAATTTCTGTGGTTTTGTTTTTGGTGGGTTTTGCCAAACTTAGAAGAAATGCATGATAGAAAATGGGTCATGTTTAGCAGATCTTGCTGGTAAACCTAGAAGGCAGTGGCCTTTGATATTCATCTAAGTAGACGATAAGCAGCGATTTCTAACATTACTAGTTTGTATGCCTGGTTGATACATTTTTGGCATAGATTTACTGCACCACAGAACAAAAACCGTTTGTCTTTTGGTAAGATGTGTTTTGCCACTGATTAGAACAAGCACATTCCCTAGGCTGCATCTTCAGCATGGAGCGAGGAGTTTGGTGGTAACGATCATTTCAGCATCCTGGGTCAGGGCAATGTCTTCGTGACCCCCAGTGCTCTGTTAGGTCAGTCAGTTCAGTTCAAGAAGAAAAACAAAAACCACTCTTTGTACAGAATGGACTATTGGATCTGGTAACCTCTTATAAATGGCTTCTTAGTTTCCATCATGTTCCATTGGATGGACTGAATGCAGAATGTGACACATTCAAACCGTGTCTTCAGTCCTCTCTTGCTTCTCCTGCTTAGACTTGGTTCCATTCTACTGGTGCTCTGGCCTCCATTCCCTCATTATTGTGTCGTTTTCTTGACTGTACAAGCATCAGTTCCGCCCCACAGCTTGGTTTCACATTCCTGTTCAGTGTCCCATAGAAGTACGATGTATTGAACACTTGTTCCATACCAGATCCCGTATAGGCCCTTTCCACGCACTACCTCAGCCACTAGTAGAGTGGTGCTATCTCCATTTGTCAGATTTTTTAAATGTTACAAAAATTTTACAAATGTATTATGTCTAAAGCAGAACTCTTATTCCCTCCTTGCAATAAATCCCATCTTCCTTATCCACCTTGCCATCAACCAGATCACCAGAGTTATCTTCGACTCTTCTCCATCCCTCATCCCCACATCCAATCCATCAACAAGTATTGTCTGACTATTTCTTATGAGCCCCATTTTCCTTCCTTAAATTTAAGAAAGACTTTGCATTGGTGTTTCCTTTCTGGAAGACTCTTCTCTCAGACTTTCCCGTGGCTCACTCCGTCTTTTCATTAATAGCACCTCCTTGAAGAGCTTTCCTCATCCACCTTATTCCCCCTTCTATCTATTTAACCTGCTTCAGTTATTTTTATGTTAGCTTTCACTTTTCTTATTTTTTCTTGGTACTTACTCTACCATGTTTCTCTGTTTGCTGTATTCTATCTACCCTGCTAAAATGCAAGCTTCATAAAGTCAAGGAAGTTAACTTTCTTACTACCTACAACGAGGCCTGACACAGAGAATCTGCTAGATAATACTTATGAATGAATAAATAAACAGATGAGGAAACACAAACCAGCAGAGATCTAATAAGCTGACCAAGGTCCTAAGGTTAGTAAGCGGTAGATCCAGGACTGGAGCCGTTGTCAGTTTATCTCTTAATTGCTTAATCATTTCATTCTCTTTGTCTCCCCATCAAATCTCCCTTTCGTCCTCATTTATCTGCACTGGTTTCTCAAGAAATCCAATGGCTAACCTAGTTCTTCCTAAGTAAATGTCCTACTTCTTATAAAACTGTAGACTTCTTTAAGAAGATATCTGAGGATGTCATTTGGTTACTCAAAAGAATACGTCTCTAATTTAATGAGAATTCAAACTGAGGAAAAAGATTTGGGGAGATATTTTAGAGGGCTGTGAGGCCAGGAGCCACTGAAACAATGAAGAATATTCTTTCCTCAAATCCCACCAGAAAAGCGGATCTGTGTCTGCAAAGTCTGGACTAGTTGTCATCATCCAGTCATACATTCATCAAAATATACCACTGACAAAGGAGCTTCAGACATACTATCTTTTTGCTGTTCTAATAACCTTTAAGGTTAGCAGATGAGATCTTTTCATTCCCACTTTATAAAAGAAGAAACAGGCTCAGAATGGCTACGTGACTTCATCCAAGTACACCCGGTCAGTATGTGGCCACACAGGAGACGATGCCTGTATCTTCTGAGTCGTAGTCGGAAGGTATGTACTCACTGTGCTGTGATAGAATTTCATTTTCACGTTGTCCTTTTGATAGCGGGGAGCAAGGAGATATGGAAATAGATATTAACAATGGGGAACAACTAAGAAGTGTGGCTAGGGAGATGGCGGTGAACAATCTTCCTATTCAAAATAGAACAATTTTAGTATTGGCCAGAATGCTGGGGCTACGGTTTTAAAAAAATCTAAAAACAAACCTTTTTATACTTCAAGATGTCTGATACTTTGTCCCAGTCCTGCTCGTCTTCCACCAACTTCCTGCTGCATCTGCCACTCTCCTCTTCCAATATTGAATCTTTCTTTCCTTCCTCCTTCCTTTCTATTCTTCCCTCCCTAGCTTTATTCCTGTCCTCGCATCCTTTCTTCTTTATTAAATTGTCAGACTAAGAAAAGTCGTAGAAACATTTTTCCAGGTTTGAAATTCTTTCATCTAATTCCACAGAGAATGATGCCAAGGACTTCCTTTACCTATCCTGTGGAGTCTTGACTAAAGGGAAATAGTTTTATTCCCTCCACAATAGCAATAAGAAATTCAATTTTATTGATCATCATCTGCTGTATGCCACACAGTGGGATGATGGCTTTATACTTACCGTGTCATTCAAATCTTGGAACACAGTATAAGGTGTTATGCCCATTGTACAATAAGAAAACAAAATGATTTTTCTAATAGCTAGTAAGTAATGAAAACTGGGTTATAAACCCATGGATAACTCCAAACTGATTTTGACCACTCTATCAGGTCTTAAAGCTACATACATATGTATCTCCCCATTCATGGCAGGCATTGCTAATCATTCATAATACTTTAATATTGAGTCCAGATCCTTCTTAATCCAACCCTCCCAGACATCAGTAGCACTCATTGAAAGTTAGCATGGAGATAAACTATTGGCCTTTGCTGTGTTGTTTTATGTCTTCAAAACTGACCTGATCTTTTGGGCTAAAAATCTCATAATTTTGTGTTGGGTTTATTTTCTGTTTTTTTATTTTTTATTTTTAGAGCAGCTGTGACAGTCCCAGTGTTTCAAGAATAGATCCATGGACATCTTCAAGGATGCTCACTTTCATTTGGAAATCAAACCTCTGCTTACTATTTCTAAAGATCTGTGAGGTGTCTGGGAACCACCACCCTAAGCAGACCACTTAGGGTTCATGGGTTGAAACGCCAGGCTATTTAGCAATCATTGATAAGGCTAATTTGATACAAACATCTTGGCAGAAAGAGCTATAATACATGAGATTTTTGATGCTACACCCAACAATGTTGTGTAATGAAGGAGCAAGTTTGGTTAATAGATTACAAAAGGAAGAAACAGATGAGCAAGTGTGTTTGGCTCATTTCAGAGCAATGGCACATCAGAGCAAGGCACAAATGAAATATTTTGCACTTGATAACTTCTAAATGAGCAGTTTTACCTTTTCTATATTTTTTTACTTCTGAAAAGTTTGCCAGGGATCAGCAGTTATTGTCTCCACATTTTAGTATAATATCTCAAGGCCCTAAGGGGCTGGGAAAGAAGGAGGATGCAAGAAACTCATCACTGACTGTATCTCGAAGTTTATAAAGAGTTTTGCTCACTTGATAGGGGGAAGCAGATGGGAAAAAGCTAAGTGGGGCAGTAACAAGAATTTGGGTTACTATGACCATCATCTTTGATAACAGATGCTCAGCCCAGTCCATAGTGAAAATGCCATCCAGTTGGCACTCTCCAGCATTCATCTGTGGGTCCACCATGGAGACGTGGGCATTGTTCTGGGCTCCCATCACTTAGTCTCAGTCCAGCTCTGCCACATACTTGCTGTGCAACCTTCGACAAGTGACTCAAGTTCTCTGATTCTCAGAAATCTCATCTGTAAGGGTTCATCTTAATCCTCTTTGGAAATCAGAATCATCAGGAGAAGTTTTGAAATACAGGTGTCTGCGGCACACTCTCGAGTTGTGGATTCAAGCGATGTGGGAAGGAACTCAAGGAGGCGTCAATATTTTTGCAAAAGCCCTTGGGAGAAACAAAGTCACTGGACTGGGTCATCTCTAAGGTTCCTTGTGGCTTTGACCAACTTCATGTGTGTGAAGTTCCAAGAAGATCACAGGATTAATCGATGGGCTGGTGGACCCATCTTTCATGAACACAGAAAGTCCTCTTAGGTCCGATGGGTTTAGGGAGAAAGGCCAGAGCTGCCAGTCCTTGGGAAAGAACAGAACATGGAGCAACCTTCTCCTTGGTGAGAGTTTGCAATGTTTGTCTGGCTATCAGCATCAAGTGGGTGCTCAAAGTGTTAGAAAGTCAGTGAAAGTGAGCTGGTAATTAGCTGAGCGGAGGCACAAGCAGAGGTCATTTCAAACATTTCATGATAGCAGCAGCTTCCTCTTCTGTCTGCAGTAGCAAAGCCTTGTTGTGGCTTGAGGTTTTTTCCTCCCCACTAGTTTTAACAACAAAAAGGAACTTCTCAAGGAAACTCTAAACTGGAATTCAAAAGGAACAATAGAATTGGATTTGATTCGTTTAATTCAGAAATCAAGGTCACTAGAAAGTACTACAGCTCTTATTTGTGTGGTTTGGATTTTTATTTTTTTTGGCAACATCTTTCTTTTCATTTGATGGTCCTGTCATCCCCAGAACTGTGCATGTTACTGATCCTGCCTGTATTCAAAGCTGTTATTAAGTGGAGTCTTTTAGATTTTAGAGAAATGATAATGGCTCCAAAGATGACAGAAAGTGGCAGCTGGTGACAAAAAAACCCCTTGATAAGACGACAACAGTAAATCAAACTACCGCCACTTTTTCGTTTCATGTTTGTTAATACCACCTCGCCTTTTGAAGTTTAAAGCAAGGTTCAAAAAAGCCAGGTGCTGAATCATAATATTAAAGCAAGGAAGGAGCTCCATGAAAGCGAGGAGATCTGAGGGGGGGAGGCAACAAACACAGCTTTCAACTGCCTTTTGTCGGCCTTTCTGCAGATGTCACCAGTGGTTATCCCAGCAGAGGGTTCGGCTTGTAGCAGCGCCTCTGGCTGATTCCCGCGCTGCGTTTCAAGTGTCAATCAAAAAGGAAGGACGCAGCTTAGGTCCTGGTCATTGTCCTGTGAAAAGAGCCAAGCATTTAACATTGATTTAGCTCCCTCAATATACAAAGATAGAGCCAGCTTTGTGCATCGAAAAGGGCCTTTGGCAAGGTTGCTTGTAGAGCAATTCCATCGCATCCGATGCGCCTTGGTTTAGCTGTCATACTGCGGTGTCTGGAGCCCTCTGAAAAGTTATTCAGGACTGAGTGAGCAAATTAAAAAGAAATCACATGTTCCCCGAAAGAGTGGGGCTGCTTGTGGAACAGGCTTGTTCATACCTCTTGGTCTTGAAAAGCTTTTAAATAATGTTAATAACAATAGTCCAGCGCTTCCGAAATGGTGAGTTAGAGCAAGCTAGAAAGAAAGCCAGAGGAGACGTGAGAACCTGGGTGGGCAATTCGGGGTTCAACATGTATTCCTCCAACTTCACTCCAGCCTGTGTGCGTCCCATGTGCCTTCAGGGCCGCACGTTTTGACCAGTTGCTGTTGTGCCTTACCCTTATTTCCATTTCCATTTCCTGTGAACTAGTTTGGCCAAATTTAGGGTGGAAAAATCATGACAGCAGAATTTGACTTTGACAAAATGACCTCGTTGCTTTTGTGCATGCCCTTGTTTTTCTCCTCCCTCTTCTTCCTCTTGTCTGTTTCTTTCTCCTTCTGCTCCTCCCTCCCTTCTTCCTCCTCTTCTTCATTCATCTTGTTGTCTTTGTCTTCCTTCCACAAATCCAATTACAAAATTAGAATCTGGCTAGTCTTTTTCACTTTTTAACTGCTTGCTCTGGGGCTATGTGGACACTATCTGTCCCAAATAATGTTCTACTTTTCACTTTCCAGGGCTTTGCTTCCTCATCACAAAACAGTCAAGTTCCCTGGAACGGTGCTTACCAGGTGCAGGTTGAGGATTCCTGGGGGTTGATCCAGGTTAGCAGAGGCGACTCATGCTCCCTGAATGCCTGTGGATCTCCTTCGTTTCCTAGCTTTCTCTGCAGGTGAGTTGAAGTCTTGGGATGAGTTTGAGCTCATGGGAATGTGAACAAATTCTTGCATCTCTACATCTGTTTTGAGGTGCCAATAATCAGTCTGCCTAGTCTATCCTTTCTGCCCCCTCAGGGGCTGTGTGTTGAGTGTTGAGATGGTGGAGCTCCGAGGTAGAAGCAACTTCTCTCCCTGAGTGAAGTCAGGCTGCCCCGGAGAGTCACTCAACTCCAGTGGTCTTTGTATGAGCAAGAAATAAACGTTTGTTGTGTTAAACCACTGAGCTAGAGTTTTGCCCATCATGTTTAATACGGAATTTAGCTAGAAATATCTTGATAAGGCACTCCTCAAAAATGGGTGGTTCTAAAAGTTGTTAATGATAGAGTTTTTTCCAACAGCTGCTCTAACCTGTGTCAATATAGCAAGATGATAAATGGAAACACAACAATACAAAATGGTTCATTTTCCATTTGCCGGTGTTCTGAGTCCTCGGCAATGACTTGGCTGCCATACTGAACCACCCCTTCTATGCCCACACATATCCCCAATTTTTGTGCCAACTTGTTCTTTAATTGCATCTTCTTGCCCACACCTCAACTAAGAATTAACCAAATCATCTGTCCGTCTTGCTCTTGAACCAAGAATAGGGAGTGTGACTTACAGGAAGTAGAATATCCTTGCTGATGAGTGCCACTGCTGAGTTTGGGTCTCCAGTCTCAGCTGTCCCTCAGTAACAATTGGCAATTCCATCACGTGTCCTTAATTACTTTCTTCCCATTCTCTTAAAAGATCATATTACTTCCAAATTCACAGGGGAAAAGAAATGAGGCTAAGTGGTATGGTTTCCCTAAAATTTCCATTCATTCCCCACAAGATTTTCTGTGCCTTTCTGCCTTGCCTCAAAAGAGTCTTCATTTCATCCAAGGATGGTCCACATACCTGCCTTCTGGATCCCATCTCCTCGGGCTTTGCTCTGCTAATTTCCCCTCTTATCCCTGGAGTTTCCATCTTCAATGGCTTCATCTTCCCAGCACATAAACAAGCTCTCTCTGTAAGCTTCAGATAAAGTGATCCACACTCACATTTTCCTTTTTCTCATTTCCCTGCTATTACTTGATCCCAGCTATTACAGAATCTCCTATTTGGGTGGCGTTAGACCTCTGCACAGAGCTTCTATAGATGACGATTTTTAGGTGTGTGTCCCCACCTTGTGCTGTCTAGCGATTACAGGAGTAGAGCTAAGGGAAGACAGGCAGTTGGGCATCTGGCTGCTGCTTCTTGTCCAAGCATAATTTGGCAATGCACTTGTTCACCCGTGAACTTCAGGCAATTCCATGAGAGATAAAACTTTACATCTTCTTTGGCTTTGCTCCAGAAGAGCATTTCCAGAGACCATCTTACTTGATTCTTCTTTCTGTGTTGCATTTTTCCTTCTGAAAAATTCTTTACTGTCTCTCAATGATAATTAACATTAGTTAGTAATTTTACATGTGAATGTTTTAATTCTTTTGACCCTAGACTCCCTGAAACAAAGAGCATGTTCTGTCTTCCTTCTAACCCTTACACCCCTATTCCTTTGCACCTATGTAGACATGTACTCAGACTCACACTGGCAAAGACATCATAGGACACAGGTAGAGTCTCCTCCTCAATCTTCTTCCTTCTTACTGTAGACATTTAATGTGTTACTATAAAGGTGATCTGATGTCTCTATACTTGAAAAAAATGAAAGCATGTTGGTCTCATCAGAAGCAAAACTTCTCTGCGTATCTCCATGTGACAACTAATTCCACTCTTTTGACTAAATTTGCTGGTCAGTCTGATAGACCAAGTCATCACCTTGAACTAACTGCTACTCGTGGTCCAAATGGTGACACTGGATCCACACGCAGATGCTCGTTGATTTTTTGACTTCCTTCCAGCTTCCTAGCCATGACACAACTCTGCTTTGGATCTTATGCTGTGATTCATTTTCAACCATCAATCAAGTTTTTAAGCCACGGCAGACAACAAAGACACAAAGTCTGCAATCTGGGAAAGGTGAGGTCACAGAGCATTAAAAGAAAAAGAAAGAAAATTGCCATGAATCCATGAGTAAGCTAAAGCAAATGTCATATGACATTTGACTTTGTTTACCGTCACTGGGTGTGTTATCCCAGAGCACCAGGAGCTAGACAGGCAGGAGGGTGAAGAAGACTTGTTCAGAGATGAGTCATCTACATACTGAGTTTATTAAAGATTAAGGGGCCCTTTGGGTCTTTCCATCCAAAGACTATTGTTGTTCCTCCAGGTGTTCGGTTGCTATGCCTCCTTATGGCACTCAGGGCCATGGCATAATGAGTCTGAATTAACCTCATCTATGACCTCGTTACAAATTCTCATCCTTTCATTGTGCTCCTGAAATGGGGAATATTTATTGTATTTTTCAGCAGCAATAGATCATATCCCTACATTTTCTCCTCTATACTTTCCTTTTAGATGCTCAGAATTCCTCATGTGCTTAGCGTGAGGTCTCTGAAATCCCAGAGAATGGTGGAACAAGAAGAGAATGGAGGTTGCCAGTCTCTTGACCCCTCCTAACACCCAAATAAACATTGGAGTGCCTGGGAAAAGTGTCATGAGGCTCAGAAGCCCTTGACAAAGTGTCAGAGCTTCTATGGAGTGCGGAGGGGGCAGCCTGGCTGGGATGCTTTGGCTGTGGGCATCTCAGAGACTAGAGATCAAATCTGATCCTGAGCATGGGGTTTAGGATCTTTCCCTCAGGACAATGAATGCTTTGGTCAGAAGACACCAAGCCACAGGTTCCACTGACAAGTGGGCAAGGACACTTGCCCTGGCCTCTTTTGTCTGGGCTGCACTTCTTGGATCTCACTGATTTTTGCTTGTTGTACTCACTTGGCTTCCCTAGTACACGTGGGTCTTCTGAACTTCTAGTTCATAGACAATGAAGAAGTTGGTGTTCACCTCTCACCTAAACAACCAGATGGAAAATGAAAAAAAGGAAGAAAAAAGGATCAGGTCATATTGTTGCAGTCATGTAAATTAAAAAAGAAAAATCTTCCATTGCATTTTGATTAAATCCAATTTTTAGAGTCCCCTGAAAGGAAATGTATATGGATGAGGAGAAGCCAGATAGGAAGAGAGGAGAAAGGAAATAAATGCATTTTAGTACAAACCATAGTAAGCTGTGGCCACACATACCAAGACCTGGCCTTGCAGTAAATCCTGTTTGAATTATTACAATTCATCAGAGCAGTCAAAATTGGTATGAAAATCTGCATACCACCTGGCCTGGAATAAAATAACCACCAGGGAAGTGGTCAGATCAAATACTTTCATTCTGTTTCCACTTGGCCTTTGCTATATCAATAATTATTGAGGCAATTCTCTTGATAATTCCTGATAACTCCTTCTACTTTCCACCTCTGAGTATCAACTAAAAATGAAGACCATGAGGCTGTACTGGTCCCCTGAGGGGAAGGGGCAGCTGTGGCATCGTGTTGTGGATGGGACTTTGGGTTCAGACTGCCTGAGTACCCTGGCTGCAGCACACACTAGCTGAGTGGCCTTGGGTTATCAACCATTGCTCATCTCACCTTCCCGTCCTCAGTTGTGGAATAAAGATGGCAATAATGATAGCACCTGCCTCAAGATGTGGTGTTGAGGATTAAGTTAGATAATGCACATAAAGCACTTGAAAGTTCCTGGCACATACCAAGTGGTCAATAAATATAGCTATTACCATTTTTACTTTTAGAAAAAGTATTCAATTCTTAATAGACAACTTCTTCATTTGAAAAATTAAAAAGAACCCACAAAAGATAAATACATGACATACAAAAAAATCTAATGCAGGATTACTATACAGGCATAATTCATTTTATTGTACCTTGCTTTACTGAGCTTTGCAGATATTGTGAATTTTTGGGTTGTTTTCATTTACAAATGAAGGTTTGTGATGACCTTGCGTTAGCAAGACTATTGGTGCCACGTTTTACATTATAATTTTAAATATATTTGTTATGGTGATCTGTGGTCCGTCTTTGATGTTTTGATAATAACTGTTTTGGGGTGTCAAGAACCCACTCATAAGAGAGCAAACTTAATCAGTGAGTGTGTGTGTCTGACTGCTGCACTGACCAGCTGTTCTCCCATCTCTCTCCCCCTTCTTAGGCCTCCCTATTCCCTGAGAAACAAGAATATTGAAATTGTGCCAATGAACAACTCCATGATGGCTTCTAAGTGTTCAAGTAAAAGGAAGAGTCACATGTCTTCCACTTTAAATCAAAAGCCAGAAATGACTAAGCTTAGTGGGGAAGGCATGTCAGCCAAGTCAGGCCAAAAGCTAGACTTCTTACACCAGACTTGTGAAGTTTGCCAATTTGTGAACGCAAAGAAAAAGTGCTTCAGAGAAATTAAAAGTGCTACTCCAGTAAACACAAGAATAATAAGAAAGAAAAACAGGCCTGTTGCTGATACTGAGAAACTTTGAGTGGTCTACAGAGAAAATGAACCCAGCAACCACATTTCCTTAAGCCAAAGCCTAATCCAGAGGAAGATCCTAACTCTCTGTGAAAGTTGAGAGATGCTAGGAAGAGGCAGACAAAAAATTGGAAGCTAGCAGAGGTTGGTTCATAAAGTGTAAGGAAGGAAGCCATCTCCATAGCATAAAGTACTGTACGAATCAGCAAATGCGATGTAAAAACTACGGCAAGTTATCCAGATCTAGCTATTGGTGAAAGTGGCTACACTAAGCAACAGATTTTCAATGCGTATGAAACAGCCCTCTATTGGAAGAGGACGCTTTCTAGGATCTTCATAGCTAGAGAGGAGAAGTCAATGCCTGGCTTCAAAGCTTCAAAGGACAGGCCGATTCTCTTGTTAGGAGCAAATGTAGCTGGTGGCTTTAAGTGGAAGCCATGTTCAATGACCATTCTAAAAATTCTAGCGCCCTTAAAAATAATGCTTAATCTGCTTTTTCTGTGCTCTATCAGTGAAACAATAAAGCGTGAATAGCAGCACGTTTGTTTACAGCATGGTTTACTGACTGTTTTAAGCTTGCGGTTGATACTGATCAGAATAAAAGATTTCTTTCAAGATATTACTGCTCATTGACAATGCACCTGGTCACCCAAGAGCTCTGATGGAGACATACAAGGAGATGAATGTTGTTTTCATGCCAGACAACACGTCCATTCTGCAGCCCATGGATCAATATAATAAGACTTTCAAGTCTTATTATATAAGAAATAAATTCTTATAAGGGTATAGCTGCCACAGATAGTGATTCCTCTGATGGATATGGGAAGAGTCCATTAAAAATCTTCTGGAAAGGATTCACCATTTTAGATGCCATTGAGAACACTTGTGATTCAGGGAATGAGGTGAAAATGTCCACATTAACAGGAGTTTGAAAGAAGTTGATTCAAACCCCCATGGATGACTTGATGGGTTCAAGACATCAGTGGAGGAAGTAGCTCCAGATGTGGTGGAAACAGCAAAAGAATCAGAATGAGACGTGGAGCCTGAAGAGACGACGGAATTGCTGCAATTTCATGATAATACTTGAATAGAAGAGGAGTTGCTTCTTATGGATGAGCAAAGAAAGTGGTTTCTTGAGTTAGAATCTACTCCTGGTGAACATTGTGGATGCTGTGAATATTGTGGAAATGATAAGAAAGGATTGAGAATATCCCATAAAGTTAGTTGATAAAGCAGTAGCAAGGTTTGAGAGAGTTGACTAATCTTTAAAGAAGTTTTACTGTGAGCAAAATGCTATGGAACAGTGTCACGTACTACAAAGAGACAATCAATGCAGCAAACTTCATTGTTGTTTTGTTTTTAGAAATTGCCACTGTTGCCCCAATCTTCAGGAATCACCACCTTGGTCAGTCTGCAGCCATCAGCATGGACGCCAGACCCTCCACCAGCAAAAAGATTATGACGTGCTGAAGGCTCAAATGATCATTAGCATTTTTTAGCAATAAAGTATTTTAAAATTAAGGTACTACATTTTTATTTAGTTACAATGCTATTGCACACTTGATAGTGTTGAAAAGGTAACTTTTATATACACCAGAAAACCAAACGATTGTGTGACTTGCTTTATTGCAATATTGCCTTTATTGTGATGGTCTGGAACCAAATCCATGGTATCGCCAAGATGTGCCTACATAAAATGTGAAAGTATAAAAAATTTAGAGAAGAAAATTAAATTCACCTGTAATCTCCCTGCCCAACAATAACTCACGTTAACATTAGAGCATATATTATTTGAGAAATATATATTTTATTATATATTCACATAAATTATGTATGTGTACATTTATATTTATAAATAATTTCATGATATACACAATAGTACCTACATATCAATTTTTAATTGATTGGGGATTATACACAATGTATTGTTGATTAGAAACTGCCCTTTTTATTTAAGGAAAGAGAGTGTGTGATGAATACTCTCTGTTCTTCACAGTTCAGGAAAGAGAGGGAGAAATCCCTCTCTTCTATCAGAGCAGCATGTCCCCTAGGAGACCTTCTCTGACTACCCAAAATAAAACAGTACTCCATCCCCTTTCCTCCCCTGGCCCTCCTTTGTTTCAGAAGAGGTGCTTCTATATGTTTGCCATCTTTATCCCCGGAGGACCCTACGCCTGAGTTGCATCTCCCACACCTACATCTGCCTCCTGCTCATTGCTCAGTATATATTTGTAGAATGAACGCATATTTAATTCCACATTGTTTCTCTGTGGCACATATCTTTCTAGTAACATTGGGACAGGCTTCTTTAATCACCAATTAATGGGCTCTGAGGAAATGCAAACTAATTTCAATCTTTTCCCACGCAAAGCATAAAAAGGAAGGGAGCGCTGCTAAGAAATGCAGACATGGGCTATTCCACAGGTAACTGGACATGTCTTTTTAACGTCTGCCGTGGTGGAGTTCACTGGGCAATGTACATGAACGCTCTTACCTGTGAAAAGGAAAGTATTTCGTTTGTACTTCTGTTTTCACTTCTATTTCACCGCTTGTTTGTGTCCACCCTGCATGTCCGTTTTCTGCTTCCCTGTCTATTCTGCCATTAAAACACAAGTCCTTGGGTAGGGCCCAGGGGGTTCCTTCTGGACCTTTCCCATAGCTTTGCTTTTAGGAAGAGCTGCCTAGAAGGGTGGATGAGGGATCATGTCAGCCCTTTACTTTGTATTCTGAAATTACGCTGAATCCATACCAGATACCAGACTGCAATCCCAAGGACTGGGAGATGACTTAGCTGGTTTACCTTCAGCCCTAAACTCTCCTCTCTCCAAATATAAAAGGGTCACGCTGTAACTAATTTACCACAACAGAGGTTATAACTGTGGTTTTTCTTAGGATAACTTGCTGACTGCACAGTAAATTATTTCTAGAAGATGAGATCTTCATATACCCTAAACAGGGCAGGATAAACCCAGTGAGAGGGATTAGAAGCCCAAGAGGCTTGTGTCCAGAGAAAGAGGATGTGAGTAAAGAAAATACATGGCAAGAAAAAGTGAAGAAAACCACGCGTACCCTGATAGTGTGGAGTGAGCAGCGGCTTAGAAATGCTTTACCCAAGAGGTGGACTTAGGGAGTTATTCGTGGAAAGTTGCTGTGACAGTTAGTTTCTCTGTGTCCACTTGGATAGGGCTATAGAACTCATTTAATCAAAACACAGTAACCGTTGCTGTGATGGCATTTTTAAAATGTGGTTGACACCTACAATCAGTTGACCTTAAGTAAAGGAGATCATCCTCTATAATGTGGGTGGGTCTCATCTAATCAATGGAAGGCTTAAGTGCAAATACTAAGACTTTCTGAAGAAGAAATTCTACCTCAGGACTGCAACAGCAACTCCTGACTGAGCTGCCCACCTGGCAGCCTGCCTTATGGATTTTAAACTTGCCAGTCGCCACAAGCATGTAAGACAATTTCCCATAAGAAATCATGTAGGGCCCGGCACGGTGGCTCACGCCTGTAATCCCAGCACTTTGGGAGGCCGAGGCGAGTGGATCACGAGGTCAAGAGATCGAGACCATCCTGGTCAACATGGTGAAACCCCGTCTCTACTAAAAATACAAAAAAATTAGCTGGGCACGGTGGCGCGTGCCCGTAATCCCAGCTACTCAGGAGGCTGAGGCAGGAGAATTGCCTGAATCCAGGAGGCAGAGGTTGCGGTGAGCCGAGATCGCGCCATTGCACTCCAGCCTGGGTAACAAGAGCGAAACTCCGTCTCAAAAAAAGAAAAGAAATCATGTATGTGACACATAGATACATATACATACACATGCACATGGAGATAATAGGTATCTGTAGATCTACACATAATACATATATGATATACATATATATCTATATAGATATCATAGATATAGCTGATATCTATAAAATAATAGATATATAGAGACATAATTATAGATATAGATATCTTATAGATATCTATATATAACAGATGTGGATATATCTCTATATAGAGACCCATCTCTCTGTATACGTATATAGATAGATCTCTCTCTCTCTGTCTCTCTATATACATATACAGAGAGACATCTCTATATATAGAGAGATATCTCCTAAGGGTTCTGTTTCTATGGAGAATCCTGACTGATACCGCTGGGAAACAGGATCTGCTCAGAAGAGGGAGGAGCAGATGGGGTTGGAGTGGCCAGAGAAAGGGAAAAAAACTCAGACATTCCTGTTGCTGCTGTCAAAAATTAAGAACATGCAGAGTCAAGGAGAGTAATTGGAACACGAAGTAGGTCTGGGGACGCAATGTTGAACAAAAAAGTGTGTTTCCCTGAGGCGCCGAGGTAGCTGACAGCAATCGCACGGACCAGGGTGGGTGTTGGGGTAGAGGCAAGAGTGGCCGGTCCCGCTTATGTGTGGACTTTATACTTCTCAGGCTGTCCCTGTGTGTCCTTGTTTGGGTCTCACACCAGCCCTGCAAATTGGCAAGGGCAAGAATTAATATTCCCATTTCACAGGTCAGAAAAGAGCCACTGGGTACTCCGAGACTAGGGACTCGTGGCTGCAACAGAGAAGATTCCCCTTGAAGGAGAATGAATGGTGTTTCAAACCACATCCAGCCGAATCAGATCAGGAGGCTGCAGCCACCTCTTCTGCATCCACCTCTGTCTGCGATGGCTCCCTGCCCCTATAAAAGACACTATCTGCTTGAGAACAATCCTGGAGGCAGGCCCTGCTGATGAGCGATATCTCACGGGAGGACTGAAGGGGAAAAGGCTGCGGAGGACATGGTCTTTAGACGGGAAGTTGAGCGGTGGCAACAAAAGTTACCCATCGGCGAAAACAGCTGGGGAGCCATCTGTCTGGGAGAAGCCTCCTGCCCATTTCATTACCCCCCTTTCTGCATTTGTGAGAGGCCTCGCCGCTGACGGCAGGCGGTTTATAGCAGAGGGAACAGAAGGAAACCAGTTGGCCCTTGGATAACCTTGGCCTCATTAGCATCGAACCAAAGCCCACTGCGCTATTGACTTCTAGTAAATATCCACCCATCAAGAAGATGTCCCGGAGCCCTGCCTCCGGGGTGTTCAGACACCAGACAGAGCCTTCTTGCTCCTCCATCCCGGAGCGGGTGCCTAACCATTCTCCCTGCCCCTAACCACCCAGCTCTGAGAAACCACTCCATCTTCCCAGGAGGGGACAGTGGCGGGGGGTGGGCAGTGAGAAGGAAACCTCCGTGGTCACCTTGCTGAAAGTCTCCCATTCTCTCTCTCTAAAGGGCCAAACAAACCCTGGAAAGGCAGTTCATCAAATGAAGTAGACACAATTGTATTTCCAACTGCTTTGAAAACTTTTATTTTTGTACAGCAAATGACACATTATCTTTCCGGAGGTCAGGAAATAATGCAGTGGGAGTCTTGCGACATTGTGAGAGTTAATGTTTCTATTTGCCATTGTGTCCTGCGCAAAGAAAGGCGCCCGGTCACCTGGGGTTACCACAACACAGCGCTGAGATGGCGGAATCCACCAGAAGTGCTTTGATAATGTTGAACACTATTGTTCAGGCAATGGCTCCCTCCTTACCCACGCTGCATAATGGGCCTCTGAGTGCTAAGGAGATAAGCGATACTATCCTTGGAGTGTCAGAGGTAGGGCTCTCCAGAAGCTGCATTCATAATTTCCTCCAACTTAAGGACTTCGATTTTTAAATAGTAATTGAAACATATAATTCAATAGAAGTGTCACTCTAATATAATAATTGCCAAGGAAATTGAACCACAAAGAAGTACTATAAATTGCAATTTACCTTTATTAGAGTACGTGGAGCTGGTAATGTTTTCTCATCAAGAAAGAGCCCTCCACCCCCACCCAGATATCTTCCCTTTCCATCTTTTGAATGTTCATCATCCTGCATGCTGCCCTCTTAAGCAATACCTTCGCTTCTTCTTAGATTTCCAGTTGGCATATTTGACCCCTCTTAAAATGCTTATCATTGCAAAGTGTTCATATTAATTGCTCTGGTGAAAGCTTTATAATATAAACTTCAGCTAAACTCTTTATTGTCAAATGTCAGCTTCCTGATGTTCTATCTAGAACATTTGCTTTCATGGTTATAAGTAACATAAAGGTGTTTCGTGTATTTAAAGGACTGTGTAAGTATAAGTTGCTGTTACTGTGATTCTGCACATCTTTCTTAAAATGAAACAATATTTACAGAGGATGTATTATACCCCTGAATTGAGTCCAGGACCTAGCATAGAACAAAATAAGAAGCCATTCCCCTTTTCTGGGGAGGTGTTGCTTGGAGCCACCTGTTACTGGTATCATTGTGATTTCTGATTATTGATAGGTAGGGGAGCACTTCACCTCCTATTCCTGTGGAAATATACAACCTGCTCACTTCTTATCCCACCCCCTCATAATTATTGAGCCATTCTGTCATCTGTTTCCTGCCCTGGATTTTGATCCATAGTTATAACCACCCTCTCCCCTCCTTTCCACTTACCTACCTTGATTTACTTCTAGGACACATCTAGCAAGAGACTGACCCAAGACAAGATAACTCGGGAGCACAGTGCACTCACTCTTTCCTGGAAAGGGTCTTTATTCACAGGAATCCCAGGAACCTGGGGCAAGCTTTAGGTTTACTTAGAGAAGAAAAAAAAATAGGAGAGAGAAGGAGATTCAGGAACAAAGAAAGAACAGAGGGAGGAAGCAGAAGAAAGGAAGGGAGTGAAACAGGGTAGAACACAAGAGAGGCTGACACACACATCCTGGACAAAGCCCCTCTGGCGAGTGAAGTGAGGAGAAGGTGAGATACAAAGTATGTGTACATTATTACTATGTAATAGCTGTATTTACGAAGACAAAGAATAGCAACAGTAAAAATAGACATGCTTGGTTGTCAGGATTATGAGTAGTATTTTCTCCATTTTCTGGACTTCCTATCAGAAACTGTCCTTATCATAGAGAAGTAGAAGAGATGAGATGCAAAAGGATGGCATAAAGAGCCAAAAGCATCTCATCACAGGGTGAACAAAAGCATCCCATCACAGGGTGAACAAAAGCATCTCATCACAGGGTGAACATCCCATCACAGGGTGAACATCCCATCACAGGGTGAACATCCCATCACAGGGTGAACATCCCATCACAGGGTGAACATCCCACCACAGGGTGAACATCCCACCACAGGGTGAACATCCCATCACAGGGTGAACATCCCACCACAGGGTGAACATCCCATCACAGGGTGAACAAAAGCATCCCATCACAGGATGAACATCCCATCATCACAGGGTGAACATCCCATCATAGGGTGAACATCCCATAACAGGGTGAACATCCCATCACAGGGTGAACAAAAGCATCCCACCACATGGTAAACATCCCACCACAGGGTGAACATCCCACCACAGGGTGAACATCCCATCACAGGGTGAACATCCCACCACAGGGTGAACATCCCATCACAAGGTGAACATCCCACCACAGGGTGAACAAAAGCATCCCACCACAGGGTGAACATCCCATCACAGGGTGAACAAAAGCATCCCACCACATGGTAAACATCCCACCACAGGGTGAACATCCCACCACAGGGTGAACATCCCATCACAGGGTGAACATCCCACCACAGGGTGAACATCCCATCACAAGGTGAACATCCCACCACAGGGTGAACAAAAGCATCCCATCACAGGGTGAACATGCCATCATCACAGGGTGAACATCACATCATAGGGTGAACATCCCATCACAGGGTGAACATCCCATCACAGGGTGAATATCCCACAACATGGTGAACATCCCATCACAGGGTGAATATCCCACAACATGGTGAACATCCCACCACAGGGTGAACATCCCACCACAGGATGAACATCCCATCACAGGGTGAACATCCCATCACATGGTAAACATCCCACCACAGGGTGAGCATCCCACCAAATGGTGAGCATCCCATCACAGGGTGAACATCCATCACAGGGTGAACAAAAGCATCCCACCACAGGGTGAACATCCCATCACATGGTGAACATCCCATCACAGGGTGAACATCCCATCACATGGTAAACATCCCACCACAGGGTGAACATCCCACCACAGGGTGAACATCCCACCACAGGGTGAACATCCCACCACAGGGTGAACATCTCATCACATGGTGAACATCCCACCACAGGGTGAACATCTCATCACATGGTAAACATCCCACCACAGGGTGAACATCCCATCACAGGGTGAACATCCCACCACAGGGTGAACATCCCACCACAGGGTGAACATCCCACCACATGGTGAACATCCCATCACAGGGTGAACATCCCACCACATGGTAAACAACCCACCACAGGGTGAACATCTCACCACATGGTGAACATCGAATCACAGGGTGAACATCCCATCACAGGGTGAACATCCCATCACATGGTAAACATCCCATCACATGGTAAACATCCCACCACAGGGTGAACATCCCACCACAGGGTGAACATCCCACCACATGGTGAACATCCCATCACAGGGTGAACATCCCACCACAGGGTGAACATCTCATCACATGGTAAACATCCCACCACAGGGTGAACATCGCATCACAGGGTGAACAAAAGCATCCCACCACAGGGTGAACATCCCATCACAGGGTGAACATCCCACCACAGGGTGAACATCTCATCACATGGTTAACATCCCACCACAGGGTGAACATCCCATCACAGGGTGAACATACCACCACAGTGTGAACATCCCACCACAGTGTGAACATCCCACCACATGGTGAACATCCCACCACAGGGTGAACATCCCACCACATGGTGAACATCCCACCACAGGGTGAACATCCCACCACAGGGTGACCATCCCACCACAGGGTGAACATCCCACCACAGGGTGAACATCTCATCACATGGTGAACATCCCACCACAGGGTGAACATCCCACCACAGGGTGAACATCCAACCACAGGGTGAACATCCAACCACAGTGTGAACATCCCACCACAGGGTGAACATCCCACCACATGGTGAACATCCCACCACAGGGTGAACATCCCATCACAGGGTGAACATCCCACGACAGGGTGAACATCCCACCACAGGGTGAACATCCCATCACAGGGTGAACATCCCATCACAGGGTGAACATCCCACCACAGGGTGAACATCCCATCACAGGGTGAACATCCCACGACAGGGTGAACATCTCATCACATGGTAAACATCCCACCACAGGGTGAACATCCCACCACAGGGTGAACATCCCACCACAGTGTGAACATCCCACCACATGGTCAACATCCCATCACATGGTGAACATCCCATCACAGGGTGAACATCCCACCACATGGTAAACATCCCACCACAGGGTGAACATCCCACCACATGGTGAACATCCCATCACAGGGTGAACATCTCATCACAGTGAACATCTCATCACATGGTGAACATCCCACCACAGGGTGAACATCCCACCACAGGGTGAACATCCCACCACATGGTGAACATCCCATCACAGGGTGAACATCTCATCACAGTGAACATCTCATCACATGGTGAACATCCCACCGCAGGGTGAACATCCCACCACATGGTGAACATCCCATCAAAGGGTGAACATCCCACCACAGGGTGAACATCCCATCACAGGGTGAACATCCCACCACAGGGTGAACATCTCATCACATGGTAAACATCCCACCACAGGGTGAACATCCCATCACAGGGTGAACATCCCACCACAGGGTGAACATCCCACCACAAGGTGAACAAAAGCATCCCATCACAGGGTGAACACCCCATCATCACCGGGTGAACATCCCATCACAGGGTGAACATCCCACCACAGGGTGAACATCTCATCACATGGTAAACATCCCACCACAGGGTGAACATCCCATCACAGGGTGAACATCCCACCACAGGGTGAACATCCCACCACAGGATGAACATCCCATCACATGGTGAACATCCCATCACAGGGTGAACATCCCATCACATGGTGAACATCTCACCACAGGGTGAACATCCCACCACAGGGTGAACATCCCACCACAGGGTGTACATCCCACCACAGGGTGAACATCCCACCACATGGTGAACATCCCATCACAGGGTGAACATCCCACCACAGGGTGAACATCTCATCACATGGTAAACATCCCACCACAGGGTGAACATCCCATCACAGGGTGAACATCCCATCACAGGGTGAACATCCCATCACAGGGTGAACATCCCATCACAGGGTGAACAAAAGCATCCCATCACAGGGTGAATATTCCATCACAGGGTGAACATCCCATCACAGGGTGAACATCACATCACAGGGTGAAAAAAAAATCCCATCACAGGGTGAACATCCCATCATCACAGGGTGAACATCACATCACAGGGTGAACAAAAGCATCCCATCACAGGGTAAACAAATGAATCAAGTGCAAAAAGGCTGGCCTCTGAAGGCACCCAGATTGAGTTGTCATGTCCACTCGGCAACTGCATTCATTAGCCCTGCTGGTTGCCAATCACCTCCATGGGTAAATGAGGGAGGGTCTTTCCACTGCCTAGTTGGGTTGCTATGAGAATGAAAGGGACAAGGGCTTGTAATGGGCATAACATACCTTGCGAATTTTAAGTTCTCAAGAGGTGTGGGTCTCACTTCCTTCTGACCCAAGTAATCCTATTCATTCCTATTCACTTCAATGGATCACTTCTACCCCAAAAGCTTGTAGAATAACAACCTGAGACAACACTACTTGTTTCCACACACATTTAGATATGCCACTGTTTTAATCATGACCCCTAAAATGTTCTAACCACATACAATGAATGTTGTAAAACACACTGGCTTGAAAAGTATCTACAAGGGGCGGCTGGGTGCTCTGGAGTCCAGAGGCTCACTGGACCAAGAAGAAGGAGTCTCAAGCTTGAGTCCAAGTTGCTGAAAGCATGTTGCATGACCCTGGGCAAGACACTGTGCTTCTCATGGCCTTAGTTTTCTCATCGGTAAAATGAAGGGAAATGGCCAGAACCAGGAGTTTAAAAAACCCATTTAGCAGCACTTCCATGTTCAAATTGAATGTTACCCAGAACAGAGATGCTCTGATTGTGGCCAGGCAAGCGGTGGCAGCTGTGACCTCCTCCCAACTTGATGGCCCCGGATCTCCAGTGTTGGACCTCGAGACTTATCTGCAAGGCTACAGAGAGCAGTGCCGGAAGCCACAGATTTTTGCACTCTCCCGAACCACTTACCAATCTAACAGTTCACAATTGTACATATTTCTATTCTACTTTATCGACACCTGGTCAGCTGGCATGACTATTTTATTTTTTAAACTCTTATCACTATATAACAAAGCATACTTTTGCTTTAATTTGGGGGCAGTTAAAAGCTAGTCCACTCAGAATTGTGCACTGCTAAGTACCTGTGATTTTCTTTTCCTTCTGCTTTTATTGATTGGTTGTTTTTCTTCCTTTCATTCCTGCCCTTTTCAGAAAGGACTTCCCCTCTTGCTGACACACTCTATATGGAAGTCCTCAGTGTATCTCCCTGAATATTAGATTCTGCCTCCTTGTCATTTAAAATCTCAATCTCAATCTCTCTCCCTCCCTCCCCACTTTCTCTCTCTCTCTCTCTCTCTCTCTCTCTCTCTCTCTCTCTCCCCGTTTCTCTCTCTGCAGGTGGAGTTTCTCTTTCAGATTTCTATTCCTAGCACCTTCCTTCTTCCTCCAGACATCCTCTAAACTGGTCTAAGGACCATCAGAGCAGCCTTACCTTGAAGGCATCTTAAAAGCACAGATTCCTGGGTCTCCTCCCGTATCTACTGAGTGAAAATCTCTAATGTTTGAGTTTAGGAAAGTATGATAAAATTAGCTCTCAAAGTGATTTTCATCTCCACTAAATTTCAAAAACGACCTTTCAAACCCCTTTCCCCAAATCCCTGTCCCCCATTTCCTCATCTCCCTCCTCCTAGCTTCCTTCCCCTCAGTTTTCATCCTAATTACCAGCTAACTGGTGGATGTTATTGCTACTTAAATGCACTCCCACTCTGGATCCCTAATCATGCCCATTGTGCTCCTCAAAGCTAAGTCAAGAATTGCTGCCTTTTTATTTCCCTCTCTCTATATATTGTAGAAGGAAGCAGGTCCCCGCCGCTTTTGTTGTCCCTACTTCTGGGCTGAGCTCCATTTGCTGGTGAACGGGGCTTATCTTCACTCTCCCCCTCTAAATACTGTAACATTCAGCATCCTTTCATGTCTGTGCTTTTAAAGTAAATCTTTGGACAATTAAAGATATGAAATGGCTAAATAGAGTTCTGCAAGCGTTGTTCTCTCCTTTTTAAAGGTTTAATCACACTTAATGGCTCTCTTCAAAACTTGAATTTTCCATTTTGGTGTTTTGACTCCATTGAAAGAGTTTACTAATATTCTTTCAAAAGTATTCTCTGCTCAAATGAGCTATTCAATAAAGTTTTATGCCATGCTATAGGATTCACGCTAAATGGAAAATAATTTAAAGGGAGATCAGAGTTGGGGGTGCCATTCCTCTCTACAGGTTTTGTTAGCCAAACCATAATCATCAATATCGAGTCCATTAAAAGTTAGTGTGAAGGAACAGGAATTATCATTTGGATCTAAGGGAGACTCTTTCAAATGCAATTTCTATACCTCCTTTCCTCGAAGATAATTTCTTGTTCACCTTGTGATTCTATAAATAGGAACTTGTGATAAATTCCCCTCCCTCCCTCCCTCCCTTCCTTTTCCCTTCTCCTCATTCTATTTTTTTTTTTTCCTCCCTGAAAAATAGTGGACATAAGAGTAGGGGAGAGGAAAAGGAATCCATTTGATGAGCTATCTGCCCCAGATCGTTTTAAACAGATCGTCCTGACTCTTCCCAGTCTTGGTCCTGCTAAAATACATCTTGCTCTTTACTTGTCAGCGCCAGGAGTGTAAAGCCGGGTGAACACTGAGTCCCCCCTGGGTCATACTCACAGTCCAAATGATAGAATTTGCCACACAAAAGGGAAATTTAGTGGAAAATAAAGGCCAGTACTCCCTAACAGCACCTTGTTTAACCCCAGACTCTCTGTTGGTTTCAGTGATATAGATAAATACCCGGCACTAATGAGACATTTAGGCTCAGATAAGGAAAAGTAAGGCCATGCCTACGACCAAACAGGGACACACCCCTTTTCCCTACCCGCTGTCTGCTTGCCTTGGTTTGTTTTTCCGCAAGTGGCCTGTGAATGCTTGCAACGTGCCCAGTAGTGTGCTAAGTGCCAGGACAAATGACAACCTGGCCTTGAGAAGTTTAACATTTGGCTAAAGAAACAAGTAATGTATGTACTGGGAAGAACACAGAAGACAATGAGGTCTGACCCAGGCACCATCATTCACTAACCACGTGGCCTCTGGAAAGGCATCTACCTTCTCAGAGACTTAGTGTTTCTCTTCCGTGAAGAGGGCTGCTGCAATCAAGTAGCATTTATGGTTTTCTGAAGGTATCTCATTACTTTGTTTGTTGGTGATTATATGTCTCCTCCTTCCTTTCCAATGTCAGTTCCCTTAGAGCAGGGACCTTGGTAGACTCTTCACCTCTTTACCTGCAGGGCCTAGGCCAGCAAGTGGCATAGAGAGATATTCAATAGAGAGCTGCTGAATGGGTGCACATGTTCTATGGGTAAAGGAATCTTCATGAAGACTGAGCTACTGACCTTGACCTGGTTTTGTAGGCTTGGTAGGACTTGCATAGGTCAGAGGAGGGGAAGAGTATTTCAAGAAGACAGCAGAAGATGGGGAGGAAATGGGGTTAAGGAATAATGAGGATGCTATAATGGGGTCACAGATACTGAAGACACCAGCCTGCTTTCAGGGTTAATGGCATGTGCCTTGGGAAAAATGAGTTCAGGTTAGGTTTTGAAAGGCCTTAAGTGTCAGGAGAGATAGCTAAGGGTTTTGACCAGGGTTGTTTCTTGAAGAAAGTAATGCTTTGGGAAGCTTAGTCGGGTAGTGATACATAAAGCTGAAAGTGTCAGAGAAATAAATTTGATGTAGAGTAACTGAGACCTCAGGTAACAAGGCCTGAATTAGAATCACAGGAGTGGGACTCTAAAGGGAGAGAGAATTGGGAGCACCTACAAAGCAAGGACCAATGGAACTGGATAGCCCAGGAGCTATAACAAGGCAAAGGAGAAAAAGCATTTAAAATATAAAAACCAGCGTTCTGGCAGAATCAATAGGAATAGAGAAGTGGGGAGAGGGCGGCCATTTTTGAGAGAAAATGCCGTCTCCTTGTAGGCGACAGTGAAAGCCATGGGAGGAGATCAATTCTTTGACAAAAAGAAAGCAAAGGGGAGGCCCAAGGGCATAATGAGGCAATGAGTCAGGGGTGAGAGAAGGGAGAGCAATAAGAGATAGGAACAGAGTAATCAGGGAGGAATAAGATGGACACATAATTGCTATAGAAACCATGACAATAAAAATCCTTTTGAAGCACGAGGAAACAGTAATATTAACTGCTGCAAGAGAGACAGCAAGGAGAATTAAAAATTAGAAAATGTACATCTGCCCACTAGGAGGTCATTGAGAAGAACAGAAAAAAGACTGAAAGGTTTTCCTAGGTGGGATCTTATGTCACAAGGTAATTTTACACATTTTCGGCCTTTCTGTACGAGCCCATGCTGGAAAGTCCTATGTTCCCTTATCATCTCCAGTCCTCAAGGAGTGTGACATGGGTAAGTCTTACGTGCCATGTGATGGCAGCCTGGTTTCTGCTCTTGATGACAAGCAGGTCAATAGAATTACTGATTAATTTCACCCAAATACAAGACGAGCAACTGACTTCCTGTCCTAGCACCTTCATCACCCTTTCTTCATTTTGCCTTTTTTTGGGACCAAGATCTGACAAACTGCATGTTTTTAAGACTTGGGAAAAAGAAAAAGTGTAATAAAAAGTTAAACAAACCTTGGTCAAGGGCTGGGCTTCTATAAATGCTGTTTCATCCCCAGAAAGACATGTTGGGAGGTTGGGTACTATTAGCTACAGATCTGGTCTAACACTTAAACTTACTAGGTTGTTAGCGGTTGACTTGCTAATATTATGGGTAGAATTTTAAAATATCCCCACCTCCAAGATACTTCCCCCAAGCTTCCACCAATCTTTCCATTTAGGCTGAGAATTCCTAAAAAGGAAACAGAGCCATGAATCCACAGGTAGAGGCCAAGTTTAAAATACAGAAACTCTACCGTGTCCTACCCCCATCGTCACTTGGTTTAAATTAACATGAAAAACAAATAACTTATCCCAGAATAAAACCACAAAATGATATTATAAGAATAGAAACCACAAAATGATACTATAAGAATATTTTTTATAGTGTTTCTAGAAGTTGCTGATAGGGAATGGTTTCCAGTTTCTTAGTGTAGCTGAGTTTGGTTTCTTATCCTGCTGCAGGTCTGAGTTGGTGGAGGGGTGGAGGGGTGGAGGGGAGTATCGGGGAGAGGGGGCGGAGAGGGTGGAGGGGGTAAGGACTTAGGAAAGGGGGAGAAGTGGCCTTATGTGCCTGAGGTTCGTTTGCTTATTGAGTTGGGGGAAGTTTTGCAGTTCAACAAATATGAGTCTATAACAGGTCTGTACTGGGGGCTAGATATGCAGTCATGAGAGCAATACCTTTGCCTTCAGGAGGATCTAATTCAGTGGCCCTGGGCAGACTCATTAGCAAATCATTTCAAATCTAAGGAAAGTGCTTTGAGGGAGAAGAGCTGGCAAAGCCCTAACAGGTGGAGCTCCTAGTCCTGACCGGAGGTGGCAGAGGTCACAACTGGTTTTGTGAGGGAAGGGCAAGTTAAAGAGACCTTAGAGAAGAGATCCCAGTCTTCTTCCCTGGAGAGGAATCGGAGCAGAGATGCCTTCTCAGGGGTGCTATGGGAATCTTCTGTCTCCGTCTCTCCCTGCACCTGTTCTCCCTAATCAGAAAGGGAATGGAGAAAAAACAGTCACTGCCCAAGGAGCCCAAGGAGGTTATGATGTTTGCTAATATGTTCAGACCAGCTCCTGCTTCCAGACCAAACAGGGTTGGGATCCACCAGCTCCCTGAAAGGAGCCTGGTGCACCAGGACGGCCACTTCCCTGAGTGGCTGTGGAGAGGGTACCCAAGGGCTGGTGGCCTAGGCGTGCCACCGAAGCCTGGAGACTTGCTGGGATGGATTGTGGAAAGGCGATGAAGAATGCGTGGTGAGAGAGACACCTCACCCCTTCCCTCTATAGGGAGCGTCCATGGAAGGAAACGGCCTACTTCTGACTGGTCTTTTAGGAAAGCAAGAAAGTGGTGTGGGGGCAAGCCCAACTTGACCAAGACTGGAGAAAAACACTTGCCCCTCTAATTTTTTTGGAGCCGTCTTGGGGAGGCAGCGTTTTTAGCTTCAGTCTTGACTTGGTCCCTTCCACATGCTTGCTGCAGGGTATGACCTTGAGAGGAACCAACATTCCAGCGTGCACCTGGTGGTTGCCCTTTTCAAGGCTTTGCATTGACTCCCTGACTCCGTCCCCAAGAGTGTCCACTGTAAAGCTGTCAGAGGCATCCACATGGCAGAGGAGGACTGAGGCCAATGCCAGCTGGGTTGGTGTCACAGAACTACAGCTTCTGAGGTTGAAGGATTCATGAGGCATTGGGAAGAGAGAGAGGAGGTCATTTGAGTCTCTTTCTGAACTTCATCTCACCTGCATCTTTTATTCCTCACACTCTGATAGCAGGCACAGCCTATGAGAGGGTCTGATGGAGGACAGAAAGCAGGCTGATCCTGGGCCCTTGGGTGCTGGAGGAGGAGGCCCCTGAAGGGAGCAGGAGGAGAAAGGCCAAGAGAGGTGCTGAAATTCACCTTGCTGACTGCCGTGCCGGCTGCCCCGGCCAGCTGTTCTTGGCGCTAGGAGATTCAAAGTCTAAAAAGATCCCTTTCCCCTGATCTGACGAAGTTTTCATTTCCTAGAGAAATAGCTTCTCTCTCTGCGTGTTTCCTTCGACTCTCAGCAAGACCTGAACAAGCGCATGAAGGTGATAAACCTGCTACTTCACTGGGGCTGTTTATTTCCAGTCGTCAAATATTGTGCCAATGTTCACTTCAATTAGGGGACACATTTGACAATCTGACTACTCCATCTGATGCCTCAAGGGCAAATTTCAGCTCTTTCAGGAAGGGATGGGCCAATAACGGAATCGTATGAATAAAATATACAGAGAAGGAACATTCGCAGCAGTTTAGGGAAACCACCTTCTCCAGCAAGGAGAGCAAAATGTCTACATGAAAATAAAATTCACATAAATAAAGCATGGGGCTTAAACTGTTGGGATGCTGGGAATTCAGAGTGAAGGCTCCTGTGCCTGCTTGCCCTTCACCTGCCTGGAGATGGGAATTAAGAAGTGCGAATCAGCACTATGGAGCCTAAGACATTTGTAATTCTATGGAAGAAAATCATGGTGGCAGAGTTCAACTCGCTAAGAATCTCACTCATTTATTTCCGCTTTAAAAATCATCCTAGCAACCAGAAGTTTTTTGTGGTGTTTAATTTTAATCCTTCTGTTTAATTCCCTTCCTTCTTTATTACCCTGAAGATAATCAGAAAAGCTTCTCAGCATTCCCTTTTACACAGCTCTCCACATCCTGGAAAGCGGAGTCAAGGACCAGGTCCCATGAACAGAGCTCTTCCTGCTCGGAATTGACCTTGGGTCTGTGTTATGTTTTTTCCTGGCAGCGGCAGACTAAATGACGAGTTAGGTCTTCTGCAGCACCTGCCTTGGGCAAGTGCCATCAGCTTGCTGGACTCCTGTATTCCCATCAGGGAAAAAGAAAGTCAGTTCCTTCCTCATCTTGGAAGGGCCTCTTGGGAATCAAGTCAGGTGATGAGTGGAAGGAAGTGAAAGTTTGATAGAAGTGAAGGGATTCTCGTCGTTTAGTTCCTGTTTTTCGGGCTGACCTGGTCAGTACAATGAACTCCCAGAGGAAGCTTAGTCATTGAGATCAGAAAACGAAAGCAAAAATTACCTTTAAGGCTGGGCACAGTGGTCTATACCTGTAATCCCAGCACTTTGGGAGGCCGAGGCGGGCAGATACCTGAGGTCAGGAGTTCAAGACCAGCCTGGCCAACATGGTGAAACCCCGTCTCTACTAAAAATATAAAAATTAGCCAGGCATGGTAGCAGGTGCCTGTAATCCCAGCTACTCGGGAGGCTGAGGTAGGAGAATCCCTTGAATCCGGGAGGTCATGAGCAGAGATCATGTGGCTGCACTGTAGCCTGAGTGACAGCAAGACTCCAACTCAAAAAAAAGAAAAAAGAAAAAAATTACCTTTAGTCAATCCCTCTCAAACATTTGTCTAGTTCCATAGTTAAGCCTGGGTTATCTTAAATACTTGTGTGTGTGTTTGTTTAAAAAAGGTCCTCACCCAGCTTCTACATAAGCTTGTTAATAGCATATGATTCATTTTATATTTTAATATGAATGACAGGTATTTTCTATTCTTAGAAAGGGCATTATAAACATCTATTGTTAGCATGGAAAGAAATCTCTTGAGAGTGACCATCCGCACCACTGGTTTATTTCTCTTGTTAATAGCGAATGATCACAAATGCATCTAATTGAAATTAAATTTCTTTATTATAGGAGAGTCCTTGGATTTACACTAGTATTTAATGCATCTCTAGTTATTGTTCACTGTTCTTATTTTCATTCGTTAATTCAACAACATTTATGGGAACCCAGAATAGCCCAGGATGCTGGGGGAAGCTATGAAGTAAAGATGTGTTCCCTTCCTCCTGTCCTCTGGGAGACAGAAAGGCAAAGAGAAACAGCATAGTGCAGAGAGGAAATGAGGCAGAGGGGAGAGGGCGCACTCAACTCTGTGCTGAGTTGTCAGGAAGGCTTGATCTATAACTCAGACGTGAGGAGGAGCTTTTGATGTGCAAAAGGGTGAAAAGCATGCTAGGCAGAGTCCCTGCCTGACACAGCGCGGCTCTGACTTGGAGAACTGAGTTTGGCTTTCATCATCCTTCCTTCCTTCCCTCCCTCTCTCTCCCTTTCCCTCTTTCCTCCTTTTCTCCTCTTTCCCTCCCCCTCTTTCCCTTTCCCTTTCTCCTTCCCACCATTTTCCTCTTTTTCATCCTCATGATTCTAACAATCATTTTGGTCTCACCTTATCAAATCTAGATATATCTGAAGAGAAAAATAATCCAAGATCTAAACTCCAGCCAACAGCCCCCAACTTCAGACATGGTTTCATCCCTCTGATAACACCCTCACCCCACCACCGAGCAGCTCTGAGACACCCCTTTCTCCCACTGGGTGTCCCCAGGGGTCTGGAGAGACTCATCTTTCTTGCCTTCATCCCTGCCACCTGTCTGCATATTTTCTACACACTTGAAAAACTCATTTGAAGAACCCAGGAACCTGGCTGGGCACCTAAAAGATGTCCTAGTGAGCGAAGGAGGCACTGAGCCATTTGGAAGCTCAAAAACTCAAAGGCAGAGGTGTGTGGGCAGAAGCCATTTGCCTGTCCGCCATGCCTAGCATTAACTGGAAAGTGTGTGGACAGCGCAGTCATCACTGTAGCCTTTGCACAGATACAATGTCAACAGGACAATTACGATGGAAGACTTATAGAACAAAGTCCTATTTAAATGATTGGAATTCTTTCCATCTGATCCATCCCACCCATACAGCCCCAGTTATGAGAGACTATTAAAACTATACACTCTTGCTCTGATTTTCAAAAGTCTGTAAAAGAGAAATTGCCCCAGATATTGGCTGCTGTGGTCATGCAGTGCAGCATTTCCTGTCACCAAAATTCATCTGGCTGTGCTTTTGAGCTAAACAACATGCATCCTCAGACTTCATAAATTGTCATTCCTCTGCCCATCCAGAGAGCAGAAATTCATGACTTGATCTCAATCAAACAGCGTAAAAACCCAAACAAAAATACATCTGGACAGACAAACGGGATGCCAGGTTTTTGCTTGATGAGAAGGGAAACAGCTCAACCCTGGCCCCTTGAAATGAAGGCTTTATCTCAAAAAATGCTCATGGAACCTTAACAGAGTCACCGAGACCAGCTTCCCTTATAATATACAACATAAACTAGATATGGAGCTCATTTTGTTCAGTGCTTTGTGACCTGGAAAACATTTTGTTGGAGCCTTAAAAAAAAATTAGCCATGTTCATTCCCCCCCACCCCCCACACCAAATGCGATGATCATCATTTTCTGTTCCCTTAGCCCAGGTGAACAGCAGCCAGTGAGCTGGGGCAAAAAAAAAAAAAAAGTGTACTTGCAATTTCCTGACACAGTTAACAGGCTGTTAAAATTCTGTCCTGCTCAGCCTTAGTATTAGTTTTTATGGAATCAGAAGGCTGGAACTACAAGAGAAAAATAGAAGTTGATCACTTTCTGCCTAATATCTACACACAAAGTAGATTGAAGAAAACAACAACAAAACACTATTTACTGGTCAGTTAAATAATCCATTATCCACGAAACTGGTTACTAACGCTGTTTGTCTGAATACATATTTTCCTGAAACAGAACGAATTTATCCTGAACTGTGTAGGTAGATGGAAGTGTGGTATATTTTTTAACAGAGGGAAATCTGCCATTGAAAGCAGAAGCAAAGCTTGACTGAGCTGAGACCTTACCAGATCAAGACGGAAGCTTATAGTTATGAACTGTTATTTCTTCCTCCTTTTGCTCTTCCAATTCCTCTCTCCTGGGCTGACCTGGGGGAGGATGTCTCTGGGCAGGGACCAGCAGCAAGGTATATGCAAATGTTCGCTAATTGTGTCCCAGCCATTACTCCATTGTGGAAGCTTTTAAGATAATTTATGAATATTCTCTTTAACTACTGTAAATGAAGCAGGCTGTGGGTGTTTGTGGTGTGTGTGTGTGTATGTGTGTGATTTCTTCCTGAGTTATTTATTTGATAATGATATTAAATATTAGAAACTCTAACAGCTGGTGTGTTTATCCTGACTTGAGTGTATTAACCTCTTTAGCCCTTTTTTCCAGAAGAAGGATTCGGCATCACAGATTTGACTGTCAGCTGTGGTGCCTGGCGGCCCCACCGATTGGCATGCGGACAGAATCTAAAGTCCAGAGCAGCAAGTAAACATGGATGACATTGCAGGGAGCGAGGGGGAAAGAGAGCACATGATGACTTGAGGCACCTGCAGCTGCTTGCACCCAAATCAAAGTAAAGGCTGCACGCACTGGAATGGAAAAACACTGAATTTACTGGGAGTGCGTTGGCTCCGTGCTAGGTGAGGGAGAAGGAGGGGGCTTGCTAGAGGATGCGGGAGGGGAAGATGGAGCCCTGAGCACTGGCATGTTGCCCACTGACAATACTGAGAGAGCTAAAGTACCTTAGGGGAAATCCCTGGGTCCTAAGGACCATTGCCTCCCACATGGGGGGTAAGGATCTACAGCCGGTGAGGCTGGTCTGATAGGTCCGTGGGACGAAGACAGGCCAGGGTACTCCGGGCCCCTGAGTCCTGGGGCCTGAGGGCAGAGGTAATGTGCACTTACCAGACAGAATTCAAGCCCTTTTACTGGCTGTGTGAACTTCAGAAAACGGTTTCATTTCTCAGCCTCAGTTTTCACATCTGTAACAGGGAAATAATGACACATGGCCGTACGTGGTCAGGGTGGCCCGTAGCCGATGAGATAATGAGTAAATGAAACAGAAACATATAAAAAATTACAGGCATATGTTGAAGAAATTGCAGGTTTGGTTCCAGACCATTGCAATGAAGCAAGTATCACAATAGAGCCAGTCACATGAACTTTTTGATTTCTCAGTGCATATAAAAGTTGTATTTACACTATACTGTAGTCTACTTAGTGCACAATAGCATTATGTCTAAGAAATAATGCTCATACCTTAATTAAAAATATGTTATTGCTTAAAAAAAACTAAACTGCTAATGATCCTCTGAGTCTTCAGCAAGTCATCATCTTTTTGCTGGAGGAGGGTCTTGCCTCCATGTTAATGGCTGCTGACGGATCAGGGTGGTGGTTGCTGAAGGTTGGGGTGGCCATGACAATTTCTTAAAATAAGACAACAGTGAAGCTTACTGCACCAATCAACTGTTCCTTTCATAAAAGACTTCTCTCTAGCACGTGATGCTGTTTGATAGCATTTTACACACAGTAGAACTTCTGTCAAAATTGGAGTCAATCCTCTCAAGCCCTATCACTGCCTTATCAAGTACATTTATAAAATAAATATTCTAAATCTTTTGTTGTCTGCTTAACAATGTTCACAGAATCTTCACCAGTAGAACGTGGCTTTTCAAGAAGCCATTTTCTTTGCTCATCCATAAAAAGCAACTCCTTATTCATTCAAGTTTTACCACCAGATTGCAGCAATTCAGTCTCATCTTCAGGCTCCACTTCTAATTCTAGTTCTCTTGCTATTTTCACACCTGCAGTTACTTTCTCCACTGAGGTCCTGAACTCCTCAAAGTCATTCATGAAATTTGGAACCAATCTCTTCCAAAGCCCTGTTAATGTGGAAAATTTGACCTCCTTTCATGAATCATGAATCACTTTTTTTTTTTTTTTTGAGACAGAGTCTTGTTCTGTAACCCAGGCTGGAGTGTAGTGGCGTGGCCTCAGCTCACTGCAACCTCCACCTCCTGGGTTCAAGCAATTCTTCTGCCTCAGCCTTCTAAGTAGCTGGGATCACAGATGTGCACCACCATACCCAGTTAATTTTTGTAGTTTTAGTAGAGACAGGGTTCCACCATGTTGGCGAGGCTGGTCTCAAACTCCTGACCTCAGGTGATCTGCCCGCCTCAGCCTCCCAAAGTTCTGGGATTACAGGTGTGAGCCACCGTGCCTGGCCAAATCACAAATATTTTTAATGCCACCTAGAATGATAAATTCTTTCCAAAAGATTTTAAATTTACTTTGTCAAGATCCATCAAAGGAATCACTATCTGTGGAAGCTATAGCATTACAAAATGTATTTCTTAAATAATAAGATTTGAAAGTCTAAATTACTCTTTGATTCATGGGCTGCAGAATGGATGCTGTGTTATCAAACATGAAACAACATTCATCTCCTTGTACATCTCCATCAGAGTTTTTGGATGACCAGGTGCATTGTCAATGAGAAGTATTAAAAATACTTTCTTCTAAAAAGTAGATCTCAACAGTGGGCTCAAAATTTCAGTAAACCATGCTGAAAACAGATGTGCTGGCATCCAGGCTCTGTTGTTCCACTGACAGAGTACAGGCAGAGTAGATTTAGCATCATTCTTAAGGGCCCTGTGATTTTCAGAATGGTCAATGGGCATTGGCTTCAACTTAAAGTTACCAGATGCATTAGCGTGAAACAAGAGAGTCATCTCGTCCTTTGAAGCTTTGAAGCCAGGTATGGACTTCTCTGTAGCTATGAAAATCCTGGTTGTCATCTTCTTCCAAAAGCCTTGGTTTGTCTTCATTGAAAATCTGCTGTTTGATGTAGCCTCCTTCATCATTTATCTTAGCTAGAGCTTCTGCTAAGATCTCGCTGCAGCTTTCACATTAACACTTGCTGCTCCACCTTGAATTTTTATATTATGGAGACAACTTCTTTCCTTAAACCTCATAAACCAACTTCTGCTAGCTTCTAACTTTTCTTTTGCCATTTCCTCACCTCTCCAGCCTTCACAGAATTGAAGAGAGTTAGGGTCTTGCTCTGGATTAGGCTTTGGCTTAAAGGATTGTTGTGGCTGGTTTGATCTTCTATCTGGACCACTCAAACTTTCTCCATCTCAGCAATCACACTATTTTGCTTTCTTATCATCCCTGTGTTCACTGGAGTAGTATTTTTAATTTCCTTTAAGAAATTTTCTTTTGTATTCACAACTTGGCTAACTGGTGCAAGAGGTCTAGCTTTCAGCCTGTCTTGGGTTTTGACATGCCTTCCTCACTAGGCTTACTTATGTCTAGCTTTAGATTTAAAGTAAAAGATGTTCAACTCTTCCTTTCACTTGAACATTTAGAGGCTGTTGTGGAGTAATTAACTGGCCTAATTTTAATATTGTGTCTTAGAAAATAAAAAGGTTTGAGAAAAAGGAGGGGATGGTGGAACAACCAATGGGCAGAGCAATCAGAACACAAACATTTATTAAGTCCCTGTCTTATCGGATGCTGTTCGTTGTGCCCCAAAACATAACAATAATAATATCGAAGATTACTAATTGTTGATCACTATAACAGATTTAATAATAATGAAGATGTTTGGGCTGGGTGCAGTGACTCACTCCTATAATCCCAGTACTTTGGGGGACTAAGGCAGGCAGATTGTTTGAGGCCAGGAGTTCGAGGCCAGCCTGTGTGACATAGTGAAACCAGGTCTTTACACAAAATTAGGCGAGTGCAGTGGCATGTGCCTGCAGTCCCAGCTATTTGGGAGGCTGAGGTGAGAGGATCACTTGAGCCCAGAGGGTGAGGCTACAGTAAGCTGAGATTGCACCACTGCATTCCAGCCTGGGTGACAGAGCAAGACCCTGTCTCAAAGAAAAGGGGGAGGGCATTTAAAATATTTTTCAAATATTCCCAAGAATTGCCAAAGTGTGATGCAAAGACGTGTAATGAGCACACGATGTTGGGAATATGGCGCTGATAGACGTGTTCAACACAGGGTTGCCACAAACTTTCAATTTATATATATTTAAAAGCCTCAGTATCTGTAAAGTACAATAACATGAAGCACAATGAAACAAGGCATGCCTGTACTGGTTTCCTGTCTCTCCCTGATTCACAAAAGTTGCCTTTGAACCCTTCCCCACAGACAGCCCTTCAAATGTTAAGACACTAAGGCATTTCCGGTCTCCTGCAGCTCGCTTTTCTTCTGGAGATTAAGTTAATATTGCAGAATCCATTTCTGGAAGCTGGGCACATGGTCTTTTGCTCTTGAGGGAGCTCCTTATTCCGCGATCAACTTTTGCACCAACTTTTGCATGATGACATCAGGAGGAGGGATAAGCATTATAACAAAACAGTGTTCAAGCTCACAGGGAAGATCTCTCTCTTGGAAGGGACACATCCTCTTCTAGGGCCACCCCACAGCCTTAGGACCCTGCAGTGTGAGATTTGGGGGCACCTCAATATGTCTTTGTAAGCCCAGTGGTGGTGGCTCCCCAAATAGGAGTG
Source organism: Aotus nancymaae (assembly GCF_030222135.1). Lineage (NCBI taxonomy): Eukaryota > Metazoa > Chordata > Mammalia > Primates > Aotidae > Aotus > Aotus nancymaae. The sequence goes on along the minus strand of NW_026988445.1, from coordinate 2,222,772 downwards.
GAGGTAGTGCCGGAGGGAATGGAAAGCAAGGGAGGAAGCCTGAGGTTGCTTTAGGATGGTGGATAAGGTGCTTCTGTTACTCCAGAAAGCCAGGGTTATTGCTGTTTACCTCAGTGTCTGGCATATGCCAGAATGCACATATCTTAATCAAAAGTACTTTATAGCCAAAGCACTTCTGTCTTTGGGGTGGTACATGAACTGAACTGATTAATGAATGAATGAACAAATGAATTGTGGAATAAAGAGAAAATCCATGTCTACATGAGAGCATAATAGAACGTGCACGTCGGTGAGCAGCAGCCACACTCGGGCAGAAGTTTCCGTACATTGGACAAGTCTGGTGCACCATCTTACATTCTCTTGCTTCACCTCTGTTCAAGGCTTTGGGCCCCTTTTCCCACTTCAGCCACCACTGCAGAGGCCAGCGAAAGTGCAGCCTGATCGTGCCGCCTGGCCCACCCTGCATGACTCTCACCTTTTGACCAGGGGCTCTTCTGCTGCTGTGCGGTCATGACACACTGGGAAATTCCTGGTACCTTCACGTGTGCAGCACTAAAGTGCCTGGGACTTAGTGCCCGGTGGGGCGATATTTGACCAATGGGAGGCAGGACATGGTGGATTTATTCTTCTCTTTTCCTTGCTTCCTTCCCCATTGGGCTCTTGTGAGACGAGAGTACTTAAGAGTTCTGGGAAGCAAGTCCTGAGACAGGGAGGCTTCAGTTGGATTAGGTTGATGCAACAGTAATCATTGTTTTTGCCATTAGAAGTAATGACAAAAGGGCCAGGCGCGGTGGCTCACGCCTGTAATCCCAGCACTTTGGGAGGCTGAGGCGGGTGGATCACGAGGTCAAGAGATCGAGACCATCCTGGTCAACATGGTGAAATCCCGTCTCTACTAAAAATACAAAAAAATTAGCTGGGCATGGTGGTGTGTGCCTGTAATCCCAGCTACTCAGGAGGCTGAGGCAGGAGAATTGCCTGAACCCAGGGGGCGGAGGTTGCGGTGAGCCGAGATTGCGCTATTGCACTCCAGCCTGGGTAACAAGAGCAAAACTCCATCTCGAAAAAAAAAAAAAAAGTAACGACAAAAACAATGATTACCATTACACCAACCTAAATACATTATATGAAGCAGAGGCTAGCTTGGTCAAGCCCCACATTCAAGCTCTTCCTCCTTTTCTGCCTCACTCCCCCTTTCTCTCCCTCACAATTCCTGGAGATTGAACTCCTTCCTGAAGAAGCACTTCCTAATAACGACTGTCACCTTTAGTGTAAGGAACAGATCCTAGAATATTTTCTATCACTTAACTTGAGTACACAAGAATGAATACATTCTTTGCACTATGGCTTAAAAAGTTAACTTAAGCAAAAGATAAGTGAACTGAATTGCTAAATCATCTGCCCTTGTGTCAAATCCAGCTGGAAGATTTCGGAAATGCCAGACAGGTTTCTAAACTACTGTTATGGACTAAATGTTTGTGTTCCTCCAAAATTCATATGCTGATGTCCTAACGCCCAATGTGATAGTATTTGGAAATAGGGTTGTATTAGTCTGTTCTCGCACTGCTATAAAGAAATACCTGAAGCTGGGCAATTTATAAAGGAAGGAGGTCTAATGGGCTCGTGGTTCTACAAGCTGTACAGGAAGCATGACAGCATCTGCTTCTGAGGAGGCCTTAGGGAGCTTTTACTCATGGATGAAGACAAAGCGGGAGCAGCCTTCTTACACGGCAGGAACAGGACTGAGAGAGAGAGGTGGAAGGTGTTACACACTTTTAAAACAACCAGATCCCAAATGATTTTTTTCTCTGGCCCAAAGATTTGCCAACTCTAGTCTAGGTCAACATGTAGCTTAGATTCACCGTAGTTTAGAGATCTAAAGATGGGCCAATCAGAACCTGCTTCTGACCTATCAAAGAGGCCTATCATGAGCTCACTCAGTCACTGTCACAAGAACAGCACCAAGGGAATGATGCCAAACCGTTTATAAGAACTCTGCCCCCATGATTCAATCACCTCCCACTGGGCCCCGCCTCTGACACCAAGGATTACAGTTAAACATGAGATTTGGTGGGGACAGAGATCCAAAGCACATCAAGGGCCTTTGAGAGGGAATTTCAGTGAGATTATGCTGTGAGGGTGGGACCCTTCTTATCGGATTGGCAGCCGTATAGGAAGAGGAAGAGTGAGATTGCTCTCTGCCCTGTGAGGACGTAGAGAGAAGATGGCCATCTTCACGCCCTCACCAGAACTCAACCATGCTGGCACACTGGTCTTAGACTTCCAGCCTTCTGGACTGTGAGCAAATAAATATGCATTGTTTAAGCCACCCGGTCTATGGTGTTTCGTTGTGGCAGCCTGAGCTGACAAATACAGCCACCAGGATGGGAAGCAGCAGTGAAAGGGGAAGAAAGGGTATGCGGAAGGATTCAGAGCTCCGTAAGACTAGACTGCCATGCACTCCCACCTCCTCTCGGCGTTCTCCACCATCACAGGGCTTCAGGGTCACGGTGGAGAGGTGTTATTACAGGCTTCTTCCCAGCCTTCTCCAGCACTTGCCTCTATCCCCTCTATTGGCACATTACAGCAAGGTGATCGATCGTTCATGTGACATAAGCATTAAAGTTGTCAATTGCAAATTAATTCCACACACACTGATGGAGCACCTACAAATGTTTGGTGTTGTGTAATGTTCTGAGAAAGTATGAGTTATAGTGGGGGAGGAGCAGATTCATGGAAACAGATGTGCCTTCCAGCTACCGGAAGCCCCAGGAAAGGGGCATGGATGCTATCCTGCAGGCACTTGGCGAAGAAGCTGCCCTGCAGCGTCAGGTGGTCCCGGAAAGGTTTGCAGAAGAAGATACTGAAGATGTGAATACCCAAAGAGAAGGTGACACTGGGAAACAAAGATGGTGAGCAACAGTTCTGCGATGGAATGAAGGTGGGAGCATCTACGGGACAGAGCACAGAGCAGTCTAGTAGGGCCCCAGGAAGAACTTCTTATTTTGACCCAAAAGATGTGTCTGTAGCTGCCCTTGAGGAGCAAAATGATTACAGTTTCTTGGACCAAGTGATCTCCACAAGTAGATATCCTTGCTACCCCATCACCCAGACAGTAGTGGGGGATCATCTCCACTGCCCACTGTGTCCTGTACTTCAAAGATTAATCTACAGCTAATAGTCCATGCCAGATCCACAAGTGAGATTCCTGTTTTGTCCCTTACATCACTTTGACCTTACACTAAAACAGCCTATATCCCCAGGCCAACCCTGAATTCTGATTCTTATTCCTATTTTTTCATCCCTGTCCTATGGCTACCACTGAATGAGTGGGAGAGGGAAGGTGAGGTGGGGTTGGGAGGTTGGGAAGGGAAGAGAGACTTCCACACTAGCATCGACATTAATCTGTGTCTCGATGCATGAAGTACAAAGAAATGCCCCCTTGCACATCTCTCCTAAGACAGGGAAAAACTGGAAACTGACGCTCCAGGCTGTAGGAATTGGTGAAAGCAGCCTCCTCTATCTCAGAAAGAAGGGATGAAGGATCCACTCCTCTGGTTTGCTCTTGGTGATGGAGGATTGGAAGTGGGGGTAGAATGTAGAAGGGGAAGGAGTCTAAGGGGGACAGATTGAATGTGGAAGACCTGAGATAAAGAGCATATCTGCTCCCCTTTTCCTGTGCTCAATCCATTTTCAGTAGTCCCCCTGCAGGTGCTGGGTGTCCTCTGGCTAAGTCAAGGCCAGTCAGCAGGAAGGTGCGCGCTATGCCACTTCAGATTAAAGCTTAATCTTTATCTATTATTCCTTTTATTTGCATTTTAATAGGCATCTCTCTTTTTCCCTCCATGGATTAATGCTTGATTCAATGGAATGACTTTCTAATAGTGGAATACCTTGTACTTGGCACTTTATGGAGGACGAGTATGGGGGCACGAAGGCTGTCCCACTTTCCCCTAACTATTCCACATCAACCAGCACCTACATGTGAAGTCAGTATATGACTGGGTTAAGAACTGGCAAGCTGATTGCAGCCTAAACCTGGCATTGTTTTTGTAAATAATGTTTTATGGGAACACAGACACACCCCACTTTTTTTTTCTTTTACATATGGTCTATGGCTGGTTTTGGTCCTGTGATGGCAGAGTTGAGTTGCTGGGACAGAGATTGTGGTCCTCAAGGCCCAAAATATTTTTTTCTCTGGCCCAAAGATTTGCTGACACTAGTCTAGGTCAACATGTAGCTTAGATTCACCATAGATTAGAGATCTGAAGATGGTCCAATCAGAACCTGCTTCTCACCTATCAAAGGGTATTTTCTCTGAAAATACAAAGCATGAAATGACTTGTTCAGGCATTTTCAAAAATAATACTAATGCTATTATAAATTAAAGCTTTTTATTGATAATATTTTATCTTAAAACTCCCAATAACCCAATGGGGTAGATACGGTTAACCCCATTTTAGAGATCATAAAACTGCTGTTCTAAGAAGTGAAATAATATTCCCTATCTCCTAGCTGATAAAGAGTAGTGCTGGGATTTGAACCTAGGTCTGAGGTGTGATCTCAACCACATCTTTACATTCCTCAAATACTACCATTTATTGAGCATTTAGTAAATACCAGACGCTACATAATGTGATTTCCCGACATTTTCTCATTTAACCTCCTAACCAACCCCCTAAGATGGGATTTGTACTTCCACTTCATATATAAAGTCTTCACATCTTTTATAAAGAGTGCCCAAAACTAACAGCACCAGCGACCAGTGATGAGACTTCATAAACCTTCTGTCCCTCTGAGGGAAGGCAGTTCAATCTCCCTTCCTAGCGGTTAATATCTGCTCTCCTCTGGGGCGCTCACCTGCTCTGTTACTGTCTTCCAGACTCCACCATCCCTGTCCACATCAGGGCAGCTGGACTTGTCTTTCAGAGCGGCAGGTGGTATGGGGACTTTGGATGTCTAATTGGGAGATGGGAGTGACAGAATGGACCAAAAGCGTGGTTTGGCTGAAAAGACGAGAGAAGCGTGGTTTCTCAGCTGTCGGCGTGCTCTGGCTCAGGAAAGGAATCATCACTGGTGTTTCCAGCTTCCCAGCTTCCCAACTTCCTGATATGTTGGAGCCACTGGGTCACAGAGAAGCACCACTCTGGGCAAGTGCACCAGCAACGCAACACACTCTGTGCATGCTCTCCCGCGTTCCCAGCCCATCCCAGCTGCCAGAACGATTTTATCATCTCTCAAATGACTCTGGTGTTAACTCATTATACCACCACAGGCACTTTGGGCCAGATGCACTCTGATAATCTCTCATCTGTGTAGAAAATTCATGGTGGTAAATTGCTAAAATTGCTATCTATGACTTTCCTCAAGACCTTCAAGATGCTCAGCTCTGCCAGAGGGCCCAGAAGAAGAACAAAGCGTGGCCGTGAGTGGCTGCAGCGCTCGGCGGCTTGGATTTATTATTTCTTTAGTGCCTCCACTTACCCTAGTTCTTCTCCAGTTCCACATTCTTGATTCTTCTTCTGACTTATCAGTAGGTTGTTTTGTCATGACTATTTTTGGCAGAAAGACAAAAGGTGGAGTTTGCGAAGCTAATATCAAAATAAATCTGTTTCCTTGGCGACTGATGTGACATTGCAAACATCTGGGGGCAGAGGACTGGAACTTGACCATCCGTGGGTGTACGTGCTGATGAAATCACATGCTTGGCCCTATCAGTCCTACACACTCCTGAACCCTAGACTTGCAGAAGCAGCCACCTATTAAACCTCTACATGGATGTCCTGGAGGTACCTTCACTCCAACAGCTTCAAGAGAGAGCTCCTTTTCCTGCTGCCCGGGTGCCAGACCTCATCATCCCTCTAGTCCCTCAAGCTAGCAGCCTGGAGTCACTGTGGACATTCACCTTCTCAGCCCATATATCCATCCTTATTCTCAGTGCCCCAGCTGGGGTCTTCATCATCTCTCCTGGACCCTTACAACAACCTCCCAACGTCCCTTCCAGCTTGTATTAAAGTGTAGCCTCCTTGCCAAGCAAGAACAAACAGATAAAGATGTCAATCAAGAAAATGAGTCAACAGAAAGGGGGATAACTCCAGCAAAGGACTGAAAACAAAGATCCGCCCTCGGTCTACCAATAAAATGGCTATTTGAAAACTGACCAGTGTATGGGACAGAAGATTCAGAAGATGTGAAAGTTTATAGCTTCGCCCTTCAGGGGCTGGAAAGCCTGCCAAGTATCGGCTGGCTGTGCTGTGTTTCCTTGTAGCCATGACTGATGCGTGCTACATAATAATCATGGCGACATCGTCCCTAACTCCCAAACAAAGTAAACCAAAACCAGGAGATAGGCACTTGAATTGAACAGTGTCGGATTGTCAAATTTTTAAAAAATATTGACTATGACTAAAAAGGCTATTTTCATTTGACATGTGTCTTACCCAGTGTTTCATCTTTGGGAAGATAAGGCAGGCTTTGTCTAAGTAGCTCCAGGGAGAATTCTGAAGTTAGGTAAACAAATAAACAGTGGCCGTGGGGATGTTCCCCCTAACCTTCCTGCAGGAGCCAGTCCTCCACCATCAGATGCACTCATCTCCCCAGCTTATTATGTTCGCTTGCCTCGTAGCACCATTGTGATTCCAACCGTGAGTTTGGGGATGCCAGCAGAGCCCTCTCCTGAAGTTGTCCCCTGAATAGAAAAGGTGGCAGTTAAAAGTGGTGCTGACAGTAGCTGCCACAATAGACACCACATTGAAGCGTAGTGCAAAATGGGCAAGAGTGGGAGGTGGGGGAGGTGGGAGGTAGGTGGGAGGTGGGGGAAGTAGAGGAGGTGGGAGGTGGGAGGTGGGGGAGGTGGGAGGTGGGAAGGTGGAGGAAGTGGGAGGTGGGAGGTGGGGGAGGTGGAGGAGGTAGGAGGTGGGAGGTGGGAGGTGGGGAAGGTGGAGGAGGTGGGAGAGGTGGGAGGTGGGAGGTGGGAGAGGTGGGAGAGGTGGGAGGTGGGGGAGGTGGAGGAGGTGGGAGGTGGGAGGTGGGAGAGGTGGGAGGTGGGGGAGGTGGGAGGTGGGGAAGGTGGAGGAGGTGGGAGGTGGGAGGTGGGGGAGGTGGAGGAGGTAGGAGGTGGGAGGTGGGAGGTGGGGAAGGTGGAGGAGGTGGGAGAGGTGGGAGGTGGGAAGTGGGGGAGGTGGGGGAGGTGGGAGGTGCTCCTGGAGGTGCTCTTGGCACCCTGCAGTGCCCTTTCGGTTGTGGGGATGCAAGCTCCTTCTTGTTCAAACACAAGTTGAATTTGTTCCTGCCACAGCCTCTCATTTCCAGAAAACCTGGCAAGTAGGTAAAGAGCCGAGAGATAACCCACTGCATGCCCACAGCACGTGCTTGGCAGTTGTATGCCCCTGTCTTTGGCTACTGTTCCCTCTACTTAGAGTTTCTGTTCCCTCAATTACCAAAACCTCTGGTTATATATCTAGAAATCTCCTCTTCACTTTCCATGTATTAATTCAAGGGTCCCTTCCTGCCCCAACTACAGTAGAGCTTTAGGCTTCTTTGCTGTTCTATGTACGCCATGCACATGGCTGTCCTGCCCCCACCCCCAAAACACTCTCTTACAGATGCTCATTAATGAGTCTGAACCCCTACCTAGACCACCAGCCTCTAGAGGACTCGCACTCATATCCCAAATGCCTTGCATGGGCTCAGTGTGGAGTAAGGACTTTCTCCTAGCTTATGAATAAATTGATTATGTGGAGTAAGAACTTACTCTTGGCTTATGAATAAATAGATTATCCCAGGAAGGGGAGGAGGCACTATAATATTTATATTTTTCTAGTAGTAAAAGCAAATCGAAAATTCTCCAGGCTGTCCAGCCTGGTGAACATTTTCATAGCCAACACTGTGGAGGGTCTGGTTCATTCTCTGGACAATAATTAAGACTGCCATCTACATGAGGTGTCCACACAGATTCTCTTGGGAGATCCAAAACCCAGCATATTGTCAGGAAACATGTTAGTCAGAAGGAAAAGGAGAGACAGTTCTGCTTAGGCTGGTGTTCAACATCAGTCTGAAAGGCGATACGTCTCTCCTCCTGCCTAGAACAGACAGCAGAGGATTGTCATGATGCTATTAGAAAAAACAGACATTGCTCTAGCATTGCCTGAGATGGTCTTTATAGCCCAGCATCATTATTTGGTTTTATCTTTCTTATAATTCTAGAACACCAAATTTTCACCAGAAACCCTGAGACACATTCCTGAAGTCAATAGAAATAATTGGGCCGGGTGCAGTGGTTCATGCCTATAATCCCAGCACTTTGAGAGGCTGAGGTGGGCAGATCACAAGGTCAAGAGATCGAGACCATCCTGGCTAATGTGGTAAAACCCTGTCTCTACTAAAAATACAAAATTGAGGTGGGCACAGTAATGCATACCTGTAATCCTAGCTACTTGGGAGGCTGAGGCAGGAGAATCACTTGAACCCAGGAGGTGGAGGTTGCAATAAGCTGAGATCGCATCATTGCACTCCAGCCTAGTGACAGAGACCATCTCAAAAGAAAGAAAGAGAAAAAGAGAGAGAGAGAGAAAGAAAGAGAAAGAAAGAAAGAAAGAGAAAGAAAGAGAGAGAGAGAATGAATTGCCATATCCCTATTTGGGATGACTTGTACCTCTCTCCATAATTGTAGATAATCAGTTTTCCATTACAAGGGGATATCAGAGGGCTGAAGAGAACTGTGAGCAATTCACCAGCTTCAGGACTATTCTGCCATTGTGACTTACAATGCAAAATCATTCAAGGTATATTTTTGACAACATCCAGTAGACCTAATTCCAGACTTTATCCCACATAAGCCCTCAAAAATATGCTCCCTCATATCTATTTATTCACTAATGTGAGTTGTTTCTAGACACAAGCTCAAAAGGGAAAAGTGACCCTAGAAATGCCATGGTACTTTCTGGAAGGCCTCTCTCAGGTTAACTGAGAGAAAAATGTGAGATTGAAGTCTGGCTGAGAGCTGAGGCCGGGGAGGAAGTGCAGGGGAGGCCAGCTTCTTCCATTCTGGGTTCCACAACTCTGTGATGGGCCATCTGTGAGCACTTCCAATATCAGTGATGCTCTTGCCTTGGCTTTTCTACTAGGCTGTAAAGAGCACAGATGGAAGCGGGGCATGGAGGCTCACGCCTGTAATCCCATCACTTTGGGAGGCTGAGGCAGGTGGATCACGAGGTCAGGAGTTCGAGATCAGACTGGCCAACATGGCGAAACCCCATCTCTACTGAAAAATACAAAAATTAGCTGGGCATGGTGGCTCATGGCTGTAATTCCAGCTACTTGGGAGGCTGAGAATTGCTTGAACGGGGACCCGGGAGGAGGAGGCTGCAGTGAGCCGAGATGGTGCCACTGCACTCCAGCCTGGGCTACAGAGTGAGACTCCATCTAAAAAAAAAAAAAAAAAAAAAAAAAAGAGCAGAGAGGTATCCAGGCATCTTTGTAACCCACCTGGCTCCAAAGTAGATGCTCAATTAACAGCTTCAGAATTAGTTAGTATTTCATCACCTAGGAAATGAAGATGCATATGGAACCATGAAAGCTCACCAAAAGGTTACAATATTGTCGATACCATAATTAAGTGCTTGTCTATTCTTCTGTAGGCACTTAGAAGTTAATCAAACAACGTTATCCACTGAATTTGAGAAATGCTGCCCCTGCTCTATTTGTCCGGAACTTCCATGACACTAGCAGAGTATACGTTACCCACTTGCATTCCTGTTTATGGAACAGTTTTATCGGGTGCCCCTTTAGCTCCCTGATTTTCTTTTCTAAAAGATTTCTGCCCTGACTAGGTTGTAAAATCTTTGAGGGCAAGGAAGTAGTTTAAATTTATATTTCTTCTTCAGCTCCTAGCACAGCACTTGGTACATGGCAAATATTCCATATATTGGCTAGTTGATTTTTTGCTATATTTTTCTCACCCTAAAACTAAACCAAGCCAAACAAAACAGAAACTTGCCATGGTGCTATTTCTTCTGCTGGTTGACACTCCAATTGTTTGATCTCCTTTGCAGTAGAACCCTTCAAAGGAGTTTTCTAAATTATTAGCAATTCCTCTCTTCTCATTTTCTCCAAAACAGACACAGATCTCTGCCCTCATGAAGCTTATATTCTAGTGAGAGTAGATGGGCAATAAGCCATAAAAAGAATAAATAAGCAAATGGACCCCATCCAGGTGGGCATTTGCTTCTAATACTCTTCCCAAACTACCCATGTCCAGGGCACCAATGACCTCTTTATAGCTAAAAACAATGATATTATCTTAGTCCTCATCTTCTTTGACCTCTCGGCAGTACTTGACCCAGTTGACTGTGACATGTTTCTTTACCTGGCTCCAAGAACCCTTACTCCACAGATTTGCTCCTTCTCAGCCATCTTTGCTGGTTCTTCTCTTCCTCCCAGACTCTTAAATGCCTAGGGATCCTGCTCCCGGAGTGCCCTGGGTCCTGTTCCCTCCTCCATCCTCACTCACCCAGTCTCATGGCATTTAAATATGTGTATGCAAATAACTCCCAAATTTATATTCAAAGCTCACATCTCTCTGGAACTTTGTACTTGTATCTCCAGTTGCACACTCACCATCTCCACTGGGATGTCTAACATAGACATCTCAGACTTAACAAGCCTAAGGCTCAACTCGAGATCTTCCCTAAACTCCCTCCACCTCCATCTCAGTTGTGAGAATCTCAGCTCTTTCAGTTGCTCGAACCCAAAACCTCTGCCTACTACCAATGCATCACAATCAACCAGCTCCTTGGCTCTATCCTCAAATGATATCTGGAGACTGACCTCTCCTCCCCGCCTCTACTCCACTGCCCTGCTCCCAGTGCCCATCTCCTCTCTCCTCCTGCTACCACCTCCTTGCTCTGCCCTTGCTCTCTGTTCTCAACACGGCAGCCCAAATTTTCCAAATCTTTGAAAATTTAAGTAGGATTGTGGCATTCCTCTCTTTAAAATTCTCCAGTGGCTCCCTATTGACCTCAGAATATAAGCCAAAGATCTTACAATGACCTATAACATCCTACAGAATTCAGCTCCTCAGAACCCCTCTGACTTTATATCCATGACTTATCCTCCACCACCCATACACACCCTGATTTAGTCACACTGGCCTCCTTAGTGTCCGCCAGACACCCCAGGTACGCTGCACATTAGGGCTGTGGCATTCAGCACTTCCGTCTGCCTGGAAGCGCTAACTCTGTATCCCTGCACCGCTGAGTCCCTCACCTTCCTGCCGACTCTGCCCAAATGTGCCCTTCTCACAGAAGCCCACTGTGACAAGTGGCAGAGCCCTTTCAGATTTCTCCGTCTTAACTCTACGTTTCCTTTCCCATAGTAGCCATCACCCGATAACCGATGAGAATTTGCTTATTTATTCTTTTTATTGCTTATTGGCCATCTACTCTCACTAGAATATAAGCTTCATGAGGTCAGAGATCTGTGTCTGTTTTGTTCACTGAGGTAAGCTAAGCTCCTGGCACATAGTAGGCTCTCAGTATTTGTTGAATGAATAAAAAAGCCATTAGTCAATCACTTGGAACCAGATACAGTAGATAGAATGAGGTCTACAGTGGGTCCTCATAGACCAGGAAACCTAGTGGGCACGGGGTCCCGGGTACAGGAGAGGAGGAGATTAATCATTTATCCGCATGCCCCTCTCCTGGTGGTGGTGTAAATAGAGATTTAACCTGAGCATCCTTCAAAGCACTGAGCCTTCCCAGGAGAAAAGTGTTGACAAAATGCGGGAGGACGGGAGGCGCTAAGGATGAGATTTTGATTTGCAGGATTGTGGTTTATTGCAAGAGCATGGTTGGGATCCTTCCCTCATCGTGGGACTGGCCTCTTTGTCCTTCCTCTTCCATCCATGCCTCACAGCTGCACCCTGCAATCAATCCTCTTTCCCTGGGGGACAGAGGTGGGGCTGGGCGCTCAGACGAGATCAGTAATACAACCCCAATCAATGCTGAGATCAATGCCGGTGTTTGAAATCCAAATCCATGCGTTCACATCACCCGGCGGCATTTTCTTCAGCTGAGTTGGGACTCCAGGAGCTGTAGCCTTTTCCCCCTCTAAATTGAAAGTGTTTTTTTTTTTTTTTTTTTTTTTAAGTCACAGTAGTGGGTTTCAGAACTGCAAACCAGAGAGGCGTTTTGATTCCACAAACAGCCCCCAGAGGAAACCATTTCAAGCCTGACATTTTTCTTTTTTAACCAAGGGACCCAATAGCATCATCTCAAAACTCTCCTTCCCCGAGGCCTCCCCCATCCCTTCTACACACACACATAAAGAAAAAAAAAAAAAAAGCCCCTAGCTTCCATTGAATTAACTTAAATGGGAAATAAAATCAGTTCCTTCAACCTATTTTTCTTCCATCAGAATGAAGGGGGAAAATGTATTATAAAGAAGAGTTCTAATGACCTTACCTGCTTAGTGCTACAAACACCAGAGGATCTTATTAGCTGAAAAATCTCCTTTGTGTTCGCATCTGTGTAGGTAGGGACACCACTGCCGGCGTGTTTGTGTTTGGACGGGGCCGCCCAGCCTTCCGATGTCCTGCGGTGAGAGGCACCTTGAAGGGCCTCACGCCGACATCACAGAGCCCTGGGTCTGCTTATCTGGGTCAGCAGAGAGCCTGCTCCCCGCAGGCGGCTGAGCACTTCTGGGTAAATTGAGTGTTTGTGAAGGACTGCATATTTGTTCCTGTGCTTTTGTGAAGCCTCCATGCTGACCAGCAGCACGCACCTTCCCTTCCCTACAAAGACTCAGAAATCCATCTGGAGAGGAGAAGGGGTCTCTCCTGGAAAGCTGGAGTGTAAGGAGGATGAGTCGGGAGACATTACCTCTCGCCACTTCTTTGGGCTGTCTTCCTCAACACAAATGAAGATGTCAGAGTCGGCAAGGGTGTTAGGGATCAATCAATTCTTCCCCTTCTCTAGTGCCGTTTTACAGTTAAAGAAACTAAGGCATAATAAAAAAGGCTACACAGCAAATAGCAGAGCCAGGCTTACCTGGAGTAGCACATTGCATCAGAATTTCCACGTAAGAAAGGCCCATGGGGGCGGGCAATACTTTGGAGGGGGCAACAAGGAGACACATTTCGAAGCTGCCTTTGCACAGCAAGCATACTGATTTTTTATTTTTGGTTGTTTTCTCCCCCCCTAAGATGCATGTTTATTTGGGAGGTCTTGGTGTTTTTTTTTTGATCGTTATTTCAATAGTTTTGGGGGAACAGGTGGTTTTTGGTTACATGGGTAAGTACTTTAGAGGTAATTACTGAGATTATGGTGCACCCATCACCCCAGCAGGGTACACTGTACCCAAACGTGTAGTCTTTTATCCCTTGCCCCCTCCACTCCCCTTCCCCCTAGTTCCCAAAGTCCATTATATCATTCCTATGCTTTTATGTCATCATAGCTTATCTCCCACTTACAAGTGAGAACATACGATATTTGGATTTCCACTTCTGAGTCACTTCACTTAGAATAATGGTCTCTAACTCCTTCCAGATTGCTGTGAATGCCATTATTTTGTTCCCTTTTATGGCTGAGTAGTATTCCATGATGCATACATATGACGTTTTCTTTAGAGGCTGATAGAGTTTGCAGGTGACACAAAAGACCCTCTTTCCTCAAGCACTCTTTGACTCACCGGAGAATCCAGAAATTCTGATTCCTAATTCAAGCTGTGTCCATCACGTCTCATTGCCTTCTTAGGGATGTTTTAATTGAAGATAATCATCAGCATCTCTCCCACCAGCCTAGGCTGGGTGATGCCTCTCCTATCATAATGTGCTTACTTGGAGTGTCTGATGGCCTTTCAAACTGCTTGGCTTCAAGGAAGCAAATGGTATTAAGGTCAGTCTTGCTCAGCAGTTTCAAATCCCTTGGCCTGGTTTAGATTTTACTTATTTCTTTTCTTGACTTTTATTTTAGATACAGGGGGTACATATGCAGGTTTCCTAGATGGGTATATTGCACTCAGGTAGCGAGTGTAATACCCAATAGGTGATTTTCCCACCCATTCCTCTCTCCTTTCCTCCCTCCTCTAGGATTCTGCAGTGTCTACTGTTCACATGTTTATGTCTGCAGTATTCAATGTTCAGCTCCTTTGTAAGTGAGAACACACGGTGTTTGGTTTTCTATTCCTGTGCTAATTTGCTTAGGATAATGGCTTCCGGCTGTGTCCACGTAGCTGCACATGACATGGTTTCATTCTTTTTTATGACTGTGTAGTATTCCAATGTGTATATGTACCAAATTTTCTTTATCCAATCCACCATTGATGGGCACCAAGGCTGAGTCCAGGTCTTCACTATTGTGAACAGCGTGGCCATGAACATATGACTGCATGTGCCTTTTTGGTATGATGATTTATTTTCTTTTGGATATATGCCCAGTAATGGGATTGCTGGGTTGAGTTCACTTCATGGGCAAGAGCCCCACATGGGTCTGGCAACTTTGCCCAGACCTCCACAGCCTGAGCCTACGTACATTGTTAACAAAACGAGCCATCGAAGGCATATGCCAGCAAATGAGTGCTAGCTGTCTCTTCTCCTAAGACCTGTAAGTTCTCACCTTAGTGATGGCAGGTTGGGAATCTCAATAACAAAACCAAAGGTATTCTTTAGCTAAAACGTTCCCCGCTCCCTCCTCTTGGAGACAGTGATGTACACTGAGAATGGTGTGCATTTCCTAAAGAATATTTCACAGCACATAAATCCTGTAAAATAGTCTTTGAAGAAAGATTCTGAGTCAAATAAGTTTTACACTGTAACCGTTTCACTCCACATTAGCCGACCAGAGCATTAAGTGTTAACTTGGAATGAACAGCGAAATTATCTGTGGATCTTTCTCAAAATACACATGATTATACCCACCAGAATCAGAATCTCTTGGTGCCTGTAGAGCTGTGCAGGGTAAGAGCAGATTTTTAAAAAGTTGATTTCTTATATTTTTCATTATATTAGCATGTGCATTTGGTTCAAAAAATTAAATAATCTAGGAGCACTTGTGGAGAACATGGAGAAAAGCAACAGTCCCTTCATCTCCTCCGTCCCCTCCTGGCCATTCCTCTAGGCTCTTATGCCAAAGACAATCAACTTGCACTGGTTCCTCCTCTAGGGATTTTGATGGCTACCATCATGTGTCTATGTAAGACATTTCTCGTATTTATTTTTATTTGCGTTATCAACTTTAGACTCTGTCCATAATGGATGAGGATGTGGCTCATTCGTTCCTCTTCCTTCCCTTCCATTTCTCCCAAAATGAGCATACTGCCCTTCCCAGTCACCCCAGCTCTGCATCCAGGCATACAGAAACCTCCATTTCCCATTCCGACTCTCAGAGATAGCATCTGCAGATTCCACAGTTTTAAGGTGAAGATATTAGCCCTGGAGAGAAGGGCAGAGGCACCACGCTTGTCAATAGGATGATTCTAAAAGTTGAAGCCAATAAGCAGTATTTATACTATTATGCTCATGTCAGTTTTGCTCTCCGCAGAGCCAGGAACAGTTTGTTCTGCTGCACAGGCAACTCGTAAATAGAAGACAGCAGGACATGGAAGTTGTATTGGTTCACAGATGATTTTTTTTTTTCCAGCACATTGATGTTTGAAGCCATCAAGCATGTATTTTCTCACAATTAGGGAGAAATCTTTGCATCATAGAAAGATCCTAAGAAAACAAAAATGCTGAAGAGGTGCCTTTAACCTCTTCAAGATGGGTTCAGTAGCTTCTATAGTAAGTGATCAAGACAAGCTACAAATGCAGACGTATTAGCTGCTGCAAAAACATTGCTTCTGGTGACTATGATTTATAATAATCTATTGTATTTGTCAACAATGCTTAAAGATTAGATTCTGAAATGTTCTCACCACATGCAAAAAATAAGTATGTGAAGTGATGAATATATTTGTAGTTTGATTTAATCATTCCACAATGTAAACATACAGCAAAACATCACATAGTACCCCATAAATAATATACAATTATTACCTGTCAATTAGAAAAAGACACTGCCCCTATGTACCTCTCTCTCTTTTATATATATATTTTTATATCTATTTTATATTATATATGTATATACACATATATATAGTATATATGTATACATATGTGTATCTATATAGTATATATGTATCTATATAGTATATATGTGTATATATATGTACACATATATACTATATATACGTGTGTGTGTGTATGTATATATATAAACAACTGAAGAGGCTATCCCTAGATGTTTCATTTTAACTTTAATTTTGATGACTCTGGTCTCTATTAGATGTCTTCAAGGACCAACCTGTCCAAGGAGGAAGCTGAATCCCAAGATATTAACAAACAAACAGTGAGTCTAACTGCAAATGCCAGCAAAGAGTTAACTGTGCCAATATTTTAATTATTTATTTAATCAATTACTTAAATATTAACTAACTGTGCTAATATTTTTCTTGGGGTAATCACTGTTTTTATTAAGTCTCTGGTTATACCGTTCCATAAATTTTTGACTCACGAGTCAAACCCCATTTTTCCAATAAGCCCTATTATTTTTATACTGCAATTTTTACAAGTCACAGAATATTTCAGAGATGCATATATGATGTTATAGTAGAAGTTCCTGATTATGTTGGATTTCTATTTGGTTCTTAGAAGCCCTGATATGACCACTGTGATACTCAAAAGAAAACGTTCCTAGAGATCATTTTAAATAAATTCTTTCTCTATTTCACCTTTAAAATATCCATAAGTTTTTTTTCAACTCTCAATTATCATCTCTATTCTATTAATTATCCTTATTTCTAGAAACTTACCTGTAGTTTTCTCATTTTGCTCCATCCTGGATTGGTCGCTCTCTGAGACTGTTCATAGCTGTTGTCCTCAGGCACAATTTTTTCTTGGATCCCACATTTTTTCCCCCTTTGTTTTAATTACTTTTATGCACTGGAATATATTCTCTGCTGAAGAAACATCTCACAATAGAGTACAAGGGGTATACTTTTGAATCTTTGCATATCTTAAAATGCTCAATTTCTCTCACTTAACTGAAGTTTGGCTGGGTACAGGAATCTAGGTGCAAAACATTTTGCCTCTGAATTTTTAAGGAATTGATCCATTATCTTCTAGCACTCAGTATTTCTGTGTAAGAATTATCATGCCATACAATTATTATTTCTGTTTGCTTGTTTTTTTTTTTCTGAAAGGTTTTAAGATTTTTAAAAATTCTTTTCTTTTTTTTCTTTTGTTTTTTTGAGATGGAGTCCCGCCCTGTCACCCAGCCTGGAGTACAATGGCCCAATCTCGGCTCACTGCAACCTCCACCTCCCAGATTCAAATGATTATCTTGCCTCAGCCTCCCGAGTAGCTGGGATTACAGGCACCCGCCACCATACCCAGCTAATTTTTCTATTTTTAGTAGAGGTGGGGTTTCACCATGTTGGCCACGCTGGTCTCGAACTCCTGACCTTGTGATCCGCCTGCCTCGGCCTTCCAAAGTGCTGGGATTACAGGTGTGAGCCATCGCACCTAGCCTTTTTTTATTCTTAATGTTCCAAAATTTTACATCGGTGTCTAATCAAGGTTCTGCTTATTCAGTATGCCTGGAACTTGGTATCTTTTTCCATTTGAAGAATCTGGGAAATTCTCTTCTATTAACTCTTTGATAAGTTCTCACTTCTATTTTTACTATAGTTGACCCTTGAACAATATGGGGGTTAGGGATATCAGCTTTTGCACAGTCAAAAATCCATGTATAAATTTTGACTCTCCCAAAACTTAACTACTAATAGCCTACTGTTGACCAGAAGCCTTACCAACAACATAAACAGTCAATTAAAACATATTTTGTATGTGATATGTATTATATACCATATTCTTACAATAAAGTAAGCTAGAGAAAAGAAAATGCTATTTTAAAGAATCATGAGGAAATGAATCTATACTTACTATTCGTTAACTGAAAGTGGATCAGTATACAGGTCTTCATTCTCATCACCTTCATACTGAGTAGGCTGAGGAGGAGAAAGAGGAAGGACCGGTCTTGCTGTCTCAGGGGAGGCAGAGGTGGAGAAAGTCCTCACCTAAGTGGTCCCACACAGTTTAAACCCATGTCGTTGAATGGTCAACTGTGTTCTCTATTTCAAGAATTCCTATTAATCAAATGTTGGGCCTCTGGAATTAGTACTGGGTAGCTCTTCTATGTTCTCTAAATTCTTCCGTTAAAAAAAACCCTTTCTTAGAAATTTCTTCAGTTTTATTTATTGAGCTTTTTATAAAGCTATTTATTTATGTTTTCTAGAGTAGAGACAGGGTTTTACCACGTTGGCCAGGCTGGTTTTGAACTCTTGACCTCAAGTGATCCACCTGCCTCAGCCTCCCAAATTGCTGGGATTACAGGTGTGAGCCACCATACCCGGCCTTATCTTAGTAATAATATTTTTAAATTTCAAGAGCTTTTTCCTACGGTTATTTCTGTTGTGCATCAGCTTTCTTTCATTTTTAAAGGCAACATATTCTTTAATTTTTCTCAATATATTTATACATTTTTGAATGTCTCTGTTCTATTTACTGTTCCCAGGTGAGAATCAGAACCCCTCTGATTTCGCCAGCTTCTCAGGAGCTCTAACAGGCTCATTACCTCCTTCTTCATGGACATCCTCTAGTCAGCGACTTTCTAAACTCCGCCTCATCAATGGTCGTTGCTACATCCACTTTCTGTCTTGCAAACAATTGTCAAAAATTCTTGTATGTTTGTTTCTCTCGTGCATTGTCTTTTTGATGTGAGTTTATACATGTTATTTTCTTTAATGAGCTCTCATGGAGAACATGCATCTGTGGTCATTTTAACATCTTATGAGAAAGGTTGGCACCTAGAGTTTTAACAGCTCTGCAGGCCCCTATGACCAGCAATGCACCTGACTATAAAGTTTCCTGATGTCTTTTGTAACTGAAATTTCAGAGCTGTTTTGACTAGTTTGGTTGCTTTTAGGACCAATATACAAGTGTCTTAAGACTTTTGAGAAGTAAGGCCCTACTGCAAACTCTTCTACCAAGTAACCTTGGACAAAGAGCTTCACACCTTGGAGACATTATATTCACTACCCTATTTAGAACACCCCAGGCTCAGTTTGGGGTTAATGAGAAATTGGTGCTAAAGCAAATCAAACTGCTCTGAGATTAGCATTCCAAGATGTGAGACCTGTTTATCAGCCAACCTAGACTGTATGGTGTCAAATGACAGAAATCAGCCTGTCTGGCCAGGTGGAGAAGTGAGTTACTGCCCCGGACTTTTTTCTTGCCTGTAGGTATAAGTTGCTGCTCCGTTTGATTGGTTTATAGGACAGGGCTGGCTGCAGCAGTAGAGCTATGTTGATTAGTGAATCGGACCACCTTCCCTTATGCAGTCTGAAACCACCACTCTGCTTGTCCACATTAACCTTGCCTTGTACTTTTCACCAGTTGCATAACCTTGCCCTCCTGGGTGCTTATGAACTCTGTCTCCAGTAGTTTAAACACTGGCTTGTGTTTTATGCTGAAAAGACTACAAAGTTCTTGTCATTGACATCAGCCATTTTCAACCTCAAGAATTCACACTTGTCCCAGTTATTTTGAAATAACATGTAACTCTAAGGTAAACCTACCTGCTTCCAGGTAGCTGAAATCGCCATTTTGATTCCTTAGTAACTGATCAAATCAGATAAAGCTGTCACGGTCGTGGTGAGTATGTCCTTGCCTTAGCCTAGGTCTTCCCCAACATGACTGGAAACAAATAACAACCCCCAAAACCTTCCTTCACTGCCTCAGCACCAAGTCCAGAGCCATGCATGCGCCAGATGGCCAGGAAATGTTCGGCTCATCTGGATGGTGTGGTAGAGGAGGTCTGGCTTACATGTCAAGAGGCTGGATTCTGCCCCTAATTTTTTTGCAGACCTTGGCTTTTTATATGTAAAATGAAATTTTTAAGGCATCACCCTGTGGCCATGGAAACCATACTTCACACAACAAATTACACCAAATGCAAGCTGGAAGCTTGCATTGGAAAGGGAGCTGAAGAGCCCGTCCAGTTGGGATCACCTCACCTTCTTCACCTCAGTGGCCCTCAAAGCGCTCCTTAGAGAACAGTTTGACCACCTCTGGATAAAACCTTTTAGGTCTCTCTTTCACCCCTAATATTGGTCTAAAACAAATTGAAGAAGGTGTGTGATCTGTTTAGGGTGGCAAACTATCCTGGTTTGCCTGGGACCAAGGAGTTGACTAGAATGCAAGACTTTCAGTGCTAAAGCTAGCCCAGGCAAACTGGGATGGTTGTTCACCCTAATGAAGATTAAAGAACAGATTTGGCTGGTTTGGGAGAGAATCTCTTAAGGTTGGAACGATGAGGTTGACTCCCAGTGATTCCCACCTCCCAGCATTCATGCCTTTGTGTAACCTCCCTTTAAGTGTAGGTAGGACCTGTGGCTTCCTTCTAATCAATAGAAGATGACACAGATGATGGCTAGCACTCCTGATTAGAGTGGGTTATGAAAACTCTGTGTTAGTAGACTAGAGCTGGAACTCTTCTTGAAGGCTTGATGATATAAGTAATCATGTTGGAAAAGAAGTTGTGTGTAGTCTTCAGCCCCCAACCCACAAAAAGCAAGAGCTCTCCATCATACAGCCACAAGGAAATGAATTATTCTAACAACTTGAATGGGCTCGGAAATAGACTCTTCCCCAGTAGAGCCTCCAGATGAGGACATGGCCTGGCTGAAACCTTCCTTGCAGTCGTGTGGAACCCTGACTAGAGGATGCTGTGAAGTTGTGCCTAGACTACTGACCTGTGGAAACTGAGATAATAAATGCCTGTTGTTTTCAAGGTATTAAGTGTGTGGTGATTTGTTACCCAGGAATCAAAAACTTTACAAGGTGTTTTCAAACATTTTGATAGGCCTGTGTTAGCTCATCCAGGAAATGGTTACTGTCACTGCCTTATAGCAATGTGGTCTGCTCCTGGCATCCCTACCAAGACAGTGGCAGAGCCAGTGGGTGTTAAGGCCAACCTCTTGCCCTGATTCTCTGCACCAGGGCCACCTCTTCTTTAAGCTATGTTCAGTGCTCCATAGAGAAATCACACAGAATCTGTAAGTGACTTCCTTGTTCACAGACTAAGATGCTAAGAGAATCAGGTTGTAAAAACAGGCCACTTCTGACTAGAATCACCTTCCTTGTACAGCAGTGACCAGCTCACATTAGAATGTTACATTTATTTTTAATAAATTGTAAAGTCGGTAGTTAAAAATCACCTTCAAAATGATTTTCTTTCTCTTTGTCTGTTTTTTTTCCTTCCCTTTCTCCCTTTTCCTCCTCCCCCTTCATTTGTACTCGTTTCTCTTGTTCAGATAAGTTGGTAAAAGGATTAGAACATGCATCATTGTACCAAATTGGTCTAATGGAAATGAGGACTCTGCTACTAGCAATGTAGGTAGGACATAAAATAGGCTAATTGACAGTTTTCACATTGCAGGCCAACCTCAGAGTTCCTTTGTTTGACTGGCCTGCCCCCATCTCAGTGTGATTATCCATTTTAGAACTTAGTGAGAGGAATAGAACAAGGGTGGTGCAGAAGTCTAATATGCCCACCTGTGGAAGCCACAGCACATAGGAGTTGCCAGAGCCCCTTCCTAGCACCTTGCCACCATACACCTTAGACTGAACATCCCCAGGCAATTGACTTGGTCTCAGGTTAGCATATATTATCAGTAGCTGTCCTGGACACTCTGAGCTTAGGAACAACATTGCCAGCAATTCCAAGCTGTTTCTACTTGGAGAGGATCAGGGAAGTGTTCTCCTGGGAAACCATGCACAGAGACTTCACTTTCATATAAGAAACTCACCTGACTTCTCAATTATAGGGCAGCTGATGCCACAGGCAATAGGAATGAGATAGCTTCAAAACCATGACTTTTGTGCTGCCAATGCCCAGGTGCAAGGGCAAAGTAGCTCTAGGGCTCAAATATTAGTTATTTACATTGAAAACTAATAGATGTATTGATACTCTCTGTGACTCAAAAAAGCGATTTGAAATGAACATTACAGTAGCTAATCAGTGGGCCTGGCCAGCCATCTTTTTTTCACAATATGGTACAGGAATATTTGGCATTTATTTTCGGGGTTGGTGTTTTCATACAGCTGCATAAGATAGGTCATCACTGTACAGTCTTAATAAGGGAGAGAAGTCATACACACACATTCACACATGAACTCACACACTCAGTGAAAAATCTCAACAGTTAAACTGCTCTGTGGCCTACTGACTGTAGAACTAGACAAAATACCTAATTTTTTGGTGGGAGGCATTGTAACATATTAGTAAAAGCTAAGAATAAAACACAGATAATTATTCTATATAACCCATTGCCAGCCATTCTCATGTGGTCGTTCTCATCATTTGAATGAACTACTGGCTTAAATGATATCATTGGAAACCAAATCTATGTGAGATCTAATGAGGCTATTTCATGACAAAGTTACCGAAAACAATGGGAAGAGAAGTGGAGCCAGAGACCCACAGCCATTGAACCACCCTAAGGAAAGGCTGTGAGCTGTGTCATCTGGTCAACTCCTTTCATTTTCAGCCTCCTTGAAAATGGTGTACGTATGTAATTTCTAAACAGAATGTAAATTAGCAAGAATCACTTTTGTCTCTTCCTGAATCCTGGGCTTTATATAAATAACTGACAGTTATTTTCCTTGGGTGTTCTTTTTTCCCACTTGGAAGATGGGTATCTTTAAAGTGTTTTGCTATTTTAAGGCCTCAAACATTTCCAGCACTTGCACAGGGTTGCTGTGAGCCTTGACTTATTTACAGAGAGATGCTGAACTGAGATAAGGCTACTTAATAATCCACCAGTTCTTGCTAAACACAATTTCTTTCCACATTTCTCAGTGAAAGCCAAGAGTGAGCACTCTTTCGTGGAAGCCTTAGAAGACTGATACCTTATTTTTCTAGAGAAGCCTACTTGAACCTTGAGTTATGCAGAATGGCTTCAATGAATGAGTTTTAACATTGGTTAATGGCTAAATACTTTTCAAAGACTACAATTTAAGATAAAACCCATAAAAGGGCATTAAATTGTCAAATTTTCATCCTTAAAATAATCTTGCAATATAAATAATGTTATCATTCCCTAAATTAGTAAGGAAAATAGTACGGAGGTTCCTCAAAAAAACTAAAAATAGCCAGATGCAGTGCTTCATATCTGCAATCCCATCACTTTGGGAGGCCAAGGCAGGAAGATTGCTAGAGTCCGGAAATTCGAGGCCAGTCTGGACAACATGCCAAAACCTAGTCTCTATAAAAAATAGAACATATGGCCGGGCGCAGTGGCTCACGCCTGCAATCCCAGCACTTTGGGAGGCCGAGGCGGGTGGATCACGAGGTCAAGAGATCGAGACCATCCTGGTCAACATGTGAAACCCCGTCTCTACTAAAAATACAAAAAATTAACTGGGCACGGTGGTGCATGCCTGTAATCCCAGCTACTCAGGAGGCTGAGGCAGGAGAATTGCCTGAACCCATGAGGGGGAGGTTGCGGTGAGCCAAGATCACGCCACTGCACTCCAGCCTGGGTAACAAGAGCAAAACTCCGTCTCAAAAAAAAAAAAAAAAAAAAAAAAATAGAACATATTGGCTGTGGTGGCATATGCCTGTAGTCCCATCTACTTTGGAGACTGAGGTGGGAGAGTCGCTTGAGCCTGGGAGGTCAAGGCTGCAGTGAGCCATGATCATACTACTGCACTCCAGCCTGGGTGACAGTGACCAGAGTGATACCCTGTCTCACAAACAAACAAACCCTAAACTAGAAATAGAAATCTCACATGGTCCAACCATCCTACTGCGGGGTATATATGCAAAGGAAGTACAATCAATATGTCAAAGAAGTATCTGCACTCCCGTTTTTATGGCAGCATTATTCACAATAGCCAAGATATGGACTCAGCCTAAGAGTCCATCAATGGAATAACGGGTAAAGAAAATGTGGTATATATACACAGTAGAATACGATTTAGTCTTTAAAAAGAAGGAAATACTGTCATCTCAGACATGATGAACCTCAAGGACACTATGTCAACTGAAACAAGCCAGGCACAGAAAGACCAATACTGCATGCTCTCACTTATATGTGAAGTGTAAAAAAGTTGAAGTCACAGAAGTGGAGAGTAGAATGATAGTTACGAGAGGCTGGGGTGGGAGAAGGGAATTGAGGAAATTAAAAATATATTATCATATTCATATTACATAAAAGAAAATTTAGGATCAAATTTCTCACCTGTGGCAGAACCAGTATTATAACCCAGGCCAATCTCATTTATATCACATCAACTACTCCCACTATCCTCATCATGCCATCAACCCACAGTGCCATAGGGATCTGGATGGAAGAGGTGGCAATCTTTTGCCAGCAGGTACAGTAAATAATTGAGGCTTGAAGTTAATTCATTTGTCAAATGTATATTAAGCTCTTACCATGTGTCAGGCACTGGGCTAGGACTTGGGAAAATAAGGGTAAGTTATTGTTGGCCTTGAAGGAGTTGCTGGTCTAAAGGCTTATACTAGAAACATCAGTGAATGATAATATACAATTAATCAACAAGACAAAGGGTTAGCTTTTTTTATCTTACGCTTACACACACACACACACACACACACACACACACACCATTCAGGTGAAATCTTTGTGACATCTTTTTCTCTTTAAAACCACACTTGGATTCACTGCAATCTGCATAAAGTAAAATTAATGAATGGGGAAAATTTTGCTGTCTGCATGTTCTTACCTGTGGATGAAGAAGGGGTTCATCTTCCACACTTCCCTAACAAGCACTGGAGGCTTTTAAGATTGCAGTGGAGTGACAGAAACCTTTAGGATGAAATGAGAAGCTTATTCTCAATTACCAATCCTTGATAGAATAGATCCTGCTGCTGAGATGACACAAGCAAATGGAAAAACATTCCATGCTTATGGATAGGAAGAATCAGTATCATTAAAGTGGCCATACTGCCCAAAGCAATTTATAGATTCAATGCTATTCATTGAGATTCTTCACATAACTAGAAAAAACTATTTTTAAATTCATATGGAACCAAAATGAGCTGAATAACCAAGGCAATCCTAAGGAAAAAGAACAAAGCTGGAAGCATCATGCTACCTGACTTCAAACTATACTACAGGGCTACAGTAACAAAAACAGCATGATACTGGTAGGAAAACAGACACATAGACCAATAGAACAGAATGGAAAACTCAGATAAGATTGCATACCTACAACTATCTGATCTTTGACAAACCTGACAAAAGTCATGGGGAAAGGATTCACTATTCAGTTAATGGTGCTGGGATAACCAGCTAGCCATGGGAAGAATATTGAAATTCAGCCCCTTCCCTACACCATATACAAAAATTAACTCAAGATGGATTAAAGACTTAAATGTAAAACCCAAAACTGTAATACCCTGGAAGACAACGTAGGCAATACCATTCAGGACACAGGCATGGGCAAAGATTTTATGACAAAGATACCAAAAGCAATCGCAACAAAAGCAAAAATTTACAAATGGGATCTAATAAAACTAAATAGTTTCTGCACAGAAAAATAAACTTTCAACAGAGTAAACAGACAACCTGAAGAATGGGAGAAAATTTTTGCAAACTATGCATCTGACAAACGTGTAATATTCAGCATCTATAAGGAACTTAAACAATTTGCAAGAAGAAAACAACAACCCCAATAAAAAGTGGGCAAAGGACATGAACAGACACTTTTCAAAAGAAGACAAACATGCAGCCAATAACCATATGAAGAAAAGCTCGACATCACTGATCATTAGAGAAATGCAAATTAAAACCACAATGAGATACCATCTCACACCACTCAGAATGGCTATTACTAAAAAGTCAAAAAATAACAGATGCTGGTGAGATTGTGGAGAAAAGGAACATTTTTACACTGCTGGTGGGAGTGTAAATTAGTTCAACCATTGTGGAAGACAATGTGGTGATTCTTCAAAGTCCTAAAGACAGAACTACCATTCAACCCAGCAATCCTATTACTGGTCATATACCCAAAGGAATATAAATCATTCTAAATAAAGACACATGTACATGTATGTTCACTGCAGCACTATTCACAACAGCAAAGACATGGAATCAACCTAAATACCCATCAATGATAGACTGGATAAAGAAAATGTGGTACATATATACCATGGAATACTATGCAGCCATTAAAAAGAATGATATCATGTTTTCACTGGACATGGATGGAGCGGGAGGACATTTTTCTTAGCAAACTCATGCATGAACAGAAAATTGAACACTGCATGTTCTCACTTATAAGTGGGGGCTAAATGATGAGAAGACATGGACACATAGAGGGGAACAACAGACACTGGGGCCTGTTGGAGGCTGGAG
The DNA here is from genome assembly GCF_030222135.1 of Aotus nancymaae. Taxonomy (NCBI): domain Eukaryota; kingdom Metazoa; phylum Chordata; class Mammalia; order Primates; family Aotidae; genus Aotus; species Aotus nancymaae. The sequence continues at coordinate 2,196,291 of NW_026988445.1, read as the reverse complement.
GGTGGGAAGAGGGAGAGGCTCAGGAAAAACAACTATTGGGTACTAGGCTTAATACCTGGGTGATGAAATAATCTGTGCAACAAATTCCCATGACACAAGTTTACCTATATAACAAACCTGCACATGTGCCCTCAAAGCTAAAAGTTTAAAAAAAAAAAAAATTCATTTGGGCCTAAACTCAAAAGAAAGTAAAAATAAAAATAAAAAAAAAGGGCAAGTCCTGCTACAAAATCCAGGGCTCAGCATGCTTGTAATAAAGGAATCATGGTCCAGAAGCAGGAGCCTGGACTTCATGATCTGCTCACAGCTCTCTTGGTTGGAGGATTCTATGAATTGACAGATTTTGAGAGATTAGCATGTTTCTAGGAAGTCTTTCCCTCCTCCCAATCCTTTAATGGTGACAAAACATGGCAAATAAGATGATCTTGGCCAGTTTAAGCCCAAGGAAGCTATTTTTGCATCAGAACACAATAAATGATGCTGCATTTGGAAGTGTAGGTACAGTTCTTGATCCCTTGTTACAAAGGAGCATCACAGCCATAAATGGAGGGAAGTAAGCAGGTTGATTCACTGACCCCAGGACACCAAAGGAGTCTGTCTAAAGTTAGAGATGCTTGTTCTGGGTTACAAGAGGGAAATACTGCACGATTTCAAGCCCTCAAACCTTAGGATGTGGATGACAGAAGAGATAAGAGGTAACCTGCTTACTTCTGGAAAAGTCTACAGTCATGCTGACTCTGGCTCCTAGGGAAATAGTAGGTCAATGCGAAAACACTGCAGGTTCCGGGACCTCTGGCATTGAGTTGTCCGTTTGCTATTGTGGAAACCTAACTGTCGTCTTTTAAACTTTTACCTCTCACTAAGCACTTTGGACATATTTACTGATCTCCCCATGCTCTGTGCTGACCTTTGCCCTCTGTTTTAAAATGTGCTCACCCTGCCCTGTGGCTCAGCATCGTCCGCTGGTAAAAACCCCCTCATGTTCTGGGGAATAAGGAAACCCAAGTTCTACTTCGGACTGCCATTAAATTTTCTGTGCAAGTAAGGCAGCCCTGTAACTTCTCTGTGCCTTGCTTTCCTGAGGCACAGTGGAGGAGCTGTGACCTATATGGAAAACCAAGAGGGCGGAGGAGTGACACATATAGATTTGATTGACAGAAGCCAGAATTGCCATCCCCCCTCCTCCCGCCACTACCTCCCAAGTTCTCTGCCCTTTCGTGCAGCCCAAGTGTGGAGCTCTTTTTCAACAGAGCCAATGAGGAGGGAGTGGCCCTGCCTGCAAATGGGTGACATTTGCTCTTGCCTCACTTCTCCTCTTAGATTACTGGGCAGTGGATACTCTTATAATCCCAATTTAGAGAAGAAAAAACTGAGGCACAGAAAGGTGAAGATTCTGTAACAAATAGGGCTGGCATGGACGTTAAATGAGTTGTGACATGGACCTGGCACGTGGCAAACATCATAAAGACTAGCCCTTGTTTACTATTTGCTGTTACTTCGATTTTGACCACCATGAGCTCCACGAGAAAGGATACTTAATATACCTTGGGCTGTGCTTGACACATAGAAAGGACATAATAAATGCGAACTGCTTTTATTATTAGCATAGCTTAGGACTTTTATTATTAGCATAGCTTGGGATTGTTTGATACATGCACTACATTTTTTTCACAAATGTGAAGTTCCAAGACGCCCCAAGTACTCTAGCCCCTCAGATAATTTCCCCCCAGCCTCTTAGCCTCTGCAAAAGGCTTCTTCACCACGGGTTTATCTCCCTCTTTCCCGTTTTTCCCCCTCCGCACCGTGCACCACTTATCATGCGGCTTCATATCACTCTGCTTTACTCCTCAGTTTCTCCACTTCCCTCTGTTATCTTCTCAGGGGCCCACGATGGCTTCCACTTTGCATACAGCCCCTGCATCCTGGCTCCTTGTCCCCTGTGACTCTCTTCCCTTTGTCTCCATTCTCCTGAGTCTGACAGATGCGTTGTCTGAAGGTCAGGCTTTCCTCTTAGATATGCATTTTATCGCCTGCAGTTGGAAACAATCATTGCTCTCCTCTCCACACGGTTTCCTTTTACTACTAACTTCTCCCTTTCTCCCCACAACTTTCTTTGCTTAAAATCACCAGTAGTTTGTTTTCACTATTTTTCGTCCTAATTACCAACATCATGATAGTTTTTGCAGAATGCTTAAAGACATGGGGGACTTGAGAATCTCTTTTAATTTTCTTTCATATATCTTTGTTCTTTGGAAAATGCACATGTATTTCTGTCCTGGTCCCCTCCATTTCTTTTGTGAACCCACCCTGGCAAAGAATGACTTTAATACTGTTGGGAATATCTTCCTGGCCTATCAATAAATCACTCCTGTGACTTCTCAGCAACCAGTTTCTTCTCAGACTTTGAGTTCTATTCATACTAGAAGCACTTCTTACTGTTTATCTGAAACTTCTTGGAATTCCTCCCATTGTCTTGCTTTGCTTTACTTCTCAATGTTTACACCCTCCAGCTGCAAATGGAAATCCACGTAGTCTAAGCTGTAACTGATGTTTAATGCTTCTTCTTCCTTACCTCTGATGACTTACACATTCTTGACTTCCTTCCTGTCCCCTCATCTCAGAGGGCACGCTTTCTTAGTACTGGCACACAGGGTATGATGACCTGTGAGTTTCAGTCAGGGCTCAAAATGTCAGCTATGGCCATAGGGAATTCTCAATTATGTCGGTGAAGATTTTGTGAATGGCCTATTAATCTCAGACTGGCCTTCTGTGATGTTTACCGAATAGTGCATCCAGCTGCTCATACCCTCAGCCCCCTTGCAGTTAGGTGGGCTCAGCTGAAAGGGTCTGGTCAATGTGCTGTGGGTAGAAGTGATGAGTCCCACTTCCAAGCCAAAGCACAGAAGAGTCAGGGCAGTTCTCCAGCTGCTCCTTCACCTGCCCCATGGCTGAGGGGGTCTCATGCTGCGATGGTAGTGCCCTAAGACTAAAGGTGCCTGGTTTGCTCTGGACCCCTGCTTAGAAAGAAAAATAACATGTGGTGCTAAGCCCCTGAGCTTATTTGTAGCACATCATGCCGTAGCCTATTCTAACATTCTGTGCTCCGGGACTGAGTTGACTTTTATGGGTTAGTTTCAATATATTCTGAAAACCTATGTTAATTTTTTAAAATTTTGATAATGTTTCATAAAAGCTAAACGTAGAAAAATATCAGTTACTAAGACACACATGTAGTGTGTGCCAACCTCACAGCTTAGGTAGAGACATCAATGGGTAGATACAGACATAGGCACACCAAAGCATCATGGATGGAAAAGATGATGAGAAAGGCTGCAGCATTCTTAGATGCTTAAGCAATTGAAATTTTTTTATCACTTAGTTGAACAAGAGGAGAAAGAGAGAGGATTCCCCACAAGTGAGACACAGATTCCAGAATTAGAGACATGTTCGTCTTCTCAAAGCCAACAACACCATCAGGAAAGAGAAATTCCATTCTTAAGGAACATAGTCATAGGATCCAAAGGGAGATACCTTTTTTTTAATGACAGTTAGTGCCATCTGCCTTTTGAAAAGTACATTTAAAACAACAGGCCTGGCATGGTGGTTCATGCCTGTAATCCTAGCACTTTGTGAGGCTAAGGAAGGATGAATGCTTGAGGTCAGAAGTTTAAGACCGACCTGGGCAACCCCATTTCTCCAAAAAAATTAAAAATTAGCCAGTTGTGGTAGCATGCATCTGTAGTCCCAGATGCACCCAGGCTGAGGTTGAGAGGATCGCCTGAGCCCAGGAGGTCAAAGCTTGCAGTGAGCTAGAATTGTGGCACTACGCTCCAGCCTGAGTGACAGAGCAAGACACTGTCTCTAAAATAATAAAAATAAGAAAGAACAATTACGGACAAAACTTAGATAAAAGCTGTAATAGTTTTTATCAATGGAGTAAAAAATGTGGCGGAGTATGTAAATGATGTTTAAAACATCAAGAGCACATACCATGAAAGAAAAAATGATCCATTCCAATTTAAAATTAAAATTTTAATACGATGAAGTAAAAGAGTGAGTCACAAATTGGGAAAAGATATTTGCCAACACTCAATTAGCAAGGGATTAGTGTTCAGAATACATAAATAAGGAAAAGACCCAAAAAGTAAAAAAATGGTCCAAGGGTATGAACTAGACTCTTATGTATGAAAAACAAATGATTACCATCATGTGAAATATGTCCAACCTGATTGCACAGGGTTTGTTTTTTTGGGTTGAGCAGGGTTATCCACCAGTGTGGGATTTTTAGCTAACCTCCAGTCTTCACACTTAGCAAAAGAACATACTGTCCCCAAAGCAAAGACTTACTTTGAAACCAATGAGTAAAGGGCTCTGGATTTCTATGGCTGAAGCAGTACCCACAGCAGGAAGGCAAGAGGGAGGCCATGCCACAGGACCCTGACCAAGAGTCCCCGAAGAAAGCCTGGGATGCCTTTGAGAAAGCAAATGTCTAAAACAAGGGCTTCTCTTGTCCTGGGCATCTGCTGGCTGCCGAGTGGCCCCGAGAGCACGGGGAGGATTTGTGTGTTAAGGCTCCCTGCAACAGATGCCCGCAAGAAGACTTCATTGTAATTGGGACAGCCAGTGAAAACTTCCTGGAAACTGTTGTAAAATATTTCATGCTGCTGTCAAAGAATGTGTTGCTGGGCTCGTGCCCAGTGTTTTCCTCACCACTGCGGACAGACCGCAGTAGTGCATGCCTCATATCCAAGTAATGAGTTACAATTGTTGGGAAAATTTATGTTGAGAAATTTTGCATGTTTTAATGTTGGCAGTCGCTTGTTGGAAATAAGATTTATTAGTCCTCTGGTAAGATGTTAAGCTGGCAGCTTCAATAAAAGACAAAAAAGTGTTAGAAAGTCAATGAACATCAACGTTCAACTCCAAAACTAACAGTGACCTGCCCTTCCCTAGACAGCTCAGCGTGGTGCCAACAGTGGCTAAGACTCTGATCCATCACATGGATTTTAGGCAAGTTACCTGACCTCTCTGAGCCTCGGCTTCTTTGGCTGTAAATGTGAAAAGGGGTAGCACTCTTTGGACTGTTGGGAGGATGCTTGAGAGCAGGCACAGCACAATGCCTGACGTAATCAGACAGCAACCAATGTAAGTACTTGTTAGTAATGAGATTAATGGAGTTGTATGATTTTCCTTTTGTTTATTTATTTATTTTAGAGACGGGGTCTTGCTATGTTACCCAGGCTGGTCTCGAAAGCTCCCAACCTCAAATGATCTTACCACCTTGGTGTCCCAAAGCACTGGTGTTACAAGCATGAGCCACTGCACCTGGCTCAAACTGTCAGGCTTTCGTTCATGAGGATGAATGTGTGCCCAGCTCCTAGGCTGTAGGGTGAATGCCTTGGAGTGTTTCTCCACCATGGCCTTTGTTTGCTGCCAGCCAGCCACAGTCTTACTCACAGAGTCCCTTGTGACCCTAGGTTTGTATTAGTGAGACAAGTGACCAGGGAAGAGAGGGAAAAGAGCACACATTTGTGGCTGTAAACAAAGCAGAGTTGAGAAACCCACAAAGGGCTGGGCATGGTAGCTCACACTGGTAATCCCAGAACTTTGGGAGGCCGAGGTGGGCAGATCACCTGAGTTCAGGTGTTCGAGACCAGCCAGGCCAACATAGTGAAACTCCATCTCCACTAAAAATTTGTTGGGCGCAGTGGCGCACGCCTGTAATCCCAGCTACTCAGGAGGCTGAGACAGGAGAATTGCCTGAACCCAGGAGGCAGAGGTTGCAACGCTCCATGCTCCTCCTGCATTCTGCTTCTGCTCCTCAATGCATCCCCTGCATGGGCAGTTTCACTCAGTCCTGCCTGAAGGCCAAGAATGAATCAGATGACACTGCCGCCCCTACACACACACCACCACCATACTTTTAACTTCCTCCATAGGCTTTATTATTATTCAACGTGTCATATATGTTTTCTTATTAATTCCATTTACTGTCTATCTCTGCACCAGAACATCAACTCCATGGAGATGTGGATTTGTGTCTGTTGTGTTCAGTGATGTATCCCCAGCATCTGAACAGGGCCTGGCGCAATATGGGTGCTCAATCTATCTTGTTGAGTGAATTGAATAAAATTTCATTGAGTGAAATTTGACTTTGCCCAAAATCCCTTATGGGCTGAATTATATCTCCCCAAATGTATAGGTTGGAGTCCTAATAGCTAGTGCCTCAGAATCTGACTATACTTGGAGATAGGGTCCTTACATAGGTAACTAAGGTGAAATGAGGCCACGTGGGTGGGTCTGAATCCAGTAAGATTGGTGTCCTTAAAAGAAGAAGAGATTAGGAAACAGCCATATAGCAGGGAGACTGCTGGAAGACAGCAAGGCAGCCAGCTGAAAGCCAAGGAGAGAGGCCTCAAAAGAAACCAGCCCTGCTGACAACTTGATCACAGACTCCCAGCCTCCAGAACTGCAGGAAATGCATTTGTATTGTTTAAGCCACCCCATCTGTCATGCTTTGTTATGGTAGTCCTAGCAAACAAATGCAGTCACTGAGCAAGATTCCTATCTCAGAACGAAGGTCTGAATTTCATTAGTTTGAAGGACTAATTCTTTAATAGTCCACCCTTTGGAAACAGAGAATATTTCCATCTTTTTTTTTTGAGATGGAGTTTTGCTCTTGTTGCCCAGGCTGGAGTGCAATGGCGGGATCTTGGCTCACTGCAACCTCTGCCTCCCAGGTTCAAGTGATTCTCTTGACGCAGCCTCCTGAGTAGCTGGGACTACAGGCATGTGCCACCACATCTGGCTAACTTTTTGTATTTTTAGTACAGATGGGGTTTCACTATGTTGGCCAGGCTGGTCTCAAACTCCTGACCTCAGGTGATCCACCCGCCTTGGCCTCCCAAATTGCTGGGATTACAGGTGTGAGTCACCTTGTTTGGCCAGAATACTTCCTTAAAAAGCAGAGCAAATACCCATGGAGTTCAGGGACTGGAGAGAGTTTTCAGAGGACCCAGTCATAGCTCCTCTCTTCCTTTACTGGAAATGGCAGAGTCTGCAGGCACCCCAGGACTTGTCCTCTGGGGAGTTCCACTCTCCTGTGGGAAGGCAGGACAGACACCTCTCATAGCTACTCCAGTCCCCTGAGAAGGCCTCATGTAGAACTGCTGATTGCAAGGATGGTGTCCCTTGTTCGCTCTGGGTCTCTCTCCACTGGGGAAGGAAGATGGCTATCATCTAGTAGGAACAATGTGATTTAAAGACTTGAAACAAACAGAAGCACAAATACACATAAGATAGGATCTGGTAATCCTCATTCTAAAGTGTACGCTAAAAGATGCCACGTAATTCAGAGAAGAGAGAAGAGTCTGAGGGCTGGAAGGGAGGGGAAGGCAGGCCAGAGGCAGAGTCTCCTGTAATTGTAATATTGGGATGTGTAACTGTATTGTAACATCACAATGTCAGGACCGATAATGGAGGGAAGGTAGGGTAGAGAATTCCAATCCCAGAGAATAGCAGAAATCAATGTCCAGAGGAAAGTTTGGGTATGGGAGGAGTTTGTCATGTTTCACTAAAGATTTGAGACATGACAAGACCAGCCACCCTGCCCCTACTATATTCCTGGAGGAAATGGGCAGAGCATGAGATCTGGGTCTTGTCTTTTGCCCAAACTCTCATGTAGCCTCTTGATGAGTTAAAGGGGACCACTATAGAACTGCCTTTTTCTGCCTGGGGTACATGTAGACCCAAGGCCCAGCATGCTAGCACTGCATGAATCCTGGCCCTCAAGATCTGACCTCTTGGCAGCATGCACAGAAAATCCAGAAGAGTGGGAGTGGGCATGGAGGGGATAAGGTTTTCTCAGTAGAGGAAAGCTAATGAAGTAATAAAAGCTACTGAATCACCCATGCTCAGTCTTTCCAGGCAGAGTACAGTCTCAGATCTGCCTTTCAACACCAGTTGTGTATGAAGGTGGGCAGGGGCAGGGAGGGAGGGAGAGATAAAGAGAGAGAGAGAGATAAAGAGAAAGAAAGAGGGAGAGATTGAGAATTCCAACACACAGCATGGATTTAGAAGCAAACTAACAATACCCTTGGACCTCTCCCAGCCATATGAGAACTCTCTTGGGTGGGTATACAGTGGTAGAAGAGAAGGTGAGCAGAGATTTTAAGATGCCTTGAGATGTGGCAGCAGTTTTGGGAATAGTCTCAGAGTAGAAGAGGCATGTGAACGATGACATGATATATTAGTCCGTTTTCATGCTTCTGATAAAGACATACCCGAGACTGGACTCAGTTCCATGTGGCTGGGGAGGTCTCACAATCATGGTAGAAGGCAAAAGGCACATCAGATCTCGTGAGACTTATTCACTACCACAAGAACAGTATGGGGGAACCGCCCCCATGAGTCAATTATCTCCTAGTGGGTCCCTCCCACAACACATGGGAATTATGAGAGCTACAATTCAAGATGAGATTTGGGTGGGGACACAGCCAAACCATATCACATGGTGAAGAAGAAGGGGACACAGGAAACTGAGTCAAGTTTTACAATTTATCTCTAGTACCCATGACTATGCTTCATCTTCAGTGCCTGTCACCTTTCCTCTTTTCCCTGGACAAGCACAGGTCTACAAAAGCAGGTGGAAGCTGAGATAGGGATTGACTTTTTAATCTGTGGATTTCCATTATCTACACTTTCCTTTGTCCCACTACCACGGATAAAATATTATTACCATTATGACTACTTGCTCAAGCACTTCCTCAATAGTTTCATAGAATTTTCTCCTCTGAAACCAGAATGTTAAATTAACTCATTTACATATATACTTTTAACTCATTTACATGTATGCTTTGGAGCTGCATTGGAAGATCACCCTGTGCTTTGATGCATTATATTTTCTTCATAGCGATGGCAATGAGGCTCAAAGAGGTCTTCTCAGGTGCATAAGATTTATACAGTAATGTCACATGGCATCAAGGCACAGGATGTGTAGGTAAGCAGTAGTCTCTTAATTTTTCTTTTGCAAAGGGGTTCTGAATTATAACCAGATACAATGACAAATGGAAAATAAAGACATAATGTCCCTTAGCAATTTCAGACTAAGGGCTATTATGGGTCACCATCTCTACGAACCTAACTAAATTCTCTGTACCTATCTATAACAAGTTCTCCCGACGTTTTTATTCTTTGGGTCACCATCTGTAGAAACCTATCTGTCTCTAAATTATCTACCTGTAACGAGTTCTCCTGGCATTCTGATTTTTTATTGCTATGCTGGACAGCACATGAATGAATTTATTTGAGTTACTTCCTTCTTTCTAGCTGTAATGAAACTGCAAGATACGTGTTAGAATTCCAATCAAGAACCTTTGGAACGTTTTAAAAATCCCCTTAAGCCAGTTTTTCCAACGTCAAGAAAAATTTGTGATGAGCCTTCAGGCGATCCTCTGTTGAGTGCGTCAATTCTAATGATAGATGGTGTTACTAGTCCTTAAATACTCCCAGACCTCTCTTAATTGACTGGATTTGGCTCAGCTCCAAGAATCATCTCCTTGGTAGCCTCTGACCATGTAGATTGTTCAATATAGTGGAAGAAAGCTGGTGATTTCTTATGACTTTGAGCCCCATGCTCCCTCCTCACCACCTTGATCCAGCCTGAGCATCATATAGGAAATAAGATCCCTTTGTATTTCTTCTTTGACTATTGAATGTCAATTCCTCACACTACCCCTTTACTAAAAGTGAGGTTCACTCTTTTCTTTTGCAGTATTGTTCTTCTCAAGTATTTGCATTCCTCTGTTCTTCCATAGATTCGTACATTTTTAGGTGCAAAGATTGGGGAAGAGTTGTGGGCAAATAAAATGTGGAAAGAGTGAAGACACAGAAGAGAGAAAAACCACAAAAGCAGGGAGAATGAGAAAGGGAGGGAATAAAAATGAGGCCTTCTAACATAGACCTGCCTCCTGACTCTCCTCATAACCCAATCTGCATTTAACACTTTTCGATTTCTCATCAGAGGATTTGTTATGACAGTCATAGGTATTCCCAAACTATCTTTATGACTCTCTGACCAAGGGTGTTTGGTTTGATTTAGCAAATAAAGAAACTCACTTTGAAATTCTTTGGGCTTTCTCAGAAATTATTCTTCTCCAGACAGTCCTGATGGAGCTTCCAGTAGCTTGGTCTTCTGGGTTTAACTTTACCTTTAATAATTAAAGCCCCTTACCTGGGATCCCTTGATAATTTCCAGGTCAATGATTTTATGTTCACAGATTCTGCTCTTGACAGGGAATGCCAATTTTTAAAGCAAATATTTATTAGAGATCTTATGTACCTGGAAATTGGGCAAGGAGGAGGGAAGATGGGCTTAAGGACAAGGAGGAAACAATTTTACCTTTGAGTCCGGTGGGAATGGGGCTGCCTATGGGTTCCTTCAGCCACCAGCATGACCAAAGCTTGTCATCAGTTTATACTCCCCTAACCTTACAGGGAAGGCAAGCGTTAGGAAATTTTCTTGGCATCCCAACATGTGTCTTCAGTACCCTGTTCGTACTTTTCACCATGTAAAATAGCTAACTCCTACAGGAAGAACTGTTGCTGCATCACCCATTTGCTCAAAGATGTTGCTGTTCACTGTTTCCAAGTCTTTCTCACATTGTTTGTCTTTTTGTTTGTTTGTTTTAAACCACCAACCACTATATATGCCAGATTTTTCCACCCACTACCTGGAAGATGAGTTTACAGGAAGTCTCATTCTCACATTTCCTGGCCCTTCCCAGCCCCAACAACTCTCCTTACCTTCTGTGTGGCTACTCAGAGGGCAGCTTCCTTAACTGCTACTCCTACTCCTCTGTCGTGTGCTCAGACGCTGAAGCAAGCTGTCAGCAGTCACTCCCGCTCCTGGCTCCCAGGGCTGCAGGTCTCTGTGGTCCTCCTTCCCCGTCACTGAGCGCACAGCAGTGCACAACATTCACTGAGTTGAGGGCAGAGCCAAGCATCAGGAGGATGCTTGGTCAGGGCTTGCATCAGAACAAAGTGGACCATCTGTGGGTTTGTCATTCATCTGCCACTGTGGTTCTACCAGGAAATTCCTATAGGTTTTACCCAGCTCTGACATGTGCATGAGGAGGTCTACAATTGCCCTCTTTTGGGGGAACTCCACTCTTGACATCTCTAAATATCAGTGAGAATGAGTTTCCAATTTTTCATTCATTTGAAAGTCTCATCGTCCTGCATACTTACACCAGAATAGAGAAACACAGTGGAAGTCAATAATGATAAACACAGACTGAACCCTTTCTTTGTAAACTTTAATCTTGAGTCACTCAAATCTCCATAGTTTTTCTGAGCATCTCCATTGCACCTGTTGTACATTGCCTTAAACCTGAAAGATGTGTGGAAGTGTCTCTCTCTCTCCCACCCCATGGAAAATGCTTAGATCCCTGATAGCACATAATTGGCATGTGTAGTGCCACTTTCTCCTTCTAAACTAATTGTAGACCCAACTGGTAGATGACGCTTTCTTTCCCAATGAGCCTGGGTTCAACTTCAAAATCTTTTTTAACATAGTGTTTCAGGTGCTCATGGCCAATCAGTTGAAGTTGGCATCTGAGATGAAATACATTTGCTATACCTATCCCAGACCAGTGTTCATCGAACTGCAAGTTACAACCATTTAATAAATACATTAATTTAGTGGGCAACAACCAGCATTGGAAAGGAAGGAAAGGAGGAGGGAAGGAAAGAAGAGACAGAGGGAGGGAAGGAGAAAGGAAGGGAGGGAGGGGAGGACAGGAGAGGAGAGGGGAGGAGAGGGAGGAAGGGAGGGAATGACTAGGGGAGAGAGGAAGGCAGAAAGAGCCAGCAGAAAGGAGAGAGGGAATGACTGAGTGGGAAGAGAGGTGAAGAAATGGAAGATAATAGGATAGAATAGAAAATATCAGAGTACATCACATAAAGTAGGCATAAATATTTGGTCTGGCTAATACTCTCTGCTTGCCAACCCTCTCCTCCCTATCCCCAACATTAATTCATCATCCTGCTCTGGACCAGGATAACACCTTCCCTGTACTGTATGACATCTGGGCACGCTTGGCACCATGACCCTACCCTTGCTTCCAGTTCAGCTTGGCCAATGGGGATCACTGGAAGTAGGTCCTGGGGGACAGAGATCACATCCTTCCACACCTGCAGCTTGGTCACATGGTCCCCTTCCACGCTCCAGAGCACCTTGGACGTATAATTTACTTCCTCTTTTTGCCTCTTCATGCTCAGGAGATGTTTTAAAAAAAAAAAAAGAATAAAGAAAGGCTAACAAAATGTAAACATTATTTCCAGAAACTTTTGCATCAATGTTATATGCATATATAAGTACACATGCACACATACAAGGTCTCAATGTAAGATATACCCCTTATTGTGTTATTGTGGGTCATGGTAAAAAATCAATTTAAAGCCACTGTTTTAGATGGTGGGCATTGGGCCTCACCTTTGGTTTCCCCTCCACTTAGCACTTCGAGAGTACATGACCTTCTGATACTCACCCTTGTACTCCAGTTCCTAACATGATGTCAAATAGTAGGCACTCATTAAATGAATAAAATAAATAACTTTATTGAATAATTTAAGAAATCACACGTTCTGTTGTTGAACTGAATTGTCGTTAGTCTCTAGTGATTTCTGAGCTCCTTGGACTTGCCTCTGCCAGTGCCCTCCTGTTGGTTTGGAAGTAGGCACTGCTCTCTTGCAATTTCTCATCACTGGTTCAGCCAACAGCCTTAAACAATGGCCACGGCACAGGCCTCTGTTTACTTCTGAGGCACCAACAAACATCCCTGACCCTCAGGTGCTTGCTCCAATTTTGTTTTCTCTGCAAGTCAAGGATCTCTTTGAAGGCGGGGCTTCCTCTTTGCTTTCTCTTCTTTTCTCCACTGTCTTGTCACTCAAAGTGCAGTCAGTCAGCGCACTAGCAGCCTGAGCATCACCTGGTTGCTTATTATAAAATCAGAATCTCAGGCCCTACCCCAGAACTACAGGATCCAAATCTGCATTGTTATCCAGCTCTCCAGATGATTAATATGCAAGTGCAAATCAGAGAAGCATCTCCTCCCCAAAGCCCAGCCAGTGCTGGACGAGAACAAGGTGTTCAAGAAACGGAGGTTGATGGGGTAGCTTTTGAGACTGGAGAAGAGAGTTACCAGCAGATGGCATGGAGTGGATCAGGTGTCCTGGGCCTTAGTCTCTCCTTTGGAAAAATGGAGACAACAGTCATCGCCTCCCAATGACCAATGTCTCTCATTCTGTCAGCCTTTTATGGCCATAAACATGCAGACTTGAAAAGGTCCCTGAGAGACTACCATGTAGCCTATAATGTGGAGCTGTCAAAGCCTCAGAGGGTGTTGTATATCCAGGAAGGAACCAGACCAGGTCTGGAAGAGGCTGAATCACTCAACCTCATAGGGCTCAGTTTTCTCATCCGTAAAGGAGGATAATAATGTTGTGAAGATGAAATAAAGCCCCCGCTGTGAAGAGGTGGTGAGCCCCAGCCTCGTTATCTGGGCAGTCACAGCTGCTGGGCCTTGTGGGGCTGGAGCAGCTCTACCTTTCTGCACGAGCACCTGCTAGTGCACCAAAGGGTTTCCAAAGGCCTTTACAAAATTCCAAAGTGTGTCTTAAATAGAGAACTAGGTAATTAAGCTCATTAGCAAAAAATAATTTGCTCAGCTAGTTGAAGGTCAGGGGCTCTGGGCTGCATGTGGAGCACAAGAGGCAATGGAGAAAGAGCTGGAATCAGAATAGACAGATGATGCCTGCCGTGGCCTCTCTTTTTCCCTTTTCATACGCATCACAGAGGAGCTGGGGATGGTGAAAAGATGGCAGAGTGCAGATCTGCTGTGAGAAATAACGGTGGATGAGTAGGGTCTCTGGGAAATCTGTCCATAAGACCGCTTACCTAAGGAAAGAGGGTCTCTGGGAAGAGGCTCACACTCAGGCAGAATCTGGTCTACAGATTCTATTCAGATACTGGTCTGAGAAAACATCTCCTTCTAAAATATACTCACTCATTCCATTCCATAAGTATTTATTGAGTACCTGCTCTTAGCCATGCATCACCAGTCAGAAAATATAATGCAGAAGCAAACACATTTTCTGCCTTCAAATAGTATGTCTGGTGACATCAATCCCTCTCTTAAAGCCCTCAATGGCTGCCATGACTTAGAAGATGAAGTCTAAACTCCTTTGGTTGACCATTCAAACTTTGGCCCCAGTCTTCCATCTTTCTAGTTTCTTTTCTGGCCAATACCACCCTTGCTCTCCCTCTCATATAAACTCAATATTAGCCAACTAATGTATTTTCCAATTAATCAGCTCAGTGTGCTCTTTTAGGTGTCATTAACTGCACACATGTTCTTCCCTCTGTCTCAAATTACTTTTTTTCTTCTTGTTTGCCTTGTCAACTTTTATTTTCCTTCAAAGTCCATCACAGAAGTCACCCCTGCTGCATAGTGTCCCGACGCCCTTGAGCAATGCTAATCACATTCTCTCCTGTGTTACTGTAGTGCACAGCATGTGGTTCCATCATGCGATTTATTTTTCCGTTTCCTCACCTCAGCCACCACTGGACTGTGAGTTCCTCGAGGGCAGGGCTATGTCTTTTTCATTTTCATATCGACAGCAGGACCCCAGCTTCTGAATTCAGTGCCCTATTCATTTTGCCATGCTGCTAGCTGGCCAGCCTCACAAGTCTTCCTTAAGCCTGTAGCAAACACCAGGAAAAAAGGATTTAGAATCAGAATATAAGTTCTTAAACCTTTTTCCCAATCTTCTGATTCTGAGTCTACAAATTTTGGTTTTTCTCTTACCTCTGCCATAATCAGTTCATCTTGGGAAAATGACTAAATCTTTCCAGTTTGCATCGGTTTTCTCATAAGTTAAACAAACATAAAGGAACTTCCCCAAGTCTTTTTCATAGGGATGTTATCAATATTAGCAAAACATTTAATAAGCATCTATTAACACCTATTATGTTATGTAAAACCCAGTGTAAAATTTTATCCAAAAGAAAGATGAAAAGGACATAGTCACTGCTCCCAAGTAACTTATCATCTAACAGATAGGAAACTATATATATAGTTATATTTTATATACATAAAATATATATATATACACCTTATATATAAGGTGTATATAGGGTGTGTATATACACCCAATTAGGATGGGTGTGTGTGTGTGTGTATATATATATATACACACACACGCACAAACTTTACCTCCTCAGGAAAGATATCTTTATTTTTAAAGTTCTCTGTGAATTTTCAAACAGCTAAGATCTTAACTATGAGTGTCAACTAGAATTCTCTGAGGACCCAGTTCTTATCTCATTCTGTTGCTTCTCACTTACCTGGAAGACCTGAACCGAATGCAAGGTTAGAATGTGCTATGCATTTGGATACGTCAGTCAAGGATGTGTTAGAAATTCACTATCTCCCCATTCAACTGACACGCATAGAGAACCATCTATGACTCAGCACTGCTCCAGAGGGACACAAAGATGGTCTTACCCACTATGAAGATAGGCAGATATACAAGTGCACAGTAAACCAGCTATGTTGAGCTCTCAGATCTGCCTCTGATTCCCCCAACATCAGAGACGACCATTCCTTATAAAAATAAAAAATGAGCTTCTGACCCTTTTATAACATTTATAGCCACTTTTGTGAGCCACCACACATCCTGCTTCCAACTTCTTTACAATTGTCCATGCCTCTCACCCCTTGGCCTGTCTTCCCTTTCTCAGTCCTGCCTTACCGCCTAGACCTAAATGAGAATCTCAGCAAACCAGCTCTGACTCTTTGCTTCTCTCTTAGCCATGATCTGAATGATCCCTCTGGTTCTGCTGTCCTCTCACCTGTACTTCCTGCACCTGCTGACTTTGAGTGGCCCCTCTATGCACCCACTTGCCCTCCTGCTTCTTCCCTAAAGGGAATCCTGTGGATTGACGGCCTTCCCTCCCACCACACATAGCTGCAGTTAGCCCTAATTGTGAGGGTTGATTGGCAAACAGCCTGTGAATGGCTGCACTGTTGGCCTCCTCCACCCCCACCAGCCGCGGCAACGTTTATCTGCAGGTTGAATGGAGGAATACAGGAAATACACTCCAAAGAAATCAAGCCAATCTGCCTAGAAGAGCCTAGAGTTCCCAGGGTGGAAGTTGATGCCCAAGAATAGGGCCCTTCTTGTTTTGGCATTGGTCAGAGAATGGATTCAAATTTCTGAGAGAAATTGTTTGAGCCTAACTTCCACACAGTTCACAATACAGCCTTAAGGGAAGCCCACAATATGCGACGCCCTGCACGCCAGCCCAGAGCTGGCCGTGAGGGCTCTGAGGACAGAGAAAGGTCAGAAATGGCAGAGGAAACCCATCTGTATTAATCAGTTGACTCCTTCACTCCTACATATGAATGAACAACCAAGGATAAATAGACATTGAGGAAAATAAGCAGCATTAAAGGGAAAGATAATCTACTGGTATGAAAATGACTATTTAAATCAGCATTTTCTCCTTCTTCTTGGAAATAATCCAAAACTTTAAAATCCAACAAATTACACTTTTGGTGAGAATATCAATAACAACAACAAGAGCTAACATCTGTATAATATGTGTGCCAAATACTGTTTCTAGAAATTTGCACACATTAAGTCAGTTGACCCTACACTATGTGGCAGAAACAACTATTACATCTATTTTTTCTGGTGAAGTTACTGAGGCGTGAGAAATTAAATAATTTACATAAGGTCACAGAGATAACAAATTCAGAGTTAGGTCTAAAACTAGGATAGTTTGATTATAAAGTTCAAAGTCTTAACTACTATACACTGTTATCATCCATCAAGGCAGATAGAGTATGCATACTCTAAAGTATGTGTAAGTCTTGTCAAAGCAGATTAAATCAGGCAGAAGACAAAGTTAAAAACAAAGAAATGAAGAAAAGGATGATAGGACTCAGGAAGGGCATATCTCAGAAATCACAAGTGAAATTATACTTGTGGAAAGTAAGGAGTTTATGCTGAAATGCAAAATATGTCTGTAATTTGCTATTTATTGTAAGGGTTCTAAGGTAAACAGTTCTGGGGGCAGAAGATTTTCTGCATCTAGTTGGTTCAGAGATGCAGAGGAGGCTGGGATAGAAAAAATGTTCACACAAAACAAACATTTTCAATAAGTGATCTGTCTCTGTGGCAGCAGGGAAAACTTTAGTAAAACAGCTAGTCTGGGTGACTGCATACATTTACATACCCCACCTCCACCGACAGAGACCTGATGCTGTCCTAGGAAAATGCAACTCATGAAAAGATAGTAATTAAACAGGAATTGTCAAAGCGTTAAACAAGTATCCAAGAATGACAGCATTTACTTATGTTAATAAGCAATGAACAATACTTACTAAAAAAAGTATTGCCGTGAAACAGACAAAAGTTGTGAATAAGCATTTCTCTAAGAATTAAAAATGATTAATGAATCAATTGCCCTATGAATCGAGAGCACAAAGCAGAGGTATAGAAATTCAGGGAGAAAAAGTAATAGGGCAACAGGAAGAGACAAAATATGAGCTGGTTGAACTCAGGGAAAAAACACTAATTTGGACCATATGAAATTTTTATACATCAAAAGTGGTCAAATGTTTGCTGTTTCATTTGATTCATTTCCTATGGGTTATTTCCCTCAATAATAGAAGAAAAATACAAAATTAAACCAAAACATCATAGAAATAAAAATTAAATTGGCTAGAGCATCAGAAACTATCTAGAGGAGAAGTGGAATAAGACGGCAGATTAGAATGCTCCACCGACCCAGGTGCCCCCACTGCAAGGACAACAATTTAACAACTATCTATTTTTAAAAAAAGCACCTTTATAGTAACCAAAAATCTACTGCTGGGCAAGATGGCCAAATAGGAACAGCTCCAGTCTGCAGCTTTCAGCAAGACCAATGCAGAAGGCAGGTGATTTCTGCATCTCCAACTGGGGTACCAGGTTCATCTCACAGGGACTGGTTAGACAGTGGGTGCAGCCCGCAGAGGGCAAGCAGAAGCAGGTGGGCCATCACCTCACCCACAAAGTGCAAAGGGTCTGGGAGCTTTCTCCCCTAGCCAAGGGAAGCCATGAGGGACCATGTGCTACGAGGAACGGTGCATTCCGACCCAGATACTACACTTTTCCCATGGTGTTTGCAACTCACAAACCAGGATGTAACCTCTGGTACCTAGGCCACCAGGGCCTTGGGCTTCAAGCACAAAACGAGTCAGTCAAACACTGAACTAGCTGCAGTTTTTTTTTGTACCTCACTGGCTCCTGGAACACCAGTGAGACAAAACCGTTCACTCCCCTAGAAAGGGGGCTGAAGCCAGGGAGCCAAGTGGTCTTCCTTGGTGGATCCCACCCCCACAGAGCCCAGCAAGGTAAGATCCACTGGCTTGAAATTCCCGCTGCCAGCACAGCAGTCTGAAGTCAACCTGGGACCCTCGAGCTTGGTGAGGGAAGGGGTATCCACCATTACTGAGGTTTGAGTAGGATGTTTTCCCCTCCCAGTGTAAACAAAGTAGCCAGAAAGTTCAGACTGGGTGGAGCCCACTACAGCTCAGCAAAGCTGCTGTAGCCACACTGCCTCTCTAGATTCCTCCTCTCTGGGCAGGGTATCTCTGAAAGAAAGGCAGCAGCCCTAGTCAGGGGCTTATAGACAAAACTCCCATCTCCCTGAAACACAGCACCTGGGGGAAGGGGTGGCTGTGGGTGCAGCTTCAGCAAACTTAAATGTTCCTGCCTGCTGGCTCTGAAGAGAGCAGTGGGTCCCCCACCACAGCACTCGAGCTCTGCTAAGAAACAGACTGCCTCCTCAAGTGGGTCTCTGAGTCCCGTGCCTCCTGATGGGTAGACACCTCCCAGCAGGGGTTGACAGACACCTCATGTAGAAGAGCTCTGGATGGCATCTGGTGGGTGCCCCTCTGGGACGAAGCTTCCAGAGGAAGGAGCAGGCAGCAATCTTTGCTGTTCTACGGCCTCTGCTAGTGATACCCAGGCAAACAGGGTCTGGAGTGGACCTCCAGCAAACTCCAACAGACTTGCAGAAGAGGAGCCTGACTGTTAGAAGGAAAAACTAACAAACCAAACAGAAAGCAATTGCATCAACATCAACAAATATGACGACTACAAAAAAACTCCATCTGAAGGTCACCAACAGCAAAGACCAAAGTTAAATAAATCCATGAAGATGAGGAAAAACCAGCACAAAAAGCCTGAAAATTCCAAAAACCAGAATACCTCTTCTCCTCCAAGGATCACAACTCCTCTCCAGCAAGGGAACAAAACTGGACAGAGAATGAGTTTCATGAATTGACAGAAGTAGGCTTCAGAAGGTGAGTAATAAGAAGCTCCTCCAAGATAAAGGAGCAAGTTCTAACCCAATGCAAGGAAGCTAAAAACTTTAATAAAAGGTTACAGAAATTGCTAACTAGAATAACCAGTTTAGAGAAGAACATAAATGACCTGATGGAACTGAGAAACACACCACAAGAACTTCGTGAAGCATACACAAGTATCAGTAGCTGAATCAATCAAGTGGAAGAAAGGATATCAGAGATTGAAGACTAACTAAATGAAATAAAGTATGAAAAGAAGATTAGAGAAAAAAGAATGAGAAGGAACAAATAAAGTCTCTAAGAAATATGGGATTATGTGAAAAGACCAAACCTACGTTTGATTGGTGTACCTGAAAGTGACAAGGAGAATGGAACCAAGCTGGAAAACACACTTCAGGATATTATCCAGGAGAACGTCCCCAACCTAGCAAGACAGGCCAACATTCAAATTCAGGAAATACAGAGAACACCACAAAGATACTCCTCAAGAAGAGCAACCCCAAGACACATAATTGTCAGATTCACAAGGTTGAAATGAAGGAAAAAATGTTAAGGGCAGCCAGAGAGAAAGGTCGAGTTACCCACAAAGGGAAGCCTATCAGATTAACAGTGGATCTCTCTGAAGAAACACTACAAGCAAGAAGAGAGTGGGGGCCAATATTCAACATTCTTAAAGAAAAGAATATTCAACCCAGAATTTCACATCCAGTCAAACTAAGCTCATTAAATGAAAAAGAAATAAAATCCTTTACAGACAAGCAAATGCTAAGGGATTTTGTCACCACCAGGCCTCCCTTACAAGAGCTCCTGAAGGAAGCACTATATATGGAAAGGAAAAAGTGGTACCAGCCACTGCAAAAACATACCAAATGTAAAGACCATCAACACTATGAAGAAACTGCATCAACTGATGGGCCAAATAAGCAGCTGGCATCATAATGACAGGATCAAATTCACACCTTAAATGTCAATGGGCTAAATGCCCCAGTTAAAAGACACAGACTAGCAAATTGGATAAAGAATCCAGACCCCTCGGTGTGCTGTATTCTGGAGACCCATCTCACACGCAAAGACACCCATAGGCTAAAAATAAAGGGATGGAAGAAGATTTACCAAGCAAATGGAAAGCAAAAAAAAAGCAGGCATTGCAATCCTAGTCTCTGATAAAACAGACTTTAAACCAACAAAGATAAAAAAAGACGAAGAAGGGCATTACATAATGGTAAAGGGATCAATGCAACAAGAAGAGCTAACTATCCTAAATATATATGCACCCAATACAGGAGCACCCAGATACATAAAGCAAGTTCTTAGAGATCTACAAAGAGACTTAGACTACCACACAATAATACTGGGAGACTTTAACACCCCACTGTCAATATTAACAGATCAACGAGACAGAAAATTAACATGGATATTCAGGCCTTGAACTCAGCTCTGTACCAAGCAGACCCAATAGACACCTACACAACTTTCAACACCAAATCAACAGAATATACATTCTTCTCAGCATCACATAGCACTTATTCTAAAATTGACCACATATTTGGAAGTAAAACAGTCCTAAGCAAATGTAAAAGAATGGAAAGTATAACAGTCTGTCAGACCACAGTGCAATCAAATTAGAACTGAGGATTAAGAAACTCACTCAACACTGCACAACTACATGGAAACTGAATAACCTGCTCCTGCATGACTACTCGGTAAATAATAAAATAAAGGCAGAAATAAATAAGTTCTTTGAAACTAATGAGAACAAAGACACAATGTATCAGAATCTCTGAGACACAGCTAAAGTGGTGTTTAGAGGGAAATTTATAGCACTAAATGCCCACTGAAGAAAGCGGAAAAGATCTAAAATCAACACCATAACATTACAATTAAAAGAACTAGAGAAGCAAGAGCAAACAAATTCAAAAGCTAGCAGAAGACAAGAAATAACTAAGATCAGAGCAGAACTGAAGGAGGTAGAGACACAAAAAACCCTTCAAAAAAATCAATGAATCCAGGAGCTGTTTTTTTGAGAAGATTAACAAAATAGACCACTAGCCAGAGTAATAAAGAAGAAAAGAGAGAAAAATAAAATAGACATGATAAAAAATGATAAAAGCAATACCACCACCAATCCCACAGATATACAAACTACCATCAGAGGATACTATAAATACCTCTATGCAAATAAACTAGAAAATCTAGAAGAAATGGATAAATTCCTGGACATATACACCCTCCCAAGACTAAAGTAGGAAGAAGCCAAATCCCTGAACAGACAAATAACAGGTTCTAAAATTGAGGCAGTAATTAATAGCCTACCAACCAAAAAAAGCCCAGGACCAGATGGATTCACAGACGAATTCTACAAGAGATAAAAAGAGGAGCTGGTACCGTTTCTCCTAAAACTATTCCAAACAACAGAAGAAGAGGGACTCCTCCCTAACTCATTTTATGAGGTCAGCATCATCTTGATACCAAAACTTGGCAGATACACAATAAAAAAAGAAAATTTCAGGCCAATATCCCTGATGAACATTAATGCAAAAAGCCTCAATAAAATACTGGCAAACCAAATCCAGCAACACATTAAAAAGCGTATCCACCATAATCAAGTCGGCTTCATCTCTGGAATGCAAGGCTGGTTCAACACATGCAAATCAATCAACGTAATCCATCACATAAACAGAACCAATGACAAAAACCACATGATTATCTCAATAGATGCAGAAAAGTCCTTTAATAAAATTCAACACCGCTTCATGCTAAAAACTCTCAATAAACTAGGTATTGATGTAAGATATCTCAAAATAACAAGAGCTATTTATGACAGACTCATAGCCAATATGATACTGAATGGGCAAAAGCTAGAAGCATTCCCTTTGAAAACTGGCACAAGACAAGAATGCCTCTGTCACCACTCCTATTCAACATAGTATTGGAAGTTCTGGCCAGGGCAATCAGGAAAAAAAAATAAATAAAATAAATAAATAAATGGTATTCAAACAGGAAGAGAGGAAGTCAAATTGTTCCTGTTTGCAGATGACATGATTGTATATTTAGAAAACCCCATCATCTCAGCCCAAAAACTTATTAAGCTGATAAGCAACTTCAGCAAAGTCTTAGGATACAAAATCAATGTGGAAAAATCACAAGCATTCCTATACGCCAATAAAAGACAAACAGAGAGCCAAATTATGACTAAACTTCCATTTACAATTGCTACAAAGAGAATAAAATACCTAGGAGTACAACTTACAAGGGATGTGAAAGACCTCTTCAAGAAGAACTACAAACCACTGCTCAAGGAAATAAGAGAGGACACAAACAAATGGGAAAACATTCCATGCCCATTGATAGGAATAATCAATATCATGAAAATGGCCATATTGCCCAAAGTCATTTAGAGATTCAATGCTATCCCTATCAAGCTACCATTGACTTTCTTCACAGAATTAGAAAAAATCTACTTCAAATTTCATATGGAGCCAAAAAAAGCCCATATAGCCAAGGCAATCCTAAGCAAAAAGAACAAAGCTGGAGTCATCACGCTACCTGAGTTCAAACTATACTACAAGGCTACAGTAGCCAAAACAGCATGGTACTAGTGCCAAAACAGATATATAGACGAAATGGAACACAATGGTACAGAACAGAGGCCTCAGAAATAACGCCACACATCTACAACCATCTGATCTTTGACAAATCTGACAAAAACAAGCAATGGCAAAAGGATTCTCTACTTAATAAATGGTGTTGGGAAAACTGGCTAGCCATATGCAGAAAACTGAAACTGGATGCTTTCCTTACACCTTATACAAAAATTAACTCAAAATGGATTAAAGACTTAAATGTAAGACCGACAACCATAAAAATCTTAGAAGAAAACCTAGGCAATACTATTCAGGACATATGCATGGGCAAAGACTTCATGACTTAAACACCAAAAGCCATTGCAACAAAACTCAAAATGGACAAATGAGATTTAATTAAAGAGCTTCTTTACAGCAAAAGAAACTATCATCAGAGTGAACAGGCAACCTACAGAATGGGAGAAAAATTTTCCAATCTATCTGACAAAGGGCTAATATCTAGAATCTGCAAGGAACTTAAACAAATTTATTTAAAAAAATAAAAAAGTGGGTGAAGTTATATGAACACTTTTCAAAAGAAGACATTTATGTGGCCAATAAACATATGAAAAAAAGCTCATCATCACTGGTCATTAGAGAAATGCAAATCAAAACCAAAATGAGATACCATCTCATACCAGTTAGAATGATGATCATTAAAAAGTCAGGAAACAACAGATGCTGGAGAGGATGTGGAGAAATAGGAACACTCTTACACTGTCAGTGAGAGTGTTAATTAGTTCAACCATTGTGGAAGACAGTGTGGCAATTCCTAAAGGATCTAGAACTAGAAATACATTTGACCCAGCAATCCCATTACTGGGTACATACCCAAAGGATTACAAATCATTCAACTATAAAGACACATGTACATGTATGTTCATTGCAGCACTATTCACAACAGCAAAGACTTGGAACCAACACAAATGCCCATCAATGATAGACTGGATAAAGAAAATGTGGCACATATATACCACGGAATACCATGCAGCCATAGGAAAGAATGGGTTTCATGTCTTTTGCAGAGACATGAATGAAGCTGGAAATCATCATTCTCAGCAAACTGACGCAAGAACAGAAAACCAAACACTGCATGTTCTCGCTCTTAAGTGGGAGTTGAACAATAAGAACATATGGGTACAAGGAGGGGAACATCACACATCAGGGCCTATCAGTGGGTGGGGGGCTAGGGGAGGGATAGCATTAGGAGAAATACCTAATGTACATGAGGAGTTGATGGGTGCAGCAAACCACCATAGCACGTGTATACCTATGTAACAAACCTGCACGTTCTGCACATGTACCCCAGAACTTAAAGTATAATAAAAAAATAAAAAATAAACAACCAAAAATCAGGTAAGAACTCAAAGTATCTGGTTTTAACTACATATTGCTGAAGGAGGCAATAAATAGGTAGAAAACACAGTGTTGAATCACTGATACCACTCCTTTCTCATCACCCAGCAGTGGTGGCATGTTGCCGAGAGTGTTTCTGTGAGCTGGAAAGGGGAAGCCTGCAGCAATCGCAAGGCACTGAACTCAGTGCTGCCCTGTTATAGCAGAAAACAAAATCAAACCAAACTCAGCTGATGCCCACCCACAGAAGGAGCATTTAAACCAGTCCTAAGCAGAGGGGAATCAGCCATCTCCGCAATCAGAACTTAAGTTCTGCAAGCTTTGCCACCATAGGTTAAAGTTGAAAGGTAGTCTAGGCCACAAGGACTGTAATTCCTAGGAGAGTCTAAATGCTAAACTGGGCGCAGAGTTAGTGGACTGGGGGCCACAGGACCTACTGAGACATCAGCCAGGGATGCGAAGGAAGTGCTTGCATCATTCTTCCCCCAGCCCCAGGCTGCACAGCTCATGACTCCAAAAGAGACTCCCTTCCTCCATGTGAGGATAGGAGAGGGAAGACTAGGGAGGACTTTGTCTCGCATCTTGGATACCAGCTCAGCTACAGCAACACAGGGCACCAGTCAGAGTTTTGAAGACCCCTTTCTAGGCAGTAGCTTCTAGAAGACACTTCTAGATAGACCCTGCCAGAAGAGAACCTGGTGACTGAAGGGAAGAACCCAGTCCTGGCAATATCCATCACCTGCTAACTGAAAACTCCTTGGGCCCTGAATAACTAGCAGTGATACCCAGGTACTACTCAAAGGCATTGGATGAGATTCTGACCCTTGCTGGCTTCAGCACATCCCCAGCCATGGTAGCTACAGGGCGAAACTCTTTTCACTTGAGAAAAGCAGAAAGAAAAGTAAAGGGGACTTTGTTTTACATTCTAGGTACCAGCTCGGCCACAGTGGGATAGAGGTGATTCCAGGACTTGGCTCTTGGATGGCATTTCTGGACCTGCCCTGGGGCAGAGGGGAGTGTACTGCCCTGAAGGGTAAGTCCCAGGCCAGGCAGCACTCACCACAAGCTTGCTGAAGAGCCCTTAGGTCTTATGGGGACATCGGTGGTAGTCCAGCAGTACTCCCCAAAGGCCTGTGGCGGCGGTGGTGGTGGTGGCCACAGAGTGAGGCTCCTCTGCCTTTAGAAAGGGGACAGAAGAGTGGGAAGTACTATGTCTGTGGTTTGAGTGCCAGTTCAGCTGCTGTACAATACAACACTAGGTGGACTTCTAAGGTTTTTGAATCTAGTCACTGGATCCAGGACGGCACCTCTGGACCTGTCTGGGGCCTGGGGAATTTGCCACCTTGAAGGAAAGGACACAAGTCTGGCTGGCTTTGCCACCTGCCGATTGTAGAGCCCCAGGGCATTGAGCAAACATTGCTATCAGTCAGGAAATGGTTACAGCAGGCCTGGGGCGAGACTCAGTGCTATGCTGGCTTCAGGTCTGACCCAGCGCAGTATCGGTGGTGGTGACCACAGCCGTGTTTGTGTCACCTCTCCCCAGCTTCAGATGGCTCAGACCAGAGAGAGACTCCATTTGTTCAGGAGAATCTAAAAGAAGAACAAGAGTCTCTGCCTGGTAATCCAGAGAATTCTGGATCTTGTCCTAGACCATTAAGACAGTATCTCTACAAGTCTGCAAGAGCCATGGCACTGCTGGGCTTGGGGTGCCCCCTAAAGCAGATACAAAATAGAGCACAACACTCAGGTCCTTTTGAACAGTTGGAAAGCCTTCCCAAGAAGGACTGGTACAAATGAGCCCAGACTTGGAAGAACAAAATACCTAACTCTTCACTGCAGACACAAATAAACTTTACAAGTATCAAGATCATCCAGGAAAATACGATCTCATCAAATGAACAAAATAAGGCACCACGGACCAATCTGGAGAAACAGAATATGTGAACTTTCAAACAGAGAATTCAAAATTACTGTTTTGAGAAAGCTCAAAGAAATCCTAAATAACACAGAGAAAGAATTCAGAATTCTATCAGATACATTTAACAAAGAGATTGAAATACTTTAAAAGACCAAGCAGAAATTTTGGAGCTGAAAAATGCAACTGGCATGTTGAAAAATACATCAGAGTCTTTTAAAAGCAGATTAGCAGAAGAAAGAATCAGTGAGCTTGAAGGCAGCCTATTTGAAAATACACAGAAAAGACAAAAGAAAAGAGAATTTAAAAAATAACGGGATCTAGAAAATAGCCTCAAAAGGTAAATCTAAGATTTACCGGCCTTAAAGGGGTTATAGAGAAAGAGATAAGAGTAGAAAGTTTATTCAAACAGGTAATAAAGGAGAACTTCCCAAACCTAGAGAAAGATATCAATATCCAAGTACAAGAAGGTTAAAGAATACCAAGCAGATTTAACCCAAAGAAGACTACTTCCGAGTATTAAATAATCAAACGCCCCAAAGTAAAAGATAAAGCATTCTAAAAGCAGCAAGCGAAAGGAAACGAATCCTACAATGGAGCAGCAGACTTTTCAGTGGAAGCCTTACAACCCAGGAGAGAATTGCATGACATCTTTAAAGAGCTGAAGGGAAAAAACTTTTACCCTTGAATAGGGTAAAATATCTTTCAAATATGAAGAGAAATACAGACTTCTCCAGACAAACAAAAACTGTGGGATTTCATCAACACCAGAGCTGTCCTATAAGAAATGCTAAAGAGAGTAATCTAGTCAGAATGAAAAAGATGTAAATGAGCAATAAGAAATTATTTGAAGGTATAGAACTCATTGGTAATACTAAGTACACAGAAAAGCACAGAATATTATAATGCCGTAACTGTGGTGTGTAAATGATTCTTATCTAAGGCCGACTTCTAGGCCTTCTTCCCTGTAATAATTCTTACTCCTCTTTCAAGATTCGTCTCAAGTGTGACTGTCATCTGTTCGACACATATTTATTGAGTGCCTACTGTGTGGCAGGCACTGTTGAAGACATTGGGAATATAGCAGTGAATGAATCAGATGGAACCCGGGCTTCACGGAATGCACATTCGGTAAGGGGAAGAATTCAACTCTTCCTAGACCTCCCATTTCAGGTCTGCTGCCCTGATTCTGGAATCCGCCCCCACTCTCTGTGCCTCTACTGTGCCGTTCTCACACTGGGCATCACTGTCTGCACTGCCATCTGTCTGTGAGCTTCTTAGGAGGCGGAACCTACCTTTTTGGTTTTCCTGCCTCCTTCATACCTGAAATGCAGTAGATGCTCAATAGATGCTTGTTGAACATATGAATGTCGAATAACATGCGGCAGAATATCACTGGATGCCTATCTAGCATTCATTCCCTTAATAATTCCTCCTTTCTAACTAAACAAAACCAAATTAGTATTGTTCAGGGAATCTACCCTCCTTCATATGGCTACGTGTTGCCCTAATCCAAAATCATCCAGATGATACAGAGTTTGTACCGGGACTGGGTGTTGCAAGAAACAGACCCTACAGTTAGACTGAACGGAAAAGGTTAAGGTGGGTAGCAGAGAGGATCCCAGCATCCTAGTGGGGAAGTTGGTGACTCTTGTCACGTGGTGGGAAAATATATAAATTGTTACCTGCTGAACCCCAGGATATCAGCCATGGGATTACAGAGACTGTAGTGTTAGGAGAAATGGTGGGGGAAAATTTAGAATATTGGCACTCTTATTTCTTGCAGTTTTCAGTCAGTTTATACATGTATGAGATAAGCTCAGACTAAAGGTGACCTCTGAAAACAGAAGGAAAAAAGGATAGCTTTGCTAAGGAAGGTGCTTTCTGTCTGTCTGTGCTCTGAGATCTAAACTGATTGACTAAAAGTCCAGTAGCTTGACGCCTTTCAGGGTTGAAAAAGCGGAATTCTCTACTCTTAGATAAAGTCAGTGGGAGCAGAGGCAGTGGCAGGAGATTGAGCAGGAGATAAGATTGAAGCAAACTATAATCCCGATCCCAGCCTCTCCTAGCACCTCCTGTTAAGCATTCTCAGTTAGACAAAGGAGACACTCATGCTTATTGTGAAGATGCTGGCTGGGAAAAATCAGATTATGAGTGGTACTGCCCCACTGAGCTATTGTGTCAAATTGCCTCAAGGCAGAAGCCATCGAATAGAGGGCCAGGGTGAGGGATGGAACCCAGAGGCCAGATTGGGGGCAGGAGTTCTGACTCAAGGACTGTGTCTAGACAAGATCTTTGCCCCCATGGAATTGACTGGGCACAGATTAGAAAGCTAACCTAGTTTTTAAGAGGAATATATTGTTGACTATTTAACACATAAGGCAATACCCAGGCCCCAAATTATGCCGATAGAAAGTGGGCTACTAAATTTCCATTGCCCTCCCTCAAAAAAGGTATTTTTCTCAATGTCCTTCTCTGATTTGGCTTTGAAAGGCATGGACAACAGTGATTCTCCAAAGAGCAGGACCTGGGGCTGCCAGACACTGCTGAGTCCTTTGCTCAGCCAGGCAGGGTCGTCTCCATTCCTGCTGTGGCTCAGCGGAATGTTGTTCCCATTCTTCCTTTTTCTGAATAAGAGATTCAATTACAGCTGTTCTGTTCCTTGCCAATCACTGAATGTTGGGTGTTGGGTGCTAGGAATACATCCTTAACAAAACAAAGTTCCCACCTTTAAGGCGCCTGTAGTC
This sequence comes from Aotus nancymaae, assembly GCF_030222135.1. NCBI lineage: Eukaryota > Metazoa > Chordata > Mammalia > Primates > Aotidae > Aotus > Aotus nancymaae. The sequence goes on along the minus strand of NW_026988445.1, from coordinate 2,167,229 downwards.
CAAATTGAAGGGGGTGGGCAGACAAGAAATGGACCATTGGGATTCTGGGCACACGGGGTGAGCCATAGCTCGTCATGGGATGGCGTGGTCAATGAAAGCTTCTCAAATGTGAGTCTAAGCTGAGAGAGGAAGGATGAATATGAGTCAGTCAGAAAGGAGGCTGGGGGCTCAAGAGGAGGATAGGAGGGAAGCAGGCAACCAGGTGGCACTCTTAGCTTCTCCGGCTGCTGAGAATAGATTGAAGGAAGGCAAGAGGGAAGAGAGGATAGAGACCAGAGAGAGACAGCGGATATAATCGAGCCTTGAATGACAGACTGGGGTTTTTTTCTTGTTTGTCTTAGGTGCAATATCCTCGTTAAGGATATGTGCTGTCCTTGTTAAGCCCTTAGTCTGGTGCGTTCCAGGACTGGCCCAGGAACTAGTGTTACAGTAGGTAGTCAGGCAGACATGAGCAGGGCAGGCGATGGCCCCACCCCCACCAGGAATGTGAGGTGAACATCAGGTGATGGTCAGGCAGTTGTTATACTGTCTCTCTAAAATAATAATTGGTCACAGCCAGAGCCAGGGAAAGTCTCCCAAAATATAGAAATACCTGAAACTGGTGATCAGCAGCTTCCTGAAAAGGTCTCAGGAGTTGGGTGAGTTGGCTCAAGCATGCGCATTAAGAGGCAAAATAGCAGAGTTTAACTGGCATATGACCTTCTAGGGACATTGGACTGGTAAGGGAATAATAAGTGAGAAGACATACAACTCCGGTAAACACACTGCGCACGTGGCGCCTCCCAAGTGCTGGCAGGCCACCGTGCATGTGGACAGCCCACCACAAGGGAAGAATCAGGGGAGAAGTCAGGCAACCCCAGAAGCATGCCGACGGATAACACCCCAAGTCAAAGGTCAAACCACGCACTTGAATCTCTCAAATTGCCCACCTGGCCCTCTTCCAAGTGTACTTTACTTTTATTCCTGCTCCAAAATATTTTTTATTTTTTTTTAAGACAGAGTCTCCCTCCCAGGCTAGAGTGCAGTGACGTGATATCAACTCACTGCAACCTTCACCTCCTGGGTTCAAGCGATTCTCGTGCCTCAGCCTCCCGGGTACCTGGGATTACAGGCATGTGCCACCATGACGAGCTAATTTTTGTATTTTTAGTAGAGACAGGGTTTCACCATGTTAGCCAGACTGGTCTTGAACTCCTGGCCTCAAGTCATCCATCTGCCTTGGCCTCCCAAAGTGCTAGGATTACAAGCGTGAGCCACTGCGCTCAGTCTCTAAAGTTTTCAATAAACTTTCACTCCTGCTCTAAAACTTGCCTTAGTCTCTCCTCCTGCCTTATGCCCTTCAGTCGAATTCTTTCTTCTGAGAACGCAAGAATGGAGGTTGCTGCATTCCCGTATAGATTCACCACCGCTAATGCTAGAGGCTCAGAGAAAGTGCAAGCTAGTCTTCTGCAAATGCCCAGGCCTCTTCTGCGTGGCTTGTCTTTGAGCCTTCCTGCCCCTTCAGGAAAGCTCTCCAGCCAGAAGGTCAGTGCCTCCTGCTTATGGAAGATTCATTTCCATAAAGACTTGAGTCTGATAAGCTTACTTCCTCATGCCTCTGATGGAGGAAAGAGTCCTAACTGTGCATGCTTTCAGCACCCAGCCACCTCCCAGATTAACATCTCCACTAGCCAAATACTAGAAGAAAACACAATTTTCCTAGGGCTATTTTGTTCCCCGGATCTTTTCAATCATTATAACATAAAGTAATTTACTGTGAGCTCCTAGGTCAACCATACAGTTTAGAAGATACTTTGGAGACTGACACACTTCTCTGAGGCTGATTTCAACTAAAAGGAAGTATCCTTGAAAATCTGGCTACCCAGATAGCAGCAGAAGTTTCTAAAATATGGAATCTAATAGAAAATCTTGCCTGGAATATTTATAAAATCTGTTTTAAGGGCACTTACCAACCCACTAAGGAGTCCCTTTGCACAAATGCATGATGTACGATTGCAAAGAGTCCTCTTTACCAGGACCCCAAGGTCTCACAAGAGGAGTTTGCTTCAGATAGGAAAGAAAAGCAAGAAGATAAGAGGATAGCATATCCGCTCAAGTATTTGCATTTGGAGATTTACATTAAAAAGAGAATCTCTTTGTGCTGTCCTGATTGGGGATTTTCAATTAAAGCTGAGGTCACCAGTTTTAGATTGGTTTAGAGGAGCAGAAGATAGGGTGCCTTGGGGGTGGCCCTGAGCCAGGGAAGCTTCTGCTGGACAGGCTGACTGAAGAAAGGGGAGGGAAGATGGCCTGTTTCCTGGAGCTTGAAGGCTCAGTTTGTAAGAAAGGAAAATGGGCTGCTCTTGGAGTGGGGCCCCTTCCAGGAGGGATGAGGGACTCCTCTCACATTGTCTTTCTGTTCTGATGATGCCCTCCAAGAGATAGAGGGAAAAATAAAACAATCAAGGAGGAGTTAGCAGGGTAATAAAGAAGACAACAGCCAGGCATGACTTGGACTTTCACAAAAGCAGAAAGTCCTTTATGGCTCCTTCAATGGCTGAAATTTTTGAGTGCCCACTTGTGCAAGCCACTGTGCAAGTGTTTCAATTGCATTATTTTATTTAATCTTCCACAACAAAAGTATGTGATACTGTATTCTTATCCCTATTTCCCAGCTGAGAAAACTGAGGCTTCCAGAGATTAAGAAATTTATGCAAAGTAAGGCAGCTAACGATAAGTAGAGACACGATTGGAATTTATATCTGCTTGACTTTAAAGCCCAAGGTCTAAAGGACCAGGGTAGATAGTATCCTCTTCAAAGGAGAATGAGGTCATCAGCCCACCCTACTCCTCCCTCTAGGAAAGTAAGGCAGAAATTCCATTTGATTGGCCAGTCAGTAAACTTGGTGACAATATTACAGGGAGCGTCCCCCAGACAAGCAGCCACGTGCCTCGTAAATAATTGATGCAATGCTGCAATTTGGAGTGATCCGGAAGGCTATGCAGCACTGGTTCTCTGCTTCCTCCTTCATTTCCTTCCTCCTTCCCAGAAAAGTCTACTGCTTTGCCTGACGTCAGGAAAATGGCTTGCTAGGTAGAAGTAGAGTGTCAGTCGGTCAGCAGACAATCGAATAGAGAATATCTTTCTTGTTAAAAGGCGTGCTTTGAATGAAGAGGCCCCCCAAATAGGCTTTGTGTGAGCAACATGGCTGTTTATTCACCTGGGTGCAGGTGGGCTGAGGCCGAAAAGGGCATCAGTGAAGGGCGGTGGGATAGGAGTTGGTTTTATAGGTTTGGGGTGGGCAGTGGAAAGTTACAGAGTAAGATTAGTTACATGTTGGGGGTAGGGGCAAGGAGTTTACATTACCATAAGTTCAGTTACAATGGCAAGTGGAGTAAAGCGTAAGAGTAGTTAAGATGGTAGTACGGGGTGGAGGGATATTCACAGAACAAGAACGTTTAAGATGGCAGGGTGGGGTGAGGAGTATTCACATTATCACAATAACAGTTAAGATGACAGGGTGGGTTGAGACGCTTAATGTCCAGGGGAAGCTCAGCTGGGCAATCAGGGATAATGGCAAACACAGGTTGTGGGGGGATCAGCCGAGGCAGGCAGGACTTTAGACTTTTTGGGTCTGGGCTTGCACATGGAGGCCTGACTTTTCTTGAGCATTGTTCTGAACACAGTGGGAAGAAACAAAAGAGAAGAAATAGATGCCCCCAAGGACCTTGCTGCCAGTTAGAGACATAATAAATACACAGGCTGAACCATCCAAAGGTCTTTTAAAGCAGTGGACAAATATGAGCCATTCAAACCAATGCAAAGGAAGCACGAAAGCACTGAGCACAAAAACCAGCTTGTGTATGGTGGGCTATGCAAGGGTGAGATGCTGGGGGCCATGCTCGGAGATTTCTTGCAGGATGGGTGCTTAGAAATGCAGAGCTGGAGCAGAGAAAGGGGGACCCTTTGGGAAGCTCTAACAGTATCCATACTCCATGAGACTGCATTCCTGTCCCTGGACCATACAGTGAGCGTATGTCAGTGGGTGTATGTTGATCCCTAGATGCGTTCTTCAAAGGTGTTCTCCAGATTTATAGTAAAATGATTTATAGTAAAATGATTTAGAGATCGGTTTAAAATGCAGAGTCCTAGGTCCTACGGCAGAGCTATGGCAACAGAATCCTGGGATCAAGGCCTGAAATCTGCTTTTCAGCATCTCTCAAACAAATCTCCTACACACAGGAATCAGTGCCTCTGATCTACTCTGCAGTTTACCAATAAGGAAACCAAAGCTCTGAGAAGTTAGAGCCTGCCTGACATCATCTATCACTAGATGTGCCCAGTGGATACTTTCCTGAGTTTAATAGAATGGAATTGGATTGAATCTCACATGGCCCAGTGCGAGAACCCACACCGTGAAATACCCTGTGGGGAGAAGACCTAAGAGTCAGAAAATGGCTTCTTAGCAATACCAGGGTAGTGCTCTTGACTATATGCTAAACAAAAGATGGATTATTCATGAGTTTTATTATTCACACCCTTTCAGCCAGCTAGAGGTCCTTGAAAGCACCACTAGAGCTAGCCCTAAAGGCTGAGGAGGGGCGTGGGGTGGGGTGGAGCAGAGGTGGTGCTTTGGAAGTACTGAAGCTTAAAAGGAGACTAAAGAGAAGGGGCCTTTGGGCCACACCCAGAGCTTGATCATTCCTCCCTTCCAACCAGTGTCCAGCCACCTGTGCCAGGGCTGACCCAGCTCTACCTCTAACATCCAGAAAGAGGGAGGAGAAGAGCTTCAGCTTAGTGGGGGATCCTGCCTCTGACTGCTTTCAGGAACCCAGAAGAGGGTGAATATTCAAAATGGAATTTTCAACACACAGAGTAACATTTCTTCTTCTTTTTTTTTTTTTGAGACATAGTTTCGCTCTTATTGCCCAGGCTGGAGTGCAATGGCACGATCTCGGCTCACCACAACCTCCACCTCCTGGGTTCAAGCCATTCTCCTGCCTCAGGCTCCCAAGTAGGTGGGATTACAGGTGCGTGCCACTATGCCCAACTAATTTTGTATTTTTAGTAGAGATGGGGTTTCTCCATGTTGGTCAGGCTGGTCTGGAACTCCCGACCTCAGGTGATCCGCCCACCTCGGCCTCCCGAAGTGCTGGGATTACAGGTGTGAGCCACCGTGCCTGGCCAGATAGAGTAACATTTCTGTAAAGAATTATGTTACTTGAATTCACCTGCAAGGTGATGAAACCCACTCATATCCCCTTTCTCCAGCCTCCCTTTCTCTCCTTCTCTCTTCCCTAACATGAAGAAAAGTATTGTTAGTGAGAGGGAAAGTAGACTACAGTCCTGGGGAAATCCCCAGCTTCTGAAAATCTGTTTTCCTACTAGCAGACTGGGAAGGCTTATACAGAGTAGGTGCTGACTGTCATGCGGTGCCTGGGTCATTGAGTGTGTGGAATGGGGGACTTCAGGACAGGCAAGGGGCTGCCAAGAAAACTCTACTTGCTTCACAGTTACACTTGGGGCTGAATCTGGAATCAACAGAATTTCATATCATAGATACATTCTTTTAAGAATGAGAGAGGGGAAACAAGATGGTAAGTGTGGGGGAGTTGAATGTAAGGGGCAGTTGGGATACTTATCCCAGGAAAAGGGTATTATCACAGTGAGGCAACTTTTATTTATTAGGTCTAGCAACTTGCCAATTTTCTAGAAAATTCTGGAAACAAAGGCAACTCGGTTATTTCTTCCTACTTGCTGCCTACCTGGAGAGGTAAAAGCAAATTGATCAGGGCATATTAAGAAGTACTTCCTGGACTGTTCCCAGTTGTGGGAACTGAAAGATCAGAGAATCAGCGATAGTTCAAGGAGGGTGGGGAGTGAGAAGTTCAGTTGTGCTTATACAATAAAAGAGGTGATATAAGTATTATTTATGACATCTGGGAGCCTGAGGACTGTCTCAGGTAGGATAAAGCCAAGACAACTAGAGATGACCTTGAATTGAACTTGGGGAGGAGGAAGTGGGAGGGTAGAGGGGAGTCAGACTGAGACAGAGGAAGAACTACTTCCTCTCTGACCAAGGCCTCCACATTCCATAAGGTGACTTCCAAAGGGTGAGAACTGGCAAAACATTTCTTAGAGGCAACAAGAGCTATCTTTCCCTAAGAGAAGCTGCAGAAAGGGGGAAGCTAATTAAATGAAGATTGAGGAAGCTCAGGGCCCCACACCAACTGAGAGTAATCTGAGAGTGATCATCAATCTTCATAAACCAAGGCTTACTCAGCATCTTCCCTGCTAAGGGTGTGGGGCACGGACTTTGGATGGAACTGAGGCCACTGTGTTCCTCATCACCGAAGAAGAATGAAATAGGGAATCAGTACTAAAAATTCAGACAGCGACCACCAAGCAGATACACTGGTGTGAACCCTTAGAGAACAGCAATAAGTTTATCAATCCTCATGATTATTTATAAATAATTGTGGTTGTATTAGGTACTTTCTTATTAAAATTTTTAGTTTTCCATATATTTATGCTTTGTCTCTCCTGCTAGATTGTAAAGTCTTTAAGGCTAGAGACCCTCTTGTATATTTCTCATTCCTCCATCTATCTACCCATCTACCATTGTGTGGTATTTCCCTCTATGTTTGTCACTGCTAGAAATGCAGAGGAAAATAGAATTCAATCCCTAACCTTGATAAATCATGATATTGTATAATATAAATGTACATGTATGTGATATTAGACATAATTCAAAAAAATGCTGTTAAAAAGAGGGTGTGGACATCATGGAATCTCATAATAGACAGGTATAGTAGACGGGAAGTGCTTGGACACTAGAATTTTAGAAACCTGAGGGTTTTTTTTAAGCCTCATAGAAGAGAAGAAGAAGGGCTTAAATAGAAGACTTTCTATGGCTTCTATGAGTTATTTAAGACCTTCTATGAGTTATTTAAGCCTCTCTGTAATAGGGAAATTGTCAGAGGCATTCAAACCAGAGTGACTCCATCTTGAATAAGGTCTGGGTCAAATGAGGCTGAGACCTGCTGGGATGCATTCCCAGGAGATTAGATTTTCTTAGTCACAGGATAAAATGGGAGGTCAGCACAAGATACAGGTCACACAGACTTCATCGATAAAACAGGATGCAGTAAAGAAGCAGGCCCAAACCTGCCAAAACCAAGATGGCAACGAAAGTAACCTCTGGTTATCCTCACCACTCATTATATGCTAATGATAATACATTAGCGTGCTAAAGGACACTCCCACCAGCACCATGACCATTTACAAGTGCCATGGCAACGTCTAGAAGTTATCTTATATGATCTAAAAGAAAGAGGAACCCTCAGTTCTGGGAAATCCCTGCCCCTTTCCCAGAAAACTCATGAATAATTCACCTTTTGTTTAGCATATGATCAAGATATAACCATAAAAATAGCCAACCAGCAGCCCCAAGGGAGCTATGGAGGAGCCATTCTTGTATTCCTTTGCTTTCTTAATAAACTTGCTTTCACTTTATGGACTTATCCCAAATTCTTTCTAGCATGAGATCCAAGAACCCTCTCTTGGGGTCTGGAGCAGGACCCCTTTCTGGTAACAAAATAATGGAACCTCCCTCAGGGAGCTAAGTTGAGAATTAAACAGATAAAAACATGTTAAGTGCTCATTTATGGGGTCTAGCACAGATAAGTGCTCAAAAATTAGTAGCATTTAGAAAAAATAAGGAGGTTCATGAACCATGATGGCAAGTTTAGACATTGACTTCTGATCCTCCACACAGAATAATTTAGCAACAACTATTTTCCTTGGGGCATTTAAAAATTCTCTGAGTGAAGTTCACCTGGGTCGATGGGTGAGTGGTCAGGAATCTAAAGAGGGCAAGGCTACCAGGAGCTTGCCTTTGAACTACCCCGACCTCAATTTCCAACTCAGGTGTTCTCGGCTGGAACCAACAAGGAGCTAAGGCCATCACATATTCCCCGAATGTGCATGTAAAAGCTTTTGTGACTGCCAAAGAAGGCCTACAAAAAGGCGATAGAAATGCATGGGTGTCTTCCAGAGGGCACTGTCCTAAGCTGATCTTGTTTCTCTGTTTGTACTTTTTTATTGTTGGGAGGGGCTGGTAAATGGTTGAAACTAGGAGGCTGGAGTGAGCAATTATGGCCTAAGATGGTAGACACTCCCTAGTCTAACTCTTCTCCAAAACCAGCTCCTACAAGGTGGTGCTCAAGCCAGCATTGTATGTGGTCTCATTGAAAATGGAAGTGCTAATGAGGAACTCTAGGCACAAATTTGCAAAAATAAAAATAAAATAAAAATAAAAAACACTGAGGCATCTAAATGCTTGTTCCCAATTTGCCAACAACCTGCACTTAAAGCAAAGGATTTAAGCAATGTATCGCAACACACAAAAGCTGAATTTAACAATTATTCTTATTTGTTTTCAATTTAACAGACACTGTTAGGGTGCTTAATAAATGCCAGACACTGTTTTAAGTAATCCCTTACATTGGAATAACTAGCATTTTAACCGTTGGAAAAGGACTTTCATATATGCTATCTTATTTGATAGTCCTAATAAATGTGCAATGTAGAATTTTTTGCTCAGAGTCTTAAGTTGTTGTTGTTGTTGTTGAAACAGAGTCTTGCTTTGTCACCCAGGCTGGAGTGCAGTGGCACAATCCTGGCTCACTGCAACCTCCGCCTCCCACATTCAAGTGTTCTCCTGCCTCAGTCTCCTGACAGACACATACCACCAAGTCTGGCTATTTTTGTATATTTAGTAGAGAGGGGGTTTTGTCATGTTGACTAGGCTGGTCTTGAACTCCTAACTTCAAGTGATCCTCCGAAAGTGCTAGGATTACAGGCATGAGCCACTGTACCCAGCCTAAATTCTTACCTTACAGATTTTTTGAAAATGGTTTTTAAGAAGAAATTGAAGTTATCCATTCAAGACCATTCATCTTGTGATAGAGGCAGGACTTACAGGTGTTCTGATTCCAAAGTCTGTGCTCCTTTCACTGCACAAATAAAAGAGAAGAAGAGAATTAGCACAGTTCCTGTCCTCAAAAGGGTTATAACAAAGCAGGAAAAAGACTCAAGCGTGTAATGTTGACAACATTTTAATCCAGGGCAACAGGTAGGTAGACCATACAAGAAGAAGATGGAGAAGAAAGAAATAAAGGGAGAATTTCCAAAAGGAGGGGGTGGGGTGAATTAGTTAAGGCTCTGTTTTTTTGAAGCATATGACAGAAATTCAGCTCAAATTGAGAGCTGGCTCAAATTGGCTTCAGGCAATGCGGAATCCCATGAATTGAGCAGTGTCTTCAGGATTTGGTTCTCTTGCATCCTCTTTGCTTTACTCTTTGTCAGCTTCATTCTCAGAAAGGCGTCTCCATGTGATGGCCCGGAAACTCCATGCTTACATTCTGCAGGTTTAGAAATTGCAACAGAAAGAGTCTCTTTCCAGACAAGTCTAGCAAAAGGGCCTGCAATTGCACCTCACTGTGCTGGCTGGTCACGTGTTCTTCTCTGAGCCAATCAGTATGGCCAGGGGGCCCTGGACTGCTCTGATTGGCTAGCTCTTATTATATTTTCATGCACAAAGCCAAGTGATGAGGTCAGTTCGCCCAAATCATGTGACCTGAGGGCAAGGGGATGGCTCCTCAAGGAAAAATTGGAGTAGTATAACCTAACAGGGATGGACATGCTGGACAGGTGCAGGCAAAAACAACCACAGAGGTTGAGACGGGCGCAGGCACCTAGCCAGGTGTTTTAGGGATGATAGAGACACAGTGGGTGGTGGTGAAGAAACAGCAGGACTGGAGACACAGAGTCCTTGGTCTAATTCCTGCTCGTTCTGTAACTACTGATGTGACTTTGAACAAGTCATTGAGCCTCTCTGGGCCTCAGTTCCTCAAATGTAACAGGGAATGATAATTTAAATAATAGTAATAACAAAAGCTCCCCAGGTTGCTGTGAGGATCATGATATGATCCAAATGGATGAGATCATAGACAGAAAGGCCTTTTGAAATGCTAAGTGAAGAAAGATTTATAAATATCAGAGTGTATTTGAGGCAAGGGACCAGCATCAGCAGAGACATTAAACAGGAATAAGTAGGGTGTGTACAGGGAATAGTAAGCAGACTGGACTGCTTGGAAGGAAAAGCCAGGGCAATGCATGCAAAATCTAATATGCAGCAACCCTGCCTATGCTTCAAGGCTGAAACTGGGCTGGTCTCCGTAAGTCAGGGTCTTCTTCCTTTAGATGGTGCTGGGAAGAGGACTCTTAGGTATGGCTATAAAGTGGTGCCTGGAAAGGTGCCCCAGGTAATTCCAGTTAGCGAGGACTTCCCAGTGCAGAGCCAGCTTTCCCAGGGTGAGGAGGGAGGGAGGCTGGCTCTGCCCCTGGCCAATATTTGGTTTCAGGGAGGCTCTTTCCCCTGCCCACCACCAAAGAAATCACAGCAACAGGTGGGGAACGGGGAGTTGGGAAGGGCCAGGCCAAGGTCCCTAGAGGGTGGGGCAAGGGGGATGAGGAGGATTAGGAAGTAGCAGGTGGAACTCGGACAGTTAGGGCTCTCATGTGTGACCAGCCCTGATTAAGGAAAATCACTTTTGTTTACTAACCAATTTGTGGGGCCCTTCCAAGCCGAGCTAAATTGCTGGGCTTATACCTGCAGGGTTTTCTCAGTCCGTGAGGATCTGCTGAGGGTGCTGGGCAGGGTGGGAGGAGGAATGCACTTTTTCAGGCTGTATTTTGTGAAAAGACTACTAGCCTGGTGACCTTAAGATAGGGATTTCTCATAACAGAGGGTTGGTAGGTATGTTACCCCCATCTCTAACATCCCTAGGACAAATACATTTTGACAAGGACATTTTCTCAGGAAAATGGAGAGTCATGCCCATTCAGAAAATCATGAGAGGAAGCAACTGAGGAGATTCAGTTCCTAGCCTAGCTCAAAAACAAACTAGAGAGACTCCTGACTCCAGCAGTCCCCAGGGCAGACTCAGATGGGATTCCAGAGAGAAATTAGCATGATGAACTTACTTGCTTGGAACACTTTACAGTTTACAAAGGACTTTCAAATACTGTATGTATTTTTAAGGACGTATATTGCTGTCTTATTTGGAATTGTAAAAAATGAGACTTGATCTACTTGTTCACTAATGGCTAAATAAATGAAAAACACCCATAAGATAAAGCATATGCAGTTATTTTAAATGATGTGGCAGATGTTTGTATTCACACACGCAAATGTGTGGAGATGTCTGTTGTTAATATTGGGTTATAAAACAGTATGTCTAGTAAAATCTCATTTTGTTTAAAATCTATATCTTCATCTCCACATAAAATCTGGAAGATTATATACCAGAATGTGAACAGTGGTAATCCCTGGGTGATGCTACAGTACATGCACACGAAAACACCCATAAACATATATAATATCCTAAATTTTCCAAAATTACTGTGTATTATTGTTGCACTAAGAAAAAGCATGGATTTTTTCCTTCACAAATAGAACTATGAGTGAAATCAAAAGAATTTCCAGTTACAGTGTTGATAATGCTAGTGAGGAGATATAAATAATGAGGACTTCAGATCTACAAGGAATTTGTAGAATTTTTAGAACTTTACATCACTTTTTAGCAATTTTTCTGGAAACAGGGGATCATGTTTACCCAATAAATCGTGCTACCGTGCTGGCTGGTCATGTGTTCTTCTCTGAGTCAGTCAGTATGGTCAGGGGGCCCTGGACTGCTCTGATTGGCTAGCTCTGATTATGTGTTCACTCACAAAGTCCTAAATCTCTATCTTTGACAGTTTTCACTTTCCTCTCAATTTGTGGATAACTCTTTTAAAGATTTATTCCACTGTATGACAAGTACTGAATTATCATGTTTCTTCATAGACTGTGAGTTCCCTGCAGGCAGGGTGCCTGGCAGAAGACGTGGTATCTATGCGTTCTCCATAAATGTTGGCTGAATGAAGGCTGGGATAGAGAGAGAAGCATAAATGAAGGATGTTTATTAGAAGCTTGTGGACGGAGAGAAATCAGTGTGAAAATATTATAAAATGAGTGATGGAGAAGAATGGACTTTGAAGGATTTACGCAGGCACAGAGGTAGAAAGAGAGGCCATCCACTCAAGCAGAGGGAACAGTAAGGTGACCAACTGACCTGAAGTGCTTAGCACTGAAGTGTTCCCTGAGGTGTTCCACTTTCTGTGCTAAAACCAGAACTGTCCTCAGCAACCAGGATGACTGGTCTCTCTATGGCAGGAACGGTGTAATCAAAGGCAGAAAGATAGAAAAGCAAATTCAGGAAATGTGTCATCCAGTGTGGCTACAGTATGGCTTAGGGCAGGGAAACCATGGACACGAGCCTAGGAAAGTTAGGCTGGGAGTCACTGAAGATGACCTTGAATATCAGAGTGAGACTCTTGTGTTGATCTTGGTGGAAATAGAAAGATCAAAGGCGCTCCACATCTTAATGCTCAACTCTTCCAGCACATATACACATTTATTTTAATTTTTAATTTTTAATTTTTAATTTTTTTTTGAGATAGTCTCACTCTGTCATCCAGGCTGGAGTGCAGTGGTGCAATCAAAGCTCACTGTAGCCTCAAACTCTTAGGTTCAAGCAATACTCTTGCCTAAGCCTTCTCAGTACCTGGGACTACAGGCATGTACCATCATGCCCAGCTAATTTAAAAAAATTTTTTGTAGAGACAGGGCCTCGCCTCGCTACGTTCTCCAGGTTAGTCTTGAACTCCTGGGCTCTAGTGATCCTCCTGCCTCAGCCTCCAAAGTGCTAGGATTACAGGCATAAGGCACTGCGCTGGGCCCAGCACATCCCCGCTACATATTAAACACCCTCTCTCTCCCTCCCTCCCTCCTCTCTGTCTCTCTCCATTATCTCCCTTCAAAGTCATCCTTACACATTTGGCTCTTATCCCTTGACATAATTTCTTCCTCTTATGAAGCACACCTTGGGTTTTCAAATGCAGTAATCAAATTCAAGCGAGGACTGCCTTGTTAGAGGAAAGGCTGTTTTCTACCAGTGAGGACCGATTCTGCCAGGCCCTCCATCTTCACACCCAGCCCCTCTGTGACCAGCGACATGTGTGAGTGATGACTGGCTGAGATTCAAGACACGGTCGGCGGTGTCTGGGGAACAGAGCAGAGGTGGGGGCTCCCAGGGAGTGAGAGCTAGTGACCCCGGCCTCATTAGCACCATGCTGCTGAGTGGCAAGCCACAGGCCACGCCTGGAACATCTGAGGAGCAGTTCAGGGTGTTACAGCGTCGGGATCTACACAGAAGGCCATTGCCATCCGCATCCCGGTCTGTCTGTCTGTGCACTATAAAAACTGACAAAAAGGGCCTCACCACTGAGTTTCAGACTGAATGTTTAATGCAATTAATGCATATTTCATAGCACAATAACTGCCAGCGCTTTGCTCTGCCATCCTCCCTGGCTGAGTTATTTACACAGCCATTTTGAGGCCAGTCATAGAGGAAGTTGACAAATGAGTGTCTGTGCAACGTGTCTGTTTCTTCCCATGCAGATCAGGCCTCGCAGCTTCAGAAAGTCCCTGAGCAGCATCGCAAACCTGCCCTGCTCAGTACACACCCCATATACTCACCTTGGAAGATACAGTCAGTCCAAAGTCTCTTGCCTTACATCTGTCCCTCCTTCCCCCTCCCGAGCCCCAAGAACAGTACAAAGGAGGGGCTTTATGCTAATATTATCACATCCTGACACGGACCTTAGTGATTGTCTCATTACAAAATCCTTAAAAATGAAGAGCGTGAGCTGTCCCCTGGTCAGTGACTTCATTTATTCATTGATCAGTTCTGACAGTCCTTTTGTAAGGCAGTTCTGCCCCTAGGATGGTTTGACATAAATCAGGGGCCCCTCAAGCTCACCTGCTCATCACGGGTGATGGATTTGGCAGGTTTTCAGGTTCCTGTGAAACAGATCTCTGGACCAGGAGAGCCAGGCTGGGACTCAGAAGGCAGCTTTCAGCACTAGAGGGATATCGACTGATTCACATCTCGTGCTGTTTTTCACTTAACAGGCACAAATCCAGCCCTTTGAATCTACGTTGTAACCTCCGATTCAACATCAAGAAGCTTCAGGTGTACTTCTCTTTGTGCAATAGTCGTGTTCCTGAAAAGTTGTAGATAACATGATTTCTTTGGGTAAACATGATCCCGTTTCCAGCGACTCTCGTTTTTATTTGGAGACATTGTGGATCGTTTTCTTTAACATGTGAATTTTTTCTGCCTTCCTCTTTCCACTCTAGTCTCTTTGACAAATATTTAATGAAAAAGAAACACATTTAGAAAACACTTAAAAAGAGTATTAAAGAAAATCCTTCTATAATGTGTAATTATTCACCCTTAAATATATCTGTGTTGTCACTATGGAGTCTTATATGCCAAGTTTTCCTAAATAGAGGCACATCTACAACTAAGCACTGTAGCAGATCAAAACAGCTGGCTGTGTTATTTTTTAATGAATGTACAAAGCTAAATTCATGAAGTTGATTTGATGAGAATTCCTTAAAGTCCAGTCCTATGTAGCAAGCTCTCTTTAACATGCTGCTTTTAGGTTTTAAGTATTGCCACGGGAGAAAGCAGTAGGTGGTAGAAAAGCTAAGCCCTTAGATTCAAGCCTGAATTGGACATGGAAGAAAATGACATTTAGTACTCCTGGCCACTGGGAGGACTGCATTAGAGACGGAACATGACGGGGTCTGGAACTCTGGTGGGCTGTGATGACAAGAGGCACTGTAGTGGTTGTGGCTGGCTGTCTATTCTGAAGTCTTACAGGCCTGGGTTGGAATGCCAGCTCCACCTCCTATCAGTAACTGTGAGTTACTTGTCTTCTCTAAGCCTTGCTTTCCTAACCATAAAATGGGTACAACTTGGAACCTACTGATTATGCCATGGTATGCATGAAATAATGCGTATACGCCACTTAGCACAGCGTCTGACTGTCACAAGCATTCAGTAACTATTTGTTTAAACAAGGTAAAACCATGACTTGGTGTGTTTTTAATCTTCCCAGATTCTGTGAGTATGGCAGGACATAGGACATTATCATCCCCATTTTGCAAAAGAATATTGAAACCCAGAAGTTCAAGGTCTTGTCAGATCATATTGCCAATGAGCTCTGAGAGTGTAAGGATTGCAGTACTTTACCTGGCTTGTTTTACACGGGAAGATGCTTTATAAAATAAAAGTTCTCACTCCCTTTCCCTGGTATTCAGTTTTCTGTCTTGAACTGACCAGGGCTTAAGAGGAAAGGACCCACCTTCCGACTCCCTAGACCTCAGGTCACTGAGACCCATTCTCCATCGTGGAAGGAATGCTCAAATAGCAATAGCTTTCAATTACTGAGCGCTTACTTTCTGCCAGGAATTGTGCTAGTGTTTTGCCCACATTAGAGC
The DNA here is from genome assembly GCF_030222135.1 of Aotus nancymaae. Classification (NCBI taxonomy): domain Eukaryota; kingdom Metazoa; phylum Chordata; class Mammalia; order Primates; family Aotidae; genus Aotus; species Aotus nancymaae. The sequence continues at coordinate 2,151,792 of NW_026988445.1, read as the reverse complement.
CACCTTTTGCAGATTTACAAATGACAAAATGGACTTAGAGAGGTAGAGTACCTTGCTGAGGGGCAGCAGCTAGCAAGTTTTCACATCATGACAGAAATCGGTTCGTTTAGGCAGTGTGACTCCAAGTAAAGATTAAGTCACTTCACTATGTGGTGATTCAAGCTCAGGCTTAAAGTTTCCTCAAGCAGAAATTATCAAATCTGACTGATGATCAGAATTTCCCAAGACACTTAGAAAATAATGCAGATTTCCAGGTAGCACCCTTGGGAACCCTGACTCAGTACGTCTGGGCCAGACCAAGAATCCATATGGTATTTTGAAAACCCCAGCTGAAGCTTATGATCAGCCAGGTGTGGGAAGTTTGCTTTGGAGCACGTGCCTAGCTGCCCTCTGGGAGCCTCTGACCTTATAGATGGGCTAATTCACGACAGTTCCTAACTGTCCTATTAGATCATTTTTATTGCCAGTTCCCTCCTCAGCTTCAAGCTCAGAGTTTCAGTCCAGACATCAAGCATTTATGGAGTGCCTACTGTGAGCAGGACCTTGAATGACACCCTAGGTTTAAGAAATCAATAATTCATGGCCCTTGGGCCAGCTGCATTCTCAACCCAGGGGCTGGTGTGTCTGCAAGCTTCAGAACACATGTTTCCTTGTAATGATCGTAAGTTATTTTGCACGGGTTTCTTGTGCGATCTATTGTTTCAGAAATCAAAGACCAGTGTCCTTTTGTCCTATTAATTAACATCTAATTAATAACACCTAATACCAAGTTCCATGCACAGCAAAAAATGATAGCCCTGTGCTGGTTTAAACGAAATGAGAAACTCCTTTAGAGGGAATTAAACATCCCTCGTTAGGGATCTCTGGTCTGGTCAAAAGATCTTACTGAATTCTTTCCTGCTTCTCAATATACAACAACCCAGCTTTCTTCTTCCTATTTACATCTCCCCCCACATACGATGCCCAGTGAATCTGAACAGAGTCTGGAAAGAAATTGGGTGCATTCAGTGATTCTGAACTCTGGCTTTAATGTCACATGGGGAGGGAGTTCCTAAAATCTACTGATGCCCAAATCTCCCAAAGATCAACGAAATCAGAACCCTGGGGGTGAGGTCTGGGTCTGGGAACAAGTTTTTTAATTTTACTTTTCTTCTTCTTCTTAAGATCCCCAGATGATGCTAATATGTAGCCAGTTGAGAAGCACTGATATAGCTGAAGGGAACTGGGCTGGCAATTGGCAGATCTGGGTTCAACTCTAGCTTATATGACCATTTATAAATGGCTCTCCCGAGCTGAACTTTCTTCCACACCTGTAAAATGAGGATGCTAGACTAGACCTCTTGTAGACTAGATCTCTTCAGCTGTCACATTGTAAGTTTTGATGGTCTGGGGCCAGTTCAGGTGAAGAGGGAGAGTTGGGTGGGGAACGACAAGAGACCTTGTTCCTTTAAAAGGGCCAGATGCACTTAGGGAGGCAGAAAGCAAGAGGGAAAGCACATGAGCCAGATGCTAATTGGAAAGGATAAGGGACCTGTCGTGTTGTCAGTTTCACTGTCTGAGACCTGGTCTGTAAGTGCTGGAACTGCATTGTATGGATCACAGGAAGGATCCTGGGCATGCCAACTTCCGTCCTCTCTCCTCTCTATCTGTCGGTATGCTGCTCCTCGGCAGAGGGCCTCTGTTTTCTTAAGATGAGTAAGTCCTTCTAAGTCTCCCTCAGCAGAGCCTATGATTGAAAGTGACAGTTGGAGCCTCCTCTATTTAAAAGCTGCCACTTTGTATTAGCAGAAGAATTAACTGAGTTTGGGGGACATTTTATTGATGCATTTTAAAACTTGATCGCAGAGAGGTGAGCAGGTATGTAAAGAGGTGGGGTGGGGTATACAGAAAAGAAGTCTGGTGAGAGAAGAAGGGACATGCTCCCACTTTTAGTTCCACTTTAAAAGGTAGCTTCATATGGTCAAATTTGCTGCCCTCATTCAAAAGTGCAAAGTGAAATGGAAGGCTGGGCAATGAAGAGGTAACTTGGTGCAATGTAAACAGCTGACTGAGGGTATCTCAGGCCAGTGGGGCCAGGGAGTATATAGGCATCTGTCCATTGCTGAATTAGAGTTCAACTCCCAACTCAACTATAAACAAAACATTCTCAGAAGGCATTCTCTCCTCCCCTCTGACATGAGGACTTCTCCTCCCACATATGCAGTTTCTTTCTTTTTTCTCCATTCCTCAGACAAAGCTTGCTGTGAGACATTTGTAGAGTATCTCCTATATGATAGATACTCTCCTAAGCACTGGGACACAAAGATGCATGGCTAGGAGCCTTTAAAGGACTCCAAGGGCTCTACTAGCTGGGAGACAGAATAATAAGCCACAGTTAGAGTAGCATGTGACAGGTGTGAAGAGGAGGGGCCTTGGTGCTTTGAGGACACAGAGCTTGCCAGCTGAGAGAGTAAACAGAGATACCAAAGCTAATTTTTGACGTTAACAAGAAGAAATTTGTTCCAGCAAGAGAGAACAACATGAGCAAAAGGTATGGAAACCCAGACATGCGTGTTCTTCTCAGGGTCCTGCATGTGTTTCAATATAGCTGGAGTAAGAGTTCCAGAGGAAGGGAAAATAGAAGGCAGGCTAGAGAGGAAGATAGAAGTCAGATCACAAAGGATGTAATAGGTTTAGCTGAGTTAGAACTTTATCTGAGAGGAAAAGGAAATCAGTGAAAGGCCTTAGAGAAGAATATGATGATGTGTACTTTTTCCAAAAAATTCTTTTAGCCAGAGTCTCGCTCTGTCACCCAGGCTGGAATGCAATGGTGCAATCTCAGCTCACTACAACCTCCGCCTCCAGGGTTCAATTGATTCTCCTGCCTCAGCCTTCCAAGCAGCTGGGATTACAGGTGCCCACCACCATTCTTGACTAATTTTTGTATTTTTGGTAGAGACAGGGATTCACCATGTTGGCCAGGCTGGTCTCTAACTCCAAACCTCAGGTAATCTGCCCACCTCGGCCTCCCAAATTATTGTGATTACAGGCATGAGCCACCATGCCCAGCCTAGAAATATAATTTAGAAAGACCACTCTAAGAGCAATACATAAGATACCTTAGAAAGGGATAAGACCAACAAAAATAAACAGTGGGGCTGAGCTAACTAGTTAGCCATATATGAAAGAATGAAACTGGACTCCTACCTTTCACCATATACATTCCCAAATTAACTCAGGTTGGATTAAAGGTTTAAATATAAGACCTCAAACTATAAGATTCCTAGAAGAAAAGCTAAGAAACACCATTCTGGACACAAAGATGAATGACTAGTAGCCTCCCAAGGACTCCAACGGCTCTACTAGCTAGGAGATAGAATGATAACCAACAATTAGAGTAGCATGTGACAGTTGCTAAGAGAAAGCCTTTGCATTAGCCTTGGGAAAGAAGTTATGACTAAGTTCTCAAAAGCAATTGCAACAAAACCATAGATTGACAAGTGGGACCTAAAGAGCTTAAAGATTTTAAGAGCTTCTGCTCAGTCAAAGAAATTATCAACAGAATAGACAGACAACCTGCAGAATGGGATAAAATATTCACAAACTACGCATCCAACAAAGGTCTAATACCCAGAATCTATAAGGAACTTAAATAATTCATCAAGCAAAAAACAGATAACTGCATTAAAAAATGGGCAAAGGACATGAACAGACACTTCTCAAAAGAAGACATGCAAGTGGCCAACAAACATGAAAAGATGCCTCACATCACAACTCATCAGAGAAATGCAAATCAGAACTGCAATGAGATACCATCTCACACTAGTCTGAATGACTATTATTAAGAAAAAAAAAAAAAGATGCTGGCAAGACTTCAGAGAAAAGGGAATGCTTATGCGCTGTTGCTGGGAATGTAAATTTGGTCAGCCCCTGTGGAAAACAGTTTGGAGATGTAAAATATAACTACCATTCAACCCAGCAATCCCATTACTGGATATATATCCAAAAGAAAATAAATTTTTCTACCAAAAAGACACATGAACTCATATGTTCATTGCAGCACTATTTACAATAGCAAAGTCATGGAATCACCCTAGATGCCCATCAATGTTGGACTGGGTAAGAAAATGTGGTGTATATATACACAAGGGAATACTACATAGCCATAAAAAGAATAAAACCATGTCCTTTGCAGCAACATGGATGGAGCCATTATCCTAAGGCCATTATCCTAAGCAAACTAATATAAAAACAGAACACCAAGCACTACATATTCTCACTTAAAAGTGAGTGCTGAACATTGGGTACTCATAAACATAAAGATGGTACAGGCCAGACACGGTGGCTCACGCCTGTAATCCGAGCACTTTGGGAGGCCGAAAGTGGATTTGTGGGTGGATCACCTGAGGTCAGGAGTTTGAGGCCAGTTTGGCCAACATAGCAAAACCCTGTCTCCACTAAAAATACAAAAATTAGCAGGGCACAGTGGCATGTGCCTGTAGTCCCAGCTACTCAGGAGGCTGAGGTAAGAGAATCGCTTGACCCTGGGAAGCTGAGGTTACTGAGATCATGCCACTGAATCATGCCACTGCACTCCAGCCTGGGCAACAGAGTGAGACTCTGTCTCAAAAACAAACAAACAAAAAAGATGGTAAAATAGACACTGGGGCTAGCAGAAGGGGTAGGGAGAGAAAGAGTCAAGGGTTGGAAAACTATTTGGGTGATGGGAGCAATCATATCTCAAACCTCAGCATCCTGCAATGTACTGTATAAAACCTACACATGTAACAAACCTACGCATTACCACCTGAATCAAAAAGAGAAGTTGAAATTATTAAAAAGGAAGAATAATGTTTTTTAAAAAAGAAGGGATAAGATTGAAGAAAGGAAAACAAACAAACAAACCCAATTCACACTAAAAGGTAGAGGGCTATTCTAATGTAGCTATAGGCTCAAGAGGGAGAAGGTTTTCCAGGGCATTCCGAAACCACTTAACAGAGGTAGATAATTTCCCTTTGTACTAAAATTATATCTCTCTCTTAGAGACTCTATATCTGGTCTTGGGATAGACACTCTGGCCTCAGAATTTCTATAGCTAGTGCTTGTAAGTTTCCTGACTTTGATTGGGGAACACTTCTTTCATACTCTGGGATCACACCTGTCAGGGATATGTCTTCAAGTTGTGGAGTCAAAGCATCATCACTTCCAGCTAACATCCATTGCAGTGTCTCTAATCTGAGTTCTGTACGTCTGTCTTGTTCCTATCTGGCTGACAAATTCACCTCTTCTTTCTCTTCAGCTCTGATTAGGCTTACCAACAGTAAAAACTCTTGTCAGTTTCTTGTAGAAGCAATTGAATCCACTGTCTTTAGGAATATCTGATTGTGTGTTATCCAGAGACAACTTAGCTACTCCTGACTTAATCCAGATCATCTCCTGACAGTTGGGAAGTAGAAGCAATTGTTTCCATTGGGAACAAAGGTGTGGGACGTCTCACTGAGCTGCTGATCCATGTTCGTGGATCTATATGAATCCCAGTTGCTGTCCACCCTGTTCAGAGGCTCTAAATCAGAGACACATGGAAACTTCAGTCTTTGTAGCTTCAGGCCCATGACATATTCTTAGTGTGGAGCCTCAAAAGCCCTCCTATGTAGAACTCTATCTCTTTGCCCAGAGTTTGGGGTAGGAAAGATGGTGAAGATGGGACAGATTTTCAAAATGTTCAGAGATGAGATGATGAACTTAGTATTGCATATGCTCAATGGTCCATCCAGGTAAAATTATCTAGCCCACTGTTGGTTATGCAAGTGTGAAGCTCAGGGGAAAGCTTTGGACTGGAAATAACGATTTGAAAATTATTAGTTTATACGTGGGAGTTGAAACAGTAAGAGTGGATAAGGCTAGATGATAAAAGAGCATAGGGTAAAACTCTAGAACACTTGAATTTTATGAGCGGGTAGAAGAGGTCCCCATAGCAGGAAGGCCAAAGGTGTATGGAAGCACAGAGGCTAATATCATCTAACATGGTAAGTAGATTGGCATTTTCACCGTATCACTTTCAGACAACAGGTCCAGTATGGTAAAGATTTGAACTTGCCAATTAAGATTTTCCAATGACTATGTCAAGAGAAGTTTCAGTAGAGTAGTGAAGGCTGGAATCAGATTGAAACATGTTTGAGAATGTGAAATACAGAAATGCAGGCCCACAGTATGGACAAGTCTTTCAAGAGTAGACAAGAAAGGGAGAAAAGAGATCAGGTTGTGGCCAAAGATGGGTGTGGAGAAGAGTTTTAGTTTGCTTCATTTACAGAAGAAGGTATGTTGAAGATGCTCCCAGGCCGAAAGGAAGGCTTGCCAGGTGGGCAAGAGGAACACGACCAGTGGGACAAGGTTTTAGAGACGTGAGAGAGTGCAGTCCAGGGCGTCCTGGAAGCTTTGAAGAGAAGCAACACCCATCCTTGGACAGTAGAAGAATGAGTGTGGCTAAAGTGACCTGTGTGGGTAGGATTGGGGTGGAGAGCCAAGGACCATCACTCTTGCTAGCCTCAATTTTCTTTTTAGCTTTATTATTAATAGACAAGCAATAATCACATATGTTTATGGGGCATAGGTGTATATACACTGTGAAATAATGAAATCAGCTTAGAGAGTATATCCATCACCTTGAATAGTTATTGTTTCTTTGTTTTTGTTTTTTTTTTGTTGTTGTTTGAGACAGATTCTCCCTCTGTTGTGCAGGCTGGAGTACAGCGGCATTGAAACCTCCATCTCCCGGGTTCAAGCAATTCTTCTGCCTTAACCTCCCCAGTAGCAGGGATTAAAGACTTGTGCCAACATGCCTGGCTAATTTTTGTATTTTTAGTAGAGATGGCCTTTTGCCATGTTGGCCAGGCTGGTCTCAAACTTTTGACCTCAAGTGATCTATCCGCCTTATGTCATTTCTTTGTGATGGGAAGATTTAAAATCCTGTTTTAGTTTGTTTGAAATACTCAATGCATTGTTCTTACCTGTAGCCAACATACTGTGAAATAAATCACCAGAACTACTCCTGTGTAACTGAAACTTTATACCCACAAACCAACATTTCCCCTTTCCCCTCCACCTCCCCACCCCAGCTCCTGGTAAGCACCATTCTACTCTCTTCTTCTATGAGTTTGACTTTTTTAAATTCCACATACATGTGAGACCATGTGGTATTTGTCTCTTTGTCCCTGGCTTAGTTCACTTAATATAATGGCCTCTAGGTTAATCCATGTTATTGCAAATAACAGAATTTCCTGTTTTTAAGGCCGAATACTATTCCATTGTGTATGTATACTACAATAACCTAGGCGTCCATCAATGGATGAATGAATAAAACTTCACTTATCAATAAAAAAGTCCAGTTGGAACCAAGCGCTGTGGAAGGCTCAGGTGTTCTCCCTCCTTTTCTGTGCTTTCTGGTCAAAGCCACATGAATGGCTCCTTCCTGATCATGGAGCAAGTCCTACCCATTGTCCTCACCAAAGCCCAGGATGGAACCACTCACCAAACCCCTGAGAGGGAATAAAGCAGAAGATTTCAAGCCACAAGACTGTTGAGGAAACCTAATTGAGCTAGGAACTTGCCCAAGGTCATAAAAAAATGAGTAGAAGTGCTGGAACTGGAGGCTCCCCAGCCCTGCCACATCCTCAGTCAATCCCCAAATGGAGAAAACAGGGATATTCCAGGTTCCGTGGAACCCATCCCCACCACCGATGAACAACAGGAAATCAGAAGAGCAGGTGCACTTCGCAGCTTCCAGGTCAGTCCTTGCCTAGCAGGTGCAGCCCAGGTGCAGATGTTTGCAAACACAGCCAGGCCCCTGTCCTGGCCTGGGGGAGGGTGGCAGCCACTCTCTATTGTTATGCTTAGCTCTTCTTGCAAGAGGAATCTTTGCTGTCTGTTCCTGAGAGCAAGGAGCCTTTGATTCTGGAGGAGTGATGCATTTCCTGACTTTGATCTCTCACAAATCAGATCTTTGCACACTCTCAAGAGAACGCTTTTCATTTTAAAGGCTCTGAGCTGGCTGTCTCTGTTGCTCACCTGTGGAGCTGCTCTTCCCCCTACTGCTCGTTCTTTCAGCCAAACAGTCCCCTAGGCAGCCTGCCTGGGACAGACAGTGAAAACAGGCTGCCCAAAAGGACTCCCAAGTGAGCAGCAGCCCAGATCCCACAGACTGGCACAGTCCCCTCCCTCTGGCTTGGGGCTGAGGAGAGTATCCACTATTAAGCACAGACGAGTCAAGATAACAGAAAATGGAAGCCTCTCTCACCTACAGGAACAGTACAGGGACCTCCTCAAAGGATATGCATACTCTGCCACAGAAGCTTCAATGCACACCCCTGTAGGATGGAGTGGGTGCATCATACCCCCTTCTTTTGCAGAAGACAAAACTAAAACCCATAGCAAGTTTCCTGAGCTATTTGGGACTGTGGATCCAGGATATTAACACAGCATTAGACTCCTTTCCCTGTACTCCACTCACCATTCCACTGGATTCCCAGGTGAGGCTGGAAAACCCCAGACAGGCATTCTAGGGGAGAGCCAGACTGGACTGAGAAAAGTGTGAACCTTATGGGGTTTCAGACTCCATAGCAACACAGTGCTGTACTTGGGAGTTAGAAGAATTGAATTCTTGTCTTGGCTCTCCCACGTATCAGCAGTCAGAATCTTGAACAAATTACACAAACTTTCTGAACTGCTTCTGTAATCAAACCTGTCTGCTTATATCATAGGATAAATCAAATAAGGTGAATTATGGGCAAACCTCATTTTATTGCTCTCTGCTTTATTGCGTTTTACAGACGTTGTGTTTTTTACAGATTGAATACTTGCGGCAACTGCATCAAGCAAGTCTGTGGGTGCCGTTTTTCAACATCTTGTGCTCACTTTGTGTCTCCCTGTAACATTTTGGTAATTCTCACAATAGTTCAGACTTTTAAACTATTAGTACATCTGTTATGGTGATCTGTGATCAGTGATCTTTGATGTTATTAGTAATATCATTGGTTCCGGGCACCATGAACTGTGCTCGTGTAAGATGATGAACTCAATCAATAAATGTGTGTGTTCCGACCACTCCACCAACTGGCCACTCCCCTTTCTCTCATCCATCTCCTCAGGCCTCCCTATTCCCTAAACACAACAGTATTGACATTAGGCCAATTAATAACCCCACAATTGCCTCTAAGTGTTCAAATGAAAGGAAGAGTAACATGCCTTTCACTTTAAATCCAAAGCTATAACGATGAAGCTTACTGAGAAAGGCAGTTGAAAGCCACAATAAACCGAAAGCTAGGCCTCTTGGGCCAAACAGCCAAGGTGTGAATGCAAAGGAAAAGTTCTCGAAGGAAATTAAAAGTGCTACTCCAGTGAACACATGAATGATAAGAAAGCGAAACAGCCCATTGCTGAGACGAAGATAGTTTGAGTGGTCTATATAGAAGATCAAACAAGCCATAACGTTCCCTTAAGCCAAAGGCAAATCCAGAACAAGGCCCTAGCTCTCTTCAATTCTGTGAAGGCCGAGAGAGGAGAGGAAGCTGCAGAAGAAAAGTTAGAAGCTAGCACAGGTTGGTTCATGAGGTTAAGGAAACAAGCTGTCATAATAGCACGAAGGTTCAAGGAGAAGCAGCAGGTGCTGATATAGGAACTGCTGCAAATTATCTGGAAGATCTAAGATCATTGAAGGTAGCTACAATAAACAGTCGATTTTCAATGGAGACAAAACAGCCTTCTATTGGAAGAAGATGCTATCCTTCTGTAACTATAGAGGAGAAGTCAATAAACGGTTTCAAAGCTTCAAAACATAGGCTGGATCTCTTCTTAGGGGTTAATGTAGCTTGAGACTTTAAGTAGAAGCCAATACTCACTGATCATTCTGAAAATCCTAGGGCCCTTGAGAATTACGTTAAATCTTCACTGCCTGTGCTATAAATATGGAACAACAAAGCCTAGATGGCAGCATACCTGTTTACAGCATGGTCTACTGAATATTTTAAGCACACTAGAAGACCTACTGCTCAGGAAAAAAAAAAAAGTTATTTCAGAAGATTACTGCTCATTGACAATGCACTGGTCACCTGAAAGCTGATGGAGATGTACAAGATGAATATTGCTTTCATGCCTGCTAACATAACGTCCATTCTGCAGCCCATGAATCAAGGAGTCATTTCAACTTTCAATTCTTATTATTTAATAAACATATTTTGTAAGGCTCTAGCTGTCATAAATAGTGATTCCTCTGATGGATCTGGGCAAAGTGAATTGAAAACCTCTGGAAAGGATTCACCATGTTAGATGCCATTAAGAACATTCGTGATTCATTGGAAAAGTACAAAATATTCATATTAACAGGAGTTTGGAAGAAGTAGCTTCCAATACTCATAGATGATTTTGAGGGACACAAGACTTCAGTGGACAAAGTCCGTGCAGAGGTAGTAGAAACAGCAAGAGAACTAGAATTAGAAGTGGAGCCTGAAGATGGGACTGATTTGCTGCAATCTCGTGGTAAAACTTAGATGAAAAATTGCTTCCTACGGGTGAGTAACGAATGTAGTTTCTTGAGATGGAATCTACTCCTGGTGAAGATGCTATGAACATTGTTAAAATGATGACAAAGGATGTATAATATTCCATAAGCTTATTATAGTTGATAAAGCAGCAACAGGGTTTGAGAGGATTGACTCCCATTTGACAGAAGTTCTACTGTGGATAAAATACCATCAAGCAGCATCGCATTCTACAGAGAAATATTTTGTGAAAGAGAGTGTCAATTGATGTGGGAAACTTCATTGTATTATTTTAAGAAATTGCTACAGCCACCGTAATCTTTAGCAACCACCACCCTGATCAGTCAACGGCCATCAACATCAAGGCAAGACCTTCCACCAGCAAAATATTACCACTTGCTGAAGGCTCAGATGATCATTAAGTTATACTTAATAGGCTACAATATAGTGTAAACATAACTTTTATATGTAGTGGGAAACCAAAAAATGTGTGTGATTCACTTTATTATGATATTCACTTTACTGTTGTGGTCTGGAACCAAACTTGCAATGTCTCTGAGGTATGCCTATATATAAAAACGTGCAAAAATCAGGAGAAAATTTATACTCCCTCCCATTTTCTCTCTGCTATAACTTCACAGAACTTATTTTTTTCTTTTGTGTTTTACTCAACATGTACAGTGACAAGATCCTTCAGGAAGCCCTGGGTTCCAGGCCTGGTTCTGTCACTTGTTGCTTCTGGGACTTGGGCATGCCCAACAATAAAAGTGCTACTTACAAACCTCTTTTGTTTGTCTGCCTCACTGATAAAACCAGGTAGGAGTAAGCCCTTTGAACCATGTGAAACAAAGAAAAGGCTTCTCCTCCATAGTCTCGGGTCTGGGCTTTACTCTTCCCATCACTCATGAACTGGGAAACAAGGACACTTCTCACTAAGAACCAGCTCACGTGCCTCTCTGTACAACATATGGAGATCTTCCTTTGGAGAGCTTGGTTGGCCAGGTGAACAGCTGTTGCCAGTGCCCTTATGAATAAGCGGTAATAACTCTGCTAGCGTGAGCTTAAGAAGATAGCTTAACTACTTTGCTGCAAGAGCAGGCTTGTTTTGTTTTTTCTTTAGCTTGTGCCACCCCTGGATTTATTTCTCCTGCTTTGTGTATTTGGTGATCATGCAAATTGGCATTCACTTAGAAAAATGCCTTTTGGGAACTTGACAAAATATATATTGGCTGGCAAAACGTACAGAAAAACTAGTTTTAGAAAATATAATTAGATAAGTAAACATTAGTGTGTATCAAATGCCTTTAAACATGTCTATCCTTTGTCCCAGGAATTCCATTGTTAGCGCTTTTATCCATCAGATAGTGTTGGATAACTGCAAATACTGTCTGTAATTAGAATACGTCTGGGATACTTTTGCACTGGGGGAGGTGATGGACTGCTGCTATCAGGGGCATGCGATGTGGAAGTTGTGAAGTTCTGGCTAAGGACTTGGGGAGACAATTGGTCATGCACTTAGCACCACCTTGTGTTTCTAGACAGGTCTCAGTTTGGTCATCTGAAAAATGGGAATAAAATATTTACTTCTGAGGGTTTTATGAGCATGGAAATGCTTCATTCAATAAGTACCTAAGCACACTCTATCCTATATTGTTTATCCTTTGAAGTCCTAGCCAGCTTCATTTTCTCTCAGACTGTAAGCTCTTGAGAGCAGGGACAACCTGCTGCTCCCCTCCCACCCCACCGCCGAGAGGGATTCATGGCTAACATTCCTATCTTATGAAATTGCAGCAGAATATTATATATTTTACATTGTTGCATATAATATTTAACAAATACATAGTTTTATATTAAAAGTTTCTATATAATTGGTTTACAATGTAGTTTTTAAAAAATCTTCTTTACATTTAACAATGTAACGGATCTCTCACCATGACGGTACATACCAGTCTTTCTTATTCTTTGTATTTACTATACAACATTTTATAGTACGGAATAAAGTTCCATGAATTCATTTTCCTTCTATTAATGGATTGTTAGGTTTTCAGATTTGTCACTCTTACAAACAGTGCAGTGAAACCTTATGTACATACGCCATTGTTCACATATTTATGGGCTTCTTTAGTGTCAAACTTAGAAGTAAAAATTTAGGGTCAAAACTCATGTATTTTTTTTGTATTTTGATAAATATTGTTAAGTTGGTCTTCAAAAGGCTGCTCCAAAATATACTTTTGAACATATGAGTAATTCTGTTTCATATAGACAGAGATCAGATTTGGATTGTATCACTCTTTTTCATCTTTGCCAGCAGAGGGAAAAATTATGTCTATTGTTTTAATTTTCTTTTTTTAATGAAGTTGAACATTTTACTGGCAATTTGTATTTGTGTGTGTGTGTGTGTGTGTGTGTGTGTGTGTGTGTGTATTGTCTATTTATGCCTGTTGACCACCTTCCTATTGATTTTTTTCCTTATTGTTTATTTGAATGTTTTATACATTAAGGATCTTAACCTCTTTATTTACCTTTTAGATACTTTTGTTAGATTTTTAATTTCTTTAAATTTTGACATAGAAAAATGTGTTGTTTTTTTTTTTTTGCTTGTTTCCACAGTTTTATTTATTAAGACGTTCCTTTATTCTTCCTGGCTTTGACATGATGCTTTACTTGCCCTAATTTGTTATGTCCTAATTAACACATTCTATGGCTGTGAAATGATAAGAGTTGAGTAAGATAGTCTTTAAAGTATGTTCTATAAAGCCCATGATTTTACATGATCCAAAACTGTATTAATTCAGACCAAATCCATGGCAGCTGGTAAACTGACTGAACGAAATGTTTACTGAAGTATTCATTTTAACAAAAACAGTTCATCCTTTCCATATATACAGCATAACTATGAATTTAGCAACAAAACATTGCTATGTAGAGGTCTCATTCAGTTTTTACAATGAAAAAAATCAAAATCACTGTGTAAAATATATTTATTCAAAACCATACTAAAGATCTTCGTTATTGCTATCCGTTCCTCAGCCCCTCAAAGCAGTGGACCAAGGAGGCCACGCAACATGAATCTGCACTCTAGGCTTCTTGTGATTGGACCAGGCAGGGACACCTATTCCAGAGTAGCCAGCCAATTGGCTGGAGAGCAAGCTATGGCCTGTGTGGTTTATTAAAAAACTAAAAAACACTAATGAACAATCATTGAGTCAATCAGATTTCTTTTTCAGTCATTTGTTGTTTGGAAACTGACAGAATAAACCCGTTAGCAGTAGCAGCTGCAGCAGAAGAGGCATAGAGTAGAGAGAGCTAGGCTGAGACAGATACGCTCTTTCATGTGTATGCTGCCATTTTAAAAAGTCCAGCTTCATGGGCACGTGACCAGTGGTCAAATGAGGGCCCCATGCTTGGATTTAATGCTTTCTTTTATTTTTAAACTTGAGTTTCGTTAGTGAAGTCCATGGGACAAAGGAACGTGCACCAGAGACTGGGGCCTCAGCAGCCGCAGTCCTGCCTCCCACTGCCCCCTCTTGCCTTGTGTTTTTAGAGCTGCTCCTCCTCTTTTCTTTCCACTTTCTCCTCCCCTGCCTCTCGCCACACCACCAAGTGATCTGTGTGCCTTGGGGAGTTGCCCTGTGTGCCCCAGGAAGCTGGATGCAGGCCAGAGAAGGTCAGGCTGCTGTGACCTGCAGCATCTGCACATGGGTGAGGTGGCTGCTGTCCCTGCCCTAGGCTGCCACATGACGGCTCATTTGGTAGGAGATTCAGCAGAAATAGTCTTTGGCTCTCCCCTGATCTAGGTACCTAGTGCACCATGTGTGGAAGTTGCAATTCCATTGAGTCTCGGGGATTGCCTGTCTGCCTTGGACTGCAACTGTGGGCTCAAGGGAAGGAGGGATGCCTGGCTCGACTTCCTCACCCCTTACTGGGGAATGGCTTCTGTTTGTCTGGTGAGAAAGGAGAACCCAGCTGTGAGTGCCAAGTCTCAGGGCCAGGTGCCTAGGCACCTGTGTGGGTCTGCACCAGCCCTGTGAGTATTTGCATGCCCAAGGAAGGATAATATTGAATAGCAAATAGAAAAACATGGATAGATGGAGACAGAAAGAGACAGAGAGGAATGAAGAAAGATAACTTTATATTACAACTTTAATGGCACCTTTTTCTGCTTTTTGAACAAGGGATCCTTCATATCCATTTTGCAATGGACCTAGCAAATCGTCTATAGGACCTTGACTCTAAGTCACCAGCAGAGGTCATTCGTAGGGAAGAGAGGACAGAATAGATGTAGAGAGAGGAACTGAAATACTGCAAGAGGAAGAGGTGTCCCAGGAACCTGACGAGTTCTCAGTTCCAGTCCAGGGGTGTTTTATAATCAACATTCATCTCTTTAGGTAATGGAAGACGATCATTTCATCTTGCAACCAAACTTACTTAAATGATTAAAGCAAACACTCTCTGAGAGACAGGTGCCAGAGGGGATACAGAGGTGTGTAAGTCACAGCTCTTGTCTCAATGAGATTCAAATGAGGTGTAAAAACACAACAAATAGTAAGAACAATAATGGGTAACCCAAAGGGCACTGACTCCATGCTAAGCACTTTACACACATTTAATTCTCACCACAACCCAATAATCCCATGAGAAAGGAACCAAGTTTACAGATGGGGCAACAGAGGTTTAGACAGTGAACCTGGCAGAGCTAGGACCTGCCTTGCAGCCTATAATAAATCTCAGAGTGGTATAAAACACTAACATACTAGTGAGGGTGGACAGGCTACTTCCACCTGGGAAAATCAGGGACTGCTTCTCAAATCCTGTAGCTTACCAGTTGGTGGATACTCATGGAAGGGTTACTGAATGAACAAGATTGAATAAGTGACTAAATAAAAAAATCAAATTGAATTGGATTGAAGGCAAAGATTTTGACAGGCAAAAATAGAGGCAGATCATTAGTAAAAGGGCTGTGATGGGAAAGGCCACAGTGAGCTTGGGCACTGGGAAATAGACGAGTTTGGTTGGAGCCAAGGATACTTAAAGGGAGCAGGAGCCTGATGAGGTAGGAAATGAAGAGACCCGGCTGAGGGCTTCACTCTATTTGGTGGGGGATCTTGAACCACAGAACACCTATGAGCAGGAGGGATATGATTAAAGTCATGCTTTAGAAAAGTTAACTCTGGGCCAGGTGCGGTGGCTCATGCCTATAGTCCTAACACTTTGGAAGGCTGAGGCGAGTGGATCACTTGAAGCCGGGAGTTCAAGACCAGACTGGGCCACATGATGAAACCCCATCTCTACTAAAAATACAAAAAAAAAAAAAGAAAAAAAATTAGCCAGGTGTGTTTGGTACGTGCCTGTAATCCTAGCTACTCTGGAAGCTGAGGTTGGAGGATTGCTTGAACCTGAGAGACAGAGGTTGTAGGAGATCGCATCACTGTACTCCAGCAGTGACAGAGCAAGACTCCATCTGAAAGAAAGAGAGAAAGAGAGAAAGAAAGAAAGAGGAAAGGAAGGAAGGAAGGAAGGAAGGAAGGAAGGAAGGAAGGAAGGAAGGAAGGAAGGAAGGAAGGGGGGCGGGGGGGGGAGGGAGAGAGGGAGGGAGGGAGGATTTGGCATTTCAGATATTGCTACTTTTTTTTCCCAGGCACACAGGCTAAGCACCTGAGAGCCATCTTTTATTATTTATCCCGTACCCTCCTCACACATCTATGAAACTATTTAAAGTGTGTCTTGAGAGGAGTGAGGGTCATGAAAAGGGGTTCTGGGAAAGATCTGGAAACATTAGGTTCTCCCTCCAATTACCTTATTTATACCAGCAAGAGATTTGGTAAATGCTTTCTTTGAAATTTCAGTCCAATTCTAGCCACATTAATAGGAATTCAGTAGAATCTGTTACAGGGGTTTTCTAAATATAGTTAGTCAGAATCTTAACATGAAAATAGTAAGATCTCATTCATTCAGTCTCCACTATTTTAGAATCTGTGATCCTTCTAACCATCTAGGTAAAAATTTACTTTTATTTAAACAAATTCATGCTGCATAGCCTGGCATAAATTGCAAGTTTAAATGTTTTAAGGGGATATCTACCACATCTGAGAGAGTAAAATATTTTCATCTAATTTCCCTACATCCTTATAAACACTATTTATGTGAGATGGCTGATGTGTCTTCTTTATAAATCCCTAGTTGTTTCATTCAAGGAGGTCCTTTTGACACCAAACAGAACTCAGTTCGTGTACTGGAGTTACCGTGTTCTCTCAAAAGTCATAAAACTGCATTTCTTAAACTCTTCCTCCACCTCTGACTTCCTCCTGCTTCAGACTGACCTTTACCATACATCACTGTAAAGAAATCCCCTTGGGGTTAGTTATCATGGCGAGACGCTCGTCATCTGAAAGGCGAGGTCAGTGCCTCTTTGTAAGGTCTGCTCACACTCTGAAAAGGGCCATTGGAGGCCTGACAAGGAGGCTCGCCCAGTGCGTTCCACCCCACTGACTTCCAGGCAAGATCACCCCAGCACGTAGCTGAGTGTGTTGCTTTTAACTCCTCTCTACCTGAGATCCTGATACCAGCCCCTGGTTTCTACAACAGGACATGGCTTGGGCTCACCCAGCTCACGCACCAGTAATTGGGTCAGTCCTATAGTTATTGACTTATTTGTAATTTCAAAAAGGGCTGCATGTCTGGCAAAGGATTCCCCGTTTGCTAGAGTAGAAAAAAAGGGGGCAGCTTAAGCTCTGGGGTCTGGTAGCCAAGATAAAATTAACCAATATTCTGAGTGACTTCAGACATACACAGAGAATTTTCTTAAGATGACAATTGTTCTAGGCTGAAATAGACAACTCGGGAAGGTTGTGGCAACTTCTGCTTTCACGATTCATACAGCCTCACTACCCCAGGCTTATCTCTACAGGCAAAATGACCTCTGAAGACTAGCTGCAGGACTCAGTGACTGGCGAATTTGTGCATGGGGTAACTATACCACATGATCATAATCAATGGGAAAGATTTGTTTCATTGCTCAAATAAAACCAGTTGCATTATTTCATTGCCCTACTGCGTACATTGGGGAGAATGGTGCTTTCTCCATAAAACTACTCCCTGATTTTTGGGCGCAGCTCTGTTGTAAGATTGGTGTGCGATAGGACGAAGAGTAAATAAAGGGATAAATAAGTCACAATTTGTAGGCATGAGTCTCTCATTCCATTCTCCCATTAATATTATTATAGCTTTCGGTGTATTTGAATTACCTTTATGTATGCATCTGTCTTCCCAGGCCCCTTAAAATCAGCTACCTAGAATCTTCCACAATGTTCGCAGTTAGCTTTGCACAGGTAGGTACAAAATAAATAAATTAGGCACGTGAGCAACGACTGACTTCGGTTTTTTAAATTGGGGCTTGTTTTTCTAAATGGGGATCTCGGGGCTCCGCTCATGGGTGAAGCATATCACTGCCTTTCCGTCTACATTCCAGACACGTGCCCCGAGGCCTTCCAATGAGGAGAGTAGAGTCTAAAGTGAGCTCACTGGCGTGAAAACCCCCTACGGCTTCTGGACATGAAACTTGGACATTTTTCACATTCCCTAGAGATACTAGTTAACATTAAAATTTCAGTCCCTTTGCACTCCAACTAAAAGAATTATCTAAACACGCCCCTCACACATTCACTTCAAAATAAACTTGCCGCCTAGAGAGAGGGTAGCTTTAGGGGCTCCTGTCACCACGCTAATATGCCCAAAGCTAATATTAAACCAGTAACCTCGGATCTCCAACAGAACATCTAGGGGCCACCACACCTGAGACAGCTTGTGCTCTCAGCCAAGACACACACCCGGCTATAGGTATAAAGTAAATTTCCCATGTGAATTTTTTCCTGACGCCCTGACTCCTTTGCAATCTGACCTTAAAGGAATAAGTTAAATGCTTAATTGTGGATGTATTATCAGGTGTAAACAAGGAATGTGGACGATAGCTTGGCTGAGGTTAGATAAACTACTTCCCTTTTCCCTATCATTTTCTTTTTTTAAAACCTGATTGATCCAGAAGTATTTATTCTTGACTGGTGTTGGGAACAGTATGCACTTACAGGCACATCTGCACCTCAGGTCTATTTACATATCATTATTGTTTGGGGAATAAATGTTAGTTTCACTGTATCAAACTGAAACTTGAACAGTTATGCCAGTAAGCAGTTAAAAAAAAAAAAAAAACCTTGAATACAAGATAAATTCTTCAATGAAGGAAGTCATTAGTTTTTATTTGAATTTAAGAGTTGTAGCAACTTTCCTTTTGGTCACTAATAAATAATAACTTAGTTGTAGGTGATGATGACTGTTTTCTTGCTGAGAAAATAGTCTTTGGTACCTGGTAGTCTTAGAGGACAGTCTGAGAAGAAGAAATCATTCATTGGTCTCTTGAATCTATATTTTATTGCATTGGAAAGTGTTCTAAAGGAAGGATTCTTGGACGGCATGAGGTACCTGGCTCCTAGGACAGCGGAGCAGAATTAGAAGGGTTGGAGCAGGGTTTCAGTGATCCAAGCTTCCCACTAAAGCCCTTCATCCCTATAAGAATCAGCTGAGGCCAGACGTGGTGGCTCACGCCTATAATCCCAGCACTTTGGGAGGCCAAGACAGATGGATCACCTGAGATCAGGAGTTTGAGACCAGCCTGGCCAACATGGTGAAACCTTGTCTCTACTAAGAATACAAAAACTAGCCAGGTGTGGTGGTGTGCACCTGTAATCCCAGCTACTCTGGAGGCTGAGACAGGAGAATCGCTTGAACCCAGGAGGTGGAGGTTGCAGTGAGCAGAGATTGTGCCACTGTACTCCAGCCTGGGTAACAGAGGGAGACTCTATCTCCAAAAAAGGAAGGAAGGAAGGAAGAGAGAGAGAGAGAAAGAAAGAAAGAGAGAAAAAGAGAAAGAAAGAAAGAAAGAAAAGAAAAGAAAAGAAAGAATAGCAGAACGAACTACTCTTACTAATAAACGTAATACATGTTGATCTTCAAGTGCGGAGGGCTGGAGATATGGAGAATCCCAGTCAAGGTTGAATTCAGTGAACAAA
Source organism: Aotus nancymaae (assembly GCF_030222135.1). Lineage (NCBI taxonomy): Eukaryota > Metazoa > Chordata > Mammalia > Primates > Aotidae > Aotus > Aotus nancymaae. The sequence goes on along the minus strand of NW_026988445.1, from coordinate 2,132,219 downwards.
AGTAATGGAAAGAGCAAAGTAGGGGGTGAGAAAACCTTAGCAGACATTTCCCCCAGTTTCCTTGGTCAAATACTACTCACCATTTCCTTTTACAACTCTGAGCTAATTACCTTGGACTTGTTCACTGTCCCTCTACTTATGCAATCCAGAATAACGTTTGATTTCTTTTATTGCTTCAGAACCTGGTGCCAAAGACATTAACATTTTATCCACCTGTGCACTCAGATTCATCCTCTCAGGTCTATTGCCCGTGACCAAGGAAGATCTGTCTTACCTCTAGATTTCTTGTCCCTAGCCTCATTACCTTATTTATCACTACACTGAATTAAATAATCAAATTACCTGCCTCTCTTCAGCAAGCACTTGGAGTTTTATTGTACTTTCTCACTGGCCACTTTTGATCCTCCCTCTGCCCCTCAGTGGGCAGATCCTGAAGATCCTCACTCTTCAGACCCTGCAGGCTTCCCCTACTCTTTGGAGGGCACAAAAGTGCTCAACTCAGCTGTCTCACCTCTTTCCCTGTGGGCCAAATGTCACCCCCTCCCCAATCTGAGGATCAGTGACACAACCAGTTCCCCAGGTTCATCTACAAGCAGGTCCCCCAAGCACTTGCAGAAGTTACCCCACATAATGAATGTGAGATAGGGGTTCCTAGACTATTTCCATCTAAATAACCCACACCACTGATATCTGACCCTTTAAACATTACACAAAACACAAGAAAATCAAACACTCTGAAAGGATTGTTCTTTACAGTTCAGATAAGCATTATGCCATTCAGTTCCTCCTACAGGTGGAATTGGATTGTCCCAATCCAAAATGACCTCTGGAGCCTCTATTTCCTGCACCTCTCAGCCCTCATAGTACCTCAGTATGTGGCTGAGTCATACAACCATTCATGACGGAGTATGTCCACTCTACCAAAATGCAAACTCGCCAGGGCAGGACCACAGACAGTACCTTATTCATCCATGTACCTCCCAAAATATAGCATAATGCCTAAAATTAAAAGGCTTTCAATAAATATCTATGAAAGGAAACTGGGAAACAAAAGAGGCAGACAAATTAAGAAGATGACTCTAGTGCTGTAAGAGCAGCAAAAAATGGCACCAATCATTTATCATGAAACTCTTAACCCCCAAAAGTTTCGTTTTCCAAATTCTCATTTCTTAAGTTCCTATTATTTATTATTCACATGTGTTTGCATATGTTCTGCCTGGAATTGAATTTTCCAATGCTTTATTTCCTCAGTCTTAATTTCTGAATCTCTTGTGGTGATATAATCATGTCATTATGTCATTCTTCATTATTTCTCTACTTTCTTTGGATTCTTTTAGGAAATGCAGGTCTGCTTCTAACATTTGTCCCCTATCTTCCTGAAAATTCCAAGGCAAAAACTAATTTTTTAAATCATTAATTATTAATTTTTTTAGTTACATCTACCTCTTTTTAAATAAATCACCCTTCTGATTCTTCACCATCCAACTGTCTCCTTCAATGACCCCTATGTTCCTTACACTCTTGAAAATTTCCCCATTATTTATCTTAACCTTCAGTGCATCTCTTTTTCATTCACTACCTTTGCCTTCCTTATCTTTTTTTATACTCTCTGGACTTTGTTCAGTAATCTTCCCTGGCCGCCTCTGAACCCGATGCTTAATGCCTCACATATGTCTCTTTCTTACTTTTGATTACCTTTTTTTCACTTGTTCATCCACATTGTGAGTCTCTTATTGCTAGGACTGCATGCAAGATGACCTCTGGGTTTATGTTAATTTATAGTTGAATACTTTTCATTTCTAACCGTGTTCATCATTTCTTCCCTCTCTTCAGCCCACACGGTTTCACCTGGCCCCTCTGATGTTCTTCAGAAATGCATGGTATCTTTTTGATATGGGATAGTGACAGTGAACTCTGCTTCTAGCCTCTGCTGCATTATCTGCTCCCAAAAAGTAATGTGAGGTAGAGAAGAAGGTACTGTTCTCTTCCCAGAAAATATATCTATAAGGAAATGATCCTTGTGAATAGTAGGAAGAACGTTCTCTTACACTGTGTCATTGTCTAACCAAATACCATCCAGGCAGCAAACATTTACAAGGCAAAGCACAAAGAGAAAAAGGTTCCTTTTTGCTTGGCTTCCTCCAGCCCCTCAGTGAAGTGGAGCGCATAAGAATGCTTTCAGAGGAACTAATTCTGGGCCCAAAATCAGGGCAATGGAGCCCAGTCCTGGCTTGGTTGCTGATCAGCTGTGAAATCTCAGAAACTTCCTTTCCCTTGTCTTCAGTCTGCTCTGTCAGCCTCTGTTTTCCTCATCTGTAAAAACCAGGGACTGAACTCTATAATTAAGGTTCCACCTGTGAGTCCAAGGGTGCCATTGTGACCAGTCTCTCTCCACTGCTGTTGTAATTAAGATATAAGCAAATTTTGTCTTCATTATTCACACCTTCTCTTTTGTTCTTTTCATCCTCTTAGGCATCTCTTTCTACCCACCCACGTCATTCCTGCCCAGTGCTGTCACGTTTTATAAACTGCTAGCCCCTTCTCCCTCCCCCGCCTTATGCTAGGCTGGGGGAAGGTTCCTACAGTCATTCACCTGGTGCTGCCACGGGCTGAGACGGCAGTGCAGTGTAGGGAGGAAGGCGGCCAGCCCTGGTTGCACATATGAGTCTGTGACCTTTGTTGTGTTACGTGGCCTCTCTGTGCCCGGGTTCCTCATCTGCAACAATGGGGACAACAGTGGTACCTAAATCAGAAGCTTTCTGAAAGGATTAAGTAAATTAGTACTCCTAAAGCATTAGAGGAATGCCTCGCAGGGAGTCACCACCATATAAATGCTAGCCAAAGGAAAAAAAGTAGTAATTGTATTTCAGAGGTCTCCAAATCTTAAAGACTGAATTCTAATGAATCGATTTCAAGAAACAGCAAACTGAAAGATCTAGTGACTTAGGGAGGACTTCTGAGTTTCCTTAACATCACAATACACAGGTGGTCCTCCTCTAAAATCACATATATTCATCCTGGGGGAGCACAGACCTTAGATTTAACCCAGCTACTGTATATTATTTTATATCAAAACTTCCATTTCCATAGAAATATTCAGTATATATATTTTTTTATTTTGAGTGTAAAGAATGTTTCACAGCAGGTCCCTTTAAAGTGAGGGTTCTCCACCAGAAAAATGTGTATGATCTCTGAGACCTTTTAGTTTCTGTTATAGATACAACTTGCAACCATGAGATGACCTAATTTTGAATTTCTCTCTGCCAGTAGAATCTGAAATGTATCTTCTCTATCAGGTAAACTTGGTCAACTCACAAAATCTAGCATATTTTAGAATATCCTTCTTTATGAGTGAGGGGATAATGGATGAGCGAGAGGTCTTCAAATACGATGTTCGTGATTCCCGGATATCTTATGTTGGCTGTCTGAACACAGGGAAATGAACACAGTAACTGTTGGAATATTTGCTGCTACTTACCTAGATTTAAGGGACAGATGGAAACATATCACAGGCCAGGAATGGTGGCTCACCCCTGTAATCCCAGCACTTTGGGAGGTTGAAACAGGTGGATCACTTGAGGCTAGGAGTTCAAGACCAGCCTGGCCAATGTGGTGAAACCTTGTGTCTACTAAAAATACAAAAATTAACTGGGCAAGGTGGCACATGCCAGTAATTTCAGCTACTCGGGAGGCTGAGGCACAAGAATCGCTTGAACCCGGGAGGTGAAGGCTGCAGTGAGCCAAAGTCACACCACTGCACTCCAGCCTGGGTCACAGAGTGAGACACTTTCTCAATAAAAAGGAAAAAAAAATGAAACATAGCAGCCTTGAAAGGCAAATCACACTACTATGCAAAGCTGGGAGACTTGGGTGGTTTGTTAGAGATTTTGTCCCTCAAGAAGCGATCTTTTGTGAGATTTGGTTATAATTTACTCAGTGGTGAAAATCATCTCTTGAAATGAAGTCGAAGTGAATTTCAATGTTACAATGAAAGTACCTCACCCACTTTGTCTTTCCAATATCTAAATATTTATGTTTGGAAACTTATAGGCTGATAATTTGGAGTAGAGCTGTTATTTAAGAAATGATAACGAGAAAGATCAGAGAGGCAGCAAAAACTGGGGACATTTTAAGGCTCACTGTTATTAGAAATATGACTTTTTCAGATATTAAAAATAAATCTTTAATTCCCCTCTTGCCATTCTGAATCATTTCTACAAACATCTGGATAAAGGAATCACATCAAATCCATGGTGTTTTGAGACATTCCTGGAGCATGGATGTTCTTGAGATTATGCTTTTGGATTACTTGAACAGAAATAATAAATACTTTCAGTACTTAAAGCTGTAATGCTTCGGGTTGGATTTGGATTTTTGTTTCATTTTAGTAAAAGGTGGAGATTCAAAGTCGCCTCCTTAACCAGAAGGATATATTGGATGTGAATATAGTTTATTGCTTTCTGACCTACATTTCCCCTTTTTTCATCATTTGAAAGTTACTTGACAAGTTGAACGCCTGCAGCTCGGCATTTCCAAACATCTGCCTTGAAGGAAGCACTTTGCTTCAGATTTTCACATAATGATCAAAAGTGGGTTTAACTTTCTCAGGTTAAATGGGAACAAGGGGGATGGTCTGACAGGGATAGAAATATATTTGAGAGCAACATAAAAGAGAAAAAAATACTTGGAGCTGTCAGAAGCTTAACCCTAGAGTCAGCTTGGGCACATGAAGACAGCCTTCAGCTGAGAGATAAGTAATCTGCTGTCTGGCCTCGGTTCCAGCGAGTTTGCCCATCTGTACAATGGGGGCTGTAGGGTCTACTGACTTTGAAAGAATGTAAAACCAGTGGCCAGTGAACACACGACCTCAAGTCCTGACCCTGCTCTAAACTAGCTGTGTGACAATGGGAGGTATGCTATCCTTTGAACTGTACTTCTCTGGAAAAGAGATGTTCTAATTCCCTACTGCCTTTACCATTCTGTGATTCAAAATTGAAGAAGGAAAATGTGAAAATGCAGATTCGAGTTTAATACCAACCTAAGGAAACTAGAAATTAAAATAAAGAAATCCACATTTTAAATTCAGTCCATTCTGGTACGAGCCAGAACAAGGGTTACAACCACAAGCAAAATCAGACACGGCCCTTGTCCTTTCAGAGTTTACAGTCTAGCGGGGAGATAGATATTGATCAATTAACACAAACAAATATGAAATAACATCAAGATAAATTATACATTTTATTAAGGTAATTTATAAATTATAAAAGACAGGTTAAAGACCCTAAGAAAGAAGAGAACACAAAGAAAAATTTAAATCTCAACAAATGAGTTTATAACATATTCTGAAATTAAGTTGATACAAACTTGAAAGAAACTACAGAAAATTAAGAATGCTAGTAATTTTTTTTTTTTTTTGAGACAGGATCTTTCTCTGTCACTCAGGCTGGAGTGCAGTGGCATGGTCACGGCTCACTGCAGCCTCTACCTCTCAAGCTCAAGTCATCTTCTCACCTCAGCCTCTTGAGTAGCTGGGACTACAGATGCGTGCCACCACATCTGGCTAACTTTTTGTACTTTTAACAGAGATGGGATCTTGCCATGTTGCACAGGCTGGTCTTAAACTCCTGGGCTCAAGCTGTCTGCCCGCCTTGGCCTCCTGTAGTGCTGAGATTGCAGGCATGAACCACTGCCCCCAGTCTAGAATGCTAATATTTAAAAATTATCTTCTATTCCAGAATTCCAGAATGTACCACATGGAATGTATTCTATGATATATTGCAAAGTTAGCCAGCATCTTCCAGGGGGTCTTCCTGGTTCAATCTCACTTCTGTTTATTCATTCAGCCAATACATGTTTACTGTCAAAGTGCTATGTACCAGACATCTTGCTAGCACTAGGGATACAGTATGAATAAGACTGTTCTTGCTGAGTTAGCCTTCACTGCATGACAAACCTTCTCAAAACTTCATGGCTCAGAAAATGACGGTTTATTAATTTTCATGGTTCCGAGGGTTGGCTGGCTGGTCTCCCTGCTGATTTTGCCTTACCCAGTCATGTGCTTGCACTCAGGTGGAGGGTTGGTTGGGCTGCAGGGTCTGAGACGGCTGCACTCACATATCTGGTACGGGCTCTTGGCTGGGATACCTGAGTTCTCTTCCATGTGGCCTCACATGCAGACAAAGGCCAGACCAGCTTCTTTCCAGGGTGGTCTCAGAACAATATTCCAAAAGCACAGAACCAGAAGCTGCAAAGCCTAAGGCCTGGGCTTGGCATTCCTGTAACTTCACTTTTTTGCATCACTTTTCACTTTTGTTGCTTGTCCAAACAAATCCCATGAATATCCCAGATTCAAGGGGTGAGAAAGCAACTCCACCTCTAAGGTATACTTATATCAAGATGGTAGGAATTGGTGGCCATGTTTTGTAGCCTGCCAAACATCATAATTAAGAGTGTAGGCCGGGCGTGGTGGTTCCCGCCTGCAATCCCAGCACTTTGGGAGGCCGAGGCGGGTGGATCACGAGGTCAAGAGATCGAGACCATGGTGAAACCCTGTCTCTACTAAAAAATACAAAAATCAGCTGGGCATGGTGAGGCGTGCATGTGGTCCCAGCTACTTGGGAGGCTGAGGCAGGAGAATTGCTTGAACCTGGGAAGTGGAGGTTGTAGTGAGCTGAGATTGCGCCACTGCACTCCAGCCTGGCGCCTGGCAACAGGGTGAGACTCTGTGGCAAAAAAAAAAAAAAAAATAGTGTAGATGCTGGGACCAAAGACCACTGGAATTCACATCCTATTCCGTCACGCATTCATTAGCAAAGAAGCAACAGACAAGTTCCTTTACCTCTGTGTGCCTCAGTTACTTTATCTGTAAAATGAGGACACTAACAGTCACCACCTCACAGCACCACTGAAAGGATTCACGACGTTCACAGATATAAAGCCCTTAACACAGTGCCAGGCTTACAGGATGCACTGAAGAGAGGCTAGCTATTATTATTATTGTTAATATTATCATCATTATTATTAACCCAGTCTATCGAGAAGACAGTCATTTATCAATAAATTACACAGAAAGATATTAATTAGCATTCAATATTTATAAATTAACATCATAAAATCAGTATTAATTAATTAGTGTATGTGGTAATTTACACGAATGCTACAAATTAAAAGTAATTAATTAGCATAAGTACACTGAAGGAAAAAGAGAAATCGATAAGAACAAACAATACAGGGTGAGTCAGGAAGCACCCTGAGAAGTGACCACGAACTGAGGCAGGAGTGGGACCTGCAGGAACCCAGAGGCAGGAGCACGGACCACCTGGGAAGGGGCCCGGCACCCAAGGAGCTGAAAAGGTCATCTCTTCCTTCTTTCCTGCTCTCAGCACTTGCTTACGAGAGTTGAATCTTACTAATTTCACATTTTTCCAACCTTTTCTTGGAAGTATAATGAAAGCTATTAGGGAAGCAATAGAAAGGAACAGAAAACTCCTCACCTTTGGAGTCAGGCGGCTAGACCCCGATTCTGCCTCTTCGGTTTACCAGCTGTGCAAACTTAAACAGGTGTCTCAACCTCTCTGAATCTCAGGAGCCTCATCTAGAAATTAAAACCAAAATGCCTTTCTTTTAGGGTTGTTGTGAACAGGATATGATATTCAAAATACTGAGCCATCGGAACAGACCTATGGGCATATGTACCAGTGTTGACTGCAGAGTCTTGGGCCTGGTAGCGAGGATTAAGTGATGCGATATATCTGAAGTGCCTTGGAGGGTGCCTAAAACAGTGGAGGCTGATACACGGTTGCCTTTGTTATTATCATTTACGTTTGTGTTCACTGTGGCTCTCCAGCTTCTCCGTGGGGCTTGCTAGGACCCACATCTCCTTTCTCCTCCCAATCTCCCCCCGCCAGGTGCCCAGCCCAGGCTGCACTTGCCAGTTGCTGCCTGCCTGTTTGGGGTTTTACTGGGGAAATGTAGCCTGCCCTACCCCCGTGGAGATGGCCAGAGATGAATCACATGGCCAGCCTTGCAATAAAAGGTAGTTTGAAGTTGAAAGGTCTTAAGTAAATAGGGCTCCCCATTCTGGGGGTCTTCTCTCTGCCATCCCACTTTTCTCCCTACTCTCTGCCTCACACTCCCAAACAACACTCCCTAGGAGGGCAATTCAGTTTCCAGGCTCCAGCCAGCCTCTCCCTTTCTCCCCACCTCCACCCTACCAGCATCACTGTTTTCTCTCTCTCTCTCCCCGCCCCTCCTTTTTTTTTTTTTTTTAACATGCAAGTTGCCATGAAAAATTTGTTAATGAAATATTTGCTCAGAAGTCTGCTCTGGGCTAGGCTGATAACCTATCTGTGTTTGAGTTTGGCTTCCCATATTCTAAATACTCATCTTCTGTCTGTTTAGCTTATTGATTGGTTTGGCAGGAAAAGAAGCCTTGTCATCAGTGACCAAGGTCAAACTGAACAAAAACGGAAGCGGGTGGGGAGGGGAAGATGAGCTGAGGGACTCAGGAGGCAAGGCAGACTCGTCCAGGTTTCCTTGAAGGGACAGATCCCGTTTCCAAACAGTCCCCCCATCCCCAGGTTTCCATTCATCTGTAGCTGCTAAAAGAGGAACTCTTGGCAGAGGGGGCCCGGATGGGGACGTAGGTGCAAATGCTGCAAGGTGAGAGGCCAGCAGATGGTGTAAACTTAGAGGAGATTTCTTTCCCTGAGTGAGCGTGTCAGGAAAAATGAGGGCGGGAGCTTGCGCCTCTGTGAGCAATGTTAAAAGGCTTTGCAGGGCATCCTTGCCGGTAGTTCTGCTGAAGGCTACTGTCTCACTAAGGCTGACTATTTAGTTAAAGCCATGGTAGTTACTAAATTAGAAGTAAAGCTGTGAGACAGGTGATATTTGTAGCACAAATCTAGGGCCCCAATCATCATTGATAACACACAAGTGTGTCTTGAGTCTCTTGCGGTGTGAATGCATTACTTAATGCTTTTGCTTCTAAGCATCTTAATCCTGTTTCTAAAGGGTGACAATTAATGGAGGTGACGGTCAGTAGCACCCTCTGGTTGGGCAACGTAGGGAGTGCCTGGATGTATAGAAAGAGACCGAACGTGGCTGGGCTCCTGCGTCCACTGCAATTGGCCGTATGACCGGGCCAAACTCACTTCTTCTCTTTGAGCTTCAGGTTCCTCGTGTGTAAAACAGGGGTCATAATACCTACTCACGGTTGCTGTGAGGAAGAATGAGATAGCAGCAATAACGTGCCCATGAATGCCGAGGGGTCTAGAAGATATTGCTCGGGATCAACTGTCTGTTTCAAGGAGGTCGCAAGGCAGATCCTCCCAGCCTCGCCGACGCCATGAATAGCGAGAGTTCTCTGTGCTTGTACAAGCTTCATTTGCTCCCTCGCCGAACGCAAGTCATCGAGACGGGCCAGGTGTGCTCAGTACTAGGAAGGCAGATATAATGGAGACGCAGTCCTAGCCCTGGAGGAGCTGACGATATTTGTTGGAGCAAAGCATGACAACGTGGAAAATAAACCGTCACACACACTGTGACTCAAAGGACAGCTGAGAACACAAAGGAGGAGTGACCATTTCTACCTGGTGGGCGGAGGAGGGAGGGTTCACACAGGCTTCCCAGAGGACCTTTTGAAATCAGTGCTGCTTGCCAGGTAGGCGAGGGAGAAAGGGAGAGCAGGGAACAATAGCATCAAAGCGGGGACTGCACAGCCGCTTCTGAGAATGACCTGTGGCTCCTGTGGCCAGAGGGCTAGGTGGGGGCGGAGTGGAGGAGAGACTGAGGCTGGGGAGGAGAGTCAGGGGCCCAGAAGCTGTTGAGAAGCAGAGGAGGCGAGTGTGGACTCTTCAGGAAATTGTCAACCAATGGGAGGAAGACGATCAGGCATTAGTTACTGGAGAGACACTGTTGGAGAATTTCTTTCTTTTTTTTTTTTTGAGGCGGAGTTTCGTTGTTGTTACCCAGACTGGAGTGCAATGGCGCGATCTCGGCTCACCGCAACCTCCGCCTCCTGGGTTCAAGCAATTCTCCTGCCTCAGCCTCCCGAGTAGCTGGGATTACAGGCGCGCACCACCATGCCCAGCTGGTTTTTGTATTTTTAGTAGAGACGGGGTTTCACCATGTTAACCAGGATGGTCTCGATCTCTTGACCTCGTGATCCACCCACCTCGGCCTCCCAAAGTGCTGGGATTATAGGCGTGAGCCACCGCGCCCGGCCGAGAATTTCTTTTTAAGTAGGAGACTTGAACGTGGTCACAGGCTGTGTAGGAGAAACCAGTAACAAAGGAGAAGTTGGAAATATGGAAGGGAGAGGAAGCACCCAGCAGAGCCAGATGGTGGTCTGGGGATCATGGAAAGAGATGGGAGCAAGAGCCCGGGGCAATGGTCAGCCCTCAGCCGGAGGATGACGCCTCTTCCTCTGAGCCTGGAGTTCTGCAGAGGTGAGGCAAGTGACAGGGTGGGTACAAAAGGGAGCGTCTGTAGGTGAGGACAGTGTCTTAGTGCTTGTTCCTGAGAGCATGAATTTCCTCTATGAGCTAAAAGACAGGTTATCTGCTGAGCAAGAGAGGCTGGGATGAGAGAGGAGAATAGAGAAACTGTGGAATGTTGGCATGAGGCAAATGGTTAGACTGATCCAAGGATGAAGTTGTGTAGGATTGTCATGGTGGGGACACAATGCGGAGAAGCGAAGACACAGAGGATGCCCAGGAGAAGGCTACGGTGATAGCTCATAGGCTGGCAAGCAAAGGGAAGCCTTCTGAGGACATTAACAAGAAAAATAGGAGATGGCCCGTCCCCGTGAGGTCAAACAGCAAGTAGGCTGGGAGCAGGAGACTGGCTGGCTGTTGGGTAGGAAGGGGTGACTAGAGATTTAGACCCTAGGGTTTCAGATGAGGGTGATGGTCAGAGCCAAGGGCTTACAAAGCCCAGTTGTGGCCTGGGAGTTGTGGTTGCAGTGGACTTAGGATGAAACTCTCTGGTCTCTGTCACCAGGAAACTTGACACTGGGGCACAGTAGGTCATCACCTGGATGATTATATCGCTCATTAAGAGGCCAGGATTCAGCAGACATCGCATCAAGATTATGCAAACTGTCTTATTCTGTGGTTGGTCTACAGAGCCTGAAAATGTCCCCAACAGGGAGATGCACATGGTTCCATTAAAAAGTGGGAAGGACACCCCATATTTTGCTTAAAGCCATAGTTCCCAAACTGCATCTAGACACTTGAGGACGATGCAGCAGATTCCCAGGGTGCTGTGTGATAGTTTTATCTTTTTTGGGAAGCACCACAATACCTGTCAGACACAACACAAACTGTTTGAGGTAGTTTATGGTTTCAAAATAAATGGTGCTTTGCTTGATGACTTGTGATACAGAGAAAAATAATAAATGGCACCACATTCTTTACAATGACATCGTATCTTTTTCAAAGCTAAGTTGTTGGTGGTTGCCGTGATAACAAGCCAGTATTCAGTGACTGTCAGCGTGGAGCAGGGAATGGGAGTAGTGGGGTCCAGGTTGACTCCAGGGTTGAGGAAGTGCAGTGCTCAACAGATACAACCATCCATGAGTAAATAAATGTGGTTATAAAGAGATAAAATAAAATTATCGCTTTTTCCTTCTATTGACGTGTTGTTTCTTCAAATGGCTACTTAATTATTAGGACATAGGACCTAACCACTTAACGAATGGAACTTTGGGGTATTTCTTTTGGCTGAGGAGTGCTGTGAAACAAAAGTCACTAAGGCACTAGGGACACCGTGAATAGAAGAAGTTTGGGAGCCTTTGGATTAATGGATTACCCAAACTTGGGTTTCTAAGTTTTTTAAATCCTAGAAAGTGAGAGCTGAAAGGAACTTTAAGATTATTTAGAATAACTGCTGTCTTTTACAGAGGACACAGCCATGCCAGTTTGGCGGGGCGGGAGGTTGCGGGGGGGCTTGTCTAAGGTCAACAGTTGTTGGTAGAACAAGAATCAGTTCCCAGGTCTCAACACTTTCTGTCCAATGTCCCTTCTGCTGAAAACAAGTAGCCTAATTTACTCATATTACTTCTGTAATAATAGTAATTTAAGGATTAATGTATTTTCTCCCAAAAACCTTATTTATAGAAGTGAAAAACCAAGTCTAGCCATTACCCCTTGCTGTGAGCCACTATTGGTATTTGGCCACTTAACCGTGACACATCTTCACTTGCTGACACACTGCAAGGACCCCATAAGTAAGGAAAGTCAACCTCCTTCAAATCATGATTCAAAAACATAGATGCTGGTCAGGCACAGTGGCTCACACCTGTAATCCCAGCACTTTGGGAGGCCAAGGCAGGCAGATCACCTGAGGTCAGGAGTTCGAGACCAGCCTGGCCAACATGGTGAAACCCCATCTCTACTAAAAATACAAAAATTAGTTGGTGTGTATTATGGGTGGTAGTGGTGAGGCCTGTAATCCCAGCTATTCAGGAGGCTGAGGCAGGAGAATTGCTTGAACCTGGGAAGTGGAGGTTGCAATGAGCCGAGATTGTGCCACTGTATTCCAGCCTGGGCAACAGAGGGAGATTCTGTTTCAAAATATATATATGCATCATATATGATGGATGGATGCATCATATGTGTATGTGTGTGTGTGTGTGTGTGTGTGTGTGTGTGATAGATGCTAACACATTATTCTGAAGTCACTTTTTATAAGCAGGTGAACTAACTCAAGAGCCAATCCCATGTGCTGAGGGGGACTCATTGCCTTCCCCAGTCCCTCTCCCCATGACTTCAGGGAGGCAGTGGGGTAAGGGGTGCTCTGTTTCCTTCCTCTTGTTCCTTCTTCCTGCCCTTTGTGGGTCAGTGGCTGGTCGTTCTCTGCATCTTACCTCCCACAGTGGTTCTTTCTTGCCTCTGCCTGTTCCAGGTGGTCCCAAGTGTAGAGTACAAATCTTCTAAGTTAATTCCCCAAGACAATAGCTGTTATCAGACCTAGACTAATAGTAAGGTGCTGATGGCACCTCACAGGACAGGAATCAACTTAAATGTAAGTACTAGGAACCCCTGTCTGAAAAGTTCACTAGGCATTTCTCTCCGTAAGATACTTCTCACTGGCCATCGGCCTCCAGGCTCTGCTGTCTATTACCTTCCACAGGCCACACTCCTGTCTCCAGACTACTTCATCCATCTATTCTTCCAAAGTCCAACTCCTAACCTCAGGTAGAAATTTCCGAATTGCTCTCACTTTGAAAATTAGATAATTTAATTTCTTCGTTACAACACACCACACTAGCCCCAAAACCTGGCTTCTCACAACCAAATAGAACTCTCCAAACTAACCAAGGTATCAATACCCCCTTTGAGGGGGCTGCCCCCTCTTAATGTTTACCACGAGTTATAAAACTTCAGCTTTGCTTTAAAATATACACAACATTTGATGTTATACGTTATATGCTAAAAGAAAATGCATGAAAAACCAAGTGATTTTTAAAAACTTCAGCTGCAAATGCTGCTGTATTTGTTTCTCTGTCTCTCAAGTTACCAGGTCTGGTCTTTCCAAAGAATGACCAGGCTGTCTATGACAATTTCAGGCCCAGAAACAACCCCCAGAAGTGTGGCCTGATTGCTTTCCAGTTCAAGATCGTGGGAGGTGCGAACCAGAAGCTGGAGCAGCGGGTCGGGCATCTGAGAGCTTTATGACGATAAGTCAGTGCTGCTGTTGACACATGAAGCTTCAGTGGCCCAGCCAAACTGATCAAATACAAACCCAATTTCCGATTTGCAGGGTTGGGTGGACTAACAAATTGTATCAGAGGCTTTGCATCAAAGCCTTTAAGAAAAGGGAGCTATTGCCATGAACCTGAGACTCCCCGCACCTCCCTCTGTCTCTAATACTGTATCATCACTATTAACATATAATCCAGGAGAGGTACAGACCCTACCCAGGACAAGTAGGTGACATGGGGCAGCGGGATTACAACTCCAGAGACAACAGCTAATGATGGTAATAGTGGCTACATTTTAAGAACTCTCCGGCTCGGACACCTTTATATATACAGTCTTGTTTAATTCTTGCAACAGCCCTAACAGGTAACTAGTGTTGTCATAACTAGTGTAGTGGGTCAGGATGATTTTATGAAATACCTGCCAATGGATTTCTCACTTGTAGTGGCTTTTGTTTACCTAGTCACCTTCTGCTTTCCCAAAATACACGTTGGCATTCATAGCACTGGGAATAGAATTGGTATGGCGAAAACCAAAATCAAAAACAAAAAAACCCAAAAACGTTCTTTTTGGCACACTCAGCAACCTACCTCTTTCTGCTCCGTCATCTTCAGCATGCACTCATCACCATCAGCACTGTGTTTAATACATCCAGAGAAAAAGGAGGGAAGAGACAAAAGCCAAAACAGGGAGTGGCTGGGCTGAGTCTACCACCTCCCTTCCTCTTAAATTACCTTCTTGGAAGTTATACCCACTCACTGTTTCTTACCTTTCATTGGCAGGAAAATACCACATTGTCACCCTCTGTCTAAAAGGGGTTCTGCAAAATATCTAATTTTAGTTAGTCACAATGCCCTTCAAGAAAAGGGATGCAAATTAAAATTACACTGAAGTACCTCCTTTCTGTACTGATCAGATTGCCAAAAATCAAAAGGTTTGATAACTCTGAGTTGGAAAGGGTATGAGTAAAAATATCTTAAAAACTCCTATGGGAGTGTACATTTGTACAACTTCTATGAAGAGCAATCTAGCAAAATCTATCTGAATCCCAAGTGCATACACCCTTTGACTGAGCAATTCCACTCCTAGGAAATTTGCTGTCAAGGAAGGGAGGGGAATATTTTGTGAGGGAGGGAGGGGAATACTAAAAGAAATAAAAACAGCCATTGCTTATGAAAATATTACCAAATATCCAAACAATCTAAAAGATTTAATTGAAAATTGCTGAAACTCCTAAGTACATTTAGTAACACTCTGGATACCGGATAAGCATGAAAAAAAACCAACATTCCCATATATCTACAATAACCAAACATAAAACAAGACAGAAATGATACCCGTCAAAATATCAATGAAACTATAAGATGTCTAGGTATATACCTTATAAGGTGTATGCAAAACCTTCATGAAAAAGAACTATAAAGCTTTCTTTCCAAAGAACATAAAAAGAAACTTGAATAAATAAAGGTATTCATGGATGAGAAGATTCAGATTAATTTACAAATTTAATGCAGTTCTAGTCAAATTCCCAAAGATTTGTTTATGCAGCTTGACAAATTGACTTAAAACTCATATGAAAGACTATTAAATGCCAAGAACAGTAAGGATAATTTTGAGAAAGAAAAATTGTCAAAGAAATCCATGATCCATTAGTTTTAAATTAGGTTAGAAAGCCATAGTGAAAGAATAGATGAATACATCAATGAAATAAAATATAGTTATAAAACTCAGCACTGTATATATGGGAATTTAGTGTTTGATAAAATCAGTAGATGAAAGAATATATAATAAATGGTGTTGGGAAAATGACAAAATATTTTGGGAAAAAAATAAACTAACTCCTTAAACATCATTCACAAAAATAAATTCTAATGGAGAAAATTTCTAAGCATAGGAAAATAAACTTAAGAGTATTACAAATAATAGGTGAATATGATGACCTTGGAATTAAAAGTCTGTTCTAAAAATATTACAAAAGCAGAAGGCAAAAAACTTGATGAATTTGGTTAATTTATCAAACTTACATTTTTCACTACAACAAAGTACACTAACCAATAACAACTTAGGTCCAAAACAAAGAAACTAGTAATGGTGAAAATGATGAGTTCGTGTCCTTCATAGGGACATGGATGAACCTGGAAACCATCATTCTCAGCAAACTGACACAAGAACAGAAAACCAAACACCTCATGTTCTCACTCATAGGCGGGTGTTGAACAATGAGAACACATGGACACAGGGAGGGGAGCATCACACCCTGTGGTCAGTAGATGGGGGGCTAGGGGAGGGACAGCGGGGGTAGGGAGGGTGGGGAGGGATAATGAGGGGAGAAATACCAGACATAGGTGATGGGGGGGATGAAGACAGCAAACCACCTTGCCATAGATGTACCTATGCAACAATCCTGCATGATTTGCACATGTACCCCAGTACCTAAAGTACAATAAAAAAAAGAGATGTCACATAGATAATAATCAAAGGTTTGATATTCAGGATTAAAAACCTCCTACAATTAATAAGAAAAAAAGAGCAAACAATGCAAGCATTAAAATAGGCACTTTCTTCTTAGTACTTTCCTGGAAATAATAATAATAAAATAGGCACAAAATATAAATATAATTTACAAAAAAGAATGTGTGATATTAAATAATAAAAGATGCTCAATTTCACTTGTAATTAGAAAAGTGTATATTAAAGCAAAGTAAGAAAACCGGTCCCAGGTAAGATAAAGCAAATACACACCATGCTTTTCTTTCAGTTGAATGCAATTCTAAAACCTGGACAGAATGTCTGGCCCACTGGAGGACTCTGTAAAATCAATAGCAGTAGGTGGACCAGGGATGGGCGCCAAAAACGAAAGTACTATCAAACTAGCAATAAGTTCATTAGTTTTTGTCTCCTGTGTCCACCTGGCCTTAGCTCAGCTGGAAAATCTGAAATGAGCACTGTGCTAGGTAGGAAGAGCTTCAGGAGAAACCCTCTAGCCATCGCCTTAGGAGTCAGGGAATGTCTAAAGCTTAGAGAAAGTGGGGTCAATTCTTATATTTCTCTTTCCTTTTTCTTCATTCTCTTGTATACCCACCAGGCAATCCTGTGGTGGTGGCCCCGGCCCCAGTCATAGCAGCAATGGTAGCCTTCAGGACTCAGAACTTGCATGGAAGATAACTTTCTTCTTTATTTAGTGGAGCAGAAGTTCCATGAAGATAAGGACAAATTTCATTGCTTTATTTTTTGGCGCTGGGGGACGGTGGCGATATCCTTCTATCACTTCGCCTCAGACACACTGTGACTGCAGAAGTGAATGGTTTCTGTATGGGAGACCAGAATGGACAACATAGAGAACTGGGATGTACTGAGGAGATCACAGAGAGCCTGGAACTCTGAACAGTGACCTCGTAAACTTCTAAGCTTCAACCCACACATGCTTAGATTTAATCCTAAGACAATCTATTGAAGACTCTGAAAACTGAGCTAACAAAGCGACCTTTACCCAGGTTCCCAAATGACCACTTGTTAGCACACACACGTAGGACAGATCCGAGTAATGCTGCAGACTAAAAGTGGAGCTGACATAGTAACCACAACCTATAGAAGGCAGACCAAAACTTGGAATCTAAATCTAATAACCAAATTACCCACTAAAACGAAAATATTAACAATATTAATACAATTCAAACAAAGCTCAGCATCTCATAACTTAATATTCAAAATATTACAAATATAATCCAAAATTACTCAGTATGTGACCAACAATACAATTTTTAACTCCTATAGAAAAAGGCCTAGACATCAAGGAGATGACACAGATATTAGATCATCTAACAAAGAGCTTAAAGCAGTTATAAAAGTACTTAAAAGAGCAACACAAACTCTCTAGAAACAAATGGTAAAAAAGAAAGAATCAGTGGTTATGTTAATATCAAAGTAGATGTCAGGTTAAAAAAAAATCCCAAAGGTAAAGAGAGACATAACATGTTCCTAAAGGTGTCAATTCACCAAAAAGACATAACAATTCTAAATGTGTATACACCTAATAACAGAGCTACAAAACAATAAAGCAAAAACAGAGAGAAATAAAATAATAAATAAATTAGTAATTATAGTTGCAACTTCAAAAACAGCAAGGCTAATGAAGTACTGATCGATACCATCAACTAACTGGATAAAATTATTAACAAAAATCAGTAGAATATACATTTTTGCAAGTGAACATGAACCATTCACCAAGAGAGACCATATCTAGGATCATATAATAAACATTAACGTATTTAAAAGAATTCAAATTATACAAAGTGTGTTTTTTGACCATGATGAAAT
This sequence comes from Aotus nancymaae, assembly GCF_030222135.1. Lineage (NCBI taxonomy): Eukaryota > Metazoa > Chordata > Mammalia > Primates > Aotidae > Aotus > Aotus nancymaae. Next base: position 2,114,199 of record NW_026988445.1, on the reverse strand, counting down.
TATACTGGAAATCAATAAAAGAAAGGTAACAGGAAAATCTCCAAACACCTGGAAATGTAAAACACTTAAAAATAATCCATAGGTCAAAAAGGAATTCTCCTCAATGGGACTGCCTGAAAAGGCAAATGCAGCACATGAAAATATATGGGACAAACCTAAAGCCGTGTTTAGAGGGAAATTTATAGCACTACAATGCCTATATGATATTAGAAAGAGAAAAAAAGTATCAAATAAATCATCTAAGCTTCTACTTGAGGAAACTAGCAAGAAAAAAGGGCAAAATGAACACAAATCAAGCAGAAGAAAGTAAATAACAAAGATAAGGGAATAAATCAATGAAAGTGAAAATAGAAATATAACAGAAAAATCAATCAAACTAAAAGCATACTGTTAGAAAAAAAAGCACTAAAATTGATAAGCATGTAGGAAGACTGACAGAGAGAGAGAGAGAGAGAGAGAGAGAGAGAGAGAAACACACAAATTACCAATATCGGGAATGAAATAGGGGCTATCCCTACAGACCTCACAGGCATTAAAAGGAAATGAAGAAATACAGAAGCACAGAAGCAACTCTATGCACAATAATCTGACAATATAGATTAAATGAGCAATTCTTTATAAACCACAAACTACTAAAATTCACTCAAGATGAAGTAGATAACAGTAGATATCCCAAAAAGTCCTGCAACTATCAAAGAAATTGAATTTGTAGTTAAAAGCCTTTTGAAACAGAATCTCCAGGTCCAGATGTAATTCACTGGAAAATTCTACAACATAATCAAGAAGAAATAACACCAATTCTACACTATTTTTTGCAGAAAATTGAAGATGAATACTTTCCAACTCATTTTACAAGGCCAATATTATACTAATACCAAATCACAAAAAGACAGTACAAGAAAAAAAAATGCATAGACCAATATTCCTCATGAACAGAGATGAAGAAAAATCTCAACAAAATATTAGCAAATGGAATAGAGCAATATCTTTTTTTAAAAAATCACCACAATTAAGTAGGGTTTATTCCAGGAATGTAAAGCTGATTCAATATGCAAAAATAAGTCACTATAATTCACTATGTTAACCATCTAAAGAAGAAAAACCATGTGATTTTATCAATAGATGCAGGAAAGCACTTGACAACATACAACATCCATTTATAATAAACACTCTTAGTAAAGTAACAAGAGAAGGGAACTTCCTAAACATGATAAGGGGCATCTACCAAAAAACAAAAAATAAAAAAACTCTTCAGCTACCTTCATACTTAATGGTAAAAGATTCTCCTCCCTCCCTGCTCCAATCCAGCCCTTGCCACCAAAAGGCTTTTCCCTTAAGTTGAAAAGAAAACGAGGATGCCCATCTAGGAGATCCATTCTCAATACTCTCATTCAACATCATACTGGAAGTCTTATCCAGTGCAAAGATGCAAGTAAAAGAAATGAAAGGCATATGGATTTAAAGGAAGCCAATAAAGCCATTTCTATGCATAGATGACATGATCACCTGCATAGAAAATCTCAGGGCTCTACCAAAAACCTCCTAGACAAAAGTGAGTTCAGCAAGGTTATAGAATACAATGTCAACACAAAATGTCTATTGTATTTCTATATAGTGTCAACATACAATTGGAAACTGAAATTAAACCATATCATTTACAATAGCTCAAACAAAATGAAATACTTAGGTATAAGCCTTACAAAACATGTACTGAGTATATATGCTGAAAACTGTACGCTGATGGAAAAAATCAAAGAGGACCTAAATAAATGGAGAGACAAAATATTCATGCCATGGAAGACTCAGCATACTAAAGATATTGATTGGCTTTCCCTAAATTGATATATAGATTTAATCAAGTACCAACCAAAATCCCAGCATGCCTTTTGGTGGAAATTGGTAGGCAGATTCTAAAATACATATAGGAACGCAAAGAACCCAGAATGGCCAAAGCAACTTGGGAAAAGAATGAATCTATTTACATGATGTCAATACTTACTATAAAATTACAGTATTCAGAACACATGGTATTGGTAAAGGATTAGACAAATAGATGAATGGAACATAATAGAGAGCAAAAACAGAGCCATACAAACTTAACCACATAATGTTTGACAAAAGTGCAAAAGCAATTTAATAAAGAAAAAATAGTATTTCCAACAAATGGTTTTGAACCAATTAGTCACTCATATGCAAAAAACAAGACAAAACAAAACAAATCTTGCCCTATACCTCAAACCTTATATAAAATTTAACTTAGAGTGAATCATAGATTCAAATTTAAAATGTAAAACTTTTGGAAGAAAACAGGAGAAAATCTGCACAACCTGAATTATGTGGAAACCTCTTAGACACAAAAACTAAAGAATAATCTATGAAAGAAAAACTGAAAGATTGGAGGTTATCAAAACTTAGAACTTTTGCTCTGAGAATGAAATGACAAACTATAGACTGGGAGAAAACATTTGCAAATCACAATTCCAACAAAGAACTTGTATCCATAACATTTAAAGAATTTTCAAAACTCAACAATAAGAAAAGAAACAATCTAGCTAAAAAGTGGGCAAAAATTTGATCAATATATCATCAAAGAAGATATCTATAAGGCAAATAAAAGATGCCCAACATCATTACCTATTGGGGAAATGCAAATTAAAGCCACAGTGAGGCCAGGCACGGTGGCTCACACCTGTAATTCCAGCACTTCGGGAGGTCGAGGTAGGAGGATTGCTTGAGCCCAGGAGTTGTAGACCAGCCTGGGCAACATAGCAAAAATCCATCTCTACAAAAATCTTTTTTAACAATAGCCAGGTGTGGTGGTGCACAGCTGTAGTCCCAGCTACTTGGGAGGCTGAAGAGAGAGGATTGCTTGAGTCCAGGAGGTCAAGGCTTTAGTGAGCCCATGCCACTGCACTCCAGCCTGGGCAACAGAGTGAGACCCTATCTCAAAAAAAAAAAAACAAGAAAGCCACAATGAGATATGACTACATGCTTATTAGAATGGCTAAAATTAAAAGTACTAGCATTACAAAGAGCTAGGTGGTGAGGATGCAGAGCAACTGAAAGTCTCCTGCATTGCTGGTGGGGATGCAAAATGGCACAGCTACTCTGGAAAATAGTTTGGCAGTTTCTTATAGTTAAATATACACTTATCATTTCAACCAGCAATCCTGCTCTACTCCTTGGTATTTTCTGTAGGGAAATGAAAACATATATTCACGTAAAAACCTGACACAAATGTTTGCAGCAGCTACATCCATAATTTCAAAAGCTAGAAACATCCCAAATGTCTTCGTTTGGGTGAACGAATAAACAAACCCTGATATAAGTGGATAGTGGAATATTACTAGGTAATAATAAGAAAAAAACTCTTGATATTATGGAACAACTCTCAAGAATCTCAAAAGCATTATGCTGAATAAAAGAAGCAAACTTGCTGGGCATGGTGGCTCATGCCTGTAATCTCAGCACTTTGGGAGGCCAAAGCGGGCAGATCACCTGAGGTCGGGAGTTCGAGACCAGCCCAAACAACATGGAGAAACCCTGTTTCTACTAAAAATACAAAAAAATCAGCCAGGCATGGTGGCACATGCCTGTAATCCCAGCTACTCCGGAGGCTGAGGCAGGAGAATCGCTTGAACCTGGGAGGCAGAGGTTGTGGTGAGCCAAGACAGCACCGCTGTACTCCAGGCTGGGCCACAAGAACGAAACTCTGTCTCAAAAAAAAAAAAAAAAAAAAGCAGCAAACGTATATGATTCTATTTATGTGACATTCTCAACAAGACAACACTATAATGATGGAGAAGAGATCAGGGTTTGCCCAGAGTTAGAAATGTAGAGAAAGTGTCCTAATTGTGCATGTGTTAAAGTTCCTAGAACTGTACATCAAAAAGAAAAAAGATAATTTTACTGTATAATACTTTTAAAATAGAATTCTGTAGGGCAAAAAAAAAAAAAAAAACCCTATTTTACTTTATTTTATTTTATTTTTATTTATTTATTTTTTTTGAGATGGAGTTTCGCTCTTGTTACCCAGGCTGGAGTGCAATGGCGCGATCTCGGCTCACCGCAACCTCTGCCTCCTGGGTTCAGGCAATTCTCCTGCCTCAGCCTCCTGAGTAACTGGGATTACAGGCACGCGCCACCATACCCAGCTAATTTTTTGTATTTTTAGTAGAGACGGGGTTTCACCATGTTGACCAGGATGGTCTTGATCTTTTGACCTCGTGATCCACCCACCTTGGCCTCCCAAAGTGCTGGGATTACAGGCATGAGCCACCACGCCCGGCCAAAAAAAACCCCTATTTTAAAAAGTAATGTAATCGCAGCACTTTGGGATGCTGAGGCAGGCAGATCACAAAGTCAAGAGATTGAGACCATCCTGGCCAACATGATGAAACCCCATCTCCACAAAAATACAAAAATTAGCTGCACATGGTGGTATGCGCCTGTAGTCCAGCTGCTTGGGAGGCTGAGGCAGGAGAATTGCTTGAACCTGGGAGGTGGAGGTTGCAGTGAGCTGAGATGGTGCCACTGCACTCTGGCCTGGCAACAAAGCGAGACTCCGTCTCAAAAAAATAATAATTTAAAAAATAATGTTATTTTTTAACTTAAGAGAAAAACAGAGAAGCCCCATTTTTATACCCATTAGAATAGCAAAAATCAACACACTTATCAAGACAAGATTTTGGGGAAAATCAATACAGTAGAAGGCTACCGGTGGAAGACTAAGTTGGTAAGCCATTTAACATGAGAATTTACTTATTAGAATATTAAATATACTTCATGACCCAGTGATTATAATTGTTGTGTAGAAAAGCATTCATTTACATATTCAACAAGGTTTTTTACAGGAATCTTCATTTTGTATTTGGAATTGTTTGTAATCACAAAAAATTGTAAACATCCTTAAGTTTATCAGTAAAGGAACAGCCCAGAAAATGTACCCACCCGGTGGAATACAATACACTCCGTAAGAGGAATGAGGCAAATCTATTTTTTGTTGGCATAGAAAGAGCCCCAAGACATATTTTAAATGGGGAAACAAAAGCAAATTGTGAATCATTCCATACTGCATGTTACCACTTACATATTAAAAAGAATATCGCATAAATATACCCATAAAAATATAGTAGAAAGTCTCTAAGACATACAATAAATCAGGAACAGGACTTTCTGTGAGAACAGATGGAACAGGAAGCACCTAAAGAAACTGCTTTTTTTCTTCTTTTTTTACACCAAAATGTTATTACTATATTACTTGTGTATTAAAAATAAATAACTTTTGGCTGGTGCGGTGGCTCACACCTGTTATCCTAGCACTTTGGGAGACCAGAGCGGGCAGATCACTTCAGGTTAGGAGCTTGAGACCAGTCTGGTCAACATGAAGAAACCTCGTCTCTACTGAAAATACAAAAATTAGCTGGGCTTGATGGTGGCACCTGTAATCCCAGCTACTTGGGAGGCTGAGATGAGAGAATTGCTTGAACCCAGGAGGTAGAAGACTGCAGTGATGGAGATCGTGCCGATGCACTCCAGCCTGGACAACAGAGTGAGACCCTGTCTCAGAAAAACAAAACAAACAAAATAAATAACTTTTAAGAAGGAACATACTTAATCTGTGCTATAGACTAAATGTTTATATGTTGAATTCATATGTTGAAAGCTAATCTCCAATGTAATGGTATTCGGAGGTGAGGCTTTGGAAGGCAATTGGGTCTTGAAGTCAGAGACCTCATGAATGGGATTAGTGTCCTTATAAAAGAGACCCCATTGAGCTCCTTCATCCCTTCCACCAAGTGAAGACACGGCAAAAAGGGGGCTTCTGCGCACCACAGGTCCAGAAGCCTCCTCAGAGCTGCTCAGCCTCCCGGCTATCAAGGGCAGCAAGTAGCGGGGCCTATGGGCAGTGCTGTAGGCTGAGGCAGAGTTCCCCAGCCCAGGCCTGACCATCCCAGCCTGGACATCCCTGACTGGCCACTACCAAAAGCCTGGTTTAAATCTCACCTCCTCCAACAAGCTCTCCATGACTGCTTTTGAAACCAGGAAGCCCTTCGATATTTATGAAGTGAGTCTGGACTGCAGTTAATCCTTTCAAGTCTAGCGACTCATTCGACCCTTCCATGTACAGTCTGGCAATCGCTTTCACAGTCTCCTCTTCCCGTTTCCTTTCTACTCATTCTAGCTTGCTCAACTGGATTCTGAGCTCTGTCAGGACAAAGATCATTTCATGCATACATTTCACACATTGCATTTACTCCAAGTACGAAATGATCTTCGTCTTACCTGGCACAATGCTGAGTACACAGCAAGTGCTTAATATGTAAGTAGCATCATGTGCCAGCCCTTTAAAGTTAGTGCCATGCCCAAATGCCTGTCTGGAGGTTAGATCACAGAGCCTCAGTGGTGACCTCTCGGCATCTGTATCCAGCCTCCTTGTCTGCTTCCCCAGGCTCTGACCCCTTCCTTATCTGTAATGAAGTCTCCCGTGAATCATCACACCTCCATTCCATCGCCCCTCCACACACAATGCTGCTTCTTAGCCTGCGGATGTTTTCTAGTACCTCACTGCCTCTTCAGTGTTCATTGGTCCCCCTGGTTTTGCCCCTCACTGCCCAGTGCGACATTGCAGGTGGGTGGGTGGAAAGATAACAGATGAATACACAGAGCACCTTGCTGCCCTCCACAGACCTAGCGGATGCGTTCCTAGCAGTTTTTGCCACCTACCGTACCCCTGCCTTGCCCTTGCCCCTGCCTATTAATTTCCTAGACCTCCAAAACCCACATCCAAGCCTATTTTATTTGGCAATTCTCAACATAGACTTAGCGAATAGCTAATATGTCTAATAATGAGTTCCTAATAAGGAACTGCATTCTGTAATTCTTCCAACTCAGTATGACAGTTCCCTTTTCTGAATCTCTGAAACGCCGCTGGTCAACTTCTCTTGTTATATTTGTCATAGCTTGCCTGGTCTTATCTATTTATGTACTTACCTTTGCCACCAGCCCCTCATTAGACTGTAAGCGCTTACGGGTGACTTTTATACATTGCTATCTCTCTTTATATTTCCGGCATCCCTCGAGGGCAGGGTTTTGTGGCTAGTAAGGCTCAGTGGGTATTTCTGATTGACTCAATTCACGAAATTGAGTTAAATGGCTAGATAAATGGATGGATGAATGAAACTATTAATACACGGTTCTGCAAATCTCCCCACAGTGCCCATCCATGGTTCTTCACAGAATAGACCTTCAGTCAATGCTGTTGACAGACTGATTGATGTGTTTGAAAACGAAGAGTGATTCCTGGTGAGTCAGAGGTTTTCATTTACTCCATGTGTTTTGGCTTCAAACCCTAAAACAGTCATGCCCGATGTTTCAAAACCAGAACTGCAATCGCCTTCCTTCTACAGCCAGGTTGCCACAGAGATGGGGCCTGGAGAACAAAATGCTTCTGAATGGATCGATCGAGGCATATCTGAAGATAGAAAGTTCCAAAGGCTTTCCTGGACTGCCTCTAGGACGGGCCCTATTATTAACCTCCTCTGTGAGGCTGAGCTGCTGTCTGGCCTTGCGCGACTGAAATGATTTTCTCCTGGACTCACGCCGTGGCTTTGTAGGCCACAACCACTTCCTAGAAGCCAAGTCAATCTGAGAAATAAGGGAGGCCCCAGTGGTCTGTGGTTTTAGAAGGCGTTTCCTTTGACATTAGCCCGGGAAAGGACAAGCAAGCCACAGCAGGTTCAAGAGAAAGGGAGCAAAGCCCGGTTTGGGGTGACCAGAGGTGACTTCCCAGTCCCATCCCTTCTAGCAACAAGACCCCCACAGGATCAAGTGCCAATAGGGGTCAGGGGGAGGGAATGCCCAGAGACATATGTGCAGCCGACTGCAGGGGTGCCGCTGGTATTCAGAGAGCGTGTCAAGGAAAGGGCAGCTCAGGAGTCGTGAGCTGTGCACTGTGAAACAGCTGAGTGGGCTCTGGGGTGGGAGGGGCAGGGATGGAGAGAGACGCTGAGACTACAAATGTGCAACCGAATGGAATCTAGTCTGTAGATACTTCCTGTGGAATGGTTTAAGCATGCCTTACTGTCTGGCCCACTGACATGGGAGAAAGCGTCTTACCAGTTCCAATTCACAAAAGAGGAGGCTGCAACTTACATTCTCAGGGATAAATGCCCACGATAGCAGAAAGCCACTGGCCTCCACAACAGACAAAATAAGTACACGCCTATAACCGTGTGATCTCAAAGGTGCTGCACAAGCTTCAGAGCTGAAAGAAAAGGGCGTTACTTTTTCTTTAAGCTCCAGGCAGGATAATGCCTAAAATTCCATTATTCCTTTTTCCCAAGGCTTCAATGTTGGTGGAAGTACAAATATGTTGGAGGAACACTTCAAATATTTCATCATGCACATCTCGGTGTCTGGAACCTTCTTAGGTTCTGTCCTGTGGGCAGGTTTTCTAAGGGGAGGAGATGAAGAAGGTGAGAGAATTGGAGAACTCCGGGCAACAAGAAGGAAGAGGCTGCAAGGGGCAGAGGAAGGGGCATAGACACAGCTGACGCACTGATCCCAAACAGGCCGTTCCTTCCACAGTTTTGCCCGGCGCCAGCCCTTCAAATCCTTGTCAGATTCACTCATTTGCTGCACCATCCTTAAAAGAAATAGGGCATTCTCCTAACCAGCACCCACTTGACGGGTGTGGCACCTGCGCAGTCACCTAGGGCTTGGGCTCAGATTGGCCCTACACTTTAATGCTATACTGTTGACATCTTAAAATACCGTATACTTTTGGAATAAAGGGCCCCAAATTTTCACTTTGCATTAGGCCCTACAAATTATGCAGCTGGTACTGCTCTTAACTGTGCCCAAGCGAATCACAAGAGCCCTCTGAACGAAGGTCAGTCTAACCTCACAATTCTCTCTTCATCACACGTTAGTTCCTTCAGTCTATTTTTACACATCAGGGAATATTTGAAGAAATGTCCTTAATTCCAAGCACTTTAATTCACCTTCACCAACTAAGCCTCTTTTGAGGTAACTTAGGCATCATGTGATCCATCCTATTATTAGCACATGCCTAGCCATCCCCAACCCACCCCGCCCCACCACGAACTCTGGTTTCCTTGCCCTTATATATATCTCTCAGCGAAGAGCGGCACATGACCTCCTAGCCCCAAGAATACTTGGCACGGGTCCCTGTTTCTCAGCCGTATCTATTGTTCTAGTCCAGAATGACACTGGCTTCTACGCATCTTGCTGACATTTCTGACTTTTAGTGGGGAATGCCATTAATCAATCGGCTGCATCTGTTTTGGAAAAATTAAATAGCTCAAGTCAAGGCAAACACAGTAAATAATCCTTCAACAATCCAGGAGAGTAGTGGGGGCAGAGAAGGCAGGGTTGTGTCTTCTCATTATTTGAAATGCATTTAATCTGCTGCTGGATCCTCCGCACCCAGGCTAGGGTTACTTATTGGACACAGAAAGAAGAGATCAAAAGCTCTTTAAAAATGTGAGGCCCAAACCAGGGTATTAAAAGTGTAAGTGTGCCTATTCAACACATGTGTTGTGGAGAATGAGTTAGCCAATGGGAGGCCCATGAAGTGGTTCTTCCCTGTGGTTTAAAACTATAGAAATATACTCTAACTCTTTAGTAAGTATGGCCTTCCTAGAGAGAGGCGGTAATGGTACGGTGGTTAGGTATGATGGAGTCAAACGAGCTGGATTCAAAACTTGACTTTTTCCCTTACTAAGCATTGGCCTTGGGGAAAATTACTTAACCACACTGTGGCTCCATTTCCTTATATGCAAATAAAAACGTAACAACTACCTCAGGGTTATTGGGGAAATACATAAATTAGTGTCTATATGGTGAATTGAAGGTGGCTGCAAATTCATTGGCATTCCTCCCACTGAGAGGTGGGATTTTATTCTCCCCTCCTGATTCTGGTCTGGCCTATTACAACTCTGGCTAATAGAGTAGGGCAGAAGTCAAATTTGCCAGTTCTTGGCCTATCCTTGAAGAGAACTGGCAGTTTCTGTCTTAGTCTCTTGGAGTCCTGAGCCAAGAAGGCTGATTTCCTCATTAGAGAAATCACATGGAGAGGCAGTGAGACCACAAGGAGAAGTGGGGCACAACTGAACCCAGGCATCCAGCCCCTCCACCAAGGTACCAAGTATGTGAATGAAGCCACTTTGGACCCCAGAAACCAGCCCAACTACCAGCTGGGGATAACATCGAGTGACCCCAGTGTGAAGCTGAAGAAACGCCCAGCAGAGCCCTGCCCACATTTCTGACCCATGATATTGGGAAATATAATAAAACGGCGGTTGTTCTACGGTACAGAGTTTTAAAGTAGTTTTGTTAAGCAGCCACACACAAATGGAACAACCTATATGGCACTGTACATGACAACTGATACAGAACGTCAGGATGGTGGCTGGGACACAGTGGGTAGTCAGCGTTAGTTCTTCTACTCACTTAGGGCTACACTTGTATTGGTAATATTAGATGGATTAAATTGTCGGAATACTTTAAACACTGGAAGCTACATCTGAAAATTCACATACCTAAGCTCATTGTGGTTAACCCCATGTACTATATTACTTTTCCCTCTACTGCCTCTATTCATGCAGATCTCTTTTCTATTTCCTACCTCCGTTCTGTTTTTCAGATTCTTTTACCTGGTTGCCTTCTATTCATGCTTTATATCATTTTCTCAAATGTCAATGCATATATGGTTCACCTAGACATTTTTTTTTGAGACGGAGTTTCACTCTTGTTACCCAGGCTGGAGTGCAATGGCGCGATCTCGGCTCACCGCAACCTCCGCCTCCTGGGTTCAGGCAATTCTTCTGCCTCAGCCTCCTGAGTAGCTGGGATTACAGGCACGCGCCATCACGCCCAGCTAATTTTTTGTATTTTTAGTAGAGACGGGGTTTCACCATGTTGACCAGGATGGTCTCGATCTCTTGACCTCGTGATCCACCCGTCTCGGCCTCTCAAAGTGCTGGGATTCACCTAGACATTTTGCAAAAAGGCAGATGCTGGATCAGTAGGTCTGGGACAGATCTAAAATATGTGTTCCTAACAAGCCCCTGGTGGTGCAGTTGTCATTGGTTCATAGGCCACACCCTGAGTAGCAAGACTTTAGTCTCAGCTCAGGTTTACCTCCTCCTGAGACCTTCTTAATCCCCTCTCTCTCCAAGGCTGAATTAGTGAGATGCTGTTGCAGACTCTCTTGGCTACCTATCTAAAAGCCCACATTTATTTTCTTTAGTGCTGGTAAAGCTCCAGTTTTATTTTAAGGTCTCCTCTCGCCCCCAACAATGTGTGTGGATTTTAACAGATGTAAATGCAATTCTTGGTGTTGTCCTTCCCTTTGCTGTTATTTTTTATAAGCGACCAGGTAACTTGGTTCGTAAATGTTAGGAGAAGTCTGCTGTGTAGAGTAGTTACTTCTAGGAAAGTGTTCTTCACTCTTAAAAAGAGATGCACATGAGAGAAACAGGCCTTTACCTGTCCTGGGACGTTAGTCTGCTGTTATGTGATCTCTGGAGCTACTGCAGCCGTCTTGTGATCATGAGAAGATCTAGATCACATTCTGAGTGAGGATGGCAGAGTGAAAATTAAAAGAACCTGGGTGTTTTTTGAGTCACTAATGAACTCTGGGCTTTCCTAAATTAGAGCTTCTTTCTATGGAAGATAATACATCTCTTCATTGTTTAAGCCATTTTTAGTCCAGCTTTCTGTGACTAGTGATCAAGAATATCCTATTGTGGATCGATACGTCCTTGCTCTCTTCTACCCATCAGCCGTGTGTCTCTCAATCACTGCACTCCCCGCACTATTCTGTGATTACACATCTACCTCCTCTGGTCAGGGACCTCTTGAGATTTATTTTCTGCATCCCTCCAACCTGGTATATAGCAAGTGACACAAACTTTTACGAACTAAAGTCAACTCACCATAAAGGTTTTCAATTATAGAAAAATTAAATTTTAGCCACTTCAGGCATTTTCCCCTGCCAAGGCTTAACCTTGAAGAACTCCCTCTTGACACTCTGCACTCTTTGACCTCACCACCCGCTAACATCAGTAGTCCTGGAATACCATCTCATTCTGATATTAACCCAAATGAAATATCATTAAGAAGGTTGCAGAAAGGCCACATGACTCATTCCAAGGCTGAATAAAAATAATAATCATTCTAGTGATTATAGTAATGCCTTGCCTTTGCATAACAATGATTACCATTCACTGCACCCACAGTATCCTAAACACCTCTCTACATGCATAACCCCCAACTTACAGGGCTAATGTAACTACCTAAAGGTCACATGGTCAGTAAATAATGAAGTCAGGATTTGAACCCAGGTGTCTGACCCGAGCCTGAGAGTTTCCCACTTTGCTCCCTAAAAATCCCCTCCTGAGTACTCCATATTTGCTAAAGTGCTTTTATGCACGTGATCTCTGTTCTCAAAGGAGTTGTGGGTATGATCAGGCACATTGTTTTGATATTATTCATGCTGCTAACTAAATGTAAGTTACACTGGATCACTGTAGAGCTCTTTTTTCCCTATCCCCCAGTTTATTGTTTTTATAATCCATTTCAAATAAAGAACCACTTTTTGGAAGGGAAAATAACCTAATGTAACAACTTGAAGAAAATTTTTAAGTGCCAAAGGAAAAAAAACAAGTTGGCCCAGCTTTTCAGTGGCATGTTGATGAAATGCCATAAATGAATTGTGGTATGAATGAATGAAATATATCAAGGTGGAGAAATAAATCACAAGGAAGAACCAATTCCCCAAAGAAACAAGGCTGCAGATAGCAATTCCCTAATTTCCAGCCCCTCTCACATTTTTCATTCTGAGAAGACCCCTCTGTCTAAATCTCTTTGATGGAGATAGAGCTAGAGCAGTAAGAAAAATCTCATTCTTTAGAGCATCTCTTTCCTTCCATCCTGGGCTTTAGGATAGTGAAATGTCTTTGTTCTCATGAACCAAGTGGTCAGCACTAATCAACAGCCACTCGACAGGTCCCTCAGAAGTGAGGACGGAGCAGGTACCAACAATCCCTATGGGCAAGGGAGTCGGTAGGGACATACTTTCATCTCTCACAAGAGCATGTCAGTTTTCTATTCAACATTCCCCTTAAAAATAAAATCCTCCTTTCATGGATTATCTAAAGCATTTATGCTTTCATAACCCACTCATAATAAGCTTCTAATATTTAACTATCTGATGGGTAAATGGCTTGCATCCCCAGTACGGCAGCATATGGGTAGCACAATTCTAAGCTGGAGAAGGCCCTCAGTACATTTCAAATGAACAGAATAAGGTCCGGTTGATGTCTCTCCTTCCATCTCCACATTCAGGTCGGTTCCTCAACTTGGCCTCTCCTATCCCTGGTGTCAGTTGCATATATTTGGCTAAAGCAAACTCAACTGACTTTAGTGGGGCCCAATTCTGGTGCCTGGCAGTGGAACCTGGCAGAATATGGTTGTCATCAGATGTGGTGATCCCCACACGTGCCAGCACAGAAGGGAAATTATGCCCAGCAGCCACCATATAGTGATCCCATGTGACACACCCCTGGGCGACTCCCAGAAAGAGAGAACTTTACAGCAGCCCGTAATTTTGTCTTAGGAGATAGGGGCCAGGCTAAAGAAACAGAAATGCAGTAGTAAAATAACAAAAGTTATCCTAAGAAAGTGTCAGACCTGTCACACTGACATGTGATGGGTGATTCACATGGGTTATTATGCTGCTTCCCTTCTTACCAATGAGGACACTGAGGTCCACAGAGGTTAACACCACCCCACAGCTCAAACCTGGCAGAGCAGGGATATGAATGCAGGCCTTGGTGCCTCCAGAACCCATGCTCCCTTTATCATGCCCTGCTGCTGCTCACAGATCCGCCCTTCCTGGTCAGGGGCTCTCAATGGCCTCAGCCTCTGGAAGTTTATCCCAGTCCCATCAGACTCCCTACAGTAGGGATACCTGCCACAGGTATCCCCTGCCCACCCTGGGTGCCCTCATGCTATGCTATGTATACCTGTCGTGTGTGCCATATACACCACTATATTACCCAGCTATAAGCCTCTGGCTTTTATTATTTTTTAGAGACGGGGTCTCACTATATTGCCCAGGTTGGCCTCAAACTCCTAGGCTCAAGGGATCCTCCCACCTCAGCCTCCCAAGTAGCTAGGACTACAGGAACATACCACCATGCTCAGCTAGACTCTGGATTTTAAATTCCATAAGGGCATTTATCAGCTGGGCATCAAGGGTCTCCAGCAACTGCTTTGACCTCCAGCCCATCACCTCCTTAATTTCTGCCATGCATCAGTAGTGCCCAGCACGGGGGGCTTCTCATCCTCTGGGCTCCAGCTCCAGGCTCCTGCTGCCCTGTGCTGCCTTGCCCTTAGATGGCCTCCCTCCTTCCCACCAATGCCTCTGCAAGAGGCGCCTGACCGGCTCAGCCCCCACAGACCTCCCCTTCCTGATCTGTGGCATTTACATTCTGCCCCACTTAATGCAGCATTTGCTTACATTCTCTCATGTACTGTGCACTAATAGCTTTCTGTTTTTAATATCCTTTTTCTGATTTGAGTGTAAGCTCCTTAGAAGCCGGGGCCATGCCTTGCACTTTGCTTACACCGCCTTCCCAATCCTGCCCTTTCTCAAACTCCAGCCTATTGCTGTGAGGGAGGAGAGGGGACACACAGTACACAAGGATTCATTCAAGCACTTGCCCCATGAGGGGCTTTGCCCACTTTGGGTGGAGAACTCGATTTGGTCAACTGGCTGGCCTTTCTTTCAGAAATCATTTTCTCTACCCCTCCCCCAGAGCAGTCACTAAAGTGGCATGCTTTCTCCCAACCTCTGCCAGCCACCCCTTGTGGGGAATCGGTCTCTCAAGTCCCCATGGAGACTGGCAAAGCCTTCTCAAAGGGAAGCAGGCTGGATGCTTCCCCCTGGACTCAGTGTACATTCTCATGGGGACACATTCTGTCTTAGTAGCAGCTCAGCTGGCTTGCAAAGTCCCAGCCACCTCCTGCAGCAAGGCCCCCAGATGGCACATTCTGTGGAACACACGGTGATGTAGGGAGGCACCAGCTAGGGAGGAGGGCTGCCTGGGGGCCAAGCGCCATCAAATCATTCATCCTCCGTCCTGGCCCTTCTGCAAGATGTCTTGTTCTTAACAGGCTTCCTGATGGCGAAAGAAAGCCTCACCCACATCCAGCCTGCAGTGCTGAAGACATGTCAGGCAGAGGACATGGCTGTCTTTTTCTCAACAAGTCTTCCTCCCTTCCTCTCTCAGGCTGAGTTGGAAAGGTCTTGAAAGGTAGCAGATTGCAGGCACTGAAGGCTGGTGTCTTCTGTTTATCCACATAACAAGGACATTGGCCAATGCAAAAGCCCCTGTACTGTTCCTTCCATGTGCTGCTGGCTCCAAAGCCCCCGAAGCAGCCCACCTGAGCTGTCTAACACTGCAGCCTCTCCCCTTGACAGCCTCCAACACTTCCCCAAGCCCCTTCAGCAGGAGCCGAAGATGTGTTCTCTGTGGCAGTGGTTCTCAAATTGTGTGGCTGTGACCTGTCAGCGGAACGTAAAATCAATTTACCAGGTCACAAATAGCAATTGTTTTAACAAAATGAACGGAATAGAAGTGTCAGCACATCACACATAGGAATGGCATGGTGTCATTAGGTTTTGGGGACACACACACACAATGATATAAAATCTATTTCCAGTTGGGCATGGTGACCTATGCCTGTAAACCCAGCACTTTGGGATGTCAAAGTGGGAGAATCATTTGAGGCCATGAGATCAAGACCAGCCAGGGCAACATCATAAGATCTCTGCCTCAATTAATTAAAATAAAATAAATAAGTAAAAAATAAAATGAAATGCAGCTCCTCCTGTGGATCACAACCCTGAAGGTTTGCAAGCTCCCCTTCCACAGGCAGAAAGAGCCCAGTGTTGCCCCTACTCAGGTTCTGCCATGGCGAACTTCTAGGGCAGTGTGGGACGTTTCTTCAAAGCTGACCAGCTCTCTCCTAGTACCAGCATTCAAAAGGAAACAGCTGCTAAGATCAAGGCACAAGGACATAGGAGACCAAGAAATAAAGAAGTGATTTCTGCCCTCCAGGAGTTTGGGAATTGGGAATAATGCTATGATGAGGCAGGCCGACTGGAACAAGACATACGAAACATCAGAGAAGATGGTAGAGGGGGATGTAAATTTCTACTGCCAGAGACCTTCGGAGTTCCGGTTTTGAGCAAGGACAGTAAAGGCGCTTTGCAACAGAGTCAGGCATTGCTATTGAAGGCGTGGCGCTCAGAATTAGGAGTGGGCCGTTAACTTGTTCCCTTAAGCTGGATTATTGGTCATCTGGACTCACCCTCTGTAGTAGCTGTAGTGGTGCACAGGGCTGTCAAAACTTCTTGCTCTGGGGGCACCTTTCCTGGTCTAGATCTCCTTATATCCATGTAATTCCTAGAAAAACTAGAATGGGGATCCCGAGGACTAGATGTTACTTCCGGGACTGTTATTATTTTGCTGTGTGATTTTGGGTGAGCCACTTCACCTCTCTGGGAGGCAGGATCTTCAGCTACTATTGTAGCTGTGGATAAAAGTGGCTGTACCCAGTCAATGGCTTTGTGAATTGGTGAAGTTGGCTGGCAACAGACACACGTCCAGAAATAATGAGGATCAAACAGAACCTCACCGGTCGTCTTTCACATCAGAGGGAAGGATCTTTCCTCTACCCAGCCCCAGTAAAGGCCCATGCTCTGCTATCTTGGACATTTATTCCTTGCAGCTGTGAAAAAAATGCCTGTTGTCATCTGGTGAAACATGAAGCCTTATGGAGCACAGCTGACTTAAGTGAACCAGATGCACTAGCCTTAGGGGTGGTTTTCCTGGTACTTGTAAGAATAGTCCCACCTGGGCAATTGAGGTGGGAGTCTCCTGTCTGAGCCCAGCCCACTCAATCTTTGCCCTGCTTTGCCCAGACTGTGTGACTTCAGCACAGGGACACTGAGGCGCTGTGGCCACATGTGAAAGAAGCTCACAGTTACTCCTCAAGCCTTTGTTTGCAAGTAGAGGTCCTCTGCCTCTAAGTTCACCATTAGAGAATCTTAAAGAGGAGGATGATAGACGCATTTTTGTTGCAAGATTGGACACTGTCAATTACGGGATCAGTTCTAAGGCCCGTGACAGTGTTTCATAAAGCAGACAAGTAGCTAGAGTCTGATGTCCACCACAGTCCCTTTCTGGGCCTTAAAAAGATTTTTTAAAATATTTTGCCTCAATGCGTCTTAGGTGTTAACTGGAGCTTGCACACCATTTCAGGAAACTTTAATCCAAATCTAATCCACACTAGGAGGTAGATCGTGACTGGTGTTTACTTTTCATAGTGGACAGCAGAAACGACAAAGATGAACCCACAGGAGGAGTGATCTGATGGTGGAGAGTCCGGCACAGTGATGCTGGTGCAATTTTGGAACAGAGAAAATTATCTCAAAAGTTATTCCTCTCAGGGACTACCAATTCCTCTTACTCATAAGCCCAACTTTGTTCATTTCCTTCATTCATAATGATGACCGGCCCAGTGAAAATGTGCTGACATCTTAATGAATTCTACGCAACAAATGTTTTCTTGGGTGGTGGGGAGAGGGAGTTGGGAGAGAGTCAGTTACAGCTGCTGATGACATGGACAATCAATGCAATGCCAGCAGACATAAAAGCGACGAGAGTCACCATCCCCCGGGAAACCGGTGTCGATTTCCTCAATTCTTATCACACTGGGCTCTGTTTGGAAAACGGTATAAAAAGGTAGAAAATACATTTTATTCTCTGAAAGAGAAGGTAAAGGTTACACGAAGAACAATTTGATAAGGATGTGTACATCTTCTCTTGCCAAGGCAAATACACTTCATGATGTATGTTAGAAAGAAAGGAGCCCCCAGTATTCTCATTAAAACCCAAGTGATTATTTTAATATGAAGTCTCAGGGTAAAAGCTATGCCTGAATCCAAAAGAACTTTGGATTTATACTGAGACTATAATTAATTGGAGAGAAATAGACTACATTTTGCCAAAATCAGATTCAAACAGTATTGACTCAAAATCTATCTCTACACATGTGAGACACTTGACAGTTTTTACAGCAACTTTACGTACATTTTCTCCATTACCTTTTATGTAATCCCATAAACCATGGAGGGTAGCCATTAATCTCTCTGCTTTACTCAAGAGGAAAGTGAAATGAATGGGTGAAGGACCCCCAGCCTCTGAGGCTTTAACTTGGGCCTTCTATTTCAGGCCCTCAGCTCTTACCACTATGTCATATGGTCTCAAAATTTCTAAGGTCCTTTAATTCACTCAATTCATGTTGAAACTAGATTGTGACCTGAGTAATTAATCATAGAAAGGTGGGATGCAGGGGTTCTAATTGAACCCTGTAGACTTGGGGATTATATAGCACAAGTGGTTTTCAAGCTTGAGCGTGCATCAGAATTCCTTGAAAAGCTTATGAAACACACATGGCTGGGTTCTACCTGCCCAGAGATTCAGATTTAGTAGGTCTGGGGTGGGGCCTAAGAATCTAGATTTCCAACAAGTTCCATCAGTGCTGCTGATGCTTCTGGCTGAGGGGCTACACCTGAGAACCACTGACCTAGGGATTTTCTCACTTAGCTGAGAGCACCTTAAGGACAGAAGCTGTGTCTTCCCTCCTCTGTGTCTGACTGTGGCCTGGCCTATCCATCTGGTTTCTGCACAAACTTATCACAGGCTTACCGCCTCGTCTCTCAGCTCCTCTGTTGCCGAGGTTTCTCCAGGAAGGGGGCTGTACTATAAATGCCATTGGCCACCTTCCCTCCCACCTGTTTCATACCTCGTAATAGTGATGACATTTCACCACTTCAGTGAGATTCCAGTTCAATGGCTCCAATTATAAATTCTTGCCTTTCACTGTGTATTCCAAGAAACATCCAAGACTTGAGGACAGAAATGAGGAATATAAGCTTTAGCCACAGAAGCAACTTTGCCAAGGAGCTTCATGAACTAAATATAAGATGCAAAACGCACATTAGCACACCCAAGGCTCTGAGAAGTCCTGTGGTATGTACCAAGTTTAACTTTGTTTGACGTAGCTCTTCCCAACTTTACATGACTACGTAAGATCCCTCCTCTTTCCTCGATAACACCTATCGTCATTTCATGGAATAAAAGCATTAGAAGTACACATTAGGAAATACTCCATTGCAGTGTGAGCTGGCAAAGTCCTAGGGAGGGGCTGGATGATTCCTCAGTTTCAGGTTTACTCCTTACCCACTCCTCCCCAACAAACACACATGTGGAGCCTACCCTGTAAAAACTGCAGCATGGGTGAGCAGAGCAAAACACGTGCTTCGTGGGGGCAGCTAGCTCCCAAGAAGAAGATGGAAGAGATTTCTCTCAAATTTACCAAACTGATGGGTTATTCTTGCTCTCCTCAAAGGAATTCCAGTCTCTAGAGAAGAGACAGAGAGGCCAGGAGCATTACAAAATGTCATTCCCTCCACATAAAATAAAATAAGGTGGGGAAGAAGTATCCCCTCTGGCCCCACTACCAACAAAACTAAGGAAGAATAAAAGACACAGAAGACCAGCCCCTAAAAAGCTTGCAATATTGTTGGAAAGTATGGCTTAGATTCACAAATGATGAGTATAAGACACAATGAGTATAAGACATTCTACAAGCATTTATGTTGTAACCCCATATAGGCAACCCCCCTCAATTTATCAGAAACAGGAAATGCTTCACACATTTGGATGTCACCTGAGTCTATGTATCCAGCAGATGAACTCAAGAACAGGAAAGGGTCTTTGTTATTCTCTGTGGGCAAATGCAGTTGACTCCCATTGACTTGATCAGTTGAATCCTTGCAAAAACATGTCCCACTGGAGCAAAGTGACCCTCAGAGAATGATGTTTTCCTACTTGAATTGCTCACATGTGCAGTCAGCCGACATATGTAATGTATTGTTTTCCTGCCATCCAGGATGAGGGAAGCCCCTTAAACAATTATTGCCCTGGGGAGTGTGTTCCAGACTATAATCAACTTCCAGGATAGGAATCAACTTCAAGGTCACAAGCCGAATTATATTTTCCTGAGGGAGAAAGGCTGAATCATTATATAGGAAGCCCTAAGATGGCCAAGGGTCAGGAAACGAGTTGCCTGTGCTTCCTCTGCAGAGGCAGATCTCGTGTCCCTGACGGTTGAGGCTTCCGCCAAATCTCCTCCTCGCTCCTGCAAACAGACGACTCGTTTCCCTGGTTTCCCTCTGGGGACTCTTCCACGGCTCAGTGCTTTCAGGCAAAGCAATAGTTCTTGACCAAACAGGGATGGGGCATCCTCAGCTTCTCATCCGTCATTTATCAGTTTCCATCAGTAGTCTACCATCGCTTCTTCTTTCTTCAGGCCATTGAAAGCACATTTGGAATACCTTCCAATAAGTAGACAAAGGACGTGAAGAGCTGGTGCATGAAACAGAAAACAAACTGGCCCAGGAACGTATGGAACCAGGTGCAACCTCACTGTGACTCCGCCGTAAAATGCCATTTTTTGCTTAGCACGTGAACAATGGAACAAAAATTAAAATGCTCAGTGCGAACACAGGTGTGGTTTAAAACAAGGTATGGCTGATGAGAATGTAAAACCTTGCTGGAAGATACTTTACAAAATCTGACCGGAAGTGTTCACTCATGTATATTTCTCAACCTAGAAATATGTTCACAATATTGCTGGTTTTTAAAGAAGATTATAAAATAACATATACAGAGGAATCTCATGGAAAGGGTAGAAAGGCATCTACAAGGATATACTCTCAAATTTTATTTTGGATTTTCTTTGGATCTGTATCACTCCTAAACCTGGATCCATCCCTGTAATTTATTAGGTTGGTTCAAAAGTAATGGCAGGTTTTGCCATCGAAAGTAATGGCAAAACCTGCCATTACTTTTGCACCAACCTATAGATGGCTTCACTCTGGCCCTGCTCCAACCTGCTTCCCTCCACAGGGCAGGAACTTTGCAAGGCCAAAGGGATAAACACCACCTCATGCCCTAGCGCATTTCTCTCCTAGTGCACACTGTAGCCCCCAGCACCTGGAATTCCCTGGAATTCAAAGCACTGCTAAACCAGGACTGCACAAGCCTCTTTCCAGCCACCTCCTCCTGAGGGTGATTGTGTTGCTGGTGTGCACACCCCAACTCAACGGGTAGCCAAGAGGGGGCTGTTTGCAGGGGTGTGGGCAAAGCTGGCACTGAGTGTCAACACATCCAATACAAATCTCTCATGGTGGGCATGGGGACAAAGACTTAGGAGACCAGAAACGAGAAAGGAGGTGGCCAAGGCCAGAGCTCAGGTCTCCACATCCCACTGTGTTCTATCAAGGAACTTCAAGGAATCCGAGTTCTTCGTTTGAACCTGGACTTCTAGATTGTTACAATTGTAAGGATAGAAAGTATTTCATTTAACAATTTTTTTGTAGGATTTAAAACTCCTAGATATTTATATGTGGTCTATGGACCTTCACTTATACTCCTGCCTCACATCGTGACAGTGTTAGGAATGGACCTGCTTTGGAGAGTAGAATTAAGGATGACTATAATTCTCCCCCTCCATTTCAATTTTTTCCTCTGTGTTCTTATTTTTCTACTAGCTACTAATAAATTGATATTCTTTATTTTAGTAATTCTACATTCATGAATTTAGTGTAAAAAAGATCATAAATGTTGGCAAATATTGGTACACCTAAAAATGAAAATAACCTAAATGCTAAACAACCAAGAAATATCAAATGAATGATCTATCTGTGTCATATATGGATAAACATTTAAATTCTATTAATGAACCCATATTACATTAATGAAGAAATTTAGTGAAACATGCTTAATATTAATTGGAAAGCAATTACAAAATTATGTAGTATGATTATTCTATAAAAATATACATATATTAAAAAGATGGAAAATCACAAAAGCAGTAACTGGTGATTTATGTCTGATGAAATTCTGGGTAAGAATTTTTTTTCTTTATGTTTGTTTTTTTTCTACAATGATCAGGAATTACTTTTATAATTAGGAACTTGCTTAAAAATCTAAATATGTCTGTCGTTTGTCCAGGTTCGTGTTTCCATGAGGAAGCGATAGTCTGGTGACCTTTGACGTCATCCCCACACCGCCCTCCAGCCTTTTGCCATGGTGGAATCCTGCTTTCCAAGCACTATTTCCCTTAGAACCTCCTGACACTGACAGTCCCTAGTGCAGCCCATCCTTTGCAGTTAGGAGGCCTCATCCTAACTGCAAAGCTGCCTCTTTAAGGGGCCACCAGGAGAGTGGCTTCCACAGGGGAGCAACATGGGTGCTCTTAAAAGAGCCAAGCAGACCCACCTGCCTTTCCCTGCTGGGACCTGGCCATATCAGGTGCAAGTATGGCCCTCTGCGAGCTGTGGAACCTGGGGCCACCATCACCACATCCCTCCCCACCTCCCTTCCCACCACCAGGCAGCTACTTTATCTCTTACTTCCTGGGAGAAGCTCTGATCAATTACTTCACCCAAACCCTTACCCTCTAAGAGTCTTCATTTTTAACAGGGACTTGACAAACTTAGCCCAAGGAAGGACTCTCCAAAGGCACATGTCCTGCTCATGACTTCTGAATCCTGAAGACATTTGGGGACCAAATCAGGATGCAAATCAAACCTTAACAGCCACAGTGTTCTCCTGTCAGAAAGGCCCACCACGATCCATCAGTGGGAGAACCAAGAAGAGCACCCCTATTAGAAAACTAAAACTAGAAGCAAAGTCAGGTAAGTCCAGCCAAATACTTTACTCTAACTAGAAATAAAATCTGCAGATTCAGACGAGAACCCCTGTGAGTGCCCAATCCCCAACATGCACTCAACACTTCTGAAAGTTGAAAGGAGGAAAGAAAGCTACCTGTTTACTGTGTGTGTATGTGTGTGTGTAATTACAATCGTCATTGCCATTGTTTTAAAAACTCTGCCAAGTAACAGATGAGCATCTTAAATGTTTTCCCCTGGCATGTGCTATCTCTTGCCTTCTTTCTCCCATACAATACACAGAGACTTGGTGTAGAGTGATAGAGAAAGGCCTTACTAGTCCCCATATTCTCTGACTTTAAGGAGGAAGGCTGGGAGTCACGAGATAGTTTGGGAGTTAATAGTGAATGCTGGAATACAGACCACTAGAGACACCTCTCTTCCAGTAAAACCCTGTGACTTAATCATTCTGAGCCTTCATTTCCTCCTCT
The DNA here is from genome assembly GCF_030222135.1 of Aotus nancymaae. Classification (NCBI taxonomy): domain Eukaryota; kingdom Metazoa; phylum Chordata; class Mammalia; order Primates; family Aotidae; genus Aotus; species Aotus nancymaae. The sequence goes on along the minus strand of NW_026988445.1, from coordinate 2,090,868 downwards.
GTAAAAGAGGGAAAATTATACTAGATCTCCAAATCCTTTATTACTCTAAGACTATATTGTTCTGTGGGCTTATGTCCCATTTCTTTTCTTTCTAAAATCTCTGGGTGATTTTCCAACTTGTAATAACATTGCTGGACCCTAAAACTCAGACTGAAATTGTACTTATTCCCAGCTTGGCCAGTTCAGCCCCTAATTTGATGCTTGTTTCTTCTGAGTTAATTTTGTCTTCCCAATAAATTCCTTGAGCGAAGGTGCAGCGGAGCGCATGCCTCATTCTTCCTGAAAGCATTGTGGCGCATATAAGACATGCTCAGGAAACGGGAGTACTAGCTGGGCTGAGTGGATCCCTCCGCATCACAGCGTGGGCAAACTTAAGCTTTGTAAATAAGCAAACCCGGGTGAATCCTGCCCTCAGTTTCCTCACCTGTAAATGGAGATGATCATATTCTCACTGTCGATTACTGAGTTTCAAATGAGATTATACACAAGGTGTCTATCACAATGCCCGGTACAGAATAAGAACTCAGTAATCTCATTCTTATCCTGTATCATTATTACGATAATATCTGTTCTTTCCTAGAAGTACAAAATGTAAAATTGTGATCACCACCATGAGGAAAACAGTTGGTCTCAAACATGCCTCTGACAGTTTGGGCATCTCCAGGGGGCATCTCGAGCGAGCTCCCTTTTGGTGCAGGTTTTGACCTCGGAGCTGTAGCTCAGGCTCCAGCGTAAGAACAGCTTGGCTTGTTGCCTTGAAACTTATTGGCACAATAAGAGATAATGATTTCCCTGGACACACTCCCTCAGAGCAGTTATTGTTTAAGTATTTCCCTTATTCCTCCTTTACCGGAAAACAATCCCTTATAGAAATCAGCTGAGGAAGACACTGATAGCAACTTCAAACACATGGCTGTCTCGCTGCCCTGACTTGGCAAGGAAGCCTGTTTGGAGCAGTTTGCCTCAGACCCAGGAACAGAATGTGACAAAATAAGTCCCTGTGGACTGATGTGGGCACCGAACACTTGGCAGCTTTGGGGCCAGCAGGGCCAGCGATAAGAGATTGGTTTCCTCATTTGATGTCCCATTTGGACCCTGTTTGCCAGCCCCGGAAGGTCAGAAGCCACACTACAAAAATAAGAGGGTTTTTTTTTTCTCTCTTTTTCACCCACCCTCCACGCCTTCCATGATATTTCTTCTCCATCCCTTGGGAAATCTGTGTCTTTGTGAGATCTGTCCTCTGCCCTTCTTTTGTGAATATACCAAGGCAAAGATCCATTTAATTTTCAGAAACTATGTCTGTCAATAAATTGCCTTTGCTCTGTCTCAGAAGGGGCGCCGCTACCGTTCTCCCTGAGCACATGTTCCTTACGTACGGGAAGCATTTCTCATTATCTTCTTGACCTCTTGTGCAATCTTCTTTTCAAGCTCTCCTTGGGCTTTTCTTATCATGGTTTGCACTCCCTCAACCTCATTCTGTAATTGGTGGCGTCCTTCTGAGCACCTGGCGCTGGCTCCCTAGCACACGTCCTCTGGTATAACCTTGGTCGTTTCCCCTCCTCATCCACCAGAGCTTCTGAAATTGGGAGTGTCGTCCTTGCTCTCACCAAACCCAGCACTTCAGCTATCTTGCTTCCAGCTCCTCCAACCCTGCCTTCTAAAGGCCAGCTGGAGAAATCGCCTTTCCATGAGTGTTTATTCGTTGAGCACCTACTGTGTGCCAAATATGATTCTAGATGAAGACAGACACGGTCCCTGACCTCAAGGGGTTACAATTAACACAAAAGAGACATGTAAACAGACAGTGCATAATGGTGAGCCCAAAGAGCCCAGACCAGCACAACCACCTCACAGGAGCTCGGTGGGGTTAAGTCTTTGAGGGCCATGGAGGAGTAGTGTACATTTCAACATTGGATCACAGAACATTCTGTTCATCAACGTTACATCTCCAAAGCTGAATTTTCAGAAGTTTCTGGGATAAAAAGAAGCACTGTGTGAAAATCAGTGCAGTATCCTGATTTCAAAACTTCAGAAGGTGTACAGCTCTGTACACCTGTATCCTGATTTCAAAACTTCAGAAGGTGTACAGTGGCTCTGTCCATTCCATTCCATGAGTAAGAAACTGTGGCTTTTTAACAATCAATTTTTAAAACTCTATTTTCTTCCATTTTGTGAGAGTTATTTTTCAAATGGCTACTAAGTGATGAAGGGATAAATATCGAGTACACTGTGCAGCCCTAACTACACAATCAGAGTAACTTTAGGGACTGTTTTTTTTTGAGACAGAGCCTTGCGTTGTCTCCCAGGCCGGAGTGCAGTGGCGCAATCTCGGCTCACTGCAGCCTCTGCCCCCTGGTTCCAGTGATTCTCCTTCCTCAGTCTCCTGGGAGGCTGGGATTACAGGCATAAGCCATTGCACCTGGCCAACTTTAGGGATTTCTTTTGGCCTCAAAGTGCAATGAAAAAATCACTGAGTAGCTAAGGGCATTGTGACAGAGAAAGTTTGAGAACTTCTGATCAAAGCAAACACCTGAAGGATGAGAAGGATTTGTTATTTGGGCTTAGAGAAAGGGAAAGAATGTTCCAGACCAAGCAACAGGAAAGTCAAAGACAAGATACGAGAACAGGGTGAGTTGGAGAACTAAAATCTGTCCAGAAGGTGCTTATTTCTTAGTCGACCAATGCAAGCCACCCTTCCCATCTCCTACTGCCCCCACCCTCACCCACTGACTCACACACAAGCCTACTCCTCTCCGGCCCCATAGTCCTGCCCCACTCTCTCTCCTCCTATTCCCAGGCCTCCAAGGGCTGGGATCAGGCCTGAGCAGAGAACATCAAGATCTAAGGATTTGGTGAGGCTACAGGAACAGAGCCAGGCAGATGGTCGCCCCAGGGCTGCAGGGTAGCAGGCAAGAGTCAGGGTGTCGGCAGCCCGCGTGGCAGGTCTGGCAGCCTGGTAAGTCTGGCAACAGAGAGATACTGGATTTCAGGGACAGGACTCCAGTCCCTGGAAGGAACTGAGGCTCTGAGCAGGAAACCAAGCAGGGACACAATTCCCAGAAATGGGGCACAGGGCAGGGGTTCAATGACACAGAACAAGGCAGGAGCCCAGTTACAAGAACAGGCACCAAACCACAAGGGACTCGCTGAGAGGGCGCGGTTTATTGATAACAGGGGAAAATCAGAAACAACTTTAATGTCCACAAATAGGGGATGATTAAATACGCGATGGCAAGACTGCACGGAGGGAGACTGGGCAGCATGAAAAACCCACTGTAAGTTCTTGTGATAGTATGGGAGAGTTTCTTAAGTCACGTGCACTAAGCTGGAACAGCAGGTTGCAACCCAATTTGTAAAATGAAAATCCTGTTTGGTGTATATAGTTAAAAACAGCAGAGAGCAAAGAAAAAAATTATAAATGCCTGGAAGGATATATAACCAAATATTATCTAACTGGGCAGAGTCTAGCTAATTGCCATTTTTCTTTTGTCTACTTTTCTGTATTTTCTAAAGTTAAAAAAAAAAGTATTGCCTTGATTTCCTTAATGAAAAGAAGGAAAAATTAAAGCCGCTTATAATAATCATCTTTCCCAATATAGACCAAAGTCATAGGAGAAATTAATCTCCCCAAATACTTTGGTTCTGCAGACACGGTGAGTCAACAATTAGGGGTGGAGTGGGGAGACAGAAGAAAAAATTTTCTTTTCGTTTTTGTTTTTGAGATGGAGTCTTGCTCTGCCACCCAGGTTGGAGTGCAGTGGTATAATCTCGCCTCACTGCAACCTCCGCCTCCTGGGTTCAAGCAATTCTCCTGCCTCAACCTGCCCAATAGCTGGGATTACAGGCACGTGCCACCATACCTGGCTAATTTTTGTATTTTTAGTAGAGACAGGGTTTCGCCATGTTGGCCAGGCTGGTCTTGAACTCCTGACCGCAAGTGACCCACCTGCCTTGGCCTCCCAAAGTGTTAAGATTACAGGCGTGAGCCACCACACCTGGCCAGAAAAAAAATTTTTTTCTAAAAAAAGTCAATAATTAGAAGGTGGGAGATAAAGCCACTTGGATGTTAGGTATAACATCAAGGCCAGTTTGGAATTAGGAAGGATAAAAAAGAAAAGACCAGCCACCTGACTTCACCTCTGCTGCCATCTCTTCTCATGGTTCCTGGTCCTTAACTTCTGCTCATAGCTAGGTGTTTTGTCTCTCCTGAGGGGCAGCAACTGCTCAAACTACCTCTGAAGCTTTGGGGGTCTGATGAGGGTTACCCAGGGGGTGAGGTGAGAAGTCACTGTTGCAGTAGCAGCATCAGGACAGCAGCCTCTGAACTAGTAACAGAGCATGGGGTCTGGGGCCAGCAGCCCTAGCTCTGAACACTGACTCTGTCTCCAGCCAGCTGTGTGGCTTTGGACAAGCTATATCTGAGCTCATTTCTTCATTTACAAAGTAGGGAGAAATAATATCTGCCCTACTGAATTTTCGTGAGGTAGATCTGCCTGGCTGTCCTTTGTAAGCTACAAAGAGCCATGCGTGTGTTAAGTTAATGTTATTATCGGCTAATTGGAGGTTCCACTAACACAACAGGACACAGTTCTGGAGAGTGTCAGAGATCTCTCAGACTCCACAAACCACATCATCTTTATTCACTGCAGTTAAGCCTCTGGACTTGCAAGAACTCTCATACCAACAGACCACATGGCTCTGATCTCCACGAGGAAAATACAAAGGGGTACCTCTTGCTCGCTCCATTAGGAAAATTCTGTGAAATAAAGTCCCCAAACTCTAAGGCTGCAGGGGAGCTAGAGAAAACTAATGAGAAAAGTCCTTTTCCATTTTTGCTTGGCATCTAATACTTCTAGCTAAGAAATGGATATATGTTTCCCAAAGACCTTAATTTTGATCTGAGGCTCAGATCAAAATTAGAAAATAGAAAAACCCAGAAAATCAAAAAATCAACTCTGAAAAAAACCTCCTCTTTGGGATCCTAAAAAGTCCCAAAGAAGACTATAAAATGTTATTCTTTCATTGAATTTAGAGATTTTATGTTAGAAAGACAGATGAGGCCAGGTGCTGTGGCTCATGCCTATAATCCCAGCACTTTGGGAGGCTGAGGTGGGCAGGTTGCCTGAGCTCAGGAGTTTGAAAACAGCAACATCCACTCATCTTTACTAAAAAACAAAACAAAACAACAACAACAACAACAAAATACGTCAGACATGGTGGCGAGTGCCTGTAATTCCAGCTACTCAGGAGGCTGAGGCAGGAGAATAGTTTGAACTTGGGAGGTGGAGGTTGCAGTGAGTCAGCCTGGGTGACAGAGTAAGACTGTCTCAAAAAAAAAAAAAAGAGAAGAAAGGAAGACAGATGGAAGGAAGGAAGAGGATGAGAGAAAGAGAGAGGAAAGAAAGAAAGGGAAGGAAGGAAGGAAGGAGGGAGGGAGGGAGGGAGGGAGGGAAGGAGGGAAGGGAAGAAAAGAAAAAAATAAAGAAATAAAGGAAAGGAAGAAGAAAAAGAAAAGGAAGAAGAAAGGGAAGGAGAGAAGAGAAAGACAGAAGGAAGGAAAGAAAGACTAAATAAAGACTGGAAGTTTTATTTGGAGGAATAATTTTTCTCCAGCCTCTTAGGAATTCAGTATAGCATTAAATGGAGATAATCATTTAAACAATCAAAGAACCACAAAGAGAGGACAGAATCCATTATGGAGGCAGATGTTCTGAGAACCCTTGGCCACCGTTAAGTTTGTCATCCAAGAAGCTTCACCCTCACGGAGCCACATGAGGCACTGAATGAAGCTGTCACTGACCCAACAGACCAGAGCCTCCATCCTGTGCTCTCAGGACCAAGTCCAGTCCCGACCTTCCAACCCCAGGCCAAGTGTGGATGCAGCATGTTCCAGAAGCTCCTGCACCTGGAAAGAAGCTTTCTTCTCCATCCTGACTCCTAAGGCCCTGAGACTTGTGGCTGTCTTCCTAGTCCTTGACTATCTGAGATATTTTCATGTGTCTTAAGGAGTATATATATATATAACTCCTATTATATTAAGGAGTAAATATATTTTAATATATAAATATGATATAAATATGCTATATAAAATATTGCATATGAAATATATATATCTATACACATATTTTCTGTATTTTAATAAATATATATAGCATACATAGTAAATATATAAATATATGTAATGTATTATAAATATAGAATATATACAAATATAAATATATAATATATAATACAAATATAAATATATATTTAAAAATATATTTTATAAGTACATAAAATATATGAGTAATTTTATTCTTAATATATATATATTTATTCTTTAAGACACATGAACTATATATATTTACTTGCACACACAAACATTTAAATCAAATCAGATAAATATGAACCACTGCCTCAAATGCAATTTATTTTGACTGAATCAGTCCTTTGTTTTGGAAAAAGAAAATCAACTTGTTTTGTCATAATTTTCACCTGCTTCTAAAAGCCCTGAATCTGGCACCATGCCAGGGCACCAGGGATGAGGATCATGTCTTTGTTCTTGCCTGGTGACTTCTTCCATCTTGCAAAGCATGGCTTCACCCAGAGTGCTTCACAGGCAAGTCCCACTGTCTCATCCTCCCTCCCAGCCTGGGATGCCACATGTCTTTCTCAGGCTTCTCACAAAGTCAGCTAACAGCCTGCAGTGACCCACCACTTACTCATTTGTTCGTTCACGTAACAAACATCACTGAGAGGCTCGTATGAACCAGCTGTTACGTTTGAGACTACTGCATCAAGGAAAGTAATCTTCTCAAAAGCATGCACCCTATGATTGTTTATTTTTAAAGTATGAGAAATTCAAATCAAAGTTCTGGTGAATCTCTTGCTAGTGAGGAGAAGTGGAACTGGCGGGGATTTAGAAATGATCCCCAGTGATCTTAAGGTGGGGATGGACAGGGGAGAGCTCCAGCTTTGCTCTCTCTTTAAACAGACACTTCTTTTGTCACGATAGGCTTTGCAGAGAAGAAAGAAAAGGCTAACGGAAGACCTGAGAGTTTCAGGGAAATGGTTTCAGGGAAGGAGTGCATCTATCTTTGGTTCCCCCTATAGGCCTGATTAGAAAAGCAAGTTATGTACCCAGAATGGAATTACCAAAATGACAATATGACTCTCTGTTCATTTAAAAAGTGATTTTGACAAAGGCAAAAGGGTGGAGAGGGGCCTCCTCCAAGCTCTGTGGTATGTGTACTGTTCTGAGCTTTCTATCTAATGAGAGGGAGCTACTGAGACAAGACCCAGGCATTTGTATTAGTTCGTTTTCAGAGTGCTATACAGAAATACCTGAGACTGGGTAATTCATAAAGGAAAGAGTTTTAATTGACTCACAGTTCCACAGGGCTGAGGAGGCCTCAGGAAACCTACAATCATGGTGGAAGGCAAAGGGGAAGCAAAACCTTCTTCACGTGGCGGCAGCAGAGGAAAGCGCAAGCGGGGAAATGCCAGACGCTGATAAAACCATCAGATCTCATGAGAACTCACTCACTATCACAAGAACAGCAAGAAGGACACCACCCCCACGATCCAATCACCGCCCTCGCTCTACACGTGGGGATTACAGGCCCCTCCCTGGATACGTGGGGATTACAGGCCCCTCCCTGGATACGTGGGGATTACAGGCCCCTCCCTGGATACGTGGGGATTACAGGCCCCCTCCCTGGATACGTGGGGATTACAGGCCCCCTCCCTGGATACGTGGGGATTACAGGCCCCCTCCCTGGATACGTGGGGATTACAGGCCCCCTCCCTGGATACGTGGGGATTACAGGCCCCCTCCCTGGATACGTGGGGATTACAGGCCCCTCCCTGGATACGTGGGGATTACAGGCCCCCTCCCTGGATACGTGGGGATTACATGCCCCTCCCTGGATACGTGGGGATTACAGGCCCCCTCCCTGGATACGTGGGGATTAGAACTCCAGATGAGATTTGGTTGGGGACACAGAGCCAGAACATACCGGCATTCTTCACCCCACAGCTGGGATCCTGAGCACCGGAGCCAGGTCAGGGCTTCCCCGACCGCTCTGTGAAGAGGAGACAACGAGGGGAGAGGGGCAGATAATTCTCATCCACTTCGTAAGTCACAGCCACTTTCTTCACCGTGCTCTTCAAATCCACATTTGAATCAAGAAATTCAACAATTGGTACAAGCGACAGATTTGAAGGCAAAAAAAGTAATAATGCAAAACCGCCAGCTAGAACAGATTTTCCTGTGATTGAAGATGGCAATAATAAGACAAAAGACAGATTTTTGCCTTCAAGAAACTATCTCCTCATTGCAGCCAAAGCAACAGAAAATTCAAGGCAAACATTCCATTATTTTCCCCCCACTGTTTGGAAATATGGAAAAAGAAAATCTTGCCATGAATGTTTTTTTTTCCCCTCGTTCTACCAGAAGTGACACTTTTTTTTTTCTCCAGTGTTAGCAAATGACTGGGTATCATTCTTCTGGTGCTTGGAACAGAGGACAGACCCAGCAAAGAAAAGAACCTGGCTGGGAGACAGCCTGCAGGAAATTGTGAAGCTGCTAAGAAAACAGAGACCCCCTCAACAGGCTGTCTTCACAACATTAGTCTTTTTGAATATTATGAAAACGTTATCTGCCTTATCGATCACCAGCTCCCTAAATAGAATAGAACTGTTTATAACAAATGCAACTAGCATTTGTAAACGTGCAAAAACAATAACACACAGCCCTCATCTTCTAGCTACATACCCACTGATAAATACCACACAAGGAAAATGAAACACCATATATTTTGACTGCGTGAAATTTGGGAAATCAGAAAAATATAAGACATCACTCGATTCTAAATGTAAGACAGACGTAGTCTTACATTTTTTACGTTTTGTGCCAGACATCTCTTTTGGCATAAAATGTAAGTGTCTATATAAAATAACATATTTTATACATTAAAATACTGAGTCCCCAGATTCATATTTTTCTGGGAGAGTTTCTGATTTTGTCCTCATTTTTTATTTACCTGAAAACAGATTTGGGGACTTTGAAGATCATTCAGTCCAATGGACCCATTGTATAGCTAGGAAAACTGAGGCCTCAAAGAGAGGAAGTAACTTTTCCCAGGTCACATAGATAAGCAAAGCTGTGATTGGAACTCAGGTATAACTCAAGATTGTTTAACACCCTGGTTAGATGAGTTAAAAACAGGTTCAATTTTTGGATGGACTGAGTGACTTTGCACTGAAAGAAATTCTATTTGTTCATGCAAGGTCGTGTACTCTTTAGTAATTTCCTACTTACGTGCTGTTGGAGAGTGTGACTTCCTCAACACCTTCTCTTGTCATTTCTAGAAAATACAAAAGAGGAGTCATGACAATATCTGCAGAAAGACATGCTTCCTCACATGGTTATTCTCCTGGGGCTGGTGAGATTGTGTTTCGAAAAGTTGTGGGGCCTTTTCCTTTTATGTATTGCCATTACTTTCAATGGCAAAAACCACAGTTACTTTTGTGCCAACCTAGTATCTCGAGACAAGTCATCACTCCTTTTTTTGTCCCCCCCCCACGCCTTTTTTAAAACAACCCTGAGACTGAGACTTCTCTCGGAGCTGCTCACTCTAAGTCGGGCAAGTGCCTCTTTAAACACCCTGGGTGCCACACTTGCCTGATCCTACTCCTGCTCTGCCCGTGACTTTTTACATTGCTTATTAACTACGTTGTTCTATGAGTATCTTTCCTAATTAACAACAAAATAAGTGGGTCCTTCAGTCGGAGCAGCTCTGGGATTCCTGGTATTCACCAAGGCCAGGTGACACAGACCCATGAACTCCTAAATCATTTAGAAGTCAGAGCTGCCTCTGTCACTGAGTGGTGGACCTAAATTGCCACTGAGGCTGTGAGTAACTTAGTCATGAAGGCTCTCTGATCTTCGGTTTCCCCTTCCTTTCCCAAGGAATGTATGACATGCATCATCCTGCTGAACCTAGCATGGGTATTTATTCTTCTCTCTTCCAATCCCCCCTTCCTTGGTTTCTAGGACATTCTTCCCAGGTTCTCTCACCTGGCTAGGCTCTGTTTCCTTCTTCCCATCACCTTTCTGGATGCCCTGACAGAGTCTCGCTCTGGGGTTGTCCCATGGCTCCGCTTCACTCACTCCTAACTGGCTTACGTGGCCCAAACCCATGACGCTGCACTCACCTTGCCCCTGCACAGCAACCTGCATTTCTCATGGCTGTGCAAGGATATCCCTTAAACATGCAAATATCAGTTTTACATCTTCTTAATTAGAATAAAATACAGGTGGATATTTATCTGTCTTATAAATATATGAATGGGAAAGAACACTTTAAACCTAAAAGCAATGAAAGAGACCACAAAGGAACAATAGATTCAATTATAAAAAATTTGAACATTTCCTATGTTAAAGAAAAAAATAACCAACATACTTCCATTCTCTGGTTCAGGTGTGTATGCCATCCTCCTTGGCGCACAGACTAGCCTCAGATCCAGTAACTTGGTTTTGAACTCTCTGTCCTGACAGTGGCTTTGCTGTCCTTCGAGAAATGTCTCTGTCCAGCCCCAGTCACAGTGACTCCATCCACATGGCCACCCTGGGCTGACAGGGGCAGGGTACAAACTCTGAATACTTAAAGCAATTAATAATTCTCTATTGTTTTACTCAATACGTATCTCGGTATTTGACTTCACAAGGGCAAAAGTTGTCTGCTCTTGGCATAGTGCTGGATTTGAGAACTAAATAATGAACAGAGAAAGAAAGTGAAAGTTATAAAAGCCAAATGAGAGGAAAATATTATAAGTATTAGAATTCTTCAAAAGTAAAGTTTTATGACCAGCTGTCAGTTATCGATGCTAAGAAACAGCCAAAATAATTGGAAAGATCAAACGGGGCGTGGTGGGCTCAAACCAGGAGCCCACTTACTGAGCAGCAGGGTTCTCCCACCCAAGGGTGCCCTTCCTGACAAAGTGGACACATGTTGATACATGGTGCATAGTGAAAAGCTGACCCTTCATTCCATCAAAGTCAATCCATGTAAAACCAGTGCATCCGGCAGCTGGTCTTACTGCCTTCTATCGTGCTGCCTTATCTTCTTCAACTGGACCTCACTGGCATGGCTGGTGGAGAAAGAACCCTTCGTAGAGGGAAGACAACCACCTTTTACTGGACTACCGGAAGAAAGGAGCTGAAGGAGCCAAGGAACCAGCAGGCAGCAAAGCCACTCATGTTGACTCCTATCAGTTCATGGCGTAGCCCCAAGGTATCACTCCAGAGCATGACCAAAGATGGACAGAAAATCCTAAGCCCTTCATCTGTTCGTACAACTTTGTTGATCTTTTTTATCTTTTCTTACAATTGTTTGAAATTATCTTGTTCATTAATTGATTGGCTTGTCAACGTCTGCTTCCCACTAGAATGTAAGCAGAGAGCTTGCCCCTGTTGTCCGCTACTGTATCTCAGGACCTAAAGCCCTAGCACAATAGCTTGTCTTAGTGGGCAAGTCTTTTCAGTTTACTTTGTGATATTGTCCTCCTCCTCAAATCAAGTGACCCTTTGCTACTTCCTAGCATTTTCATAACTCAGGCAATCTTAAGCTACTTGCCATTTATAACTAATTTACATTCTACAGTTATTTTTCCACATCCTTTCTTCTCTTCACTTCTACTTTTCTTTCTGGTATTTAAAAACTAAATAAAACAAAACAACAACAGCAAAAAAGAAATCCTCAATGTAACAAAATTCTTGGGGATCTGGGCATTCTGCCAGGTTTAGTGATTCTTTGGGGACCACTAAAGTGTAGGAGCTCCACTCAGCTAAGGCTCACATAGTTTCAGACATTGTTAAGTTAAAACCTACAAAATTATCATTTTGGTAGATCCAAAATAGTTGAAATTTGAGAATGCCACACAGTTCAATGTCAACTTATAAGCATTCTGTTCCATGTTGGCTTCACGATGTTTCCCCTGGTAAAGGCATCCTGCAAAAAGTTAGCAGAGCTGCTGCCATGATGTCCTAAGCAAGGCACGAATTGCTGGGCTGGTCCGGCAAAACCACTGGCTTCCAAAAGCAGCTGAGGAGAGCTGGAGGGAAACTGATGGTTTGTGTCCCAGCCATCTGTGATCAGGAAGGGGACACCTGTGTGCCTGTCTGCTGCTTTCTCCTGCCTGCCCTTTGCAAAGGAAACGTGGTTGGAATGTCCTCTCACCACAACAATGAGAAGAAACGGACAAGAGGCTGTTTCATCACCTTTTCCTCTGCCCTGATGCTCTGGTAGGGACTGGAGAGCAAGTATCCACTGTGTTTGGGAGGCTAGAAGAGGAAGTCACTGTCATTAACCCAACATGGGTCATTCACTCTGAGGTATAATGGTTGGAGGTGGAAACTTCAGCTGGAGAGGAAAAGAAGTTCTTTGACCCATGAGCCTGTGTCTGGGTCTGTGAGGCCACATGTATACGTTTGTGCCATTGTGAATAATACAGATAATGGTGGCATTTACCTTCTAAGTCAACATAAATAAGAGGAAGAGTCTGGAACTGGTGGTTGTGGGTGTCATTGCAGCCCCGGAGTGGAGTCCAGTTTTATTTTAATAAACAGGAAATTTTTCTTTTCACAGCTTAAGATGGAAAATAAAGAAGTATTGTTCTGGAACAGCACTCTTCCTCCTCCTGTTTGATGTTTCTGATGTACCTCTCCACCCCCCTCTCTCCCAACCCACTGTTCCATGAAGGCCAAGATTTTTTCAACAAAATCTAGCCCCAGGCCACTTTTCCAAGCAGGATGGACTTCACTTTGACATCCTCTTCACCCTCCGCTCACTTCCTGTGCTGGCATCTCTGCCTCCCAGTGTCGTGTCCCTGGCTCTGCCTGGCCCTCCCCACCAAGAATAGAGCACCCAGTTCAGTCAACCACACCAGACTCCATGCCCTAATGGGTCTGCATCTTGCTTTGAAGGTTACATGTGCAGATATATACAGGACTTAGAACAGCATCCAGCATATGATAAATACTATGTAAATGTTAACTAATAGTATTATAGGAGGTGATTCATTAATGGATTTTGTTATTATTAAGAAGATTGAGTTGGCATGAATAATCCCTACTTGAGGACTTTGATTAAAAGTCAGTTCCAAATTGTCAGAGGAGAAATTATAGGAGTCCCTCATCTTGGCTCTCTAAAAATAAAATGGGAGCCACATATGTAATGTTTTCCTCTTACTGAAATTATATTTTTTAAAGTGGTAAAATTTATTTTCATGATGTATCTTATTTTACCCATATATCCAAAACATTATCATTCCAACATGTAATTGATATAAAATTTTAAATGGCATATTTTACCCCTTTTCTCAGTAAATCTTTGAAATCCGATGTGTCTTTTACACACATAGCACATCCCTGTTTGTATGCTAATTTTTCAATGGCTGAAGTCAAATGTAATCCTACTGAAATGGTGAAACTTTGTTTAATGGAAAAAACTAGTACCCGTTGCTTCCATTTTTAGGCTGGGCATGGTGGCTCACACACCTGTAGTCTCAGCACTTTGGGAGGCTGAGGTAGGTGGATCGCTTGAGGCAGGGAGTTCAAGAACAGCCTGGCCAACTTGGCAAAACACATCTTTACTAAAAATACAAAAATTAGCCTGACGTGGTGGTGCGCAGCTGTAATCCCAGATACTCAGTAGGCTGAGGCACAAGCATCGCTGGAACCCAGGAGGCAGAGGTTGCACTGAGCCAAGATCGTACCACTGCACTCCAGCCTGGGCCACAGAGACAGACTCTGACTCAAAAAAAAGAATTACATTTAAATTAAATGTAAAATTCAGTTCGTCAGTCACACTGGCCACATCTCGAGTGCCCGATAGCCATGGGGGGCTGGTGGTCACTGCGTCAAGGCACGCAGGTCTCAGCCGCCTACTGACTTCCTCCACCGGAAGATCCTACCACGGATCTTCGCTCATATCTTTCCCTTTGCCAAGAATGCCTTCCCCTGCTCTTTCAGTTCCCTTCCATTGCTTCCTTTAACTCCAAACTTACCTCCTCCCTAAAGCCCTTCCTGACAGTTCTCTGTTTAGGACCTATCATTGCCTTCCACCTCGTGTGCCCAGGGCTCTGTGGTGTGCAATCTGAACTACTTTGTATGTGTATTTGCTAAGTGTGGGTGTATGCGTGCGTGGCTTGATTAGTATTCCCTTGCAGGGGAATATCCTTGTCTTTCTGAGCCATTTTCCCCTGGCCTGCAGTATTGCAGTAGCTTCCTAATTGGCCTGCCTGCCTCCTCTCCTGGCCACTTTGAAAAGCCACCCTTCACACAGCAGCCAATGACCTTATTCAAAATACAAATCAGATCATGTCTCTGCAGCTAAAACCTAAAAACTTGCTGTTTTTTGTTTTCTGCTTTTCACTGAAATTCAAATTTCTCAGCCTGGTCTCTAAGACTCTCCTGGGCGGGCCCGGCCTGCCTCTCTGACTCTCACCTTCTGCCTTGCTGTGCCCTGCCACACCAGCCTTTCTTCTGCTGTTTGAGCATCTCGAGTCCCTGCCCACCTCAGCACCATGCCATTGCTGAACACTCTGTTTGTAGTGCTTGGCCCCACCCTGGACCCTTGCTTAGTTGGCTTCTTATCATATGTGAGGCCACCTTGACTTCCTGTCAGCATCCGCTCCCACTCCTAACCCCCGGCTCACACTCTGTCCCAGCTCCTTGTTTGTGTTCTTCATCTGTTCGTACAACTTTGTTGATCTTTTTTATCTTTTCTTACAATTGTTTGAAATTATCTTGTTCATTAATTGATTGGCTTGTCAACGTCTGCTTCCCACTAGAATGTAAGCAGAGAGCTTGCCCCTGTTGTCCGCTACTGTATCTCAGGACCTAAAGCCCTAGCACAATAGAAATTCTTAATTGATATTTAAAATCCATTAATTAATACAAAATCCCATGTGAATCTCACAGTTGGGAACACCCAACCATGACTATGCCACTGTACTTCAGTCTGGGCAAGAGAGAGATTGATCCTGTCACAAAAAAAAAGAGGCCTGAGGGAACTTATTGGCCCCTTCCAGCACATAAGGACAAAGTGCCATCTTTGAGGAATAGTCCTTCACCAGATGCCAAATTCCCCAGAGCCTTGATCTTGGACTTTCCAGCCTCCAGAACTGTAAACAATAAATTTCTATTGTTTCTAAGCCCACACTTAAATATGTTGTTATAGCAACAGGATTGCACTAAAACACCATCTGGTTGGAGGAGGATTTTCCACCCTCCAATTTGGCCGAGCTGAGGGTGGGAGATAACGCTCAACGGGACTTCTAGAGATCTGCTTGCTGGGGGCTTGGTCTTCTTGCAGGAGGGTGCCTAATCCCGTGCAAATGGTCACTTAATATTTTCTGGATGATCTTCAGGGATAGTCTTCTCAGGCTCCCTGGGTCCCCTTATTCCAATGTTTGAATATCTCAAAAACTAGGAAGTTTACTGTGGGGCTAATCAAAATCTCAGCCGGTTGACCTTAAATCCATTTAATTATTTCATTTTTTATTTATCAAACACTCCAATGCCTACAATAGCCAAAGCATTAGGTTACGCCTGTTCCTCTTGGAGAGTTATCTGCAGCTCACCATCTATCCCGTGAAAACCCTTCATCTTCTTGAAGGTATCATCCCAGGCATCTCTGTGCCTCTTGCCCCACTCCAACTCCAGCCTTTCCCACTTTTCCAGTGTTTAGAAAGACCAACAAGAGGCTGCAGCAAGCCGCATGCCACCCTTGGTTTTTAAAGCAGAAATCCAGGGCTTCCCTGCCTTCCCCTCTATCCCCACCCTTGATAGAGCATTGATTTATTTCACTTTGGGTCTCTGACACCCACCACAGATCTAGCACTCAATAAATAGTGGACACAGATGAAACAATCCTGTTCCTCACCCAGCTTCCATGCCTGCTTCGGGCTCTGTCAATCCCAGGGCAGGTCCTGGAAAACATAAAGGCAAAATGTAAACCTCAACATCAAACATTGCAGACTGTGGGAGAAAGGTGCAGAATAGATGAGTGATTGCTGAAGGTTTCCAGGGATACAGAGGAGTCTCCAAAAACCCTCACTCGGAAGTGAGTCACCCCCGAAGGGCTTGGGGGTTTAGGGCACAAGTCCAGGCTAATGAGAACAAGGCAGCCTAGAGACCTGAGCCTGGCTGGCACACACCTTCCTTCCTCTGCAGCCCCAAAGTGTGGGAATATGGACTAAGTCAATAAGGCCAGTGTGGGAACCCCTGCTGGGAGCAGAGACTGGACCACGTGACCCATCTCAAGGTCACCCCCAGGACACTCTCACCCCTGTCACTTAGCACCCAAGTCCCTGAGATCCATATCACCTACTTCCTTGTTTTGAGGCCTGAGGAGGTGGGAGGGGAGGAAAGATCGGAAAGCTGGAGGATGAAGAGCCCAGAGCTTTAGAAGGATGGTGCCCTTCTCCTCATCTGTCTCACTCTTTTAAGTTGGAGTCTCTTCCTTCACTTTGCTAATAATGTAAAGTATCAGCTAAAAATTGCAATGCATGCATTTCATTTGAGTTTTATTGCCCTAACAGACAGCATTAGATTACAAAAGAGGACATTTTTCTTCTCAGTTTTAGCTTATTCTGATGATTTATGATTAGATACAGCAAGAGTTCATAAACTTCCCTGACCTGCTGACAGTTTTTACAGGCTCCCAGATTTATTTCCATCTCAAACTTAACAGCTTTCATGTGACTGATATTCCCAGCGTCGCGGCGTGGCCGAGCCAGGGGCTGAGAGAGTGCCTCTAATCTCCATGTTACTAATTTAAATGAAGTCTTGGTCTGTTGTTTAAAAAAGACATCAGTCATCCCAGGGAGGTTTACAGATCCTCTTGTAATGTAATGTCAGCCCCTTCTGAGATATGAGGTTTATAAAGCCTCACGATGTTGAGTGTTGGCAGACATGCCAAGGTCACCATGGATGGCAAACGGGAGGGGAGAGGAGGGAAATGCACTTCAGAGAGGGAGCAAAGAATCCAAAGAAAGATTGTTCTTCTGGAGAGACCGGATGTGACTGTCAAGAAAGAAACCTGAGGGCTGGTATCTGGGGGGAACAGGATGGGGGAAGGTGGAGTCATATTCTGATAGTGGGACCCCTTACTCTCAATCCAGCATATCCCCTCTCCACCTGAAGCTGAGACGCCCTGAAAAAACACAGTTCCTGGGTCCTCATCTGAAGATTGTCCTGGGCACCCAGTCTTTGTTTGCATGGGACCCTTTGCAAAGGTAAAGTGGAGCCATGCCACGTGTCTGGGTAGAGAGACCAGGAGCGTGTGCTGCCATCTCCACTGCAGAGTCTCCTGGAGTTGGGAGGCCTCAGGAGGAGAGACACTCCATTCACCCAGCTGTGTGAGGTCCCCAGAGGTGGCAGGACAGAGGCAGGACTCCATCCAGGGAGTGAGGCAGAGCTGGGAGAACACAGATTGCTTGTGCCTGCCTGAGCTATTCTCACACATTCACACCCAGGTATCTGAAGGTCACTTGGGAGCAGGACTTCAGACTGGGCAGGAGTTGCCTTTGTGTTATTTGGAGATCAGATAAGAAGTGACAAGTAGCAATAAGCTCTGGCTCACTGGGGAAACCGCTGGGGACTTGTGGGTGTGGGGGCAGGACACTTTTCATTCTCCTGGGAGCAGGGGAGGAGGGTGTGGAATAAATATTTCAGCAAGTGCTCCTTTTTCTGAGGGAGAAAGGCAGACCCCTGTGCATCCCTGAAGCCCTGGGCTCTGCAGGGGGAAAGTCTGTGTGATGAGGATTCACCATCTACAGCCACAGACCAACATGGGGCTGGAGAATGAGAGCAAATAGCACTGTTGTTACCACCTGACATTCACTGAGTGCTAGCTATATGCCAGGCTCTAGGCGGGGGCGAGGAGGAGGGTCAATAATCTCCACAGCCTTTGAAAATTAAGGAGGGTAAATGAAGTGGATACTACTATTGCCATTTTACAGATGAGGCAACTGAGGCTTAGGGTATTACAGAACTAGCCCAAGGTTACACAGTAAGTGATGCAGCTGAAGTTCAAGTTCAGGCCTGAATGTAAGCCCCAGTTTCTTACCCACACTAACACTAAGAAAACCATGACTAAAAACATACGCACTTTCTGTTTGCTTTGTCTATAAAGGTTTGGAACCCACACAGTTGACTGCTGCCCTGGAGAGACTCAGAAACAGTGGTTTATTTCAGTGTTTATCGAAGTGTGGCTTGTAGTTTTCTGGTGGGGACCCCCCCAACCCCCCTACACCCCCCCACCCAGATCTCCATATCAACACGTGCCCTAGAAGATTCTTATGCACAAAACACCTGAGAACCATTCATCTTCTCAAAGCATGTAGCTGGCGTCCTGAAAAAAGTAAGCAGTGAAGGAAATTAAACAGTTTCCCTGCAATTCCTGAGTTTTCTTCTCAAAATGTAGCCTCCCTCTTTTCCTAACATGGATTCCTAAAGCATAATATTAGGGAAAAAATAAGGATAAACATGCATTTCAAAGTCACTTTAGGAAGATTTGAAAATTATCCACCATTCAGTGTCATTTTTGTCTGCACCAGAGCATCCATAGATAATGGCGACACAGAAACAGCTGGACAAGCCAGATGTTGGCATTTGTTAACTGCAGCCATTTCTCTGTTAGAATACCAGATGTCCCTATTTGGGGGGATTTTCTCTGGAAAATCTGGTGAACCACATAGCAGTTTCTCAAAGAGTGTTCTAGGGACTGGCAGCATCCACAGCCACTGTGGTGCTTGTTAAAGATGTGTATTAGGCGGCTTTCACACTGCTGAAGACATACCCGAGACTGGGTAATTTACAAAGAAAAAGAGGTTTAATGGACTCACAGTTCCACGTGGCTGGAGAAGCCTCACAATCATGGCAGAAGGCAAAAGGCACGTATCACATGGCACAGGCAAGAGAGAATTAGAACCAAGTGAAAGGGGAAACCCCTTCAAAACCCATGAGAACTCATGACACTTATTTACTACCATGAGAATGGTATGGGGGAAACCACCCCCATGATTCAGTTATCTCCCACTGAGTCCCTCCCACAACACATGGGAATTATGGGAGCTACAATTTAAGATGAGATTTGAGTGGGGCACAGCTAAACCATACCAAGATGCAAATTCCCCAGCTTCACTGCAGACCTACAAATCAGATACTCTGGGGAATGCGGTCCTGGAATCTGTATTTTCCTTTTTTTTTTTTTTTTTTTTTTTTGAGATAGAGTCTTGCTTTGCTGTCCAGGCTGGAGTGCAATGGCACAATCAGCTCACTGCAACCTCTGCCTCCTGGGTTCAAGCAATTCTCCTGACTCAGCCTCCTGAGTGACTGGGATTATAGGCGCATGCCACCATGCCCAAATAATTTTTGTATTTTTAGTACAGACAGGGTTTCACCATGTTCTCCAGGCTGTTCTCAAACTCTTGACCTCAGATGATCCGCCCTCCTTGGCCTCCCAAAATGCTGGGATTACAGGCATGAGCCATCTTGCCCAGCCAGGAATCTGTATTTTTAACAAGCTATCTGGATTATTCTTACATACACTAAGATTTGCCAATATATCTAGTGTCCATGGTAGAAAGGAGCAGGGCTTCCCAGTCAAGTGGACTCTTAATCTGTAGAGCTCAGAACCAAGCTCCACAACTTGAACCCTCCTACACTGCTTGCAATAGGAAATGGTTCAACCACTCTGAGAAGCAATTTGACAGTTTCTTGTAAAACTAAACAAACACTTACTATGCAACTCAGCTATTCCACTTTTAGGTTTAACCAAGAGAAATAAAAACATATTCACGCAAAGATTTGTGCATGAATGTTCATAACAGCTTTATTCATAATAGCCCCAGACTAAAAGCGATCCAAAAGCCATCACCAGGTGAATGAATGAACCAGTGTGAGCATCCACACATTGGAATACTACTCAACAATGAAAACAAACAACTAGTGATGCACACAACAGCAAGGACCAATCTCAAAAGCAATAGGCTAAGTGGAAACCATCCAGGCACAAAAGACTACATACCGTGTAATTCCTTCGAAATGAATTCTAGAAAAAGCAAAACTAATCTTTAGTGGCAGAAAGCAGGTCCCTGGAATCTAGACCATGGGTGAAGGAAAACAGACTGCTAAGGGGCTTAAGGAAACTTGTGGGGGTGATAAGAACATTCTACGTCCTAATCTTGGTGTTGTTACAAAAGTGTGTACATGTTTCAAAACCCATCCAACTGTGCATTTAAAATGAGTGCATTTTATTGTAAATAAATTATAACTCAATAAAACTGACTTTAAGTCCAAAAAAGCACCATCATTTATGAGCTATGGGCCCTTGGCCAAATTACTTCTTTGCTCCTTTCTCTTCTTCTCAACCCAGAGTAGTTTTCAATATTCCATTGTGCCTTTCACCCCAAAACTAACCTTACTGCTCTAGAAGCCCCATTGATTATATAAAGCTGACTTTTTAAATAAAGAGGTAAATGTCATACTTAAAATGTTTATATCAATTTTTAAATGTTCCTGGTGTTTTGAGGACATATTCACCATTGATAATGTGATCCTGGTGACAAAGGATAGCAGTGAGGCCATGTGCCATCAGTAAGGATTTTAGGTGTTTTGACAAATAGTTGTCAGAGGCCATCTTTGCTTGGGTTTCATTTTTGCTTGGCAGGAGAATGGTGAAGCCACTGGAGAACAGAGGTTAGCTGGCACTATCTAAGTGCTCACACATTTTACAGATCGTGAGTTATAACACAGAGGATTTAAACTACTTATCTCAAATCACCCAGACAGGTGGCACCCTATGTGAGAAATAGGAGTTTCCCTTACCTTTCAGCTGCAGCAACTTCATTCATGTATTCAATAAATTTCCATTTAGCATGAATTTAGAATATGTGCCAGGACAGTCATTGGATGTTCAAAAATGAATCAAAAAATAGTTCCCTGACCTCTAAGAGCCCAAAGTTTTTAGGAACACAAATACACAGGGAAAAAGTAAAAGCAACATTTTACAATGTTATAATATGGGCGGGTACAAAATGCTGTGGGTCACAGAGGAAATCTGACCGATCAGCTTTTCTCGGAGGAAGTGAGGAAGGTTTCACAGAGAAAATGACACTTTAGCTGCACCTGAAATGATAATCAGGAGAAAGGTAGAAAAACCACTTCAAGCACAAGGAATAGCATGTGGAAAGGCACCGAAGCCTGAAAAAGCATAATACCAGCGATCGCAAAAACTTGATGCTGAGAGTTAAAACTGAAGTAGACAGCAGTAGAAGAAAGGCCTCTCATGAGGGTATAGACACTCTTTGATGCACAGGGCTCCATTTCCTGCTTGCTGAAGATGCTGGCTTTGAGGAGCTCCCACTTGCACTCTTTTCTAGAGGCTGTCCTTGGCTGGCTGGAGCCACCTCTCCTGGAGATGCCTGGCCATTTTTCCACATGGCAGGGAGAAGACTTGGAGCCAACAGGTAGCAACTGCAGCTGTCAAGCCCATCTCCCTTGCCTCTGGGCAGGACGACCTCTGTGGTACAATCCCAGCTCGAGAGCTCCTCCTTGGATCGGACTGGGAGTATAGGTCTCCTGAAACAACATGTCTCCTTTGCCTGAATTTTCAGCTCCAGAAGAGGCTATGTCTTGTGAACCAAAACCATGTTAAGAAGAGAGAATGATAGACTCTTACTAGCAACTAAGGAAGAATGCAACATTAAAATGTCATTTTAATGACAAATGGGGGGTAAAAAAGGAAAGGGAGACAGGCAGGAAAGAGGAGAAATGGATCTCATGAGGCTGCATCTCTTCCAGAGGGAGTCTGTTGGACTCCCATCACTGGTGCTTTGGAGCTGTGAGCCAGAAGTGACGTCTTCAGGTGCCAGAACTACTCTCCAGGGCCATGTCACTGTGCCCTTCCATGGGAAACACAGTCCAGGTACAGTCCTCTCTCAGGATCCATGTGGGATTGGCTCCTAGACCCCTGTTGGTACCAAAATCATTCACCTGGTGATGGACTTCGGGTCACTTCCAGTCTAGGGATATTATGAATAAAGCTGTTATAAACATTCATGCACAAATATTTGCGAGTTGCATAGTAGGTGTTTGTTTAGTTTTACAAGAAACTGTCAAATTGCTTCTCAAAGTGGTTGAACCATTTCCTATTGCAAGCAGTGTAGGAGGGTTCAAGTTGTGGAGCCTGGTTCTGAGCTCTACAGATTGGGAGTTCACTGGACTGGGAAGCCCTACTCCTTTGTACCGTGGACACCAGATATATTTGCAAATCTGAGTATATGTAATAATAATCCAGACAGTTTGTTAAAAATACAGATTCCTGGCTGGGCAAGATGGCTCATGCCTATAATCCCAGCACTTTGGGAGGCCAAGGCAGGTGGATTATCTGAGGTCAGGAGTTTGAGAACAGCCTGGAGAACAAGGTGAAACCCTGTTGGTACTAGAAATACAAAAATTAGCTGGGCATGTAATCCCAGCTACTCAGGAGGCTGAGTCAGGAGAATCGCTTGAACCTGGGAGGCAGAGGTTGTAGTGAGCTGAGACTGAGCCATTGCCCTCCAGTCTGGGTGACAGAGCAAGACTCTGTCTCAAAAAGAAAAAGAAAAATACAGATTCCAGGACCCCATCCCCCAGAGTATCTGATGCTCAAGTCCCTTATATAAAATCATGTAGTGTTGGCAAATAATTTATGCACATCTTCCTGTATACGAAATGCATACTTGGGAGATACAGACCACTGCAATAAAGCAAATATCACAACAAAGAAAATCACATGAATGTTTTTGGTTTCTCAGTGCATATGAAAGTGACATTTACCCTATACTGTAGTCCATTAAGTGTGCAACAGCATTTTGTCTTAAAAAGCAATGTCCACACCTTAATTAAACAATACTTCATTGCAAAAAAAAAATGCTAACAATCATCTCAGCCTTCAGCGAGTTGTAATCTGTTTGCTGGTAGAGGGTCTTGCCTCTACGTTGATGGTTGCTGACTGATCAGGGTGGTGATTACTGAAGGTTGGGGTGGCTGCGGCAATTTCTTAAAATAAGACAATGAAGTTTGCCATCAATTGACTCTTCCTTTCATTAAAGAGTTCTTTGTGGTATGAGGTGTTATATGACAGCATTTTACCCACAGTAGAACTTCTGTAAAAACTGAAATAAATCCTCTCAAACCCTGCCACTGCTTTATCATATAAGTTTATGATATATTCTAAATCCTTTATCATTTCAACAATGTTCACAGCATCTTTATCAGGAGTAAATTCCATCTCAAGAAATCACTTTCTTTGCTCATCTATAAGAAGCAATTCTTCATTCAAGTTTTATGATAAGATTGCAGCAATTCCAGGCTCCACTTCTAATTCTAGTTCCCTTGCTATCTCTACCATATCTGCAGCTATTTTCTCCATTGAAGTCTTGAGTCCCTCAAAGTCATCTGTGAGTGCTGGAATCAACTTCTTCCAAACTCCTGTTAATATGGATATTTTGACCTCCTCCCATGAATCATGATGTTCTTTATGGCATCATCTAGAATGATGAATCCTTTCCAGGAGGTTTTTAATTTATTCTGCCCAGATCCATTGGAGAAATTGCTATCTATTGCAGATATAACTTTACAAAATGTATATAACTTTATATACTTTAAATAATATAACTTTAAATAATAAGACTTGAAAGTCAAAATGACTACTTGATCCATAAGCTATAGAATGAATGTTGTGTTCACAGGCATAAAAACATTCATCTCCTTGTACATCTCCATCAGAGTTCTTGAGTGACCAGGAGTATTGTTATTCTCAGCAGTAGTTCTCAAAAGTAGACTTTAAAAATTCAGTAAATCATGCTATAAACAGATGTTCTGTCATCCAGGCTTTGTAGTTCCATGAATAGAGCACAGACAGTAGATTTAACATAATTCTTAAGGGCTCCAGGATTTTTGAAACAGTAAATGAGCATTGCTTCCAACTTAAAGTCACCAGCCACATTAGCTGTTTTGAGGCCAGGCATTGACTGCTTTTCTCTAGCTAAGAAAGTCCTAGATGGCATCTTCTTCCAATAAAAGACTATTATTGTCTACATGGAAAATCTGTTTAGTGTAGACCCCTTCATCATTTATCTCAGCTAGATCTTCTGGGTAACTTGCTACAACTTAACAACTTCTGCATCAGTACTTGCTGCTTCACCTTGTAGTTTTTTGTTATGGAGGTGGCTTCTTTCCTTAAACCTCATGCATCAGCCTCTGCTAGCTTCTCATTTTTCTTCTGAAGCTTCCTTACCTCTCTCTCTCTCTCTCAGACTTCATAGAATTGAAGAGAGTTATGGCTGTATTAGTCCATTTTCATACTGCTATGAAGAAATACCTGAGACAGGGTAATTTATAAAGATAAAGAAATTTAATAGACTCACAGTTCCACATGGCATAGGGAGGCCTCACAATCATGGTGGAAGGCAAAGGAGGAGCAAAAGCACATCTTACATGGCAGCAGGCAAGAGAGTATGTGCAGGGGAAATGTCATTTATAAAGCCATCAGGTCATGTGAGCCTTATTCACTATCACAAGAACAACACAGAAAAAACTCGCCTCCATAATTCAATTACCTCCCACCAAGGTTCCTCCCATCACACAGGGGGATTATGGGATCTATAATTCAAGATGAGATGTGTGTAGGGACACAGCCAAACCATATCATTCTACCCCTGGCCCTTCCCAAATCTTATGTCCTCTAATTTCAAAACCAATCATGCCTTCCCAACAGTCCCCCAAATTCTTAACTCATTTCACAGTAACTCAAAAGCCCACAGTCCAATGTGTCATCTGAAACAAGGCAAATCTCTTCTGCCTGTGAGCCTGTAAAATCAAAAGCAAGTTAGTTACTTCCTAGATACAATTGAGGTACAGGCATTGGGTAAATACGCCCATTCCAAATGGGAGAAATTGGCCAAAATGAGGGGCTATGGGGCCCAGGCAAGTCCAAAATTCAGCAAGGCAGTCAAATCTTAAAACTCCAAAATGAGATCCCTTGACTCCATGTCTCACGTACAGGTCATACTGATGCAAGAGATGGGTTCTCATAGTCTTGGGCAGTCTGATCCTATGGCTTTTCAGGGTACAGTCCTGCTCCTGGCTGCTTTCATGGGCTGGTGTTGAGTGTCTGTGACTTTTCCAGGTGCACAGTGCAAGCTGTTGGTGGACCTACCATTCTAGGGTTTGGAAGACAGTGGCCCTCTTCTCACAGCTCCACTAGGCAGTGCCCCAGTGGGACCTCTATGTGGGGCTGCAACTTCACAGTTCCCATCTAAACTGCCCTAGCAGAGCTTCTCCAGGAGGACTCTGCACCTGCAGCACACCTCTACCTGGACATCCAGGTGTTTCCATATATCGTCTGAAATCTAAGTGGAGGTTCCCAAACCTCAATTCATGACTTCTGTGTACCCACAGGCCCAACACCATGTGTAAGCTGCCAAGGCTTGCGGTTTGCATCCTCTGAAGCAATGGCCTGAGCTGTATGTTGGCCTGTTTTAGCCATGGCTGAGACACAGTACACCAAGTCCTGAGACTACACAACACAGCAAAGCCCTGGGCCCGACCTTTGAAACCATTTTTTCCCACTAGGCCTCCCAGCTTGGGGCTGTTGTGAAGGTCTCTGACATGCCCTGGAGACACTTTCCCCATTGTCTTGGCAAATAACATTTGGTTTCTCATTATTTATGCAAATTTCTGGAGTCGGCTTGCATTCTTCTCAGAAAATAGATTTTCCACATTGTCAGGCTGCAAATTTTCCAAACTTTTATGCTCTGCTTACCTTTTAAACATAAGTTCCAATTCCAACTCCAAACCATATCTTCATGAATGAATAAGACTGAATGCTTTTAAGAACAGCCAAGCCACCTCTTGAACACTTTACTACTTGGAAATTTCTTCTGTCAGATACCCTAAATCATCTCTCTCAAGTTCAAAGTTCCACAGATTTCTAGGGCAGGGGCAAAATGTCACCAGTCTCTTTGCTAAAGCCTAGCAAGAATCACCTTTGCTCCAGTTTCCAGTAAGTTTCTTATCTCTGCTGAGACCACCTTAGCCTGGACTTTTTGGTCAAAACCATTCAACAAGTCCCTAGGAAGCTCCAAAATTTCTCACAACTTCTGTCTTCTTCTGAGCCCTCCCAAAAACTTCTGCCTGTTATCCAGTTCCAAAGTTGCTTCCACATTTTCAGTTATCATTATAGCAGGATCCCACTCTTTGTGGTACCAATTTACTATATTAGTCCATTTTCACACTGCTATGAAGAAATACTAGAGACTGGGTAATTTATAAAGAAAAAGAGGTTTAATGGACTTACAGTTCCACCTGGCTTGGGGAGTCCTCACAATCATGGTGGAAAGTGAAGGAGAAGCAAAGTCACATCTTACACGACAACAGGCAAGAGAGCAGCTGCAGGGGAACTGCCCTTTATAAAACCATCAGATTTTGTGAGACTTATTCACTATCACTAGGACAGCACAGGAAAACCCACCCCCATGATTTAATTACCTCCCACCAGTGTCCCTGCCATGACATGTGGGGATTATGAGATCTACAATTCAAGATGAGATTTGGGTGGGGAGACAGCCAAACCAGATCAATGGCCTTGCTCTGGATTAGGCATTGGTTTAAGGGAATGTTGTAGCTGGTTTGATCTTTTACCCAGACCACTCAAACTTTATCCATATTAGCAATAAGGCTGTTTTACTTTCTCATCATTCACAACTTCACTGGAGTAGCACTTTAAATTTTCTTCAAGAATTTCTTTGCATTTGTAACTTGACTATTTGGCTCAAGAGGCCTAGCTTTTGGTTGATCTTGGCTTTTGACCTGCCTTTCTCACTAAGCTTAATTGTTTCCAGCTTTTGATTTAAAGTGAGAGATGCACAACTCTGTCTTTCACTTGAACGCACAGATGCCACTGTGGGGTTGTTAAAAAATTGGCCTAATCTTAATTTTGTTGTGTCTCTAGGAATAGGGTGGTCTGAGGAGAGGGAGAGAGACAGGAGAGGAATAGTCAGAACACAAACAACATTTATTGATTAAATTTAATGTGGGTGTGATTTGTGGCGTCCCCAAACAATTACAATAGTAACATCAAAATTCACTGATCACAGACCACCATAACAGATACGATAATAATGAAAAAGTTGAAATACTACATGAATTACCAAAATGTGACAGAGACAGGAAGTGAATACATGGCATTGAAAAAATGGTGCTGATGGACTTGCTCAAGGCAGGGTTGCCACGGACCTTTAATTTGAAAGAAAACAAAACAAAACCCCACAGTATCTGAAAAGCTCAATAATCCAAGGCATACCTGCATTTAAAATCATCTCTAGAGTACATATAATACCTTATACAATGTAAGTACTATGTAAGTAGTTCTTATACTGTATTTTTTTATATTTGTATTATTTTTATTGTTGTGGGTTTCTTTTTAGACTATTTTCCATCCATGGTTGGTTACATCATTGGAGGCAGAATCTGCACATGCAGAACTTGTGGGCATGGAGAGCCAACTGCATGTGTGGCACTATCCATCTCATGCTGCCTCCACCCAACCCTTTAGCAAAGTCCCACCTAAACCACTCTGGAGCTTCAGGCAATCCATTTCAGTCTTGGAAATGGAGGGTCAAACAACCCCCATTTTACTCTTGGGAAATAAGATCCTGCAACCTGTACTTCTTTGTGTCTAGCTGCAGTTGAGCCCCCTTCTTTCTTCCTAAGTGGGAATGTGAAGATCAGCATCCTCCTATTGAGCTGGGTAATAAATTCCTCCATGAGTTATCTGTAGGATGGAGTGGAATAAAGGCATTTGTTGACAAGGGTACAGCCTGTATCATGCTTCTGGGGGGCCTGCTCTCCTCAGCCAGATCCCATGTCATTTCCCGGTGTATTAGTCCATTCTCGTGCTGCTAATAAATACATACCTGGGACTGGGTAATTTACAAAGGAAAGAGATTTAATCAACTCACAGTTTAGCATGGCTAGGAAGGCCTCAGGCAACTTACAATCATGGCGGAAGGAGAAACAAACACGTCCTTCTTCACATGGCAGCAGCAAAGAGAAGTGCTGAGCAAAATGGGGAAAAGCCCTTTGTAAAACCAACAGATCTCAAGAGAACTCACTCATTATCATGAGAACAGCCACATGGGGGTAACCAGCCCCATGATTTAATTACCTCCCACAGAGTCCCTCCCATGACACATGGGGATTATGGGAACTACAATTCAAGATGAGATTTAGGTGGGGACACAGTCAAACCATATCACCCAGATACTACAGAAAGATCCTCTCACGGGTCTTATTGCCTTTTTACCAGCATTACCCCGGTGGATGCCAAGAGCAGGCACTTCCTCTCCCCATGCTTGGATAACAACTGTCAATGCTAACATGGACATAGCCAGTGCCATCAGGCACACATCAAGGTGCTTCACATGATTAGATAGATAGATAGATAGATAGGTAGGTAGATAGATAGAGATAGATAGATAGATAGATAGATAGATAGATAGATAGATAGATCACTTTCACTTGAACTCTAGTTTGTTCAAGCCCGGACATTTCTGGGACCTTGGACTTCCCACCATGTTACCACATCCCTACAATCTGGGTCAGAATTGCTCACATCATGAGCAGGGAGATGTGACCAAGCCTGCCTTGTCCCTCCTTACCATTTACCTTTCAACTGTTTGTGTCATATGACGACGCCTTGGTTTATCTCATAAAAGTTTCATGTAAGAATTCTTGGATCTGTTGTTCTTTCTTCCTTATTAGATTGCAACCTTACTAAAGGAAAAAGTTGTTTATCTTTCCTCAGCAAGGCTAATAGAGACCCTCCATGGTGTAATTCCAGAACAATGAAGTTCTGGCCCATCGATAACTAAAATCCCACCAGTAGAGATTCATTTCTTTGATATAGCTTTGCCTTCTCTTAAAATGAAAATGCCCTTAGTAAGGAGGAATAACTGGTTGAACATTTCTACTTATTTATTCTTAGAATTGATAAGCTGATCAGATTCCAACCTGATATCAGCATTTGGAAGGAGGCAAGGAAAGAAGGAGAAATGAAGATCAAGAGGGCACCAGCCTCAGGAATTGGAGAAGATGAAAGACACTATGAAGGAAAGAAAGAGACATAGAAAGGAGATGCTAGCGCTGCCCCAGAACAACTTACCCGCCCAGTGATTTTGTAGTTTCATGTCATACTAACTCACCCTGTTTCTGCCACCTGCATATTGAACTCAGCATTTTGGCAAAGATTTTCTGAGGCACGGGTTCATGTTGTTTCTCCTTCTGATTTGCACTCCTTACCCTTCTGACAGCTGATGCAGCAAATCTAGGACCACAGAGTCAAGGCTTGCACTGGCCAACTGGGACTATCAACCATTGGTCTGCTGTCGATCTGCCTTTCTGGCCACTTGCCCATCACCACCACTCCTTGGACCTTCACTCACTTCTGGCATTTCCATCACTGGACTCTCTGAGATGAAGGCTTTTATTGCAAGCTAGAGTTTGTGGCATGGAGCCTGGCATTTGAGGTTCTTCGTACAGTCTATTGTTTGGACGCTTTCATTTCCAGGAACAAAGGCCCTCCTACCCCCACCTCTCTGTCGCTTCAAAGGGCACCACAGTGTAGCAACAGAAGCACATTTTGATATCATTTCTGATATCCATAGGTTTCAACAATCAGTAACTGGATTTTGCTCCAGGAAAAAGCAATATTCTTTGACAAATAAGTCATTTGCTGAGCAGTTTAAATGACATTGCAAAGAGTGACACCATAAACAGATGAGCCTGTTTTTCCCCGCTCCTTTTCACTGAGAAATGGCTAATGCCCCAGATAAAGAGTGCAGATCACATGTGACTTATAACATGAATACACAGCACTGTATAAACAGCCTCAGGAAAAGGCAGCCCTGGTCAGTCACTCTGCTTATGAGAGTCCCAACCAAGCTGAATCTTTCTCCATACAATCTTAGAATGGGAAAAATATCATCACCTCCATATCCTTAAGAGTTTTCTTCAGTGGCTTCTGTTCCTTAGACCATTCCCTTCTCATTACTAAGTGGCAAAGCCCAGGTGTCTATAAGCCCTGGAACTATTGTGGCTTGCTTTAATGGGGGGCGTTTCCAGGAGGCAGATGTTTTAACTAGCAGGGGAAAGAAAGGTCTGTTTCTTATTGACGGAACCCTAGCATGTGTAATAGAACTTCAAAGATGCGAGGCCAGATTGGGCAGGCAACATCAAAAGCTTTTGACTGGTGCTGAGTAAACTTTGTATTCTGACATAGAAGTTCTTATCTATTCTGCTCCAGACTTGAGAGCAGGAGGCTGCATCTAACCAAATCACATTGTTTTTCCTCACAGCTGCCAACTTGGAAAAATATCAGGGCACAAAGGGACCATTAAAAAAAAGAAAGAGAGAAAAAGAGAAACACACACAGAGAGACATGTTTTTGTCAGTTCCTAAGCAACACAATATTACCAAGATGGGGGCTCGTAGGAAGATGAGAAGACATTTGCTACACTTCCTAATGGGGCCACTCACTAATCCCAATTTTTATCTCTTTATAAAGAAATGAACAGTATACGCCTGGACAAAGCCTGCATCTTCCTACCACCCATCACCTGTCACGGGGGCCCCAATTCTTTGATAAAGATTTACTTTCGGATGAGCCAAATCAATGGTTTAATTATATCTAAACTCAAACAATGAAGTTATTCCCTGATTGTTTTAAAAAAACTAAATTCGTTTATTTTTTAAATTGTTTAAAGAAATTATATCACTTTAGATAACCTGCCTTTTCCATTATTAAAAAAAAAAACTTTAAAATGTGTTTCATTTCAACATAACTGGAACATAATAATATTTCCCCAGTCTGGGAACCAGAGAAAATCAGAAGGACCATCTTTTTATCAAAGATGAATGTGCTTCCTTCATGTGGGTTTGTTTCAAAGCACCAGGTTATTTCCTCTGAGACTGTCTATGTGTGTCTCTCCTGAGGAAGGGAGGAATCGCCCCTCAGGAGGAAATTAGTTCTAAACCTGGGATTTTCCTCCTGCATTGGGAACACATTTATCTAATCAGTGAGTCCTTCTGAGGTTCTCGTGTGTGGGATCCGTCAGCAATGGAATCACAGCTCTGGCCTTGCTCTCCATGGGGCTTGGCCTCCGAGGCCTCTCTGAAGCAAGCGGCTGTGTCTGCCCATCCCTCCACCTTGAAACTCACAACTGGTTTGGACTCCATGGTCCAGCCCCATTCTGATTTTCTCTTGCCTCTCTGCATCCCCTTGAGATGGTGTTATCCATATCTAGGGAAGCCTAAATAAAACGTCACAGAGGCCGGGCGCGGTGGCTCAAGCCTGTAATCCCAGCACTTTGGGAGGCCGAGGCGGGTGGATCACGAGGTCAAGAGATCGAGACCATCCTGGTCAACACGGTGAAACCCCGTCTCTACTAATACAAAAAAAATTAGCTGGGCATGGTGGCGCGTGCCTGTAATCCCAGCTACTCAGGAGGCTGAGGCAGGAGAATTGCCTGAACCCAGGAGGCGGAGGTTGCAGTGAGCCGAGATCGCGCCATTGCACTCCAGCCTGGGTAACGAGCGAAACTCCGTCTCAAAAAAAAAAAACAAAAAAACAAACAAAAAAAAAAAACGTCACAGAAATCAGTGCAGTGATGCTCAACCTCTGGGGAAATTCAGAAACCCCAAGGCCGTGTGAATCTAAGTGTGGTTCAAGGCCCAGCAACATCAGCATTCTCTGGAGCTTGTAAGAAATGCAGAATCTCAGCTCTCCTCCAGACCACTGAATCCAAAGTGGATTTTAGCAAGATCCTCATGGCTCCGGTGCATGGAAGGTGTGAGAAGCACTGCCCCAGGCTTCAACCCTGAAGGTCTACTTATGACCTAAAGGGACATTTTGGATTCTCCATCTCAAGAGTGCCTCTAGGGATCCTGCTCTGCCCCAGGTCTAAGAACTGTGGTGTGACACCCAAATGCCTGGAGTCTGACAGACCAACCGTACAAATTTGGCTCCTTCGCTTATTAGCCAGACTGAGCTGGTGAGAAGGGAGCTAAAGGGACATGGAGATTGTAAACATCCAGGGAACTAGATGCACCGAGGCCCCTCAGAGAGCCTGGGGAGTGGCCACCTCCAAAGCCCCTTCTTTCCTGCTGTCCCCATCAGGCCATGTCCTTCACCCTGAAAACTCTGCCTTATCTC
The DNA here is from genome assembly GCF_030222135.1 of Aotus nancymaae. Taxonomy (NCBI): domain Eukaryota; kingdom Metazoa; phylum Chordata; class Mammalia; order Primates; family Aotidae; genus Aotus; species Aotus nancymaae. Next base: position 2,058,562 of record NW_026988445.1, on the reverse strand, counting down.
CTCTGTGTTTCCCAAACCCCAGCCATCTACAAGGTGTTTTGAAAATGCTGACAACTCAAGGCCCTCTCCGTCTTTTATTGCCCCTAGACCGAGCACAGCCCCTTCTCTTCCCTTCCCAGATGTAAGTTCCCTAAGGGCAGGGACTGGCAAAGCTGTTTCTGTCTCCCCTTCAGTGGCTGGCTCTGTTCCCTACGCTGAGAAGATACGCAATAAAAATCGGTTGAGTCAAATCAGTCTCACAAGTTCCTTTAAATATCATTCCCAAAAAAGCCCTCCATTTTACAGACGGAGACAGAGAAGAAAAAGGTATCTCTATTTAGTATTTGTCTGTAAAGGCCACATCTGTACAGGCAAAAGCAAGCAGAATATTGAGGCAATTCATCTATTCGGTAAACCAATTATGAAACCGAAAACCTATAATTGGAAGACACATAGGCATTTAAAGACTAATTTATTTAACATATTCTGCTGTCAAGACTGATAGTATTAATTATCAGAGTATGACATTATTTTAACTTTGGTTTCTGACATAAAGAGATATTTCATACCGTCTTTCCCTCATTGGTGCTGTAAGAAAAGAAGTCCAATTTGGTCTGCCCCTTCTGGTTAGGCTGGTCTCACGGTGACAAGGAAGAGGAGATGGGATCAATGCGGAAGGTGTTGTGCCCCTCACGTAGTACAAAGGTGGGGCTAAATTGCTTGGATTCATTAGATAATTTCTCACCCTCCAGACCATTTGACCTGGGTCAATACATTCTTGATTCATTTGAAAAAAAAGTGGACAACTGCCCTGGGTGATCCACAGGCCAGATGAGACTCACCCAGTGACCCAGAGGTCCCGTTTCAATTATAGAGGAAATGAAAAGTTCCTCACTGGCAAAGAATGAAGTATTTCCCAGGAGGGGTTAAAAAAAAACTGGTAGCACATGTTCTGTCCTGGACCCAGAATGCCATGATTGCTGCAGCTCTCATGCAAAAGTGGATTCTTCTTTAAGACCCATGAGGAAATGGAGTCTCCTTTTCAGTTAGGGCATGGGTCAGTAACAAGGGCAGACTTAGACCCTCAGAGCTCTGGTCTTCTGAGCAAGGTGTAATGCTTCCCGTTGGTGAGTGGCACCCCACACTTTCTTTTTTTGAGTGATTACTGTGTGCCAGGCATTTCACATATACGATCTCACTTAATCTTTACAATAACCCTGAGGTAAATACTATGATCATCCCTTTTGGCAGATGAGAAAACTGGAACTCAATGAGGTTAAGTAACTTCCCCCAAATCATTCAGCTAATAAGCGACAGAGCTGGGTTTCCTACACACCCAGGCTCCCCAGGTCGGCTTCGTAGCTAGCCTTGTTGGGTAAAATCTTCAGAGTTTGAACAGGGTTACCTTTTCTTCCTTACTCCACACCTTCCTAAGCAAAACTGTACAGGTTAACCCTCACATTCCTGGCTCCAAGTCCAATTGCTTTCTAAGAGAGCCACGTCCCTTGCTCTTACATTTATCGATCAAAGAGCACAATGACTTCAATTAACTTCCTATGGAAAGGATTTGGGTGAAGTCTTTGATCTCCTTGAGGCAGTATGCTTTAGATTTCTTTGTAGCCCTGGCCAACACTTAGAAAATGTCTCCAACTCACCTCGAGTTCTCAATATCTGTTTGTTGGATGATTAAATGAGGGCATGATGGCTGAATGCTATTCAGGTAGTAATTCCGTGCTTCTGCCCTGACCACAGATGATCTATTTAATTGATTTTAGTGACTCCACAGTAGTTGTTATATTACCTCAGGGTAAAATTACTCATTTCTTGTTCCTAAGACCTAGCAATTTATATGCTGAGCATGTAATAATCTATTATATCAAATACCAACTCCTATTTGAAAAAAAAAATAGCTTTCTGCCGAGCATAACAGCCCTGGATACACAAAATAAGTACAGGTGACTTATGCGTTTACACAAAAGAGCCTTCTGTTCTGGATGCAGCTGTTTCAGAAAAACACAGCTAAGAGTATAGAAGGAAGCTGGGTAAGTAAATATTAGGAGAGGCCTTTAAAAGCAGCCTTGATCGCTGGATCCTTAGGATGTGTTTGTTAGGCAAGGATGCCCTAATAATGCTTAATATTGATACAGCATTTACGACGCAACAGACAGACAATAGGAAGGTTGTTTTTCTAAAGATGAGCAAGTGGAAACATGATAGACCTAAGGTAAAGCTAAGACCCACTAGGTTTTAGCTCACAACCTCAGACCAAGCAAGAAGGCACCCAACAGCAAGGAGCAAAGACCCAGGCATCGAGTATCTGGGACCACCTGCCTGAGTACCTAGGAACAGCACAGCAAAAAGGAAGTGAAAACTTCATCTCCAAGCCCAGAGTCCCTGACCACTCCACCCAAACGCTACAGTGGGTAGAAGTATACTGGGGAGGGGGAGAAGGGGAGTTAGGTGCTGGTCGAAGGAACTCTGTGCCCTCCTTCCCACTTCCCTGGAGGCCTGAAGGTGCTGCTCCAACAGGGGCCATGGCTGCTATTCTGCTTGTGGTTGTTTGCAAGGCGCATGACACTTTGCAGAGTCCACCTCTTTCTCATCTTTTCTCCTTGACTACTGATTCCCTAAATCAGCACTTGAATATGGAGCACTAGTCCCTGTTCCCTTACCAGTCAAGGAGAAAAAGCCCCAGCTTTGGAGTCAGACCCCTCTGGGTTTGAATGCAGGCATCATCATTTGCTAACTTGTAACACTGAGCAAGTGACAATCCTGCAGAGCTTTAGCTTCCTCCTCTTTAAAATGGGCATGATACTGTCTACTGCATAGAGTTACAACTAAATGGTATGAGACAGACTAAGAATCTAACCAAATACCTGGCCCTGGAGAACATGCGCTATAAATGGTAGTTCCTTTACCTGTTGGTCTGACTCTTTGTGCCCCTAAGCTGCTCTATCTTCTATTGGAGTATAACTAAGAGCAGCTGGGAAATACCTGATGAAGTTTTACTTTATTCCATATGTCCTTGAAATGAATCTTCTGTCCTCTGCACTCCTTTTCTCACCATTAAGCCCCCTTTCTTTCATCTCCAGGGAAATCTGGAAACCAGAGGATAGTCCAGCCTCCCATGGAAAGGACTGGCACTGATCTGATTAACAATACTCCAGAGTGATCTGTAGAGCAAATAACATTATAAAGCCTAGTTTGCCCAGAATTTTCCCAGTTCTAGCACTGAAAGTCCCATGTCCAGGGAAATACCTCATTCCAGGCAAACCAGGTTAGCTGGTTACTCTATCTTCACAGCCAAACACAAGGCTCATCATTTTTCAGATTTATTATTAAGAGTAAGTGACTTAAATAAAACTTAGTAAAAAATCAGCACGAGACACAGGAGTCCCATGTTCCTGAGGCTGAGTGTTCTTGTCAGATATCAGTGTCATTTGGGAGCAGCACCATATGGGACATCAAATGCTGTTCTTCCAGCCAGCCCACAAGCTGGACCTGACAGGCAGCTGGAGAAATCCAAAAGGCTCCTCAAAGACATATTCAGAAATGAGGTTGTTAGAGGACAAGTTTACTGACATTACTGACGCAGGCAGTAACTTTCCCAGGCGAGGAATGGGTTTCTCTAGCCTTGCAAGACAAGGGAACAAAAGCCTACACATTGGAATCGTTCAAGCACTGAGAGAATCGCAACTCCACTATACCTACTAGCTTGTAAGACCTGGAGAAGCTGCTAATCCCCGTATACCTGGATTTCCTACAATAATAATACATATGTTACAGGGTTGTGAAGAATTAATTAAATAATCCAAGTGAAATGCCTAACACATCATTTCTGGTGATGTGCAAGATCAGATTACTTCAAGACCCTCCCAATATTAAACACCTAGAAAATGTTGAATAGATGATAATGAACATTCTTTTAAAAGCAATAATTGGGTTTTTAAGAAAGTGAGAGAAATTTCCAGAGACCCAAAACAAAGGGAGAACTGATAACAGAGCTGATACTGCAGCTGCCTATGGGAGAGTTGCCAGATTTGGTCATGCAAGGGCTTAAGTGTAAATGTCCACATGGAGTCAAGAGATTAGGTCTTGAGTCCACATGATACAAAGAAGTGAAATGCACATCCCTTTTCCCTCTAACATAAAGCCAGAAGTCTTGAAGCACTTCCTTAGATGTAGGATGAAATATACACAATCCATACTCAAACTCAGAAAGATGATCAAAAAGTTTAGCTGTCTCATACTAGGCTCTGGATGAGGAAAAAAAATAGTCTCCTCTGACAATACATGATCACAAGTGTGACTTCATATGGCTTGAGTTCAACTTTACTCTGGATGTATGTCCTAGAAATTAGCATAAAAAGTGACTAGGACCCATGACCTTGATGTGCCTGATAGAAACAAATTTAAAAAATTATCTGAAGAGACATAACATTTCTCAAGCTAGAGGAGTCCTTCAGATAAATGGTTGGTGGACAGATAAATGTCCACCAACCATACATTACAATTTAAATTTACAAAAGAGCACACAAGGAAGCAATCCCCAATGAGCAAAAGAGTCAGCAGACACAGCAAATAGCAGAATTTTAACTGCTGATAACAACCACTTAGAATAAACGATCAAAATTAAGCTAAAAATAAATGTTTAAAATGATCAAAGATTTAAAAGAATCAAAAAGACAATACAACAAAATGACAATTATATTAAGACATAAAGAGAATTTCTAGAAATTTAAAAAAAAAAACATAGTCATAGATTAACTGGCAGACTAGACATAGCTGAACAGAGAGTCAGTAAACTGAAAAATTTGAGGAATGAAAGACCTGAAGGTACCCAAATTGCAACACAAATTGAGGGTACCCAAATTGCAGACCAGAGAGGCAAAGAAATGTGAAAGAGAGTAAGATATGCGAATGATAGGTTGAGAAATTTCACACAGAGCTAATAGGAAATCCAGAAGAAAAGAAAGGCAATATCAAAAAAAAAAAAAAAAAAAAAAAAATCAGGGCTGAGAAGCTCCAAGAATTGAAAAAAAAGTAACCTTAGAGCCCCGAGAGCTATAAAAGTCAACCTAAACAAATGTCAGTGAATGCAAAGAAAAGATGTTCAACAAAACCATGAAGAAAGTACAGGTTACTTTTTAAAAAGGATTAATTGTTAGACTGACAACAGTCCTTTTCTCCCAAAATTTTGTTTTAAAATCTTCAAACACAGAGCAGAGTTGACAGAATTTCATAGCGAACACTTGCATAAGTGTTCTACCAATAGCATTTTACTCCATTTCATTGTATTTGCTCTATCACATATCTATCCATCTATCCATCTCTGTGTTCATCCATCAATCCCTCATTTGCTTTTTTTTGTTGCTCTTTCATTTTGGAGTGTTTGTGTGTGCATTTCAAAGCAAATTACAGACATTTCTACACTTTTTCTTAAATCTTTCAGCAAGGATTTCATTAATGAAGTTTGATATTTATGGGTGTTCTCTTTTGATATCAAATTTTCATGCAATGAAATATACAAATCTTAAGTGTATATTGGTGTGCAACTCAAACACGTATAAAATTAGCACTATCATCCACAGAAAGTCTCCTTCTGTCCTTTTCTAGTCAAAATCCATCCCTTTTCCCTTCAAAGTCAACCACTATTCTGAAGGTTTTCTACTGTACATTAGTTGGATTGCTCTAGAGTTGCACATAATGGAATTCTACATTTTGTATAAGACGCCTACATTTTGTATAAGACTTCTTTCACTTAGTATACTGATTTTGAGATTCATTCATGGTGTTAACATATCAGTAGTTCGTCCCTTTTTATTGTTGAGTACTTTTCCATTATATGAGCATGGCAATTTATTCATCCATCCTATTGGTGGACATTTGGCCTCTTTCTATTGTAGTGACATTATCAATAAAGCTGCTGTGAACATTCTTGAACAAGTTTTTTTGTGAATATATTTTTTCATATCACTTGGTAAATACCTGAGAGTAGAATTGCTAAGTCATAGAGTAGGAGTACATTTATAAGAGGCTGATCCCTTTCTCCAACTTTGTTGTGTAATTTTACATTTCTAATATATGAATTTCGGTTGTTACACATCTCTGCCAACATTCGATGTTGTCAATATTTTTTAAAAATTTAGTCATTCTGGTGGAAGTTTAGTAGTGTTTCACTGCAGTTTAAACTTAAATTTCTTTCATGACTAGTAATGTTGAACACTTTAAAATGGACTTATTGGCGAGTTGTATGTCTTGCTTTATAAAGTGTCTATTCACACCTTTTGCTGACAACACACTTTTGAACAAAAACATGATAAAATAGAAAACAAGAGAGTAATATTTCATCAGTCAGGGTCCAGTATAGAGACTGAAGCTATATCAGTAATTTAAACACACACAAAGAAATTATTATGGTGAATTGTTAACTAATAAAAGGTCATTAACCATCAAACTGGGCAAAGCAAACTGTAAGGTATAGGAAGGTAGGAACCACAGAAAGAAATTACTAACCTTTGGGCTGAGAGAAAAGTGAACAAGAAGAAACTCAAAAATCTCAGAGGAGGGGATTCTGCAAAGTTGAAATTTAAACCTCTGAAGAAAAGAGGTGGTTGTGGTTATGGTGACAAAGAAACTGGCCATGCTGAGCCATGAGAGCTGAGAGCCACCCTCCAATATGGCAACAAAGAAACTGACACTGACTAAAGGACACCACAAATGAACAATGACCCTTACGCCCTGATCTGCTCACTGCTGAACTATAAAAACAGAACACTAGAAGGAACAAAGTTCCCTTTTCCTTCTTTTCCCAGGCTTTCCATGTCCCTCTTGTGCCCTCTATTGGCAGAGCCTAACACTGAGCCATCTGTCAAAGGAGAAATGTAATCTACAGAGTTTTAGATCCAATGTCACAAATGTGGCAAAGGATGGTTTCAGAGATAAGAGGCAATACCTTTACAACAGACACAAATATCTTCAAAGTGCTGAGAAAAAATACGCCTGTGCACCTAAAATTTTATACCCAGTTAACCTATCATTTAAGAGTGAAGGCACAATGATGACTAAAAATGATTTTTCTTTGTTATACTTTATACAACACACATAGGAGAAAATATGTAACATATAGGTAAGTTAAGACTTTTTGAGATAATCAAAATCTGAGAATTTATTACTAAAAGTAATAAATGCAAGAACTATTATGGTACTTTGCCTCAAAGAGAAAATTGAATCCAGAAAGAAAAAGTAAAATGTAAAAAAAAAAAAAAAAAACCGTAAGCAAAAAAACCTGGTAATCTTACGAGTAATTAAATGGTAAGCTAACAAACTGGTAAACTTATAGGTAAATATAAATGAAAAAGACAGTATAAAGAATAATAAAAATAATCACTAATTTAATGTATAAAAGTAGAGAGTAATTAAAATACTGGCCAACCATATGAAGATAGAAAGAAATGATCAGAATTAAAGTGCTTTAAGCTCCTTGTGCTTTTGGAAGGCAGGTAGAACTCAAGGTCTTATTCCTTAATAATCTAGAAACATGACTGGTACTTATTGGAAGTGTACAACACAATCCTAGATGATATTTTCCAAGTCAAGTGTACATGACATAAAGTTAAGTTTGCATGTAAAGAACAGAGATAAAATGGAAAATCTTAAAATCAGTAGAATAGAGAAAATAAAGTTTGATCAACTCCAAATAAAATAGGAATGGAGAATAAAAGAAAAAGTTCAACCATGACAAGCGAAAAACACAAAATCTTTGGGAGAAATAAATCTAAATTTATCAGTAATTGTAATAAATATAAATGAACTAAAATTCCAAAGTAAAAAACAGAGATTTTCTTATTGCTTTCTTAAAAATCAGATAAATAATTTGTACAAAAGACATAGCCAAAATATAACAGCATAAAATATTAAAAGAATGGAAAAAAAGATATAGTAGGCAAATATCAACTGAAACTTGATGTCACCACATTGATATCAGATGAAATAGACTTTAATAATTATTAGAGATAAAGAGGGGCACTTTATAATGGTTAAAATAACAATTTGTCAGGAAAATAAGACAACTGCATATCCCTTACACATAAAATAACTCTGAAATATGTGAAACAAAAATTAATAGACTTTCAAAGAGAAGTTGACAAATCCAGCAATATGGTGAAAGATATTTCTTTTGAAGAGTAAATCAGGCAGACAGAAAAATGAATAAAGATATAGAAGATTCAACAACACCATTAACAAAATTTAAAGACATATAAAGAACTTTTCAGGGCAAGGCATGGTGCATCACACTTGTAATCCCAGCACTTTGGGAGACCAAGGCAAGAGGATCACTTCAGGCCAGGAGTTCAAGACCAGCCTGGGCAACATAGTGAGGCCCTGTCTCTGCAAAAAATTTAAAACTTATCTAGGAATGATAGCATGCACTTGTGGTCATAGCTACTTGGAAGGCTGAGGTGGGAGGATTGCCTGAACCCAGGAGTTCAGTATTACGATGAGCTCCATTGCATCACTGCACCCAAGCCAGGTTGACAGAATGAGACTGTCTCTATGAAACAACTTTTCAGGAAATTTTATAGAAGATATTATTTTTAAGCACATGTGAAGTACAGATAAAACCTGATCACATGCTAGGATGCAAAGCAAATTTCAGTACCAAAACTTGGTATCAAACAGACCAAATGCCCTGACCATTATATGAATAAATTAAAAGATAATTATGAAAAGTCTTTGATGATTTCAAAAGCATACTTCTAAGTAAACTACATAACACATCCCAAGACAGAGCATAAGACCTTTAACAACACTAGTTTTCACCCAACTAACTGACATCAACAAGCCCAGTTCCTCATTTTACTAACAGCTAGTATTTATAGATGCTGCTCAAGGTCAAAGGTAAAATTAGTGGCTCTAGACCAGAAGGAAGGAATCTGGCCTCAAAGGATATTGAATGTGCAACCTTGAGTCTATTGGGCTTGTAACCCCAACTGACCTACAGGAATTGAGGACCTACAAGAATTTCCTTTAACCTGGAAAGTTCAGCTTATTATATTATTCCTAGTATAGGCACATCCAGATAGAAAGTTTCCCTTCCACTGCTCCAAAGAACAAAGTAACTCTTTGCTGAATTGGGCTATCTGCTCTCAAAAATATTTTAGAGAAAAGGAGCTGCTCACTGGGGCTGGGTATGTATTAATGCATAAGTGAAGGGGATCTAAATACCAAAAATGCTTCATTGTCTAGAGCTGACCCCAAAGAAAAGGGCACTGATCCCAAAAAAGAGAGGAGAGTGGCACATCGTGCACAGCATGGGCTCAGGGCAACAGTGGGTAAGGGAGCCCAGCTCTCTGCATCCTCATCTGTATACACCTATCATCCCTTTGCTCTGAGCACCTGACATACCATGAGGGCATCGTTATACAAATGACACAGGAAGAAATTCCACCTTAACTAAAATATTAGCCTGCTTCTGGTGAGTTTGGTAAACAAAACTTCAGTCCTCTAGAACATCCATTCTCAATGGGGGTAATCTCACCCCAAGAGGGCAAAATTTGGTTCAGCATGGTAAGAAGGGCAATAGAAAAATTTAGCTATTACAATGGTTTATGGCTTTCCAAATAACCACATCACATAAATAGATACACAGTATATCTGTGGTATAAAATTTCATGAGGAGGGGAGACAATTGGGGGAAAAAAAGTCTTAATAGGCTCTATAAGGGGGCAGTCATGGGGATAAAAACGTTGAGAAACACTGCTCTAGGGAATAACACTCCTGAGTAGATACACCTGAGTCTCAAGATATACTTGAGACTGGTGACCAGACCCTGCTGTAAGGTAATCCTATATGTAGACCCCCAATCGACTAACCTCTCTTTCATTGCCAGCTTATGAATTTCAAGGAAAGGCATCAATAATATTAATGAGGGGCCATAGAGCCCAACTCTCTATTTTTCAATCAACCTCTTAACAAATGTTCATTTGGTATCTTCTGCAGCTATGCTGTACAATATGGTAGCAACACAGAAGGATGAGCTAATATCTCCATCTGGGGCAAAAACAGGCTTGCCTTCTGCTTACTATGAAAGGGTGAGTTACCCAAGCGCAGCGTTCCCCGACTATGACACAAATCCACCTCATGTGTCACATCCATCCGGGCCCTTTACAAATTCTCATGAGATTTGGTAGGGGGGAGTTAAATTTGTTTTCTATCACAGAGTAACAAATTATCACAAAATTGGCAGCTTAAAAAAACACTCATTTATTAGGTCATAGTTCTGTAAGTCACGAGGCAAGGCAGAGTTCCCTACTCAGGGTCTCAAAGGCTAAAATTAAAGTATTGCCAGGTTGTGTTCTCATATGTAGACACTGGGAAAAAATTCACCTTCATACTCACACAGGTTGTTGGCAGAATTTAATTCCTTATGATCGTAAAGCTGAGGTCCCCATTTTCCATGCTGGCTGTCAGCAGGGTCCACGCTCAGCTCAGAGAGGCCACCTGCATTCCTTGTCACATGGTCCCCTCCATGTCAAAGAAGCCATATCTTCTTTGACACTAAGAAATTGAGAATTTCATACTGTCAAATCCCTGCCACATTTTTAATCTTTCTGACTTCTCTGTCTCTGACCTCTCAACTCAGATTTGAAGGGGCCAGGCGAGTAGGTCAGGCTCATCTACTTAATCTTCCTATTTTAAGGTCAACTGACTTGGGATCTTAATTATATCTGCAAAATTCCCTCACAGCAGAGTATGATTAAGTAATAGAGAGAAGGTGTGGGTATGTCAGGGGCTAGGAATCACTGGGGCCATTTAGAATTTTGCTTATTACAGGAGACCAGGGGAACTAAAGCAATCAAAAGTTCATGTTGCTTGCTGTATTATGCATAATAAAGTTCTTTATCTCCAAACCAAGAGTTTCATCATCTCTTCTGTCAGCGTCCATGAAATACTATAAGTAGCTTATTAGAAGGGTGAAATCAAATACCTACTGTAACATACATGTTGAATTTCAAAGACTTAGTATGAAAAAAGTCTAAGTATGTAAAACATGTCATCAATAATTTTTCTATTGATTACATATTGAAATGGTAACATTTTGGAGGGTTAAGTAAAATATAGTATTAAAATTACTTTTACCTATGTTTATTTTTTAACGTGGTTACTAGAAAACAATTAAATTACACATAGAAGAGGCTTGCATTATTTTTCTATCTGACAGTCCTGGTCTATATGCCTAGACAATACTAAAGTCCCAGCCCTCAGGCAAAGGTTGCAGCACAAAAGCCAATGGTGTCCTACAGATGTTTTGTTTGGCCAGGATAGTGTCCAAATTTTGTTCTTATTTAAATGCCTTCCGGTGAGGCATGGATCTTGTAGTATGTTATAGGTCCTATCATTTTTCATTGTTTTTTACCTGGCTCATTTGCACTTTTATTTTAATCTAACTGACTTCTGTATGCACTTAAATTTTGTGGCCCTTGCAGTCACACTTATACTTTTGTTGGACACATAACAAGATGCTAACACAGGAGGACTTCCAAAGGACAGCATTCAATCAAATGTTAATTTGCATGGTTCCAAAGGGCTATATGAGCTTCAGAACAAAGGGTCCCCACTGGGCAGTGTGGTGGCCATGAGTCAGGAGACCTAGAGACCAAGCTCTGTCACCAATTCAGTGGGAGATCTTGAGCAAGTCAGTTCCCTCCTCTGTGCTCTGTTTCCTCAATGTCAACGTGAAGGATGAAGCTAGAAGGCATCCCACTTCCCCGTGAGGATTTCAATTTGATGGCTTTGCTGGCTATATCAATCAGAGAGAGCTTCCTAGAAGTACAGGACTTGAAGACAGTGCTTCTCTGCCCTCTGTACTGTTAAAAGAAAAAATTAGACTAATTACATTTAGCAGAGTTTAATTGATCAAAGAAAGATTCAAGAAATCAGGCAGCCTCTTGAACTACAGTATGTTTAGAGAGACTCTGGAGCTACTGCATTGTCTAAAAAGATTTATGGACAGAACAAGGAAAGTGATGTGCAGAAAACAGAAGTGAGGTGCAGAAACAGCCAGATTGGTTACAGCTCTGTGTTTGCCTTATTTAAACACGGCTTGAATAGCGGGCCACCTTTCATTGGCTGAAACTCAGTAATTGGCACAAGAATAGGTTACAGTCTGTTTACACATCTAGTTAGGGTACAGTCCACTATGTATGGAGAAACTTTTAGGCCCAACTTAAAATGTGTCAGAAGGCAGCTTTAGTCTAAACTTGTTTTAACAGTACATGATTTCCATTGCCGTCACTGGCCAGAAAGACGGGGAAGAAGAGTCAAGAAGATGACTCAAAGTCCTGAAAAGCTCCAATGGGTAGTTTGTCAAAGAAGAAGTCAAAACATTTGGCTACAGTGTTGCTTTGTGCTCACTACGGATGTAGAGATCATTCACGTTTTGGCCCCGTACCCCAAATGGTAGATAATCAGGTGCTGGCAGCATCCTGATACCTACATCTGCTCCTCACTCCCTTCCTCTCCTGACAATGGCATTTTGTAGAATCCAGAGGCAGATGCCGCAAGCCAGGGCTGAGTGAGCGTGAGCAGGGGTTTGTGGTTGGCAAGTTCCCACTCTCTCTACCCATGACATCTCTTTCATAACCTGAATTTCTTTAATTAAAAAACATCTGCCAACTCCTGTTATCTGCAAAGATGTGCCATAGCAACTCTGTCTGCAAGCCCCTTATGTAGCTGATGCAAACAGGTAGAAGAAAATCCTGTGTAAAGCCTAAGTTTAAAGAAAGGGAAAAAAAGGAAGCTCACCAAAGTGCGTGTGTGTGTGCTCGTGTGTGTGTGTGTGTGTGTGTGTGTGTGAAACATGGAAGGATGCAGACAGGCAGATCTCTCTCGCAACTCATCCTTCTAAAAAGCTTTACTTCCCTATCAGAGAGGGTGAGGGGAATTAGGGAACGTGAGCAGCATATCACAAAATATGACTGGCACTTCCTAACAAACCAAACCCACAGAGAAACAATTCTTTGTGCTTAGCCTTACTTGTTAGGATTTTTATTTGATTAGAGTGAGTCTGATGGATGCAGTGGGAAGAAGCAGCGAGATCTCCACTGCCTTTGTCCTCTGCCCCATGAACAATGACATCTAAAAGAAAATCTTCAACAGTAATCTTGAGGAGGAGAGACAACATTGGCATGCCTAGAGTCAGGGTACAGATGGAGACCACATACTCCAGGTCTATCATACATCAAGCTAACATATTAAAATACATGTTAAATATGTTGTATCCTCATGCCTCATAAATACCTTCAAATCAACCTGGAAGGCCAGTTTCACATTTAGAAGTCTCACACTCCTCAAGAGCTCTGCACTGGACACGGAGGTGTGGAATTAACCCCAGGGCTCCATCCTGCCTCCTCTTCCCTCTCCAGCATGGCTATATCTTGCACAGCACAAGCCTCCCACACATGCAATGCTCCAGCGCACACACTCAAGCTCCAAATATGCCCTCTACAAACAGCTGCGCTGAGGCCAGCATGCAGACCTTGTGTGTCTTCTGTCTTCTGGAGGGACTTAGGAAAGAGGTGACGCCAGGCCTGGAAACTCAAGAATTCCGGGTTGATGAACTCAGAGCATACACTAGAAAGTGGAGTGGAGAGGTATGAGCTCAAAGTGGGCACACATCCTTCATCCTATGGATGCCTCACCTTGCATAGAGAAGCACAGTCAGAAGAGGGCTGAAGCAGGCCCCTAAAATTAGAGGGCTAAGGTGAGGAGCCATCTAGTCTGAGTCTAAGACAGTGCTGATCTCATCCTTTTACTTCCATCCCTGGGCCTCCTCTCAAAACAGATTCATAGACCTCTACCTGCCCATCAATTCCTAGAACATGCTCCTCTCTTCCACGGTTCAGACCCAGGAAGACTGTCCCAGTTCTGGGGGAGGGAATAACTCCCCACCCCATCTGGATTAAATGAGCTCCATGGCTGGCTCCACAAATCTGTAATGGAAGTATTACAAGAAGTAACGAATGCTGCCCTCTGCCTTGGGGTTAGCCTCCTGACCTGATGGTTTCCGGAGGGCAAAGGCCTTTGTGTGTGCTCAGCACATTCTCTACCATGGGTCAAGGTGCACAATGAAACTTAAGCAATACCTTTTGAAATACTATTTTTTAGACAATGATAATGTCTGATGCCTGGCTTATTCTGTTAGCAGTCCTTAGGACAAACCTCTAAATCTGCAGCCAGAAGATCACTTGCCTCCAGAGAAGCCCAGCAATTATCAGACAAGGATAACTGCTGAAAAATTTCTTTATGTTCTTAATATTTGCCTTCTTTTAAGTTCCATGCACCAATGCTCATCTTCTGTTCTCTGCAGCAGCAGCCTAGGTAAGCCTGCTCCCTCTGTGTAAATCTTAACCGCCCTTGTGCTTTAACTTCTCAAAATGTATGTGATAGCTTGTGCGAAGAAACTAATGCTGTGCTTGTAAATACTAGACACTTAAACAATTTACTATTGTTACTTCTGCTAATTTCTTTCCACTCTTCTTTAAGAGGTTTAAAAAAGTAAAAATAAATAGATAAACCCCATTCTTTACATGTTTCTCCACTTTTTATCAACCCAGTCTGCCTCCCCTTCAAATGCCTCCCTGCGTATTCCAGGGCACGGCGAGCAGAATGGGAAAAACGTACACACTCTTGTCTTAAAATCCTAACTCAAACTTGCCTAAGGACAAAATACTTACCCTAGCCATAAAAACATACAATAAATCCTCAATGATTTATTGGATTATTCAATTACAAGGTGTCAAATATTCTAGTTCTGTTCTCACAGCATCTCAAATAATGTCACCAAGAGTGAAGACTTCATGTAAGTCTAGGCCAGTGACTCTGATTTTTGAAGGAGATTCAATTCTAAGGGGACTGAAGACATGGAGTCTCGTACCCCATTTTGGCCACAGAAGCGAAGAAACGCCAAACCATCCTTCCCAAGCATTCTTAGAGGGAAAAAAGATGAAGGAAAAGGAGCCAGGGAAAGGGTTAGAAGTGGAAAAAAAGAGTTCCAGAGAAACAAACCGTGGTAGAGTAGAAAGAAACTGTTGATTTTACTTGGAGAGAGTTAAGTGAAATTAGTTTATAGAAAATCCAAAATAGTATCTCCTTGGATTTCTAAATACACTTAAGAGTAACCACACTTCACAGTACCCAGCACAGCACTACAGCCTGTAGAAAGAGAAAGAAAAAGAAATATTACTATTCACAACTAGTCATCAACCAACTGATATAAACATTAAAAAGAAATAGCACTACTTGGAAGGCAGAGATGGGAGGATCACTTGAAGCCCAGGAGATCAAGGCTGCAGTGAGCCAAGATTCACCACTGCACTCCAGCCTAAGTGACAGAGCAGGACCCTGTCTTAAAAAAACAAAAACAAAATAGCAATAATGGCATATTCAAGCAATCCCCAGAACTTCCCAGAGCTGCAAAGTGTATAAAATGGCAGGAATATATTCTCAACAGATAGGTAGCCTTCAGCAGCATTACCTAAACGCTCTACCGTGTGCTTCCCGGGCTAACGCTGTTGACTGCCAAGGGCCTGGCCGCCGGGGAGGGAGTGGACATGGGGGAAGTGGGCCCTAGTTTGTTCTGACACTTCAATGGCACTTCCAAGTTGCAACATTTTCAAACATTTGTTCTTTGTAGTAGCCTTTTGGATGATCTTAGCAAGACTTTCTGGGCAAACACTCCTTATAACAAGTTGAACACCTGATTTTATGAGAGCTTTCTTCTGTGAATAGTTGTGCTTGTGAATGGCCATCGTGAATAAAATACCACTTCCCACTCCCAAAGCTAGATATACAGGCTCATTCATGAAAGTTGTTTTCTATACTTTATGCTTTAAAAAATTCTATCCTTATATCATATTTTTCAGGATTCTTCTATAAAGGTGAGGGAGGGGTATGTCTAAGGCAGCATTAGAAATTCTGAGTGGAAAAAAATTTATTAAAACTTGTTATGTTATGATGAAATGCATAATGGACCATTTGGGTATTAAAAGATAGACCCTAGAGTACGTGTATGTTCTAGAAGGAGAAACCGGAGCAAAGGAAGGGCTGAACGAATATCTCTGCATCAGGATATAAGAGAAATGTTTTCTGTACTTATAATCAGAATGGTGGTTAAACAAAAGATTTAGAGACTGGAGTCCATTCAGAAGATGTAAAGAAGTCAGAGGGGGATCACGAGGTCAAGAGATCAAGACCATCCTGGTCAACATGGTGAAACCCCGTCTCTACTAAAAATACAAAAAATTAGCTGGGCATGGTGGCACGTGCCTGTAATACCAGATACTCAGGAGGCTGAGGCAGGAGAATTGCCTGAACCCGGGAGGCAGAGGTTGCGGTGAGCCGAGATCGCGCCATTGCACTCCAGCCTGAGTAACAAGAGCGAAACTCAGTCTCAAAAAAAAAAGAAGTCAGAGGGGAGAGGAAGAATGTATGAAAAGTGCAATGTGGAGATAGAAAAAAAGGTGGCTGCTGAGAATTCCAGGTGCTGGGTATGGCTGAACAATTTTAAACAATCGCGATATCCAGAATTAGAAAAAAAAAATTCTAAAATTCATTCGGAACCAAAAAAGAGCCCAAATAGCCAATGCAATCCTAAGCAGAAAGAACCAAGCTGGAGGCATCATACTACCTGACTTCAAGGTATACTACAAGGCTACAGTAACTAAAACATCATGGCATTGGTTAAAAAAAAAAAAAAAAACTTATAGACCAATGGAACATGTTAGAGAAACCAGAAATCAAGCCACACACTGACAACCATACAATCTTCAACAAAGCCGACAATTACAAACATGGGTAAAGGACTCCCTATTCAATAAATGGTGCTAGGAGAGCTGGCTAGCCTATAGAGAAGATCAAAGCTGGATCCCTACCTTTCACCATATACAAAAATCAACTCAAGATAGATTAAAGACTTAAATGTAAAACCTAAAGCTATAAAAACTCTAGTAGAAAACCTAAGAAATACTATTCTGGACATCAGCCCTGGCAAAGACTTTATGATGAAGACCTCAAAAGCAATTGCAACCAAAACCAAAAATTAACGGGTGGGACCTAATTAAAGAGCTTTTGCACAGCAAAAGAAATTACCAACAAAGCAATCAGGCAACCTACAGAATGGGGAAAAATATTTGCAAACTATGCATGCTATAAAGGTCTAATATCTAGAATCTATAATTAATTTAATCAACAAGCAAAAACCAAGCAACCCCACTAAAAATATGGGCAAAGGATGTGGACAGACACTTCCCAAAAGAAGTCATTCACTCAGCAAACAAGCATATAGAAAATGCTCACTATCACTAATCGTTACAGAAATGCAAATCAAAACCACAGTGAGATACTATCTCACACCAGTTTGAATGGCAAGTATTAAAAAGTCAAAAAATAACAGATGCTGACAAGGTTGGGGAGAAAAGGAAACGCCAATACACTGCTGGTGGCACTGGACATTAGCTCAGTCGCTATGGAAAGTACATTGAGTACTATGGAAAACAATTTGGAAAGTTCTCAAAGAACTTAAAATAGAACTACTATTTGACCCAGGAATCCCATTACTGGGTATATACTTAAAGGAATATAACTCATTCTACCATAAAGACATGTGCATGCATATGTTTACTGCAGCACTATTCACAATAGCAAAGACATAGAATCAACCTAGATTTCCATCAATGGTGGCAAAGAAAATCTGGTAAATATATACCATGGAATACTATACGGCTATAAAGAATGAAATACATCCTTTGCAGCAGCATAGATGGAGCTGGAGACTATTATCCTAAGCGAATTAACACAGGAACAGAAAACCAAATACTGGACGCTCTTACTTGTAAGTGGGAGCTAAACATTGAGTGCACATGGACACAACAAAGGGGACAACAGACACAGGGACCTACTGAAGGGAAGAGGATGAGAGTGAGGACTTGAAAAACTGCCTGTCAGGTATTATACTGATTACCTGGGTGACAAAATTATCTGTACACTGAACCTCTGCAACACACAATTTGCCCATGTAACAAACACGCACAGGTACCCCTTGAACCTAAAATAAAAGTTGGAAAGAAAAGGAAAAGAAAGAATGATAATATCTTCTATTACACTTTAAATCATTATGGGGAACCATACTGCCACCTGTCTCCCGTGCCCCAAACTCTCCGTGGATCAGCAGTACTTGAAGGTAGAAGGGAGAGAAAGAGGGGTAGGAGATGAAAGGAATTACAAGAAAAAGCAGGCTACATTTCATGTTTGCAACTGCTTTCCTCAGAGTAGTGATCAAAGATTCACTGGACACAGAAAATTCTAGCTAGAAGTGACTAAGAAAAATATTATAAGCACCTCCACTTCCAAAAATCTTCAGAGGCATAGATGGTAATATTGAGTGCCATATGGAGATTGAGACTTCATGTCAGCTTAAAAATATATATTAGGGACAAGCCACAGCCAGGGAGAAAATATTTGCAAAAAACATATCTGATAAAGAATGGTTACCCAAATATACAAAGAACTCTTCAAACTCAGTATTAAGAAAATAACTGTATTAAAAATGAACAGATACCTCACCAAAGAAGACACATGGATGGAAAATAACTATGAAAGATGCTCAAAATCATACGTTATTAGGGAAATGTAATTAAAACAACGAGATACCACTGTATACCTATTACAATGGCCAAACTCCAAAACGCTGAGAAGACCAAACGCTGGCAAGGATGTGAAGCAACAGGAACTCCGTTTCATTGCCGGTAGAAATGCAAAATGACACAAACACTTTGGAGAGAGTCTGTCAGTGATTTGTTTTTTGTTTGTTTACAAAACTAAATATTCTCATACCACATGATCCAGCCATCACAGCACTTGGTATTTACCCAAAGAAGCTGAAAACTTATGCCCACACAGAAACCTGCACACAGATGTTTATGGTGGTTTATTCATAATTGCCAAAACTTGGAAATGAATGAGGTGTCCTTCAGTAGGTGAATGGATAAATAAACGATGGTACATCCAGATAGTGAGATATTATTCCATGTTAAAAAGAAATGAGCTATTCAAGTCACATGGAGGAACTTTAAATGCATATTACTAAGTGAAAGAAGCCAATCTGAAAAGGCTACATGCTGTTATAAACTATGTAACATTCTGGACAAAGCAAAACTATGGAGACAGTAAAAAGATCAGTGGTTGCCAGGAGTTGGTGGGAGAAAGGGATGAATAGATAGAGCACAGAGGAATTTTTGAGCAACGAAAATACTCTGTATGCTGCTGCAATGGTGAATACCTGTCACTATACATTTGCCCGAATCCACAGAATGTGAAACACCAAGAGAGAACCCTGGCGTAAACTACGGACTTTGGGTGATGGTGACGTGTCAATGTAGGTTCACCAATTCTAAGAAACGTACTACTCACGTGCTGGATGTTGACAGTTGGGGAAGCAGTGCCTGTGTCAGGGCAATATATACATGGGAACTCTCTGTACTTTCTGCTTAGTTTTGCTGTGAACCTAAAACTACCCTAAGAAATACATACATATACATACATGTACTGTACTTAAGAAGTGTAGAACACAGGATGTCCCAGATGGCTGACACCTGGGCTAAGGTACCAACATTCACGCAGAGTAGGGACAAACGACTCACCAGTGGTCAGAAGTTCCCAAGCACTTAGAGTTTACTCAGGTAGCAATGTGGAGGGCTCCTTTACTTCCCGGTGCACGTTCCTTCCCTCTTTTGGTTGGGCTGAACATGTGACCAGTTCTGGGCAATGAAATGTAAATGGAAACAGCCTATGCCCTTGCCAGAGCTTTAAATCAGCAGTACCTGAATCTCCAGGCTCCTCTGTCTCTCCTGTGGCCACAGTACAAGCACATATTGGGATGGAGATGCTAAAAGGTCAAAACAGTCTGGATGTCGGGCTGGAGACCTGGAGGGCAATTGTTGTGGCTATTCAGCAGCACCTACGGCTTTGCTTGAAGAAGAAATAAAAAATCCTGCAGAACTCAGCCCCTGAGGGTTAGGGTTGTTTGTTGCCAGAGCCCAGCCTAGCCCAACCTGACTGCAACCCCAAACTACAGTTTTCAGTTCAAGTTCATTGAGGCTTGACTGGTGCAGCTAGGCAGAGCTCGCTAACCCAGCAGGAAACCCAGGAACAGTAGAATGCCCAACGTGTTGTGGAGAAAACCATCGTAATTTTTAGGTGAATTCAGTTTTTAGGTTTTTCTCCAATCTAAGCAACACTCGGGTCAGGGTTACAATGTCCATTGCGCTTTTTCCAGTTTCCTGGAGAATGTGTTTTTAGGGGAGCGCAGAGATGGTTGCCATCCATCATTTTGGAAAGTCATGAGATTTACAGAGATAGATGCCTAAACAAAGGACAAGTGTATTAACAAATCGAGCTGTCCAAAAGTCAGGGCTAATGTTAACCAAGATGAGCATTACCGCGATTCCATCAAGATGTCCTGTTATTTATTTAACTTTTCCATTTTCATTTTTTATTTGGGTAAGATAATTGCTTATGATAAGCCTCGGGTGTGGAGATCCGGGGCATGCAGAGCGGCGAGGCAAGCTTCAGTCTGCAGTCTCCGGCTGCGCTGGGGAAGCAAATCGATGTATTAACATATTGAAATGATCTCAATTAATGTCCTTTAGTACTTTTCTTTAAAAAAGGAGGATCTTTCCAAATTGAATGGCCTACTCCTTACCAAGAGGGAAAAGAAGGCCTGTTCGGAGGATAATGTGTTTACCTGCCTGAGGAAAGAGGATCTCTTCTGAGTCGATTTTGTAAGAAACAAAAATATATACAGTGTTTCTTCCCCCTGCGTCTGACACTGCAATGTTACCCATGGATTTCACTTCATAATATCTATGCCCGTGCCTCCCATTGCTTCTTGCCAAGACTGTAAATTGGGCAACACTAGGGCTTTGGTGCCATAGATCCTAAAATAGAACTTCAGTAAATGAGAGCTGTTTATTTAAATGATGACTTCAGCACACAATTGATTATTTCAGTGGAAAAGTAGCCATGACATTCAGGCTCTCGTGTGCTTGCTGTGCACCCTTCTGCCTCTTATCCCCCGATGCCCCTCTCCCCGCCGCCTGAATACTCCAGAAGTATTAAGTGAAGCAAACTTGAGTGTGGTGCTTACTTCTGCGAAACTAGTCATGGTTCGGGGTCTATTTCAGTATTTTCTAGACAGCAGTAAAAACAGCCACTGGTGTTGGGTGGCGCTGAAGATGAGCCCCAGAAATAGTATTGCTATCCTCTTTCTTATAGGTGAGAAAACTGAGGTCTGGAGACTGGCCCAGGGTCACACTTCTGTCGAAGCTGCTGAAACCAACAAAGCAGATGGAGAGGGGATGCTGCTAGATGCATTGTTCCTTCCTTGACGTGCCCCGCCTACCAAAAAGAAAGAAAAGAAAACTTCCTGCCTCCTTCTTGCCCTACTTTGATGAATTAAAAGGTAGAAGAGAACATTTTTCTTTGGTACTCCTTTATACTGCTTCTGATAATGACTGACCTTAGCAAGGACATGACCCAAAAGAGGAAACAAAGAAGTAAACAACATCAAAAGGATTTTGACCCTTCAATCCTCTTCATCTAAAACAACCAATAATTTACAGTCCAGCTAAAACCCCTGCTCCTCCAAGAGCCTTCCTTGGTTAGTCTATCTGGAGGGATTTCTCTCTCCACTGAGGGCCTTCCTTCACCACCTGAGACTCTCTTGGCCCTGGTGATCCACTGCTTGAGGGGTCTCTTGCTTCTGCGCCCCAGAGGCCATGCCCCCGTCAGTTTTGGATTCACCACACCACACACATAAAAATGAAGTAAAGAGGGATGATCAAAAACTCTAAGGAGGCACGTTCTATCTCCCGAGCCCAGGGACTTTGCAGGACTCCAGCTGTGGGAAATGGAGCCGTCGGAAGCATGAATTCAGCCTTCCTTTGTGGTAGGAGCTGGATCAGACACTACAGAGCAAGCAAGACAGATCCAGGCTCAGGGGATCTCACAGTTCAGGAGAGTTTCCCTCCCATAAACAGGATTACACTGATTTGCTCTAACGGTATTTTATTTCTAGTTAATTTTAACTTAACAATTCTCATGTGGGTTTGTGTTTTCAAAAGTTATGAAATACATTATTGAATACCACAAAGTATATAAAGCATATATGTACAGTTCCAAGAATTATAATAAAATGATTTGCCACGAGCGCACCATCTAGATTAAGTCATACAATGTTACTAATACCTGTGTGTCCCTCCTCATCCCAATCCTACTTGTTACTCTATTATCCATGTTTTATATTAACCTTTTCTTTTTTTTTTTTTTTGAGACAGAATCTCACTCTGTTGCCCAAGCTGGAGTACAGTGGCGAGATCTCGGATCACTACAACCTCTGCCTCCTAGGTTCAAGCAATTCTCCTGCCTCAGCCTCCCAAGTAGCTGGGACTACAGGCATGCGCCACCACACTGGGCTAATTTTTGAAGAGACAGGGTTTTACCATGTTGGCCAGGATAGTCTCGATTTCTTGACCTCGTGATCCACCCGCCTCCGCCTCCCAAAGTGCTGGGATTACAGGCGTGAGCCACCGTGCCAGCCGTGCTTTTCTTTATAGTTTTACCACATACATATGTATCGCTACAAAATATATTGTGTGGGTTTGCCTATTCTTTCTACTTTTCTATAAATGAGAAATACATCTATATACTCTTCTATAAATGGCATGTCTTCTAAGTGGCTTTCTAAAATTTCTTTGCCCAACAAAGAATCTGTCAGATTCAACCATGTTGAAAGTAGCTATAGTTTAATCGCTTTTACTGCTATGTAACTTTATATGATGTAAATATACCACAATATTTTTATGCATTCTATTTCATTGCACATTTAATTGCAAAAACTGCAGTTACTTTTGTATCAACGTTATACTTCTGGTGGCTATGAGGGCTAATTCTACGTTTTCGGCACTTACTATACCAACGATACTTCTATGAAAATCCCTGTACACATGTCTTGGTGCATGTATACTAGCATTTCTCTAGAGTGCTGTCTTAGTCTGTGTTGCGATAAAGGAATACCTGAGGCTGAGTAACTGGTAAAGAAATAAGGTTTGTTTGGCTCAGTTATGCCAGCAGTACAAGAAGCACGGCAGCAGCATCTGCTTCTGGTGAGAGCCTTAGACCGTTTCCACTGATGGTGGAAAGTAAAGGGAACAGGTAACGCATAGCAAGAGGGAGGACAGAAGGAAAAGGTGGGAGCAGGTGCTGGGCTCCTTTCAACAACTCCATCTGTGGGAACTAACAGAGCAAGATTTCACTCACAACCAAGAGGACAACCATTCATGAGGAATCCATTCTCATGACCCAGATACCTCTCATCAGGCCCACCTCCAACACTAGTGATCAAATTTCAGTGTGAGATTTGGAAGGGACAAATATCCAAACTACATCAAGTTCATATTATAGAAGTGGTTCTTTTTGTTACTGAGACAGAACATCTTCAGCTTTGCTAGATAATGTCAAATGGTTTTCCGAAGCAGGGGCAGAATCTGAGACTCTCCCTAGCATTGTGTAAGAGCTTCTTTTATTCCACATTCTCACCAGCATTGGTACTGCCTGTGGCAGACATTTCTAGGTAGGAGCATTTAGATATATTAAATATAATGAGGAAAAAATAATCCAGATCCAGGAAAATAAATCTGTAAGGCTTCAAAGTCATATTCACATGTAAAAATATATCTGGATATGTTATTTTATTTATTAAAAGAGTATGACTGAGGTTGGTATCAACAGTTAATCATACTGATAGCAGGTACTTTTTTTCTTTTTTTTGGAGACAGAGTCTTGCTCTGTCGCCAGGCTGAAATGCAGTGACATGATCTCAGCTCATTGCAATCTCCGCCTCCTGGGTTCAAGCGATTCCCCTGCCTCAGCCACCAAGTAGCGGGGACTACAGGCACTTACCACCATGCTCAGCTAATTCTTTTGTGTGTTTTAGTAGAGATGGGGTTTCACCAGGTTGGCCAGGATGGTCTCCATCTCCTGACCTCATGATCGGCTTGCCTCGGCCTCCCAGAGTGCTGGGATTTCAGGCATGAGCCGCTGTGCCTGGCCAGCAGGTACCTTTAATATGATATGATAAACATGGTACTTCACTCCTCTGGTCTTCCTCCCAAACCCCATAACCCCAGTCTAATAATAATAATTTTTAAAAAATAGTCCAAATTCTAATGGAGGAACATATAATATACTTGAGCATCACTTCTCAAAACCAGGAAAGTCTGTGCACCTATTGCAGTGGAGAGGAACCAAAGGATAAGTACGTGTAGTGGAGTGACCTAGATGGGATCCTGGACAGTGACAGAACGTTAGCTAGAGCCACGTGTGCATGCCAAGGCATGGCAAAGCTCTAAATAATTGATCCAATGGAAACTGAAATAAATGATGGACGTAGTTAATAATAACATATCAACATTTATTCATTAATTGTAACAAATGTACCACACTGAGACAAAATGTTAATAATAGGGGAAATGGTACACAGGGATGGTAGAGGGAGGACATGGGAACTCTATACTATCTGTTCAATATTTCTGTAAGTTCAAAACTCTTCTCAAAATTAGATCTATTCATATATTTTAAAAATAATGCAGCTTCAGCTGGGCATACTACCAAAATCCTAACATATAAAATTCTAGATTTACACACTTAAGAGAAGTTAGGATAAACTTTTGTGTTGCACAAAGACTCGTTAGTTATATGTATAACATGTAATAACATACCTTGGATACACATATATCTACAGATACATTGGGTCTCTATGCAATAAGAAGCCTTTTTCAAGCTTTCCCTCCTCTTGTGGATCAATTACTTATCCATTTATCCATGGACATGGAATGCCCACATGCATCTAGCCAAGTGAATCAGTGATGCCTCCATCCTCACTCTGCCTGCTGACAGTAGAATGTTCTTCTGGTGGTGAGAATGGAGTCCACTGAGTGATCAGCTTTGTTTCTATGGAAAGGAAATTCCATGAGGTAGAGGTAATGTCTGCTTCCCTCATCATCATACACTTAAATTCACAGCACAGTGCCTGACACAGAGTAAGTGCTCAACAAATTTTTTGTGGAATAAATCAATTACTACCCAAAGCACAGTGCATTTCATATATTGCTCTTTAGTTCATGTGTTCATTCCAGAAAGGAACATTCAACCCATTTCTGGGCTTCAGTCCATGTGAGAGTGGGAGGCAGCATCTCTCTTCTCATTAGGACTGTTGTCACCCTAGCCCAGTAACAAGGAGCTAGAGCCCTGGGCCTGATTAGAGGGAAGGCATTTACAATGCTCCTGAATAAAAGGAGGATTCACTGGGATTTGGCGCACGGCTACAGGGATCCCATGGAAGAAGCCCCCACCCAAGAGCTGTCCAGGAACACACACAGAGGAGTGAGACTAAGTGTGCTCAGCGTGATAAAAGTTGGGAGGTGGGGGGAGCTGTGTTGGTTGTAGAGAAAGAGCAGAATGTGGGAGAACTTAGAAGCAGATCTCTTCTTCACAGAGTCCACACAATATAAGATACTCATATGGGTTGAATTGTGTCCTTCCAAAACGGATGTTGAAGTCCTAACCCTTCGTATCTCAGAATGTGATCTTATTTGGAGATAGGATATTTGCAGAGGTAATCAAGCTAAAATGAAGTCATGAAGGTGGACCGTAATCCAATATGACTGGTGTACTTACAGAAAGGGGAAATCTGGACACAGAGACAGACACTTACAAAGAAAAGATGCTGTGAAGAAGACTGTTACGTACAAGCCAAGGAGAGAGACTTGAAACAAATTATTTTGTTTTTATTTTTTTGAGATGGAGTTTCACTGTTGTCCCCCAGACTGGAGTGCAATGGCATGATGTCAGCTCACTGCAACCTCTGCCTCCCAGGTTCAAGCGATTCTCCTGCCTCAGCCTCCCAAGTAGCTGGGATTACAGGCACCCACCATCACAGCTGGCTAATTTTTTTGTAATTTTAGTAGAGACGGGTTTCACCACGTTGGCCAGGCTTGTCTCAAACTCCTGACCTCAGGTGATCTCGCCTTGGCCTACTGAAGTGCTAGGATTACAGGCGTAAGCCACTGCGCCCAGTCAAAACAGATTCTCTCTTACAGCCCTGAAAGAACCAACCCTATAGACACCTTGACCTTGAACTTCCAGCCTCCATAACTGTGAGATAAGAGATTTCTGTTGTTTAAGCCACCCAATCTGTGTCTGTGGTGCTTTGCCACGCAGCCCTCAAACACTCAGATGCCAAGTGTGATGCTGATGAACTGGCCACATTCGTCTAACTTTACTCCACTTCGCTCCACAGCTCTTCCAATGTTCTCTTTGGAGACAGAAAACCTAGGTCAAGAAAGAGTGAGAGAAGACCCCTATAATAGCTATTCTATGGTATTAAACATTACTGTAGAATCTATACACACTGTTAAGATAGTATAATTTCTTATCTTCCAAATGGAGACCTTCGAAGGTGAATAGTGAAAGGGACCGCATAAGCTTTCTGAGAGCCCCAGGCCAGAAGTGGCAGGTCAGGAGGCTGACACCAGAAGAGAAAAAGGTCACCAGGAGATTCAAGCGGAGCCTAAACTCAAAGGCTCCTCAGAACCCAGGACAAAGTGTGTTGTGGAAAATGTGGTGAGCAAGTATAACCTATATACAGCTCCACTGGAGGGAGACAAGCCGAGGTGCCAAGAGGGAACACATGGAGGGGCCACAGAAGGATGACTGGACCCCAGACCTTGAGCAAACAGCCACGGCATGCCCTGAGCTGGCAACAGCAACAGAGACACATTTGATAGGCTCTAGGGTTTCATTTTTCCTTAGCCATTGTATCTTTAAATTCCTTTATATAAAAAGTTTATAAAGAGTCACCCCTAATAATCTGTGGAATGACATTACTGCTAGTGCTGTTATCATGAGTCAAATGTCTCCTGGAGGCTGTCCTTACTCCATCCTTGACCTCACTCTGCCATCCTGGGTCACAAGTACCACCCTGCCTTCCCCCTGCCTCCTGCAGTTGAAGGATTTTCTCTCCTTCACTTTCTGCAGACTTCGCTTCTCCTCTTTCTCAGGTCAGTCCTTCCATCCTCCCAACTTAACCTTATGTGACATGCTTTTACTCATTTCTTTCCGTTTCTTTCTTCTTCTCCTTCTCTTCCTCCCCTCCTCCTCTGCTTCCCATCTTTTCTGCCTTTTTCTTTCCCCACCTCGTCCTTTTTGAGTGTGTGTGCGTTGATGTGTTTTGTTGGATATGCTGCAGATGATGAACTAGTGTCTGCCAGACAATAATGCACTGAGATGGGTTACTTAGCCCTTCATTAATCATTCTAGTGCTGCTGGGAAGTTTAGCAGCTAAGTTAGATCTTTTGTAAAATGCATCCTTGGAGTTTCCTGTCACGGCCATCCCTAAGCCAAGTCTACACCCTATGTCTGCAAGAAAAAAAAAAAAAAAAAAAAACAGGAACAGGAAAAAGATTGGAACTCCAAAGTAACCTACACATAACAATCTCAAAAAATTCTAGCTGAATAAAGTGGACTCAAGGATAGAGCATTTCTTTATTAGGATTGTTCTGAGCTGGGACAGTTTCCCGTGGAAGAGAAAAGGGAAGATCTCTTCTGCTACACTTTTTGAATTGAATAAACCTTTGTTTATCCTGGATGTTTTAAATTTGGCATGGGTGATGGCTAAAAGCAGGAAGTTGGACTTTAATCTTCTAAGGATCCTCCTAACCCCAATTATCAGCTATCACCTCAATCTGAATACTTCCTCCCTGTTCAAATCCCAACCTAAGCTGGAAATCTGGAAGCCATGTGTGAGTTCTCCCTCCCATATGGCCTCAAAACAGTACATTAGCAGATCCTGCCCTGTCTTCTGTCTTCTTGTGTTTTAAATTCTTCCTCCACCTCTCCTGCTGCTGCTACCTTGTTTAGCAGCTGGGTCATTAAAAGAACTCCATGCTGCTGGCCTCTAATCCATCCTTGGCTGCTTCCTCAGTGATGCCATCACACCTTTCCTTGCTCACCTGCTTCTGCAGCTCATCGCTGCCCTCACAGCCAAGCCCAACCCAACTTTTCAACAAGACTCAGTGTCATTCATGAGCATCTCTAGGCTCATCTATAGCCACTTCCCAGCTCCCCTGGCTATACCCGTGTGAATGACTTGCAGTCTTGAAGGAGCCATTCTCTCTTTCCTCTTTGGCTTTTTGTTTGCTGTCCCTTTCTCTTGAAGGTCATACGAATCTTCATCACCCAGCTATTGCCCCAGGTCACCTGTCCCTGCTCCACATTCTCCTTAACAGAGAGTTTTAGCAAAGCTCCTATTCCACTGTAGCATAAGGGCTGGTTTGCGTGGCCCTCTCCTCACCTGGCATTTGGAGGACCCAAACTGTATCTTTCTGCTGAATTACCCGTGGGATTTAACTGCCTGCTCGTGCTGACACATGATCATCTATTATCTAGTAAATAGCATTCAAAATAATAGCTATTCTATGATATTAAACATTACTATAGAATCTATACACATTGTTAAAATAGTATAATTTCTTAACTATGTCATGAATGCTTGCCCTGTTGCTCCAAAG
Source organism: Aotus nancymaae (assembly GCF_030222135.1). Classification (NCBI taxonomy): domain Eukaryota; kingdom Metazoa; phylum Chordata; class Mammalia; order Primates; family Aotidae; genus Aotus; species Aotus nancymaae. The sequence continues at coordinate 2,029,898 of NW_026988445.1, read as the reverse complement.
ACATTAAGAAACTCTTAAGACTGAGACAATAAGGGACTCTTAAGTTATACAGCATGCCTAGTTTATGTTTTACCTCTCATCTTCTCTGTAGCTCATGGTGCCTCACACAGGAAGAATGAAAAGGACTCAAAGTCAAAAATTTAGAGACAGCAGCGTATGACTGAGAGAGAAATGACACAACCAAAGCTGGAGATAGGAGTTTCTACTTCCGGGGACGCTACCTGCGTTGTGCCACTCACTGCAATAGCCCATCTCATCCTTCTGAGGATGGGACACTGGCTCTGTCCTTGTTCTCCCCCAGCGGGAGGGAGACTCTGCTGCCTGTAGGACGTGTGTGCCCAACAAGATCAGTGGAAAGTAACTGAATTGGACATAGCAAATAATTTTTCCCTCACCTGCTGACTTGGATTGGTCCAAGCTTCCTGGAACACTGTGGTAAGATTTAGGGGCTGGCTCAGCAGACAACACACCAAGTTAATCAGCAGTGCCTCCCATAGGCTCGCGAAGGAGTTGCTGTGCTACAGAGTCACTGTCAAGAGGAGACTTTTATAAGTGGATCACTTATTCCTCCTGATCTTTCCACATTCTCAACGGACGTGTATTACATTGCTTCTCCCTATCCACAGAGGGAGGCAAACAAGGTGGACGGGAGGAAGACGAAGTCCCGAAGTTGAGGGCTAAGGGAGCAATCTCAAGAACACAACTTACTCTAGGCTCGAGAACGCCTCCCTGAAGCTTCGACCCCAAAACTTGAGATCCCCTGCTCCACCTGGAAAACTTTGTTTAGCCTGCAGACATGTTCAAAGGTAACCTTTTCAGTACAGTTTTGTCCAGGCCCTTCCTTTCATGTTGTCTGTTCATGGAGCACTGGCCCATGTTGCTCACACACAGCTTGTGCAACGGGTCCCACACCATTCCTAGTCTCCACACAGCTTTCTCTTCCAATAGACATAGCACTCCTGAACATGTGCCCTGTGTTTCATTCGACTCTGTGTTCTCAAAGATTCACCCAGGGATTTTGATGGGTTGTGGTTATAAATTGTAAGCTTTCTCAAAGGATAGTCTCAGGCATTGCTGATTTTTTTTTATATCAGTGAGCACTATAGATACAGGAATACCTCTTTTATTGCACTTCACATTATTATTGCAGATACCATGGGAGTGTTTGTTTTAACAAATTGAAGGTCTATGGCAATCCTGCATTGGGCAAGTGTATTGGTGTCATTTTTCCAACAGCACATGCTCATTTTGTGTCTCATTCTGACAATTCTCACAATATGTCAAACACTTCCGTTATTATTACATCTGTTATGGTGATCTGTCATTGATGATCTTTGATATTACTATTGTAATTGTTTTGGGGCTTCACAAACTGCAGCCATATTAGACAACAAACTTAATCTCTAAATGTTGTGTGCTTTCTGACTGCTTCACCAACCAGCCATTCTTTGTCTCTCTTCTTCTTCTTCAGCCTCCGTATTCCCTGAGACACAATAATATCGAAATCAAGCCAATTAATAACTCTACAATGCCCTCTAAGTGTTCAAGTAAAAGGAAGAGTTTCCTGTCTCTCACTTTAAACCAAAAACTAGAGATGAATGATTATGTTTAGTGAGGAAGGTATGTCCAAAGCCAGGATAGGCTGAAAGCTAGGTCTCTTGCACTAAACTGTTAGCCAAGTTATGAATGGAAAAAAAAATCTCTTGAGGGAAATTAAAAGTACTGTTCCAGTGAACACATGAGTGATAGGAAAGCAAAACAGCCCTATTGCTGATATGAAGAAAAGTTGAGTAGTCCAGAGAGAAGGTGAAACAACCACAACATTCTGTAAAGCCAAAGCCTAGTCCAGAGCAAGCCCATAACTCTCTTCAATTCTATGAAGGCTGAGAGAGGTAAGGAAGCTGCAGAAGAAAAGCTGGAAGCTAGCAGAGGTTAGTTCACGAGGTTTAAGGAAAAAAGCCATTTCCGCAACACAGAAGTGCAAGGTGAAGCAGCAGGTGCTGACGGAGAAGCTGCAGCAGGTAATCCAGAATGTCTAGCTAAGATCACTAACGAAGGTGGCTACTCTAAACAAGGTTCTCAGGGTATATAAGATAGCCTTCTATTGAAAGAAGATGCCATCTAGGACTTTCATAGCTGGAGAGAAGTCAATGCCTAGCTTCAAAAAACAGGCTGAGTCTCTTGTTAGGAACTAATGCACCTGATAACTTGAAGTGCAGGCCAAAGTTCACAAATCCTGGAGTCCTTAAGAATTATGTTGCCTCTACTCTGCCTGTGCTCTATGGATGTAAAAACAAAGCCTACATGACAGCACATCTGTTTATAGCACGGTTTGTTGAATATTTTAAACCCACCATTGAGACCTATTGCTCAGAAAAAGAGGTGATTCATTTCAAAAAATTACCGCTTATTGACAACACCTGGTCACCCAGGAGCTCTGATGCAGATACACAGGAGATTTATGTTTTCATGCCTGCTAACACACCATCCATTCTGTAGCTGATAGACCAAGGAGTAAAGTCAACTTTCAAGGCTTATTATTTAAGAAATACATTTCACAGAGTAAGAGCTGCCATAGACAGTGATTCCTCTAACGGATCTGGGCAAAGTAGAGAGAAAACTTTCTGGAAAGGATTCACTGTTTTAGATGTCATTTGGAACATTTGTGATTCATGACAGAAGGTCAGAATAGCAACATTAACAGGAGTCTAAATTAAGTTGATGCCAAACCCCATTGATGACTTTGAGAGTTCAATATTGTAGCAGAGGAAGGAACTGCAGATGTCGTGGAAATAGCAAAAGAACTAGAATTAGAGGTGGAGTCTGAAGCTGTAACTGAATTGCTGCAAAATCTTATGATAAAACTTGAATGGATGAGGAGTTGCTTCCTATAGATGAGCAAAGAAAGTGGTTTCTTGAGATGGAATCTACTCCTGGTTGGATGAACCTGGAAACCATCAATCTCAGCAAACTGACACAAGAACGGAAAACCAAACACTGCATGTTCTCACTCATAAGTGGGTGTTGAACAATGAGAACAAATGGACACAGGGAGGGGAACATCACACACAGGGGCCTGATGGGGGGTGGGGGGGGGTTAGGGGAGGGATAGCAGGGAGTGGGGGGATTAAGGAGGGCTAACATTAGGAGAAATACCTAATGTAGATGACGGAGGGATGGGTGCAGCAAACCACCATGTCACATGTATACCTATGTAAAAAACCTGCACATTCTGCACATGTAAGCCAGAACTTAAAGTATAATAAAAAAGATGCTAAGAACGTTAAAATGACAACAAAGAATATACAATATTCCATAAAATGAATTGATAAAGCAGTGACAGGACTTGAGAGGATGGACTCCAATGTTGACAGAATTTCTACTGTGGGTAAAATGCTATCTAACAGTATTCCATGCTACAGAGAAATTTTTTGTGAAAGTAAGAGTCCACTGATGTGGAAAACTTCATTGTCTTCTTATTTTTAAAAGTTGCAACAACCAGGCATGGTGGCTTATCCCTGTAATCCCAGAACTTTGGGAGGTTGAGGTGGGTCGATTGTTTGAGCTCAGGAGTTGAAGACCTGCTTCAGCAATATGGCAAAACCTCATCTCTGCCAATTTTTTTTTAATTAGCCAGACATGGTGGTATGCACCTGTGATCCCAGCTACTCAGGAGGCTGAGGTGGGAAGATCACTTGAGCCCAGGAGGCGGAGGTTGCTGTGAGCCAAGAACATGCCACTGCACTCCAGCCTGGGCAACAGAGTGAGACCCTGTCTCAATCAATCAATCAATCAATCAATCAATAAATATTGCCCATGTAGCCTGGACAACATAGTGAGACCCTGTTTCTAAAAAACTTTTTAAAAGTTAGCCAAGAATGGTAGTACATGCCTGTAGTCCTTGCTATTTGGGAGACTGAGGTAGGAGGCTGAAAGAAAAGCATTATTACTTGAGCTCAGGAATTTGAAGTTACAGTGTTCTATGATTGCACCACTGCACACCAGCTGAGATGACAAAGAAAGACTCCATCTCACAAAAAAAGGAAAGAAATTGCCACAGCCACCCCATCCTTCAGCAACCACCACCCTGATCAGTCAGCAGCCATTAACATTGAGTCAAGACCCTCCAGCAGCAAAAATATTATGACCCACTGAAGGTTCAGATGATGGTAAGCATTTTGTTAGCACTGAAGTATTTTTAAATTCAGGTATGTATACTTTTAGAGAAAATATTATTAAATACTTAATAAACTACAGTTAGTACATATATAACTTTTTATGTACTAGGAAACAAAAAAATGTGTGTGACCTGCTTTATTGTGATACTTGTTTTATTGCAGTGGCCCAGAACTGAACCAGCAATATCTCTGAGATATGTTTGTATTTTCTTACTGGGTAAACTGAAACTCAGACCTCTTAATCATTTTGCTCTGATCATTTTAACCAATGGGACTTATTGATCCAATGGATCCAGTCCAGCAGATCCACTCTTCTGCTGTTCCTCACTAGAGACAGCTGGGCGTGTTGAGTAAGAACAATTCTTAATTTGTGCTTTACCATGTCTATTATTACTTGCTCTAAATAGCACAACTGCAACTTTCCCCTATGTGCATCTGCCTCCCATCTTACTCTGGGAGGACATCACAGGCAGAATTGAGAGCCCATTCTGGAGCAGGACCCACAGAAAGACCCCAAAAATCCTATTTACTTTCCAACTGGAACGGCTCATGGAAAAGTAACTGCTGTGCTTTGGGTCAGGCAAATGAAGTGCAGCAACAGCACCAACCACAGAGAGGGATGCTAATTTCCCTAATTGACGGGGAGCTTCTATCATTTCAGAACATGCTTATTTTTCTGCAGTAAAACCAGGCCAATTTATTCCACTGCTTACAATGTCAATGTGCATTTGTGAAGCAGAGGTTTTCTCTGGTCGCTGACTTCTGGTGGGTAGCCCATCTCCAGGAAACTGGATGGATATCAAGAGTTGAAATAAGAGTTCTAGAGCTGACAGTTTTTCCAAGGAGGGAGCAAAAAGAAACAGGCCTGCCTTCCTGCAGGCTGCGTGCTAGAATAGACTGCCTGATAAGTAGTCAGGCATTCATTGAGCATCTTCAATTACCCAACATTGCAAAAGAGCCAAGGGCTATGGTCCAGATAGAAGGTCAAACACCCATAACATTCTCTTAAGCCAAAGCCTAGCATCCTTTTGTCAGTCACCTCGACTTTCAAAGTCACTTTGTCTGTAAAATGGGGATAATAATATCTGTCCTGACTTCATCGAAGACTTGTGCTGTAGCTGAAATAGTCAATACGAGAACACACCGTAAACTACTCTCTATCACAGCCGCCAATTTGCCCACAAACTCACACACACACATTCCCCATGGGGCTAGAATTCTGGGTAACTACCAGCAGGCTGTTATGGCTTCTACAGTATTATGGGGAAAGTAGCTCACTTGGGACTCTAGCTCAAACTCCTGGTATGTGAGGGGACAAAAGGACCAGTTTTATAAAGGCTTCTGTGTCCAGCAACAAGGCATTGTTACATAACGTGTCTGAGTCTTCATCACACACCTGTGACATGAGTGTTATTATCCCAGTTTGGTTTGCAAACAAGTAAGCTGAGGCACAGAGAGTTGGCCCACGCACAGATAATATGCCAAGATTAGGGTTACAGCTAGAGTTCCAACTCTCAAGTCCAAACTCCTTCCAATTTTGTAAACCAACTGCAGGGTAAATGCTCCCAACAGCAATAACGTAAGCATAGCCTCAGAATGGAATGGCCCTGTATGCGGATTCACCTGAAAGTGTGTTTCAAAGCAGGGAATCAGGAGTGGCCAACCCAGAGATTAACTCCTTGTCTACGAAGACCATCTGAGCCTCTGCCCATTGCACGCAGCATGGCCATACAGAGAATTGAGGTCCTCAGTTTTAGATTACGTGAAAGTTGCCAAGCAGAGGTCATTAAGGGGAGGGTTTGAAGTGAAAATATCATATAAACTGCATGCTGTTGGCAAGCAGATGCAGTTTGTCTGTCCAGTCCACTGCCACTGGACTCTATATAAGGTGGATACGTTGTCCAAACTACCACCAGTGGATTGTAGAAAGGTAGATATCTTGGCCGGGCGCGGTGGCCCAAGCCTGTAATCCCAGCACTTTGGGAGGCCAAGGCGGGTGGATCACGAGGTCAAGAGATCGAGACCATCCTGGCCAATGTGGTGAAACCCCATCTCTACTAAAAATACAAAAATTAGCTGGGTGTGGTGGCACGTGCCTGTAATCCCAGCTACTCGGGAGGCTGAGGCAGGAGAATTGCTTGAACCCAGGAGATAGAGGTTGCGGTGAGCCAAGATTGTGCCACTGCACTCCAGCCTGGTGCCTGTGACAGAGTGAGACTCTGCCTCAAAAAAAAAAAAAAAAAAGATAAAGGTAGATATCTTGTCTAGCCCACCCCTGGACCAGTTCTGTATATCAGGCGGTTCTCCTGTCTAGTCCACCCCACTGGACTCTTCCCTGTATGTGAGCCACTAATAGAATGCCATGTCTCCTTTGCTGGCTCTGGATCTTTTCTTCGACCTCTTGAACCTGGTGCCTCCCTACTGAGATTAACAGGGGTTTGGTGCAACACCAGCCTCCTAGTTGGGGGACAGTGAAGCAAAGGTGGCATATGTCAGGGAGGAAAGGAGACGGCAGCCAGCTCTCATAGGCTTTTGGTCTCCTCCTACACAACCCTCTGTGATCCAGGCCCAAGGTTTAAACACACACTCAGATGGCACACCTTTTATTAAAGTAGGATGAGGCTGCCCCAGTTTTCCCGTCTTACTCTTCACTCATTAATTTATTCAGTATTTGCTGAAGGCTTACTATTCCCCAGGTGTTGTCCTGGGCACTGGAAACCATGCACCACAAACCAAAGACCTCTGCCCTCGTGCAGTTTATATTCATTAGCATTATTTGAAACTGTTTTGCTCATTTACTTATTTGCTGATTGTCCACCCAATGTACAAATCCTGTAACAGAAGGAACGTTATCTTTTCCTCCACTGTCACTCCAGTGCCTAGAATAACACTGACCTCCAGAAGGTATTACTTAACATAACCTTCAAAAGGGGAGTTGTTATTTTAGGCTTTTCCCTTTAAAGGCATCCTCCGCCCGCTTCGGATCATTTACTCCGTTTATGTAGCATACACAGACTTGAAGGGTGGAAACACTTTTTATCATATTTCATAACCCTGAACTTGATAGGAATGTTAGGAACTATCTGCCAGATTCTTTGGCTTCATCTTAGAAATGCCTCTAGCAGACGCCTCCTAAAGCACAGATTGGGGAGAAAAAAAGTGTTTATAGTATTTGACAAGTGAAAACACTACTGGCTGCCTTCTCGGCATCCATTTCCCTTCTCTTCCAGGCCAACGGAACCTCAGCTTCGTTCTCACTTAGCCTAAACCCAGGCAACCAGGAGCCTCTGCTCACCCCACCCTCAACTCCCGGATTGGTCTAAAGGCAATCCTATTCCACAGTGATTGGTTCAGGAAGGAGCATGTGACCTGATCCCAGCCAATGACACAAGAGGGGGATTCCTCATGCCTAAAAGAGACCCACAGGAAGAGATGGTCTCTCTGGCTTCCCTGGGCATTGTTGTGAGTGGCTGCCTGGAACTGTTGCAGCCCTTTGGTGACCAGGCCAGGAGAAAGCCAGCTCTGAGAATGGCTGAGCAGAAAGATGGGAAGAACCTGGCTCCTCAAAGACAATCCACAAATCAACAACCCTGAATCTTATATACCCTGGGGATTACCTGTTTTATTAAGAGAAAAACTCCAGTGAGGTAAGGGTCAGAGGGAGGTAATCTACAAAGATACTGCGCTGAGGAGCCACAGAGGAAATCAGACTGAGGGGCTTCCATGGCCCCAGGCAGATGTGATGAATGTGTCTCCAGACTTAGACGAGGTGGGGGGCCCACAGTATTATTATGCTTTCTCCTTTCTAAGAATGAAAGCTGTATTACTCTGCTTTTCATTCTTCTCTGGCCACTAGGAAGCCCAACACCAAACCTACTGCTGTATCACAACTGTGTTAACCTGTGTGGTTGGCAATATTTTCTTTCTCTTTGTCTCAGCCGAGATTTTTCTAGTTTTATTCTATTCCACTCACCGTATTGTATATAGCCACTTCAGATTCTTCCTGAAGAGAGATGTGGTATAACTAAATGAACAGATAACACAGCAAGAGGAATTAATAAAATGAACTTCCATATGGAGCCTGCTGACCTAAGCTGATTGGCTTTCTTAATGCAAAATGCCCAAATCCCCCTGATGCCAAGCCACTAGACAGTTTGCAGTGGCAGTAAGTTGTAGGGTACCTTAGAACTCTACTCAGTGTTGATTTAATATGTCCTCAGTGTGAACGTAATTATAGGATTAACTATGATTGGGGAGAATGAGGTGGTAGCGATGCTGAGAGCATGGAAGAGGAGAATGTTACCAGCAGGCTCTGAAATCAAAGTAGCTGTAGCAGACAAAGACTTGATGAATGAAGTGGAGCTTCAGAAGAGCCTTTTCTATTCTGAAGAGCTTCTTAAAGACAGTGAATAATACTTATTTTTGACTGCTCAACTCCTAGCACAGTGCCAGGCATACCCTAGATAATAAATTGTTTCTTTCTTTTTTTTTTTTTTCTTGAGACGGAGTCTTGCTCTGTCGCCCAGGCTGGAGTGCAGTGGCATGATCTCGGCTCACTGCAACCTCCACCTCTCACGTTCAACTGATTCTCCTGCCTCAGCCTTCTGAGTAGCTGAGATTACAGGCGTGCACCACCATGACCAGCTAAGTTTTAAAAATATTTTTGTAGAGACGGGGTTCCACCATGTTGGTCAGGCTGGTCTTGAACTCCTGACCTCATGATCCACCCACCTCAGCCTCCCAAAGTGCTGGGATTACAGGCATCAGCCACTGTACCCAGTTAAATTATTTATCTCTTAATGCTATTTTTAAATTTTTCTCCCAAGTTTTGAGCATTGGGAAGCATATCAGTTCATATTTCCATGGGAGAAAAGAACTCTGGGCTAGGAATCAGGAGACTTGAGTTCTGGGTCCCACTGCTAAGGAGCTGTGTGGTATGCACATAGGCAGAAGCGCCTATGTGGTTGAAGGATGGAGGTTAACTCAGACTATCTGGATTTGAAAACTCGCTCCTTTTTCTACTCTATCTTTAGGAAGCCTTGCAACCTCTCTGTGCCTTGTTCCTCAGCTATAAGATGAGGGTGAACACCAAGTGGGTGTTGTAGGGATTAAATGAGTTACTATACAGGAAGTGTTTAGAATACTCCATAGCACATACTAAACTTCATGTTAGCTTTTATAATCTTCAGTAAGTCACTATGTTTTTCTAGCTTAAATTTTGCATCTATTAAAGTCAGGCTTGACCTGGATAAGAGACTTCAGATACATAACATTCATTCACTCCTTTCTCATTCTCTGCCTGTGACAGACATCACTAATTGATCACAGCACTGTCTCCCACTGAGTCCAGTCACAGCCTTAAATCCTTTTCCAAGACAATACTCCAGGCAGCCACTGTCAGTTTTTCAGACTTCATGCAAGAAATGAAACCTATTTGTTATCCTGGAAAGAGATATCATAAAGATTCTGTGGTGGCCAAAGAACATATACAAGAAAGGTGGGCAAGTCATAGAACAGGGAAGGAGTCTGCCTGTTTGAGACCTTCAGTGCCACTCCAGGTCCCTTTCTTGATTGACCGGCCCCCTCCAGGCACACAGTGTTGAGACTTTGTTATTCCTCAGCTTCCCCTGGGACAAATGGCTGGACTGTTTCCTCCCTTTGCAGTGTAATTGCAGTGATAAAATGGTGTGTAGCTAATTGCTGGGTAGGCCGCAAACAGAGCAGCCCCACATATAATTTCAGACTGGCAGAGACTGTAAATTATTCAACATGATAACCAAAAGATTATAGCAACGTGTGGAAGCAGAGAGGACGTCTCAGGGAAATAAGAGGCTGGCTTTCAAGCGAGGGTAGTCCAAAAAAACCCTGTTTGAAAGTGAAGAATGTACTTTAGACAGAATAACAATGGGGCAGCTGAAGCTCAGGCCTGGGAGAGTTCTGTGTGTTCTCATTTACCAGGAACGCTGGTTTCCTTGTGAGAATAATAAACCGCTACAGAAAGTTACAGTTATCCATGTTCCTTTCAGAGAGACAGGAATGGCCTGGATTAAAAGAACCCACAAATAGTACAAAATAATATGACCATATTGATTCCAGTGACCCAGATGAAAGATCTTCTATCAAGCCAGAACCTCCTGATTCTCTCTCTCTGTTGATGGCCCCATTCTTCTCTCAGTTCCTTAAAAGTCTTCTTTTGCTCCTCCCTCTGTCCAAGTTCTCGGCCCATCATCAGTGCATCCTAGTGAAGGACTTCCCACTCTCCCTTTCTTTCCGTTTCCACTGCCAGTGGCCTCAGTCGGCATGCACCATCATGGCAGCCCCTGGGCCCTGACTCCCTGGGTCTGGCTCTTCCTGCATGTTGCTGCCTTTTCCTAACTTCTCAGGGAGAGAAGCTCTGATCAAAGCACTTCTGTACTCAAAAACCTTCCACAGCTCCCACTGCCTGTCAAGTGAAGCATGACTTCCCCAGGCTGGCACTGGGGTCCTGTGTAACACACAGCTCCACCCACCTTTTGGGCCTCACTTTCTGCCACTTCCTTTCACTCTCCCTCTGCTCTTCCCAGATGGCCTATAAGCTGCTCCCGGACACACTTTCCCCTCTTGGAGCCTTTGCATGGCTGTTCCCCACCTCAACAGCTTTCCTCATAGTCTCCATAGGCCAGGCCTGGGTGATTCTTTCAAGACGTTGGCACATGCTGACAATAACTCCCTTGAGTTCCCGAATCCATGATACGGTTGCTTGGGCAATGGGACACTGTACACCTCCCTCTGAAGGCCTGCAAGGAGCCTGCTTCTAGCTCTGAGGTAATGGCTCACTTGTGTTACCAACCACTCATGGCAAACGCTCCAGCCATGCTCTCAACCTTGAGTGGCCTGGCCTGGCGGTAGGGAGGATCCCGTTAGTCTGCTGTTAGCATGGCTGAGATGCAGTAGAGAATGGGAGGAAGACGGTTTGTAGTAGGCAGAAACCTCTTTAGAATCCTTTCTTGTCCTTCTTTACCTCCTACTACCTTCAGTGTTATACTCTGATTTCCCAAATTCATTTTAAGGCCCTAAAAGTCAAAGCCACAATATTCTGATAGGTTCCAAGCGACTTTCTTTCCCCCAAAAAACAAACCCAGCTGGGTGTGGGCTAAACCATAAGCCCCCTCCCTCTATAACTCCTGACCTATAAATCTAAGATGGAGAGAGTTATCCTAATGCATCCACAGTTGGAAATCAAACCCTCACCACAATCGCTTTATGCACCTTCAGGATGGGGCTGCCTTGGCCGCTCCCCACCCCTTCTGCCCATCTGCTGGGATGGCTTGGTGCCCGCTCCAAGTTGGTTGGAGCCTATGGAGGTGCCAGGCAACAATGTGTTTTGATGGGCAGCCTGCAGAAGGTGGCAATTGCCATCTCTTGTGAGTGAAGGCCATAAGCACTGCCAGCCCTGGCATGCCAGGTCTCTGTACACTTGTTCACACCTGTTGACTCTCCAGTGCCAAGAAAAGCATACTCAAGCTGGGAATGAGGGTAGGGGGAGAGGACACTCTCCAAGCACCAGCCTCTTTGGGTTTCCTTGTGGGCACAGATAGAACTTAGAGAGATTTGGTCAGCGAGACTCAGAACCACACCTGAGTCCAGCACCAGAATTGCTCAGTGGCTCTTTTTCCTCTAATTCTAGTCTGTGCCCACTCAGGGAAAGGTGCCCAGCTGGGAGATCGCAGCAGAGGTACAATTCGATACAGACACAAGCCTTATCTCTAAGCCAGAGAAAAGAGGCAAAGAGAAGGCCATGCTGAGTCTATGAAACTTCTTTCCGCTCATAGCCCAAAGTGTTTTAAACTCTGATGTGTCTCAGTCGCCAGGAGGCTTCCATTTCCTCGCTCGTCCAGCTGTCCTGGAGAATTGCTGTTTCCTAGCAAGGACAAGAGTCTAGCTCACAGTCAGGCAGAACTGGTTATGTCGCTGAGCTCCATTTACTGACCCGCTGACCTTGAGCAAGTTACTGACCTTGCCCGAGCCATAGGCTTCTCATCTCTAAAAATGGGAGTAACCACACCTGTCTCCTTAGATTGTAACAAGAATGAAATTGGACAACGTAAGTGAAGAGCCTAGGGTGGTACCCGACACACAGTAGGTGCTTGTCACATTGACGTTTCCTCTCCTGTTCTATCTTCCTTCTCCATTCCAAATAGGAAAGGTGTTTTAGGAGCCAAATTATATTATAGATATCAGTCCAGGAATACGTCATGAGACTAAATAGCAGAAGTGATTTCAAGAACAGTTGCAGTCGGGGTGGGGGCAGCAGTGGGTGGCAAGAAAAGAAAGAGACAGAAACAGGAGAGGAGGGAACCGGGGCCCCCCACCTTTTATTTTTTTTAGACAGTCTCGCTCTATCACCCAGGCTGGAGTACAGTGGTGTGATCTTGGCTCACTGAAACTTCCATCCTCCAGAGTTCAAACAATTCTTCTGCCTCAGCCTTCAGAGTAGCAGGGCTTATAGTCACGCGCCACTACGCCCAGCTAATTCTTCTATTTTTTAGTAGAGAGGGGGTTTTGCCATGTTGGCCAGGCTGGTCTTGAACTCCTGACCTCAGGTGATCTGCTGGCCTTGGCCTCCCAAAGTGCTGGGATTACAAGCATGTGCCACAGGGCCCAGCCAGCTTCCCTTTCTAAAAGGTACCCTTCAATCTCTGCATTACCATGTCAATGCCTCATTCCAAGAATGACTTGGCTCTGAACTGCAGCCCAATCTCGGCTCAGCAGTCTTCCTATTCCTTCATTCTAATTCCTCCATAACAGCTGCTTCAAAAAATAATAATTAGCAAGGAATGTATGTAGTGACTTCTCATGATCTAAGTGTCCAATCTATATACACAAGACATTCCTCCACAAAGCCCTTGACATTCTCTCGTTCATTATTCTGCAGTGCCTGCAAAGCATCAGTGGCAGGACTGAGCAGAGTGAGGGTGACACGAGGCATGCCTTGTCCTGCCCTTCAGGCTCTCAGGTCAGGAGGCAGAAAGGAGCTCAAATTAAACAGGCCAGCCCAGATGGAGGCTCCATCCAAGCCACAAGCAAGCAGATCTAGGGAAACATGACTTTAATGGATCTCTGCCCTCCATGTTTGGCCAGTGCTCATGTGCCAGCCTCAAGAGTCACGTCTGCCTCCTGCTATAAGACCCTTTTGAGAGTAGGATCATATGCATTCCAGCAAGGGGCCGTGCTTATGACCCTGAGAGCCTTGTTTGCATCAGAAACATGAGAAGCCATGAGAACTCTATTTGGTTAGCTGCTCTGACTCTACTGGAGCTATGTTAGTGGAGGCCCATTGAATTGGAAGTTTAAGTGACATACCTGGGGACAAACCTGGAAGCTGGAATATCATGTATAGGAATAGGATCTTAAATCTATAGCTGAAAGCCTGAGAGACAATTCAGATATGCCAGAGATACCCAAGGCATTTCCCTGAGTAATCACCCTAAGTACTGGATGATGCAGGTGAAGAAGGAAAGGAGCAGCAAAATATTGGAAGGAAATACACAGGCAAAACCCTGCCTGCTTCCTAAGGTAGGGGAGATGGAAAAAGAGGAGACATGGGATGGGTCAAGGGAGGAAAATGAAAGAGCTAGTCTTAGAAGTGGAGAAAAATTCTTATAGGGGCTCTTCCTGGATGCTCAGGACTTGCAATAGAATGTGGACCCCCAAAGCTATAAGGGGTACAGAAGGTGCTAAAATAGAACAGATGGGAGGAATCTTCCAATCTCAAGCAAAACCTAGCTTTCAGGTCCACAGGAGACCCAGAGTAGAATTGGCCTACCAGAAACTAATCAATTCCCTTCACAAAACATTTAGTATATTCCTACTGTGAGTCTCGTGCCAGGGATCAATGGCGAGCTAAAACATACACACAGTCCTGACTCTCATGAAGTTTAAAGCAAGCCCTGGAGTCAAGATGCCTGCATCCAGACCTAGCAACTCCACTGAGGAGCTGGGCGAACCAGAATAATTTATGCAAGTTCAATTTCCCCATCTGTGAAATGGGAATAAAAAATGCTATTCCATTGCAAGAGATTTATCAGGATTTAATCAACAATATTTAAGCATGTTCCAAATTTTCATGCTGCAATCTTTGTATGTTTCTGTGTCGATGTGTATGACTTTGAAGACTTGTACAAGGATCAGGTTTTAGAGCTGAAATTGCCAGGTTAAAAAATGCACATATTAAAAACATTTTTTAAAGTACTCTTGGTCTGGCTCCTCCATCTCAGTCCCATCCTGCATTATGCTCCCCTTGCTCTCAACAATTCCTGTACTATGGCTTTCCATAGACCGTGAATTCATCCCATTCCTTACCACCATGGAGGCTGCACACTCCATTCTTCTCATTGGAAATACTCGTCTTCCTTCTTTGCCTTGTTAGCTCTCCTGTGATCCCCCCAACTAGGCCAAATCCCCCTCCCCACTATATGCTCCTAAGGCACTGTGCACTTCCCTTTTATGGCACTTACCACAGTTGTAACTTTACACTATTTGTGTTATTAATTGATTCATGCCTGTCTCTTCCAGTGGATCATAAGCTTGAGAAAGGCAAAAATTGTGCCTGATTTTGTTCATGGATGAGGTTCCAATGTTTAGTTCCTAATGCCTAGCCCATAGTCAAAACTCTTCTGTATATCACTTGAATAAGTGAATCAATGAATGAATGCTTTAACTAAATTCCTACCTGATTCCTGCCCTAATGCAGAAGTCACCAGGATATTTTCCAGGGGACTTGTGAAGTGCTAATGAATAACAGCACCTAAGCATTTTTCCTTCAAAAAACTTCAGTAAACTAGACTCACTGTGGTTTATCTGTTGCTCTGGCTTCTCAGTGAGGCTGCTTGGAGGACCCAGGGTGAAACCCTGTCCAAGCGAGGGGAGCAGGCCTAGATGAACCACAGAAGTCAGGGCTGGCAGGGTCTGAGATGGCATTGAATCAACATCCTCATACTATCAATGCTGCTACTAAGGTATGAAAAGAGGAGAAAGCCACAGAGAGTGGAAGGAGCGGAATGAGGACCCATGTTTTGCAATTTAGGGCCAGTGCTCTTTCTACTCTTTTTTCCCCAATGTCAAGAGAGTACATTGTACCAAAAGATCAAATTGTACCCCCATGAATACAGTTGACCTTTGAACAACACGGCTGATATGATTTGGCTGTGTCCCCACCCAAATCTCATCTTGAATTTTAGTTCCCATAATCCCCATGTGTTGTGGGAGGGAGCCCTGGGAGGTAATTAAGTCATGGGGGCAGTTACCTCCATGCTGTTCTCATGATAGTGAGTGAGTACTCATGAGATCTGATGATTTTATAAGGGGCTTTTCTCCCTCTTGCTCAGCACTTCTTGCCGTTGCCATGTGAAGAAGAACATATTTGCTTTTCCTTTTGCCATGATTGTAAATTTCCTGAGACCTCCCCAGCCATGCTGAACTATGAGTCAATTAAGCCTCTTTCCTTTATAAATTACCCAGTCTTGGGTATGTCTTTATTAGCAGAGTGAGAATGGACTAATACAACAGCTTTGAACTGTATGGGTCTATTTATACATGGATTTTCTTTTGCCTCTGTCACCCCCGAGACAGCAAGACCTACCCTCTTCCTCCTCCGCCTACTTAATGGGATGACAACAGCATGAAGGCCTTTATGATGAATCGCTTTCAATTAATAAATAAATATATTTTTCCTTTTTAACATTTTCTTTTCTTTAGCTTACTTTATAAGAGCAGTGTATAATACAATGTAACATACCAAATGTACATTAATCATCTATTTCTATTATTGATAAGGCTTCTAGTCAGTAGTAGGCTATTACTAATTAAGTTTTTGGGAAGTCAAAAGTTATATGCAGATTTTTGACTGTGGAGGGGTAAGTACCGCTAACTCCTGTGTTGTTCAAGGGCGAATTGTATGTATAACTACAATGTGTCAATTAAAAATTTTTAAAAAAGAAATGGTAAAAAAAAAAAAAAAACAAAACCCACATACATCAATGAGTCTGAAGATTTGCAGAATGGGAATATTCTGGGAATTTTGTTTAGTTTCTTTGGAGCACTATCTGTATTCTCCAACAGCATATAAGCTTCCTTAGTACCATGCTATCCACCCAGTGGTTGTAGGACTGAAGTCTGGGTTCTGGTCCCACTGTGAACCCAGATGAGATTTGGGTGGGGACACAGCTAAGACATATCAGCCGTGTTGTTCAAAGGTCAACTGTATTCATGGGAGTACAATTTGATCTTTTGGTACAGAGTGCTCTTGACCTTGGGGAAAAAAGAGTAGAAAAAGCACACACACCTTTATTTCTAATACCCAGTCTCCCTCCATTATGCTTGCTGGGCAAAATTCCATGACCCCATCAGATCATGGATAGACAGCAGATCTGAGAAACAGACTCTGTCACTGTCACTGTTACTAACTCTGGGATTCTAGCCAAGCCTCAGTTTCCTCATTCTGCTCTATATACTTGCAGATAATTGCAAAGATCAAACAAGACCAGAATTTAAAATGATTTATAAACTGTAAAACACTACAAATTGTAAGGTTTCCACAGGAGCAGTTCCTGACCCATCTCTTAAGTAGTCTCCTCTTCCCCACTGCGCACTGGTAGTCACCAGGCAAAGCAAGATAAACAGATGCTGTTCCAGACCTCTACGAGCTTTACAAATGCAGACATTCCAAATACTCATTTGGTTTTGAGCTGCTCAAATTTTGGGACCAAGTCTTACTCATATTTAACAGCACCTTCCCTCTTTCTCCAATGACTTGCCCAAGGCATCTCTTTCTAACAAATGAGGTGAGGCGGTGAATAGATGTCAATTAAGCCATCTAATGAATTGGCTCACCCTGAGAAAACCTCAGGATGGCATACAATTGTGGAAGGATTCCTAGTCTAAATTAAAGAAATACTTTTAAATCTGGAGTATTGTTTTAAAGAAATGAAATCTTTATTATTTTTAAGAACAAACAGTAACACAAATTGGGCTAATAAAAGTATTTCCAAATAGAGCTTTTGCCTCCATTTCAAAAATTGCCTTTACATCCATCCTGTCCTTCTCCTAACTATCCTATGAGGTAGATTATAATCCCCACTACAGAGGAGGAAATGGAGGCTGGGGAGCAGACGACCTTAGGTTCACACAGTTTTAGTGGTAGAATCAGGACTGGAACCCAGATTTTGGATCGTTGTGTCAGAATGATTTCTAAGCTATCATTCTTTCCAACAGGTTTTATTCTTCGAGCGCACACGCCTTTATTTTTCACACCCAATCTCCCTCCATTATGCTTGCTGGGCAAAATTCCAGGCCTAGTTAAATTCAACTCTCTTCCCTTCCTATGCTTTACCCAGACAGCTGAACCTAGCTAGGGAGAAACATCAACCATGCCAACTGCCTTACTCTAAATTCTTGATTAACCAAGCTCAAGTGGCCCCTCAGTGTGCCCAGCAATCCTGCCTACTACACTTCCCTCATCCAGCACCCTCTCTCTCTCCCAACCAACAATATCACATGTGCTCAGATCTGTCCACCACCTTCCAACAGCCCTCTGGACTCTGGTGACGAACTTGGTTCACTAATAAAATGTTGCAAATGCAAGAATGTAAACATCAAATCTATCACACCTTTCCATCTACCTGCAATTCCCCAAGTAATCTGTGCCTTCCTCTCTTCCTTAGTTTTGGTCACCACTCCTAGAATTATCCTTTTGTTCTCCTGCAGTTTTCCTGCTCTACTGGACTATTTTTGCTAGCAATCAAGCATGCCATATTATCTCCCATTTTTTAAAAAATCAACAAAGACCCTCCCTGGACCCCACATCTCCGTCCAGAATAGCCCCACCCTTTCTTCCCCATCAGCAGCACAATTCTTTAAAGAAGTCATTTATACTGTTTCCACTTTCTGTCCTCTTGCTTCCTGTTGAACTGAGTCTACTCGGGCTTCCCCCGACCACTCCACTGAAGAAAACCCTTTCAAAGAAACCAATGCCCCCACGCCTCCAAGGGTGACATCAGTCCTCAGTCCTTATCTTCCTCAGGGCTCAGCCCTGCGTTTGCCAAGGCTGACAATCACAATCACTTTTTTTTGCCCTGAAACCCTTGCTTCACTCGTAACCTGAGACAATGTTTTCTCCCTATTCTCCTCCTGCCATGTGGCTGCTTCGCTTTGGTTTTCTTGGTGGATTTCTCTTCACCTTCTGACTTCTAAGTATGGCAGTGTCTGAAGGCTATCTTGGGACCTTTTCTCTTTATCCACTTCAGCCTCTGATAAGATTATCTAAGTTTCCTGGCTTTAAATACAAATGTATTATATCCCCAGCTGGTACCTCTCTTTAAACTCCAGACTTTTACATACAGCCGCCCACTTGATATCACTAATTGAATGTCTCATTGCCCATAACATCAGAACTCCCGATTTTCTTCCTAACCCTGATTTAGTCAGTAAATGGCAACTCCATTCTTCTGATTGCTAAGCCTTGCACTCTGGGGTCACCCTTAGCTCTTCTCTTTCTCTTACACCCCCACAGCTGATCTTTCAGTAAATGCTATCTCTCTACCTTCAAAACATGCCCAGAATCCAAGTGCTTCTCTCCACCTACACTGTTCCCATCCTGACTCAAGCCAGCAGCTTTTGCCTGGTTTATTACAATACACTTCTAAGCAGTTTCTCTATTTCCACTTTGCCCTCATAGGGGCCAGAGGAATCTTTTTATAGCTCAGGTTAAAATCATTGCTATTATCATGACATTTACTGGGTGCCAGGCACTTTACCTGTGTTAACCCATTTATTCTTCCTAACAACTCTATAGGGTAGGATTTGTTATCCACGTCTTGCAAAAGAGAAAAGTAAAGCAAAAGGTGGTTAAGTAACTTACCCAAGGCCACGCAGCTAGTAATATAGGCGATAATTTAGTGAGAAGTAATTGTGAGAGGCTCAAAGTGGGGGTTGTTAGTTCTATCTTTCCAAGGTGATCAGTTTTTCTTGCCTTGTGTACAACAAACAACGTTATAGGAATAGCCATGCTCCATAGGAATAGCCATCAGATGCAAGTGGTAGGCACTGCATGAAGTGCTCTGCAAACATGATCTTTTATCCTCTTGGGACAGTCCTGTGAGTAGACAGCATTAACTCCATTCTACAGATGAGAAGACTGAGTCTCAGCATTCGGAGACTTTACGTAAGTGACATAGATGGGATTTGTACTTTGGACTCTGAAGCCCATACTTTTTCCACTGGGAAGATGGGTCCTCAATGACAGAAGAAAGGGGCTCCACAGGCTTTAGGTAGAGCTTGGAAGGAAAGTCTCAAGTGATGTTTCTCAGGTCACAGTTCTTCTCTCCGAAGTGAAGTTAGTAGATCTGCTGAGCCAGAGGCTCAGGCCACTGGGCTGGGGCTGGGGCTGGGGCTGGGACTGGGCCTGCCTGCTCCTTCTGGGGGGAGTGGGAGATTTGGCTCATAAGATCCATGTGACCTTGTCAGACAGCACCATGGAACTGCCTAGCCTGGGGTAGGACAGGGCCTCCGCTTCCTGGGTGATGGCAAGGAGCAGGGAAGGAAATGCACAGGGCTATTTTTTTCCCAAGTCTGGCAGCATGCCTGGGCTCTGCTGGCACTCAAGAGGCTTGTGAGTTCCAGATCATGGTGGAGCTATGTTGGGCGTCTCCGGCAGCCATCAACCTGCTGTGGGCAGAAAAGCTGGTCCTCCCAAGTCCTTTCTCAACCTTGTTCTGACATAATAGGACTATACCCCAGCTCTCTCCTGCCTCCTGGGACTTCCTCTTTCTGTCCTGTGGTCTTTGGAAATCACCAACAATCTTCGGTGGGAATCAGCCTCCCACCGTGACTTTGGACTTGTCTCAGGGGTGTTAGACAAGCAGTCTCCTCTGCCTGCAACATGTGTCTCTCTCGCTCAGTCTTACCCCATTCCCTGGTAAAAGCCTGAGAAGCAGCTCTCAGTTCTCAGCTCCAACCAAGGTCCTTTCCTCAGTGAAGCCCTTTCCCTGTCCCCTGATTAGATCAGGTGCAGGTTTTCACTCTCAAGCACTGTAAGTCACTTCTGCTAATGGTGCTTCTTACCACTTACAGCAGTTTGAATTTCACTTTCTGTACCTATATTTGATTAATTTCTGTATTCCCCACTAAACTTTGAAACTAATCACAAAAAATAATGGTCATAACAATGACAACAACAATAACAAAAGTAGCAGCAAACATTCACTAAGCCTGTGTTCTGGACACAGGGCTAGAATCTTCAGTGCATTACCTGATTTAATTTTTGCAACAAGCTTGTGGATTATTATAGGCATACTTCATTTTATTTAACTGCACTTTTCAGATGTTGTGGTTTTTAGAAGTGAAGGTCTGTGGGGACCCTGTGTCTAGCAACTCTATTGGTGCCATTTTCCCAACAGCACGTGCTCATTTCATGTCTGTGTGTCATGTTTTGGTAATTCTAATATTTTTAATGTTTTCATTATTATTATAGCTATTACAGTGATCTGTGGTCTGTGATCTTTTATGTTACTATTGTAATTGCTTTACACCACCACCAACTGTGCCCATATAAGATGGTGAACTTAATCCGTAAAAGTTGTGTGTGTTCTGACCACTCAACTGACCAGCTGCTCCCCAATCTCTCTCCCTTTCCTTGGGACTCTCCATTTCCTAAACACAATCATATTGAAATTAGTCCAATTAATAATCCTACAGTGGCCTGTAATTGTTCAAGTGAAGGGAAGAATTGTGTATCTCTCACTTTAAAGCAATACCTAGAAATGATTAAGCTTACTGAGGAAGGCATGTCAAAAGCTGAGCTAGACTGAAAGCTAGGCTTCTTTCACCAAGCTGTTAGCCCAGTTCTGAATGAAAAAAATAATTCTTAAAGGAAATTAAAAGTGCTATTCCAGTAAATAAATCAATGATAAGAAAGCAAAACAGCCATATTGCTTATATGGAGAAAGTTTTGATGGTCCGGATAGAGCAAACCAGCCACAATATTCTTTTAAACCAAAGCTTGAAAAAAGGTCCTATGTCTTCAGTTCTATGAAAGATGAGAGAGGTGAGGAAGCTCTAGAAGAAAAGTTGGAAGCTAGCAGAGCTTGGTTCATGAAGTTAAGAAAGCAGCCATCTCCATAACATAGAAGTGCAAAAAGGTGAAGCAGCAAGTGCTGTTGTTAGAAGCTGTGGCAAGTTACCCGGGAGATCTAGCTAAGATCATTGATTAAGGTGGCTATACTTTCATTGTACATGAGACAGCCTTCTATTGGAAGAAGATGGTATCTAGGACTTTCATAGCTAGAGAGAATTTAATACATGGCTTCAAAACTTCAAAAAACAGGCTGACTCTCTTGTTAGGAGTTAAAGCAGCTGGTGACTTTAAGTGGGAGCAATGCTCATTGACCATTCTAAAAATTCTAGGGCCTTTAAGAAAGAATTATGCTAAATCTATTCTGCCTGCCCTCTATCAGTGGAACAATAAAGATGGGATGACAGCACATCTGTTTATAGCATAGCCTAACTGAATATTTTAAGTCCACTGTTGAGACCTACTGCTCAGAAAAAAAAAAAAAAAAGTCTTTTCAAAAGATTATGCTTGTTGGCAATACATCTGGTTACTCAAGAGCTCTGATGGAAATGTGCAAATAGATAAATGTTGTTTTCATGTCTGCTAACACATCGGTTCTGCAGCCTTTGAATCAAGAAGTCATCTGACGTTCAAGTCTTATTATTTGAGAAATACATTTTGTAAGGCTGCCATAGTGATTCCTCTGATGAATCTGGGCAAAGTAAACTGAAACTCTTCTGGAAAGGATTCATCATTCTAGATGCCATTAAGAACATTTGTGATTCACAAGAGGAGGTCAAAATAGCAACATTAACAAGTATTTGGAAGAAGGTGATTCCAACCTTCATGAATAACTTTGAGGGATTCACAATGTCAGTAGAGGAAGTAACTGCAGATGTGGTGGAAATACCAAGAGAATTAGAATTAGAAGAGAACTTGAAGAAGTGATTGAATTGCTAAAATCTTATGATAAAATTTGAATAAATGAGGAGTTGTTTCTTATGGATGAGCAAAGAAAATGGTTTCCAAAAATGAAATCTACTACTGGTGAAGATGGTGTGAACATTGTTGAAATGACAATAATAATTTAAAACATTACATAAATTTAGTTGATAAAGTAGTGGCATGATTTGAAAGGACTGACTCCAATTTTGAAAGGCTTTCTACTGTGAGTAAAATGCTATCAAACAGTATTGCCTGCTAGAGAAATCTTTTGTGAAAGGAAGAATCAATAGATGTGGCAAATTTCATTCTTAGCTTATTTTAAGAAGTTGCCGCAGCCACCCCAACCAACAGCAACCACCATCCTGATCAGTCAGCAGCCATTAGCATCAAGGCAAGACCCCCCACAAGCAGAAAGATTGACTCACTGAGGGCTCAGCTCATCATTAGCAATTTTTAGCAATAAAGTATTCTTAATTAAAGTTTATACATTTTTAGACACAATGCTATTACATACTTAATAGATTACAGTATAGTATAAACATAAATTTTTATATGCACAGGGAAACCAAAAAATTCATGTGACTTGCTTCATTGTGATAATTTCCTTTGTTGTGGTGGTCTGGACTCAAACCCACACTATCTCCAAGGGATGCCTGTAGTATTCAGTTGTTAAAGGATAACGAGGTAGATTTACGTGCACTAATATAAAAAGAGACATCATTAAGTTAAAAAAACAAACTGTAGAACAGAGCATATAGAATGAAGATAATTTGCTTTTTAAATGTGTGTTCATATTATATATTCTGTATATTATATACAATGCACTAAGTATAGAAACAAATCTAAGACTATACAAATCAAATGGCTAATAATGCTCAACTCTGGGAGCAGGAATGGAGAGGTAGGACTTTTATGTTTTTCTTACTGTATGTTTCTAACATTTGAATGATTTTTATAACAATTACAGCAGTTTGAATTACACTTTCTTTGGCACTATATATTTGGCAATTTATTTGGCAATTTAAAAATAAATGTTACATTTTGTTTTATTTGAAGAAAGAGAGCACGCACCCATCTTTTTGAAAATCCTCCAGTAAATCTAAATGATTCCTAGGTTTGTGTTTCCTTTGAGCAAGTAGACAGCCGTTCTAAATCAGCCCTCACCAACTACCTGCCCTTTTTCTTGTCTTGTCTTCTCTTGGGTTTGGTAGGGAAGGAAAATGAGTATGGGTCAAGTCTGGTAAAAAAGAAAAAGAAAGGAAGAGAAGGAGGGAAAGGGAAGAACAAAAGAAGGAAGAAAGGAAAGAAAGAAAAGAGCCCTTTTAAGTCCCTTTCTTACCCATATGTCCCTTCAAGGGTCACAGAGTGAAATGGTTTGGCTACATCCCCACCCAAATCTCATCTTGAATTATAGCTCCCATAATTCCCATGTGTTGTGGGAGGGACTTGGTGGGGGATAATTGAATCATGGGGGTGGTTTCCCCCATACTGTTCTCGTGATAGTGAATAAGTCTCGAGATCTGATGGTTTTATAAGGGGTTTCCCCCTTCAATTTGGATCTCATTCTCCTTTTGCCCACCACCATGTAAGAAGTCCCTTTGCTCTTCCTTTGTCTTCTGCGGTGATTATGAGGCCTCCCCAGCCATGTGGAACCATGAGTCCATTAAACCTCTTCTCTTTTAAATTACCCAGTCTCAGGTATGTCTTTATCAGCAGCATGAAAACAGACTAACACACTAAGGCAGGGTCATTAAAAGCAAGAAGGGGACAGTGCCACAAGGTAGATTCACCAAATGGGACTAATGGAATAGAACAGAGTTTGGACATGGAATAAGAAGAAAAATTGGTTTGGATACCTTACATAGCTCAAGATAAAGATGTTAATCCTTTATTCCACATTTAAAAGGCAGAAGCTGTGTGACCTCTCAAAACTGTAACCTCTCACCACCTCAGTATTCTCATCTGCAGTGTGGGAAAAACTTCCTAGCTTACAGACTTTTCTGGAGAGCAAATGAGATCCCACATAAATAAATGTCTTATTTATGCTACAATTGATATTGTTATTGTCACTTCAGCTACTGAGCCAGAGCTGACAATCAATGCTCACTAGCATGAAGTGTAGTCATCCAGTATCCAGTGGTTTCCATGTGGCTGCTTTTTAGATCTGCTGAAAAATGGTGACTGTGGAAATAATTTTAGTCCCATTCATAGATTTTAAATAACTGACTGTATGCAGGGGAGAGGATCTGGCTGTGGGAGGGGTGGTCCCTAGTACCACGCAGCTGCTATGGCTGTGAAAATTTAACCTCAAGCAGCCTAAACATTCATTTTACAATGTACACTGCTGATTACTTAATTATGTCTAAAATATAAGTCAGACACACTACAAACCCCAGGGAGTAAATTACACAGATCTATGAAGCAACATCTATGCACTCATTCTGGTCTCACATTTCTGAATTATCTTTTCCCCCCAGTGAATTTGAAAAACCTCTTTCTTTTCTGCAAAACGTATGGCTACTGCAAACAAATGATCATTTTCTCAGTGTTATAAGCTCAGTGTGGGAGAGCCCATCCTGAACCTAACATTACGGACTCTTACCAACAGGTTCTTATCTTTGTGTATATTTGAACTAGGAGATCTACATATGCTTGATCTCAGCATGAACCTCCGTATGACCTGATTTTGTTACCATGGTCACCAATTAGATGAGTCTTGTTGACTGCAGAACAACAGTCAAAGGATTTCTATTAAGTTCCAGGGTGGAATAACAGTCGTATTTCGTGAACACACTTTATAGGTTATTTTTCCCACTTGCTTGCCCCAAGGTCTACCTCCCTCTATCTGCTAAGAATGCAGTTGTTATATAAAATTCAGAGAAAATGCTTCCTGGAGCCAGTAATTAAATTTTCTTACAAAATGACTGAATCATCTGGGATATCCCTTCCCTTCTTCTCCCTCTGGGATGTAGACGTGCAGGTCTTACTCAGAACTCACCTAAATAAACTCATCCTCATTCTGTGGTCTCACATGGATGCACATATGTGAAAACACACTATTTCCTTTATCAATATCCACCATCTATGTTTGCGTAACACTAAAGGGTATTTTTGAAAGGTTCGGCTGGGTGAGGTTTTTCATACCACTCACTCCAGCTGATGAGTGTGGTCCAGTGATCCAATGATCTCACAAAAACCATGCCCAGTGATTCATAAATGCTAACATGAACAGGTCACAGGTAGGTACTAAATGTTTTATGATGTTTAGTTTGGAATAGCTGCCATAACATATCCCCATAACATCAGCGACTTTAAAGAACAAATTAATTCTCTTAAAGTCTGGAAGCCAAAAGTCTGAAATCAAGGTGTCAAGCAGGGCAGGGCTCCCTGCAAAGCCTCTAGCGGAGGACCCCTCCTTGCCTCTTCCAGCTTCTGGTGGCACCAGGCGTTCCTTGGCTTGTGGCAGCATCACCGAAATCTCTGCCTACATCCTCACATGGTCTGCTGCCCTGCGTCTGTGTCTTCCCTTCGTCTCTTATGAAGACGCTTGTTATTGGATTTAGAACCCACTGGATAATCCAGGATGACCTCATCTTGAGAACATTAACTTAATTACATCTGCAAAGACTTTTTCCAAATAAGGTCATAGTCACAAGTTCTGGGGAACAAGGACATATATTTTCGGAGGCCATTATTCAACCCATTATGATGACAACATAGACTTTCCTGGAGGTTTTTTAAAAGTTGAAATTTTTACATGTGCAATGTCAGGTATTCTGAACTTAATACAATTCTGAACTTAATACAATGCCAAAGACTACTTATAAGAATATATGCCTTCCTTAACATTTATTAATCAAAGGCTAAAAATTTGATTTTAAATTTTTGAATCAGGTATAAGAATGCTGAGAAGTCACAAAGAAGTTAAAATGAGACATGTTAGGATTTGTCAAAATAGTCTAAGACCAAAATAAACCCCGAAATGTCAAAGGCATTCTGGGAACAGTTAAGAAACAGAAGAATGACTGGAAATGGGGAAACTGTTGAAACAGCACAGGACTAATTAAATGGATGTGCTGGCTGAGAACAATCAACAAACCACAAGCAACATGGAGACACAGCACTTGACAATGTATGCGAGCACTCTAGCGCAAGATTCCATCACAAAATCTATTCTCTCCATGGCTATTAAGGTGGCTGGAATGGCTCATGTTCACTGATAAAGCTGAGCATCAATATTACTTTGTGTCATTGTACCGCTTCTCCACTTTGTACAGTATTATCTTGTGACGGTTGCTTTTGATCATGTATCTTTGTGTTTCAAGCTATTTCAGGTATAAATGTATTTATCCTCCTCTGTTAAAATGGTGTTCATGCCAGGCATGCGAATAGTAAGTTTGGGGTGTGTGTTTCTTCTCTCCTGCTAACCCAATCAATCCTGAGAATGGGATTAGATCGGGGTAAAGGCTAAAGTTGTGTACTCTCCAAAAACTGTTGTAGAGTCATTGCTTTTTGTGCCTATTTTCTGCCACCCTAAACCCTTAAGAGAAGGAATTGTGCTATCGCTTTCTTCAATTTTTCTACCACAAAGTCCCCTGACCACCTTGGGTACTATATTAATTTTCTCTTACTGCTTATATAATAAGTTAGCACAAATGCGGTACTTAAAACAACACATATTTATTATCTGGTAGCCCTGGAGGTCAGAAGTCAGAAATGGATCTCACTGGGTTAACAGCAAGGTGTCAGCAGGGTCGAGTTCCTTTCGGAAGGTTCTGCGGAACAAATCCCTTCCCTTACTCTTCCCATTTCTAAAGGCACCACATTCCTTGGCTCATGGCGCCCCTCCTTCATCTTCAAAGTCAGCAATAGCATGGAGGTCTCATCACTTTGCCTCACTCTGACCTCCTCTCTGCCTCCCTCTTCCATATTTAAGAATGCTATGATGGCATTGGGCACACCTGGATAGTTTAGACTAATCTCTCAGCCTCAAGATTCTTAAGCAATCTCACCCATAATGTCCCTTTTGCCATGTAAGAGAATATATTTACAAGTTCCGGGGATTAGGACATGCTCATCTTTGAGGGGGTCATTCTTCCTCCATAGGCACCAAACAGATCAGCGAATCAAGGTGGGCTGACTCCTTCTAGTTGACACAGAGGCCACCCCTACAGGTTTGGGTG
Organism: Aotus nancymaae; assembly: GCF_030222135.1. NCBI lineage: Eukaryota > Metazoa > Chordata > Mammalia > Primates > Aotidae > Aotus > Aotus nancymaae. The sequence goes on along the minus strand of NW_026988445.1, from coordinate 2,002,506 downwards.
CATCTCCTCTATCACCAGTGTTTTGAACTAATTCCTACATCCTGGCAGGGTAGCTGGGTGGCAACTAGACATAGATGGTAAATGGTCAGGTCTTTGGCAGCTGAGTGTCTGTAGTTTATAAGGACAACACTACTGCTTCTCAAATGATTGCCATAAACATTTCAGCCCAGATAGAAAATGAAGCACTTGTTATGTGGTGTGCCTCATAACAAGGAAACGCTGCATAAGGAAATCTGCCCTTACCCACTTAGATAATTTGCCAAAGCGAGGAATCGCAGCACTGAAGTCCACCAAAACTTAATCCTACTGGAACTCCAGCAGTTTGTACCACTTAAATGTCGACTAATGGGCTAAAGCAGTTGCTAATGGGCTAATAAGCTGGCCATTAACAGCTTCTTAAGTAGCCGGCTGGGAGAGCTGCGTGACTCTTATTACAGCCACTCAGAAAGAGCTGAGTCTTCTCAGTTTATAAAAGACCCCAAATTGTGGCAAGAATGTTTTTCCCTAAAGGTTGATTTATTTGGCTCCTTGTGTGGAGGCAGCAATTGTTCAAGTTACCGAAGACTTTCTCTCTTAATAAAGATATTCACTCTGAAGTTCCTTGCCAGGATCTTCCTTTGGACATTTAAATGCTGATTTTTTGGACATTTAAATGTTGATTTGCAAACCATAAATTATTTCCAAAGACACAAGGGAACAGGAACATTTTTAAATGACGTCTTAAGACATACCCTTTAAAAATCAATCAGGAATGAAGATAGAGCCTCATTACAATTGTGAATTAATGTCCCCAAGCATAACCATTTAAAAGTGCAAATGAAGTCAGAGTAACATTAAAAGCTGACTATCGTTATCACTATCACTAGTCAAGGCCTCACATGTTCATTCGGTCATTCAATAGACTTACTGAGCACACAGTGAGTGGTCTGGCTGCAGGAATCTATCAGCGAACAAATGGGCAAAACTCTGTACCATTATGAAGCTTATGTTAGTGGAGAGATGAACATAAAAACAAATAAATGATATAATATATATGAAGGTGACAAGCGCCTGGAAAATGATAGAGCTGGGGAAGGGGATCAGGAATGCTAGAGGGAGGAATAATAGTGAAGGGACAGTTCTGGGGAGAAGGTGACATTTAAACAAAGGCTTGAAGAAAGTACAAGTATGAACAGAAGGAAATCCAGGCATGAGCAGGACAGTCTCGAGTTTGTAGGAGGAAAAGTATGGAGGTCTGTGTAGCTGGAGAAGGGAGAGTAGGCGAAGACATAGGGGTGCCAGGGAGCTGGATTATACTGGCCTTATTGTGACTTCAGCCATTCCATTTCTCTAAGAGGAATAAAGGGCTGCTGGAGGACTCAGAGCAGAGGAGTGAAGGAATCCCATCCCTACATCAGCATCTCCCCACTTGCTTCAGAGAACACCAAAGTGATGCCTACAAGTTGGCTTGACAAGACACCTCCCCCCACCTCTACCCATTCCCAAAGGCACACAGCTTCCACACACCTGCATACTCTTTCAGGAGAACAGCTCCCCCAGCTTTTGGTCTTTCTGTCAGCCTAGTGAGTCATTCCTATTCCTAAAAAAAAGACATTCCCCAACATTTAAACATTCGTAACGGATTTACTAATCCTATACAACAAGATTTTTCTTGAGTAACATCATCTCAAAGCTCCATTTTCTATATCATCCCTTTGAAGTCCAGCTAGATGACTTTCAAATCTGGTGTCTGTTCTCACCTCTCTTTCAGATTTCTCCTATTTTGGAAACCCCTCTGGTGAAAGGGATTTTGTTTCCTTCCCCCAGTACTAAGCACCAGGCTTTGCATATAGTAAGAACTCAATTAATATTGGTTCAATTTGTATTTATTAATTCCCTGTGACCTCAGCCCTGGGCTAGGCACCAAAGCAGTCACAGAAGTAAAAAGGCATCCCCACCCCACACAAATAAGAGCTTACGTGGTATAAGGAGAGTCTGGAAAGCAGCGTCACATAATGGTAGAATACAGTTAAGTAAAATTGGACATGACAAACTGTGGCTCCTGTGAATTCAGGGAGGATCTGGATAGGGTGAAACAATGAAATGGTTTCCTAGAGAAAACAGGATTTGAACTGGAGACCATGAGCGATGCGCAGGGTCAAACCAGGCTCACAGAGCCACTATATCCCATTGAAGAGAGAGATACAGAATTGGCAGCCACAATTTATATTGCCAGTAACTGCAAAACCAAGGAGTTATTTTTACAACTAGCCTGTTATATAGCCTATGATTTGGCCAGTAAACCCTGCCTGGAGTTTCACAACATTAAGTTAGGGAGTATAGAATATGCCTCCATGGAAACTCTATCAGAGTTTTATCAACAACAAAAACAAACTACACAGTACTTAACCTCCATTGGATGAGCTTAAATGACAAAGATAAAAGTGGGTCTAACATTTGGATAAAAGAAGTCAGGTATTTGGGGACACTGAAGGGCTTACTGGAAGTACTCAGGATCTGGTGATTGGCGCTAGGAATTACCACAAGTACATTATGGAGGAAAACTTATTTAAGGACAGGTACAGGTAATGCCTGGGGCTTAGGAGACAACAGAGCATGTAATTGAAGCACACCCCTACCTTGGCTGCTGTTACTTCAAAGATCATAATGACGCTGTTCCACTTTACCTAAGCAATTAGCCCTCCAGGAAATGAATTAGCACCCTATTGTAAGTAGGAACCCAAGAAGTTGTTAGAAAACAGGCCACCTAAGATACTGGAGACAGAGTTGTGAGAATCAGTCTGCCCAGATGGGAAAGAGACCAGATACCTTGCTGTTTGATAAATGTATAAACTTACTGACATTCATCTTCATTCAATGAACAAACATTTCAGAGCATGTGCTTCAGTAAAAGAAATACATCTATGGACATAATAAGAGAAATAAAAATGGCTGCAGGAATCACAGGACATCAGTATAAAAACTGGTTATCTAACACACAAAAACGATTTTCATATGCTAGCATTGAAGTTTGTGTCTGCTGCAGGGGAGAACATTATAAAATCAGTCAACGTACTGCTTACCCTTTGATACCTAAGAATTGGTATTTATTGGTTCAATTCTATATGAGTACATTCTGAGAGTCATTATTTGACTCTGTTGACTGAGCCCAAGTCCCTGCTAAGAAATTAAAGTTATGTGAAGTTTCACATTTGTGCAACAGATATCGTCTAGGCAAGGCTTGAATAAATTAAATCTCATACAAAAACAGGTTGCCGGCTAGGAGTCAGGGAAGGCTTTTCATTATGGAATAATTATTTTGAAAATTGAACAATCATTCACTAATTTATCTAATATATAAGAATGAATTTCCACATATTGTGTTTTATGAAAATGGAATTTATTTGCCTTTCTGGATTCTAATTCTCAGGGAAAAAAGAGGATCACTATCTTTAAAGATAAAGTAATGACCAATCTCAAAAGACAGGTATAGACAGGACTCCCAAGGGGCTAGTTTGTCATTCTCCTTCCTTGCCTTAAGTCTTAGCTAGATTTGGTCTTAAGCCACGTGATTTTAGGAGGAGTGTGCTGGTTTACATCTGATGTCCCAGCATAGTTATTAAATACACCTTACTACCAAAATGTCCCAAATTGTGTGATAAATTACGTGGTTACCCTACATATTACAGATTCTAAAGAACTAGGAATCTGTTGTATTTCGAAATCAATTCGAAGGCAGTATCTCGGACATCATGACATCACCTCCAAGAATGAGGTACAGCTTTTTACAACCCACTTAGGAGGTTTTACTAAGCACTCAAGCTGCTGTCCATGAAGCTGCTGAGTTTGAATTTCCAATCTCAAGTCACAATCCTGCCATTACCTTTTCTCTCTACCATCCACCTGCTAAACACAGTAGACATTATTTGCAAATTAGCAACTGAGATCAATCAACAGTAATTTATTGAGCCCCAAAAAGATATACCTCAGGTAACAGGAAAACCCTGGTGGTGTCAGTCATTTGATCAGATAATGATTCCTCACTATTTACAAAACCACTGTACTTAAAATGTTGTCGTCCCGGGTTATACGTGGAAATTGAGGCTTACGGGGGGGAAAAAAACTTATTGGGATCAAAGCCTAGAAGCAAATTCAAGCTCTGCCCAGAAGCCATCACCCACAAACTCCTGTCCCAACACACACATACACATACACACCCCTTACCTGTGAGGGCAGAGAACCTTCAAAAGCAACACAGCTTCATTTAACAAATGTCCTATTTTCTGGCTCTCCACTTTTTTCTGTGCTGAATTGGTAATGGAGCTAATAAAGGTTCAAGATTGCTCTTTCTGGGGGCCAAATTTTTCTTTTCTCCATGTCATGCTTTTTTATTCAGAAAATCATTTTCTTTGCATTGTTTTCACAAAAGCTTTCCAACACCCCCAAATAATGTGGAGAAATTGGCTTTTATTTTGAACAGGTTTTTTCAATGTACACTGTATCTCTCAGCATATCTATTATATTAATCCAAGCCTTAATGATACAATGGGTAAAAACAGTGTACGGATGTGTATAAATGAAAAATTTAATAGATTTCCCTCTTAATGTAATAGAATTGGCATGAGGCATTGGGAACAGGAGTGAAAGTAGTCACTCAAGCATTGTGTTTACATGATATTTAAATACAAGTGGCTGGGGTGTAAGTACTGCTAAGTACACCTGAAAGGGATGGTGCCTCCTAATCATTGTTTCAGCAATTGACAGTTGTTTACACAACAGCAGCACATTCGCTGCTGATTTGAATAATAAACATGCTTAAATACCAGCTGGATAATAGAAGGATAATTGAAACATAGTTTAAAGCTCTGATTTACAGGCATTGTAGCAACACTTTTATTTGCTGTACAATGCCGCACTTCCGTGCAGTTTCTGAAAAAAAAATTTTTAAGGCATTGTTTCAAACATTGGGTTCTATTAAACTTCATTAATACACTCAGCATATGTATCCATAGCTCAAGCCATGCCTGGGCACACTTGAGACAGCTATTGTGCAATGTGTTTGATCAAAACACTTGATGCTATAATAGAACCATTCAGGAGGCCCGCAATGCAGTGTGTCCACCAGGGCTCTGAGCAGTGGATGGGACCACAGGTACTTGATGGGTCCCTGGACCACAGGCACCTGATAAGTTTCATGCTTCACAGGTAAAAAAATGAGAGGGTTGACCTGAATCAGCTCAGATTGTATAAAGTGATGCTTCTAAACTATATCTAATTTGTCCCGCTTTCTTTGCATGTGACCTTTTCCTTCTTCCCATGCCCCTTGCTACCATCTTAGTTCAGGCAAGTTTTACCTCTAACCTGGTCAACTGCAAGAGGCCTAACCTGGGCATCTGCTCCCGGGGCCCCTCTGTTTCAGCCCCCCAACCCTGTGTTGCCAACACAATGGTGCTTTTTCAGGTAGCAGTGCTGGAGCCAGGCAGGCTGTATGCTCAGGGTGGTCCTGTGGGTTGGCAGTGCCTGGCAAGTGTTAGCTGCCACTCCAGTCCTCAAATGTGGGGATCCTAAAACGTGACAGAACCTGTTCACTTGGAATAGGTCATGCTTCTGGAAGTTACTCATGTAACCAAACTAGCAGGAGCATAATTTGCCAACCAGAATGCTGATATGTTCATTGATTTATCAATTTACTAGGGGAGATATATCTTATAGGTTCATTCACATTGGTCATTCAGAACACACTCTCCTGGAATGATTGCCTCAGAGGAGCAAATGATGTGTCAGAAAGTTGCTTAATGAACATAAAGTAAGAGCAAAAGGAATGGGGTGAATTGCCACTTTCCACTCTGGGGAAAATGCTGCCTAAAAGTAATAGCACTCAGGCACCAAGCCAGACATCTATTATTGCTAATTCTTTTAAAATCCCCCAGGAATTATTATTCCCTTTTAAATATAAGGGGACTGATCTAAGGCCACATCGTTGCTGAGTTATAGCATCGAAACCACATTACTTGCTAACTAATTACTAATCATCATATTGATGGCCAAGAATAATTACCAGACACTGATACACTAATATTCAGACCTCCCTCCATCTCTGTCTCTTTCTCTATCTCCTGGATTGACTGGGTTGAGTAAAAGCAGACAGGTGTTTATTTTCTCACTTCTTTTTTAGTGACTCACCTGCACAAGTCATAGGGGTCATCTTCCACCCTTGGCTAGACCTGATGGGTGACCCATAGATGCTGAGTGAGTAACTGAGTGAAAAGTTAAATGAACTTTAAATGATTGTTACCTAATGCCAAACCTGTCTTTCTGAGAATACAGTCTGAGACATAGCGAGAGTTTGGACAATCATGGCATCTCCAATCTATTAAGACAAGGTATTGCTTCCACAAGTAGTTCATCTCATCTGGTATGAGTGTCCCACTAAAATTTAGTTTCCATCACAACCACATCCTGAAATTTTAAAGACCATTATCAGCCTTCCTCCACGCACAAAATCCATTTCCTTCATCTTGTTACTTACCAATTCAATAGGAGACTGATTTTCAGAAGCTAATGACAGCAGGGCCGAGGGTCTTTCCTGTAGTACAAGACGGCCCTCATCAAGCATGGTGCCATCTTGCCCTCAGAGCCTCTTCTGAGAGAGTTTACCTCAGTCACAGTCACTGCTGAAGTAGCAACTCTCCACCCTACTCTGACTCCAGCTGGGTAGACATGTGGGCACCTGATCCAAGGACATGCAGATGCCAGCCAATAATCTACAGGATGGTGTGACACAAAACAGAAACTGAGTCTCTCTCTCCCTCTCTCTCTTGATCTCTCACTCTCTCTTTGATTAAAGAAAAATCAGGCAGTTGATAATGAAGTCAGAGGCAGAAAACATGCACAAAGAGAGAAACCATGAAGTAGAATAAGGACCATGAATGATCAAAACAAGTCACAGTTAGATAGAAGGTAGGAAATATGAGGTAGAGACACCAAAACAACTGTAGAGTGAAGTGGTCAAGAGCATGAACCCTGGCCGCAGACTCCTGCCCAGGTCTGAACCCCCGTCTGTCCTTTTCCTAGCAGTGTTACCTTGAGCTGGTTCCTCCACCTGGAACAGCATCTGGCCCATGGTAAGTGCTGTGTACGTGCTGGCATGCTAGGTATTGCTATTGAGCACTTATGATGTGCCAATCGGTATGCTCAATCTTTTACATGTATTAACTCAATTAATCTTCACAACAAAAGCATGAAGTTCTGTTATTATCCCCATTTTACACATCAGAAAACAGAGGCACAGAGAGGTTAAGTAGCTTGCCCAAGGTCATATAGCTGGTACGTGGTAGGGCTGGAATTTGAATCCGGACAATTTGGCTCTGAAGCAGCACAGGCATCATCAAAGAGAGGTTGTGTGACCCATGACAGGGAAATAGCATATTCAAGAGGTCCTTTGGCTGGAGATTCAGTCCTAACACACAAGACTCCTCAGAGATACCCACCTCCCACAGCCCAAGGTAGTCTGGGTGGTTCTTTATTTCCTGAAACTGAAGGAGCCTGAATACAGCTGGAATTAGTCCTGGACTGGGGAGAGTGAGGTGCATTTGTGGAACACACAATAGGATCTCAGGGGATATGTGGGGTAAGTGGAAGTGGATATTGCATGGTGACAGGGTGAAGGGAAATAAAGCCCCACAGGCTAGGTGAGTGATAAACACTGGGCTTTCAACCCAGACCTTGAGTGCCCTAGATTGAGAACTCAGTGCCTTTGACTCTAACTCTGGTTCACAGGATTAGGAATGAGGAAAAGATCACAAAGCAGATAGATGCCGTGCACCATATCAGACAAGTTACAATGGGAAAAGGGCGCCTCTCTTCCTTTCCTAAATAAATTTTATGTTAGGTACTCAGCTTGCAGATCTCTAAAGATTAGAAAATTCTCGAAGCTTCCAGAGGAGGTGGGGGGAAGCAAGTTGCTTGCAAAAAAATGAGAAAACTGGCATCAAATTTTCCAAGCAACACTAAATGATAGAAAATAATGGAAAAGATAATACTTTTCAAAAATTCTGAGGGAAACTGAATTTAAGGCCCAGTTAAACCATTAAGTAAGTGTGACATTTTCAAACATGCAAAGACTCTGAAAGTTTATCTCCCACACCCTGTACTAGGCAATTACTTGAGGATATGCTCCAGCAAAACAAAAGAGTAACACAGGGGAAAGGTCTGGAATTTAGAAAAAACTGGTATGGGCCAAAAGTGTAATTCAGAACAGCCCAGAACAGCAATTATGGCACAGAGTTAGAGAACAACCCATCTGGATAGGACAGTAGGAAACAGAACACCAGAAGCGAGGAATCACAATAAAAAAGGAATTCCACATATCTGATATCATGCTTGAGAAGTTAAAAACAATTGTAAGGATAAGTTTAAGGCAGACAATGCAAAAAAAAAAAAATTATAAACTCAAAGAAAAACAAAAATCTATTTAAGAAAGAAATATAATCAGTTAACTCCTTGCCTACGATAGAACTGTTTCTGTTATGTGCCATGAATCTTGAACCCACCTCCCTTTATATTTTTCTAGGTTCAAAAACATACATTCTTAATAGAAATTATCATGATATGATAATTGTATAGACCTGGCATTCTTAACATAATATTATGTGAAAACCTTTCTGGATATAAATATAGTTCTAACTCATTCTGTTTAATAAGTTCATAAGAGTCCACATAAATCATGACATTATCTATGTATTCCCCTTCTGATGAACATTCAGACTGTTTCCAATCTTTTCCAATTGTTTATAATTTTTATTATAAACAATGCTATGTAAATATCCTTGTACTTTTTTTTAATACTGATATATTTATTTCTACAGAATAGAGTCTAGTAGTGGGGTGATTAGAATAAAACTTTGTAATTTTAACAGATACTTTGGAATTATTTTCCAGAAGGTCTCAGCGGCTCACACTTGCACTGGCACCATACAAGGATGGCAGTTTCTGCATATCCTCACTAGTGCTGGATGTCATCGGTTTTTATTTTTCTGTTCAGTTTTTCAATCTCTTTCATGAAGATTCTTATTTTAGTTTTGGCAAGCAGACTTTGCAATGCCCCAATCTCTAGATATAGAAATAGAACGAGGATGTTTTTGGTTTTATGTGTGATAAGTAACTGTTAATAGGAACATCTTTTTTACAACAATGATGTGAGAATAAGTGTGAGAGCAGGCAAGGGAGCAAGGGGTGAAGTGTACTACGTATGTCAATCATAGTGACAGCAATGACTGCTTCAGGCGCCTCATCCAGGGCCCCTGCTGAAGGGGAATGCCTTGTCGCCGTGTTTGGCACCACATGATCACTCCTGCCTACCCAGAGTCTGTGTATTAAACCAGTGTGGATACCTGATCTAAGGAAAACAGAGCCACAAGGTATCAGCTATCTCTACCATGGCTTGCTGTGAAAAGACTGACTAGGCTAAGTAGATTTTTCACTCCCAGGAATTCAAATTGAGGAAACATGAAAAGAATCACATAGTTCACGGTGGCAAATGAAACTATATGGCCAAGAGGTAGAGTTAAAAACCATGCATGGCAAAACAAAATTACAAAGGAGTTACAACAATCAAGAGATAGAACAGACATAGAGGGGAAAAAAAGGTTGCAAAGAAAAGACATAGAGAATACAAGAGAAAAAAAAGAAGCCACTTTTTAGGAAGAAGAAAATAGAACATATGCCAAAAGGAAAGCAGACACCATAACTAGATAGCTGCTTGATTACGAGAATAGAGAGAATTAGCCTACTCTTCGATCAGCCTCAATTTCATATGCTTTTTTGGCTATTTCTGCTCCAGTTTCAATCCATGCTTTTTATTATAATAATTTTATTGACTTTATTACCAAAGTAATTCAAATTATAGAATCTTTAAAAAATGAAAATGAGAAGACAATAAAGATCAATCCATAATTCTATCATCCAAAGATAACCACTAAATATTCTTCATCTTTTCTTCTATTAACTTTTAGGGGGATCTCATGGTTTATGTTATTTTGTAAAATGATCTCTCATATTTTGCCACATGAAAATATTAATATTAAAAATACATTGTAAACATATTCCATGTAATATTGGAAAATGTATTTTTAATGACTACATGTTTTTTCTGATCTATAGATGAACCATAATTTATTTAACTAATTCTCCCATTTTGAATATTTACAATGATTTGTCACTCAGTAAGTTTGATACATAAAAAGTGATATTCTGTTTTAATCTATATTTAGCGGATTACTGGAGATCCTAAACATTTCATAAAGTAATTATCTATTTTATATCATATTATATCCTGTTTGTATCATTTTTTTACTGGATTTGTTTTCAATGATTTCTAGAAGCTATTTATTAAGGATATTAACCTTTGTCTTATATGACGCAAATATTTTTCCCAATTTACTTGTCTTTCAATTTTATTTATTGTGGATTGGATATCCAGAAGCCATTTACAATCTGTCACCCCAGTCTCACTCTAAGACAGCAGAAGGAAGGCACATTTTCCCAGACTCTTGCAGCTAGGAGTGGTCATGTTACCTGTTTTAGACAATAAGATATTAATGGAAGTTGCTGGGAAATAATCTGGGAATTTTTTAAAATAAGGGATAGGCTCAGCTAGCATGCCTCTTAGGTATTTTGTTTGTTTGCCTTCTTTCTGCTTGGAAAATGAATATGAGCCTAGAGGTACATAAACAATTATGCAACCATGAGGTAAATTCTAGGAGGACAGAGCTGTACACTGAACAGGAAATAGAAGGACGGAGGGAGTCCACATTTCCTGAGTCACACTATAAGCCTGACTACAAACTTGCACACTGCATGTTGCTTGAGACAAATAAATCAGTATCTATTTAAGATAAAGTCAGGTTTTTTGTTATTAATAAATAATGTATGTATGTAGTTTTTGTAAACTTAATTTTAAAATCCAACGATTTTTTTTTTCTTTTCTTTTTTCCATTTTTTTTCTTTTGATACAGTCTCACTCTGTAGCCCAGGCTGGAATGCAGTGCTGCAATCTTGGCTCACTGCAGCCTCCGCCTCCTGGGTTAGAGCGATTCTCATGCCTCAGCCTCCCGAGTGGCTGGGATTACAGGTGCTTGCCACCACACCTAATTTTTATATTTTTAGTAGAGATGAGGTTTCACCATGTTTGCCAGTCTGGCATTTCTTTTCTTTATAAGCCTAATAAGTGCTATACAAATACCAGAAAAATTAATGGTTTATGCCTTTTAACCTGTGATAATCTCCAAACACCAGAGATTATGTCAACATTTATACATATTTGCTTCTAATACTTGCATGTTTTACTTTTAAACCATTAATCCATCTGGTAATTTCTTTATGGAATGAATCAGGAGAATATTTTTTCTATAAATGGCAATCAAATATTTAAAACACAATTTGCAGGCACTCTTATTTTTTCTCAAAATGACTTAAGATGTCATTTGCTCATTTGTTCAAACTTTTAATTACTTCAATTATTCAACCTTTGTTAATACATTTATATCTTGTAAAACAAACCTAGTCTTACTCAATTTTTCCCCAAATCCTAAACTATAATTTCATATGTATTCATCAAGTTACCTTTAGAATCATTTTGTTATGTTCCAAATATAATCCCTTGGAAATTTTAATTGAAATGGAATTAAATCTATAGACTACTGGTATCTTTAAATATTGATTCTTTTCATCCATTCACTCAGATTTTTCTCTTAAATCATTCAGCAATACTTTATAGTTTTCTTTTTCTTTTTTGAAACGGAGTCTCGCTCTGCGTCCAGGCTAGAGTGCAGTGGCGCAATCTCAGCTCACTGCAACCTCTGCCTCCCGGGTTCAAGCAATTCTTCTGCCTCAGTTTCCTGAGTAGCTGAGACTACAGGTGCGCACCACCACACCCGCCTAATTTCTTTTTATTTTTAGTAGAGACGGGTTTCACCATATTGCTCAGGCTGGTCTGAGCCTCATGATCCGCCCGCCTTGGGCTCCCAAAATGCAGGGATTGCAGGTGTGAGCCACTGCGCCCAGACAGTTTTCTTTCAATAAGTTTATTGCTAGGTATTTTATAAATTGTATTGCTATTGTTGATAGGACTTTTTCTGTTTTCTAATTTATTCTGCAGTGAATTCGAAAGCAATTCATTTTTTTGTTTGCTTTACATATAGGCACACTTCTAAAATCCATAATTCACTCTAAAATGTATTTTATTGTATGTTTAGATATGAAATCATATCTCCTGAAAATACAGTCACGCACCATGTAAAGACATTTCAGTCAACAAAATATCACATATATAACAGTGGCCCTATAAGAGTATGATGGAACTGAAAAATTCCTATTATTTTTAGCTGTCCTAACATCATAGCACAACCCCAATATTCATGTATTTGTGGTGACGATGGTGTCCACAAACCTACTGCACTGCCAGTCATATAAAAATATAGCATATACAAAGATGTGTGGTACATAATGCTCAATAATGATAATAAACTATGTTACTTATGTATTTACTGTCCTATTCATCACTAAAGTGTACTACTTCTACTTTTATATATATATATATATATATATATTTTTTTTTTTTTTTGAGACGGAGTTGCGCTCTTGTTACCCAGGCTGGAGTGCAATGGCGCGATCTCGGCTCACCGCAACCTCCGCCTCCTGGGTTCAGGCAATTTTCCTGCCTCAGCCTCCTGAGTAGCTGGGATTACGGGCACGCGCCACCATGCCCAGCTAATTTTTTGTATTTTTAGTAGAGACGGGGTTTCACCATGTTGACCAGGATGGTCTCGATCTCTTGACCTCGTGATCCACTCGCCTCGGCCTCCCAAAGTGCTGGGATTACAGGAGTGAGCCACCGCGCCCGGCATGTATTTTTTTAAGTTAACTGTAGAACAGCCTCAGGCAGGTCCTTGGGAAGGTATTCCAGAATAAGGCATTGTTATCGTAGGCGGTGACAACTCCATGAGTACTATCGCCCTTGAAGAACTTCCAGTGGGACAGAATGAAGACAGTGATGTTGGTGATCCTGACGTCGTGGAGGCCCAGACTAATGTGTGTGCTTGTGTCTTAGTTAACAAAAAAAGTTTTAAAATTCTAAAAAAAATTTAAATAGGAAAAAGCTTACAGAATAAGGATATTTTTAAAAATTGTACAGCATATGTTTATGTTTTAAGCTAAGTTATTCGAAAGAGTCAAAGAGGTAAAAAATTTAAAGTTTTGAAAAGTTACAGTAAGAATTATTGAAAGAAAAATATGTTTAACAAACTTAGTGTAGCCTACGTGTCTAGTCCTCGTAAAGTCTATAGCAGTGTAATGTCACTCACCGACTCACACAGAGAAACTCTTTGTCCTGCAAGCTCCATTTATGGCATGTGTTCTATACAGGTGTGCCATTTTTTATCTCCTATGTGGTATTTTTATGGTACTTTTTCTATGTTTAGATATGCAAATACTTTTCATTGTGTTACAACTGCCTACACTATTCAATATAGTAACATGCCGTGCAGGTTTGTAGTCTAGGAGCAATGGGCTAGACCATACAGCCCAGGCGTATAGTAGGCTATACTATCTAGGTTTGTGTTAGCACACTGGTCCCCAACTCCCAGGCCATGGACTAGTACCGGTCCATGTCCTGTTAGGAACTGGGTCATACAGCAGGAGGTGAGCAGCCAGCGAGTCAGCATTACCTCCCGACTGGCTCCAGGAGCGCGGAACCCTACTGTGAACTGCGCATGCGAGGGATCTAGACTGCACTCAGTATAAGAAGCTAACTAAATCGCCTGGTGATGCATTCTCAGAATGTAGTCCTGTTGTCAAGTGACATGAATATGATGATCATTTCGTCAACTCCATTCCAGTTGTATACCTCTAGTTCTTTATCTTGTTTTATGCTCTTTCTACAACTAGAGAACAATTACAGAAGAGAAGTGGGAACAGGATCATGATCTTTAAAGGGCCTTCCTCAAGTGTTGCAACACTGTTTATGACGCTGAATGTTGACACAAAAAAATTAATCTGGCCGGGCGCAGTGCTCACACCTGTAATCCTAGCACTTTGGGAAGCCAAGGAGGGCAGATCACCTGAGGTCAGGACTATGAGACTAGCCTGGACAACATGGTGAAACCCCGTCTCTACTAAAAATACAAAAATTAGCTGGGCGCGGTGGCCGGCACCAAATCCCAGCTACTCGGAGGCTGAGGCAGGAGAATTGCTTGAACCTGGGAGGCAGAGGTTGCAGTGAGCCAAGATCGTGCCACTGCATTCCAGCCTGGGTGACAGCAAGACTTCGTCTCAAAAAAAAAAATTAATCTTCAGCATATAAAGAAAACATGCTTTTATTCTTAGTTGCTTAATTTTATCAAAAGTATTTCTTGGTATCTTTTTGATCTGAACTATTGTGATTATATTACAAGATTTTCTAATATGGAAAAACTACTGTATAACGGGAATGAAAATTCTTCACCATAATGTATTTTTTTTAACTTACTGGTGGATTTTATTTGCTAATCAATTATATGTCTTTTAGGATATATTCATCATAGACATTAATGAGTATACCCTCAAAGGAATTAGTTGTTAATTTTGGTTGTTATCTTTGTTAGATATGGTATAGGATAACGTTCACCCAGGAAACGAAATTCCAAACTTTCTAAATATCTTCATGGTTAGAAGGTATTTAAAAGCATCAGAATTATCTCTTAACAGTCTGAAAACAATCAACATAAAAAGACCTTCAACATTCTTTTTCCCTTAACATAACTGTTTGAAAACTTTCCCAACTTTTTTGGTCTTTAGTTTATTTATTATATCTTGACACAATTTTTATAATTATTAGCACAAAATTTTAACTAGTAGTTTATTAAAATTAATTACATTTTTCCAAGTCTTAGTAAATATTTGGTTGTCTCAAAATCCTAGATTTTAGAACTATTTACTAACAACTTTTTATTATTACAGAATTTATTAATTTCTTCTATTTGTTTAAAATTAATTCCCTCAACCTGCTTTCTTTGGGAATATTTTGTTAACGCTAATTTCTTGGACTAAAATACTGTTCATTCATTTTCATTAATTCTTAATACTAAAACCATTTAAGACGATGAATTTTAATCCTGTTACTGCTTTGGTTGCATCCAACGCGTTTTGATATGTAGTGTTCTTGTTATTTTCTAAATTATATGTAATTGAAATTGTAATATCCTCATATGATTTAGAAGCTATTAAGGGAGACTGTGTTGTTATTTTCTTAATTTTTGGTTTGGTTGGAGTTTGTTATTTGTTGTTTGGGGAAAATTTCCAAGAGTTTTTTTTTTTCCTTAAGTTAAACTTTTGTTATTAGTTTCTAATTTTATTGCTTTATAGTCACAGAAAACAGCCTATATCACGTATGCTTTGCAAAGTTGGTTGAGGTTTTTAGTTGAGGCATAGACATTGCACAGATGCTGGAAAAGAACAAACATATGCTATAAAAGATACCGTTCAATAAAAACATATATTAAATCAACCAATTTATATAACTCAAATCCTCTATGTTTATTGTTTGATGGCTCATTCAGTCAAAAGAAGAAACACTGAAGTTGATCATATGTCTCTGTTGATTTATGTATTTCCAACTATAGATTTTAATACAATGTTCATGATGCATATAAATATATAATGCATATCTCCTTTGTGAGTCTTACTGTTCATCATTATACACTAACAAGTGGTTTGCTGATAAACTGGCTCTGAAGAAAATAATTGAAAAGCCCTGATTTGTAGCATTTGCAACCCTTGTGGTATAAATACTTCCACTGTGGCAAATTACCAAGTTATTGATACAAGGTCATTGCACTCAGAGTCGGGACAAGATGGACACACTAGCAAGCTCCATCACACCACTGATAGTAAGTTCCTTTTCTTTTTTCTTTTTCCTGAGATGAAGTCTTACTCTGTCACCCAGACTGGAGTGCAGTGGTGTGATCTTGGCTTACTGCAACCTCTGCCTCCTGGTAATCTCAGGTAAGTTACTTCTCTGTCCTTCTGCTCCCCATCTGTAAAATGGGCATATTAGGGCCAGGCACAGTGGCTCATGCCTATAATCCCAGCACTTTGGGAGACCAAGGCAGGCAGATCACCTGAGGTCAGGCATTCAAGACCAGCCTAGCCAAAATGGTGAAACCCCTGTCTCTACTAAAAATACAAAAATTAACCAGGCGCAGTGGCATGTGCCTGTAACCCCAGCTACTTAGGAGGCTGAGGCAGGAGAATCACTTGAACTCAGGAAGTGGAGATTGTGGTGAGCCAAGACCATGCCACTGCACCCCAAACTGGGTGACAGAGTGAGACTCCATCTTAAAAAAGAAAAAAAAAAGTGAGGGGCATATTAGGAGAGCATACTTCATAATGTATAAAGTTTAAATTAGTTAATGTGTCTTAGAACAGTACCTGGCAAACAATAAATACCTTATGTGTTCCCTTTTACTATTATTGGACTTTTAATGTTGCTTTCTAAGGACCCCCTCAGTAGAATATCTTTGAATAATCTTTCAAAATGGGCCTATGTGGTGTATTTTCTAAACCTTGTCTATTTGAAGCTGTTTTTCTGTTACCTGTATACTTTAAAGACCACAGGGCTGGGCTGTAAATTCTTGATCACAACTATTCTCCTTCAAAATCCTTTTCCATTACTTTCTGAAATTTAATGTAGCAAAGAAGTCTAAATCAAGTGTACTTTTGTTTCTTTGAAAATAATCTAGTTTATATTATTTTAAAACAGTTTTAAAATTATTGTTAAAATTTACTCTTTTTTTCAGGTTGTCTATGTGTGGCTCTCTTTTCATTAGTTTTATCTGGAATAGTCAGCCTTAACAATATGCCTCTTCTAGATTTCAGTTCGTCAGTTCAAAAAAAATTTTTTGAGACAGTCTCACTCTGTCGCCCAGAATGGAGTGCAATGGTGCAATCTCCGTTCACTGCAACCTCTGCCTCTTGGGTTCAAGCCATTCTCCTGCTTCTGCCTCCCGAGTAGCAGGGAATAGAGGTGCCTGCCACTATACCTGGCTAATTCTGTATTTTTAGTAGAGACGGGGTTTCACCATGTAGTCAGGCTGGTCTTGAACTCCTGACCTCAAGTGATCTGCCCACCTCAGCCTCCCAAAGTGCTGGGATTACAGGCATGAACCATCCCCAAATTATCACATATTTATACACTTTTATTCCTTTCCATTTATTCTATCCCCTACTTCAAAAGCACCAGTGACTAATGTTCTGGTTCTCCATTCTCTGTTACACTGTTAACCACTTCTATCATTTTCTTGCTTATATTTCTCATCCTTTTCCCCTTCTGCACATTTATAGAGACTTTTTAACATTGTCTCTCAAAACAGTATGACTGTCCAATGTGCCATTTAGTGTTCTCCATTGCCTCCTTTTGTTTCTAAGTACCGCTATTAAAATTTTAGGGTTTTTTTCTATCCTTCCATTTCTCTGTATTTTTCTTTTTACCTCATCTGCAGACTTTGCTTTTATTCATGTTGTTTTGATTTCTATTGGAAATGTCAAGGAATTTTTTGAATTTTAAATCTGGATTTGACATTGATAATTCTTAGCAGTATGCATTTCTTTGAGTCTTCCTTTATTCAGTTTTATAGGACTTACTTGTCCTTGAACGAAGTGAATCATATCTGCCCTTAGAGTGTCAAAAGGCATGATGAATTGATTGCATTAGTTCCTTTCTACATGTGTGTGACAACCTAGTCCCAACCATTTCTGTAGCTGGGAGGCAGGTTAATGTGTATAACTTCATATTTAATTCCTACTCCCTATGATTACATCATATACTACACTGGTTCTCACATTGTAGGATGCATCAGAAACACCTGGAAGGGTTGTTAACCTACCAATCGATGACCTCTACACCCAGATTTCTGATGTTTGCATTTCTAACAAGTTCCAAGCTGACTCTGCTGGCACAGGACCACACTTCAGGAACCACTAATCTATAAAATCCCTGTCCAGTTTTCTGAACCTCTGACACAACGTAGGACACGACATGCCATGATTTCCAGCACACATTTCTCTCTAGAACACACTTGCTCTCTGCATTTCCCTACAGTGCTTTCCCTGTGAGGTCTTTCAAATACAATGTGCCTTCTCCTCTACAATCCCTCATTCTGTCTCCTACTACGTTATCGTCAGGGCAGCTTTGATTTCAACTAGTTGTAAAAAGATGGAGAGTGGGGAGCAGTAGATGAAGAGAAGATATCAACTCCCTTGGTATCTACATTTTAGGTTGGCACTTACATACAGTCAAGCTCCAGAGACACAGGGAGGGGAAGTGCCTTAAGTCCATTCCTACCATTTTCCTGATCGTCTCTGTTTCATGTGGCCAAGACTACGTCTGTCTTTGTGCAGTCCTCTTTTATGGTCAGTATAGCTTCACTTCAAATGCCGGCCCTTAGTTGTCTACTTCTCTATTTTTAATGTGCATAAATATTTCAGTAGATCTTTGGTGAGAGCTATATCAGAGCCTATTAGCCAGGCATCGTTTTGAACTACGACACCATTTTAAGACAAAATTCTTTTTGCGCAACTTGACCAAAACAGAAAGATCCTGACTTCTTAACTTTACAGCCAGCCTATTTCTGACTTTAAGATGTTAATAAAGGACCCAAAGTCATAAGCTTCATGCAACTGAATATTCCTATAACTAAGTGCAAACTGCCACTAACGTCATTTCTGAAGCTACTTAAAAACAAATCTCATGGAAAAGGGAGTTGGATGTTCCTATGTTCCTACAGAACCAGGCTCTCGTATTGTACAGGATGTGATTATGAATAGCATCTCTTCTTATTGTTTTTTGACATGAAGTTTTGCTCTTGTTGCCCAGGCTGGAGTGCAATGGGGCGATCTTGGCTCACTACAACCTCCGCCTCCCAATTTCAAGAGATTCTCCTACCTCAGCCTCCCAAGTAGCTGGGACTACAGGCACATGCCACCACGCCCAGCTAATTTTGTATTTTTAGTAGAAATGGAATTTCTCCATGTTGGTCAGGCTGGTCTCGAACTCCCGGCCTCAGGTGATCCACTCACCTTGGCCTCATCTCCTCTTGCATTTTAGACCCGCATCATCACAAGCAGCATCACCATGATCTCTACCAGCAGTATGCACTTCCTTGAGTCTTCCTTTACGCACAGTTGTTTACTTCTTCTAGACTTTGGCTCTACTTTTAAATCACATCAACCAGCTCAGAGCAGCCCTCTACCCAACTGTCACATGCTCAGCGGAGGCCTGGCTGGGGTCTGCTGAAGATGGACACAAAATGGTCTCCCAGGGGAACAGCAGTTCCCACACAGCATTCCAAGGACATACAAGCTTTAAAAAAAAAAAAAAAATGGGGACAGAATTGTTCACAGCCAGTTTATAAAGAGGGGGAGAGAGCTCACACATAAGAGGAGAGTAGGCACAGGAACGCTCAGAAACACGGAAAAGGACATTTCTCTATCGGTGACAATGCCTATTATATGACATTCAAACACCACAAGTGCTATTCAGCTGCTTGTAAGTCACGAAAGGTGAGAGAAAACACTTATCTCCTTTGTAGAAAGGGAAAAGGAGGTGGAGAATCCTTCACACAAAGACCCACTTTGACTTAAAATACAGGGTAAGCAGTATTAGAAATCCATGTGCACAAAGCCCACCTATTAAGATTCTGAACAAACAGGAGCCTCGATACCACAAGGCTCTGTTGTTAATATGTGGTTAGTTATGTCAAGGACGCTAAACAAAGCTGCTTTTCATGTGTCCGTTTGAGCTCTAGCAGTTGATAACCACAGCGACTCCTGGGTCACAACCCTAAACGGGCAGCCATTGTGCCAGGAAAAGCAGCAGATGGGCTCCAATGCCGATAGCGCCACTGCGAATCCACACCTTTGGCCGCCTGGGTGGGGTCTAGGCAAAACTCAGAAGTAGATGAAGTTTTACCTTGGTGTTGGTTTGCGCTCTGCCCTGTGCCTCCTCCACGCACACAGTGGTGTCGTGCCAAGCCCCTATTTTACGTGGCTGAAGAAGAGGCGCTGAGCCAGCAAACAAGACATGGCATTTTGCTGGGGGCTCACATCCAGGGTAGACAGCCCACTGGCAGTAGGCTGGACAGAAGAACCACCTTACACACAATCCAGTGGTGGCAGGATGGGCAGGAAATCCACAACCACTTGCAAAGAGCATGCAGCTTATATATAGTATTTCCATTTAACACCTTCCCCTAACAACCTCCACCTGGCAATTTTTATTCAACCCAAAATGCAGGGCCTCAATCCCCTGCTCAGCCCCTGTTCCACTGGATGGGTGGGGACCCAGATGTTCCTTATGAACAAGGAACAAATCTCCAGGTTAGCCACTCTTAAATTTCCTAACTCAGAACACACATTCAGGTGCGTCTGTCATACACAGTCATTCTAAGGCTATGCTTAATTTATTGCTCTCAGCTGCGTTTACCCTGCAAACAGTCACCTGCTTGCCAGCGCTGAGCCTTACCTGGAGCCATCCTCTTCATGGGCAAGTCCTTGCTCCTGATTCAGGTGCCCCATTAAAGCCTTATTTATTTATTTGGCAGAGTCTTGCTCTGTGGTCCAGGCTGGAATGCAGTGGTGGAATCTCTGCTCACTGCAACCTCTGCCTCCTGGGCTCAAGTGATCCTCCCACCTCACCCTCCTGAGTAGCTGGGATCGCAGGCATACACTATTACACCCGGCTAATTTTTGTATTTTTAGTAGAGACGGGGTTTTCCATGTTGGCCAGGCTGGTCTCGAACTCCTGTCCTCAAGGGATCCACCCTCCTCAACCTCCCAAAGTGCTGGGATTACAGGCATTAGCCATCGTGCCTGGCTGTTCCATTAAAGCCTTCTTGCAGGCCCCCGGTTTCTGCCAGCCTAACTTACTTAATGGGGAGGCACTGAGGGCTGCTGATAGATTAATGGGCCTCCTTGCCAGATAACAGACACATTTTGTTCCAGATAAAAGAAGTGTTTTAACAACTGCCTTCACTGCCTAGCCACCACGGGGCTACGAGGTGAACGTTGGGGTGGGCAAGGGGAGCATCTCAGTTCCTCCTCAAACGACACAGCGCCAAACTGCGCCCTAGAACAAGGCCAATCCTGCTCCAGCCCTTATCATGCAGCACTTTGGGGATCCTGGATCCTTCGCTTTGCCTGTGATGAGCAAGTCCAGCTGAAAAGTCTGTGAAGGTAAGAATTAGAAGGTGAGGTCCCTTCCCTGCAGCCATCATCTGAGCCATTCCGCAGCCTCCCCCTCTCTAGAGAGCACTCCCCTCCTCAACCCCAAAGACAAAGGCAAACCTGCTGCCACCTTTTCAGATCCTCTTTAAAGCAAGCAGCTTTTCAGATTCCTTGAGAGCAGTTCATTCTCTCACTGCACTTCGGCAGCACTCACAGTCCTGCCATCTTGAACTACCCATCCAAGCCAGGGAGGCAAAGCACGGCCTTGCCCAGGCAGCCAACAGCCAACACGTCTCCCCTTCCTCTGAAGACCACAGAGCACTCCAGGCCTTTTTAGAAGAGATCACCTACTGCGCTGGAAGCCGAACCATTGTCCAACACCCATGTACAATGGGCCCGAGAGTGAATGGATGTCCAGGCGGAGGAAACAGGCCTGCTTCACCTCACACAGAGTCAAGAGGGAAGCAGAAAAGACTGGCCTCCAAGAGCCCCTCCTAGCAAGTCAAATGTGCATGAAACAATGTTGGTCTCTCCAGCCGGCACCGCTGAGAGCCCACATCAGCTCTGCTTTACCACTGAGTGGGATTCATTGTGTGTGTTGCCATATTAAGCTGCTTTCAACATCCGTAGGGGAAAGAGGGGTGAAGGCTGAAGGAAAGGGACCTGAGCTTTCATTCAATAGGACATTAATGGATATAGAAGTGAAAGAGCTTCTTCTGGAAAAAGCAGAAACCATGCCGAACAGGTCTTCAGAAATAACCCCTTCTCCATCCTCCCTGCCCAGCCCATTCCAAGCCCACTGTTATCTGTTGCCGGGATTGTTACGAACCCCTAAGATACTAACTGCAGTCTTTGTCCTGGGTTTGGCTGATTTCACTCCATCCTTCACAGCATTTCCAGAACTCTTATCTTGGAAATAAACGTGATCATGTTGCTTTCTTTCTGAGATCTCCCACCAGCCCTTTGCCTATAGCATAGAGGCAGTCTCCATCTGGCTCCAAACTTCTCCAGCTTTACGTCCAGATGACTTCCATTTTGCCCTGAAAGCTCCAGCCACCCAGAACTTCTTGCTTTTTCCATTGAACATATTAGGCTCATTCAGAATTCTAAGCCACTGAGGGGCCTTTATTTTTGCCCGACATGCCTTTCTATGCCTGGGATAACTATGTGTCTTTCAGCCACATCACCCACTCTATGAAGTTGTTTCTGAGTCCCTGCCTCCCTGAGTTGCCACTGCACACCCTATCCTAGGCTGCAGCAGACTGTGGTGTAATATTTTGTTCCTCCGTCTTATTCAACTGTGAGCTCCTCCAAAGTTAGGATGGTGTCCTATGCTCTTTGTATCCTTGGCATCTCTTTTATGGTCTGGAATAAAGTAGATGCTCAATAAATGCTTATTGAATTAAGGGGCTCAGAGGAAAATAAGCCCATTTCATTCTTAGATCTGATATCATCCACAAATCCAGCTTCCATGATTCCTAAGCATTATGTCCCTGGCCCACAATGCCCACTCCCATTGGACACTCCCTCCTGTGGGCTTTCCTGCCTCTTTCACCACCCATCCAGCCCACTTGGGTCCTCCCTGGGAATCCTTCATACCTAGAGTACCAACTCATCATACCAAGAATGACACTCAAAATTCTCCTTCTTCCCAGCAGCCCTCCTTAAGCAACTGTACTCAGGGCTGACCACTCCCCTCCGACATGTCCTACCAAATTAGGAAGCTTATTTCACACCATGTTATTCTACCAGGGAACTTCTTGAGATTTTTTTCTTCTTGAAAGTATGCATGATCCAGCTCCCTGACTAGAGCTCAGGATCCCTAAGAGCATAAACTTCCACATCCTCCCATACCTTCCTGCAAATTGCATTGTAACAGCTGTGATCATGTTAAGGGGAAAAGAGAGAACATAAACCCACCTGCTCATTACTTCAGATTTCATTTAGGGACAATTATATGAATCACCAAGGATTACAATGCAGTGTTACACTTTTCTAGAGTATGTATCTATTTGTTCACTCATTTGGACGGTTCACAAGGCAGAGAGCTCCAAAGTGAGTGAAGTGTTAGGAGCCCCAGACAAACTCAGCCATTTCAAATAAAGATTGGAGTCTTTGGAACGATCATATGTCAGTTTGCGACAACTGATATTCCCAATTCCAGAATTATTTTTTAGTTGCAACTTTGCAGGAAATGAAATATTCTTAGAGTTCAGACTCCAACCACAATGTCCAGGTGCTTAGCAATTTGCATATTTCCTGCTTCAGTTCCCCGAGGTTTAGAGTCAGTCTACTCTAAAGGACATCTGGGTCCTTTATTTTCTTGGGAAAGTTCACCCTTTAATCTCAGTTGCCAGAATCCGCTGGATATGAAGAAATAGATGCTATGACAGACAGTCCATCAACACTACCAAATCAAACCCCTGCTGCCACCTCCTGCCAGTGGGAAGCCTAGGAGGGTTGGATATCTGTCAGTAACTCCCAGCAGGATGCTCTTTGCTTTTCTTGGACATAGCTGAACCTCTAGGAGGCAAATACCTGTGCTCCCATGATAGTTTATAATAGTCCTGTTGAAACATGTTACACCATGTCATAGATGGTTCGGCTACATTGCGTTAATACAGCCATCCATTGCCAGCCGCCTGCCAGGCACCATGCATGAGCTGAGGATGGTGAATGATGGTGAACAGCTGCATGGCACCCCTGACTTAGGGAGCTTGGCTCTTGCCGAGAAGACAGGGATTGTTTAGGTGACCATAGTATGATGAGTATTAACACTCATAGAAGAAATATACCGGTGCCATGAGCACACACAGAGAGAAAAACTGGTCTGGGGAGGGTATCGAGAAGGCCACGTGGAGTACACGATTCTTAAATGGAAAGCTAAGGACTAATAAAATGTAGCCAAAGGAGTGGGGAGGGAGACAGTATTGGAGTCAGCATCATCAAAGACCAACAGCCAGAGGGCAGATGAAGAAGGGCTGCAGAAGGAATGGAGGGGAGGCAAGCATGTGAGATAAGGTAGGAAAGGTAATAATAACATCACATTCTTACCACACTCCTGGCACAATTCTAGGTGCTTTTTCTCATCTCACGGAATCAATAACCTTAGATACCCTTAGCATCCCCATATGACTCATGAAGAAACTGGGAGTCCAGAGAGGATACCACTCTTACCCAGGACCCCCTTGCGCGAAGTAGCAGAGCCAGGATTTAAACCCATGCAGCCTGAATACAGATGCATTAACCACTATGCCCCCTTGTGGGGGCTCATACTGAGCAGGGCGTTGTAGGATTTTGTCCTAAGAGGATTGAGAAGGAATTGAAGAGTTGTGAGCTAAGAAATGGCATGATCATTCCTGAGCCTTAAATATATATATATATATTATTCAGGCTGCCATTTTAAGAATGGATTGGAAGGCAACAAAAATGAGTTTGGGAAGACCACTGAGAAGACTATCGTAGTTATTATTGAGACAGGCTGGAGTGAAGTGGCACGATCTGGGATCACTGTAGCCTCAACCTCCCGGATTCAAGCAATTTTCCGACCTCAGCCACCCGGGTAGCTGGAACTACAGACATGGGCCACCACACCCAGCTAATTTTTTTGTAGAGACAGGGATTTGCCATGTTGCCCAGGCTGGTCTCAATCTCATGAGCTCAAGCAATCTACCCACCTTGGCCTCCCAAAGTGCTAGGCTTATAGGCGTGAGCCACCATGCCAGGCCTATTGTAGTTATTCTGAGGAGAGAAGGCAGAGTGGCTCAGACCAGGTGGAAGCAGTGCTGGTGGAACAAAGTGATGGATCCAAAAGATATTCAGGTGTTCAGGTGGTAGAAATGTCAAGAATGACTGATCGACCAGATGTAGCTACAAGGCAGTAATGACCACTCAGCTGGATGTTCTCATATACTTTTGAACTTCCAACAGTTCTCCATAATTATCTAATTTCAAGGCCAGGGAGCTGTAAATGGTGAAGACAGGGTTTGAACACAGAATCCAAAACTTTTATATGTAGGCCTGTCTTTCTCACTCTTTGTACGCTGGACCCGTATCTTGACTACCTTGTATTCCCAGCCCATGGGCCCATGCCTAGTACATGGTAGCAGCTCAATACCTTGTTGAATTAAAGAGAAGGAAGAAAGGAGTCAGTGGCTCCAGCTCCACCCTGACATTGCCTCTTATGATGTCATCATGCAGTGGCACGTCCCACTGTCCCCAACACCACCAGGCCTAATGAACACAGTAGCTTCTGTCCTAGTATCTAGTATCTTAGCCTAATGAACATAGAGGTTTACCCAAAAGTACTCAAACATCACCTTTGCCTACCTGTCAGACCCCAGCTGGTGACACCTGCTCTCTGGCCCTCTCTTACCTGACCATCCAGAGTCCTGTGTCTCTACTTTAAAGTCTCATCAGTCCCTTAGGTAATAAAAAAAAAATAAAAAATAAAAAAGTAAAATGAAGCCAAATTAAACTGGGCAGCTCAGGTATTTAAGTTTCCCCAAAGTCTTAATAAATTTTACAAATATTTAACAAGCAAATTAATTTATGTAAAGATCTGTACATATTTGATAAACTTGAACCAATTTAATAAATCCTGTCTTGTTTTAATAAATGCTGGATTAGGGTTAGACTTCCTACAAACAGTAAATACATAAAGAAAATATTTGTCCTATGTGTATATATATTGTACCTGCCTTTTCAAAGATCAAGAAAAGATTATCTTTGCCAAAAGGACTTGAAACCACTATGTTGTGTGCGTGCCTGCTGGGAAGGAGAGAGGAGAGTGAACTCATGCATGTTCAGACTATCAAGTTGGCGATTACTTCATGGACAGGACGGCGGTCCAGAGACAGCAGCAAGAGCTTCAGCTGCATGAAATTTCTCTAGTAGAGGAAGCACAAGGGTGACAGCAAGAGCATCCAGAGTGCCTATGCTCTCCTTTTGTACATGACAAATGCCCCTGTCACCCATTTTCTTCTTCCTGCACTGCTCCTACATTATCTGACCAATAAAATCCTATCACAAAATCCTACTGATTGTTCAAGACTTAACGCAGACATCTACTATTATGTGAAACCTTCCTTAGCTTCTTCTCCGGCTGCTGGCAGAGTTGCTCCCCTAGACTCTGATATCACCCCGTGAATATCTATATGATAGCACTTATCCTGCTCTCTTGTAGTTAGTGGTGTGCGAGTCTGTCTCCTCATTGCACTGAGTTCCTTCACGGTGCCATCAGCAGCAACTTGCATTCTTTCAACAAATACTTATTGAGCAACAACGTGTGTTAGGTGATATGCTACATAATGCTGATGCAGTGTAGAGGAAGTGATGGGAATATGGTTCTTGCCTTTGTGATGTTTGCAGTCTAGCTGAGTAAAGCAGACACTGTTGGTGTCCCATCAATATCCTTTCAGTATTTACCTCCATAGAAAGAAATGACTGGGGGTGGAAGGTTAGGGGTGGGAGAGTATATTCTTGGTATAGGCAGGGCAAGCAGAAGTGCCACAGAATTACCGCTTCCCAAAGCAGCCCTCAATGATAGATAGAGAGTTGGTAGATAAATTCCACAACTTCCCCACTCATTGGTTGGGAGAACACTGTGGCATGTTCTGCACCATTTTCCAGAGTACCCCAGCAGGATTGAGCTTATAATTGCCCAGAATTATACCTGGCTTGGAAATATTTCCTTAGGCCAGGCATGGTGGTTCACACTTATAATCCCAGCACTTTGGAAGGCAAGGATGGGAGAATTGCCTAAGCCCAGGAGTTCAAGACCAGCTTGGGCAACTTAGTGGGACTCTGTCTCTACAAAAAATAAAAAAAACAAATTAGCTGGGCATGGTGGTGTGTCCCTGTAGTCCCAGCTACTTGGGAGGCTGAAATGGGAGGATCAGTTAAGCCAAGGACATTGCAGTGAGCCAAGATTGGGTCACTGCACTCCAGCCAGGGTGGTAAAATAAGATACTGTTCCCCGCCCCCCGCCCCCGGCAAAAAAAAGAAAAAAGAAAATAATCCCTTAATGGGCTTCTTTATATTTCCCATCTCACTTCTCCATTTGCTATCATAGTTTCCTGGGATCATCCCCCAAGAAAAGCTATTTGAAATTGAATCCTTTCTTCAGGATCCGCTTCTGAGGAAACCCAAGCCAAGATGCTGGAGGACAAACAATTAACTTAGAAGGTACACGACCCCCACTTCCTAATATTCACACCCTTGTGTAACCCTCACATTAATTCCTTTAATGTGGATTGATTGACTTCTTCCTAGTGGATAGAGTACAGCATATCTGGTGAATATCACTTTCGAAATGAGGCAATGAAAAGACAGTGGTTTATATCAGGAGTGCTTGCTCTCTCACCTTCTCTGGGGAAAGTCATTTGTCAAGCTGTGAAGCAACCCTGTGGAAAGGTCCAAGTGACAAGGAACTGAGGCTTGCCAATAACCACATAAACAAGCTTGGACACAGATCTTCTGAGTCCTGCAAACAGCCAAGTGAGTGAGCATGGAGGAAGATCCTTCCCCACTCGAGCCTTTAGATGACTGTAGCCTAGCTGACACCATGACTGAAACCTTATGGAAGACACTGAGCCAGAGCCACCTGACTGAGCAGCACCTGGATTCCTGACCCATGACGGATAATAAAAGTTTGTTGTTTCCATCTGCTACATTTTGGGTAACTGGTTATGCAGTGATAGATAACCAATAGAAGTCAAAGGTCAGAATTCTAGGAAGATGGTGATATAATTATATCATAGACTGTCTTCCTTCTTAATTCTCTCCCTGAGGCCATTCAATTAGTGTAAAACAAAATCTTGTGACATTACTGAAAAATAAGGAGAGAGTCTCACCTATATGTTTGAAATTTTGCATTCTAGGAAGACAGCATTTTAAGAATAAGGAGGAAAGCTTGCCACTGGCCTATCCCCTTTGCACCTGGAAGAGACCCTTCCTTTATGTCAGATTTTTAGAGCCCCTGCTCATCCTCTCACCACACCTGAGGAAAGCCTTAGACTCTGCCAGGCAAACAATTTTAGAAAAAGGGACTCTTCACTCCAAAGGAGAAGTTCCCAAAACCGCCTAGCTTCCCTATGGGACTTTGTTTGAAGCCAATAACTCCACTGCTGCCTTCTCATCAGGAGTCACTCTTTATGCTGGGAGCT
Source organism: Aotus nancymaae (assembly GCF_030222135.1). Classification (NCBI taxonomy): domain Eukaryota; kingdom Metazoa; phylum Chordata; class Mammalia; order Primates; family Aotidae; genus Aotus; species Aotus nancymaae. The sequence goes on along the minus strand of NW_026988445.1, from coordinate 1,974,106 downwards.
GCATCCACTGCAGGCACAATGGCTGCAGAGTTGCTAACAGGGGCCAGGAGCTTTTCCAAAAGCCTGCAACTTACATGAAATCCTTTGAAAGACACAAACTACCAAAGCTCACTCAAGAAGAAATAGAACTTTCATATACTGCTGTTGGGAATGCAAAACTGAAAACCACTTTGAAAAAGTTTGGCAGTGTCTTACAAAGTTAGACATACACTTGCTACATGGGTCATCAATTTCAAAACTTTGTACCCACAATGGCTTGCACATAAATTTTCATAGCATTTTTATTACGTCCAAAACTTTGAGGGGAAGTCCATTAAGTACTGAATAAACAAATTGTGTTACCTCCCTAAAATAAAGGAATACTACTCAGCCGTATTGTGTTACAGCTTGGCTGTATCCCCATCCCAAATCTCATCTTGAATTGTAGTTCTCATAATCCCCACATGTTATGGGAGGGACCCAGTAGGTGGTAATTGAATCATGGGGGTGGTTACCCACATGCATTCTCATGATAATGAGTTATCATGAGATCTGATGGTTTTATCCGAGCTTTTCCCCCTTCTACTCAGCATTTCTCTTTCCTGCTGCCTTATGAAGGACATGTTTGCTTTCCCTTCCACCATGATTGTAACTTTAACATTTAAAAAGGTACTTTTAAGATTTTGCTTAAAATGTATATAATAAAGATTCTCACTAGATGCTGAAATTCCAAATCACTTTGTTCAGGTATGGAGAACAACAACAAAGAGATATAATTCCAACAAAAGTTAGGAAAATGGAAAGATGGACACTAAAGCACATAATAAACAGAACAATAAAAGACAGGAGCAATACCAGACATAACGCTTATCCCCCCAAAAAACTAGGCAGTGGGTTACATTTTCTTATTAAAAAACAAAGGTTCTCAATTAGATTGAAGAAAACTGAAGCCAATGCTTCTTACAAAATATACACTCAAAATAAAGCAATGTAAAAAGAAAATGTTGAAAATCATGAAAGGGACTGTGATTTTTATGTTTAAACTTTTTACTCTTCTCTAAATACAGAACATTATAAGTTTAATTAAGTTTAAAAAGATTTAGACAACAAAACAAATAAGCATCTCCATGGGCCAAAAGGAGAATTAAAAAATGACTACAAAGGCAGAGAAAAGAGATTGAAACCAAAATAAAACAAAATTTTATACTTCACCAAACCAAGAAAGCATCAAAAGAGAGAAAAAATAAACAATACACAAAAATAAAGCAAGATGGTCGTATTAGTCTGTTCTTGCACTACTATGAAGAAATATCTGAAACTGGGAAATTTATAAAGAAAATAGTTTTAATTGGCTCATAGTTCTGCAGGCTGTGCAGGAAGCATGGTGCCAGCATTCACTTCACTTCTGGGGAGGACTCAGGGAGCTTTCACTCATGGCAGAAGGTGAAGCAGGAGTAGGTGTCTCACATGGCAAGAACAGGAGCAAGAGAGAGGGAAGGAGGTGCACATACTTTTAAACAGCCGGGTCTCCCAAGAACTCACTCACTAACACAAGGACAGTACCAAAAGGATGGTGCTAAACCATTCATGAGAAATCCACCCCCATGATCCAATCACCTCCCACCAGGCTCCACCTGCAATACTAGGGATTACAATTCAACATGAGATCTGGGTGGAAATAAGCACACAGACTGTATCACTGGTAAATATAATTTATAATTTATATATAATCATGGTATATTTAAGTCGATGAAATTAGTCTATTAAAAAGACAAATCTCAAACTGGATTTTTAAAATTATCAAGAACAATAAAATCCAGCTATTATTCTGCTTAAAAGATCTAGACTCAAACTAAAGTAACATGTTTCAAAAAAACAGGAGATAAAGATATACTAGACAAATACTAGAAAAAAGCTGATTGAGCATTAATGCTCTCAGGTGAAATAAAATTTTAGGTGAAAAACCTTAATAGGGCCAATAAGAAACACCAATAATATTGAAGAAAGAACAATACATAAATTAAATGTAACAGTGATGATTCCTTTAAAATTTGTGTTTGAGAAGGACACTTCACTTTGGCACACATTGTCTATCTTACATTGTTGCATCAACTGAAATTTCAATGTAAATATCTCATTACAATTCAAAGAGCCTTGCTTCCGCTAGATTTTCTTGTCTTTTCATGGAACATTTACAATTGACTGGGCTCTAGATAACGGTTTCAAAGAATTGACATCATATAAACTAGTTTTACCAAATCTTCAGGGACAAAAAATTTTAGTTTGTTTAAAGAAAAATAGAATAAAGGAGAGTGCTTCCCACTCATTCTATTATATGAGACTAACATAGCCTTGATAATGCAAACAAGAAGTGACAGAACACAAATATAAATATAGACCGATCTCACAAGTGAAATAGAAAAAAAATCAAACATAAAATTCAGCAAGTTGAATCCATCAGTATATAAAATTATGTCACTGTCAAAGGAGGATCTAGCTCATAAATGCAGTGTTGATTCAAAGGCAGACCTTTCTAATATAATACCCATTATTAACAGTTTGATGAAGAATAATATGTATAGTTATCTCAACACATACAGAATATGAATTTTATAACATTAAACATTCACAAAAGAGTTTTAGCTATCTAAAAATAGAAAGGAATTCCCTTAACCTGATAAGAACCTATCTGCCAAAAGACTATTTACTATATAATATTGAATAGTAGGAGATAGAATGGGGACTCTTTTTTTTTTTCCAACTTTAATAGAAAAACAACAAAAATTTTACCATTAAGTTTTACCATTAAAAGTGATATGCACTGTAATTTTTGATATATGCCCTTTATCAGATCAATAAAATTTCCAATTAGTCCTTCCTTTCTAATTGTATCCTGATGTTAAGTCTTAGCCAAAGCAATATGACAAGAATAAAACAAAATTGTCATTATTTGCAGATACACTATTAGGACTGATAAGAAGTACATCAAGATTGTTAGGCATATGATAAGTACACAAAAATCAATAGCATTAGACCACAAGTGATAACCAATTGGAAAATGTAACCAAAACCAAAATAGAGTTCACAAGTGCTATAAAAATACACGAAATCTTAACAGAAGATCACTACCAAAGTGAATCTAACAAACTACATGTAAAGGTTTATGTGGAGAAATGCATAAACCATCATTAAAGAACATAAAAATATAACTGGAATAAATAATGACAGCTCATAATCACGATCATGGAGAGGAAAACTAAATATCGGAAAATGTTCCTCTTCAAACTATTCTGTAAATTCAATGTAATTCAAATCAAAATGCCAACAGACAGTTTCCTGGAAATTGCAACACTATTCTAAAATGTATGCAGGAAAATGAATGTACATAAATATTCACGATAGTACAGAAAAAGAACAAAGAAGATTCCTCTATGAAAAATCACAATTCTTTATAAAATTATGGCTTAACAATAAAAGGCAGTATGTTATTGCCAGAGAAACAGACAAGTCAATGGAATAAATTAGGAACATCAGAAACATACCCAATTTATAGGGCACCTTTGTATAAACAGAGGAGGGATAAAAATTTATAGAGAAATAAACTATTCAGTAGGTGAGATTGAAACAACTGACTTTTTTTAAAAAGAGCCTATTTCTCCCATTATATATATATAAATATGCAAAAATTCTATTTAATTAAATATCTAAATGTAAAGAAATTTCTACAATTTTAGAAGAAAAATAAAAACATCTTTGTGAATTCAGTTTGTTCTAACTGGATATGGCATTGATTTGGATTGGTAATCACGCATGCTGTACTGGCATTTCAGTTCTTTTTGTTTCATATTTTAACATCATCTCTGACAACAAAAACTCATATTCAAAATAAATAACTCGCATAAATCAATAAAAAATAAACAGCACAATAGAAAACAGGCAATTAACAATGAGAAAATGGCCAATATATGCAAGTATTTTGCCTCAAAAGTAATCGGAGAGATGCCGTTTAGAAAAACAAACAGAAACACGACAAAATGCCAATTTCCATCATTGGACTAACCAAAATGTAAAAGCCTGACCACACCAATTATTGGTAAGAATATGACAAAATAGAAACTTCACACACCACTTGTGTAAATTGACACAACTACAGTGAAGAGAAATTTGATAATATCTAGTGCAGCTGTTAGAATCTGCACATCCTATAACTCAGAAATTCCACTTCTAGTTTCATAGAGAATCTCTCTCATACAAGCACAATGAGACACTAAAGTTTCGTTAATAAGAACCAAAGGTTAGAAAGAATTCACATGCCCAACATATAAGGGAGTGGATATGAAGTGTGATATATTCAAGATGATAGGATACATTGGTTAAATAAGTAAATCTGTATGTATTAACATGCATAGATCTCTTAAAATCAGAGAATGAAGTCTTGAAATGTAATTTGCAGTATGCAATCTTAAGTCATTTTTCATGCACAAAAATGACTATTAATAATTACAAAGTAGAAAATACGTAAGTAAATATTTAAAGTCTAGACTGAATGCTCACCAAATTCATGGTAATTGTTCATCAAATAGCATGAAATAGAAGGAAATTGGACTAAGGAAGAAAATACAGGGGATTTAAACTTCGTCTGTGATATTTTATTCTTCAAAAACCAAATCTGCTACATACTAGAACATTTACAAAAGATATATCTGATAAAGGATTATCTTCCAAAATTTACAAAGAACTTAAAACTCAACAATAAAATTTTATTTTAATGGGCAAAAGATCTGAACACACACCTCACCAAAGAAGATATACAAATGGTAAATAAGCATATAAACAGATGCTTACCATAATATATAATTAAGAAATTACAAATTAAAACAACAGTGAGATACCACTATCCATCCATTAAAATGGCCCAAATCCACTGACAACACCAAATGCTGGTGAGGCTCTGGAGCAACAGAACTTCCATTCATTTCCTCAAGGGAATATAAATGGTACAGTCAGCCACTGTGGAAGATGGTTTGACTTTTTTTTCTTTTGCATAATTAAACATACTCTTATCATACAATCTAGCAAGTGCACTCCTTGGTATTTACCCAAATGAGTTAAAAACTAATATTGATACAAAAACCAGCAGAAGGTTATTTATAGCATCTTAATTACAACTACCAAAACTTGGAAGCAATCAATATGTCCTATAATCAGTGAATGGATAAAGTGTGGCACATTCAGACAATGGAATATTACTCAGCACTAAAAAGAAATGAACTATCAAGTCATAAAAAGACATGGAAGAAACAAATGCATATAACTACGTGAAAGAAGCTGATCTGAAAAGGCTGTATACTGTTTGACTCCAACTATTAAGACATTCTGGAAAAGGCAAAACTATGGAGACAGCAAAAAGATCAGGGTTAGAGGGAAGAAGGAATGAATAGGCAGAGCCCAGAGTATTTTTAGGGCTGTGAAACTACTCTGTATGATGCTATAATGATGGATACATGTTATATATTTGTCCAAACCCATAGAATGTACACCACCAAGAGTGAATCCTAATGTAAACTACAGACTTTGGTTGGCAATAATGTGTCAATGTTAGCCCAGTGATTTTAAGCATGCATCACACTGACATAAGATGTGAATGACAGAGGGGATTATACATGCAGGGAGAGGGGATATGTCTGTACCTCCCACTCAATTTTGCTGTGAACCTAAAACTGCTTTTAAAAACTTACTGATTTTTTAAAAATCTGAAGTACATATGAAAAGTGTTAACATTTGTTCATTTTGGATGGTATCTGGGTTTTACTATATTATCCTTTGTGGCTTAATTTTCAAAAAGAAAAACATATCAGAAATATAGATCAGTAACTATACTTTTTAAAAGACAAAGGTTAATGTTTATGGTGATGAAAGGTACAACTCACAAAGATATAACCATCATAAACATTTATACTTCCAAAACATCAGAGAAATGTATAAAGTAAAATTTATTAGAAATATAACAAAATGCTAAGAAGACCATAATAGTGGGAGATTTTAACTTGCCTTTCAAAAAAATCAATTGATGAAATAGATATGAATAAGGATATAACAGATTTAAAGATCACCATTGCAAGCCCGATTTAATAGATTTTGAACTTTGTGAAACAGAATACTTATGCTTTTCAAATATCCTTGGAACATTTTTAAAAATTGATATTAGATCATAAATAAAACTTAAAATATCTTAAAAAGAAGTATAAAGATCCTACATTAGACCACATTAGGAACAGGTGAGGCAGCCAGAGAGGGTTTGTCCTTGCCAAGTTCAGCACCACAAAGTCAGTCAGGATGACACTGGGATCTTTCCTCAGGGGGAAGGTCTCACCACCACCCTTGGGGTTGCCAAAGATTCTGAGAGTAATTGTGTCCCTCTTTGGAAATTTACTTTCCTGAGGAGGAATAAGAAATGAAGTTGAATTGGAAAAAAGCCGCAACCTGAATTCTTCTTGACCTAATTTACATGGGTCCTAAACCCTCTCTCTTAGAGCAAACGGCAATGATTCTCTGTAAATCCTGACAGTTAAATTCCCCTTCAATTAGTTGGACTTGGTCGAGTGAAAGCGGCAAACAGGAAAACAGCACAAGGGCAACAGTCAGAAGAGAGAAAAGGTGCGTCTCCAACACCAAAGGAAGTCCTCTCTGCAAAGCACATTCCTCCAGCTTCCTGGACGAAATTTCTCTGGCTGAGTTAACACATGTGAGCTGGGCTTGCTCACCATTGTAAGCAACGCCTGTTAGGTTTCTATGGCGTGCGTGAAACGGCTGACCAGGCTAGGTCTTCACCCTCCCCATAAACCTGAGTCAGAAATAAATGGAAAGATTTATAAAGGGGAGGTGCAATTCTTCAGCTACATTGGTTTAAAGCTGGTGAAATAAATGAGTTAAGCCATTCACTCAGAGTGTTTCATGAAGCAGATCTAATGTGCAGTTTTGTGACCTGATATGACTTTAACTCCTCAGTAAATCAAAAAGCTTAACAAACATTAAGACGGCAACGACGATCTGTGTGGGATAGATTTGATCTCTCATCCACTATCATTTAGGAAAACCGGGGCTCCAGAGGAAAGCACCCAGCATGTCATGTGACCGAGCCCATCCAAGAGCCTCCCGGTGAATACTGGTCTTTTCAATCCTCCAAGGAGGACGCCTGAGATTTAGAGCTGGGGAGTTTCTGGAAAGTGAAGTCTACTTCTTTGCTGGGTGTTTCCTGAGGGCCTCTCTCTCAGCTCCTGACACTCCTCAAAGCAGACCAGACACACCGCCACTGAGGGCCCCAGATATGAGGCCCTGCTGGGGGCTCTCTGCAGAGAAAAGACGTCGATATTGTCCCAGGCCATGCACTGCAATGGGGAATATGCCATGTGGGAGAAGACTCCCCCAAGTGTACAGGTTCAAGAGACTGGCTTAGGAGACTCGGAGGTTTCAAACTTTCTGTCAGAAGAGGGTAAACCAGCAATACGGTAAAAGCCAGAGGCCTCACCATCTCTTTTCCTTCACACACATCACAGCCAATATGGAGGCCAAAGACAGCCACTTCCCTGTGAAATAGCTGGAACCTCCAAACTCTAGAGCTGGAAAGACGTGGCAGGCATCTGGTCCTGGAGGCTTGAACAGCCACCCATGGAACCCTGAACTTTCACGGCCCCATGGGCCTTGGGGACCCCCAAAGGGACCGAGGGAGAGGCAGAGGGAGGGACATGGGGTGGTGGGGTGCTTCTCGCTGGATGTAGCCAGGCACCTCTACTGGCACATTCCTTTATCCATTGAAATTTCATGTCATACTTCTGGGAGAAAGAAAGGCTGCCCCTGCTTAGTTTGCAGATGATAAAACTGAGGTCCAGAGAAGAGCAGAGCAGGGCACAGCATGCACCCAAGCTATAGATGTTTCAAAGCAACAGGCATTTCCAGAAAGAAAAAAAGATTATGCAGCCAGAGGTTCCTAAAGCCCCTCTTAGTAAAAATGCCTTTGAAAGGGGAGACAAATGAAGAAAAGTCAAGACTCTGGACCCCTGAGGTAGATGGATGACATCTGGAAAATGGCGTCAAAGTTTGGTGGGGAGATGGGATCCAAGGCAGAAATTCCCTCCAAGTCAGACACCACTGTGTACCTCACAGGTTCGGACAGTGCCAGGGTAAGAAGTCTGTCCAAGATGGCATGGCCCTGTGCTTCCCCGAAGTACGTGTCCAATAAAACGGCCCCGTAATCCCTCCCTTTGCCAGCACAAATGCTTCCAGAATCAATGTTCAGAATATATCCCGTTGCTCCTCCTCACAGCTTCCATGAGGCCCCAGTTACGGAAGACATTCTTGGTGATGAGGCTTAGAGGCCTCAGCTGTTTCTCAGAGCTAGGGGTCGGGAGGGAACTCCCTTGTATCCAGGGGCTTGCCTTGATGTTGTTAAGCGAGAGCATGGGGAAAGACAGAAATCAGTTGTGAAGGTTTATGCTGAACTTTGTCCTCATAGCTAACCAACGCCCTTTTTTTTTTTTTAATTTGAATTTTTAAAGGTATTAGCCTTTGTTATTATTTGCCTCGGAGTCTGTAATGGCCTCATTTTATTAGATCCAAATTTCCTATTTAGACAACGAAGCCTAAGAGCCTCTTCAGAACAAGTAAATAATATGCATTTTCCAAAGTAATTTGCAGACACAGATACATATGCACTCTGCTCAGATTACCAAAAGGACAAAATCACCAAGAAGATTATGTTGCTTAATAATTTCAAAACTAAATATTTTTGCACCCAAACAGAAATACCTACTGCGTCCTGGAAAGGTCCCCTTCAGTCTGCTTGATAAATTGCACCTCATTTTCTCACCTTCCATATGCTGTTTCTGATGACTTTGAAAAAGCAGCTAGGAGAACATCATCTTCAAATCTGCACTATTTTCAAGAATAGATTTTTCCCTGTCCCTCTCCCCAGTCCTATAATCAACCACACGAAATAGCCTTGTGTCCACCCACAGAAACCACCTTTGGAAAGGACTTAGAGCACCTGTTCACTGCAAGCTTCAGGTCCCTTCTGCTGGCTGTCTCCAGGTTCAGCTCAGCTTGGAGACTGGGATCTGGGCCAAGGAGAGCCCAGCTCATGGCTGATATCCACCGAGCAACCCCAGGCAGACTGATAGGAGCAGTTGCTCCATCTACCCTGAGCCCAGCAACAATTGGGCTAAAATTAGTCAGAGGCCCAGGGACAGACTGCTTGGAAGGAGAATGGGGGACAACAGAGGGAGACGAAACCACAGCCTAGAAGCCAGTTTTGGAGAAGCACCCTGGGTATCTCCTAGCTCTTCCTTAAGGAGAGAGGAAAGTACTTGGTTCTTAGATAGGGGCTGGAGGGCAGCTGCCTCCAAATCTGAGGACAGGCCTGAGGTCGGTGACTCCTTCACTGCCCACTCAAGCAGATCCAGTTCCATGCCCATCTTCTGAAACACTCTTCCCACTCTTGTCTGCTAGCTCCTAATTCTTCAAACCTCTGCTACCTTGTCTCTGAAAACTTCTCTAAATGAATCCTGAGTGGTTTGGGAAGACGGAGTTATTTTAGACCATAGTCTAAAATGGTGACATGGAGCAAAGGATTGAAAGTCCTAAGTGGTATGCATAAACTAATGTGGACTTCTGCACATATCCCAAGATTGTTGGACTTGGCAGGTGGGAGAATGGATCTTTTAGGGCTATTTGTCTAACTCCCTTCTCTATAAATTACTTGGGTTTAGTTTCCTTACTAGGAATTTGCTTAAAGCAAAAGTAACAATCCCATACCCATGTTCGAATAAAGAGAGGTTGAGTGCCAACCTGCAGTGACTTCAGCAGACAGTCACTGCTACACAGTTGATGTCCTGGGGTACATGCTCACACTCCATCTCACCGCCCTCACACTGGCAATAAAGAGAAGTCAGAGACTAGGTTGAGGGAAAGGGACTTCCTGCCTATTGTGGTTTATTGGGGTACTTTCCGTTAAAGCAAAATGGAAAGATCCCTGTCCACTATTTGTGGATAGCAGATTTTGCACAAAGCGTTGGTGTGTGTGTTGTGATTAATGAGAGAACGGTGAGGTCAGCTACTGGCCTGACTCTGAGCATCAAGAAAAGCTCGGTTGGTGTTGGCTTTTGCCATTGCCAAACTGATTGGTATGCAGGTGGACAAGGGAGCCTGGCCTTCACCTTTAAATGTAACATCACCTAATCTTGAACGAGGGTCACTTTCCCTGTTACAAAGGCAAGGTAGACGTTTGATACCAGGCATTTAAAATGGCAGAAGCCAAACTCTGAAGACATCTCCCAAAGCAGAATTCACTAGAATAGGTGTCCCCAAAATACCAGCACAGACTGCTATGCTGATGTCTTGAAGGAGATAATGTTCAAGGGGATGTTTACCTTCCGATATGAATATGTTCTCTGAGAAAGCAATTGCCAAACTTTAGAGTCACACATCGGAATAGGTCCGTAAAACTACTTTTAGTTGAACATACTTAGATTTCTTTGGAATGAATGCCCTTTATACTTTCTTATAAAGCTATTCTGTTAGCTCTATTAGATTGTGTACTCCGCAGGGAAAAGATTCATGTCCATTTTCCTAAAGCCATTTCACTTCATACTCATCTCCTGGGTCCAAAAACCTAGAATACGCTCTCCATGCGTTCTCCAAGGAAATTGTCAACGTTTGATGGTGCTTTCCAGGTCTTGAGTACAATAGAGTTTCCATTTCATGAAGACATGTGCACATAGAACCAAGCCCCTAAAAAGGAATTGTAGATAAGGACACCCATTGACAAACATCAAACATAGCTAATTTCCAAAAGCCTCACAGGCTCCATCAGAGGGCCAGGAGAATCACAATGGCTGCTTAACCATCAAACTCTTCCAGGTGTTTTCACGTTAACATGGTCCAATGTAAGGTCAAGCTGGGAAGAATAAAGGTTAATATATTCTATTAGTCCCAATTGTCATAAGAATTTTACCTAACAATATGGTTCATTAAATGCTGAATCTAACAATTATGTTCGCCATAATAGAAATTATTCAGACAGATATGATCTGAATAGTTGCAATTTATTAATTTAGACGCAAATTTAATTAGCAATTGATTTCCATTGTCTCCCTCTGAACAACAAGTTTTGTGGAAAAGCATCCTAGAAAAAAAATCGACTAAGAAATATTGGGTAACAATAAAAGAAGCAACCACTCCACTTTCAGAAATGCTATTATAGCTTTGCCCTGAAACAGTAACAACAAAAATCATTCCAGGCAGCTTGAAGAGGTGGTTATTTTCCCTCCACCTGAGATGCCGCTCCTGACCCTGGGGAAATGACACCCTGTGGAGTCCCACAGCTGCGTTAGAGCAGACACACTCAGAGCAGAGCGCGCCAGTTCTGGGTCTCTCGGAAACCCTCTTTCCAGCTCCGAGTCGACATGGAGAAGGATTGCTGTGGCTCCCAACTCTTGTCCCTGCCCTCACCATCTCTACAAGTTTCTGATATGTTATACTTGGAACCAAAGTTCTGCATTCCTTTCTGAGGGTTGAACATGAAAGGATAGTATCCATAACACAAAACATGAAGGCAGAAAAACAGGAAGAGGAACGCTTTGTTTTTAAAACAGAAAAGTGGGATTTTCTTCTCAGTGGCCCTTTAGTCAATTTCCTACACCCAACTTCAATCCCACCCCAACTACATCTGATAGATGAGCAGCAATTCTGTTTAGAAAAGGGAAACATTTGGCTTCTCACGGTGCTCAGAAACTTAAGATAGGAGAATGACAGTGAGGGAAGGTAGGAGAAGGTGGAGGGAAAAACTGGACTTGATGTCTTGCTTCTCCTTCCGCTGACCTCAACCCTAACGGGCTGCTGGGTCTGTGTCTTAGACTATCAAAGACTGTTAACCACATCCCTTTAATAAATAAGTATCATGGACATTTGGGATTCTGGATTTAAAGCTTCTTACACTCAGATTTTGGTTTCTAAATGTAATTTTTCCCTAAAAAACAAACAAACAAAAAAAACCAGTGTTCCTTGGTAGAATGGCTGGTTCTAGGTCTGGGGCAGGAAACGTGCAAGATGAGCCTGGAACCTCTGGTTATACCACACAGTAAGAAAGACAATTAAAAGTCTTGTTAAATGGACTCACATGCCCACTTAAAGCGGCTCCAACTGCAAAAAGTTGGGACAACTTTATTGAAACACACCAAAACCAGAATGAATCCATGATTTCCTCATGATATACACACACACAAACCACCGCCGCCGCCACCTCCTTTTCCTCCTCACTGGTCATGTTTGAAGAACAAAAGAAAATCAACTCATTCTGAAAACTGTTGTATAAAGGGAAAGAAACAAGCATTTCTTTTTCTTTTCAGTATGAACCAACAGTTGATGAGGGGAAGTTTCTCTTTATAGAAGTATTCCAGGCCAAGCACGGTGGCTCAGGCCTATAATCCCAGCATTTTGGGAGGCTGAGGAGGGAGGATTACTTGAGGCCAGGAGTTCACGACCAATTTGGGCAAGTTGGAAAGTCCCTGCCTCTACAAAAACTTTTAAAATTAGCCAGTTGTGGTAGGTGGTCCACGCCTGTAGTCCCAGCTACTCAGGAGGCTGAGGTGGGCGGATTGCTTGAGCCCAGGAGGTCAAGTATGCAGCCATCTATAATTGTGTCACTGCATTCCAGCCTGAGTGGGAGTAGGCCCATCAGTAGACCCCATCTTTAAAAAAAAAAAATTAAAAATAATAAAAAGTATTCTAGCTTACTGGAACAAAGGAAGAATAAAATTTGAATATTACCATTTTGTAACCCTAATAAATAATGAATCCAGGCAATACTCTTTAATAGTTGCTGACATGATAAACAGAAAGACAACCAGCCTGGCTGGATGCACAGATCATCATCCACGAAGTATCCCTGTGAAGCATTCAATCTGGTCAAACCACTAGAACTAATTACCAGTTTACAGGACAAACTGGGGATAGAAGAAACACAATGTGATCCATAATTTTGCATGCAGAAAAATTAAGAACGTGGAACGCTTTACAGAACCAAACACCTGTTTTACTTTTAACTCATAAACTGCAAGGAAAACACAAAACAAAAATAGCAACAAAAAGAGGGATGAAGAAACCAACAGATTGAAAGAGACCCTGAGCCACATCAACTAAGTGTGCCATGTGAACCTTGCTTGGATCCTTCAAACAATCAACGCAAAAAGGTACTGTGAAATAATCAAGGAAATGTGAGTACTGACTGGCTGTTTGATAACAGTAAGAAATTGTTGGCCAGGCGCGGTGGCTCACGCCTGTAATCCCAGCACTTTGGGAGGCCGAGGCGGGTGGATCACAAGGTCAAGAGATCATGACCATCCTGGTCAACATGGTGAAACCCCGTCTCTACTAAAAATACAAAAAAATTAGCTGGGCGTGGTGGCGTGTGCCTGTAATCCCAGCTACTTAGGAGACTGAGGCAGGAGAATTGCCTGAACCCAGGAGGCGGAGGTTGCAGTGAGCCAAGATTGCGCCATTGCACTCCAGCCTGGGTAACAAGAGCGAAACTCCATCTCCAAAAAAAAGAAATTGTTAGGGATGTTTTGGCTTTGCTTTTGTTTTGCTTTAGAGATGGATTCTCACTCCGTCACCCAGGCTGGAGTGCAGTAGTACCATCACAGCTCAAACTGAGTAGACTCAAGCGATCCTCCTGCCTCAGCCTCCCAAAGAGAAATTGTTAAGTGTGATAATGGTCATGCAGTTATATGATTTTTAAAGCTAAAGTATGTTTGTCTTACACAAGTTTAAGTGTCTTAAACACTTACTGTTGATATGATGCAGGACTCACATGACATGAAGGCTTGGGAGAAGCTATCGAGGAGCCTGTGGTGTGACATTAAAAGATGCCTCACTCTAGGTCCTTAGGTCCTGTGAAGGCAGGGTTGGCACCTGCAAACTGGGGATCCCTCCCTTCCATGTGTACCCTGGGCACCTGTCTTTCCTCCCCCTAGTCCTAGCCCTCATGTGATGCCTGAGATTGACTTCAAAATAATCCAATAGTGAGGAGAAAAAGATGGATAGGCGTATACCTGATACAAAAATTGAAATCTTTTATAATCAAAATATACAATTTTTTTAAATCCTTAAAATTGGTAGTGCCATTTTTAAAATTTCAAGCTAACAGTAACTTCTGAAGTAACTTACAGTAGTTACTGTTTGCAGGTTTACCTCCACTCGGCTGTGGGCTCTTTCATATAAGATCTTACTCAGCTTTGATTGATTCTAAATACGCATCCTGCATCTCTCTGAGCCAGGCCGTGTCTGGAGTTGGAGATACAACACGGAATAACCAACACGGAATAAGAAAGTCCCTGCCTGCATAACCCTTGCACTCTAGTAAATGACCAAGAGAAAAGAAAACAAACTGGCACTAAAGGGGACAGCGGGATTCCCAAGACAGCAAATCACAAAAGGGATGTGTTTTAGGAAGGGCAGCTGGGAAAGGTTTCTCTGAGGTGTGGCTACGTAAACTGAGATCTAGAAGAGAAGGAGTCGGCCATGTAAGGAGTGATGGGCAACTCCAGGCAGCAGGAGTCAAGCATACGAAGGCCCAGGGTCAAGAAAGACCTGGTACATTCAAGAAAACAAGAGAAGGCTGATGGGGCTGGCACATCATGAGCAAAGGGAACTCAGGAGCAGATGAGGTTCAATAGGCACGAGCTAGATCATTAAAGTCTTTGGAGGCATCAGATATTCATTTGCCTGTTTGCTTGTTTTTTAATCTTATATGCACTATAACAACCAGAGTGTCTAGGGCATAATAAACTCAATGTATTGATCTGGATTAACTACTATATTTGGAAAGCTCCTGTTGGAACCTCAGACAGATGTTCTTCATGGATTAATTCTTAAGTTTGTATTAACCACAATTCTGTTGATTTCTCAAGTCTCCTTCTTTACTTCGGGAAACCTATTAAAACTGATCTATTTAACCCCTTCCCTGCTTCAACACAGGTTTCACAGAACAGAGAATAATGTGTGAATGAGCCTGAGTCCTTCATGCTTTTCCACAGCTTGAAGTGAGTTGCAAGGTGGAATTAATTGAGGTTGGCAGGACCAGAAATTGGATGTAGCCTCTTAGTTGCAGGAGCATGAAGTCTTCCCAGTTTGACTTCCTAGTTTGAAATAAATTTTTGGAATGTCAAACACTCCCACATTCAAAGGAAAGTATACACGTATATTCCAAAGCCAAATAAAAATATCTCTTGGATTATCTGCCATTTTCTGTTACTCAGGATAAGGTTCCACTCATTTAGTGCCTATGATCAAGAATTAACCTTAGACCACACACACACACAACTGAATGGGAAAGGCAACAGAGGGGAAAGTCTTTCAAAATAGCCTAAAATTGAAGTAACATGTTTATATCTAATTTGTTGAGCAAAAGGACTTTCACCTGTTAGGAGAACAAGGTAATCTAGTCTGAGATCTTAAGAGAACAAATGCAGTGTTCTTTCTTCATAATTGTGTACAATTAATGGCATTACAAGGGTGTATAATGAAACTGAAAGTCATTTAATGAAAATGTATGCATATTGACAGCATTGATACGTTCACACTGGAAATGAAATCTAAACCTGTGGGGAAATGAACACTAAAGAAGGCACCAAGAAGCCTTGCTCATCAATTCACATGGAAGTCAGCCCTTTAGAAAGTAATAGCCTGGAATACGTTCTCCCTTTCTGCAACCTACAGGCTATGGATGCAGGGAATTCAGGTAAATAGAGATGGGAAGAGGATCTCTGTGGTCTGAAACTGCCACCGAAGGGAGAAGATCCTACCACGTGGAATTTATACCTCTGTCCTCAATCACAATCTATTTCTTCATTTGCAAAAACAAAAACCAAGAACCAGAAGCCCACGTGTCAAATCCATCTTTAGCAAATCTTCCCTGATTAACCCCATCTAGATTGGTCACTGCACTTGGTTCCCATTTACATGAAGAACTTCTGCACATGTTGATGCATTGCTTCAAACAACACAGTTCGCTGATACATTGTTCCAGATCATTTCATCTCAATATTTGTGTGTGCATTTGAGAATTCAGGTGCCTGGAACTTTTCCCTTTCATTTGGGAATTCAGGTATAAAGTCAATTTTCTATAATTGTTTGTGGCGTTATTCCCAGTAGGGGAACTATTGGATGACATTTCCCTCCAAGATGAAAACCTACCAGCCATTTTGTTTAAACAGTGCTTGGTCACTAGAATTTCAGTTCAGCTGGTATAATTTATTGATTCCTTCCATATGTTCTTTAATCAATTCTCAGTATCTCCGCTTTCTTCTCTTACCCCTTTGTCAGTAGGCTCTGGGAACACGGACATCTGCCCAGAGGCAGTCAATTCTGCTAATAGAGAGTTTCACACCCACAGATGCAAGAGTTAAAATAAAACAAAAATCTAAAAGAAACTAGTTAAAAAAAAAAAAAAAAAGATTGGTTTGGACCCATTTCCTTAAGACTCATAGACCTCCTTCAGGCTCTTGGGCCTGCCAATTTAATATTATATTAAATTGAATGACTGCTTTCCTCCAGTCAGTAGACAGGACACATGGTCATTTATTTTCATGGTTGACTGGGCATCTTCACATATGAAACCAATGACCTGCCTGTCAGAAAAACCACAGTCCATACACTCTTATGGACTTACACATTCTTATCTCAACCTCAAAATCTCAGGAGGGAGGAGTCTAAGACTCTGAACCAGAAAAACTGCATTGCTGTTGATAAAGATACATTAAGAGTGACACTAGGTCTTATCTGGAGCAGATTCCAAGAGCCTTAGAGCATCTTGAAAAGCTGTGTATTTAGCATCCATTCATTTCTCGTCATGAAGAAGCATTAAACGTGTACAAATGCATAATCATAAGCAGAATGGATGATATTGTCTCATCCCCTCCTCTTTGCCATTCTGTTGCCAGCTTAACTCCATTCTCCTCAGTAAGGGCTCCTCTGGCCACCCCAAGATTGATAAGCATTTCATTCCTGGCCACATCTAAAGGACTCTCTCTAGATCATGCTCCTGTTGATTGCTTATTTATTCGAGTAAGTTTAACCAGTCTTGCCATCAGATTGTGTGCTGTAAGCGGGGAGACAGAGTTTCATTCAACTTATATTCCCATATATACCAAATTAGTATCAACAAAAATTTTTTTTTAATAAATATTGATCCATCTAAAACCTTAACTTTAAAAGACCAGATCTTTGTTACTTATGTTGCCTGGCATCTCAAACGAAATAGAACTATATAAATAAAAACAATGGAATGAGAATTGGTGAACATTGTTTCTAGACCAGTGAGTGGGAAATCCAGATTTGAGTTAGGTGGAGGTTGTGGGGGCGGGGTGGGGAGAAGCAGTATCAAAGAAAATGAAGAAATTCATCCCCATCTTTTCCTCCCCACTTCTGTGCATTCTCCCACCCAGAGCCTCACCTCTAGCCCCTGATCACCATGAAAAGCAAAAGATTTCTTTCTCCAAGAGGAGGGGCAAAGATGGTCTCTAAGGCATGGCCTCAATATAGGAAGTGGGAAAGAGGGCGTTGGTGGGAGGAGAGGTAGGAACTGAGCCTGGGAATCACTTGCTGGCAGAGTGGAAGGGGCCGAGGAGAGCCTCTCAAACTTACATATTTGATAATAAGAAAATATGAGGTCCAGAGAGGATGAAATTGAATCTAGGCCACAGAATTCATCCCAGGCAAAAATAGGGATTAGAGTCTAGGTTTTCTAACCCCTGGTTTTATATTCTGAACAAAAGAAGTTAATTAATTGTATGTCTTTAAAAAGTAATGGGAGTGAACATCCAGAATTAATCTATTAAAGGGAGAGACTCAATAAATGAGTTTTTTTAAAATTACCTATACACCTAGAATGACCTGGAAGAGCTGCAATAAAAGGATGGTAACAAAGTGGTAGCCAGGATGTAAATACACAGCTGACTGGAGGGGAAACTGGCACAGCCGCGTCAGGAAACTCGTGAGTGATATCTGGTGAAACTGAAAATGTATATGCCCTTTAACCCAGTGATTCTACTTCCAGGTATTAAAACTCTCCTACCTGTGCATGCAGAAAGAAATGTTCACTAATGTAAATTACATTAGAAACAGCAACCACAAGATAGCCCTGTCAAAGTTCAGGTTCCCCGGGAAACAAACTCTGAGATAGATATCTGTGGACAGGAAGGTTTTGAGTAGTACTCCCCAGAGCAACGCCTGCAAAAGAGTGGGCAGCAGGGGAAGGCAGAGCAGGACGGGCAGAGGGAGAAGGTGAATCACAGTGCAGTAGCAACAGAGGTCTCGGATAATCCTACGAAGAGCTCTGGATCTAAGACTGCCCTCGACGTTGTCCCAAACTGAGGAATGCAGGTCAGACCTTTGCACCCCTCAACCAGGCACGGATGTAAGCTGCCCTGGAAGGGGTGTGACTTTGGGTGAGTAGCTCCCTTTGGCTGAGGGCAATGCCTAAAGAAGGACTCAGCTGTGGCCCATTAGCAGCCAACATTCCCGTGCCTGGGAGAATGACTGTCTTAGTCCTGAATAGAGAACTATGTAACACACCACACCATCCACTATAGCACCTCTACCCCTAAAAATATGCAGCCAGAAATGTATATGCATTTATAAAAACTATCTATGATTTTTTTTAAACATGCAAATAAACTATTTTAAAATAAAAGCAAACAGAACATGACATACCAAAATCAATGACATGCACGCTAAACGAATCCTAAGAACATTTATGGCCTTAACCGCATTTGATAGAAACTAAAATTGTGAATAGTTGAACTACTTAAAAATCTAGAAAAGGAAAAATAAATATGCCAAATAGAGCAGAATTAATGAAGATACACCCAGAAACTAATGAAAGATAATATATATTTTTAAAAGCACTGATCAATAAACTAAGAGCTAAGTCTCTGAAAATAAAGTAAACTGAGTCTGATCATGAAAAGAAAGCTACAAGTAAATGGAAAAAGGTACCATATAGCTACAACATTTTAATTATAAGAGAAATCTATGTACAACGTTATGCCAACAAATTTGAAACTAGATTAAAATGATTTTATGGAAGGTATAAATTATAACAGTGTGAAAAAGAAATATAAACAATAAGCCAATAAACTTTGGAAAAATTCTACCAAGCATTCAAAGAACAGAAACTACCCAATTCGTACTAAATACTGACATAGAAAAGGTGGAAAGCTACTAAATTCGTGTTATGAAGCTAGCATAATTCCAGTACTGAGACCGGGCAAGGGCAACACAAGAAAATAAAACTATCAGCCAATGCCACCTGTGAGCAGACATGCAAAAGTCCTACAGAAAATATTAGCAAACTTAGTAACAGCACACTAAAAAATGATGAATCGGGCCGGGCGCGGTGGCTCACGCCTGTAATCCCAGCACTTTGGGAGGCCGAGGCGGGTGGATCACGAGGTCAAGAGATCGAGACCATCCTGGTCAATAGGGTGAAACCCCGTCTCTACTAAAAATACAAAAATTAGCTGGGCATGGTGGCGCGTGCCTGTAATCCCAGCTACTCAGGAGGCTGAGGCAGGAGAATTGCCTGAACCCAGGAGGCGGAGGTTGCAGTGAGCCAAGATCACGCCATTGCACTCCAGCCTGGGTAACAAGAAAGAAACTCCGTCTCCAAAAAAAAAAAAAAAAGATGAATCGAAATCATTTCATTCTATGAGCTTTTACGTATCTATTCATGTAATCTAGCACATTAATATATTAAAGGGAAAATCAATATAATTATCTCAGTAGACATCTCCCAAATCAACACCCATTTATAATGTTGATTATTCTGATATCAATGGCTACAATTGCCTATAATGGCTTCAATGGCCTACAAAGCCCAAAATAATCTAGCTAGCCTCCTATTACCTCTCTGATTGCAACTTTTTCCAGCTCACTGGATAGAGGAAACAGAATAGTATTAATAGTTGCCACAGTAATTGGATTCAAGGGGTCAGAGTTTCAGAGAGGAGGGACCTGAAAAGGAGGAGCCAAAAAAAAATAAGCATAAAATTCACCTTGAGTGTTTGGCCAACTCAAGGGCAAAACCTCAAAAAAACTAGCAGAGAATACACTGGGAAACTAAAAGCTGAGCAGAGAACTCGAGGCCATGTTCTGCTAGGGAGATGCTGAGGTACAGGTCCAGCTAAAGGATAGACCCTGATGAATATCTCAGGCTTTCAGTACTATAGTTTTGCAAGAGTTTACTATTGGGGGAAACTGAGTAAAAGGTACACAAGATCCCTTTACACTATTTCTTACAACTGCTCATGAATCCACAATTATCTCAAACGGAAAGTTTAATTTCAAAAAACAAAGGCAAAAAGAAATGTTCCCAGAAAGGGCAAAGCTGAGAAAAATTGAGCAAATTCATCATTAGCCCTTCTGCAGTATAAAATACACAAAAGGAAGTTATTTGAACTAAAGATGACCCCAGTGGAACTACAAAGTCCAAAAAGGATAAATAATTCCAGAAAATGTAAATATTTTGGGTAAATATTACACATATTTTAAAGCAAGAATAATGTCCAAAATAGCACACACACACGGCCACTACCACCACCACATTTAATCTATAACCCAGTAATTCCACATTTCAGTATGTGCCTAAAGAAACACATCCACATACATACACAAAAGGAGGCAGGCACAAAGGTAATTTATTGCAGCTTTGTTCGTAATAGCAACAAATTTAAGACAGTATGACTATCCATCAATAGGCAATGGCTAAACAAAATTATGTTACATATGTACAATGAAAAACTATGGTTTAGAAAAGAGTGGGATTATACAGCATCTAATTGTGCTAACATGGAAAAAGTTTCTAAAAAGCAAGAAATAAAAATATATGTAACAGTATAGTACTGTGTATGTAAAATACAATTTTCTAAAACATGTATATATACATATAACACTTTTGAGCACTTACCGTATGCCAGATATTGTTCTAAGTGCTTTACATGAATTGACTTTTAACCTTCATGAAAATATTATGAAATAATACTATTATTGCCTCCATTTTTACAGAGGAAGAAACTGAGGCATAGAGTTAAGAGACTTACCCAAATCACTCAGCTGATAAGCGAAGGGCTGGGATTCAAACCAAAGCAGATTCAAACCTAAGGCTTACCCAAGCAGGCAGGCCCCAGAGTCTGTGCTCTTAGAACTCTGCTGAATGATCCCTCCAATGATGTCCTTGGGGCTAACAAGAAGCACTCCCAATTTTCAACACTGACTCTCTAGAAAGAAAAATAGGATCAGTTTGGTAGTATGGAGGAACTTCAGTTTTGCCTGTGTTGTTTGAATGTATAACAAGAATAAACACATATATTATTTAGGAACTTAAAAATAAAAATTCAAGTTTAAGAGGACAGTGATGAACCTTGGTAGGAAAAAAAGTTTAAAATGAAGTAAAAAGTAGAAGTTTAATTCAGTCGTGGCCTAATAAGGCCTCTACACAGAAATATATGTCTATATATATCCACATGGAAATAAAGGCAATTTGTAAATTGGTAGGTGAAGCAAAACAGACAATATAGACCAATGGAACAGAACAGAGGCCTCAGAAATAATGCCACATGTCTGCAACCATCTGATCTTTGACAAACCTGAGAAAAGCAATAGAGAAAGGATTCCCTATTTAATAAATGGTGTTGGGAGAACCAGCTAGCCACGTGCAGAAAGCTGAAACTGGATCCCTTCCTTACACCTTATACAAAAATTAACTCAAGATGGATTAAAGACTTAGATGTAGGACCTAAAATCATAAAAATCCTGAAAACCTAGGCAATCCCATTCAGGACATAGGCATGGGCAAAGACTTCACAACTAAAACACAAAAGCAATGGCAACAAAAGCCAAAATTGACAAATAGGATCTAATTAAACTAAAGAGCTTCTGTACAGCAAAAGAAACTATCATCAAACAGGCAACCTACAGAATCGGAGAAAATTTTTGCAGTCTATCCATCTGACAAAGAGGTAATACCTAGAATCTACAAGGAACTTAAATAAATTTACAGGAAAAACCCCCATCAAAAAGTAGGTGAAAGATATGAGCAGACACTTCTCAAAAAAAAAAAAAAGACATATGTAGCCAACAAACATGAAAAAAGCTCATCATCACTGGTCATTAGAGAAATGCAAATCAAAACCACAATGAGATACCATCTCACACCAGTTAGACTGGTGATCATTAAAAATTTAGGAAACAACAGATGCTGGAGAGGATGTAGAGAAATAAGAATGCTTTTACACTGTTGGTGGGAGTGTAAATTAGTTCAACCATTGTGGAAGACAGTGTGGTGATTCCTCAAGGATCTAGAACCAGAAATGCCATTTGACCCAGCAATCCCATTGTTGGGTATATACCCAAAGGATTATAAATCATTCTATAAAGACACATGCACACATATGTTTATTGAAGCACTATTCACAATAGCAAAGACTTGGAACCAACCCAAATGCCCATCAGTGATAGACTGGATAAAGAAAATGTAGCAAATATACACATGGAATACTATGCAGCCATATAAAAGGATGAGTTAATGTCCTTTGTAGGGACATGGATGAAGCTGGAAACCATCATTCTCAGCAAACTAACACAGAAACAGAAAACCAAACACTGCATGTTCTTATTCATAAGTGGAAGCTGAACAATAAGAACACATGGACACAGGAAGGGGAACATGACACACTGGGGCCTGTTGGGGGTTGGAGGCTATGGAAGGGATAGCATTAGAAATACTTAATGTAGATGATGGCTTGATGGGTGCAGCAAACCACCATGGGATGTGTATACCTATGTAACAAACTTGCATGTTATGCACACGTATCCCAGAACTTAAAGTATAATTTAAAAAAAGAAATCTCCAAACTGCTTGCACAGACTGGCAAATTGGATAAACAGTCAAGACCCATCAGTGTACTGTATTCAGGAGACCCATCTCAAGTGCAAAGACACACATAGGCTCAAAATAAAGAGATGGAGGAAGATTTACCAAACAAATGGAGAGAAAAAAAAAAAAACCAGGGGTTGCAATCCTAGTCTCTGATAAAACAGACTTTAAGCCAACAAAGATCAAAAAGGACAAAGAAGGGCATAATGGTAAAGGGATCAATGCAACAAGAAGAGCTAACTATCCTAAACGTATATGCACCCAATACAGGGGCACCCAATACAGGGGCACCCAGATTCATAAAGCAAGTTCTTAGAGACCTACAAAGGGACTTAGACTCCCACACAATAATAGTGGGAGACTTTAACACCCCATTGTCAATATCAGGCAGATCAACGAGACAGAAATTTAACAAGGATATTCAGGACTTGAACTAAGCTCTGGACCAAACGGACCTAATGGACATCTACAGAACTCTCCACCTTAAATCAATAGAATATACATATTTCTCAGCACCACATCACACTTATTCTAAAGTTGATCCCGTAATTGGAAATAAAACACTCCTCAGCAAATGCAAAAGAATGGAAATCATAACAGTCTCTCAGACCACAGTGCAATCAAATTATAACTCACTCAAAACTGCGCAACTACATGGAAACTGAACAACCTGCTCTTGAATGACTATGGGGTAAATAATGAAATTAAGGCAGAAATAAGTTCTTTGAAACCAATGAGAACAAAGACAGAACATCTCAGTGGCATAGCTAATGCAGTGTTTAGAGGGAAATTTAGACTAAATGCCCACAGGAGAAAGCAGGAAAGATCTAAAATTGACACTCTAATGTCACAATTAAAAGAACTAGAGAAGCAAGAACATACAAATTCAAAAGCTAGCAGAAGAAATAACTGAGATCAAAGCAGAACTGAAGGAGATAGAGACACGGAAAACCCTTAAAAAAAAAAAAACAGTAAATCCAGGAGCTGGTTTTTTTGAAAAGATTAACAAAATAGACTGCTAGCCAGACTAATGAGAGAAGAATCAAATAGACACAATAAAAAATGATAAAGGGGATATCAGCACTGATCACACAGAAATAAAAACTACCATCAGAGAATACTATAAACACCTCTATGCAAATAAACTAGAAAATCTAGAAGAAATGGATAAATTCCTGGACACATACACCCTCCCAAGACTAAACCAGGAAGAAGTTGAATCCCTGAATAGACCAATAACAAGTTCTGAAACTGAAGCAGTAATTAATAGCCTACCAACCAAAAAAAAAGCCCAGGACCAGACAGGTTCACAGCTGAATTCTACCAGAGGTACAAAGAGGAGCTGGTATCATTCTTTCTGAAAGTATTCCAAACAATAGAAAAAGAGAGACTCCACCCCAACTCATTTTATGAGGCTAGCATCATCCTGACTTAGCAGAGACACAACAAAAAAAGAAAATTTCAGGCCAATATTCCCGATGAACATCGATGTGAAAATCCTCAGTAGAATACTGGCAAACTGAATGCAGCAGCACATCAAAAAGCTTATCCACAACGATCAAGTCAGCTTCATCCCTGGGATGCAAGGCTGGTTCAACATATGCAAATCAATACACATAATTCATCACGTAAATAGAACCAATGACAAAACCCACATGACGCTCTCAATAGATGCAGAAAAGGCCTTCAATAAAATTCAACAATGCTTCATGCTAAAGCACTCTCCATAAACTAGGTATTGATGGAATGTACCTCAAAATAATAAGAGCTATTTATAACAAACCCACAGCCAATATCATACTGAATGGGCAAAAGCTGGAAGCATTCCCTTTGAAAACCGGCACAAGCCAAGGATGCCCTCTCTTACCATTCCTATTCAACATAGTATTGGAACTTCTGGCCAGGGCAATCAGGCACGAGAAAGAAATAAAAGGTATTCAAACAGGAAGAGTAGAGATTTCTTAAAGAACATAAAACAGAACTACCATTCAACCCAGCAATACTATTACTGGGCACATATCCAAAAGGAAATGCACCATTCTACCAAAATGACACATGCACTTGTATGTTCATTGCAGTGCTATTCACCATAGCAAAGACACAGAATCGACCCTAAGTGCCCATCAAAGGTGGGATAAAAAAAAATGTGGTACATATACACTATGGAATCTTATATGGCCATAAATGAGATCATGTCCTTTGCAGCAATATGGATGCAGCTGGAGGCCATTATCCTAAGCAAATTAACACAGGAACAGAAAACTAAATACCTATGTTCTCACTTATAAGTGGGAGTTAAACGTTGGGTACACGTGGACATAAAGATGCAATAATAGATACTGGTGACTCAGAGGGGGTACGGAGGGTGGGGGCAAAGGTTGAAAAACTACCTATTGAGTATTATGCTCACCACCTGAGTGATGGGATCATTCACACCCCAAACATCAGCATCATGCAATATACGCATGTAACAAACCCACTTGCACCCTCTGGATCGAAGATTAAAGTGGATATTTTTTAAAAAATAGTTTCTGGAAGTACCACTTGCTGCTATAAAACTATCTCATTGAATCAGAGGTAAAATGGTTACAGAAGTTGAAAAGTCACAAGACAACAGGAATGTGGTTGAGGAGCCAAAAATCTTAAAAATATTTTCATATTTATGAATTTGGGGAAGCACATGGGTCTCGGACTGTATTTTTTGTGTATGTCAAGAGTCTGTTGTATTTATACATACACAAGCCCAACAAATAAGTTTTGATTCAATTGTTCCTTGCAATAGACACATTATTAAAACCATTCTGTCCCCAATTAAGTTATTACTCTATCTAGAATATACCACTTGCTGAATCACTTTGTACTCAGAAAGGAATTAAACAGGCTTCTACCTAACTTGAACATATCTAGGACTTAGAAATCAAGCTGAGCTCCAGCGGCTGAACTAGATGGCCGGTTGCAGAAGTGAGTTGTCCAGTCAACCATGCATAACCAGTGAGTGTGAAAGGGACAAGGTAAAAGGCAGACAGCGTCCCTGCTCAGTGAGAGAGGATGCCCGGGAAGTCCTGATGAGTTAACTAATGGAGGCAGAAGATCCCTGGAAGGGGTTCATCAGCTCCACCTGCCATAGGCCTTCCCTGGAAGTCAAACAGTCAAAGCAAATCAGAGGAGCCAATCAGCCCTGGCGTGGAATCCCCAGAGAGCACGGTCAGCCAGCTGGCTCAAGGTCCTGGGTTGCCGAGGGTGGTGTGGAGCTGGAAGTTTCTCACTCGGAGCTCAGCTCCAGCAGGCAAAGCTTGGATCAAAGACAGACAGCTGGAAAGCACAGAACAATCACATCAAAGAATCTTAGGGCTGAATCAGACCTTCAGAAGTCATTTAACTCTTCCCTGCAGCCCTCACGGATATAGGGTGACCTCTCCCCTCCCCTTTTAAAACTATTACTATTATATTATTTTAAATGAAATATTCTACAACCTTTCTGTGTCAGAAAGTCCTTCCTGAGCCCTATCCCAGATTCTTCTTGGGATATTTTGAAACTTTTTCTATCTCAAAAGGAGTTAGAAATGAAATACAAGACCCCCAAAAAGATATGGAAAAGCTTCCTTGGGCTAAAAAGATTCATAGCCATTTTAAGAAACTACATACAAAATTCTGTACTTACAGATCAGCTGTGGGGCAAGGGATAGGTAGAGAAGGGAAGACAAGTTTCAACGTTACAAAAAGAAGTTATTCAAAATGGAACAATTGCATAATTTTTAAGGTGCATTATTATGGTCTATTTAAGTGATTATTTATGGAATAGCAACTGCTTTATAGAACATTTTACTAGGCCAATTGAAAGAAATTTCCCATTGCCCACTGTATATGTGTAAATCATGAAAGGGTATAAATTAATAGGTTTAATACTCCTCAATCCACCCAGCTAGGACATGAGGCTTACTGGGACCTTCATGTGGCAGATAGGAGTAGGGCATAAGTCAGAATAGTGGGCCTAGTTAGGGAGACAAGCAGTCAGAAGAAAAGTGACAAATGAAGCTATGTTCAGGACAGACATCAGAACCAAAAACATCCAGTTGCCAAACAGGTAGCATCATTATGCCTCCTGGAAGGTTTATCCAGAATGAAGCAGGATGCAGCCAGGGGCTGGCCAGACTGTATTGTTTGTGTATGTCAACATTCTTGTATTAAAGTATATATGAATACATATAAATGTATATTAATACAAGGACCCAGGGTTCAACCTCCTCAACTAGACAGCAAGCCAGGCCTCCAGACCAAAGGAGACCAAGGCAGCAGCCCAGTTCAGCCCAGTTCAGACCTGGGCCTGTGTTATTCAAGGGTCAACTGTATTCGGGTTTAGTCCCAGCTTTACCACCAACTAGTTAGGCAAACTTCTATGGTTTCTCCCCATCCTCAGTCCTTCAGTTACTTACCCATAAAACAAGAGGGATTAACTTGGTCAGCGGCTTTCAACTTTTTACTATTATCCCAAAGTGCTTACCATTTCTACAAGCCCCTTCCTGAGCTCCCACACCTCCAGCCTCCAACCACGCCAATTGCTTTTCACGATCTCTGGCTCATTATTCCGTGCTCACCTGTCCGGGCCCTTAGCACAAGGTACTCTCCCTGCCTAGAACACCCTCCCTTCAAATCTCCTCAACAACTCCCACCTGTTTTCCAGGGTTCACCCTCTTCAACTAGACAGCAAGCCAGGCCTCCAGACCAAATAAGACCAAGGCAGCAGCCCAGCAAGAAGAGATGCTGTGGGAGGCACACTCCATGGCAAGTTTTGAGCACAAAGCTAATCCCCAACCCCATGTGCCGTTAGGAATGAGGCACCGGTGATACACAAAGCCTCGCTCCTCATTGGCTGTGGGTCTCTGATGGCACAGGCTGGGTTCACGGAAGCAGGTGTAGCAGTTGTAAGGGCATGAGGGGCTATGAAAGTTTAAAGAGAAACACTGGATTTCTAAAATAGGTTATCCCACAGATAAGGTGGGGAGAGTGGTGAGGAAGGGACTCCCAACTATGTCCAAGCAGTAGAGTTTCATGGATGTTTGTCATAATTTTCTGGTCTATACCATTTTAAATATCTGCAATATTTCTTGGTAAAGATAAATTATCAATCAAAACAAAAGACAATGAGAAAAAGATTCTGAATTGCTTCTTACTGTTGATCAATTTCTGTCTCCTTGATCTCCTTTGTAGCTTATATTCCATGGCTTCCTCCTTAAAAACTGGTTTTAATCAAGGTTCTTTCCTGGGCCCTTCTTTCCACTTAATCTGTACTCTGAGTAATCTCATTCCAAGACTTCCTTCACCTATACATAAAGGACATCTAAGTTTGATATTTCTCACCTGGCCACGGCTCTCATGCTAGAATTCCATCCACTCAACTGCTTGACATCTCAGGATAGACTATAGTACCTGAAATTCCCTATGTCCAGACAGAACTCAGTACCTGTCCCTTACATCTAGCCCTCTTTTGTTTCCTACCTTGGTGTAAGGTTTGTTCTTGCCGAGCTTAAAGAGAAGAAACTGAGGCCAACACAAGAAGATCCAACATGAAGGAATTTATTCAGGCTCCCGGGTGAGGTTCTGCGGTCCAACAGGAGGAGCCGGAGAAGTTGCACAGGCTCCTTTCAGACATGGGGTTTTATAGGGAATGAAGGAGCTCGATTGGTTGTGGGAGAGCAGGACTACTATTGGGTAAGGTTACAAGTCTTTGTTTGCATACAGGACTTGGCTGCTATTGGCTAGAAAGACTCAGCTGCTATTGGCTAGAAAGACTTGGCAGCTTATTGGCTAGAATCACAAGACCCTGCTTGCATACTGGGTTCTTTAAGGGAAAGCCAGGCTATGCGAGAAGGGGAAAAGGGAACAACCCAAGCATGTCCGAGCTTTCGGAAAAAAGGCAGGGGGCTGTGCGTCCAAGCTCCCGGGGAGGCAATCGGCCTTACACTTGGTAGCTAGCATCACCACCCAACAAGTTGCTCAAACAAGAAATGCAGGCACTGTCCTGACGTTTCCTTCCTTCTACAAATCCAGTCACCAAGTTCTGTCAAGTTCACTTTTTAATGTTCTTACATTGATTTATCCTATTTCCACTATGAATTTCCTGGTTACGATTACTGTTATTCCTCATCTAAATCACCAACACTCTCCCTCCGCCTCCTTGCGGGAAAAGGGATGGAGGACAGCCAGAGCTCAATTTCCTTTGAAGTTCGGATTAGGAGCTTTCCTGTCACCTCCATACTTTCCTCTATCACTCTGAGTTCCCCCAAAATTTTCAAGGTTCTGGGAGGAATAAAATTTGCCTTTCTCCCCTCAAATTCAACGTCCACATGGGAGTCAGAATCAGATTAACTAGCTCCTAGCGGCCTGGAAGCTCCCTGAGGCACCTGTTGAAAAACACTCCGAGGCACTGAAGTAGATCAGACAAGTGTTGCCAGTTAACTCAGGTCCCTCGACAAAGGATAAACCTGTCCCAGTCTGGCCAAAGTAGATGGGTCCCCACCAGAGCTGACCTAGCCCTGCCAAGTACTTTTAATAGTCACAGTGTGATTTGCCTAGCGCAAGGCTAAGAGACACCAACAACCATAGAGGGCGTGCCTCTAAAGACACCCATCTCCATCAGCTGGAATGTGGAAACGGAGTTATTTTAAGTGCAGTTCTGATTAGCAAGCCAGTGGCTTGTTTTCTCTAAATCTCCTAATAAGTTTTTTCTTTCAGAAAAATCATGGACACATACAAAAAAAAAAAAAAAAAGGAAGAAAATTAGAAAAGTCAGAATACGTTTTGTCTACATACATTCCAGGGAAAAGAAATTTTAGAAATGTTTCTCAAGATTGTCTAGACACATTTTTGTGAATTGTGCCTGTGTGTGCGTAACGCCTTCCAGCTATAAATTTAGACAGAAAAAAACATTAATTCAAATATGTTAAATTGCATGAGAGAGGTTAATTCCCTTATTTGGAATACAAACAAAAATGTAATTTTATTAATAGAAAATTAGTTTCTCTTTATCCTCTAAAAATAAATATTAGTTTTTAAAAACAGCCCTTGAAGGGGTGTCAGATTGAGATTAAGAATATTCATATTAATAAATTTCACGTGTCCCGATTTTTTTGGTTTAAAGAGCTTGGTCTTTGTAAGCCACTGTGGCAGAAGGACTCTAAAATACAGCTGACCCTTGAACAACACAGAAATTAGGGATGCTGACCAACCCCCACCCCGTCAAAAATCTGCATATATTAACTTTTGACTTCCCCAAAACTTAATTACTCATAGCCTACTGTTGTCCAGAAGCCACGCCAATAACATAGTGGATTAAAACAGACTATTCTCTCTCTATATTTTATGCATTCATGACAAACTTTTGCTTAGCTTTTTCAATATTTCTAGACTATGCAGTTTGTCCGTAAGGTTTTTCATCTTGTTGCAAATCTCCAAAAAATGTTCCAATGTATTTGTTGAAAAATATCCATGTATAAGTGGACCTGTGGCAGTTCAGACCTGGGCCTGTGTTGTTCAAGGGGAAACTGTATTGGGGTTTAGTCCCAGCTTTACCACCAACTATTTAGGTAAACTTCCCTGGTTTCTCCCCATCCTCAGTCCTTCATTACTTATCTGTAAAATGAGAAGGATTGACTTGTTCAGCGACTTTCAACTTTTTACAGTTACCCCAAAGTGCTTACCATTTCTACAAGCCCCTTCCTGAGCTCCCATGCCGCCAACATCTCCTCCTGCACCTCCAGCCTCTGACTGAGCTCCAACCACGCTAATTGCTTTTCACGATCTTGGGCTCGCAATTCCGTGCTCACCGGTCCTGGCCCTTAGCACGAGGTACTCTCCCTGCCTAGAACACCCTCCCTCCAAATCCCCTGAACAACTCCCACCTGTTTTTCAGGTCTCAGGTGCGACTTCTCCTCTCCTTAAAAAGCTCTCCCGTGCCCCCAGGAAGTCTGCATTTGGTGTCCCCACGAGGTAATCCTGGAACAGCCTACTCCTCTCCCATCACAACTCCTACCACATTCACATAAGTGTCTGGGGCCTGACTATCTTTCTCATATGTGTGTAAGCCCCATCGGCTCAACGATGACTTCAGAGTTGTTTCCCCAGACCCTAGCATAGTGCCTGATACATAGGAGACATTAAATAATTATTTATTGAATAAATGAATCATTGGTAAATTCCCTTTCCTTACAGGAGTGGAAACACATCAAGATACTGGAGTATACCCAGGTGCTTTCAGTGGCTGAGAATAACAAGGTAAAATGACCAGGAGATGAAATGATGGGAGAGCAGCCAGCTCAGTGATACCATACATGGATTACCTTTGTCGGATGCTCCTACCCAAACTGATTTCCCCTCCACACCAGCGTGTTAAGGGTGCTCTCCTCACTAGTAATCCATGGACAGATTGGAAATGCTAACACTATTCACCCAAGCAAAGCAGAACCAGCCAGGTAAATCTGTCCTGTACAAATCATACAAGGCATTCCAAAGCCAAGTAGAAATGAATATTGGATTAGCCCTCACTCATGCAGATAATTGAGAGTTAGTCCAGTTTGGGGTTTGTTTGCTCGTGTACTTTTAAATCCTGGCCATGGGATCCCGCCAGCCTGGGAGGAGGGTGGGGCCAACAGCATAGGACAGGGCTGAGCCTGCTATGGAAGAGGTCTCTGTGCTGTGGAGGCGGGGCAGGGGACAGGGCTGGCCACAGCCTCTACTGGGCTCTGGGATCTGCTGTATTGGGGATCCATGAGAAACTAATTCTGTACCAAGTTCTTTCATTATTTCTCTGGACCTAGAAAAAATGCAGGGAGAAAAGACTTAACAGCCATTTTATCTAGGTGCTGGAAGCTCACACCAAGAAGCAGTAAGAATTTGAATAATAAGCACATTGTCCTCAGAAAAGAAGAAAAGGGAAAAGTAACCCACCCACCCGTGGATGCCAAGTCACAAAATTTAATTAGGAAGATAAGAAATGGGAGAGGGCGAGATAGGGTTGATGTTCCTTTTTTTTTTCTCTCTAGTTATGAGCTCCGGGAGAGGAGAAATAATTTAAGCACAGAATTAACATCTTCTAATAATCTTAGACAAAGCCCGAGTCTGTTTTGCTTTGGTTTGTAAATTAGCTCATGATTAAAGTGTCTCTTCAGCCATGCGCCATTGTCTTCCCCGGCCTGTTTGCTGAATGCAGCCTGACCTAAACGCCCTTGTAGCTCAAGTACAAGATTCGAAAGCGTGAGGGAACAATCATTATAAAGTGAAGTATTTGCAGTTTTACTGCAAAATCAATGAACTTTTCAAGTGATTTTTATCATATTTTGCAGCTGTTCTGTTGGCTCTTGAGTGGGCTATCACTCTGTCGGCCCCGGTGTTTTTAAAGAGCCTTGTTCATCTAGAAGCCTCGCCTTCTCCTGGAAGAGCAGCTAACGCTGCCCTGGCTGGAGCGCCAGGCTGCTGGAGAGGGGCTTTACTGGGGATGGTGAGAGTGAAGGTGAGCATCCCATTCGGGACTCCCCTGACCTTCACCTTTCAGCCTTCGGGGCAGTTCTGGGGCTGGGTTCTTGCCCCAGCTCAGGTTTCCTTGGTTCACGTTAGAGAGAAACTCCAGGAAAGCTGATCTGTGGCTTCCAATATCACAAGCTAATGGGAATGGAAAGTACTTTAGAGATCAACTAGCCCTCATGTTGCTGATAGAAGCTGAGCCTCACGGAGATGTCCAAATGCATTCCAGACTACCTGACACTCTAGAAAAACAGGCCTTAACATCAGTGCAGACTCAGGGTCCACGCAACCTCCCCCACATCCACTGTGTGCGAGCCTAGGAAACAAGGCAGCTGAAGTCAGCTGCTGTAAGAAGACAGAGAGGAGAAAGGGGAATCCCTGTTCTATGCAATCTTCTGTCAACTGGGCCAATGGACTAAACCATGTCCTTCAGGCCTGGAATAAGTTGAGCTTGAAGACTCTGAGGAAGTAAAATATACCAGGAATCTTTGCTTAAAACCTATTTGGTTCATTTTCTCATATTCACTGAGAATCCAGGTGACCCACATAAAATACTAAAGCTTCAATGCATAGGTTTCCTTAAAATGACTCTAAAATGGACCTATTTCAGAACATTAAATAACACTATATTTAGTTATAATACTGAATTAGTGAGAAATGTAGAAATGTGACAACTGTTCTCCCTTACAGATTCTGAATTCAGTGGGCTATCACCCCATTAGAAGAATCAGAATGGGGGGTTAGATTTAACCCCTGAGAGTGCTCTTTTGATTAGGTAAGTATTTTTTCCAATAAACTTGCCCAAGATAATCTGATGGTTGTGATCAACGGCCAGTTAATCAACAAATATTTCTTTTTTTTTTTTGAAACAGAGTCTCCCTCTGTTACCCACACTGGAGTACAATGGCATGATCTCAGTTGACTGTAACCGCCGCCTCCCAGGTTCAAGAGATTCTCCTGCCTCGGCCTCCTCAGTAGCTGGGATTACAGGCATGCAGCACCATGCCCAGCTAATTTTGTATTTTTAGTAGAGATGGGGTTTCACCATGTTGGCCAGGCTGGTCTCGAACTCCTGACCTCAAGTGATCCACCCACTTTGGCCTCCCAAAGTTCTGGGATTACAGGCATGATGACACATATTTCTGAAGCACTTGCTGTGTGCTTATCCCAGAGGTAAGTTCTATGGGTTCCACAAAATAAGGATAAAATTCAGCTCCTGACTGCAGGAGACAAAGGACCAAGCTCCATGGCACTTACTCTAAGAGGAACCTTGACTGGTCTCTCAAGATGGATCAGCTTTAGACAAATGGCGAGAGGAGGAGGACAAGCCACCACAGGGTATCCACACAAGAAAGGGTGAGGTTGGTGCAGGTAAGAGTAAGAGCATTCCACTTGGATTAGTTCAAAGATTTGCCTGAATTAGAGTTCTCATTCACCCTGATGGTGCTAATTTTGGGGTGAATCAGGAAAGGCATTTAATATCGTTATCCACAATAAAAGTATCTACTAACTTAATTGCCAGTCTTTAAAGAAACCTGCTAGCTTTGAGAAGATATAATAGCAAACCAGGGAACACTTACTAGGGATTAGCTGATTGCTGGGGAAGAAAAAAAAAGTTGACCACAGTCATAGTGAACATGTATTGCGTTCTTTCTACATACCAGGTGCTGTCCTAAGTACTTAACCTTCTTTAAGTAGGTTCTCAGTTAATCCTGGCAACCACCTCATAAGGCAAATACTATCATCAGCTCTACTTTGCAAAGCGGAAGCTGAGTCACAGAGAGGTTAAGTAGTTGCAAACATGAAGGCAACTAGTTCCTGTTCTCCCACTGAACTGGGGGCAATGGAGGGGAAACAGGTCTCCATAGGAGAGAAGAGCAGGGAAATGGGTGTTGCATGCACAAAAAATCAGGTTTTACATAAAGCCTGGAATAATTTCTGAAGAATAGGAGGTGAAGAGCGATCTCTAATAAAAATTACTGTTGCCCACAAAACACTCTTCTGAGAGCCAGCAACATCACCACGGGTGGAATGGAACGCAGCTATGAAGGCTGACCTCCTCCAGGGAGAGATGGTGTATGAAGCAAACACTGATGGTGGAGGTGGGAGACAGAGCTGTCAGAAACTCAGAATGCAAAGAAAGTGGGGCAATAAGCAGAAACCAACTTAGTGGTTGTTACAGACTGAATTGTGTCCTGTAAAAATTGATCTGTTGGCGTCCCAAGACCCAATGACTAGATTTGGAGATAGGGCTGTTAAAGAGGTAATTAAGGTTAAATGAGGTCATAAGGGTGGGACCTTAATCCAATGGGGCCGGTGTCCTTCTAAGAAGAGGCAGAGACACTAGGAACACACACAGAGAAAGGGAAGGCCGTGTGAGGACACGGGAGCCTTTGCAAGCCACGGAGAGAGGACTCAGGGGAACCCAAACCTGTGAACACCTTGATCTTGGACTTCTAGCCTCTGGAACTGTGAGAAAATCAATGTCAGTTATTTAAGCCACCCAGTCTGTGGTCTTTCACTGTGGCAGCCCTCACAGATTAACACAATAGCATACTGAGATTCTGTGAAAAGAGACTACATCGATCTCTAAGTGGGTATTGGGCTTGGTGGGGCACGTCCCAGAGCCTAAAACAACTCCACTGAAGAACCTCAAACAACTCCATCGTGGCACAGCAGAGGCAAAGGCCTCCATTTCCCTGCAGAAACTCTGGACTGAAGGCTGATTTAAAAGTTTCAAGCCACACAGCAAAGATCCTGCGAGGAAAGCCTCACAGAGAGAGAAGATGACAAATTACAAAGGACATCTGTGATGGTTTATATAAGGAAACTGCTTCCAACATCATCCAATCACCAAGACTTCCCGAGTTGAGGCCACTGGGATTTCTATAGGGAGCCTTAGCCCAAAACGCAGCAGCAATGAACCCTGGGGGTCAGGGACAAAAAATCAATACACGCACTGCCTTTGAAAGCTCAAGATGTTCTATAAAAGCTTTGAGCAAGGACAAGAAAAAATAGAGTTCCTTTAGCTCTAGAGATTTTTTTCTTTTTTTTTTTTTGTAACAGATTGCCTGTCTGCTCCAAGAGATGGAGATTGAAAAGTCTTATTCTCTGTGTGAGGGATCAGAGAAAACCTTGAAAATCTCACTCTCCTAGAGGCTTCACACAGGGTCTCAAGAAGAAGCGGGACTGTGTGAGACTCATGCTCCGGCTTGCGTGGATGTCGGGTGGCACAGGGCTCCCCACCGGTGCTGGGACCGGGTCTTTGAAGTCAGCAGAGCTGCCCTTGTTACGAAGACCCGCCCAGGCCTGAGGCTCTGTTTCTGGACACAGTAATTTGAGGGAAAATAAAATGAGGTCTGTACGTCTTGGGGGTTTGGGTCTAATGGCAGAAGGCTTAAACTTGCATGAATCATCCAGGGGTGTGAAAAACACACAGACTCCCAACACCCACCAGAGACTCCACTTCCGTCCGCCATCTAGACTGTTTTTCAAACTGTCTCTACTGAAAGGCCAGTTTTTATTTATTTTCACTCTATCACAAATAGTTTTGTGGTTTTTTTTTTTTTTTTTTTTTTTTTGACAGAGTCTCTGTCACCCAGGCTAGAGTGCAGTGGTGTGACCATAGAGCCTCTGGGCTCCAGCAATCCTCCCGCCTCAGCCTCCCAAGTAGGGGTGGGACTACAGGCACGTGCCACCACACATAGCTAATTTTTTAATTTTTGTTTCGTAGAAATGGGGGTCTCACTATATTACCAAGGCAGGTCTCAAACTCCTGGCCTCAAGCAATCCTCCTCCTGCCTCAGCTTCCCAAAGTTTTGGGATTACAGGCATGAGCCCCCATGCCCAGCATGGATAATTTCAAAAATACAATACAGATGCATTTATCAAAAAATTAAATTATTAAAAAAAACACATAGTACCTGATTTTTTCAACTGTTAGATTCAAAGGATGTAAAATTACTCTGTCAATTGTTATAAAACTTTCTAAATGCTAACTTTCAGTTTCTGTTTTTATCTTTCTGAGAA
The DNA here is from genome assembly GCF_030222135.1 of Aotus nancymaae. Taxonomy (NCBI): domain Eukaryota; kingdom Metazoa; phylum Chordata; class Mammalia; order Primates; family Aotidae; genus Aotus; species Aotus nancymaae. The sequence goes on along the minus strand of NW_026988445.1, from coordinate 1,937,595 downwards.
TTGGCCATAAACAACCTAGGAACAGGCAGGCATAAGCCTTCTGCAAGTCTAGGAATCATATTCAGAGATTATCCTAAAGTACGGCCCACCCCACCCAAGCCCCAGTGATTCGGATGCAGTTCTTCAGGAACTAGACTTCAAGAAACATTCAGCTAATCCCATGTCATCCAATGCAGTAGCCACTAGCCATATGCAGTTATGGAGGATTTGAAATGTGGCCAGTCCAAATGGTGCTATGCCATGAGTGTAACACATGTGCTGGGAAAATCATGTAAAATGTCTACTTCATAATTTTTATATTAATTGTGTGTTGAAACATTATTTTGGGGATTGTCATCTGTTTTTTTTTTTTTAATATGCTACTAGAAAGTTTTAAGTTACACATGAAACTGGCATTATAGACCGATGCAGTAGCTTGCACCTGTAATTTCAGCACTTTGGGAGGCCAAGATGTGAGGCTGATTTGTGAAGATCGCTTGAGGCCAGGAGTTTGAGACCACTGGATAACAAAGAAAAATCCCCATCTTTACAAAAAACAGTTCAAAATTAGCCAAATGTGGTAGCAGCTAAGGTAAAGGATTGCTTGAGCCGAGGAGTTACAGGCTGCAGTGAGCTGTGATTGTACCACTGCACTCCAGCTTGGGCAACAGAGTGAGACTCTGTCAAAAAAAAGAAAAAAATACTGGCATCCTATGTGTATTGCACAGCCCTGACCTAAGCCATGCTTCAAAGGACTTTGTTTTCACTTATGCATTCATTTCTTGATATACATTGAGCATTTATTCTGAGCTATGTACAAATCACTGCTCACCCTCCAGGAGCCTACTACTGCCATGTTCCCATAGTTTAAATCCTGCTTTCATAGCAAACAAACATCCCCTTAGATGTGCTGTATCTGAGTGGCAAGTACCTAGGAAAGAAACACAAGGCTTTTGTTGAATCAGTAGCAGACTGAAAAACAAGACAAAATAAAAATCACAGCAGTAGTAATAATGAATCAGTGCTTACCATATGCCAGCTACTACACAGTATCTGACTTCATCCTCATAACTTTCCTAGGACAGAGTGAAGCGATCGGGCTTAGGTGTCAACATGGAGAGGCTATAGGACCCAGTTATGTAATCAAACGCTCATCTAGGTATTGCTGGGAAGGTGTTCTGTGGTTATGGTTTACATATACCATCAGCTGATTTTGAGTAAGGATTACTCTCAGTGATGAAGATGGGCCTCATCTAATCCTTAAAAGCCTTAAGAGTAAAACTGAGGCTTCACACAGAAGAAATTCTACCTCAAGACTGCTGCATCAACTCCTGCCTGAGATGCTAGCTGGCTTGCCCTGTAGATTTTGGACTTGCCAGCTCCCACCATTGCATGAGCCAATTCCTTAAAAATAAATCAAGAATCTCCCATCTGTCATCTAGGGTCCATATATTCTTATTTAAATAACTCCACGAGGAGTTAAATAAAATGGATAGAAGAGAGAAATCTGGGGTGTGGGCAAGGCTTGCCTGGATGTAGAAAACAAGCAAGTCATTTGCAGGTTTCATTTGCAGCGGTGGATATCCTCGTGGGGAAGACATGAGGAATGATGGTGGCTAGAAGCCGGAGTGGAAAGTCGTGCAGGCCCTTGAAGCCCAGACTCCAAAGTTTGGACAGATACTCATTTCAACAGCACGATCCTCTCCAGAAGGCTCCAAGAGGCAGCACGGTCTGGGAGATAAAGCTCGGGTTTGGAAGCAGAAGACCTAGACTGCGTTTGTGCCACCACTGACTCACCCTGTGCCCGCCAAGGGTGGGAGGAGGCGTGGGGGTGGAAGGCCCAGCTCCCTCCGTGCACAGGGCTTCTCAGTCTGTAGAATGGAGATAACGCCTCCCATTAGGAAAGGCTTGGGACGGCTTTGTGCACCCTGAATGTAAGGGGTACCTGGTACTTGGATCCAGAAACTGGTCACTTAGCAGTCAGCCTGCAGCAAAACTCTGCCTTCTGTTGTGCTCCAGTCCGCATTTCCCAGGAGAAAGTGTGGGCCACAATAACGAGGGTGTGGCTTCCTCGGCAACTTCAGATTACTGTTTTGTTTTCTCATTAAAGCACAGGCTAGCCTGTTCCTGCACTCTCGCGTCTGTCCCTCTAGAGATGCAGCCGGCTTGACCCTGCGGTGTGCTTCCTGCACTCTAAGTCCCCTGCTCTTCCCTCTGCTTAGACTTCCTGAATTTCATCAGTTTCTCCCTGGGCTGCTTTCCCCAGCTGCTGAAAAGATAAGTAAGGTGAGAATGTCACTTCTGTAAAGAAAAACATACTCAGTATTGGGTAGATTTAGAATGATCAGCTGTGGGAGTATTGATGAAGATTCTGGTTCTTAAAGTCACCATATAACCCAGCAACTCCACTCCTAGGTATATACCCAAGAGAAACAAAATATATGTCTACACAAAGACTTGTACATGAATATTCCCAGAAGCATTAGAAACCACTCCAACATCCACTAACCGATGAGTGGAGAAATAAAACGTGATATGTCCATAGAATGTAATGTTATTCAGCCATAAAAACAATGGAGTTCTGATGCATAAGACAACATGAATGAACCCTGGAAACATCATGCTAAGTCGAACAAGCCAGATACAAAAAGCCACATGTTGTATGATTATGAATTCTCCAGAACAGGCAAACATTATATAGAGAGTCAAAGTGGATTTGTGGTTTGCCGAGGGCTGGAGGAAAAAGAAGATCGGGACATTGGGGATGATGGCGGCTAAATGGTATGGGTTTTTTTTTTTGTTTTTTTGGTTTTTTTTTTGAGGTAATGAAAATGTTCTAAAATGGATTTTGGTGATGGATGCATTACTGTGAATAAACGAAAAGTCATTGAATTGTGCCCTATAAATGGCTGAATTTTATGGTATGTGAATTATATCTCAATAAAGCAGTTTAAAAGGAAATAGGTATGTGAGTCCAGTCCACCAACCTCATGTGTTTTTGTTTTTTTGTTTTTGTGTGTGTGTGTGTGTGTGTTTTTTTAAGACATAATCTCACTCTTGTTGCCCAGGCTAGAGTGCAATGGTGCCATCTGGGCTCACTGCAACCTCTGCCTCCCGGGTTCAAGTGATTCTCCTGCCTCAGCCTCCTGAATAGCTGGGATTACCACCATACCCAGCCAATTTTGCATTTTGGGTAGAGATGGGGTACTAGCCTGACCAACCTCATTTTTAAAATCTCACCCATATGATTGATACTCATGCCGAAAACAAAAGAGTCATTATTGCTAAAGCTTTGCACCTCAGGCATATGCAGTTCTGAAATGCAGCTCACATAGAGGAGACTCCAGTTTAACCCAGGGAACAGTAATGTAGAAACCAGCTTAACTGGGTCCATTGTACCCCACCTCAGAAAAGGAATATCCCAAGGAAAGTGTTATGAGTTGAGTTGTGTCCACCCTCCACCTGCCACAAACATCCTGGAATCCTAACCCCCAGCACCTGTGACTGTGACAGAGGGAATAAAGTCAGATGAAGTCATTGGTGTGGGTCTAATCCAATATGACTGGTGTCTTCATAAAAAGGGGACATTTGGACACAGACAGACATGCACAGAGGGAGAAAGCCACATAAAGATTGGAATTATGCTCCCACAGCCAAGGAATGCCAAAGATTGCCAGCAAATCACCAGAAGCCAGGAGAGAGGCGTGAAAAGAGTCTCCCTTGCAGCCCTCAGGAGGAACTGCCCTGCTGGCTCCTTGATCTTGGACTTCCGGCGTCCAGAACTACAAGACAAGACGCTTCTGTTGTCTAAGCCGCTGGTTTGTGGTGCTTTGCTACGGCAGCTCAAAAGGCAAAGGCAAAGCAACAAAATTTTTTTTTTTTTTTGAGACAGGGTCTTACTCCGGTTGCCCAGGCTGGAGTGCAAGTGGTGTGACCTCACTGCAGCTCTCAGGTGATCCTCAGCCTCCCGAGCAGCTGGGACTACAGGCAAGCACCACCACGACTGGCTAATTTCTTTTTGTATTTTTGTAGAGACGAGATTTCGCCATATTTCCCAGGCTGGTCTCAAACTCCTAGACTCAAGCAATCTGCCCACCTCACCCTCCCAAAGTGCTGTGATTACAGGTGTGAGCCACCACACCTGGCCACAACAAGACTTCTGACAGCTCACCTCCACCTGACAATACCCCCAGCCAGTCTCCCAGTCAAAGGAAAGGAATGCCCAAGAACCCAGCCCAGCACATTTCCATATAGACAAAATGCATGGTCTTTGAGAGTGGCTTAGTCATACACACACAACCTCAATGACATGTCCCAGGGTGGGATATAATAAAGCCATGAGGGGAAGGGGTTATTACAACTTCAGAAAGAGTCCAAGTACAAATATTAGCAGGTCTCATTGGCAGAGCAGCAGCAAAATTTCTAGAACAATTTACAAAGCTCACCATTTAAAAATAAAACAGGAAAATGTCTTTAGCTGTCTATGTGACTGCATGGAGCTATAGAGAGAGATCTGTAAGAGGAGGGGATGGGGGGAGGCGGGCAAGAATAGTCACTGCTCTCTGAGGAGCGTCATGTACCCTAATACCTGGGAGTCCCTGCAGCACCCGGGAACCCAGGATCTGAAGCAGATCCTAGAAGTCACTGTGCTTGACTTATGTTGGCAAAGTTTTACCAGTTCATTGGTTTGTTCATTCATTCATTCATTTATTCAAGCATAGATTTATTCCACAAAGGGATCATTGCCTCCTATATTCCAGGCGGTGTCACTACTTGATAACAACTAATAATTAGGACTCTTGGCTAAAATGGACAGCAATCCAAAAGGCAAAGAAGGAGCATGCCCAGTATAGCACACCACTGTGATGAGCTGTGCAGGTCACACACTGTACAACCCTGCAAAGTGGCATGTGAACATTATGGACATCAAAGATTTGATTATGGACTATAACAAATTTTTAGATGACAGTACTGCATCTTGTCGCAAAAATATTCGAATGATATGACAATTTTCTGACAGATAAAGGCGAATCATCTTGAGAAATAAAGACTCCCTCAAGTTACACAATGGTACCACGTGGTCTGGCTCTGCCATCATCATAGCCTAGCAAAGCCAGAAAAGTAGCGAGACCTCAGGTAAGCCTAGTACAGGACTCCTACTCTACCAAATTGCTTCCATTCCCGACCTCCGCTTCTATCAGAATGCTGGCTTAATTCTTACTAGCGGGAAGCATGGCCACCAACAGTCCTCAAATTATGCATCTAATAATATCAGCTACCAGAGAGATAAAGAGACACCCAATGCACTTGTTGCAAGTCTTAAAAAAAAACCAAAACCTTGAGAAAGGAGTCCAGTGGTCCAGTGGGTTTTGGGTGCCCACTCCTGAACTGTGGCCAGAGGGCAGCGATTTGATTTGTCCCAGACGGAGCAAGCGCCTGGAAGGAAACAGCTAAGTGTGGCCATGGCATAAGGCCATGTGAGAACATCAAGTCCCCATGGAAACCATTTGGATGTTGAGAGAGCAGTTCCCAGGAAAAGAGGGCTGTATACAGAACCCCATGGAAGTCCACCACCATAGCTAATGCTAATATGAGCACTTCCTACCTGCCAAGCACTGTGGCAAAACACATTTCACATACATTGTTATCATTTATTTAGTACACTTAACACATATGAACATTGTGTTATTTAACTCTCACCACAATACAATTCAGGAGCAGCTTCCACTTTACAGATGAGGAAACTGAGGTTTAGAATGGTTGAGTAGCTCTTCCCAAGACATGTAACAGATCAGAAGTGGCAGGTTCGGGATCCCAGTCCAAGTTTTCTACCCCTAAAATTCATGTTTTTGACTCTTCTGCTAGATTATATTATTTTAAAAGCTTGGCCAGGTGCAGTGGCTCAAGCCTGTAATCTCAGCACTTTGGGAGGCCGAGGCGGGTGGATCACCTGAGGTCAGGAGTTCAAGACCAGCTTGACCAATGTGGAAAAACACCATCTCTACTAAAAAAAAAAAAAAAAAATACAAAAGTAGCCAAGTATGGTGGCACATGCCTGTAATCCCAGCTACTCAGCAGACTGAGGCAGGAGAATCACTTGAACCCAGGAGGCAGAGGTTGCGGTGAGCCGAGATGGTGCCATTGCACTCCAGCCTGGGTAACAAGAGTGAAAAAAAAAAAAAGCTCCCAACTGTTAAGAAGCTCATGGTTCAGTGATTCTTTCATTCAGTCAAAAAATGTCTGTTAAACACCTACTAAGTGTGGGCACTCTTCTGGGTGCATGGGGTAGAATGATGAATAGGACAAAGCCCCTGCCTTTAAGAGGGCTACGTGGTATTATGGGAGCCGAGGGTGCAGATAATGAATAGATGAACAAATACCATAATGGGAGAGGCACTTCTAGGAGTGGGGGTAGTGTCAGAATTGCCTGGCTCTCTTTCCCAAATTAGACCAAGTTCCTTTCCAAGAGATTCTGGTGTATCCTCCCTTAAGGAACATGCTTACCTCCCTCCCCACACACATTCAACATCACATCTTAAGGAGCCACTGTTACTCATGGCAAAGTGTCTCCTCCCACAGAAGTGATGGCAAGTCAGCCTCTTTTTTAAATTGAAAATCGAAAGTTTATAATTACATAAATGTATGGGGTACAAAGTCATATTATAATTTGTAAATGCAATGTGGAATAATTAAATCAAGCTAGTTAACATAACCGTCACCTCAAATACTTAATATTTTTTGTGTTGAGAACATTTGAAAATTACTCAGCAATTTCGAAATGTATAATACTCTATAACAGATGTTAACTATTTTCACCACACTGTGCAATAGAACTCAAGAGAAAAACCCATATTCCTACTGTGTGAATTTTTGCTCCCTTTGACTATCCTCTCACCACTCCTCACACCCTTTAGCCTTTGCTGAAATCCATTTGCCAAAGAGATGTCTGCATCAAAGTTTGTTGCAGCACTACGGACAACAACCAGGTCACGGAATCAAATTAAGTGTCCATCAACAGATTGATGAAGCAAACTCGGTATATACACCCAGTAGAATACTATTCAGCCTTCAAAAAGAAGGAAATTCTGTCACTTACAACGTGAATGACATTAGAGAACACTGTGCTGAGTGAAACAAGCCAGGCACAGAAAGACAAAAATCACATGTTCTCACTTATATGTGGAACCTGAAACAATTGAACTCATAGAAGTGGTTACAGAACTCATAATGAACTCATAATGTGGTTACAGAGGAAGTCAGTTTTTAAAAGAGCCTAAGGAAATACATGAGAATGAAAAACTCGAAATTCAAGGTAGTGGCTCCCTGGTGAAGGAAGAAAGAGCGGGGAGAGAACAAGAGAGAGAGAGAGAGAGAGATGAAATTGAGGAACTCCAAGTATATCACTGGTGTTTATTAAACTGGGTGTTAGGCTAAGGAGAATTTCTCTGACTTTCCTGTACAACTGCTGGTATGCTTAAAATACTGTTTAAAGGGGCCTATGCTAAGTATAGCACTGAATTTACTCTGTATGAGATAATTCCTTAACCCTCCCTGTTTATCAGAATCCCCTGAAGGGCAGTGTATGCTAGATGGCCAGAGCTGATCTCTACAGATTAGATTCCACTTGAACAGGGTAGAGCCCCAGCATGAGTGTTTTCTTAAAGTTCCTTATAGTGATTTTCATGTGCATCCAGTCTGCTCTGGCTGTTCCAAGTCTGAACTCTCAAAGCTTCCCCTCTCTAAATAAGGATGCTAGTTTTACCCACCTCACAGGATGGCTATGAGGCTTAACTGGGATGATGGGTGGGAAGCCCTCAGCACCGGGTGAGACCTAGAGTAAGATCTAGGTAAATGTAGCCATTATCACTATTATCTACAAACACTCGCCATCTGTGACAAACACTACAAGCCTGTCCTACCCATTCTGACAGGGCCAACTCAAATCTTACCTTTTCCATGACGCTTCTCCCGTCTCCTCCTCTTGCTTGAACTTGGTTTGTGCAAAGCACACGATGTGATGGGATAATGGAGTTCTATAATGACTTGCCACCATCTGCCTGATAATGCTGTCACTTGCTTGTATGGCTTCCTTCCCCCACCTGTTACCCCTCCTATTATACCACCTGTGTAGAGATAAGAGGTGTGCCCCCAACCCTCTCAAGGAAGGACTTTCTACTGAGCTATGGGGAGTGCTCAGACTAGACATATATCATGGCAGAGCCCAAGACTTTATCTCAATTATTTTTAATGTCTCATTGTACTTTACACTCACTACATGCTTGACGACAAAACTATATAACTAATGTGAGAGATCCTTCACCCCTCAGCTGTCTTCTCCACCTTCCTTGGCTTCTGTAGAAGCAGGCAGCATCCACATTTTTTCTTCTCTAGAGAAACTGCTACATGAATTAGGAAAGAGCAAAACCTTATCATGTGGAACTGTTGTTGCCCCAGTTCCATTAAATGCATCCCTAAAGTCGTTTTTCCCTAGGTCATTGGAATGAGCACAAAAACAGCTTCATGATACTGTTATTTAATCATCACGTTCATAAGATAGTTACTTGTTTATATTAACATTTTGGAGTTCAAACCTGGCACCTCCCCTAGAAAGAATTGAGTTAGAAGCAAATGCAAAATTCTCCAACTAGGGGAAAAGAGAAAAGAGAAAGAAAGACGTCTTCGCAACCACCTCCCCATTCCTTCCCTCTCTCTTCGTGAATCTTGTTACATCGTTTGGTTGTGACTTGTCTTCAAATCTTCTGCACTTAGCCCCGAGCCTGACACACAGGATGCTCAATAACTACCATTGTTTTTGTAGTGCTTCTGCCAGCTGCGATCGGCATTTTTGAGCTGGCAGGGAGCTGGGGAAGGATGATGGAAAGTGTTTGACTCGCAATGGAACCAGTAAAGATTTTTTCACACATTCCTTGCAGTGCAATGTATCTGATTATGCACATAATAAAAAACATTCCAATGGAAGGTAATTCTCTCATGAACAAGGCAAGGCACTGTCATAATCAAACCAACAGAAAACTGTGGCTATGTACTTTTGGCAGAAGATAGGTGGGGCCTTCTATAGGCTTGGCAAAGAAGCTCCCTTCAATAAATTAATGCTATCGACCAATAGCTTAATGGCATCCTATTGCATCACTTGCCTCATTAATCTTCTCTCTCTCTCTCTCTCGCTCTCTCGCTCTCTTTCTCTCTCTTCCCCCACTTTTGCTCTATCTCTATCTCTCTCATTGATCTTTTACTGATCATCAACCCCTTCTTACAAATAATTCTGGCCCATCTGCACCCCACAGTTACACAGTAAAAGTGATAACAGGATAATAAGAACCATTTTAAGAAGGGTTTATAATAATGAAACTATTTTATACCCATTCTATTGATATAAGAGAACAGCCCCTTCCCCTCCTCATGCATCACACTATTATTTCATTTGACCTCCATGAATTTTCCTCCAAGGCCTCACCTGACCCTCTCCTTGAAACATGTCCTGTGCGCTCTTGTCACCACTTGTGGCAGAAATCAGAGATGTGCCACCCAGATGCCCCTTCAAGGCAGAATTTGCTGCCTGCCTATGGGGAGTGCAGGCAGGAGACAGCCACCAGCTGTCAGCTCTTTCAGGGTCTGCCTGGGTTGCAGAGAAGCATAAGATAATTTTGACGGTCAGTATTTATTCTCAGTTCCTAGTCAGGCTTGCTGAGTCATTGTGAGGCCTGCCTCTGACTTCAAATTTTCCCTCTTTTCAATCCTGCTTCCTACCCCTTTCTTTCACAGGTGCTGCTCCTTCATAAACATCTGGCACTTTAACCTCTCTCAGTTAACCCAAACCATAACTAAACCCAACCACAACAACACATTAGCCCTTAAGCCACCTGGAGTCAGTGCTTGTACCGATAAGTACTTCTTAGTTCTACCGATAGGAATAAGCAACTCTTAGTAAGAAAATTAATCATCAATTTAACTATGAATGAGTTGTTTGCATCAAGCCAATGTGGCTACCAAGAAGAATTATAAAACCTGGGTAGGCGGTGGGGCATCAGAGAGCAAAAATTAAGACTCGAGGATCCAAGATCCTGGAGAAATGGGAAACATACATTGAAGTGAGCTAGATGTTCTGTACTGCTTTTTCCTGTAAGGGCATACGCCAATTCACATCATGGGGCACAGAGGCCAAGCTGATAGCAGTGACCTAGAGCATTTGGAAACCCCACAGTGTTGGGAATACAAAAGTTGGAATTCAGGTATATCAAGTTATAACTTAAGAAACCAATATTCTAGCAAAACGAGAGCCTCAAAGAAATAAGACCAAAATTTTCTATTGCTTTTGTTGTTGAAGTATTTGCTGAATCCTAAGCTGTATTTGAATGAGAGGCTGAGAATTCAAGTAGAAAATAGGTACAAAATAGCTACAAATGCAAGAAAAAATTTGTAAGCTGTTTGTAGTGCAGAGACAAAGAAAAATATGAGGCCCAGTAAGGAAGAACAGCCTCAATTACACACCAGACTTTCTGGCATCTATGCAAAGACAAAGTAGAATATGGGGCCCAGTAAGGAGGAGCAGCCTTAATTACACACCAGACTTTCAGTTGAGATGCCAGAAAGGAAAACTAGAAATTAACCAACTCATATAAACCTGAAACTGACTTGAACCATCTCAATTCCTGATTGACTCAGAGTAATTTGCCTTTAGTCTAATTACTGGCCAAAAAAAGAAAATTAAATCTTCTTTAGAGGAAAATAGCATCATCTGAAACTCATGATTTTTTCATATACAATATCCAGCACTTAATCAAAAATTATGAGTTATACAAGGAGATAAGACCAAATGACTGATACTATAGAGAAAAAACAGATAACAGAAACAGACTCACAAAGGATCCAGATATTTGAGGTACCAGACATAGATCAGAAATAATTGTAATTAATGTGTTTAAGAAAATGTATGACAAAATGAAAATGTAACCAGAATATTATTTTTAAAGGAATCAACTGTAACTTCTAACACATCAAAAATATAATTACAAACGTTAAGCACTAAAGGAATGTGTTGAACAGCAGATTAGATAGAGCAGAAGAAGTCATTCAACTGGGAAACAGATATGCAGAAAATAAAGACACAGGTACACAGTAAAAAAAATGAATTGAAATATATTTATAAATAAAGTAATTCAAAGAAGAAATCAAAATTAAAATCAGAAAATATTTCGAATGAAATATAAAATATATTGCTGAAACTTGTAAAATGCAACTAAAGCAGTGTTTAGAGGAAAACGTAAGCTTTAAATGCACATATTAGGAGATTGTAAAGGCTGAAAATTAATTATCTAAGTATTCAAGTCAAAAAGCTTAAAAAAAAAAAAACCCAGCAAACTATAAACCAAAAAAGCAGAAGGCAGAAAAATTAAGCAAAGTGGACAAATTAATTTAAAAGCACAATATAGCAAACCTGACATAAGAGCAAATTTAAAAATCTGAATAGTGTATATCTATTTAGTAAATTGAATACATAGTTTAAAACTCACCCACAAAGAAAATTCTAGACCCAAATATCCTTATTTGTTAATTTTTCCAAACATTTAAGAAAGAAATCCCAATCTTACGTCAGCTCTTCAAAGTTTATAAGGTAAAACCAGTATAACCTTGGTAGCAAAACCAAACAAGCACATCACAAGAATAAAAAACAAGCTGTTATCTCTTATAAACTCAAAAGTTCTGACAAAAATATAAGCAAAAATAATCCCGTGATATATATATTAAAAAATTACACTACAATCAAATAATTTTATTCAAAGAATACAATATTGGTTTAAAATTTGAACAGCAAACAATGTAGTTTATCTCATTGACCAAAAAGATGAAGAATAAAATATATACCCATTTCAGTAGATACAGAAAAAGCATTTAATAATATCCAACACCTGTTTATGATTTTTAAAAATATTCTTAGCCATCTAGAAATTTTACAAACAACTTCCTTAATTTGATAAAGGGGATCTTCAAAAAATTATAGCATACATTATCCTTTCATAGTAAAATATTGAAAGTTTTTACTCTGAGATTAGAAGCAAAATAAGAATGTCTATTTTCATCAACCATGTTTAACAATAGACCCCTAGAGGTCCTAGCCAATGTAATAAGGCAATAAAAGATAGAAACAGTCTACAGACTTGAATGGAAAATATAAAACTCTCATTATCCATAGATATATAATTGGTTACAAACAAATTCCAAAAATAATCCACAGAAAAAATACTCAAATAAGTTAGTTCATCAAGGCCACTGATAAAAGGTCAATATACAAAATGGATTGCATTTCTATGTATTAGAAATAAAAGATTAGAAAATGAAATTTTGAAAATTATGTAAGAAAACAACTAAAATTTCAAATACCTGCTGAAAAGTATCTAAGACCTTTGCCAAGAGAGCTATAAAATATTATTACTGAGAAAAATAAGAGACTATCTAAACGAATAAAGGAATAAACCATATTCATAAATAAGAAGAATGTAAATGTTAAAGATATCAGGTCTCCCCACTTGAGATGTAGATTCAATGCATTCCAATCAATATCCTAGAATTTTCTTTTCTTCTGGGAATTGATGTTTCTAAAAATGTAGCATAAACACAAAGGTCAAGGATAAACAACACACCTGGACATCCATATTAGAAAAACAATATTATCCTGATTCTTAACTTATACTACACACAACAATAAACCCAGGTACTTTTTGTAAAATAAATACATTATAATTCTATGACAGAGTTTTCCACTTAAACTTTCTAGAGGGATAAAAATGTTTTATATTTACGTGGTACAATTCTGTTCATTAACCACATATCGTGATTGAACACTTGAAATGCAGTCATTGTAATAAAAGAATTGAATTTTTAATTTAATTTTACTTTCTCTTATTTCACTTGTAAGATAATTTAAATTTAAATTGTCACAAAGACTTGCTTTCAGCCCAGAGGGACTGGAACGTCAGCTTTACCCTTCTACCTGAGAAACTCCCCAAAATGACAAAACTACAAAGCAATGTTTTTTCTAAGCACAATATTGAGCAACAAACAACAGTGATCCCTGAAAGACATAACGAACAAGGGGAGCCCTATGACTGCTTCAGCATAATGCCTTGAGAGGGTTTCCAGGATGTGCAGCAGGGAGAAAACTCAGGCAGAGCCCAGAGGACTCTCTGAGTTGAGGAGATGGAATTCAGATTCCAAAGAAATCAAGGCTGCTAGGGTTGGCAGGAAAGAGTACAGGGGTGATGGGCTGGGGTGGGGAGGTAGCTGTGTATAGAAAATTCTATTGATCTACACAAGTTCCCATCAAGTATTTAACAAAGAATTAATCAGCATGTGTGTCAGGAAATTACCCAAGTCCCAGGAAAGAACCATAAGAAAGGATTAGAAAGAACAGTTCTCAGTATTGACACAAAGCTGGAAATAGTACCAGTTCCCACCAGCCAAAGTGAAAAACCTCATAATTTACAGGGCATCAGGTAGAGTACCCACAGAGGCTTCCCTCATTAGTAAGCAAACAAAAACTAAATGCTTCTCTGTTTCTGCCTAAGAAAACTTACAAACAAGATTGAAAAGTATGAAACTGTTTCAAATAACTTGTCTACTTCTCCAAACAAAGTCTAAGAATACTTATATTCTTAGCACCCAATACTTATTATATTCTAGCACCCAATGTGGTAATATTTACAATGTCTTGCATAAAATAAAAATTTACCAGATATGCAAAAAAAAAAAAAAAAAAGGCTAAAACAACCAATAATGAGGATAAAAATTATTCAAAGCAGAACCAGAACTGACACACAAATGTTAGAATTAGCAGACAAAAACATTAAAATGGTTATTATCATTACTCCACATATACAAAAAGTTAAGTAGAGGACTGGAAGATATTTTGTAAAATATAAATTTCTGGAGAGAAAATTACAATGTCTGAGATGGAAAAGACTCTAAACGAAATTAACAGTGGAATAGACATTCCCAGAGAAATATTGGTAAACTTGAAAATATTACAATAAAAACTATTTAAAATGAAACACAGAAAAAGGAATTTTCTAAAAATAAAGACAGCATGAGCATGCTGTGGGACCGCTTTAAGCAGCTTAATTATAGGAGTGCTGTAAATAGAATTGTCAAAAAAGAAGAGGCAGAAAGAGAAAAAATACTTGAAGAAATAATGGCTGAAAAATTTCCAAATTTGATGAAAACCATAAACTCACAAATTCAAAACATTCTACTAGCCCCACAGAAAGAAACACAGAAAAAAATATACCAAGGCACATTGTAATCTAATTGTCCTATACCAGTGACTGAGAAAATCTTAAAAGCAATCAGAAGGAAAAAAAAAAAAATGAAGCAGTTATATAGAGAAACAAAGATAGCTGGGTGTAGCGGCTCATGCCTGTAATCCCAGCCCATTGGGAGGCAGAGGCAGGTGGATCATTTGAGGTCAGGAGTTCGAGACCCGCCTGGCCAACATGACAAAATGCTGTCTCTACTAAAAATGCAAAAATTAGCTGGATGTGGTGGCATGTACCTGTAGTCTGAGTTACTCAGGAGGCTGAGGTGTGAGAATCGCTTGAACCCAGGAGGCGGAGGTTGCAGTGAGGTGAGATCATGCCACTGCACTCCAGCCTGCATGGCAGAGTGACACTTGACTCAAAATAAAAAAGAGAAACAAAAATAATAATGGTAGCAGATTTCTCATTGGAAACAATGTAAATGAGAAAATAGTGAAATATCTTTAAGATACTTCAGGAGATTTTTTTAAAGATGTTAATCTAGAATTCTATACCCAGCAAGAATATCTTTCAAAACTGAAGGTGAAATAAAGACTTTTTCAGAAATACAAAAGCTGACACAATTCATCACCAGGATATCTGTATTCCAAGAAATGTTAAAGGAAGTCCTCCAGGCAGAAGGAAAGTGATACCAGATGGAAATAACAACTATACCAATAATAGAAGAACAGTGTAAACATTAACCAAATGAGTAAATGCTTTTTTTTTTTTTTTGCATATCTGTGTATTGTTAAATGAAAAAACAAACACTAATACATAGTTAAAAAATGTAGGAAAAAATCTTTGTGATATGTATTAGTCAAAAATTTCTTAGACAATAACAGCAGTTCTATAAAAGAACAAATTAATAAATTGGACTTTATCAAAATTAAATTGTCTGCTTTTTGAAAGACAGTCTTAAGAGAATGAAAAAACAAGCCACAGGCTAGGAGAAAATATTCACAGGTCATATATTTGATAAAAGATGTAAGTGCATATTTTTTTAACTTTCAAAACTCAGTAATAATAACCAAACAATAATCTTTTAAATGAGCAAGAGATTTGAATAGATACTTACCCAAATGCATAAAAAATGATCAACATCATTAGTCATTTGGGAAATTAAAATTAATGTCACAATGATATGCCACTACACACCAATGGTAATAGCTATCATCAAAAACACAGAATACCAAGTGTTGGTGAGAATATGGAGCAACTGGAACTCTTATAAGTTGATGATGCCAATGTAAAATGTTACGATCACTTTGGAAAGCCATTTTTCCATTTTCTAAAAGGTTAAACACACACTTACCATATGATTCAGCTGTTTCATGCCTAAACTAAAGGACAATTTAGAATAGGCAAAATAATCACCACCAGTCCTCCAAATGTCCACATTCTAATCCCTGGAAGCTGTGAATATGTTACCTTACATTGAAAAAGGGACTTTGCAGATGTAATTAAGGTTACTGACTTTGATGTGAGAAAATTATCCTGGATTATGAAGGTAGACTTGATCTAATCACAAGAGTTCTTAAAAGCAGAGAGATATTTGTTCCCAGCTGTGGTTGGAGAGAGATGTAATCACATCAGACAAGTCAGAGAGATGGAATATTTCTGGCTCTGAAGACAGAGGAAGAGGTCCATGAGCCAGGAATGTGGTTGAACTCTAGAAACTGGGAAAGGCTGGGAAACAGATTCTCCTCTAGGGTCTCTAGGAAGGAACTCAGCCCCACTGACACCTTGATCTAAGCCCAGTGAGACACATGTCAGCCTTCTGAGCTACAGAACTTTAAGATAATAAATTTGTGCTGTTGTATGCCACTAGATTTGTGATAATTTGTTATGGCAGAAAATTAATAGATGTTCATAGTAGCTTTATTTACAATAGCTAAAAACTGAAAACAACTCAAATGCTCATCAACAGGTGAATAAACAAATTGTAGTACATCCATACAATGGAAAATTACTCAACAATAAAAGAAATGAAATATCGACATACTGAACAACATGATAAATCTCTGAAATAACTATACTGATAGGACCAAGACCAGAAAAAAAAGGAAATGATTACATGCCATATGATTCTTTTATGTAAAATTCTAGAAAATACAGACTAATCTACAATGACAGAAAACACATCAGTGGTTGCCTAAAGATGGGGGGCAGTGAAAGGTTGGGAGGTGGGAGGTCGTCCCGTTACAATGGGACACAAGGAACCTTTTGGGGGATGACGGTTATGTTTATTATCCTGATTAAATGGTTCCACAAGTGTACATATGTCGAAACATCCAACTGTACACTTTAAAATGTGTAGTTTATTGTGTATCATTTACACTGCAATAAAACTGTTAGACAAAATTTAAATAACTACACAAATCTAGCAGTGACTGAGTTGGACAGTGCAGTTCTACAAGATAAAGAACAATATTTATCATGCTGGATATAAGTAACTATTTCTTTAACTAAAAGTAATAACCACAGAGGAAATGACTGTAAATTGTACTTCATTAAAACTAAGGATTAAAGCTCACCAAAATATAGCTTCATTAAGAGGGTTAAAAAGCAAGTCACAGAATGGGAAAAGATATTTGCTATGTAAATATTAATAAATATGTGTGTGCACACAAGTGTGCATAGGACTTGTGTCTAGAAAACAGAAAGAACAACAAATCGAAAAAGTAGAGAACCCAATTTCTAAAATATGGGCAAAGACTTATACTGGCACTTCTCAAAAACACATGAAAAGGTGATCACTGTCATAAGACACGTGGGAAATGAGAATTGAAACTGCAATGAGATACAGTACACCCCTGCCATTTTAAATAAAACCGGCAATACTAAATGTTACTGAGGGTATGGAGCAACTGGAATTCTCGTACCTTGCTGTTGGGAGTCTCAACTGGTACAACCACTTTGAAACACTGTTTGGAAATCTTCACTAAAATAGATCTGAACATTGATAGTCCCTATAAACAAGCAATTTCATTCATAGTGTATGCCCACATAATACACACAATGTATATTAAAACACATGTACAAGAATGTTCATAACACTATTATTCATAAAAGACAAAAACTCAAAACAACTGAAATGCCTATCAGTAAGAGAATGGATAAAGAATGGACAACACACACACACACACAATGGAATAGAGCAGCGAAAATGAACAAAATACTGCCATACACTAAAAAAGGAGTGAATCTGACGAACAAAATGTTCATGGAATAAAAGAAGTAAGACCTAAAAGAATATATACTGAATAATGAATGGGTGGTGATAGAAGTCAGAATATTAGTTAGCTTTAGGGGAGGGTGGATAATGATCAGAAAGGGTAAGAGGGAGTGTTTTGAGCAGCTGCTAAGTTTCTGCCTCTTGCTGTGCCTGTTGGTTACACAGATGTATTCACTCTGGAAAAAATTATCATCTCATATTACCATGAATTATGCACTTTTCGGTATACTTGTTATTCTTGAACCTAAAAATTTACTTAAAAAAAAAAATCTCATCCAAAAAAAAAAAAATCTTAAAATGTCAAAACAAGAAATCAATGACCTAGATACAGTCTTGCCATCAAGTTGTGAACGGGGGCTTTACAAGGGTAAGCACCCATGTAGTGCTGGCCTGTTCTCCCCACCTGTCATCTCTCAGGAGCAGATAATAAATATTCTCACCAGAAGAAAGAAATAATAGCAGCCACACAGTTTTTGACTTGAGATTTTCCTGGTTTTACACCTAATTTAACTAAAACATTCTCCTCCCCCTTCCCGCACTCCCCCACCCCCGACCCATTTCTGCGTCCATTTCACTCAGCTGTAACAACGGAAAGCGCGGATTCAGGTAGAGTGCAGAGGCAATTATAAAACAGATACTTGTAAAGGCACTGCTGCCATTTGTGCCACTTGAAATATTATCCCTTATGAGTTTTCTCACTGAATTAGTGCCATTTAATGTGTGCATATGGCCAAGGGGAAAATATAAAATTGATCAGTGAGAACAGGAAAATTACTCCAGAGAATCTTTGTGGCTCTGTGAATTGTTGCTTGACATTGTGGTTTTACCAGATATAATGGCATGATTTACAATTTACAACAGGGCTTGGGGGATGCAGATACAAACAGTTTTACTTAAAATACCAGGAGCAGATGGGGAAAAAAAATACAGACTGGACTTCATCCAGATGCTGAGGATGTTGCACATATTCCAACTCCTCCATGAAGGCATAAATAACACCAATTCCTCATCATCCACAGAAATGCAAGAGAGTCATCACATAGGTAATCCAAACAGTAGATAAACACAAAATAATTCCTTATGTCAAATTGTTGTGGTACGCATGTGCTGCAGTCTCTGCTTCTGCTTGCTTTTTCTTACAAGGAGATCTGATGTCCTAGTTACCCATGATATTGAACACAAAATCGTGAAATTGCACTCTGAAGACAAAACACCAGAGGAGCTGGGAAACTAAGAACTATCTCCTTTTTCAGCTCTGTCCCATTATGCAATTCTGCTCAATACATCCCGTGCTGGAAATGGGCAATTTCAGCTTTCAGACAGATAAATAAGAATCATAGACTCGAGAGAAACCCAGAACTGGGTCTTTGTATCAGAACTTCCCCCAAGTAGCAATGTGGCATTTGATTGACAAGTCTCTTACCTAATCAAGGCCTTGATTTCCTCATCACGAAGCCAGTGGAAGACGACAAGGTGACTGCTAAGGCCCACCTGGAGCTAGGCAGCCTAGGATCAGTCTAAGCAGAGCTACCCCTTCCTTCATGATTGCTACCTTCCCCGGGCCTCCAAATAATTATTTTCATTTTAAAAGCTTCAATCTTCTAGTTCCTGTTGAACTCCAATTTCAGTAGCAGATGGCAATGGTTATAAAAGCAATAAAGAAATTAAGTAAGCAACAGAGATGTTAACTAAGAGAGGAAAGCAAGATTTGCCAGAGATAAACTGCCACATAATCTACTTATAATCCACTGAAAGTTGGCTGTAGTTCTAATTATGTGGGTATTAGCATGCTGCTCATCCCCTCTGAGGAAAGACCTAGAGGGAATGAGATAAAATGCAATAGGAGGGCTAGTGGCTAGAGATGGAGAAGAACTTTCTGAGAGGTGTTCAGACTAAAATTCATTATAGGGTTGCTTTTGGGGCCCGTTTCATAGTACCTGCTCAATGTGTCCAGTTCTTCTCAGGTCTATGAGGGTGGGGAAGAGGTGATGATACTAAATTATCAAAAGTATTCTACTTATGAAAAGGCCAACAAGTCATAGAACATTTTCCAATAAAAAGGTAGGGAGGGAAAGAAAAATTGCAAAAACAATTGCCAGTGTGTCTCCACTCCAGAAATATTGGCCCAGTGTGGTGGCTCATGCCTGTGATCTAGCACTTTAGGAAGTGGGTGGATCACTTGAACCCAGGTTTTAGAAACCAGCCTGGGAAATATGGCAAAACTCCATCTCTACAAGAAGTACAAAACTTAGCTGGGCATGATGGTATATGCCTGTGGTCCCAGCTACAACTCAGGAGGCTGCGGTGGGAGGATCGCTTGAGCCCAGGAGGCAGAGGTTGCATTGAGGTACGACCATGCCACTGCACTCCAGCCTAGACAATGGAGCAAGATCCTGTCTCAAAAAAAAAAAAAAAAGGAACATTCTACTTCAAGGGAGGTCTTTGAAAATAAATAAATTCCCAGATTTTTTTTTCCAACCTGGGCTCAACAGAATAGCTCCTACAAAAATGGTAGTGAGAAGAAAAGGGGCTATTCTGACATCATGACATCAATGAGGTGGTGACCAGAAAGCACACCATGGACATTCACAAGGGCAGCCAGGGAGTGGACCTCAAGAAGTATGGCCCTGGGGCACTCTAAGACATCCCAAAGCTTGCCATGAAACAGATGGGAATTCTGGATGTGCACATTGACGCCAGAATCAACAAAGCTGTCTGGGCCAAAGGAATGAGGAGTGTCCCAGACTGTGTCCACGTGAGGTTGTCCAGAAAATGTAGTGAGGATGAAGGTTTGGCAAACAAGCACTGTGTGTTGGTTACCTACACACCTGTCACCACTTTGAAAAATCGACACAGTCAATGCATATGAGAAGTAATCACTGCTGATTGTCAAATGGGAAAGAGAGAGACGAAAGAAAGAAAGAAAGGAAGGAAGGAAGGAAGGAAGGAAGGAAGGAAGGAAGGGAAAGAGAAAGGGAAAGAGGGAGGGAGGAAGGGAGGGAGAAAGAGAAAGAGAGAGAGCGAGAGGGAGCGAGGAAGTGAGGAGAGAGAGAGAGGTAAAAAAGAAGAGAGGAAGGGAAATGAAGGGAAGGTCTCCCATATCAGCCTCTGGAGAATGGCTCTGCTTGAAGTAAGTAAAAACTAATATAAGATGATTGTTAGAGGCCTGCCCTAAACAGATGATTCACATTTGGAGCCAAAATGAGAGCATGTCCAGGCAGCTGTTTGACAGGTCCCAGAGCCTCTCATATAACTTAGTTTGAAAAGAGGCAGCCTCTGTGAGGCTCCTGAAAAGTCTGAGGCAGAAAACCTGTTCCCTGGTCTCCTGCCATTCCTTCTTGAGAGAGGAAGTCACTTCTCACCTCGACCTCAAGGCCATGCAGAGGCTGTGGCAAACCCTGACTTCTCAGAGTATAACAGAAGGGATGGCAGGTACCACAACTGTGAAGACCAGAAAGTCAGCCCTGCAGCACAGAAGGCCATGAGGGCGTCTCTTCTTTTGCCTCAGTCCCTGGATGTTGTTGGATGGATTTCCACCGCTTAACATCCTAGACTTTCAGGGAAGAGCAAGAAAGTGGTAATGGAGGCTAACAGATTATGTGGCCCTTGTCAAAGAGAAATTAGGAAGTCATAGCAGATCACAAGGTAAGCTGATTTTGCAGATTTCATAGCTAACAGAAGAACATTTGGAAAAACCTCTCGGCACAAGAAAGATTTCTTGACTGCATTCATTCCTGTGTGACTTAGACAAATGACTTAACCTCTCTGGTCTCTGCACTAGGACATTTTTCCACCAAGTATTTAGATACTATACAAAAATCCATATAATATTTCAAAATGATTTAAGAAAAATAAATATAGGAGCCAGAGCAAAAACAATATGATTTATAAATGGACAGAAAAATAATAAAGTTTTAGTGACATTAGCACATGAAATATAGACCATCTAGTCCTACCAAGCTTATGGATATGGGCTAAAATTTAGCCTTTGAGCTTTCTAGCAGCCAAAGCAAAGAGCAAAAGATGATCAGTTATAAAAGACAGGGTGTGCATATAGTTCAAGGGAAGCCAAACCTTTCCTTAAACAGAGACCTACAAAAAAAAATTCTTAGATGGTCTTTATAAAAATAAGGTTCTCTATGATGCAGTGACAGCATCTTCCCCAAAATTCCAAAACATAAAGCGACACATATGGCTCTTAAGGTCCCCAATTTTTCTGTAGAGAAAACAGGGAAGATATCACAGATCAAACTCTTTCAATGCATTATTATAAACAGATAAAAATGACTGACTGCTGGAAGTGTGAGCAGTATAAGATGGCCGTGATTTGGCAGTGGTGGGAGAGTTTGTGCCCTGAATCCACATGGAAAAACTCTGGCCAGTGTCAGGGAGCATTAAGCAAGACCAGATGACTTCTGAGACTTAGGCAATTCACGGGGCCTAAAGAACAAACTTGCCTTTTATTTTAACTCAAAGTTCTGTTAGACGGGAGCTATGTCCAATATACCTAGTAGCTATAGGGCCTGTCACCCTAACAAACGCACACATGATAGGGGTTTTATTTTATGTTTTCCTAGATGATAGACTGAATATGTAAATGTCTGTTCTCAATCTAATACTTCAGTATTCGCTACCAAAGAGTCTTTCAGATCATATCATAATTGAACGTTGACTACAAAAGAATACACAAAAGCAAAATTCCTCACTGTGTTAGCCCCAAAAGACTCCATTTGATATGCTAGCCTATTTAAATGGCAGCAGTGATGGGCTAAATTAACCAACCATTAGATAGTGAATACTGGTATCCCAACAGGCACAGCTCAGTAACCTGAAATAGACATTAAGTCATTAGACAATAGTAGCCGAACCATATGTGACCAGTTGGTCTCAAAAATGTTAGTCGTAACCCTTTTTCAAATAAAATGAACATAGAATGATATACAGATGATGGCTGAGCTACACTAGTTGAGGGGAAGGAGACCCCAAAAACTCACTTGAGTCTGCTCCAAAATTGGCCCCACCTGCCCTTCCAAATACACCCACGTGCTGACCACCCCAAACCCCGGGGGCATGATTCTGGCCCAGCCTCCCCTCCCAGGTGATGGAGGAGGAGAAAAGGAGTCCTTCCACAACCTGCCCCAGGACTCCCAACTTCATTCAGACTGCAGAAAAGCCCTCCCATGGGCAAACGGAACCAAAGGGTGTTTAGAACACAATACCAGACACAAGGGAGCCAGGAGAAACCACAGCCAGTTGGAGAGGTCACCTGGCAGTCAGAACGTTCACACCCCTGGCAGTGCAGAGGCCACCATTGATGTCCTCGTCCTCAGGTTAACTCTGGCTCTGCCGCAAAGGGTGCAGCATTACCCACGTGGGGTAAAAGGGGGCCCAACCACAGAAGAAGAAGAAAAGGAACAAAAAGAGGTATAAAACATTCCACTCCGATCTTGGGGAAATCTTTATTCTCTCTCGAAGACACCCGCCAAACTCGGGGACATTCCTCCCTCAACCCAGGCGTCTCCTGCAGAGGCCACGGGAAGCCTCCCCGCCTTGCCCCTGGTCACCATCCTTCAGCATCCGCTCGACTACCGCCACCGCAGCAGCAGCAGGGATGGCAATCCTGAACAGACCCCAAAAACTCCGACTAATTAAAGACAAATAATTAAACACATTCAGGCGGGGGAAGGTTGGCAAAGCCCTCCTGCATTGTGTGGCCACCTTGGCACCGAAATGGTTAGAGACCATATCCCTCCACGTCGCCTCCTCTCATTGTGGTGGAGAGCTCTTGAGAACGTTATTAGCTGGGTGTGCGCCTTGCCGTTTTTCCACACGAGGCAGATGGGTAATTACGAAGCTAATAGTCTGATTGAGAGAAATCAGATGCAGTGGTTTGCCCAATTAGATGATACATTAGCTTCCTTCTTTGTAAGCAGCTAATGTGTGAAGCAAAGTGGTATTTTCGAGGGTCAGAATCCTTAAACAAGTGCCGAGTTGCAGATTATTGTATCTCTCTTTTTTTTTCTAATGGAGGAAAAGTGCTAAGTCTTCATTACTAAAAGCATAGAAAATGCAAATCAGCTTCTGAAACAAAAGAGAGAAGGGACAGGCGAGAATATTTGGTGTCCGATGTGTCAACCTACAACATCAATTACATTGAAATGCAATGCATGGCAGCCTAATCAAGGATAGTATAATTGTAATAATTGCGTGCTTTTGTTGGAGAGCTGCTGCTGTTGTTATTTGTCAACCATTTGTTCCTCTCTATTGTTAAGGGGGGGAAAGATTTTTTTTTTAATGTAACTGAGAGATTGTGTAGGTAATGGGTGAGCGGGCGGCCGTCCTCAGAATGTGGATGAGGGGTCCTGCTTCCCTGCTACATGGAGGCTCCTCCGTGGCCCTGGTGAGTTGCTAGAACAGCGACGTGAGCTTAGGGCAGGAAGAGACAAAGTGTCTGGCCATGCAAGGGTGGGCTTTAGTCTCTATCCAAATCCCAGTGCCCTGGGGCAGAGGCAAGCTGAGGGACAGGCCTGAGGAAGCTGGGAAGAGAGCAGCGGTGGCGGAGGAAGCCTCTCACAACATCCTTCTTCTCCTAGCAAATATCACAGGCGGGGAAGAAGGAAGGGATGGGGCTGCTACACCTCATCCTGCTTCTTGAAGTTCGGGCCTACAAAAGATCTTGGTTTATTTTGGTAAATGGCCATTGCCTACAAAATGCCCAAGAGAAAGAGGGGGTGAAATCCTGGATAAAATGACAACAAAATGAGAGTCGCGGTAGCTGGTATTCCAGCCAGGAGAGCACTGTCTATCGGGGTGCAGACGGGAGCATAGGCACGCTCAAACACAACTTGACCACTCACTGGCCTGTGCCGGGCCCATGGCCTCGTTATCCCCTGGAGTAACACAAGGGCACCAGCCATCCTGAGCAGAGCCATGTGGAGAGACACAGACCTCCGATGCTCTGAAGCCTTCGGCAGCTGGAAAGAGCTCTCGAAACGCTTCTAAGTTACCTAAGCCCATTTCTTCCCCTCTCCCTTCCTGCCGTCCACTTTTTTTTTCATGTGTATAGATGTTCCTTAAAATGTACTCATAGAGAAGGGAAAAGAGAGAAAGTCAGCTTAACAGCCACCTTTGGAAAGAACAAGAAAAGAAACCCCAAAACAAAAACAAAACGGGGATGTTCGTAGAAAGCCGAAGTTGAGTTGCAAATTCTTCTTAGGAGCAGCTCTCAGCATTCAGATCAGATAAGAGGTTTATTTTCTCACTTCAATTGGTCTTGCCAATAGGTTGAAACAGAGGCACAATGGAAATGGGCTAAAACATTTAACAGAGCTGTTAAATCTCATTCTCCACAGCTAAAAAAGAACAATCCCGGACCGTCTTTACCAAGGGGAGGCTTCATGGGCTGTAGGAGGCTTTGCATGTATCCCTGACAATCCTGTACATACTCCAAAACTCACACTAATTAAAAGCAAATAATCAAATACATTCAATTTGAAAAGTTGGCAAACTCGCGTGTATTATTGCGTTAGCACCTTGGCATGGAAATGCTCACATCGCGCTAATCTCGTTGTGCAGAAGAGCTCTTGAGCTCACTATTCACCGAGCCCGTGCCCCCTCCTCCTGCTGCCTCCCCTCTGGACCTGCCTTCCCCACCAGCCCCCTGCCGCTCCCCCTCCAAGGCTCCCACTTTAATGGCAAAATAAGGAAAGAAACTGTGCCTCAAGATGAGCATTTGCTAACACTTGGCGCTAACAGAGACTTGATATAGAAAAGAAGTCCTTTCCTCTTGCTGGCTTCTTAGCTACCTAGAGAGAGAAGGTCGGTGCAATGCTGCAGTTTTTAAATAAAGTTTTCAGCAGTGAGCCTTGGCTGAGCTATTTGCAGTCGACATCCTCACCCCCCAATGCCACCCTCCCGGGTACTCTCCTTGTCAAACTGGTGGCCAAATCTGGGCGATGAGCTGACAAAACGAGAAGAAAGCCTCAGATCCGATGCTGCTGCCTCTGGGACTTGAGTTTCTTAGGGGCTGGTTGAAGGATGAGAGGAGGGAGTTGCCCAGAGAAATACAAAACTCCTGCCATCAAGAACGGGGTGAAATGAGCCCAGACTGGCCAGAATTTTTCTGGCAGATCTGCTACCTGAGGCACATTTCTCTTTCATCCTGGGCTGCTGCCAATCACAGCCTCCCAGCATCCAGGGCTCGGAGGAAGATGGGCAGCTTGTCCTCAGCTCCGAACAAAAGAAAAACAAATAAAGTCACATTCAGCCACATGACATTCATGTCAGTTGGAAAAGGAGCAGGTCGTGTGGGCAGTGCACGTAGCCGGTTCCGCAAGGCCAAGAATAAACACATGAAGTAGGTGCAGGTCTGCAGCGCTCCTGGGAGTAGGTGCCTGAAGAAGTCACAGGGCTGCCCTGATGGTGAAACTCCAGGTTTGTCTGTGGCTGGAAAGGCCCTCAGGGCTGTAAGTCTCACATTTCAGACCGATTTCTAATGTGTCCTGGGTCACTGCAGTAATTAAGCCAGAGCATCAACCTATTGGTACCTCAGTTACTTCTGGAAGAATTTTTGAGGAAAGGATTAGGCAGGTGTTTTGGTTGAATCTTTGCAGGTGTAATATGGAGACAATACAAACAATGCGTTGGACAGCTCTTGCAAAATCTCATCACTCCCTTCTCCTTCTTCTCATACTGTCCATGGACTGCATGGCCCCCACTGTAGGGATGATTCACTCTCTCCTTGCCTGGTTCCTGTTCATTGTTTCATTCCTTATTCAACAACTCATCCAATCACTCATTGCTTAATGTATTCATTCAACAAACACTTAATAAGATCTTACAGATACTATAATCAACCTTTAGAATACAAAGGTGAATAAGGTTAGCTCCAACAATTCCACTTATGTGTATTTCCAGAATTGAAAGCTGGGACTCAAATAGACATTTGTACACCAATATTCATAACAGCATTTTTCCAAATAGCCAAAAGGTGAAAACAAACCTGACATTCATTGACAGATGAGTGGATAAACAAAATGTGGCATATACATACAATAGAATATTCAGTCTTAAAAAGGAATATAATTCTGACGCATGCTACAACATGGATGAACCATTTGAAGACATTATGCTAAGTGAAATAAGCTAGTCACATAAGGACAAATACTGTGTGATTCCACTTATATGCAGTGCCTAGAGAAGTTAAATTCATAGAGACGAGGGCCAGAGGAAGGAGGGAATGGGAGTTGGTGTTTAATGGGTAGAGAATTTCTGTTTGGGAAGATGAAAAACTTCTGGAGCTGAACAGTGGTGATGGTCACTGGTTAGTGACACTGAACTGTACACTTCCAAATGGTTTCAATGGTAACTTATAGGTATATTTTGCCACAATAAAAAATAATACCCCAGGCCGGGCGCGGCGGCTCACGCCTATAATCCCAGCACTTTGGGAGGCCGAGGCGGGTGGATCACGAGGTCAAGAGATCGAGACCATCCTGGTCAACATGGTGAAACTCCGTCTCTACTAAAAATACAAAAAATTAGCTGGGCATGGTGGCGCGTGCCTGTAATCCCAGCTACTCAGGAGGCTGAGGCAGGAAAATTGCCTGAACCCAGGAGGCGGAGATTGTGGTGAGCCAGATCGCGCCATTGCACTCTAGCCTGGGTAACAAGAGCGAAACTCCATCTCAAAAAAATAATAATAATAATATTAATACCCCAAAAAGTGAATAAGTTTAGTCACAGTCCTCAAGGAACTTGGTGTCTAGCAAGGGAAGAAGCAAGATTAAAACACGTAAATAGTAAATGCAGTCCCATGAGGTTGGCGCTATCCTCACACTAGGCAGAGGGAAACAGGGACCCAGGGTCTGCCAGAGACAGCTGTGATGCTGCCTCCAGGTCAGCTCATCTCCAAGCCTGAGTGCCCTATCTGCAAGCGGAGACGGTAACAACCTTCCTCTGTGCCTCACTGAAGTGTTGGGAGCATCTACCACATGGCAGGCAGCACACCAGGCCCTTTAGTTCATTCAGCCTCATACTCAACCAATGAAAGAGAGATTTGACCAGTCAGGGGTAAGACAGGCTGGGGGGTGGGGGGTTCCACCATCACATAGCTGGCAAACTGGAACCCCAGGGTTTGAACACAGCCTTGTACGAATGTCAAACCCATGTTTTTCTCACTATACTGTTTGAGGTCTCATTTAAATTTTACAGGCGGCTAACTGAAAAACATATGCCTAATGAAGAGACAGACTATTAGGATTTAATTGTGTCTTCCTCAAAAAAGAGATGTTGGAGGGCCAGGCACAGTGGCTCATGCCTGTAATCCTAGCACTTTGGGAGGCTGAGGCATGTGATCTCCTGAGGTCAGGAATTCGAGATCAGCCTGGCCAACATGGCAAAACCCCATCTCTACTAAAAATACAAAACATTAGCCAGGCTTAGTGGTACATGCCTGTAATCCCAGCTACTCAGGAGGCTGAGGCAGGAGAATCACTTGAATCCGGGAAGTGGAGGTTGCAGAGAGCTGAGATTGCGCCACTGCACTCCAGCCTGGACAACAAGAGCAGAACTCTATCTCAAAAAAAAAAAAAAAAAAAAAAAATAGATATGTTGGAGTCGTAACCCCTAGTACCTCAGAATGTGACCTTGTTTGGAAATTGATTTTAAAGAGGTGATTAAGTGAAAACCAAGTCATGAGGATGGGCCCTAATCCAATATGACCGGTGTTCTTAGCAAAGGGGGAAATTTGCACACACAGACATTGCCCAGGGGTAATGCTGGCTAGAGACTGGAGTGATGCTGCCGTAAAGCCAATGAAGCACCAGAAGCCAGGAGGGAGCCTGCATGGGGCCTGCCCTGCACGTGCAGAGGGAGCCTGGCTCTGCCAGCACCTGGATCTCAGAATTCCATCCTCCAGGAGTGTGACATGAAACCCCTGAGCCACCCAGTTCATGGTACTTTGTCATGGCAGCCCAAACAAACTAATACAGGGGTCAACCAAGGGAAACTGAGAAGGAGCCTTCTTTCAGGCTTTGAGGACATTCATCTGTGGGCCTCGGGGATACTCGCGGCCCTCAGGAGGGGGCCCTGGAGCGGAGAGCTGGATCCCAGTTTTCTCTCTCCTGCCATCCCCGCTCCTACTCACACCCCTCACTACCCTCCACCAGGGTAGGTCTCCTTAAGAACCTGATCCATGATGCCTTGCTTCTGTCTTTTTGTCTTGTCTGTAAGCACTGTTGGAGCCTCGTGGGCACTCCTGACAGCTGTTTCACAGTGTAGAGTTGTTCCCACTGTAAATTACAGGTGGGAGCACACCCCTGCTCTGGACCTCACATCACATCCATACCCCACACCACATGGCTGTCCCACTTTCCCCCACATTTTCCTTTTGGGGACCTAGAACTCTAACCTGAAGGCTATGCGCTCTCTGAGAAAACCAGGACAGCTCTGGTGCTATGGTCTCAGCACATGGGTTTAAACAAAGCAGGGGCCGAGCTGCCCAGCTTAAACAGATCTGAAAGCCAAGGGACCCGGGATGCCACATTTCCTCTTCCAATCCCCCATGCAGCGGTGAGATTAAGCAGAGGGCTTTGCAAAGGAACTCCAGGAAAACACTGATAAATTGAAGAGCAATCGACAAGGCACTCAGGCTCCCTCCCTGAGCTCCACCCAGCCCCCCAAATTTGTGTCAAATCTATTCTCTTCTCCGCATCAACTAAGCTCATGTGTGAATGGCAATGTTTCTGTGCATTAAAGAAAATCAATGAAAATATCTCAAAAACAATTTCAAGCTCCCCTTCCTCCCATGGGGTGGCAAAGCCAGACCCTGCTGTGCTGTGCAGGGGTGCCAAGGACAGCCAAACCCATGTAGGTGGCAGAGTTCCACTGGAACAAAACCACAGACCCCAACACATGCAGCTCACTTCTCTCTCCTGACACAGGACAGTATTCTACAAAGCTAGCCAGCCTAGAAAAATTCTAGCTCTCTTCTTATACCCTTTTTAGCTTCAATCTTCAGCTCTATTGGTGTACAGTTTTTGCCCCGACCCCTGGGTAGGGCATCTTTGGTTGCAGTTGAATGTTACCACTAAGACAGGCAGGGGCAGTAGGCTGAAGGAAATTGCGCAGATTTGGGGTCCATAAATCTGGGTTTGAACATCAGCTCTGCCACTAACTAATTGTGCCAATCACTTAACCTCTCTGCCTCTCAGATTCCTTCTCCTTAAAGTCAGGATAGTTAGGCCAGGCGCAGTGGCTCACGCCTGTAATCCCAGCACTTTGGGAGGCTGAGGCAGGTGGATCACGAGGTCAGGAGTTCAAGACCAGCCTGGCCAAGATGGTGAAACCCCGTCTCTACTAAAAATACAAAAATCAGCTGGGCATGGTGGCAGGTGCCTGCAATCCCAGCTACTCAGGAGGTTGAGGCAGGAGAATTGCTTGAACCTGGGAGGCTGTAGTTGCAGTGAGCCAAGATCACACCTCAAAAAATAATAATAAATAAAAATAAAGTCAGGATAGTTACACAGATCATGCCTGGTTACTGTGAGTAGAAAATGAGATAATACTAGGTCGGACCCAGCACATAGTCAGTGCTCAATCAATGGCTCATTATCCCCATTATTTTTGTCACCAAGAAAAGAGTTGAGGCCCAACAAATTGCGCACTGATCCCAGCTAATGGCAGCTCCTTTGAGAGCAGACAAAGCCGGACAATGTGGACAACTTGGAAGGTACCTTGTGCTGCTGGCTGAGGGGGCGCAGAGCGCTCGAGAGCGCCTGCAGGAGGGACATCGTCGGAGGGGAAGAACAGCACACTTCAGCCTCCAGAAGACACATGGAGAGGTTGATTTAACAGCTGAAGTAGCTGCACCGAGGCAGTCAGGCCGGTGGGCATAGAGGAGGGATAGGGAGGCACACGTGGCAGATGTCTTGGCTGAGAGAGAAGGTTCCAGAGAATGTGTCATGGGTTGGGGAACTGGGGGCTTGGGCTCTATTCAGAACAGCCCAGCTCCTTCCAGACAGGAAACGCAACATGAGAGCAGCATCCAGAGGAAGCCCCGGGAGACCCCAGCGAGCCGGGCCTGGCAGCCTGGCAGCCGAGCCGCCTGCAGCTGGGGAGAGCCGGGCGCACTCCGCCTGGACTTGGAAGCAAAGCTGTTTCACCTGAGAGGGCTAGAAAACACCCCCGGGGAGGAAAAAGAAGATGGGATTTCTCCTGGGATCAGAACAGGACCCCGCCAGCCAGAGACAATGGCTCCAAAAGCCTCAACAACTCCACCCCTGTTGACGAGGGAACTCAACACCCTGGAGATCGGCGTGTGAAATCTGTACTGGGGAAGAGAGTCCTCATTTAGCAGACAGAGTGCTGCGCTATCTATGTGTGAAAGCTTTTTTAACACTGTTCCCTGCTCTCCATATGGCGAACTTCACCCAAATTAGGAGGAACTGATGAACAAAGCTCCAACGACTTGAAAACGGGAGCAAGTTCCAGAAGCCCATCCCAGAGGCAGCCGCGGCCCTGCGCCCAGGGTGGGTCTAGCAGGCCAGAGCACCCAGACGCCTCTCCTTGCACCCACCTTTGGTCCCCAAACGCTCCCCTCAGGGCGAAGCTGTGTTCCCTCTCAGTGAATCCAGTCACCATCACCAGTAATTAAAATACTAAGAATCACTACCTCCATTTAGTGCGCACCCACTGTGTTACACACGACACCTTGCACCTGGTCACCTTGTGCGTATTATTTAATGCACACTCATCACTTAATCCTCACAAAAACCCTGTGAATAGGTGTCTTTATGCCTACTTAAAGCTGGCAAAACTCAAGTTCCCACAGGAAGATTCCAATGCATACTGGTCACTCAGTTAAGGTCACGGCCACGTTTCTCAGTGTCACCCTCCGGCTCCAAGAGTAGGCCCAGGAGCGGGAGCTGGGGGTTTGCTCCGATGGAAGCTGGGGGAATAGGGCGCTTCGTCCTTTCCCCTCAGTCAGAGGGCATGTGGCCAGGTCCCCTGACAGTGTCACATCGTGGGGATTTGTGGGGGCTACAAAATCAGTGACCATCAGGTCTGGAAGGGAATTCAATGACGGGTATCACCTGCCTCATGGAAAAATTAAGGTGGAGAAACAACACTGAGTCATAAAGTATGTTAATAAAACAGCCAAGACCCAACCCACGTGTGTTTGTTCTATGACACCACAAAGACATCCAGAAAGAGCAGCCTCCCCTGTTCATCCTTTACCTGACCTCCTCCTAGTCCTGGCCAAATGAGGAAGCCCACCGAAAGCAGGTTTACTTGGAGCTACCTGCCACCTGCCTCTCCGTCAGTCTCACTCATCACCTGACCCCACTGAAACACAGCTGTTTCTGACTACGGTTCCCACCACCTCCCTCCCACGCTGCCTCCCGCCAGCCACACCCCGAGCCCCCACTGGCTTTCCCCCAGGGTCTGGGGGCTGCACTTGCCCCATCTCTTTCCTTCCAGCCTCCCTGGCTGAGTATAGCAGGACAAAATGAAGCTCGATGCAAAGATTTTTAGCATGTTTATCTTGGTTATTGTATTATTTACAGCAACTCCGCGCTGTGCCCGGGGCATTGCGTGGTTTGAAAGACGCTATACAAACTAAAATTGTGTGGCATTGTTCCTCCACATTCTGTGAGAGAGAACCAATCTAGTAATCACTGTTTTTGCTCCTCAAATCAGGGACGCTCCATTTTGTGTGCATGGTGACTAATCTGGAAATAAAGATTCGTAGCAAATGTATAAGGAGCTCTGGAAGCAGTGGGGGCCTGGCAAATGAAAGAAAGGCAGCGAGCAGGAGGAGGAAAGACAGCGGAGGTGACGTCGATGAGGGCCTGATGGTCCCTCCGAGGAGGGACAGCAGCCTGTCCCTGGGGTGGTGGGAAGTGCCACATCACATATCCGTTCCTGGCAGACAGAGCCGACTCCGGGGAGCACTTTGCCCCAAAGTGCACAGGGCCAGCGGCAGTCCACCTGCAAACCTCCCTGCCACTGGGTCTTCACCGCAAGGTCAGATTCTCTGGAGCTGGGGCCACCCTTTCAGAACATAAGTCAGGGGAGGTGAGCGGGGAGGAGAGGAGAGGCTCACACCATGGATAGGAATGACCATGCACAGACCCGAGTCCCTCTTCAAGGGCACGGCAGGAAGCGGGGAGTGAAGGGGCAGTGACCAGGGGCTCTGGAGCCGGTCATCTGGTTTCCAGCACCATCCTTCTGCTCTCAGGCCCTTGCCCAGCATGGCGGACCCAGCCTGACCAGCTCGTGTTCAGTCCCAGCTGGGGTAATGTGGCAGTGGGACTGTGACAGTGAATTCACTGGAAGCATTTCCTTGGGAAAGGGGTGAATCTGGTCTCACAGCCCGGCCCGCCTTACCACCCCGGTGCCCTCTGCTTTTTTACACTCCCCTTTCCCTGCCCTCCCACAGTGCGATGCAGCCACACTGCTCACAGCTGCCTTTGCGGGCCAAGCCAGGCCTCTTGGTCACTGTCTAGCTTTGCCCTTCAGCCTGCCCAAGGCTTATACATTCTCTAATGTCCAGTTCAGAGATCATTTTCTCCGTTATGCTTCCATCATCCCCCCAGCCCATGGCAAGATGATTCCATCACCATGTAGCCCCAGATCTTCAATTTGAAGGTCCGCAGACCTTAGCCCAGAGTGACCTGTGAAACAGAGGCCAATGGGTTTGCCCCCGTGGGTGCACATTTCTGCAGGACAGAGATAGGCACGCTCTTGCCTTCAGCATTCTTGCCTTCAGCATTCTTCCCTTCAGCATCCAGCAGAGTGCGGATGCATGTGTGGGAGCCTGGAAGATCACCCCTGGCACTTTCACCCCGGGCGACACAAGGCCAGGTCCAAAGCAAAGGGGAAGTGGTCATGAGGAATCAGCTCGTGGTCCAAGATTTTGCCGACTTCTCCCTTCCAGAGCTTCTCCAACAGTTTCCAGGTTGGGCTGTAAGTTAACTATTCCCGAATAGTTCACATTCTCTCCCTTTGCCAAGTTTGACTGTGTCATCTGCCGAGTTAAATTGCAACCAAGTCACACAGCAATTTAACTGGTCTGATGCATGAGGCCTCATCATCCATTACCATGAGCATTTAGAAGCGAGGTAATTACAGGCTGCATTCCTGAAGCCTGAGGCTCCACAGCTACAGTCCTGGAGTTTATTATAATAATGGTGATAGGGAGGGGTCCCAGGGATTCCATTTTCAGACTGTTCAGATTGGCATTAAAGAATCCCACAGGAAGGGACTGGGGACACTGCTGCCCCTCTCAAGGTCAACTCCACCCCAGGAGGAAGCCCTGGGCTGAGCTAACCCACCCCTACCTCTTCATCTTGAGGGTCTGGAAGTGAAGCTGCCCAAGGACAGGGATGCTTCCTTCAGTTTCTCTTGTTCCCAGCCCCAGTCCCGCCCCACCTCACATTGTTCAGAGAAGTGACCCCTTGCTCTTGTCACCAAACGACTCAAAGCAGAACCGAGTCCTCATTGCTCCCAGAATGAGGAGCTGTAGGGAAGACGGAGACTTAACCTCGACACAACCAAGCCACAGCCCCAGGGCCGGAGAGCTGTTACGGAGCTTTCCAGACCCCACCTTCAAAATGCAAATACCCTCTTGAGAAATCCATCTGGTGATTAGTAATAATACGATTAAGTTGGAATGAAATGGGATAGCAGGTTCTTTCCACCTCACTGGAACAGTATCAGCTTTAGGAAAAGGAGTAGACTCAGTAAAGAAAGGGGAAGAAGCCGGGCGCGGTGGCTCACGCCTGTAATCCCAGCACTTTGGGAGGCCGAGGCGGGTGGATCACGAGGTCAAGAGATCGAGACCATCCTGGTCAACATGGTGAAACCCCGTCTCTACTAAAAATACAAAAAATTAGCTGGGCGTGGTGGTGCGTGCCTGTAATCCCAGCTACTCAGGAGGCTGAGGCAGGAGAATTGCCTGAACCCAGGAGGTGGAGGTTGCGGTGAGCCGAGATCGCGCCATTGCACTCCAGCCTGGGTAACAAGAGCAAAACTCCGTCTCAAAAAAAAAAAAAAGAAAAGAAAGGGGAAGAAATCAAAGGCACAGCTTTGCTCATAGTAAATCTTAAGTTAATAATGAGGTAATTGATCAGTGGATGACTCGTTAAGTCAATGAATGGGTCACTGGAAAGAACAAGTCCCATTTTGGCACTCTACCTTTTCTAAGCCCTCTGGCCCCTGCCCCCACCCCAAAGCATCGGCAATCATCAGCAATCACAGGGGCCTCATTGCACAGAGCACCACTGTGTAGGGGAGGCAGGAAGGCCTGGTCCTAAAGCCTCAGATGAACATGCTGTCCTGAGGTTTTCCAAACTATAGAAAAAGACCACCTCTGCCTCCACCCGACCCCTCCTTCTAAGCCCTCCTCCTGCTTCCAGTTACCCATCTAAATCATGGCTGGTCTTAGAAGATCTTTCAAAGATTGTATTTTTACTCCATATATCCATCAGTTTCCTAGGGCTCCCAACACAAATGACCACAAACCACGTGGCCCAAAACAATGGAAATTTATTCTCTCACAGCTCAGAAGGCAAGAAGTATGACACGCAGGTGGTGAGAAGGAGCTGGTCCGTCGTGGAGGCTCTGTGGGACAATGTGCTCTGTACCTCTCTCCTACCTTCCTGTGGCTGTTGGCAATCCTTGGTGCTCCTCGGCTGGTGGAGGCGTCACCCCAATCTCTGCCTCCTTCTTCACACACCTCCTGCCCAAAGTCTCTCTGTTCTATCTCTTGTGAGGACACTGTCATGGGATTCAGGGCTCACTCCAACCTAGTATGCTATCATTTTAATCCTTACCTTATTTATATCTACAAAGACCCTATTTTCTTTCCAAATAAGGTCACATGGGCAGCCGACCTCCAGGTGCACATGAATTTTGAGGGAGGACACTATTCAATCCACTCACCTTCTTAAAGCCAACCAGCAAGAGATGAACTTGGCGCCATCATAACAAGAGGGGTAAATGATAAGGAAAGTTTCTTGGGAGTGAAAGGTGTTGGTAAGGTCCCTCTGGCAGAAGCCTCCCAACTCTGCTCAGCTCACCTTTCCCCATCCCCACCTCCAGGCCTGTCAAAACCAGAGTATGAATGGCAGGGGTGAGGGGAGGTGGTCATTTGGTCTCACCAGACCCCCGGGTAAGGTCAACCACAGATAACAGACAGAGCTCCTGGCTTCCATCCTCAGAGCCACCTAGGCCAACATCATTTTTAGCTTCCCCTGTGATCTCCTAAGTATATCACTAAGCTATGCCTTGATCCTGCAACTCCATTTCTGGCTGTCTTTGTGAATCATGCTATGGTAGACAGCCTCCAAGACGGCCTCAGTGACTCTGACCTCCTAGTCTGTATGCACTGTGTGGTCTTTTTCATTGATAGAGCTGACCCGTGTAACCAACAGGATAGTGCAGAAATGAAGAAGTATGACTTCTGAAGCTAGATAATAAAAGACACCAACTTCTGCTTTGCACCCTCTTGGTTTACATGCTCCGGGGGAAGTCAGCCGCCATGTTATAATGATACTCAAGTAGCCCAGTGATGATGTACACATAGGCAGAAACTCAGGGCACCTGCCAACAAACAGTGCTCATACTTGTCAGCCACATGAGAGGTGGTTCACATGAGTGAACTATTTTGGTAGTAGATTCTCTAAATCTAGTGCAGCCTTCATAAGACTGCAACCCCAGCCAACCATGAGTACAACCATATGAGTGAACCACCCAGGTAAGCCACTCCAAACTCCCAGCTCCTAGAAATTGTGTGAGATAATGTGCTTATTGTTGTTTTAAGACACTAAGTTCTAGGGTATTTGTTGTGCCTCAACAGACAACTCATCAGGGACAGAAAGTGCCAGTTTTTTTTTTTTTAAGGGAAATTGAGGAAAAGAATAAGAGACTGTGATTAGAGCAGGGGACTGACTTTTCAGACTGAAGATGTTGAAAAGATGAGATGAGAATTGGAAGGGGTCAAAGTCAATGGAATGAATGAATTTCTCTCCGTCTATCAGCTCACGTCTATCAGCTCCCTTCCAGCTTCATATCCTTCCCTTTCTGAGACCTCATGGTCCATCCCTTCGATCACTTCCTCACCATTCTCTGTCAGGCCTGCATCTGTGACTTAAAGTCTGAACTGAACTGACTATAATTAACAATAATTTGTTATATATTTCAAGATAACTAAAAGAGTGAAATTGGAATATTTCTAATACAAGGAAATGATAAATGCTTGAGGTGACGGATACCCCATTACTCTGATCTGATCATTACATGTATACTTGTAAAAAAAATCACATATATCCCCTATATATGTATAACTGCATCCATAAAAATTTTGAAAATATAACTAATACGCATACTCTGCCACACTGTCATTCATTCATTCAACAAATATTTACAGAGCAAACAAAATGAAACAGACATTCTTGAGAAAAAAAATTTAACATGTTTGAGATCATCAAGGATCTTGAAACATAGTTAAGAAGAAAATATTATAGACCCAAGTCAGTCAAAGAACATTGGCCAAAGCCTGCTGAATTCAAGAATATGGAGAAAGAGCACTGTGGCCGGCGGGGAGCGCTTCTCAGGCAGTGTTCTCAGCTGCCAACAGATCACAGTGGCTTCAGTAGAAAAGATGTTTGTGGGAAGGAACATGGGAGGCTCACAGAGGTTATGGGAATAACAGAAGCAGCCAACCCGCAGAGCAGGAGGCAGGAAGCTGAGGTCGCTGCCACCGCATCCCTGGATACAGTCAGGCCAGTGGCCCTGGGTCACTCCTGTCATCTACTGGACATGCACGGACTCTACTGGATGCTCATTGCTCTCTCCAGATTGAAAGTCCACCAAACTGGCCAAGACTACAACCCTTGCGGTGCATGGATACCCGGAGAGAGGCAGGACACATCTGCCCCAACTTCAGCTTCTGAGGGGGGAAGCAGGGACCTCTACAAAATGTGTGAATTGCCCCTAAGCAGGAAACATACAGAACTGTTAAGAAGCCAGTGCAGAGAAGGGTCATTTGGGGCATGACGTAAGGTGGTAAGGAGCTAGACCATTCTTCTGCTTCCTCGGGCTGGGCCCCCAGCATGCTGTTTCCTCATCAAAGAAATGGCACAAAACTGTTTTCTCCCTCTCTCCTTTTCTACTTCCTTGCCCTAATTATGAAGCCTTCTTTCTCTACTAAAGAAGGATGGATCTAAGATGGATGACTTCCGCAGATGGAACTGAATAAAGACTTCCCTGACAGATAGGAATCCCACACCATGGCCTGTCAAGTACATAAAAAGGGAACTTAGTGGTCTCAGCAGGAATCAGTGATGCTGACAATATAATGGGGAGCAGACCAGGCCCACCCTCTGCCCACCCTCTGCCCACCCAGGCTTCCAGGGGTGGTTGGTTGTAGCAGCCATTCTGTGCCTGCTATAAAAACAAGTTGGAACGTTGGAAGTGAGCACAAAGACTCTGAACACCCACAAAATATGCAAGGAGGCCAATATGATACACTGTGCCAATCTGCAGTGTAACCAACTCACCAGGCCTGTTGCTATTCCCAGAGGAGGGCTGCCACACTCTCACCCCATGCCCATTGGTGCAGCAGCCAGAAGCCAGAAAGGAGCCCTGAGGTCTAATGCAGTCCCTGACTTCTCTGAAGCACTGCCCCCAGCTGTGCCCATCCTACTCCACCTCCACTCCCAGGCTGTAGAAATGCACCCATATTTAATGGCCCAGCTCCCCCAGGAACTCTTCTTTGACCACTTCAGCCTGATAGCCCACAGCACTATCCATCTGTGCCACTCGCTTCAGCAATTAATTACACACCACCTTGAAGGTTTGCTGCATCATCAGCTAACCCACCCAGCCACTCAAGACCAATCTCTATCAGCCTGGATGCCCAGGCGTACCCATCTCTCCATCAGGACAAATGTCAATCACATCTTCCCTCTCCACTCAGCAATAATGTCGGCCAAGGTCAGAAAGCCTTGAGAATCCCAGTGTCTCCCATCCAATTCATGCCACAACAAACCCTCTACCCCGGCAAGTCTGAGCTCTACAAAGGCCCAAAGCAGTACTTCTAATGTTCTCTATGCAACTTCGAGCAAAAGCCCAATGGCCTACTGTATCATAAGAGATGAGAGACATCACCTCCCAAGTGTCTGCAGCAACTCAGAAACAACTTCATGCCACAGATCGTCCCTCTCGGCCAGGTGAGCCTTCATCTCTGCCAGACACCTGTGCTCACAGCTGCTATGTGCTTCTTCCTTGTGTGACTTCCCTCACCTTCTAAAATCTGGAAATCTTTACCATTATATTAAGAAGGGCTTCCATAAAGACAGAACTAGAGAGCCAAACAGCAGGTAAATGAGCAGGGTGGAAAAAGAGATGAGTGGATGGCAGCCATCAGGATGGAGGCTGCATGCTCTGACCTCCTATCACCCCTCCTTGCTTATCTGGCACCTTTCTCTCCAACCTGGTCCTCCCATCATCCTGGGGGACTTCACAGATCTAAGGACAACTCGTCAGTGCAACAGCCTCATATCCCTTGACTGTCTTCATTCCATCAACTCTGACCCCTTCCAATTCTCATCTCATCTTTTCAACATCTTCAGTCTGAAAAGTCAGTCCCTTGCTCTAATCACAGTCTCTTATTCTTTTCCTCAATTTCCCTTTAAAAAAAATAACTGGCACTTTCTGCCCCTGACGAGTTAATTTCTCTCTATCTATCAGCTCCCTTCCAGCTTCACATCCTTCCCTTTCTGAGATCTCACTGTCCATCCCTTTGATCACTTCCTCACCATTCTCTGTGAGGCCTGCATCGTGACTTAAAGTCTAAACTGGGATCCATCAAACTGCCCTGCTTCTGCAGCCAGTTTGCTGAGGCTGGAGAAACTCACACCGTCTTTTGAGCTGGACTCATCATGAATCTGTGGCCTCCAAATTCAATCCTACCACCAAGACCTCCCTCTCCATCCTCTTCAACGGCCTTTCTTGATATTTTCTCTCTACTCAAAACCCCTTCTTTACCACTTTCCCCTCACTGGATCTTAGCCTTGTCTCCTTCACAGAGACTTTGGTGGCCCTGGAACAAGCACTCCCTAAGCTTCCTCCCCATCACTGACCCTCTTCCACCTTAGCCTGGCCTTTCTCCCTTTCTCCTTGCTTCTGCTTCCCTCCTCCCATCCAAGGCAGACCCTTTCTCCGGGCTCTGGATTTCACCCGCCTCATCTCCTCAGGGGCCACATTCGTCTCTCATTTCCCCCCTCTCTTCTCTCTTTGGTCCCTTTCTGCTGCCTCTTTTCCATTGGTATGCATCCTAAACGTGCTCAAGTGTCTCCAGTGTTTTGTTTTGTTTGAGTCAGAGTCTCACTCTGCTTCCCAGCCGGAGTACAGTGGCATGATCATAGCTCACTGTAGCCTCAAACTCCTGGGCTCAAGCGATCCTCCCAGTTCAGCCTCCCAAGTAGCTGAGACTACAGCCACACTTGGCTAGTACTTTTTATCTCTTTAGAGATGGGGCTCTCACCATGTTGCACAGGCTGGTCTCCAACTCTTGGCCTCAAGCGATCATCCTGCCTCAGCCTCCCAAGTGGGTAGGATTTACAGATGTGAGTCACTGCACCCAGCTCAGCAATTATAACACTGTAGTATAACAAACAATTCACCTCTCTGTCTTTCCCTGTTGGCTTATAAGTTCCTTGAAGGTAGGACCCTATATAAATTCAATTTTATATATTTCAACAGTTCCTGGAGCATGACAGACCCAGCCCTATGACACAGAGCATGCACTGAACACATTGGAGCCACACGCACACTGAACCGAAATGGAAAACAGCATCCGTTCACAAAGTGTTGTCATTCTGCTTTGCACGCGATCCCAACTCTCAACTTGCAATTTAACTCTTTTCTTATTCAGGTCCACGGTACACTTGGTGTTCCTTTTCTTTCAACCACAGATCGGCTGAGTTGAATACTAAACATACTTTCAGAGCTGCCTGAACCTGCCTCATGCTTTTCTTCTGCCTCTGTCTCTCATTTCCCCCCCACTCTTCTCTCTTTGGTCCCTCCCTCACCACTATGTCTCTGCACCCCCGTCTCTGCCCCTCTGGCCAAAGGTGAGTTTTCATCCAAAACCAACTGAAACAGAGGCTCTGAAAAGGCCTGGCCCTCCCCGACCAGAACCACCTCCCCTTCCTCGCATTCCTTAGCACTTTGCCCCTGGTCTGTCACGGCATCCCACAACATAGTAGGTTGGTGCAAAAGTAATTGCAATTTTTGCCATTGCACGTAACGGCAAAAACCGCAATTACTTTCGCATCAATCTAACACTTTGTATTTGGTTGGTTGCATGAATTTCTAGAGGACGAGCGTGGGACTTGCCCTGGAAAGGCAGTAATAATTGCATGGCACCAGGTTGAACGGAAAGCGGAGGTGAATCGACTCCATCACACTCTTACATTGTCTCCCCTCCGCTCTGCACCTCCTCGAGCAGCTCTAGGAGGCCTCTAAAGAGGCCTTGAAGGACAATTCTTCACCTCTTGAGCAGAGGAAGAACTTCCAGTGAAAATACCAGTGCTATGAGGGGATACACCAAAGAACAGGAGAAACAAGGTGTGGTATTTCTCCACCATTCTGTAAGGCCCTGAGAGGGAAAGCCGTGGTTTTTCCTCCTTTGCGTCTGTAGTATATGGCACAGTGCAGACTATGCCTTTACTAGATATCATACTGCGTGCTCCACAAATGTGATCACTAAGCAATGATAGTAATATAAACCCTCCCTAAGAAATTATGAAAACATGTGTGTATGTGTGTGCCTATGTGCATATGGAGAAACAGATTTCAGTGAATTGGCTTATGCGATGACAGGAGCCGACAAGTTCGAAATCCACAAAGCAGATAAGTCTGAAGTTTGTAGTTGAGGTCAGCAAGGAAGCTCAGGCAGTAGCGGGTGCTACAGTCTTGAGGTAGAATTCCTCCTCCAGGATGCCTCAGTTTTGCCTTAAGGTCTTCCACGGATTTGATGAGGCCCATGCAAATTTTCAAGAGTAATCCCCTTTACTTTAGATGTTAATCACATCTATGAAATATTTTCACAACAATACCTAGATTCGTATTTGATGAAATCGCTAGATACTGCAGCCTAACCAAGTTGATATGTAAAACTAACCCTCACACCATGGAAGAAGATGAGATGATCGATGGAAGCATCCAGAAGGATATAGGGACATGCTACCAACCTTGCCCATCAGCAGTGAAGAGGTGCGAGGCCGTACATCATGGCAAGCTACACAAGGGCACCATTTTTTCCTGGCATATGGACCATCTACAGAGTGTGACTTTAACCTTGAGCTTTCCACTAGCCATTGTCACCCAGCCTGTTTGTGGCTAGATTGGGGAAAGATCCCCAAGTTTAAGAGAGAGATAGGCAGGTTCTCACATCATAAGGACAGAAGAATGAATGCCCTGGTGTCTCCCAGTGCTTCCTGCAGTAAGGTGAGTCCTTGAGGACACTCAGGTTCAGGTCACTTATGGAGCTTCCACATTTGTAGTTACGGAAATTCATTCAATAAATTTTGATTAAGCATCTATTATGTGCCAGGCTCTACTCTAAGGGTCAGGTATA
This sequence comes from Aotus nancymaae, assembly GCF_030222135.1. Taxonomy (NCBI): domain Eukaryota; kingdom Metazoa; phylum Chordata; class Mammalia; order Primates; family Aotidae; genus Aotus; species Aotus nancymaae. The sequence continues at coordinate 1,895,420 of NW_026988445.1, read as the reverse complement.
TAACCATGAACAAAACTGACAAAGTCCTTACCTTGTGGAGGTTACATTGTAGCAGGTCAGGTTTTACTCACCTGAATAATGCATGCATCATATGGAGAGTCCAGCCATAACACATATTATCTCTTCCATGCAGCCCATAGGACCTTGAAGGGCGAAACTCACACAGACCAACACAAGGCAAGAAGAGCCCTATTTCGAAAACGGGATGTTCGCAAAGAAGACTCCAAAACACTAGAACAAAAATGTATGTGAGAGGAGCAATGTTAAATGCACAATATGTTTGCCATAATCTAAAATAGTCAGTCAATGAATCAAAGGGTGTTTATTAAGCATCCTGAATGTCTCAGAAAAAATAAACTTCCCATAGTCTGCTTTCATTTCGGACACCTGTCAAAGTCCTGGACAACAACAGGCAAGCTATCTCAGGTAGTGTTAAGACCCTTCCAAATCGTGGTTGTGGATGTCAGGGATGATTTCCCCTCACTCTCAGTCCCTTCCTCTCCCTCTGTTAGCCCTTTGCTTTCTCTTTTACGAGAAGCGAATGAGCAAAACCTAGGGCCCCTTTAATCCATTCCATAGGCGTCCAGGGGATTCCCAAGCAACTTACTCCAAAACATCACACTGCCCTTTGTGCCCTCTCTCACTTGCTCTCTCTCTCTCTCTTTCTCTCTGTGTGCATGCACACGTGTGTGTGTGTGTGTGTGTGTGTGTGTGGTTATATATACATATACTCTATATTCCAGAAGCCCCAAATCCAGTGAGAAACCCAGATGCAGTAATGGGATTCAACCACTGGCATGGCACTTGGTAGAGCAAGTCCACCTGTAGGATATCAGGCCTCCAGGTAGGACCTTGGGGGCTGGGGCCCCGGCTCCTTTCTCCCTCACCTGGGCTAGCAGAGGCACCTCAGCACCAGGACTCCTTCACCCTCTGAGATGCTCCAGCCAGGCCTTGCAACTGAACGAACTGGGTAGAAGTCCCAGCCCTATGTGACTTTGGGAAGTTAAGGTCAAGCCTCGGCACTCTCATTTGTGAAATGAAGATAGCCATGCCCTCTCAGGATCAGCCGAGGACTCAGAGTGACAATATGGCATGACACTCGACCCAATTTAAAGCGCCGCAGGAAGGACTCCACCAGTAGAGCTGCTCCATCATCACTCCTAGTCACCCCCATCACAATAGCTTAGTGCTGGGTTAAAGGGCTGTCAGGTATCTGGGGGGTAGAGGGTGAAGGGGTTGCTGTGCTGGCTGTTTGTTTTTATACAACTCCTTCAACACTCGCAATCCATTAGAAGAGTTGTGATTAACCAGATAAGTCAGGGAAGTCATTAATTCAACAGTGCCCTCTCTCTAGGGGTGGTCAAACAAGGAGCTCTTTACACATGAGCAATTCCACTTCTCCAGGGGCCTCCCATCCCACCTTTCCTCCGACCTCCAGGCAAAGGCTGGTGGCCATTTCATTAGTTCATGTGGCTGGTCACATGCTCATTGATCCTCCCAATTCTATAAAGTTTCTGACCACAATCTAAAAAAAAAAGGAAAGGAAAATCTAAAAAATCTAAGAAAAAAAAGGAAACAAATGCAACTAAAACATAAACTGAGCAAATAGCCGTTTATCTGCCGCCTTCATGAAACTTCAGCTCCAGCTTTCAGACCCATGCCCATGAACGGGCATCTCAGGGTCACATCCCTCCTGCAGCCTGCTCGCCAGACTCCTAAAAATTCCAGGTGGGTCACATACACGCCGACCCCACTGCGGAGCCAGTGGAAATTCACCAGCCCCATTCCTGCTCACTCCGGGTCACTGGCCCCTCCATCTGCGTCAGCTTTTCTGACCAGGCAGCTCCTGTTTTCCAGGCAGTGTGCTGCGACCCCAGAGGGCAGACACCTCGGGACTCACCCTGTGGTCTCACTTTCCAGCACCAGGCCCCTTGGATGCTCTCCAGCCCCAGCAGGTGAAGAGTGACCCTTGACTCCTCCCTTAGCTGGGTCGGAGGAGGCTTCACTGTCATGCCTCCACACAGCCCATTTCTTCCACGTCCTTACCCCTCTCAGAGCCCTCCTATACTCCCACCTACTTACGGCATGCCACCAGCTCATGTGCCTGTCATTCTGTCTGGCCACATGTTCCTATTGAAGAGGAAAGATGGGCAGAAAGAGCTCACACTTTCACTGAAAAAGACCCCACGAGTCTCCCGAACCTCACTCCTGGCCATTCTTGTCAAACATTCGTGCGAGAGAACCAGATTGCTGCTGCTACTGCTGCTGCTGAAATTAATGGAATCTGGCAGGAAAAGCTTTTGTTTTTCCAATCCTGGATTTTGCCAAGCAAACACAGGGATCTTGTCGAAAATGGCTGCTGTTGAGGAGTCGATTTCAGTGCGATATGGAGGCTCCCCCCACACCACCCTAACCCATGCACACCACATATGCAGGCACTGAATCCTGTCCTGGGAGACACTGGTGAATTTTTTTTTAATGCAAATAAAATGTTAAACAGGAAACCTTTCAGGATCTCTGCCATGGACAATAAGCAAGTGCCAATTCCCCTTCTCTCCAACGGCAGCGGCTCCAACCCGACATTTTGTGACTTGGAGATGCTGATTACAGGTTCAGCGGATTCGAGCCAGGGAACCTGGAGAAAATCCTGTTGCCTTGAAGGATTTCTATCCTCCGTATCCCAGTGCCTATCAAGCTGGCCTGAGGTTCTAGTGCCCAAATGGGCAGCCCTTCTGGCACTAAAAAGATAGATAGACATGGATTGCATCAAAAGTGCACACTGATTTCCCAGGCGAAGAAAGAATCCTTTCTCCACACGCCTTGAATAGGTCAAAACTGCCATGGTCTCCTCCCCCTCGCTTTTCCACCTGGTTTCATCCCACAGATAGAGCCGAAAGAGGAATTGGGTTACGCCGCGGAATTGAAAGGTGGCGTTTGTGCCTCCACCTCACTCCACCACAATCTGTCCCCACCCCATTGTTTTAAGGGATCTGCAGAGTCACCCCTATGGAGGCTTTTGTTGAAACAGAAACTCTGCATGGCTTAAAAGGAACTGAATTAAGTAGGAGTGTGAACTGAACACGGCATTTGTTTTCCATCGGTATCATTCTGGAAGAAAGAAAGAATCCAGCGAAGGGGAAACGGGAGGGCCTGGGTGCCATCTTTGGCACCAGTCAGTTCACAGGTGGCTTTGGAAATGTGCTTTTACCTTTAGATCCCCTGAAATAATCCCAGTCCTCACTGATCCCTAGGTGCGGCCACAAAAGTGAATAGTCAATTAAACATTGCTTCACCCATCACCTGGTGTGGCAGGTCATGACATCCCGATGAGACAGAAAGAGCCTCCTAGAAGGAGACAATGCCTTGCATTCCTCTTGAATGTCCCATTGGGCCTCATGTAGCACGGATTCACTGAATGTTTGTGGAAGGAAGAAAGGAAAAAAGGGAGGGGAGGAGGGATCTAAGACTGAAAAAGATAAAAAATATTTGTTGATTTGTCAAATGAAAATAGTGGTAATTATCTTTTGCTGAGCATGGCTAAGGCGAGTCCCGTAGCACCCACACTGTTGGGGCTCTCCCCTAGGTCTCCCCTACTTGGCCAGTGAGTGCTCCCATCCCCCTGCTGCTCTGACAGTTGGCCCACAGTTGTCTCCTTGTTCAAAGAACTTCCCTCAACAGAACAGCAGCCCCCTCACCCCCAGTGTACACCCCCTCCCTGAAGGCAGCCCATGGCCAATACCTGACTGGAGTGAAGGTGCAAAGGCAGCCCCCTTGCCTCAAGGTGGGCCCCACTCACTGGTGTGATCCATGCCCAGGGGCTCCCTGCCACCCAGGCTAAGGCAGGACTCCAGCTGAGATCACCCCAGCCCCCGCGGACATCCACATCCTTGCTTAGGGCCTACTGAGCTCTACCAGCCTCCCTCACCTGCTTTCTCCGAGGACTCTAATTAGCCAGGTGTATCCCAACCCTGTCGCAAGCTCTGCCTCACAGGAACCCTGACAAAGACAGAAAGGTCCAGTTAGGAGAGAGTAGAAGGGAGCTCTCTCCTCCAGTTCAGTTTTCTCATGATAGAAAGGGCAGGTCTCACCCTTACATGGATTATTTCTAAATTAATTAATTTTGGGCGCGATGGTGTGTGTCCGAATGATAGAACAGCCCCTTTTCCCTTGGATTAGCGTTTATGCATCTATAAAAATGAACTGGCACCTCCATCTTGATTGACATATTTGGTAGAACCAACTAGCTCACCTACTATTAAGAACGTTCAGAAACAGGGGAGGAGCACATGGGCAAGGGTGAGCTAGGAGAAACCCTCCAAGAGTGAGTGTTCACGCTATGGGGAGCTGCCCCTACCTCATCAAGGCTGCAAACCAGAAACAGATGTCGCACTCAAGTCAGGCTAATTTGATGAAGGTCTAATATAGGAACCATTTTAAAAGTGTGGGCAAGGTATAGGGAAGTCACATGGTATTGGTGTCATAGCCAGGGTTTGTAACAGAAGGGCTGTTACTATCCCTGGCCTGAAGGGATGAAGTGAGGGGAGTAGCCACAAGAAAAAAGGAGAGTCCTAAACACAGCCTGAGGGCACCCCTCAGGGAGACAGCCAGGAAAAATACCCGGATCTCACCCACTTTTTTCCCTCTGTCTCCCAGCAGGACTCCCCAGTGAGAGCCGGGAAGGCCCAAAAAGTCTCCTGAGGCTGAGGGGGGAGTTGAAAGGGTGGAGAGTGGATCTAGAGGAACAAGCAGAAGATAGCCACTTCTTTCATGTTAGATATTTTGAAAATATTTTTAATTAAAAATATTTTTTAATTACCCCATGATCTGTTCTCAAATCCAGAATGATCTCAAGTGCATTCTATTCATTTCCAACCTGTCCATATTCAACTCTTTAGACATCTGTAGATCTCCTTATGAGTTTATTGGGAAGAACCCATTTAATCAATCCATTCTCAGGCACACACCTGTTCATTCAGCGTCATTCGTATTTGCCACGTGCCAGAGCAAGAGCTGGGGATATAAAAATGAACAAGACAGCTCCATCTCTTAACCCCACAGAACTTAGGGCTTTCCTTCTCCTATTCTACCTGGAACCTCCCTACCTGTGAAAAATTAGATCTCAGTTTTCATCATTCCCAGAGTCAGTTTAGGACCTTCGATATTATCAGGATTCTAAATGGGATGTTGGAATCTGTGTGCAATGGGTAAGTTACAGGTGCTAGACAAAGCCTAATGTGGAAGCCTGTGCCGTCTGAAGAGGCTGCGGAGGCGGGTGTGTGAGTGTCTCTTGGGACTTGGAGGAGGCACCACCGGGTTGCAGCAAGGCTGGGCCCCACTGAGCAGCCTAAGGCAGTGTCAGCTCCTGCACCACCAGCTGGCGGCGTCTGGGAGGCCTGGTCACCCAGATCCTTGTCTTCCTCCCTTACTAGACTGTCAACACATCGAGGCTGCCTGGAACCACGTTTGCTAAAAGAATCAGTGAGTGGCTCAAGGCCCCATCCTGTCATGAGATCTGACGAGCCATGTCTGTGACACTGCTCCTGGATCCTTGGGAGGAATTTGATAAATACTCATTTGATTATAGTAACCTGAATTTTTTTTAAAAAAATACACTCAGGCCAGATGTGGTGGCCTGTGCCTGAAATCCCACCCCTTTGGGAGGCTGAGGCCAGAATTCCAGACCAGCCTGAGCTAATCTAGTGAGACCTCATCTTTGCAAAAAATTTTAAAAATTAGCCAAACATAGTAGCACACACCTGTAATCCCAGCTACTTGGGAGGTTGAGGTGGGAGGATCACTTGAGCCCAGAAGATAGAGGCCACAATGAATTATGAGCACACCACTGCACTCCAGCCTGGGCAGCAGAGTGAGACCCTGTCTCAAAAAATAAACAAATAAATCAATAAGTAAAAATAAAAATACACTCAGGAGACAAAATATACACAAAAAGAGCTCTGACACAAAGGTAAGAGCCCAGGGACGCCATCATAGCTATAAAGCAAAGTTGAAGGCCTAAGGAGGGAGGTGGTAGGACAGGCTGGGCCCACTCTGGAGACGGTTCTGGTGGGGAAAGGAGACATTTCATATGTTAGTAATTTAAGAGTGTGATGGGGCACACAACATCTCCCACACTTCCATCTTCAGGATCCATGAAAATTCAGGTTGCAAGAGAACACAGATAGCACATTGCACTGGTCAGGGGCCCACCATAGTGACCACACCTCCAAACAACTCAGCCTTGACAGTATTGTGAAAACATCTGGGTGTCAGTGGAAAGTGTCCTGGTCTTTGTGGCAGACAGACCTGGCTTTTCATTCTGGTTCTGCCACTTGGCTGGCATTGACCTTGAGCAAACCCCCTTAGCCCCTCTGCACCTCAGGCTTCAGATCTCAAAAGACAGGTCTGATGCCTTCCTTGTAGGCTGTTGTGAGTAATTCATAAAATAATCCATGTGAACGTACCCAGCACATGCCTTTCATGTAGTAGGTGCTCAATAAATACCTACCCAAGCAGAGGGAAACCAAAAAAGATAGACAAGAAGGCAGTCTAAAAAACTCTCACAGCTCCAAGACTCTCAGCATGGCCCTGGACCCAACCCTCAGCCCACTCCCCATTGCAGGCTGTCTGTCAAATTCTTATTTTGATTTGTTCATTAAGGTAAGAACAAAAGGAGCCAGGCGCGATGGCTCACACCTGTAATACCAGCACTTTGGGAGGCCAGGGTGGGTAGATCACTTAAGGTCAAGAGTTAGAGACAAGCCTGGCCAACATGGTGAAACCCCATCTCTACTAAAAATACAAAAATTAGCCAGACATGGTGGTGTGTGCCTGTAATCCCAGCTACTCAGGAGGCTGAGGCAAGAGGATTGCTTGAACCTAGGAGGCAGAGGTTGCAGTAAGCCAAGATCGCGCCACTGCACTCCAGCCTGGGCGACAGAGACAGACTCCATCACAAAAAATAAAAATAAAAAAAGGCAGTCAACGTAGATGTTTCCAACAATGTAAATATAGAACAATGACAGGGCACTTGGTGTCAGGATACCTGGGTTCCAATCCCAAAACTACTGCTAATTAGTATGACCTTGGGCAAGGTCACCTGACCTCTCTGGGCTTCAGTTTCCTCATCTCTGGAAGAGGGAGGGACAGGGGTGGCGGGCAGGGAAGAGAACTAGGGAAATGGATTAAGCTGGATGATCCATAAATCTTCCAGACCAAAAATTATACATTGCTGAAGCATCAATGAATAAACGGATGGAAAAACATTTGTTTGTTCAGTCATTCTTTTGAATTAATCAAAAAAATATATAACTACAAATTGATTTCAAGCTTAAGAGAAAAGTTGCAACTTTCATTTCACTACCACCTGTTCTACTCCGGTGGAGCTCAATAAATGTGGTTTTGTGGCTGGGGAGTTTCTCTTTGGTGGTCTTCAATCTCCAGGCAATTTCCCTCCTGCCCGCCCTTCCTTCCTTCCTGGGATCAGCAGTCAGTTCTAAGGAGGAACAAGGAAACAAGATTAAAATAAAAATAAAATAAAATAAATCCCACAGGACCTGAGGGTTCTGGTTATGCAGCCCCGCCCTCCTCTTTTTTCTATGAATTTCTCAGCTGAGCATGCTGATCTTTCAAGTGATTCGGCGCCCAGCCCTCCTCGGCCATGCCTGTAATTGGAAGAACACGATGCCTATGCCTGAAGCAGAATCTCTTCGCTAAAAATACCCTGCATTCCTGAGTGACAACAAAAGCTCTCTTGTCAAGCCAAGCTAAAAACAGTAACCGGCAGCTTCAAATGGCACAGCCTACAAAGGTAGAGGGCCTGGAAACAGCATGCCGCTCCAAGCCATCTGCCATCTTGGCCCGCCCCAGCTCCCTTCTTCCAACAGCGATGGACATCTTAGTGCCTGCTAGTCACCACCGGGCTTCTACGGCGGTGGGCACCAGGCAGTTAGCTCACTCCTTGGACTGAAAGAGCAGGATGGTCTGGTGCAGGGGAGGGGAGGGTGGGTGACTTCATGCGCCCATTGGCCCATGTGCTGTTAGTTTGAGGTCTGTATATCTTTTAAGAAGAAGTGACGGGGCAGGGGAGGCTCTCAGGCAACTAGAGAAAGCCATGCTGCCCTCAAGCAGAGAAGTCAGGGAGTTTAAGCAGTTTTGGAGTCAACATTCAACTCCTTAAGTAAAGCAAGAATCCACCCGTGGTAGGTGAGGAGAAACTGCTGGATTCAGTAGAGGGCAGGTAGATCTTTTAGGAGGAAGCAAACCTTCAAGGCACAACAGCTAAGGCTCACATCTTTCTGGAAGAGGTCAGGGATCTACCCAACTCTACATTTGTCGGCTAGCACAGTCTTACCAGTGTTCGCCTCCAGAAAGTTGCTCCAGTCCACTCCCTCCCAGGACTGAGTTGCATCCTGCCTGTGTGGACCAATGGCTTTATCACACGTATTGTAATTGCCTTCTGGCTTGTTTTCCCTACTGAGTTGAACTCCTGGAAGGCAGGGACTATATCCTGCTCAACATTGCTGCATAGGAAATAATCAGTGCTTCATGCACAGTCAGTACTCAGTAATGTTTCTTGGATGAATGAAGACCTAAGTGAAGCCTTTCCATTGATAACGCCTCTATAATTTTGTAGCTAAACAGTTCTCTTAACTTGAATCTACCTGTTTTGTCTATGTCTCGGAACTAGAATATCCTTGAGAACAGGCACTTGTCCTTTATTGAATATATAGCCATATATAACCCTTAGGCCCCAAGGTTGTTTGTTGAGATTTCATGCATCGGTTTGCAAAACATCCTATAGACTCCAAATGGACATTTATTCAGTGTAGAGGCAAAATATTATGGGAATCACTTTTATTTAAGTCTAAGTCTGATGTCTCAAAGAATTGAGGAGGATTATATACACAGAGAGATTAGGAAAAATAAGTGAGGAAATTAGACTGAAGAAAACATAAGAGAAAAAAATAGGATAAAGCCAAGGGTGAATTATAAACAAAATGGTACCCTAATAGGCATACTTTTAGAAATTGACTACAATTTGGTTCTGAGCTTCCAAGGAGAAGAGAAAACATAAACAATTACACAAATTGCAAGAAGCCAGGCGCAGTGGCTCATGCCTGTAATCCCAGCACTCTGGGAGGCCGAGGTGGGCAGATCACCTGAAGTCACGAGTTCAAGACCAGCCTGACCAACATGGTGAAACCTCATCTTAAAAATAATAATAATAATAATAATAATAATAATAATAATATACAATTACACAAATTGCAATGCCAAAAGTAAAATAAATAAACAAAGGAAGTCCTTTGAGTCCAGCATGGCAAACATGCATCTGGGATCACAACCCAGGTGAAGAGGAAGTGTGACAGGCTCAGCAAAACCCACTCCCATGAATGAAAACACAGGCCAAAGTGTCTGTCCTCACCACCATTAGATAGGTCATGCCATGTTTCTGTTTGAAGCATGCCAGGTTACTATAAAAAATGTTCAGTCACCCACCGACCTGAAAAGAAGGTCTGAAAGGAAAGTCAAAGCTGATGAAGCCAGGCACCGTGGCTCATGCTTGTAATCCCAGAACTTTGGGAGGCTGAGGCAGGCAGATTGCCTGAGTTCAGGAGTTCAAGACCAGCCTGGGCAACATGGCGCCTGCAGTCCCAGCTACTCAGGAGGCTGAGGCAGGAGAATTACTTGAACCCAGGAGGCAGGGGTTGCAGTGAGCCAAGATGTTGCCACTGCACTCCAGCTTGGGCAACAGAGCAAGATTCCATCTCAAAAAAAAAAAAAAAGGACAGTCAAAGCAGATAAAAATTTCTCTGCACCCCTGTCAATTTTGTCATTGTGTTCCATTCATGTGTCCCCTCTGGCCTAGCGCTAGCCAGGCCCTTCTGTCTCCATGGCCTGAGCAAAGTGACTCCAGCAGGAAACAGAGGAAGCTTTGTTGGGATGGGAATGGCCTGGTATGAAAGACTCCCCAGAGTGTACATTCCAAATGGTGTCCTGTCCTGCCTCTCACCCGATCCCATTGGCTGTAATTACCCATGAGTTGCTCCCCTACCTAGCTCTTTGAAGCTTGAGTCCATTTGCATTTTAAATGTCTTTTGGGTTTCTTCTCTACCATTTTGCCTTGACCTCCAGCATTTCAGATCATCTACTAGCCTTCCTGGATTCTGATTGCCCTAACTCAAAGAGTCAAAGAGTGTGTGTGTGTGTCTTTGTGTGTGTGTGTGTGTGTGTGTGTGTGTGTGTTCCTGACTCCTGAGCCAGCCTCAGCACCCCTCACACCCCAGATTCCCCATCCTTTCAGGACTACCCTTGGTGCTGACAGATCCTCCTTCTTGGTGGAATGCAAGCTACTGGCAAATTGGAACCAACGCTTTGTTCTACAAGCTGAAAACAGTGCAAAAAAAAAAATTTTTTAACTAGGAATGAGCAATTTCTTTAACCCCAAGAACCACTGGGGACTGGGTGGTGCCTAGAAGAATCCTTTGAAGGTTTGCGGGGAGAAGAATTTCTTTTTACAAAAAGAAGGAGAATGGGACAAAGCATAAGAAAAGCAGGAGAAAGGAGAAGAAAGAGGAGGGGCACAGTCTTCAGTCAAATGCTAACTCATGTCAGAGTCGGGTCACCTGAGCAATGGGCTTCCCGGTGCTTACATGGAGCAGAATGTACCACGATGTGGGACAGGGGAACCTGCAGCACCGAGAGAATTCTCAACCGTTTAATAGCATCAATCTCTGATCTGATGCGTTGGACACTTTTAACAGACCTTTCTCAAAAGATGTAGATAGATTTTACACATGGATTTTCTTGAAAGGACTTATGTTTTGAGAATTTAGAAAGGGCTTTATGGAAGCCTCTACAAAGAGAGGAAGGAGACCCTGGCAAGACCCATGAACTGGCACAATGCCCAGGCCCACACGGAGCCTGTGCCCAGGTTGGCCATGTCATGGATGCATGCCTCTATCATGGCACATAAACGCTGCTTTATAACTGAGGCCCCAGCCCACTTTTAGCTGAGACCCTGAGGGATGTCTGTGTCGCACTCCTCTTGCTTCCCAGTGATGAGCACAGTGCCAGGAGCAGGGGCTCCACAAACACGTATGGAACAAGCAAAAGGACCTCCGCACGGCAGCCCCTTCCCTAACGCTGCTGCATAGAGGAGAGCATGCGCAGACAAGGAAGGGGCTGGGGAGCAGCAGCCTCCCGGGAACGCGCAAGGTAACAGGCTCCACCATACCCTCACCTTCCTTTGAAGGTAGTGAGCCCAAAGCTTTCAGAGCTGCCCCCTGATGCCAGTGCAGGGAAGGGCAGGGAGGGGAGGCCATCCACACGTGTCCAGTGGCCCGGCCTCGGCACAGAGATGGGTCCTCAGTCAGAGGAGGCAGACACCCAGAATGTACCACACCCTGTGCCAGGTGTGAAGAAGAAAGAAATGGAAGAGGCAGCCTCTGGTCTTGAAGACACTGAAGCCTAGAGAGGGGGACACTGGGCAGATGGCAGTAGTAACGGCCCCGCTTCATGGAGCTTCACTGACCCCAGACACCACCATGCCCACATGCTACCATCGTTACCTCATTTAATCCTCACAACAGCACTAAAGGGTAAATCGCATCTTCCCTCTATGGCACTAGGGAACAGAAGCCCAGAGAGGTGAAAACTTCCTAGCTAGAAGTGATGCAACCAAGATTCAAAACTGCCTTTCTCAGGCTGAAGAGTCCAAGATCTAAGCCCCCAACTCACTGTATGGCCTTTCTCCATGCTATTCCCATCCCACCCCTAAGCCTGACTCCAGATTTCTCCTTCAAGACTTTGCCAATGCCATTGGCCTCCTCTTAAAAATCCTGAATCCTTTCGCATCTGAATCCTCTAACAAATCCTGAATCCTTTCGCATCTGAAATGCCAGCCCAGACTCCGTCCTGAGCCTTCCTTTTACGGAATACCATCCAATGCAAATGGTTTCTTTGCACTGCCTTGTGCCGCCTCGCAACTACTCTGAAATGTTTGAGTGCTGGCTGTCATTGCTTTTTACCATGTGTGTTCCTGGAACCCGCCCACACACCTGGTCTGCAAGCTCCCTGTGAACAAGTGTCTTTTCTAGGGCTTTTCTGGATCCAGCTCAGGCTTGCGCCAATTATTAAATCCTTAGAAAGTTTGCAAGCCAGGCTGGGCGCAGTGGCTCAAGCCTGTAATCCTAGCACTTTGGGAGGCCGAGGCGGGTGGATCACGAGGTCAAGAGATCGAGACCATCCTGGTCAACATGGTGAAACCCCGTCTCTACTAAAAATACAAAAAATTAGCTGGGCATGGTGGCGCGTGCCTGTAATCCCAGCTACTTAGGAGGCTGAGGCAGGAGAATTGCCTGAATCCGGGAGGCGGAGGTTGCGGTGAGCCGAGATCGCACCATTGCACTCCAGCCTGGGTAACGAGCGAAACTCCGTCTCAAAAAAAAAAAAAGAAAGTTTGCAAGCCAGGTATTAAACCATCAGTAGCTGAGATCAGACATGGTAAGAGAATATTTACACTACAGAAATTGGCAATGGCTACAAACTGGGGTCATTTTTCCCCTGGGATGCTGGTTGTTAGACATTTAGCAGAAAACCGCTGCTTTTAACTCTTGCTCCCAGCTCACTCCATGCCCAGTTGTTTTTTTTTTAAACAAAGGCTTACTCTGTCACCCAAGCTTGAGTGCAGTGGAGCGATCTTGGCTCACTGCAACCTCCACCTCCCCGGTTCAAGCAATTCTCGTGCCTCAGCCTCCCAAGTAGCTAGGATTACAGGTGCCCACCACCATGTCCAGCTAATTTTTGTATTTTTAGTAGAGACGGGGTTTCACCATGTTGGCCAGGCTGGTCTCAAACACCTGACTTCAGGTGATCCACCCACTTCGGCCTCCCAAGTGCTGGGATTACAGGTATGAGCCACTGTGCCCTGCTCAGTTTCTCATACCACAAAATGTGTTAAGCCTTGAGCGTAATCATACAATGAAGCAGACGGACAAGGGCATTGTCAGAGGGATCAAGTGACTAGTGAGCAGGGAGAGGTAGCAAAAGTCTGGGAAGGTTTCCTGAAGTAATGCAATATTGAATTCATAATTAATTTTCCCCATTGACCCTTCACCCAACACTCTGAGATCCTACCATGCGCCAGACTCTTTACAAACATGATCACATCTAATCTTCCACTACACAGAGAAGAACTCTGTAACTGGATATTTAATACCTTGCACAAGCATACTGGAAAATCGTCCATCAGAGCCCAAACTCAATCCCAGACCTGTGGGGCTCCAAAACTGGGTTCCTCCACCGTCCGCCCGGGACTACAGACCCATGACAGTTCATGTTCCAGGTTCCCAACGCTTGCTATTGGCCAATGGCAGCCAGGGCAAGAGCAGCTCTGGGAAGCTGTGGAGGGGAGGGAGAGTGGGAAAGTGGGCACAGCTGCTCTGCTAGAGAACTGGGAAGAAGAGAGACGTTTCTAGAAGCCCACGCCAGCGCTCTGTCATTAAGTTCCATGCTGCCACTGCACTGAAGGTGCTCTGAGCCTCAGCACAAGGGGTAGCTGCACTGCTTGCTTGTGTGTGTGCAGTTCGGGGAGCTGGGAAGGGTGAGGAAAATCCCTCTTCCTCCAACATGCAAGTCCAGAAAGAAAACAAGCCAAAGTTTCCTAGACTTGCCAGTGGGTGGAGAGAGTAGGTGCATATCCATAGAGGAGAATTTCTTCTAGAAAAGCACCCATGAACACGGCCATTCCCCCTGTGATGTTCATCCAACACCTCGCAGAGACCAGACTCGGCTGCACACATGGCCCACTTCCACCTGACTTCCCAGGTTGCAAAGACCTAGGGCAGAAGAGGAAGCGGAGGCACAGGAGAGCAAAGCCATCACATGCACTCTATGAGGTGTAGAGCAGCAAACTGAGGGAGGTAAGGGAACGAGTGGAAAGCAGTGCTGAGCGCTGAATGTCTAGCAACCAGCATTCCAGGGCTGGCGGTGGAGGTGGGGTGGGGGTGGCAGGGGGCAGGGGGTTGCATTCACAGTGGGAAGGCCCTAGTTTGCAGCCATTGCCAATTTCTGTAGTATAAATACTCCCTCCCCAGGGCTGGTTTCAAACTACTAATGGTTTAATTCCTGGCTTGCAAACTTCCTAAAGATTTCATCATTGGCATGAGCATGAGCTGGAGCCAGAAAACCCCTGGAAAAGATGCTAGTTCACAGGGAGCACGCAGACCAGGTTTTCCGGCAGGCTCCAGGAATCCACACAGTGAATAGCAGTGACAACAGCCAACAGCATAGCCCCTTCCTGGACAGAACCTCGGCCTGCACTCAGCTAAGTGTCCATGAGGTCACTCAGCCTCCTCTGTACCCCCTTCATCCTCCTCAGCCTCGCAGCCAACCTGTCCACAGCCCCATGTCCCTTGGCCTCCCTCCCATTACATCTGTCTTCGGCTGTGGCTAATCCCTACTCTAAACCACATGCCCTCGTCCTTCTCAGAGGTTAATCCTCAGCCTCTCTCTCTCTCTCTCTCTCTCTCTCTCTCTCTCTCTCTCTCTCTCTCTCTCTCTGCTCCTCCCCATAAGCATTTGAACATGCCTTGGGATCTTCCTTTTTTATTAAACAAGCTTCTCTTGGCCTTCCATCCCACTCCCAAGTCCCCCTCCTTCGCCTCCCTTTCACAAGCAAACTTCCTGAAACTACTGTCTGTCCTTACTCAATCCTGTTCATTCCCCATCTCCAACCTTCTGGCTCCTGCCTCACCACTCCCCTGAATGCTCAGGGAAAAGGGTAGCAAGGACTTTCTGCAGATACGATCATCTCTTAGTCATTTCAAGGACCAAATAGCAAAAAAGCATCAACAAATGCTTGGATCATCAGCATGGAAATAGCGATTATCCAAGTCCTTCCAGAAAGAATGCTAGTCAAGTCAAAAAAGATAGTTGGTCTTTGGCTGAGAAGGTCTTTAAATTCCCTGTGAGCAGCAGCGTGCACGATGGTGAGATTAAAAACTCCATAACTGCAAGGGGAGGAATTTGAACCTGGGAGTGAAGGGAGAAAAGACACAGGGTTAAAATGTATTGATCCAGGTAGACCAAGAGAGAAAGAAAAAGGGACTCTTGGTGTAATGGCAGCACAGATGCCTCCAAGAAACTGTTTGTGGGTCCCAAGAGATATTCAAGTGGGTGACTATGAAGAGGCAATGTCAGCCCTCTTTATGTCTCTCCCATGAGACCCTCAGTAAATGCCATGAGGCTCACTAATGCATTAGTATGAGGGGGTTGAGGGAGGGGACACTCAAAGAGAAAAATAAGGGACAGCTGACATCTGGGTTACACCAGCTACAGCAGGGAGGAATGACAAGTGAGTTCAGCAAAAATGTTTTATTTCCACATCTATTGTCAAGTCTAATTATTGGTTGAAATTAGAGGTTCTGCCCTGATCATGGCCATGAATAAATAAAAATATGTTTGAATTTCAGCAGATGTCGTTGAATTTCACACATATTTCTCTTTCCAGAAATGAAAAAGAAAGAGCCAGCTAGCCCCCTCATACACCAACATCCACACTTTAGGTGCAGAAACTTGCTCTAGAAATGATCTAACTGACCAAATAAATATCAATGAAATCAGAATTCCTGAACTTTCCTCCAGGCTGTGGAAGATGCACACATTGGTATCGCATCCAGACTCAGCAAGAGAATGTCAGTTTGTGGAAGCAGTTTTCCTTGGCACACCACACACGTGCGATACTCACATAGTCAAGCATTTAATCACATAGAGCAGGAGCAAACTCTGGGCCAGGGAAGGCAAGTGGCATTGAAATAAATACAAAGATGAATAAGATGTGCTTTTGTTCTTGAGAAGTCCGTGAGTTGACGCCCATCCACATTTTGGAAGCTATAATTCCACGTGACAAGATAACGTTGACATCTAAGTTGGGAATAAGGAGTGGTCCATTCCTTTCCCCCCTATAATCTGCCGTAAAGTTTTACTTGACGAAAGCAGTACAGCAGTATCCCCAGCCCTGACCTCTTCCTCCCGCCTGCCAATCATCTCTGCTCACACCATACCACCCTGGTGCTTTTGCTGCCACTGTTTGCCAGCCTCTACCACTTGAGACCAGGCTGTAGGTTCTGTGTTAACTATTTCTCCTGCCTTCCCTAGTCACACTCTTCAGCAGCTGCATATGCGCAGTGCTGCCTGCATAGGGTGGTAAGTTTCAACAGCACCAGGAGCAGACCATCGGTTCTGCTAATAAAATTGCTTAAAAAACTACATGTAATGACTCAACAGAACCAGACTCCCAACTACATCACGCGTAGGACGTTTCCTGCCCTGGGGGCACTTTCTGCCTACCAATTCACCAAAAGGCTTAACTGCCCCATGGCCAAGCCCCGCTAAAGCTTTTGAAGTAGAAGAATTCCAAAGGTTCAAAACCCAAATTGCCAAGAGTGACTATGAGAGGTCATGCAGCCCAGCTTCCGGCCCTCAGCTGTATCATTGGAAGCAGACCTCCCTTTTAGTGGAAAGACAAGAATCTTCCTTGTCAAGGATGATCTTAAGTAGGACAATTAACACATATTTGGCCCTGCATCTTAGACAGGAATAGAAGCAAAAATGAAGAAAAAAGCTATCAAGAATAAAACTAATTCTTTGCATGAACACTTTTGGGCACATACTTGGTTTGGTACTAGGTACTGTGATATAGTCTATCATTTAATCTCTAGGGTAAAATTAAAAAATAGGTGCTATGAGTCTACCTATTTCACAGATTTGAAAACTGAGGCACTAACAGATTAAAGCCAAAGATGTCTGAACAGTGAGTGGCAGAGCCAAGACTTGATCCATGTCCAGAGCCTCTTTACCATCTGTAATTCCTCTACTAGGCCTACCAGACAGGTCTGAACTACACATCCCCCTGACCAAAAAATTATTCCGATGTGTCAGTCAAACCAGAAGCTAGTCACCCAAGGTCTGACACATTTAACAAATGTTCCACATGCAAGGACTTCCATCTCCTCTGCTTGTTTAGCTTACTTGTCAGGGTTTGATCAGTCCATCAGCAAGTTGTACTGGTCTCTTGCCCCCAGCACTGCATGGGGAGATGCAGCCACAATCAACCTCCCCCTAGAGCCATGCGCTCACCTCACGTCTCACTCATCAACTCCCGTGTGCATGGCGCTAGCTGGCTGTTTGTCTTTCTGTGTATTTAATTATGCCAATCCAATCTCCACCAGGAAGTTTTTAAGCTACACAAGTCAAAGACCATGTTTCTGCCTTTCTCTGTTTCCTTTTGTTACTCCCAGACTGCAAACAGGTGATGGTCAATAAATACGCACAAAACTACGGAATCTACATATGACCCCAAATCCCAGTGAATTCAGGAGTTGTGTATCGGCATGAGGTAACAACAGACAGTTAGATGGGGGGACAAAAAAACTAGAATGATACATAAATGCTATATATAGATCAGTATCACATATACCCAATAAAGCGCACTTGGACTTTCTTTTTCCTCTATATCCAGTTGTTTGAGCGGTATGGAATTATGGTCCTTCACCCCCATACATGCTATAAACCCCTTTACCTCCCCAGAACATAATGTATTTGGCTGCAAAATAAAGATCAAGGTCAATCCAGCTTTGCTCTGGTTCTGTAATTCCCAGGAGGGCAGGAAGCAATATTTCCAGGCAAAATATAGAGCCCTCAAAACACGAGGTCCATAGATCCTTTGCAAAGTGCTTGTCTGTGTCGAGAAAATTCCAGCCCAATGAGAAACCAGATGGGTAGATGCACCAAATATTGAATACAGGCCTAAAGGCAAAGCAGATACATGCTCTCTCTGGTGTGCACTAAACTCAGGAGTGATCCTCCAGCCGTTACAAGCAGAGAAATGTCCCACCAGAGTTTCCCAAATAGCAAACTCTTAGTCCGATGATTGTTTCTATCATTTGCCATATTTTCTGTCCAAAAGCCTCTCTAGTTCCTACATGGTTAGCAGCTTTTATAGCCCAAGATAAGTGTCCATCCCTTTTAATTTTCATTGTTGCATCTGTTTTGCCATTTCTCTGCAGCAGGTTGTATTACAACGGAAGGATTAATGAGGAAATGGATGCAAACATTTTTATTTCAAATAGCAGCTCTCAGACAAGATCTGGAAAACGGAATCAAAGCCATATGATTGTAAAAGAGAAAACCCTCGCCATCCAACTATTGGGCATTTTGCCATTATTTGTGAATAGCATGTAAATACAAACAACTTAACTGGGGTGGGGGAGAGATGTACATTTTTCATTTGTGTCTGGCTAATCATTTTTTTTATTATTAATTTGGTCCCTTTTATTTCACATAAATGTCATCTCAAGCAGCAAACATCAACAAATAAGATCGTTTATCTTGCTGGGGAAAGCAAAACATTGCATTGCCATTCAGAGAAGGCAGCTGACGTCCCTACCGCACCACTAATAAAGAAGGCCTTCAGTACGAAAAATAATCATTTTCTATTACTTTCCACCATGCCTCCTCCATAAACACAGGGCCACTGGTAATTACATTTAGCGAAGAGGCATGCTCTATGTATTACAATTTCCTGAGATGAAAAAAAAAAAACGAAAGAACACCCCAGACTGAGGGCTGAGATGATGAACAGGAGAGAAACCCAGATTGCCCTTTGCTCGGGTGCCTCTGTGAGCTATTGATGGGTAGAGGACCGGGAAAGAGGGAAGCGAGGGCAGCGTTTCTGTAAGATTTTCTCTTTCCTCTTCTTGGCCTGGGTAAAAAGACAGGGAAAGGAACCACGGATGTTCAGGAGAGAGCAGAGACTCAGAGCACGCGGGGACCTGGAGCCCAGGCTTCAGGGATGACACTGGTCTAGCTGCTGCTGCCAGCATGCCCAATCTGCCATCAGTGTACACACGAATGCAGACACGCGAGATAGCCACGTCCACACGCGTGTGCACGCGAGCCTCTTGTCGGTGAGCAGGGAGGTGGCATGGCTGCGCTGATAAATCCACTGCAAGCCCGCAGACTCCACGCTTCCCTGTCGCCCAAGCATTTGGCTGGCCTGCCCGCGCTGCCTCCTCTGCCAAGCAAGGCACTGACTCCACAGGAGAACCGTCCTGTCGATCTCTGCAGGAATATAAGACCTTTTTTTTCCAAGTAAAATGTTCCCCAACTCTGCAAGGGAGGTTGGCAGTACATCTCCAACTCTGGCCTGTCTTTTTAATACCCCTACAATAGCTCGGTTGGACTGAGACCAGCTGTTGGTACATTACCATTTGTAAATGCTTAAAACAGCTACTCCTTGTTTTCTTGGCAACACTGACAGTGGAAAAAAAAAAAAGCTAGCTCCAGCCACTTCCATTCAAACATTAAGAACCACCGACTGCCAGCTTTGGCATGCACCAGCCATTGTTTGCACAGCTCTCTTCAACAAGTTTCTTGTCACCCCACTATTCCTCCCCACACCCTCTCCCTATGAAAAGAAGGAGAAAGAAAATCAGCAGAGAGCAGTCCAGTCCCTTTCACCTTCATCCTAACTGTAGCTCCCACCACCCATGTAGTCAGCCCTCATCTGAAAGAAGACAGAGGAGCCAAAGCGAACTCCCTTTGTTAGGGTCTTGTGTTTTATCTTATAGGCCCCCGCTGAAGATCAGCATCTCCTGATGCCCATGGGAAGTGACGCCCAGGGTGATCTCCTCCTCCTCATCCTCCTGCCGTGTGACTGCGCCTTGCCTGAACTAGTGTAGGATCCCAGTGAGGGAGACAATTTAGGGGTGATGAAGAAATGGCCAAGGTCCAAGTTTCCCCTCCGGATGGGGCCACCCTGAAAAGAGACTCTTGTTCCTGGTGCATCCCTCACCTCACCAAAGTCCTCAGGTTTTCCTTTGCCACCGAGCCAGGTTCCTGAAGTTGATACTTGGCTATGCAAAACAGATGAAGGATTGCTTGCAGAATGCGGGAGGCTCTTTCCTGACCCCCACCAGGCCCCCACCTGAGTGGGTGTTGGCAGGGGCAGTGTCCAGGGCCACGTGCCATCCAGCTCCCGTGCTCCAAATGCCTTGAGCAATAGCAGCCCAGGAGAACAGGCACTGAGGTGCCCAGCATGGCCACAGCAGGGACAATAGGCTTCATGTGCCATGTCTCCTCTCTCGTGCCCTTCTGTTCAATGACTTCCCCCACTAAGGGCAGTGGTGGCTGCATCTGTCCTTGCTCCTTTAGTGGGATTTCCGGGCACAAGAGGGAGAGTTCTGTCAGCGTCATGCATGCTCTTGGAGATCAGTGAATCTGAGTAGCCAAATATCACAGCAGGATTGAAATTCCACACACAAGCTCCAAGAGGAAGGAGAGTGCCCAAAGTGGGGCCCAGGAGGACCAGCAGTTAGGGGACAACTCGGCCTGAGATTAAAAACTCCCCACACTGGTTTTATGCAAATATGATAGAGTCAGTTTCTCACACTGAGGTTAGGAACCCGGAACAGATAAGGCAAACCAACAGATAACCCAGACCGACTAGAGAACTGGTTTAGGAGCAGGGCACACAGGAAGGAGTGACGGACAAAGACTCTGGCCCTGCCTCTTGCCAGCTCAGCCACCAGAAACATCCATGTCTTGAGTCAAGATCTACATCGCCTCATCTGTAAAAATCCAGAAGTTGAGTCAGATCATGCCTAGGTCCCTCCACTTCTAGAATGCCATGTCATTGTCTTCCCAATTTTCTTTAGCTTCTGCTAATAGGAATGCACGTATGCCCCACTCTAAAAACACCCAAGGTACAGAAAATCAAACACTGAATTCAAAGGTTCGTTTAAAAACTAAACTCTCTTAGTACATTAGATATCAGATTTACAAAAACCAGTGTACGCTCAACTTTTCAGGAAAAGATAGTAAAGTTCTTGGAACTGCAGCTTTCAATTTCCAGGCCTGCTACACAATAGGCTCAGTATGAATAATGTGTGTTGAATGGGACAAATTTGATGTGCAAAGTGGAATCCCAGGAAGCCTGCACAGGTGACTTAAGAAAATGGAAGTGGGAGGCCGAGGCAGGTGGATCACAAGGTCAAGAGATCCAGACCCTCTGGCCAATGTGGTGAAACCCCATCTCTACTAAAAATAGAAAAATTAGCCAGGCATGGTGACGTGTGCCTGTAATCCCAGCTACTCAGGAGGCTGAGGCAGGAGAATTGCTTGAATCAGAGAAGCAGAGATTGCAGTGAGTTGAGATCGTGCCACTGTACTCCAGCCTGGTGACAGAACAAGACTCCATCTCAAAAAAAAAAAAAAGAAGAAGAAGAAAAAGAAAAATAAAGAAAAGAAAAAAGAAAAAAAAAAAAAAACAGAAGTGATGGTGATAGGTCAGTCTCAGACTAAAAATTGGCCACAGGCCACTGAAAGCAATTATATTACAAGTAAAAACCCTAAACCTATGGGTTTTATAAAACCTTGCAATGTGTTTATTATTACTCAGACAGAAAATGTCTAAGATTCCCTCAAACATGAGTCGGTTTGGCATATTGAATACAACTCCTTCTAGCAACCCTGCTACAGATAAAGTCTCAGTAGAGCTTTGTCTGGGATACCCTGATTAACTCTCTAGATCCTCTTCGTGGTTACTGAACTGTCTTCCCTACTGGGTGGAAAGCTCTTTGTGGGCTGGGGCTACGTCCAGCTTGTCCATATTGTGTTCTCAGAGCCTTGCACAAAAGGCGCTGTAGCAATAGTTGGTTGGTACTAAGGTAGTTTGAGAGAAAAAGATGCAAGAGCTGACTCTCTGCCCTCAGATCCCTTCCTCTCATTGTGTCTAAAGGCCTTGATGACTTTACTTGTAACATCTATGGAGATGGTTTAAAAAATGACAGAGACACCTTCTGACACCAGAGAAAACAAGCAATTCCGCAGTCATTAGGAGCCAGAGGTGAACTGAAGGACCAGGCTAGGCAGGGTCTCTGACCTCAGCTCTGACATACAGCAGCCGGCCACTGATCCCTCAGCTGGTTACATCTCAGCTCCACAGAACCATACAGGAGACCTAAGGGGGTTAACCGCGCTGGATTTGAAATCCCCACCGAGACCCCCAACATCTGCCATCAGTGAGGAAGAGGCTGCACGAAAGAGGACAGGTGAGTCAGAGGCATCCCTCCCGGATGTGGAAGGAAGACCTGCAAAGGCTTCAAGCCCCAGTGGTGACTCAGCCATAAACACAAGACAGGCAGCCCCACTGGATACAAACAGCAACGAGAACGATCATACATGCGCTGTGTGCAAAGCAAGACTCCAAGCACTTCATCCATCTCGTCCTCATCACAGCCCTGAGAGGGAGGTATGCTAACAACCCACACTGCACAGATGAGGAAACTGAGTGTCTTTGTCCATGTGTTTGCCATAAAGGAACACCTGAGGCTGGGCAATTTATAAAGGAAAATGGTTTCTTTGGCTGGCGATTCTGCTGGCTGGAAGACTGGGCATCTGGTGAAAGCCTCAGGCCGCTTCCACTCATGGGGAGAGTGAAGGAGAGCCAGCATGCGCAGAGATCCCACAGCGAGAGAGGAAGCAAGAGAGAGTGGGATGTTGCCAGTTGCTTTTTAACAACCAGCTCTCCAGGGAACGACTGGAGTGAGAACTCTCTCCCTCAAGGACAGCACCAAGCCATTCATGAGGAATCCGCCCCCAAGACCCAAACACCTCCCACAGGCCCCCGCTCCAACATTGAGGATCAAACTTCAACATGAGGTTTGGGGCACAAAAATTCGAACCACCGCACTAAGACACAGAGAGATTAGTAACCTGCCCACAATTCGACAGCCAGCAAATACCTGAGCGGATTCAAATCCCAGCAGCCTCCACTCTTAACCTCACTGTCTTCCTGGAAGGCCACCAGCTGAGCTCAGCACCTGTGAAGAGTATCAGCACTGAAGGTCTTGTTCGCAGCACACATAGCCCTGTAGTGTCTAAGGAAGTGAAATAGAGGCCTCAGGAAAACGCCCCAAATTGTCCCCTCTGTGCACCTGTCCTGGTGAGGTCTACAGTCATCAATAGCAATCTATTTGGTCAGCATGAAGCTAAGAAGAATACTCTCTCCAAGACAGTACACACGTCCATAATGCCACCAGCTTCTTGGACACACAGGACATATGCGTTCTACAAATCTCCACTCTGTCAAGTCCTCAGCTAGTGAGGAGAAATGCAATACCATGCTCTTTATTTTGCCTGTAGAATCTTCCACCAGGTCAGTGTTTTCATGTATTATCAAATCTCCACTGAAGGCAGCGTGGTATAATGGCTAGAAGGATGGAGTCAGGAGCCAGACCACCTGGTTCAAATCCTGGCTTTACCGCTTACTAGCTGTGTGGCCCTGTGCAAGCTTCTTCACCTCTCTGCGTCTCAGTTTCCTTTCCTATAGAATGGGAAGAATAATAGCACCAACCTCCGGAGGATGTTGTGAGTATTAACCCACAAGCTTCTCCTGCAAACACCGCAGTGTTCTTCTGTGCCCAATTTGTCGCTGCACAGTCACAGCCCTGCCACCAAAAGGCCCGGACATCACCTCTCTCCTATGTCAAGTCACTTGTCCTCATCTCTCATCTTCTATTTTTAATGTTACTGCTGCTGTCATTGCAGCAAACCCCCACTGTTAAGAATTACATTCCTGGCTGGGCACAGTGGCTCACACCTGTAATCCCAGCACTTTGGGAAGCTGAGGCAGGCGGATCATAAGGTCAGGAGTTCAAGACCAGCCTGACCAATATGCTGAAACCCCTTCTCTACTAAAAATACAAAAATTAGCTGGGCATGGTGGCACAAGCCTGTAGTCCCAGCTACTCAGGAGGCTAGGCAGGAGAATCGCTTGAGCCCAGGAGGCAGAGGTTGCAGTAAGCTGAGATCATGCCACTGCACTCCACCTTGGGTGACAGAGACTCTGTCTCAAAAAAAAAAAAAAAAAGAATTACATTCCTGTTTCCAGAGCAGTATAACATCATGGGAAGTTTTGGAATCCAAGTAGAACCCAGTTCAAACCCCAGTCCAGCAATGTGGGATCTGGACCCATTATTTAGAACTGCAGGCAATAAAACACATGACCCTAAGCACAGGCTCCAAAGTCATCTGCCTGGGTTTAAAATCCCTGCACCAGCACCACTAACTGTGTGACTCTGAGCAAGTCACTTAAAAGCACTCTGCTTCAATGTCCTCACCTATGAAATCAGGATGATATAAAAAATGTACCCCGTGGGGCTATTGTGAGAACTGAGTGAGAATATACCTGTCACTGGACACCTGCAAGTGGGAAGTGAATGTCAGATCTCCTCATGTGAAACCCAAGGCATTGCCTTGTCTGTAGAATGGAGATGGGGTGGCCTCCTGGGGGAGGGAGAGTGGAGAGCCAGGCAGGGGCATCTGTGTGAGGCTCTGGGCAAAGGCCTGGTGACAGTTGGCCCTTGATAAACTACAGTCCCCTCCTGCCCTCCATGCCTTCCTGTGCTGGAGCCCAGATCACAAAGACTTCAGTTCACCTCTGCCCTCCACAGACCTCCTCACCATCATGCAAGCCTCCAACCACCCACCTCCTCCACAGCCTGCCAAGATTCATCTAAGACATTCTGGCCCTTCCCCACCACAGACCTGGAAGCTCCTCAGTCACTCACCCCACTTCCTCCCAGCTGCACGCCTTTGACCTCCCAGACCACAAATACTCGAGAAAAACATCAAACCCTCATGATTTTCTTTATTATATGTCGAACACCATGCGGAGATTTATATTTTTATATGGATTAATTCCCCTGTGTTAGCTCAGTCTTCGTAACGAAATACCATAGACTGGACAGATTCAACAAAGGACATTATTTCTTAGTTCTAGAGGCTGGGAAGTCCAATATCAAGGTACCAATTGACTCAGTTTCCCATGAGGGCTATCTTTCCAGCTTGCAGACAGTCGCCTTCTCACTATGTCCTCAGAAGGCCTTTCCCTTTGTGTGCATGCATGCAGGGAAGGGTGGGGGTGGGTGTGGAGAGGAGTGTTCTGGTGTCTCTTCTTATAACCGAACTAATGCTGTCAGATCAGGGCCCCGTCCGTAAGGCTGCATTTCACCTTAATTCCTTCCTGAGAGGCTCCATCTCCAAATATAGTCATACTAAAAGTTTGGACTTCAACATATGACTTTGGAGTAGGGGACACAAATATTTAGTCCATGAAACCTCCCAATAATTCTCTGAAGTGGGTATAGAGTTTACTGATGAGGATATGAAATTCTTGCCCCAGAGCTCACAACCAGCAAATGGGTGGCCATCCCAAAGGTCTAATTCCAAGGGAAGGGCTTCACACAGGCCATGTTCCCTGGGCACAGAACTCCCAAAGAGCCCCTCAAGGGCTGTGGAGACCTAAGATAAAGGGGGCTTCTGGTGGGATGGGAGGGCGCCAAGGAAATGCCCCTCTCACCTCAGACTTTCAGGAAGGTGAAAGCCTATTTTAATTTTGAAAATATCCTTTCACGTTGCATCGACAGTGAACCAGGTCAACCTAGTCCCCGTTCTCAGGGGACTTTCAGTGTAGTAGAGGGTCACTGATGAAAAGGCAAACGCGGTACAGGGCAGACAGCGTTGTGGGGGAGGGCGGCACTCAGCAGGACACGGAACCCAGCTTGGAGGCTGAAGGAGGAGACTTCACTCTTCCACGAGAGGTTTGCCTTTTGCATTGGCAAAGCCTGAATGCCAATCTAACCCATGAAGACAAAACAGGCCAATCCGTTATTCGATGGATTTGACCATGATAACAGAGGTTAAGAGTACCGAGCTGTGCCTTCCACCAAAATGGTCTCAACTCAGTCCATTTTGCCAGACAGTCATTATCTACCAGGGACAAAGTCCCAAGCTAGGCACCAGGTGAGCACTCAGGGATACTGAAAAGAGAGTCCCTCCCCACAGGAAAATGGCTGGAACCGGTGTCCAACACAGCCATGAAAATGGCCCGTGCCTTTGGCGCCCTTTGATGGCCGAGCTCTGAGATGAAAACCAAACTCGAACCTCAGGCTTGACCTTGGTTTGGACTGCTGAAGGTCAGCAACCCCTCCTGCCCTCCCAGTCTGAGCTGGAGAGGTGAGAGGAAAACACAGAAGGTTTTATTATACCACCCAGGCCACGCCTGCCAAGTTCTCCCCACAACCGCTTCAAAAAAAAAAGATGGAGTGAAAGGGAATTGGAAAAATGGAACCCCCTACATCCCAGAAATATTACTTTCATGAGCCATATGAATTATTTAACAGACAGCTGAAAAGACCAAACTCAACAGAAGAATACAAAAAACCAGCTCGCCGTACAGACACCTTCCCCGAAGCCCATGACAATGAAATGTATTTTATGCCACAGATCAACTTGCCAGAGAAGGAGGCTTCGGAGACAGATGCCCACAGGGATCATTAGCCCCTTATCTCTCAACCCTTTGCCACCAGCATCCAGATCTCTGAGCCTGGGCAACCCAGAGGAGGGGAGAAAAGCTGAAAAGTGTGTATATTGTAAGTGTTGGTTAAACAACCCCACCGTATTCTTATTTGCTGGAGGTTTTAGGGAGCAGATGTAGGACTGGCAGGGCTTGGAGCTGGCGATATTGTTCTAGCTCAATCAGAGCCAACACGGAAGGGAAAAAAGCCACACACACACACACACAAAGCTGCATTTGGTGTATGTGCCTGGGTATGCACACTCGCCTCTGTGCCATCCCCTTGTCCAAGGTTCCTTGGAGTCGAGCTGACCGATGCAAAATCAGGCTGGGGCCCGGCCAAGAAAAACACAACTTCTCACAGAAGCTGCGCGAGGGGGTCTCTCTCTCCATGAGGGCTCACTGCAAGTCTCGCCTCCTGCAGGCGCGAGGGGGCTGGGGCGGCGACTCGCCCACTGCAGGCTTGGTGCTAGAGAAAGGGCAAACAAATGGAGAACCAACCATAAAGGCGGCCAGCAGCAGCGAGGCAGTGCTGCAGCTGCCAGGCAATAACTTAGATAGTTACAGCTGCCATCACCTAGTTCATGCAAGCTTTTTAATATCTTTTGGCAGCTCTCGGTGTCACAGCACAAAGGGAGAGTTGGCACTTCGCAGCACACTTTGTTTGACATAACTGTAGGCAGGACCCAGCTGATACCTTCAGTAATGTGGATGGGTTTGCTCTTAAGGTGCGTTTCAGCAGATCAAACAGGGGTTTCTCCCCACCACTGCCTCTCTCCCCGCTCCTGCCACCCCCCTGCTCTCATTCAGGGCATGCAACACGCCTAAATCACATGTTGGGAACTAGATTATATTAACGGGAGGACTCGGCAGGTGCAACATAAGGTTGGCCCCGTAAGCACCCAGCTAAGGAGGAGAGGAGAGCTATGCACAGAGGACAGGAAGCAAAGGAAGGAAGGAGCGAGGAGGAGAGAGAAATACTGTGCTCCAGGACTCAGCCCAAGCCTCACCAAGAGATGCACTGTCTGCTCTCCC
Source organism: Aotus nancymaae (assembly GCF_030222135.1). Taxonomy (NCBI): domain Eukaryota; kingdom Metazoa; phylum Chordata; class Mammalia; order Primates; family Aotidae; genus Aotus; species Aotus nancymaae. Next base: position 1,867,966 of record NW_026988445.1, on the reverse strand, counting down.
ACTCCTCCACACAGAAATTTGAATAAATCAGAATCCTACCATCTTGCTTCCTGCTCGTCACTCTTTAAAGTTATTCATCGGTTGGCCACACACCCTCTTCCCAGTCCCACAAGAACCCAGCCTGTTGCAGTTATCTCTCTGCCCTGTTGTGACTGTTCCGAGGGCCAATCGCTAAGAAAGCAGTGTGCAGAAACGCTTCCCAAGCCCTAGGAGTTGTCATGACAATTTCTTGTGATCCCTCCGCCAAGCAAGACATCCTTGTTTGGTGGATGCAGGCGCGTTGCTGGGGCTAGAAATGGTCTTCCCTAAGACCCCATGGCACAAGTGGGCATAAAGAGAACGTGTGGGCAGAGGAGGAGAATAGGAGCCCCGAGACATGAGAGGGAGAGAGGTGGGCAGACGCTGTGCCCAGGCTGAGCTGCAGGCGGCGGAAACACCGAGGTGGGAGGGAGACTCATCACTGGTCTGGTCTCATCACCAGTCCCTTCACCCCGCGGCACATTTTCTTTTGTTTTTCTTTTCCAGCTTCATCAAGGAATAATTAACAAATGCAAATCATATATTTTCAAGGTGTACAATGTAATGATTTGATAAATATATACATTGTATAATTATCACAATTAAATTAATTAATACACCCATCACCGCGCACAGTTACCCTTTGTGTGTATTTGGGGTGTGTGTGTGTGTGTGTGTGTATGTGTGTGTCTGGTGAAGGCACTTAAGAGTTACTATTTTAGCAAAAATTTTTTTAGCTTTTATTTTAAGCTCGGGGTACCTGTGCAGATGTGCAGGTTTGTTACACAGGTAAACATGTATCTCGTGGGAGTTTGTTGTATAGATGATTTCATCGCTGAGTATTAAGCCTAGTATCTATTAGTTATTTTTCCTGATCCTCTCCCTCCTCCCACCCTCCATTCTCCAGTAGGCCCCATGTGTGGTGTTCCCCTCCCTGTGTCCACGTGTTCCCTGTGTCCACGTGTTCTCATCATTTAACTCCCACTTATAAGTGAGAACATACAGTGGTTTTTTTTTGTTTGTTTGTTTGTTCCTGCAACAGTTTGCTAAGGATAATGGCCTCCAGCCCCATCCATGTTTCCACAAAGGACATGATCTTATTCCTTTTTGTGGCTGCATAGTATTTCATAGTGCATATGTACCACATTTTCTTTATCCAGTCTACCACCGACGGGCATTTAGGTTGATTCCATGTCTTGGCTATTGTGAATAGTGTTGCAATAAACATACACAGGCAAGTATCTTTATAACAGAATGATTTATATTCCTTGGGTATACGCCCAGTCACGGGATCACTGGGTCAAATGGTATTTCTGTCTTTAGGTCTTTGAGGAATTGCCACACCATCTAGTAGATTAACCACACTATCTATTAGTTCAACCACAATGGTTGAACTACACTCCCACCAAGAGCGTGAAAGCGCTCCTCTTTCTCCACAACCTCGCCAGCACCTGTTATTTTTGACCTTGTAATAATAGACACTGTGACTGGTGTGAGACGGGACCTCACTATGGTTTTGGCATTTCCTTCGTGCATCCCTCCAGGCAGCTGCTCCGGTTGCCTGTGGGATACTCTTGAAGGAAGGCACCAGGAAGCCACAGAGAGGAGGAGCCACAGGGCTATCAAAGATGACAATGGTTATGTGTGTTCGCTAGAGCTGCCATAACAGAGTACCACAGACTGGGAGGTTCAAACAACAGAAACTGATTGTCTCACAGTTCTGGAGGGTGGAAGTCCACGGTCATGGCGTCCGCAGCACGAGTTCCTTCTGGGGGCTGAGGCAGCATCTGTCCCAGCCCTCTCCCCGAGCTTCTGGTTGGCTGGCAATCTTCGACTGCGTTCCTTGGCTTGTAGTTGCATCACTTCAGTCTCCGCTTTCATCTTCAAGTGGTGCCCTCCCTGTGTGTCTGTCTCCAATTTTCCCCTTTTTATAAGAATATGATCATACTGGATTAGGGGCCTACCGTCCAATATGACTTCATCTTAACTAATTATATCTGTAATGACTCTATTTCCAAATAAGGTCACATTAAGAGGTACCAGGGATTAGGACTTCATCATATGAATTTGGGAGAGACAAAATTCAATCTAGAACAATTGAATATCTACATGTACCAAACCTTTAATAGTCCTGTAAGGTAGGTGTTCTCATTCCCATTTCACAGAGAATGAAATCAGGGCTGAGAAAGATCAAGGGTCTCGCCTGCAGTTAGACAACAACAGGACAGTCTGAACGCAACCACCCAACCCTTGCTGAAAACCTGGGTGTTGGCCACTGCCACACTTCTCCCCTGGGACCCTCGCAGGGAACTCTCTCCCCCTCAGCCTTCTCTTGATGAGCCACCCTGTCTAGCATAGCCCAGACTAGGAGCTCTATTGGATCCCAGCATAAATCACTCATAGAGCTGTGTTTTCTCCAGAATGAACATGGCAGGTGGCCTGCAAGTGTGCAGCCTTGGATGGACATGGGAGGAAGGGTGTGTTGGGCTAGGGCCTGGTTCTCTAATGCACATGCTGCCCTTGCTGGCAAGATTCTTCACTTCTCCTCAGCTCTAAAGGAAACAAAATAGTCTGTCCTTTATTCTCACATATTCATTTCATATTCAGTATGCAAGATTATTGATTAAATAATAAAATAATGGTGGAACAGTACCTGCTACAAAGTTTGGGCTTAGTAATCAGTTTCCTCTTTCCTTTTCAACATACCTCCAAACATTCTCTCCCCACTCTCCCTGCGCTCTGCTCAGGGAGCACAAGCTTGACGTTCCATCAAGATGAGAAAAACATGAATGCAATTTAGCAGGCAACGGCTGTGTGCCTGCCCATCTCGAAACAAATAACAAAATGTATTTATTGATCACTTCATGCCAGGTTCTAACCAATGAGTTTAATTCATCCTCATCATCCCTGCTTTACGGACAGGGAAACAGAACAAAAAGGCAAAGTCACGTGCCATAATTCTTTGAACAAAGCCAGTTACTCTAGAACTCTATTTTTATTTTACTAACTACAGTTTTACCTATTCAGAGGGAGAGCTAAATTAGGAGAAAGTCATAGTTGTGGCTGTCTGGTAGGAACTGCAGTTATCAGCTTACAACCACGCACCTCAGCTCCTCAGATGGCAATGCCTCCATTAACCGAGGCTGTGGTTGGAGGGCCCTCAGAGCTGCCCTAACAGGAGCTGGGGAAATAGATCTTTGAAGGGGCTTAAACCCTGTTCCTGCTCTGCTATTTGCATCATTCTTCACTTGCCAAACCCTTCTTCCCTAGATTTTGTCAAAGTATAAATCAGTATACCCAAATGCCAAGTTTTAGGACTAAAATCCAAATGTGTAGGATTTTCCTATTTGTTCAAGATTTGTCGAGATGCTCTCAAGCTCAGAGGTAGGGCCTCCCCGTGAAGGTAAGCAGCATATTCAGCTGCCAGTTCTCTTCCTCCCAAACTGAGCAGGAATATTTTTATTTCCTATTTTCCCACCCCCAATCAGAAATGTAGCACCTCTTAGCCTTGTTGTATTGAATGATTTTAGCAGTTTCCAAAACAAAATTAAATACAGCTCCAGCTTGAGAAATGTTCCACCTCCTGGAGTCATGGCATTTAGTATTATTATTCACTTATTATTATTCAAAACAAATAAGAATGATAAAACATCAGTTGGAGCCACTCCAGGACAGAAGGAACTGGAATATCTAATAAAAACCATAGTATTCCACAAATAGAAAGCGTTAGAAAATGCAGAAAAACAATGACAGAGGACATTCTGCACCTTCTCCCCAAAACACAGATCACCTGAAACAATAGAGCGGCTCTAAATGACCAGTCAATCCGACAGGGAGAGTACTGTTTACAGTACCCCCAGTTAAAACCTCAGGAAGAGCAAATGGACAGGAAGCATGCAGCACAGAGTAGGGCCTGATTTTTACTTTCCTTCCCTCTCTTGTGAATTTCAACGGAGTTTCCTTCAAAAAGTCTAAACTCCCTGCAGCTAAGGAGAAAAAGTTATCGCATTCAGGAATTCTTCGCTCTCCACTAGAAAATGTCCAATGACCCCCACATTCAGGAAGTCTCGGGGCCTTTAAAGCACATTTCAGCCTGAGCAGATGTTTAACTCCAACTTGGGAAAAACCACAGGATGTTGAAAATCACCAGCATCCCAAGGCTGACCTTCCCAGACTGAACTTCCCAGAGGAGAATGTGGCAGGTTAGTGGTTGGGCGACTCTTATTTGGTCCCCAGAGCAAGGTGGTTAGGAATGTCACACAGATTGAGAAGCCAACCTTTGCGAGGCGCCCCGCCCCCCACCCCCGACCCCGAGCACGAGCCCTCCACCTGGTTCTTCTTCTCCCTGAGTGTCGCCAGTCCCCGATTCTCTGGTGTTACTTCCTCAGCCTCATCTGAAGAGAGCCTCATTCCTGAGATGCCTAACTTTGGGGGTGTTGATTGTTCGTTCCAAGGTAGCAGAGTTTATGTGTATGGTTCACTTTACCTAGATCTATTTCCAGAAAGAAAACAGGAAGAAACAAGGCAAACCTGGGGCCCCAGGGGACTCCCCGCAATTATCTGCCTGCTCATTCTCTGCACTGCTCAACCATCAACTCCCACTGCCATTTCTGATGTAGGGAAGGAGAGAAAAGGAAAGAGAAGCAGAGCAGGAGGTGAAATCCGGGTAACAGTTCGCATCATTGAAACAGGATGGGGAACTGTGGGGCCAAATCCTTTTTTGTTTTTTTTTTACTTCGCAATAATGTACCTAATTCTTGCATGGAATCAGGAAAATTGTCTTCCACCATCGCATTACTAGCAATAGCTGAAATTTTTTCAACACCTCAAGATCATTAAGTGTGCAATTTTTTAAAAAATGGAAACCACCAAAATATGTAACAGTTGGGAATTTGCTAAGTAAATCCAAATTATTGAATATAATGCAATAACTCAAAATGCAATTTGCAAACATTTTAGAGACTGGGGAAATGCTAATGACATAACATAAAAAGATACATTTACATACAGTTTAATGGCAGTCATGCAAATATGGAAGACATATACAGTACTAGGTATTGTTTCGTCTGCCAGTGTCTACTTTCCCTGTCCTTGTTTCCAGCTTTTCTGGAAACTTCGCACACAAATACACACACACACACACACACACACACAAACACAGTTGTCACAAGAGGAGCCATTATATACAATATGGCTGGCCCCTGGCCACAGCTGATTGGTCCAGGGTGGACATCTGACCCAAGCCAGGACAATTCTCTCCTTTCCCAGTAAATCTGGAATTGGAACTGAGGGGGTCTTTCTCTTTCCAACAGCAGAAATGATAGGACAGCATGCCTAGTAGTTGCAGCTGTGGGCCCATGTGTCTGGCCCTGTGGGCCAGAGACCCCCCGGCAGCCAATCCATAAAAGTAGAGCGGGGAGGAAGCAAATGCAGAGAGAAAGAGTGAGTTAGGGAAGGAGTGTCCTGACAACACATGGGTCCCCTGTCTTGCTGTTTCTGAGCCCTGGCCACATTTCCACCCTTGGGGTCCATGAGACAGACAACCCCAGATCCTTATAATCAAGCCACCATTTTACCTAGGACCTTTGAATTGGATTTCTGTTGCTTGTAACCAAAAGAATCCTAACCAGTATGTGCTCCCTCAAATGCCCAATTACTTATACAATCTCCTACATCCCTCAACCTCTTCTTGGGGGTGGGGAGCCGATGGCAAGTAATTTCTTTTTGCTTTTCTGTGTTTCCCCCAATTTTCTATTATGAACACTTTTATTATCCGGCATTTTGCCTTCACCTCTAAATCTACCACCTTAAATCACTTACAACAGATATACACACTTTGCACAAGGTTAAGAGAAAACCTTAAGTTATCAGAAAATATGTATTTATTAAATATGTGTGTATATATGTGTGTGGATTTGTGTGTATATATGTGTGTATATGTCTATGTGTGTATGTGCATGTATATGTGTGTATATATATGTGTATGTGTGTATGTGCGTGTATATGTGTGTATATATATGTGTATGTATATATGTGTGTGTATATCGGTATGTATATGTGTGTATATATTTGTGTGTATGTGTGTATATGTGTATGTGTATGTGTGTATATATGTGTGTATGTGTGTATATGTGTATGTGTATGTGTGTATATATGTGTGTATGTGTGTGTGTGTGTAGTAGTTGTTGTCGTTGTAGTAGTAAATATATGAGACATAGAAACCAAAAATCCTGGACACAGTTCATCTTTGAAATGTTCCCTCCCCATCACACGGGTACCTGGAGGTCCAGAGCCAAGACCTCCCTCCCAGAGGCCTCCAGAGCTCTGTTGCAGGCCCTTCCCTTGCTGTCCCCAACCTAGTCCTGGCCTGGTCTTCAGGCCACATTTCTCATTCCAGCCACTCTGGGATCTGAAGGTTAGCCATTCGTACATCTAAACAGAAAGGGCAAGAAAACTTCCCAGCTTTCCACATGGTGTGACCGCATCTCTTTTCTTCCCTTGCTTCTCAAAGCCATTGCCATTTTGGAATTTTGGACTCTCCTGGCCTGCCCTCCCTCTCCACTGAAGCTTTCAAAAGCTGTATTCTTTGGAAGCCTAGAGCAAACCCTCTTTTCTCACCGAGAATCAGAAAACTTGGCTGGCACACCCCCTAGTGGTGGCCTAATGAATCCCCCTCAATTACTATAGGGTACAACCCCTGGGGTTTCTCAAAGTGTGTGCCATTGAACCTTAGTTCTGCAGAAAACTACCCTAAGAGAAAAGTATTATATGTTGTCAGATTTGAAAACACTGGGATAAATAAAAGTAATCAGTTTGCTTTAGTGGAGGACGCCTTCAAGTCTCTAATATACTAATGAACACTGTGACTCTCACTGATCCAGATTTATTTAATTGAACATTTGTGAAATAATAGGATAACTATCATTTATTGAGCATTTACTATCAACCATAGTATTCTCATTTATAAATGGGGAAATTGATACATAAGGCGGTCAAATAACTTGCTTCAGTTAGGTTTACATGATACCAAGATCCATGCTCTTAACCATTACAAGATCCTGGCTTTATATTTGCTTCGGGATGTTACTCTGCAAATTCTACTTATACACGCCATTCTTATTCACTGCATTACCAGTCATGCAATACTCCAGATTCCTCTCTATGAAACAGGAAAAGCAGGAGCCTTCAGAGGATACAGAGGTCTCCTTCACTGCCCTTGGGAAGATTCTGGTTTCAGTGGCAATAAAGGGAAATTCAGTGTCTAAATGCCACAGACAGATCTTTCCTGAAATTCTCAGCAAAGGGAGCCATGTTATGGATCCAGATACATATTTTCCAATGAAATCGTGGAAGGTGCAATAGGCTACTTTTTATTCTAAGAGAAGCTTGCTTTCTTTTGCGCCCTAAATACTTGTTGGCCTGCTTTTATAAGCAATAGGATATTCTACATGGATATCTGGTTTTACATGTGTTAAGATCTGGAGGTGATAATATGCCCCCTCACATTGTTTTAAATTGTCAAGTTTAAGTATGTAATATGTTGTAACGCTTAACTCTTGATAGTATAGGTTACTTTTGGATGGGTTTTTGGTTTGTTTTTTGATTTCTGATTTCATGTAACAGAAATCCAAAAGTAGTTTATTGACATACATAACTGAAAAATGTAGGCTTCAGGAACAGCTGGATCCAAGGGCTCAAATAAGACCACCATTAAACCTGAATGCATCATGCTGTACTTATATTATTAGAGAAAGGAAATAGCACATAGTGCTCTAAATATGTCCTGGTGTCTTGTCCTAATTAACTTAAGGAGATCTTCAGATAATTGCATGGATGTCAGGCTTTGGAGTTGGACCCCCACCTCCAACACTGGCCCTCCACCTACCCTTCCTTGTTAAATATCTGTGTAAAGACTTGATTTTTCCATCTGTAAAAATGGGCACGCTACCCTTCCTGTTCCACCTCAGTGGAAGCTGAAAGACGTTGTAAAGTTTTCAAATGCTTTTTCTTTAGAGGATTAGATATTGTGATAATTTTTTTGCTATTAATGTTCACAGAGATAACACTTCACACTGGCAAACGATTTTCTAAGTATTTATTTTATAAATTTATCATTTAAAACTCCATAATTAGCCCCAAACATACACCCTGAACATTACAACCACAGTTTAAAGCCAGTCAAGCCACAAGGGGGGAGACGGGAATATACATATTTATTTTTATATATTAAATATGTATATATTTGTATATATATCCTTCCATATTTAAATTCACATTGTGTGTGTGTGTGTGTGTGTGTGTTTGCAAGACTCATATAAATGGCAAATAAAGAAACTTAAAAAAACAAAGGCCAATAGATGGATAGTCCCAGATTTCAATACCACCCCCAAGGTAGAACAGGTGGTGAAAATATAATAAAACATGTTGCAAGGAACTTGTCATGAATTTTAAAAACAAAAACGCCTACAGACCAAATAAACTGCTCTGACACTGGGCTAAATCTGAAGTTCCCAAACTATTTTAAATGACAAGGCAGAAGTTCCCAGGAGAAGGAGTTCAACAGAAATGGTTCGAGGGCAATTGCTGCCGAACTCACACACAGAAAAAAGCTAGGATCAACAGGCAGACACTCAGCCTGCTCCCCCTCGACAGGACAACCACACGCAGATATGTGCCCAATCCTGGGGGGCCAGGGCTATCTGCGTTCAGGACCAAAGGGCCTGTTGACAAAGGCCTCAGGGAGCCTCCTGCATCTACATCCCACCTGATTGGTGGTTTCTCAGTGGATCCGAAGGAAAACATTTGGGGCATTTGCCCAGAAGCTGGGCTTATGCTTGACAACAACCACTTCCAGGTGCCCTGTTAGAAGGTGGGCTGGAGGCCCCAGCCCAGGTGGTGCAGACAGACACCCCTCTCTTAGCAGCACCCTTCTCCATCACCACAATCAGCCTATCCTCTATTTTCAGTCCAAGAGTTTATGAAGAGCTTGCACTTCCGCTGCCTGTCTCCATTACCACAAAATTGCTGGGAGCTGCACAGCAAGCACGGCCGGACTCCGTTTTCAGTAAGGAAGAGGTGAAGTGATTTGCCCCAAATCACAGAGGTGGAATGACAGACAGCTCAAGATTTCTGGCTCCTGTCCAGTCCTGTGACTACTGGAGTATGTTCATGAAGACCCTCTGGGATGATGGTGAGCAGGGAGAGGGCATTCTGGTCCCCCTCCCCCAGGCTCACAAGTTCAAATGCCTGGAGAGGTCAGGTTGGGAGTAGAGGAGGTGAGTGTGCTCTGCAGCTAACTGGAAAGTCTGTGCCCCACTTCAGTGCAGGCCACCGCCTCGGCCCAGCAGACTATATTATGCAGAAGTGGCGGGGACTCTTATTTTGTCAAGTCAAGCCAGAGATCTGAATCATTATGTAAAATATCTTCATTTCTAAATATTTGCCAACCACTAGGATAGCCACTATTAAAAACAAACTACAGCAACAACCAGAAAGTAACAAGAAGACATGGAGAAATTGGAAAACTTGGGCGCTGTTGGTGGGAGTGCAAAGTGGTGCAGCCACTGTGGAAAACAGCCTGGCAATTTCTCAAAATAGTCAACACAGAATTACCGTAGGATCCAGCAATGCCACCGTGGGGCATATACCCAAAAGAATTAAAAGCAGGCACTCAAGCAGATATTTGCACATCCATGTTCATCACAGCAGCCAAAAGACGGAAGCTACCAAAGGGTCCCATTGACAGATGAATCGATCTACAAAACGCGGTGCCTACGTAATGGCGGAATATTACTCAGCCTTAAAAAGGAAGGAAATTTTGACATGCGACAACATGATGAGCCTTGAGGACATTATAATAAGTGAAATAAGTCAGACACAAGAAGACAAATACTCTGGTTCCTACCCCATAGGAGGTACCTAGAGTAGTCAAATTCATAAGGCCAGCAGACAGATATGATAGTTGACAAGGGCTGAGGGTAGGGAAGAATGGGGAGTTGTTGTTTAATGGATATAGTTGCAGTTGTGCAAGAAGAAAAAGTTCTGGAGATTGGCTGCACAACAATGTGAGCATACTTAACACTGCTGAAAGGTACACTTAAAAACAGTTAAAGTGATGAATGTTATGCGTATTTTACTACAATTAAAAACAACAACACTGTATGAATCTAACAAACCCATCTGTAGACTGCTTCAGGTCATGGGGCACAAGTTTGACATCTCTGCCCCATTCTGGCACTCAATGCCACCGCCCTGTCCCCAACCCCAAAGGCCACGATGCAATCCATTAAAAGAGGGCCAGTCTAGAGTAGGGTCTCTCTACAAAGACAGTCAGCAAACCTGAGTTTAAATCCTGGTTCCAACTCACACTAGCAGCAAGACCTTGAGCAAGTCAGTCATTTGATCTCTTCGACCTCAGTTTTCTCATCTATTGAATGGGACTAATAACACTTCCCTTGTTTCCTCAGCCCTCTCAGGGGTCTGGCTCAGTCAGAGCATGTTGGCCTCCAACCGCATTTAATACCCCCATATCCCTTCTATTGAAAGCTATTTTCTCTCTTCCCATACTGGACTGTGATCATGTGTTGCCCTGTGAAACAGGAGCCTCTCAGTTTAGGCTTGGCCATTTTATACTTCCCAAAGTGCACAAGCCTGTCAGTGCTCAACGATTCTTACTGAATCAGGCAGTGAACCAGCCAGCTCACTGAGCACTGATCACGTGCCAGAGGTTCCACTAGGTGCTGAGACCCACGAAAGATCATGTTCTTAAAGATGTATCCTGGTTGTGGAGACAAGATGCATGCAAAACCACCAGAGAAACAGGTCAGGTCCAAAGTGTCTTAGTACGAGCTAGAGCCTGGGGTCTCACCACCCCAAGAAGGAGGTAACAGAAAGGAGAGCTCTTTCTCTGTCTCTTGCACAGCATCTTTTTGAGCTTTCCTTGGCCCTAAAGGTAAGATCACCTCCCCACGTTGCAATTGATTAGAGATAAGACTATCCTATGTCCTCAACACAGGCACCACAGGGAGTGAGAGCAGAATTAGGGCAGCTCTCCGAGATAGATTTGGCACCGTCTTCCACGCTGGTCTAGAGGGTTTCTTGAGGAAAATGCAGGCTGCGCCACTGTGGCACCTTTCTGCCTGTAAAGTCAGGAGGGCCAAAGCTCTCACCTTTCCCAAACCCAGGCCCTCAATTCTCACCCTGATTAAATGGACAGTTCCCTAGGTCGACCAGGTCGCAAATATGTGCTAATTCTCTAATCTGGCTCGTCCTTGGAGGTTCCCTCCCCATCCTGCTGGCCGCACCAGCTGCCTAGGGGAGCACAACTGAGAAGAGATTTGGCAATTATCCAGTTAATTTGATCAGTGGAGACAGCCAAACAAATAATCCAGGCCAAAAATGTCCAGATCAGCTGTCTACATGGATCAAATTCCACTTCACTGACACCACGCAGGTTCAGCCCTAAAGAATGGGTTTCGCTGAGAAACATCCCAGTATCCCGGCATGCTAGGCTGCACCAGCCTTTAGTGGAATTGTGAGCTTGGCTGCATTTCTCCGTGACCTTCCCACCCCCAGGAGCTTGGCCCCATAGGGCCAGGGGTCTTTGGTAGCTGTCAGGGGCTAGAATATTCTTGCATCCATCTCCTACTCTGGGTATTTGAAACTCATTAGGAAGAGACTTTCAACATCTGAAATGCCTTTGAAAACGCATTGAAAATTAAAGGAATTGGAAGGTAATGGTAGAATGGCAGGATCCCAACAAGCCAAGGTGCAGGAAGGTATGAGAAAAGAAACCTCGCTCATACCCCATAACCTTGACCATCTTAGAAGCTGCCTACTCCTTACCTCCCCCAACCCACTCTTCTCAGGTCTCATCTGTAATGTGCTGACTCCTCAGCATGACAAAAGAAAACTTTGCATCAATTAAGATCAAGTTCCACTATAGAGACGGAAAACCCCAAATCTCAGAAGCTTAAAGACAAGGACTTAATCTCTAACGTAAAGTAAGTTCTGAGGCAGACAGCACGCAACTGTGGAAGGTAACGCGCCTAATTCTGACTTTGCCATGGTGAGCCTCAGCCTTATTTCCTTCTAAGGTGCTGGTTTGGAGATACTGCAGATTAATAACTCCTACTTCATCTTGCAGCATAAAAACCAACAGAGCTTCAAATTGTAGGAATCTCAATAAACTTAGATTGCAGGCCGCAGGCTGAGAACACCTCCTGAGCAAAGCAGCATTTCTCTCCATATCTGTCCACAGACTGGCCAGCTCTCTTTTGCAGGACTTTGCTAGAAGTAGCAAGAAGGAGACAGCAAGCCAACACTCTTGCTGTCACTATGAATTTTTGCTGCCATTTCCCCTAAAGCTACAGCTTCAGTCAACTTACGGTTTGTTTTCCCGGTTACAATAGGCAACGATTCAATCGAATGCTCTAACAACGCACAGCAAGAGTCATCAGATTTCTAATTTGCAAAATCTGAGCTCTAAATACCTGCCTTCCCACCTCCTCCCCCAAGTCAATAGCACATTTTAAGTTATGTTTCTTGTAGGAGGCCCCTCCCACAAATCAAATTCTCTATCACTTTAGGATGAGGTTCGGCTGTGTATAGCAGAAGCAGCACTCGCAAGGATCTACCTTCTTGTGTAAAAGAAGCCCACAGGTAGACAGTCATCAGAGATCTGGGTTCCTTCCATCCTTCTGCCCCAAAACCCCTACAGCATAAAACCCCCATCATTAAAGCCCCTTCGTGCTGTGAGATGGTTACTGGAAATCACGTGATGAAGTCTAACTGCAAAGGAGGCTGAACTATGTGGTCTTTTATCTGAGGACATAGCTGCTGTGAATACCGTCAGCCTTCTGTTCCTAAGGTGAAAGGAAAGAATTATGTAGGAGGAGGCCGCTAGCGGCCTCTGCCACAATTTCTTATTCGTTTGCATTTAAGGCTCCCCAACCAGGACTCCCGCCATATCTTATTTAAATTTGTAACCCCTTACTCGGTTCCAAGCTCAATGCCTCTCACAGATTAAGAGATCAACAGATGTGCATTGAATAATCACTGAAATCCGGCCCTAATTTTAGAAATAAAAGAAACTGAAGAGGTTTTCCATTAGGTTCCTAACTTAGACTGAATCTCAAGGCTAATTTTCATCTAATTAATCCTTTCTACTGCTTCTGAAGATGTTTTTTCTTCTTATCTACCCTCCTTAAGCCAGTTAGAGTTTCAATCAAGAACTTAGCCATTTAGAGCCCTACTAGTCAAAATGCGTGGTCTGAGAGGCCCTGCTTATCTGCCCTCTGCAAATCAGCTATGCCATAAAGCACCATGTTTAGTTCAGCTGACATTTTATTCATATCAAGACTTTCTCAACGAAGGAAACAATGCTTTTATTTGCATTCTGGGGTAAGTGCCTTATCTTTTCACAGACTAGTAAAAATTGAGTAGCACTGATTTAGAGGCTATATCTTCAACCACGGCAGAATTCATGGTAGGCTATGTGAAGGCATGTGGTTGATTTTACATCACAGTCAGCATTCTCATTAAGTCACAGACTACCCAAAGATTGAAAAGAAGTGTAATCTCAATTCAAAAAGATTTTGACCTTGAATACAAAGCAGCCAAAGGATTTTTACTGGAAATCCAAGTAATCCTTACTTGCACTAGTCAGGGTGGGATAGCCATGACTTTGTAGTATGCAAGAAAAGGACTTAGAAGTCTCAGTCAACATCAACTCAGTAAAATCCAGCATTGTGATGTATTCACCCAGAGAGCACATGTGACCTCAGGCTGCATTAACAGAAGCACTGAATCTAGAACAAAGGAGGCTACGCTCCTACTCTATATTAGTCAGAACATGCATGGAATATTATGCCCAATAGTGGATATGCCATTTAGGAGGGAAGCTGAGAAAGTGCGACTTGTGCAGAGGAGAGCAACCTGAATGGTGAAAGGTACAAAACCATGTCATACAGAAACAGTTCAAGGAACTGCTGATGTTCAGCCTGGTGAGGAGAAGACTTGAGGACTATGAACTCTATCTTCAAATATTCAAAGAGCTGTCATATGAAGAAGAGATTAACCTGATAGTTCTGGAAAATGCTGAGGCATAGAACTAGGACAAATGGGGGAAAGATACAGAAAGACAGATTTTGGTTGAGAATCAGCGAGAAATTTCTGACAACCAAAACTGTATGAAGATGGATCAGCCAAGAAGATCATGAACTTGACCACTGGAAGAATTAAAACTCAAGGTGGACAGTTTCCCAGAAGGGTAGTAAAGGGTGGGCTCTCTTGAAATGCCAGGTGGACTAACACCTGAAGGGGTCATTCCCATTCTGCAACTCTGTGGTTGCTCTATAATCCAGCCTACTGCCTGTTTTTGTAAATAAAGTTTCATTGAAACACAGCCACGCCCATTTATTTGTGTGTTGTCTATGGTTACTTTTGTGCTACAATGAGAGTTGAACAGGAATGATGGAAACTGCGTGGCCCACAAAGCCTAAAATATTTACTATCTGGCCCTTTACCAAAAACATTTGCCAATCCCTGCACTAAACAGCCATATTCTGATCCACCTATGCCTTGACTTCCTCTGCTACAGGACCCAGAAAGCAAATACTTAACTTATCAAGCAACATCTTAGTAGCCACAGCTGTTATGGTTCTACACCTTGGCAGTTTACAGTTCACAGAGTCCTTCCCCATGCATTATCTCCGTGTGTCTCGCAACTCTTTGGGGCAGGTGGTAGAGAGCATTACAGATGAGAAAATGTCATCCAGTTAAGCATCCAAGTCAGGACCTACTCCAGGTTACCTGGTCCCTAGTCCACCCCTCTTTGCGGGGGATCACTGTGAGAAACCACCCCTCTTAATGAGAGATTGAAAAGCAGGGAGAGACCCCCACAGATAGCCCAGTAGGAGCTCCTGGTGGCTCCTGGTGGCTCATCCAGCCTTCTCCATGTATTGCTCCCACTTCAAGGGGCCCAATTACAAATTAATTCCCTACCCTTTGAGATCAAGGCTCTAGATAGATGTCTACAAACTTTAATCCACGGGCCAAATCTGGCCTGCCACCTGTTTACATAAAGTTTTATTGGGACACAACTTCACCCATTCATTACGTATTGTCAATTGCTATTTTCCAGCCATAAAAGGCAGAGTCCGGTAGTTAGGACAGAGTGCATATGGCTTACAAACCTAAATTACTTACTATATGGCCCTTCACAGAAAAAGTTGGCAGACTTCTACTCTAGAACATCTGTGTGGAATATGGGTTTTAGCTCGTGTTCTCTATTATAATAGACAACAAAAAAATGAGGAAAAGCCTGTTGGACTGGGAACCCCATCCAGGAAGCAAAATTCCTTTCACAACTACTTCCTAACACGAGAGAAAGGGCACAAGTCTTTTGTAGGCCAAAAGTTTTTATCTTCTGTCTGTCGGGTTTTAATACACCACTGCCCTGAGAAACAGCTATTATGACTATTTAAAACACATAATAAACCAATTGTTCCATCACATGTATATTTTTAATAAGCACAGACAATGCACTACAGCATAGTTATGGAAAAGAGCAGTATAATTCTATGAATCAATATTAGGACCTAATTAGCCACTGAGCCCAGGCTGATAACAGCTTATCATACCTTTCAGCCCAAAGAAAGCTCAGGTGGGGGCAGGGGGAGAGAGAAAGAAGAGGGAATAAATAGCTAATTATGATAAACCGGTTTCCTTGGTAACTCTGTTTATGACTGCAATGATGTTGCCACATTTTTAATGATAAATACAAAGGTTTGTTGTGAGGTTACACAATGCATACTGTCTTAATAGTTGTCTGCACTTGCAAAGGTAAAGTGTTGTGAAATTTTGTGAGGCTAGGAAAATTCTAGAAGATTTCTCTAATTCTAAATCCAAACATGTTATTGGTGTATTGTCTGGGTACCAAGGTGCTCAAGAATATGGAAACAGATATTTATGATGCTCAATGAATCCTATGTGCCCATTCTCACTCTATTGCCCAGGCTGGAGTGCAGTGGTGCTATCTCGGCTCACTGCAACCTCCACCTCCTGGGTTCAAGTGTTTCTGCTGCCTCAGCCTCCTGAGTAGCTGGGATGACAGGTGCCCACCACCATGCCTGACTAATTTTTATAATTTTTTAATAAAGACAGGATTTTACCATGTTGGCCAGGCTGGTCTCGAACTCCTGACCTCAGGTGATCCGCCCTCCTTGACCTCCCAAAGTGCTGGGATTACAGTGTGAGCCACTGCACTTGGCCTGATTTCCTTCTCTTGCCAAGGGCTATCTATGGTTTGAATATTTTTCTCCTCCAAAATTTATGTTGAAATTTAATCCCCAATGTGGCAATATTGAGAAGAGGAGCCTTTAAGAGGTGATTGGGTCATGAAGGCAAAGCCCTAATAGAACAGATTAATCCATCTGTGGATTAATGAGTTAATGAATTAATGGGTTATCACGGGAGTGAGACTGGTAGCTTCATCAGAAAGGGAAGGGAGACCTTAGCTAGTACACTCAGCCCCCTTGCCATGTGATGGACTACACAGCCATGAAGGCCCTCACCAGATGCAGCCCCTTGACCTTGGACTCTCAGCCTCTCTATAAGAAATAAATTTCTTTTCTTCATATATTACCCAGTTTCAGTTATTCTGTTATAAGAAACAGAAAATGCCCCTTACTGTTCACTTCAGCCTGAATTGACTCATTAGAATAAAAATATCTGATGGGGAAAGAAGTGACAAAATTATTTTCCCAGGTCAGAGCAGGTGGGCAGTTGTGAAGTTCCAATGAATTCATACACATGAGAGGGTTCTAATCCCTGAGCTCTACAAAAGTGCAGGGGATCATTACCATCGGTACCTATCAGCACTCAGACAACCAGGATGGGTAAGAGCAGCAAGGTTACTGAGCATTCATTGTGCCGGGTGATGCTAAGACCTTCGTCTATGTGGCCACCTTGGATTCTTCCAACAAGTCCTCAGGGTAGATCCTATTAGCTTTGGTTTTACAAATGAAGAAACTGAGTCTCAGGGTAGTTTGACAATGGGCCCCAGATAGGAATGGTGCCGACAGGTAAGGGTCTCAGAACTCATTTTTCATCATTTGCATGTTTCAATTAATAATTTGTACTTAGTACTTGATATGCAGCTATTACAGTATTTTATTTTTAAAAACAGATTTTTCTAAATTTTAGAATTATGGTAGAGAATATTGAAGAAAGCCTCAGTTCATTTTGCACCTTTTACAGCACTTCCACGCACACTCTGTTTGACTCATCAATGAAACAACACATTGTTTATTACACCGAAAATTTTCCTTGCACCTACAGTTAAAAATTAAATAAAGGAATAAAGGAAGGAAGAAATGGAGACACTGATATTCAATACTGAAACAATTTCAACAAATTTGGAGCTGATTTTTGCCTTGCTTCTTTTCTCCACAGACCTTTTCCCCAAAACTTTATCCCCATCCCTTAAGGGAAAGTCATCAACCTCCTCATTAAAAAAAAAAAAAAAAATCCTAAAGTGTCCTCCCACCACCTCCAGCCTGGAATAGTATTTGATATTATTAAACAGAATACTCAGCATGCCCATATATACATTTGGTTCAGTTAGCCCTAAGAAAATCAGGTAGATACTTAAATCTCTTTACATGGCTAAGAAGACTCACAAAAGTGATGCCCTCACCCAAAATAAAAGAGGAGACTCTTTCCCAGAGGTTAATCTCTGCTTCCATCTTTAGAGGTCCAGAAGTCACCTCTGGCAATTTTAGAAGAGCCCTTTTGTCACAGTTTCCAGGTACCGAGGCTTCAGAGATCATGTGATCCCTGCTCTCAGCCCCATGCCACACAGTCAGAACACACATTCATCACCATGTGCCATGACTATAACATTCAGTTCTGGGCACTCGATGATACTATTTCATAATGATAAAACTCCATTCACATAGCCATTATCTAAAATCTTACAGAATCTGTCTGTATTTTTAGCCAGTTGCCACTTTTCAAGGCAAAGAAGCACACAGATCTCTCTGCCCAGCAAATCACACCTTCTTTGCATGGCTCCAAAGTTACCCTCATGGAATTCCAAAAATTGCTGTGTATTTGCAATATTTCTGGATTTGGTTAGCAAATCTCTACTTGACCAATTAAAGCCTTTTGCACTTTTGCAGACTTCATCTATGCCTCTATTCAGCAGGCAGCTTTTCATGCTGAAAAATTTTCAACTTTTAAATTTGTTTCGTGTGTCTACTAAAATCCAGCCACGACTTTAAAAGTGTTCAAACCTAGCCCTGTAATTTGACTTCTAAGAATTGATCCTAGGGCAATAATCTGAAATACCCATGAGGATTTTGGTGGAAAACATTCCATTTTAGTGTTAATTATGAAAGTAAATATGTACATGTACTTAATTAAATATAAGCTAACATAAGCTAAATCTAAATAATATAAAAGTCATCAAGTATGTTTTTGTAGACCTATCAAGTGCTACATTAGTCATTAAAATGTTTAGAAAATATTTGAGGACAAGAAAATATATACACAATCATATACAAAACCTGTACCAAATAGGATACCAAACTTATATGTGTGTGAATGTATATATGTGAATGATACATCTGTGTGATATATGTGTGTGAATATGTGTGTGATATATGTGTGTGAATAAATATATGTGACTATAAATATATACACTAGACATACATATATATAATACCAATTTTGTAACACATGTTTGTGTTCTAAGAAAAAAGACTAAAAGGCAATACAATAAAATGTTAAATTATCTCTGGGTAGGATATAATTTCATTTGATTGTTCGCCTTGAATATTTTCCAAATTTTCTATAATGAATACGTATTACTTTTATAATCTGAAAAAAAAAGTGTTTTTAACAATCATTCCAACTCTTTAATTAATTCAGCTGCCCTATCCTGGATCTTTTCCAGCTCCATTATGTCATCCTTAAGAAGCAATAGCCAATATGGCACAGGATTTTCCAGGTGTCCACTTCTGGGAAATCTGATCCTAACATTCTCAGAGGCAGTGCCCTACACTCCTGCCTCTCATGCACACGCAGATACACACACACTGCCACATCTGCCCCAGAAGTGTCCGCCCTATTTACCAGGACTCTTCGATAGCTCTTTTCCTGGTAAAAGAGACTTCTGTATTTACACAAAAGCACTCTGATTTTCAAAATATCAGAATACCACCCACTGCACATGCATGTGATGAACAAAAAGAACCAGGTCAGTTCCCATTGCAAGGCTGCAAGATTCATCTTTTATTTGCTATCCATCTACATGTGACCTGAGAGGTGTAGGGCTTTAATTAGTGAGAGGGCGAGAGAACCAGGAACTTTGTGAGTCATACGTCATCCTACACTTCTGCAAGGGAACAGAATCCAGGATCAAGATTTTAGCCAGGTAGAATGAAGTAACATGCCATCCTATGACTTCTCCTGGGGAGTCTAAATCCATGCCTCCCAAGTTGCTTAGTTCCCAAACCCCTGGGGACTTCAAAAGAGTATTCAGACCACCCAGTGATCGGCCATGAGTTGGGTGAGAGAGGATATGGGGAAAGGCAGGATATAGAGTCACAGCCTTCAATATGAAAACAGTCTGACACACAGCATAAATGCTGATATTTACCATATTAAATTCCCTGTCTCTGGGAACAGAAATGTTAATAATTCCACTCTTTAGCACATGCTCATGGCCCTGTCAAGTTTGATCATCACTTCCAGGTCCAGTAGCACAGCACATCCTAAGCAACTTTACTCTCAAGGACAGGAGGCCTGTTTTTCCCATTTTATTTTTGAAATGCTGAAATACAGTATTGATTTGTTTCTCGTGTGCTCTGTGCTTTTGTGTTTGAGACGGTTTTCAGGTCTGACAAATTTGGGTTCAAACAAGAAGTAACTATCAACACCTATTTGCCCATCTGCGATCCTTCCAAGTGTCTGATGACCTTTAGCATTTGACTTCAGTCTGAGTTCTGCCTGTTGCAACTACAGCAAGTGGCAAAGTGTCCAGCAATCCAAGCAAACCCAGGGTGTGGAAAGCGAGGATGCTCCCTAAGCATCTTGAAGATGCACCCAAGTATCACATCATATAGCCTGATCCATACTACTTCTCTTTACTGCCCAGAATTGCCCCAGCGGTCATGCATTACTGTCCCCCAGGACAGCCCTGGCAGTGACCAGTGAGAGAGGGTAAGGGCAGAGGGTTAGGAAAACAAGAGGGGAAAGGAAACTACTTTGAAATGTCAATAATATTTTTGGGTTATGTTCAAAGTGTGTTTGCGTAGTTTTCATAAAGGTAAAATAATTGATTCTTCTCTTTACTTAAAAAGGAAAAAACATTCATGAGACCTGCATTTGTTTAATAAAAATGTATAAACAAATAAGCAAATACTTCTTTTTTCCTAAGCGGATAGAAATTTATTTTTAAAAGAGTGATGATCAGCAACAGGATGGTTTCCAAAGAAAGCCAAAGTAATCTTCACTCCTGACTTGAGAAAGAGACACCTAGAAATGAAAACCAGTATGTGGTTATGTTACTTCCATGTTTACCTACAGCCTTGCAACAAATTCGGTCACCCATTCACTCATTCATTCAATTCAAGGAGTACTTATTAAACACTCACTCTGTCCAGACACTGTGCTAAGCACTTTAAAGATTATCTCATTGAATCCATTTATAAGCCTGCTCCACTGGGTTTATTGTTATACAGAGGAGGGAAGAAGCAAGGAGCTATAGCTCTCCTATTTTACCCAGAAGGAGAATATGAAGCAGCTTGGGAAAGCTATAACCCATTCTTGCCACATCATTTAGGAATGTTTCAGCTGCAACTTGTAGAAATTCCAACCCAAATTACCTTTAAAAATAAGGGAATTGGGCCGGGCGCGGTGGCTCATGCCTGTAATCCCAGCACTTTGGGAGGCGGAGGCGGGTGGATCACGAGGTCAAGAGATCAAGATCCTCCTGGTCAACATGGTGAAACCCCTTCTCTACTAAAAATACAAAAAATTAGCTGGGCACGGTGGCGCGTGCCTGTAATCCCAGCTACTCAGGAGGCTGAGGCAGGAGAATTGCCTGAACCCAGGAGGCGGAGGTTGCGGTGAGCCGAGATCGCGCCATTGCACTCCAGCCTGGGTAACAAGAGTGAAACACCATCCAAAAAAAAAAAAAAAAAAAAAGGAAATGTATTATTTCTCTTAACAGAACATCCAAAGATATGTGAATTCAGAATGGATTAATTCAGTCACTTAATAATGCTAAGTCCTACTTTTTTTGCGTATTCTCTCCGTGCTCCTTGGTGTTGGTGTCATCCTCAAGATGGTAGAATGACAGCTGCAATAACCTAGGTAGTTTTCCTTTTAAGAGCAAGAACGGTTTTGTAGAAGCACCCCTGAAAGACTTCTCTTTATGTTTCATTGACCAGAATTAGGTCACCTGCCTTCTCCAAAATGAGTCAATGGCAAGAGGAATGCCATAGAGATAAAGAAGACTTGGACAGTTTTCTTATGTTTATTACCACAGTCCTCTGTGTCATTTTCATCTACTGCAAGTAGCCACGGGCTGTAGCTTGATCCCACCGCAATCATCTGGGATGCTTTAGAGAACATCCTGTCTCTGGGGCGTTTCCTCACAGTCATTAAATCAAATGTACATTTCAACAAGCTCCCCAGTTAATTCTCATGTTCAGTGACTTTGAGCATTTTAAAACCCACCCTCGGACCCAGTAAAGAGATGACTGAGGTCAATAGTAGAGTCTATCAGGCCCTTCATGAGCAGCTCCCATTTTCCTCTCTCATTCCAGCCACACAGACCTCCTTGAATATGCCAGTTACATTCTCACCTCAGGGTCTTTGCACTGATGTTCCTGGAGAAGGCCGAATAACCCCCAAAGATGGCCATATCCTACTGCCATACTGCTAATATGTTTACTCCATGGTAAAGCGGACTTTGCAGATGGCGTTAAGTCATGTCTGCCTTCTTCTCCTTCTCAGTTCCCACCTTCTACAAGTTTTCTTTATTCTTTCATTTTTTTCTGTTGATTTGAAAGCTAGACTTTTAGTTATACTATTATTCTAATTACCCATACATTTTATTTGTTTATGTTTTAAGGACAGGGTCTCAGTCTGTCGCCCAGGATGGAGCACAGTGCCGTGATCATAGCTCACTGTAACCTTGAACTCCTGGGCTTAACTGATCCTCTTGCCTCAGCCTCCCAAGCAGCCAGGACTACAGGTGCATGCCCCCACACCCGGTTAATTTTTTAAAATGTTTGTGATGACAGGGTTCACTATGTTGACCAAGCTGGTCTCAAACTCCTGTTTTTAAGTGGTCCTCCTGTCTCAGCATCTCAAAGTGTTGGGATTACAGGCATAAGCCACTGTGCCCAGCCAATCCATACATTTTAATATACATACATAACTATGTTTTCCTAATTCTGAAGTTGTTTAATGTCTTTAATCTCCTCCAAGATAAAGCAAGAATTGTTTATCTCCTGAAAACCAGTAACAAATTTTTTTCAGCTCTTTTGTAAAGAAAAAAAGTGTTTATAATAATTAATCTTATTACCAATTAATATTAATTTCGTTTTCACCACCTGTTTTTTATCCAACTCTTTGCTAGGATCACTCTTTTTCCTTTGAAATATACTTATTAATTTATTCTGGAAAGGTCTTGGAGGGTTAATTCTCCGAGTTTTTGTACCTATGAAAGGTCTATATGTCACTTCAAATCTCAAATATCAGAGGGTTTTGGCTATGGAAACTGGATTAATGCCTATTGTCAGTCAGCCCTTTGAAGATATTACTCCTTTGTTTTCTGGTATTTATTGTTAGTTATGAGAAACTTGTCATCACTAAAATTATTCTTAACTTCCACTAGTGGTAAGAGAGAACGAGGCAATTCCGATTCAGCCTGAATTTCCTGAAAGGAAGGCAGGCTCTGCTCCATGTGCCTCTCATCTTCTTCCTGAGACAAACAGGCTAAAAACTTAAAGGACGAGGGTGCACTGTTTTCATAAGAAAGAAGCATATGGGTGCAGATACGTTTGTAAAATCGCGCTGCATATTTACACGTGCACATAGAGTTTTTATGTAAATAGTATCATATTTGTCATTTTAAATGTATTAAAGGTATTATACTATGTCAGTACACACAGACTCTACTTCATATGGTTAAAAAAAACCTAACAAACCAGCCTAAATATAAGAAAAGCAGAATTTTTGTACCCACACCATCTTCTATCCCATTACTCAGAGATAACCACTTTCAATTCTTTGTTTTTATGATCATTTTCATCATAATTTCTATATGTCTGTATCTTGATTTATGAACTTGACAGTATCAATTGACTCTCTTCTATGAAAAAATGGAAAAAATTAACTCCCTAATACTACTTCCTAGCTCACATTTATTTCTGGAGTTTTATTGGTGATATTGTTTTTTATTATTCTACCAGTTACCTTTAGAATGTTGAATGTCCAATTTTAAGTCTTCTTTGCCTTATCTATGGGTTATTTACAATTTTAAAACAAATAAATAGTAGTTCTGTTTCTAGCTATGGTATATTAGCTTATAATACATCAGCCCTCTTGCCAAAAGTAGCCAAAAAGCTGGATTTTAGGAAAAAACACATTTGTTAAATGCAAGGCAAAAATTGAGGAAATCAGAATAAAGTCTGAAATTTATTAATAGTAACGTAGTAGTGTACCAATGGTGATTTCTTAGTCCTGACAAATGTGCCCATCATAGTGTTACCATTAGGGTGAGATGTATATGGGAGCTCTCTATCTCATTTCTGCAACTTTATTGTAAAGCTAAAATTATTACACAATAAAGACTTTCTTTAAAAAATTGAAGGCACTAGACAGCTGCTAAGACAGGAGGATGTGAGAAGCCAAGATCTCAAAAAGAAGTGCAGAAGAAAGGCCAGACCACTTTTAGCCTCAAAGTATCTGCCGATTCTTAAAGCTGCAGGTAAGAGGCCAAGGAGCAGAGTGTCAAAGGAGCAGAACAGAAAGTGTCAGCCCTAAGTCTGAGAATCTAAGCAGAGTTTTAAGCACCTCACATGGCTAGAAGAATAAAATTGGAGTTCAGGGCCCATCAAAACGGAGGAGCCCTGGAAAACATCCCAGTCATTCAAGACATCTGAAAGACAATTCCTTAGAAGTTAAGGCAAACCAAAATAGACTTGCCTTTACCAATACCGAAGCCCAGCTTCTAACAAACTTCATTCCAGCCTGTATTCAGGTGAACTGCCTGCCATCTCTGGAGGAAGAAACCACAGAGCCACAGACGATCTGTACAATTTTTCATTTGCAACATCTAGGATTCGATAAAAAAATTACTTGATATAACAACAGGTAAGCCCAAATGACCAAAGCTACAAGAAAAAGCAAACGATAAAGACAGACTCAAAGGAAGTTTAAATATTGGAGTTATCCGAAAGGAACTTTGAAATAACTATGATTACTTTGAGAAAGTAAAAGAAAAGATGAATAACTTCATTACACTGAGAAGGTAATTGGGACATTTTTACGATGCCAGTAGTGTTTTGTTTCTTCATCTGGGTGTAAATATTCATCAAACTGTATCCTTATGATTTATGAATGTAGATTATAGTTCAATAAAATAATTTATTCTTGAATAAATAAATGGTATTTACAATATTAAGTTGAGACAAATATTATTCACTGCAGAACCAAATAGTATTATAATTGAACTCCTAAGGAAGACAGATGACCCTCTGTCATTAAACGTGTACAACCTGAAGAAAAATATACTAAAAGTCAGGACAAAAGAATTTGCATTTTCTTAATACACTCATTTATTCAACAAATATTGGAGTGGCTACCGTGTGCTAAGCACTCTTCCAGGTGCAGAAAATACAACAATGAATGCAATAGGCTAAAATCTCTGCCCTCATGGAGCATACATTCTAGTTGGGGTATAAAAAACAAGCATAGGCCAGCGCAGTGGCTCATGCCTGTAATCCCAGCACTCTGGGAGGCCGAGGTGGGTGGATTACTGAGGTCAGGAGTTCAAAACCAGCCTGGCCAACATGGCAAAACCCTATCTCCACTAAAAATATAAAAATCAGCCAGGCGTGGTGTTGCATGCCTGTAGTCTCAGCAACTCAGGAGGCTGAGGATGAGAATCGTTTGTACCTGGGAGGCAGAGGTTCCAGTGAGCCTGAGATCATGCCACTGCACTCCAGCCTGGGTGACAGAATGAGACTCTGTCTCAAAAAAACCAAAAAACAAAAACAAAAAACAAGTATAATAAGTAAATAACTTGCAAAGAATGTTAAAAGATGCTAAGTACCATGACAAAAAGTTGTACCTAGAATAATTCAAAATGATGCCATCTTTTAGTCGATATCATATTTGGGCCATGATTTTTAAAACAGCTTTTTATGTTTCTTGATATTTCTAAATTCTTTCATCTTCTGAGAAGAAATGCACATTTTAAAACTCATATCCATAGGGTATTACAGGTTTACAATCATACTACTTAGTGAATAAAATTTACTTTTTTCTTAAAAACATTCTTCTTGGAGTGATGTGACTTCCTTTTTCTAATTTGAACTGATTGCTTTTTTTGGCCTGTTGCACAGCTGGCAAACAGATTTGTTCCTGATGCTCTCTATGAATTGGGTTTTGTATCTTCCTCCTTCTTCAATTTTTTACTTAAGTTTATGGATCATGTGCTGAAGGTTTTGTTTGTTTGTCTTATTTTGTTTAGAAAAGATATGTGTGAGATAAATTTCTAAATCCTTCCATCTCTGAAAATTGCTTTTATTTAGAACTCACACTTGAATGATAGTTTGTCTAGGTATAGAAACCTTGGTTCAAAATTATTTTCCCTTAGAAGCAGAAAGGAATCACTTTCATCCATTTTCATCCAAAGGAACCATTTTCATCCAGCAATTAGTGTTGTGAGGAGAAGGACATAGCAATGTGATTCTTTTTCCTTCATTAACAATACTTTTCCTCTCAAACAAACAAATAAACAGAAAAACCTGTTCTCTTTTTATTGTTTTCATTTTGTATTTATTTCAGTTGGTTTTTGAGGAACAGGTAGTGTTTGGTTACTTGAATAAGTTCTTTAATGGTGATTTCTGAGATTTTGGTTCAGCCATCACTCAAGCAGTGTACACCGTACCCAATGTGTAGTCTTTTACACCTCACCCCATCTCACCCTTTCCCTCGAGACCCCAATGTCCATTGTATCATTTTTATGCCTTTGCATCTTCAGAGCTTAGCTCCCACTTATGAGTGAGAACATACGATGTTTAGTTTCTCATTCCTTTCACTTAGGATAATGGTCCCCAATTCCATTCAGGTGGATGTGAATGCCATTATTTTGTTCCTTTTTATGGTTGAGTAGTACTCCATGGTATATACATACCACATTGAAAAAAAAAATGTTTAACTCCCTCTCTTTAGCTTTCATTATTTTTTTTCTTGATTTCTCTGTTGTTTCTTTCTGGAATTTTTAATGAGTGGAGGTTATATTTCTTGGTTTCATCATCCCTACGTCTTAACTTTTCACTGTGTCTTACATGTTTTTCTTTTTGCTCTGTAAATAGGGAGTTTTTTTCAACTTTATCTTCCAAATATCCTATTGAAATGTTTATTTTAGTATTCACATTTTTTTCAATTCCAAAAATTATTTCTTGTTCTTTGGTTTCTCCTTTTTTTTAAAGCACTAGTTACTTTGCAATATAACATTGTCTTATATTTCAACTAAAAATAACTAAGATCAGAGAACTGAAGGAGATAGAGACACAAAAAAACCCTTCAAAAAATCAATAAATCCAGGAGTTGGTGTTTTGAAAAGATCAACAAAATAGACAGACCGCTAGCCAGATTAATAAAAAAGAAAAGAGAGAAGAATCAAATAGATGCAATAAAAAACGATAAAGGGGATATCACCACCGATCCCACAGAAATACAAACTACCATCAGAGATTACTACAAACAACTCTATGTATATAAACCAGTAAACCTGGAAGAAATGGATAAATTCCTGGACACTTGCACGCTCCCAAGCCTAAACCAGGAAGAAGTCGAAACCCTGAATAGACCAATAACAAGGGCTGAAGTTGAAGCAGCAATTTAATAGCCTACCAATCAAAAAAAGCCCAGGTCCAGACGGGTTCACAGCCAAATTCTACCAGACATACAAAGAGGAGCTGGTACCACTCCTTCTGAAACTATTCCAATCAATCCAAAAAGAGGGAATCCTTCCCAAATCATTTTATGAGACCAACATCATCCTGACACCAAAACCCGGCAGAGACTCAACAAAAAAAGAAAACTTCAGGCCAATATCCATGATGAACATAGATGCAAAAATCTTCAATAAAATACTGGCAAACTGATTGCAACAGCACATCAAAAAGGTTATCCATCACGACAAGGTAGGCTTCATCCCGGGGATACAACGCTGGTTCAACACACACAAGTCGGTAAATGTAATCCACCACATAAACAGAACCAAAGACAAAAACCACATGATCATCTCAATAGATGCAGAGAAGGCCTTCAACAAAATTGAACAGCCCTTTATGCTGAAAACTCTCAATAAACTAGGTATCGACAGAACGTATCTCAAAATAATAAAAGCTATTTACAACAAAGCCACAGCCAGTATCATACTGAATGGGCAAAAACTAGAAACACTCCCTTTGAAATCTGGCACTAGACAAGGATGCCCTCTCTCACCACTCCTATTCAATATAGTATTGGAAGTTCTAACCAGGGCAATCAGACAAGAAAAAGAAACAAAGGATATTCCATTAGGAAAGGAGGAAGTCAAACCGTCTCTATTTGCAGATGACATGATTGTATATTTAGAAGACCCCATCATCTCAGCTCAAAATCTCCTGAAACTGATAAGCAACTTCAGCAAAGTCTCAGGATACAAAATCAATGTGCAGAAATCACAAGCATTCCTTTACACCAATAACAGACTTAAAGAGAGCCAAATCAAAAACAAACTCCCATTCACAATTGCTACAAAGAGAATAAAATACCTAGGAATACAACTAACAAAGGATGTGAAGGACCTCTTCAAGGAGAACTACAAACCACTGCTCAAGGAAATAACAGAGGACACAAACAGATGGAGAAACATTCCATGCTCATGGTTAGGAAGAATCAATATCATGAAAATGGCCATACTGCCCAAAGTAACTTATAGATTCAACGCTATCCCCATCAAGCTACCTATGACCCTCTTCACGGAACTGGAAAAAACCACCTTAAACTTCATATGGAACCAAAAGAGAACCCACATAGCCAAGACAATCCTAAGCAAAAAGAACAACACTGGAGGCATCACGCTACCTGACTTCAAACTATACTACAAGGCTACAGTAATCAAAACAGCATGGTACTGGTACTAGTACTAAAACAGAGATATAGACCAATGGGACAGAACAGAGGTCTCGGAGGCACCGCCACACATCTACAACCATCTGATCTTTGACAAACCTGACAAAAACAAGCAATGGGGAAAGGATTCCCTGTTTAATAAATGGTGTTGGGAAAACTGGCTAGCCATGTGGAGAAAGCAGAAACTGGACCCCTTCCTGACACTTTACAATAAAATTAACTCCAGATGGATTAAAGACTTAAATATAAGACCTAACACCATTAAAAACCCTAGAAGAAAACCTAGGCAAAACCATTCAGGACATAGGCATAGGCAAGGACTTCATGACTAAAACATCAAAAGCATTGGCAACAAAGGCCAAAATAGACAAATGGGATCTAATTAAACTCCAGAGCTTCTGTACAGCAAAAGAAACAATCATTAGAGTGAACTGGCAACCAACAGAATGGGGAAAAATTTTTGCAATCTACCCATCTGACAAAGGGTTAATATCCAGAATCTACAAAGAACTAAAACAGACTTACAAGAAAAAAACAAACAAACCCATTCAAATGTGGGCGAAGGATATGAACAGACACTTTTGAAAAGAAGACATTTATGAGGCCAACAAACATATGAAAAAATGCTCATCATCACTGGTCATTAGAGAAATGCAAATCAAAACCACATTGAGATATGATCTCATGCCAGTTAGAATGGCGATCATTAAAAAATCTGGAGACAACAGATGCTGGAGAAGATGTGGAGAAATAGGAACACTTTTACACTGTTGGTGGGAGTGTAAATTAGTTCAATCATTGTGGAAGACAGTGTGGCAATTCCTCAGGGATCTAGAAATAGAAATTCCATTTGACCCAGCAATCCCATTACTGGGTATATATCCAAAGGATTATAAATCATTCTATTATAAAGACACATGCACACATATGTTCATTGTGGCACTGTTTACAATAGCAAAGACCTGGTACCAACCCAAATGCCCATCAATGATAGACTGGACAGGGAAAATGTGGCACATATACACCATGGAATACTATGCGGCCATAAAAAATGATGAGTTTGTGTCCTTTGTAGAGACATGGATGAATCTGGAAGCCATCATTCTCAGCAAACTGACACAAGAACAAAAAATCAAACACTGCACGTTCTCACTCATAGGTGGGTATTGAACAATGAGAAGACATAGACACAGGGAGGGGAGCATCACATACTGGGGTCTGTTGCAGGGGAATAGGAGAGGGACAGCGGGGGGTAGGGAGGTTAGGGAGGGATAACATGGGGAGAAATGCCAGATATAGGTGCCAGATATATATATATATATCTGTTGCCCAGGGTCTCACTCTGTTGCCCAGGCTGAAGTGCAGTGGTGCAATCACAGCTCACTGCAGTCATGACCTCCTGAACTCAAGCCATCCTCACACCTCTACCTCCTGAGTACCTGGGACTACAGGTGTACACCACCATGCTTGACCAATTTTTGTATTTTTCTGTAGAGACAGGGTTTCACTATATTGCCCAGGCTGGTCTCAAACTCCTGAGCTTAAGAAGTCTGCTCACCTCAGCCTCCCAAAGTGCTGGGATTACAGATGTCAGCCACTGTGCCAAGCCAAAAAAATTTTTAAGTCCTCTTCTGTTCTCTAAATTATCTCTGTGTTCTCTGGGATCATCTCTATTTGTTGATTCTTCTCTTTTGTGCTTTATGATTTTTCTCAAATATACAGAGATTGTCTGGTGTCTCATTATTCATTTATGAATAATGGAATCACATAAACTTTTGTGTTAAAAGTCAAATATAAGTGAATGAGACAACTTTCTTCTGATATCATTTTTAAAAAAAGGTTACAAACAGTGATCGTATGGAAAGGCTGGCTTATGGCTATAGGTAGGGTATGTGGATGGGAACATGCAAACAGGCTGGTCCTCAACCCATGCCAAATTAAGAAAGGCTTCACTGAGTCACCAAGAGCCACACTAAGAACCTTTTCCTATTCCAGACAGACCATCCCCATGTCTTAAGAGAACAAATTTCTATATACCAAATACTGTTGTTGCCTACCATGCTGGAAAAGGTCCATTTTATTTTCTCAAAAGAGTTAAAAGCAATTCATATATAAATCTGCACAATACATGAGATGATGAAACTTCTCCAGTAGAAACTGATGTGTGAATTCCAAGGAATTAACAAAATGTGACAGGAGGGGACATGTCAGTCAAACTTTCCCTTTTGAACGTCTTTGAAAGGGCACCATTGGTCTGGTAGATCAGGTGGAATCTGACTCACCCCTCATGTCTACATCCCACATAAGCAGGAAATGCAACTTGGTGAGAAATTGACCAAGCTCTAAACCATGGAAGGTAATGGGCAATGAGGAGCATGGGAGACACTGCCTGGCCAAGAGAAGAATCAAACAGAGAAATGAACATGCACTGACACTTGGGGCAAGAGGCAAAGTTTGATAGAATAGAGTACTTACAATGAGCTAGCAATGAGCTAAGCACTCTACCCAAGCTATCTCACATAATACCACAGCCCCATGGAGTACTATGATGATTGCCACCATCTTCATTTGAAGATGGCAGAAAACTCAGGCTGTAGAGCCAAGCATCGACATTCAAATCCAAGCACCTCCTCTTACTACTATGCGACCTGGGATGGACAAGTTACTTAACATCCCTGTGCTTAGATTTTCTTATCCATAAGACAAAGACAATAACTGCGTGTACCTTGCAGAATTGTCATGAAGATTAAATTAATTAGTACAGGTAAGGTCCTTAAACCAGTGCCTACAACATAGTAACTGATCAATACATGCTAGCCTTTTTATTCTTATTAGAAGGGCTAAGTAGCCTGTCAGTGCTAGAGCCAAGAGCTTAACCCCAGCTGTCTGGGACTCCTATTCCCACCACTCTGTGTGACTCCTATTCCCGCCGCTCCTATACCCACCACTCTATGTGGTTTCTCTCATGTGAAAGAACAAAGTCCTACATGGTGAGATACCATGAGTGCCCAGGAGTGCTCCTGGAGCCCAAACATTTCATTAACTACCAGTTACCTGGGAATTTTATAGGCAGGGCAGTAGCTGAAGACTTTGCTTCCTATACTCAGTCATCTACCTGCTCCAAATCCTTGGAGTCATCAGTCAGTCACACTTGAGTGTGAATGAGCTCCAGATCATTTTATAAAAGCTGTTCTTAATTGAGAAGATGGTATAGGCAGCTTGGTGGGTATCTGAGAGCCCTGAAGATAAAAGGGGCATGCTGAGAGGAGCAAAAGGCACAGAAGTCTATGAGCAGGAGCTTCAAAGACAAACTGTGGCCAGTTACACAGGATGGCATTTGATGGTTTTATATCTGCTGTCCATAAAAGCCCTGGCATGCGAGGATTACTATTATCGCCATTTGATACAATGAGGAAACTGAGGCTCAGCAATGCTAAGTGACTCCTCTGAGGTGGTTCAACTACCTAATAAAGGGCAGGGCAGAACTGGAGTCAGCTTGACTCTGACCGTGGCCCCACCTTGCCCCTCTCCAGCCACTGCACGACTTGGCCCTGCTGTATTCCTGCCCCCAATCACACAGGTGGAATTAGGCAGGCCCCGCCGGCCCTCACATCTCACGCTTCTGTCCATTTACGGGAAGTTTCCACAGCAGGCCCAGCATTGTCAACATAGAGGAAAGAAGAGGAAAGGTCATTGTTCCCAACCATTTGCAAGAATATCTGAGTTAAAAATGAAAGACTTGCCATTTGCATGGTGATGGGAGGCGGGGGAGAGGAAGCATTGTTAGGTGTTGGTAATGTAAAAACATAAGTATGCTGTTATTTATGTAATTAGTTATTGCTTTCATTATGGGTGCAGTCTTAATGGTTATAGTATTTATGTATAATTACCTTAATATTCACTGAAATTTCCAAGTAGCTCCCTAATTAACTGTCTCAAATATATAATTACATTGCATCTTTACGCAAGACTTGCCTAATTAATGTAGTTACACCACTTCTTTTGTGAATGTGCATTATTAAATGCTCTTTGCATCATTCTTCTGACTTCTTGTAATTCACGCTTTACAAAAATTAAGACCCCGAATTAGAAACCTTCACAAGCAACCCAATCCAGCAGCAAAGCAGAGGCTCAGAGCTACTCTGGAAAAAACAAGGACTTGCTAAGCCTCATTATGAGTTTCTCATTATGCAACCTTCCTACATGGAGGTGAGAGAAGCCCAGGGTCGCAGAGCTCATGAAAACAGGCAGCCTCAGCCGGGCACAGTGGCTCATGCCTGTAATCTCGGCACTTTGGGAGGCTGAGGTGGGTAGATCACCTGAGGTCAGGAGTTTGAGACCAACCTGGCCAACATGGCGAAACCTCTTCTCTACTAAAAATATAAAAAATTAGCTGGGTGTGGTGGC
Organism: Aotus nancymaae; assembly: GCF_030222135.1. Taxonomy (NCBI): domain Eukaryota; kingdom Metazoa; phylum Chordata; class Mammalia; order Primates; family Aotidae; genus Aotus; species Aotus nancymaae. The sequence goes on along the minus strand of NW_026988445.1, from coordinate 1,835,110 downwards.
GCACACCTGTAATCCTAGCTACTCAGGAGGCTGAGGCTGGAGAATTGCTTGAACCCGGGAGGTAGAGGTTACAGTGAGCCAAGATCGTGCCATTTCACTCTAGCCTGGGCAACAGAGCAAGACTCTATCTCGAGAAAAAAAAAAACAGGCAGCCTGAGAGTGAGAACTTCAGCTATAACCCTCAGGGCTCAGGCCCTCAGGGCTAACCTGCCCTCAACAGGAAAAGCCGCCATGAGTCCTAGGACCTCCACATCACAGTAGGCTGAATCCTACATCCTCTTCCAAGTAGTACATCCAAGGCCACCTCTGTGAGCCTTAATTTCCTAACCTGCAAAATAGGCATGGTAATGATTGCTTGTCTTCTCAAAAAGTCCTGCAAGAATTAAATGAGGTGATGAACATGAAAGAGATCTGAAGTGTATTATGCATGCAATCAGAGTTCAAGAGATTAATTCTAGAACAACTTTGCCATGCTACCAGAATGGTCTCACTGAATGATTGCTTATTCCATGCTGCAGAGAAAACCACCCCAAACCAGTTGCTTAAAACAACACTATTCTATTTAGCTCAAAACTGTGTGGATGGACAATTTGGACGAGGCTTAGCTGGGTTATCTTTCTGGTCTGAACCAGGGTCAACTGTTCTTAAAGAGCGTCACTCATATGTCTGGGGCCACAGCTGTGATGGCCAAGATTTGTCTCCATGTGGTCTCTCATCTTCTTTTTTATTTTATTTTATTTATTTATTTATTTAATTACTTTTTGAGACAGAGTTTTGCTCTTGTCACCCAGGCTGGAGTGCAATGGTGTGGTCTCAGCTCACTGCAACCTCCACCTCCCTTGTTCAAGCGATTCTCCTGTCTCAGCTGCCTGAGTAGCTGGGATTACAGGCGTCTGCCACCATACCCAGCTAAGTTTTGTATTTTTAGTAGAAATGGGGTTTTACCATGTTGGACAGAACTCCTGACCTCAGGCGATCCACCCACCTCGGCTTCCAAAGTGCTGAGATTACAAGCGTGAGCCACCGTGCCTGGCCCTGGTCTCTCATCTTCTACCAGGCTAGACTTGGTATGTTCAGGGTGGGAAGCATTTCCAGCCCAAGTTCAAAAGGTACAAGGAGCCAGACATGGGAGCACACATCTGTACTCTAAGCTACTTGCTGACATGAGAGGATCCCTTGAGCCGTGCCCTGAAGTTCAAAGCCAGCCTGGGCAACATAGTGAGCCCTTGTCTCTCAGGAAAAAAAAATAAAGAAGAAGAAGAAAAGAAAAAAGCAACATGACTTCTAGACAGAACTTGCACGTCACTTCTACCACACATTCTATTAGTCAAAACATGTCACAAAGCCAGTCCAGTTTCAAGGACTGGGAAAATAGACGCCAGATCTTGATGGTAGACGTCTGTGCCGTTGTTCCCAATGTACCACATCAGGTTTACCTCCATTCTACTTTTTTGGAGAAGAAAGTAATTCTTCGATTAGTCAATATCCAAGGGCTTACCGAGTACCTGCTATGGACCTAGCTTTCTGTAGGTCCCGTAGAAGATCCAACAGAACTTGAATACGTAGCTCACTTCAAAACTACTAAGTCTCAGTTGAAGAGGCAAATCCAAGAAACATGAATGAAAAAGAAAGAAAGAATGTGCAAACTGTGAAGTGCAGGCCCTAAGTACAACAGGAATGCCCGGAAAATGAGATGAGCGGAGCATGAAGCAGACAGGACTGGAGAGGCCAAGGGCAGGAGGGAATCAGCATCCAGGCCCCACAGTGCGGTGAGATAATCCCACGAAGGGGAGAGTGAAGTTCATGCGGAAAGGCCCTTGGAGGTGTTTGGACTTGATGTGAGGATCAGTGTGAAAGCAAAGTGGGATTTGGACAGAGTAGGCTCAAGATTCATTAATAATTATTTGTTTAAGCAAACATTTCCCAAGAACCTAGTAATACAGCTTTTCCCCCAGTAACTGCAGAGTTCATTCCTCTTGGTTCAGGTCACCTCTGAAGGAGGCCTTCCCAATGGTCCTACACACACTCTCACATGTACACATACACATGCACATGCAGACACACACGCCACTCCTACACATTCACACAGCCTCACCCCTCACTAGCCCTGCTTCACTGTCTTCAGAGAAATTGTCACTACCCTGTATTACTATATCACCTACTTTTGTGTTTCTTTGTTTCTTGCGTCTCTCTCCTTCTTTCCCCTAGAAGGCAATGACTTAGCCCATTTTGTGTGGAGCTGTATCATCCCTAACCCTTTGAATATACCTGGTACACAGCAAACAATAAATATGTTGAATGAATAAATGAGTAAATGGCTATATACAATATACCAAGAACCAACCAGCTGGGTCCAGTCATCACCAAGAACAGCACCAACATCAATAACCACAGTGACCATGAGATACTGGAAGAAATGCCATGGAATTTAATGACCACTCCCTGGGTGCATTAACATGGGGCAAATCAATCAACCTCACCCATCTGCTGCCCCTACCACCTGTGTCCTCCAGAAGCCAAGAGTGGGGTTCATAGAGCATGTAATCGATGTTGTCTAGAGGCACAGAACTGGACACACACGATCTAGTAAGATAACCATACACAGTGGTAGAGCACCTCCGTCATTTACAGAGGAGAAAGAACTATCCCCAAGACCATATATCTTGTTAACGATGAAACAGAGACTGAAATACAGGTCTTCTGGCCGTAGTTCAGATCTAAGCCCACCACTGCAGATGCTGCTGAAATAACACAGCCTGGCTGAGTGAGAACTCTGAGCCTTAGCCTGTATTAAGCCTGGAAGAATGAGGAAGGCGGGACTTAGGATGCAGGGGAGAGGGCAAGGTTTAACCCCTTGTCCTTTCCAGGCCTATGGTCTGATTAAGGAGACAAAAGGAACACAAAGTATTGGAACAGCTACTGTACTCTGTAGTCATGCGATGCAATTCATTCAACAACATCAATTGATATCCCTGGCCAGGTTCCTGGGATACAGAGATAAATAAATCCTAACGCCTTCACTCAAAGAACTCCCAATGCCGAGAGAGACGCTGTCACCCCTTTGCGCAATGCCAAAGATACCACTGTGGTCTATGTAAATAGACCAAAACATAACTCCCTACTTTACGTGGGAATAGTACCCCCCAGAGTTGTGTAACACAGGAAGAGCCTAAATAGGTGTATGAAAACTCAATGAGCCGGGTGACAACAAAGAACAGAGATCTGGATTTGGAACCATAAAACACAGATTTAGCTTCAGGTCCCGCCGCTCAGTTGCCTTGTATTCTCAGGCAAGTCAATTCCCTGAGCTTCAGTGTCCTCACCTGTAAAATGGGAATAAGAATAATATCTGCTCTAATTACTTCATAGGTTTTGAAAGGATTAAATTGGAAAAGGTATGTGATCGCACTTTATGAATATATGAAGAGCAAACAAATGTTAGGTATTATTATTCCCTCCATACCAAATAATGACTCTGTGACCCATGGGGCCCCTGTCCTCCTTCAGTAGCATACCCCAACATCAAGAAAAAGCCTTTCTCTTATCAACAAGTATGTAGCGAGCAGCCTGTCTGCACCCAGCAGTCTTCTAGGCAACATAGAGGGATTTAATAAGAAGTGTTTGGCACCTGTGCAGTGTTGGTGACTCCTAAACTTGATTTCAGCCTCATTCCACTGCCGCCTAGCTCTGGGATGTTCACCAAATCACCTCACCGCTTTGGGCCTCACAATACTTGCTGTACAATGAGAAGTCTGAGCGAGATTGGCTGTTTAAGCTCAAGTTTGAAGGGGTTCTGAAGCTATTGTATTGAATTTCATTATTAGAAGTGAACTTCAAGCTATTTATAAATCGGTGGAAACACACACACTCAAATGTATTGTGTAGCAAATATTAGCACATTAGACCCTTTAACTTGACTCCATGTTGATTTTAAAAGAAGAAAATGCTGTGACTTTGAACTCATGAAATTGCTTTTATTAATATATTGCTTTCATGTCTTACATATTGGAGTCTTCTAAAAATTTTTCTTTAAAAAATGAAATATACTGATAAAAAAAAGTTTAAAAATCACTAAGCTGGATCACCTCTTTGGCCTTTTCACATTCTCTAATTCTCTAATTCAGTGGATGAATACAGAATAGAATCCCAACCTTCAAAGAGAATGCAATATTCTTGAGAAGATAATAAGCAAAATATGATGACATACAGCACATGGCAATTGTGCTATCTTCTTCTTTCACCGTGTTATCTGTGCACATGGTTGCCTTGAATAAAACCTGTATTTCCCAATCTCCTTGTATCTTGGTGTGGCCATATGACCAAGTTCTGGCCAATGGGGTTGTAGATAGGAGTGGCAGGTGTGTGCATATACGTCTGTGAATGCACACACATACACAGTTCTCAGTAAGTGCAGTTAAAGAGAAGAAATTTGTCCTCTTTTGCCCTTCTCCCCTTTCTGCTGCTTAGAATACAGACCTCATGGTTGGAGCTATAGCAGCCACTTTGGACCATGAGTTAGAAGTACGTGTTGAGGATGGCAAAGCAATAAAATACACATTGACTCCTGATGACAGTGGACCAGCTACCTGGACATTCACATTAGTGAGAAATCAGTATCCATATGATTTAAACCACTGTTATTCAGGGACTTCTGCCACTCACAGCCCCAACTAATCCTAACTAATACAACAACCTATCATTATGTACTTAACTTCCCTAAGGAGCTATAAGCTTTCTGCCATCCTATCCTCTTGAGGCCATGAAATGTGATCCTTATTTGTGCTTTTTCTACAAGCCATCATTAGTTCATATGAGTGAAAAATGACTCTCAGAGCTGGTTCTTCCCCCTGGGTGCTTCTCTAAGCCTCAGCTCCCATGAGTGCAAAATGGGAATAATAATTCCAGTCTAACAGGATTGTTATAGGGAGGGGTGACGCGAAGAAGTCATTCGATTTAAGCCTTAACATCACAAAGGGTTTCACATTATCTCCAAGTGAGGTTTTATCTCTGTCACAGCAATACTCAACATGACTGGCAGACATCCATCCAACAGCTCCAGTGTGCATCCTGTTACCATATACAGACAGAGAGAGAGAGAGAGAGAGAGAGAGAGAGAGAGAGGTAGATGTATAGACAGATATGTAGATACATCTGTCTCTAGTTAGATACAGGAAATGGATAGATAAATATAGATGTCTATACTTATGATGAATAAAGGAAAGAGAGAGAAAGATCTGTATCTCCCATATATACCTTAGGGTCAGAAGCAAATTTATTGTACAGTTAATTAACAGAAGCTTCAGAGTCCCACCCTCATGCAGACCCTTGCAAAGGCCCTGGGAGGAGCCCTTGCGATGTGTTCACATGAGCATATGTGTTTATAAAATGTGCAAAAGTAAGCAATTTTAGACTGAGTTGGTTAAGACCTCTCTCTCGTTCCACTCTGACTTCCATTCCTACTTCCACTTCCATGGTACAGGAGTGGCTGCGGGTATCTTGGGGATTCAGCTAAGGAAAAGCTGAGTTGGTGATACATTTTGTTTGGATTTTGCAGGGTATATTTGTATGGTCCACGATCCTGTGAGTACTTACTACTGGTGGTCCTCGTGTTGAAATGGCTGCCAGGAGTTCTCCTAATATCATCAATTTATGGAGTAATTAAGAATAATATGAGAAAAATGTAATAAAGTTGTTCCCAAATTTGACAAAACTTGGAAGCATCTGTATGTCCTGGGGGAAACTAACCAACCTTTCTGTGCCTCAGTTTCCTCATCCATAGCATGAAGATTATAGATTGTACTTTATAGCGCTGTTGTGAAGACTAAATGCGTTCATTTATGCAAAGCATTATGAACATGGGCCTGACCTCAGTAAATGCTACCATTGTTATTATCACCCTGAAACTAGGAGAGTTTTCTAGCCGCTGCCCACGTGGAGCCCAAGAAGTACCAATCCTGTTCTTGAAGTTCTCCACTGAGTGCCTCTTCTAAATACTATTTAAAAGCCAGTCCTGGCCAGGCGTGGTGGCTCACCCCTATAATCCCAGCACTTTGGGAGGCTGAGCAGGGCAGATCAACTGAGGTCAGGAGTTTGAGACCAGCCTGGCCAACATGGAAAAACCCCTTCTCTACTAAAAATACAAAAATTAGCCAGGTGTGGTGGTGGGTGCCTGTAATCCCAGCCAGCTATTTGGGAGGCTAAGGCAAGAGAATTGCTTGAATCCGGGAGGCAGAGGTTGCAGTGAGACGAGATGGTGCCACTGTACTCCAGTCTGGGTGACAGAGCAAGACTCCGTCTCAAAAAAAATAAAATATAAAATAAAAGCCAGTGCTTCTTGTTATCGAAATGTCCCTAAACTGCAACATGCAGCACCATGGGTACATAGGAAAGAGCTTAGGAACAGTCCCCCAGCTCAGCATACCTGAAGCACCACAACCTTACCCTGAGCACCTCACAAGACAATTCGACACAGCTGGAGAAATCACTGGGCTTGATTGTTCCGTAGATCCACTTATGTCTCTAGGAAAGAACACGAGTGTTTCCACTAAACATGAAACAATCACCACATGGGTACGTCTTATATGCTTAACATAGTGATACATCAGGGTTCTCCCTTAACTCACGACACACATTCCATTCCCCACATCCAGCTTTTCATTTTTAAAAACTATAGATCTCCATGTAGCAAAAGAAACACCAGGAACGGTGGTCATAAAAATGACAAGGAATGTACAAGGGCGGCTGGCTGGCTCCTTCCTGTTGTAGAGACTTGATGGTTTACACTCGTTCACAAGAGAAATGCCAGAACAGCTATTTCTCCTTAAATATGTAACTGTTAGCCCAAGACTCGCCTATGGATAGAATAGAAAGAAAAGAAACGCATTTGAGAAATAGTTTAGAAGGCAGAAACAATAAGATTTTCTCATTGATTGGATGTGGAGTCGGGTGTTCACGAACAAGAAGAGACCGGGTGAGAAGCCCCATGCCCTGACGTCTAGCCCACTGCTCTGCCAGCTGTGCCATTTGGCCCCTAGGAACCCTGAGTTTCTTTCCAACCAAGTAATGTTTCCTCCCCCTAACCATGCAGTAGTCAGAAAAGCCCCTGAGGGGCTCGTATCATTTTTGTCAATTGTCATGAGCCAGTAGCTATGCCTGGATCTGTCCTGCGGTGGGTATGAAAAGGTGGTATATAAGGAAGAAGTTATCCTGCCAGCACCATCTGAGGTGTGCCTTCTGGGCAGAAGTGTGATCTGTGGTCAGGGCAGAGAAGACACCCCCTCCACTCTAGAAGGAACCCACGACCCAGCTGTGCCTCTGCCACAGCCGCCAGCCGAGGAGCTGACTAAATGGTGTTGAAGCAAACAGTTTACCTACCTGCAGGAGCTGGCCCATGCAGAATGAACTAATGAGACTCTTCCTATAGGCCTCTCTCAGGCCAAATTCCTGGGCACTGCTGGCCGTTCTTCTGCCAGAGATGGATTAGAGTCCCCATCGGAGCAGCATATGTCTTCTGTGGCATTTCTTTTATTTTGCATATACAGACAAGCATGCCCTCCACTGCCATTTGATTGGATCGCTGTACCATGGCTTTTTCAAAACAACAGCTAGCAGAGAAAGGGTATTTAAAAAGGACTGTGAACCCTCTTACCTAAAAATACATTTCTGGGGAGCGTAGAACACTTAATACACTGAATTCAACCAAAGTTTGGTGGTGTCAGTGAAGTACAGCATGCCGTGATGGGCCCTGCGAAGGTGGCACAAAATGACAGAATTGTGCATGTTTTAACTGAATTGACTACATTTCAGGTGGTTGGCTCTGTCCTTGTGACAAAACCCAAGCTATGCGTCTGAAACAATTGGGACTGTCCATTATCCAACCTGCGACGCATATATGGAAATTTTTTTCCAATATAGGATTTTTCCATTGTCTTTATTTTTTTTAAAAAAGATCTTGTGATGCCCAGATAGCTACCAAAATAACCAGTGGCCACACATCTGGGAGCCCAAACAGACACAGGAAAAATACAGCAGAAGGGGAAGATCCATGAAAACAGGAAACGTGGAGAGGAGAATAAAAAGATGTCAAAACAAACGCAGCCTGGGCGGGCAGAGGGAGGAGGCCAGCAGAGAGGCCACCAGCTTAGCTGCGGGCACGAGTTCCTCAGGAGTCTTCAGAGAATTGCAGGGTGACGTAGGCCCTGGCCCACACAAAAGGACCCTGGCCTCTTCACCTCTGTTTCACACATAAAGTCATGGCCTCCTTCAAAACTAAATAATAGCCATGCTACCGACTTCCTTGTGCAGGCAGGGGCCTGTCTGAGCTACCAGCCCCCAAACATCAGCAGATGTGGAGTGACAGACAAGTAGCACATGGGATGCAGGTGTGAGGCCTGGCTCTACCTCAGCCTGGCCTCCTCGCACGCCTCCATTCATCTCCTTCATCCCTGTATCTCTGCACCGGCACTGGCCAGGCCCATTCATACTTGTGACTCATTTCACCATTGACCCATCAGAACTAAAATGGCTTTGACCCCATCACCCAATACTATTACCACACCACTTTCATTTCTTGATCTAGGTTTTCAGTTCCAAAGATGAAAAGTACTCACCCACAGCTGAGAGGGCCAGCACGAGGAGACCCCTCTCGCACAGAGTGGATGCCCAATGTTGTTGATTAACTCATAGACCAGCAGAAGCAGAACTTTAAGACTCAGGTAGGGACCTAAAATTCAACAAGTCCCACCTTCTTCTTGAATATGAATCCTCCATACATCATGAAATCAACAGATAGAAAAGTTTTAGCTCACAAGTCTCCTGTGCCAGGACATTGGCAGTCAGAAAGGGGCACTGGCTCACCTCCAACCATGTACAATGCAATGGCTAAATGCTTACTTCTCTCTTTATTTCTTATTTAACTAACAAAAGCCAACCATCACAACCTCTTCGCTCTTCCTTCTTTCATGTACCAGGATAAAACAGAACCTTCTCTTTCTGCTTTTCCAGTAGATTCCCTGAGTTGTGAAGGGCTCAGCAGAAATCTGATCTCCTCTTACTTTAGTGATCACCTTCTGAGAGTAGCCCCCAGTGCCGTGAAAAGTTCTCCTTCTAGGAGAAAATGAAGACATTTAAACCCAAGAGCCAGTCACTCAAACCATGGAGTCCTTACCCTTCATCTTCTCAAGGATAGGAGCGATCATGGGGAGCAAAGTGGACAGCACCCTGCTCCCATGAGTTTGTGGAGATTTCCTTCTCAGGTCTCCAAGGTGGTTGTCACCTTGTACAAGTAAAATAAGAAGGAGCTCAGGGTGGCTCTCTATTGTTCCAATGATCATACTCAGTTTCAACACCAACTTCCCTACTCTTGAGCCCAGGAAGAGGTGGGGGCATTGCTCACCATCAGTCACCAAGACCAATGAGCCTTTGACAACGCTAATTGCACACGGGTCTAGACTAGGGGCTGTACAGAGGGGAGATTCTCTCAGGGAGCTGCTGGTGTAAGCCACAGACATCCAGCCACCTGTCTCAGGCACTGTAAGCTCGTTGTTCACATCTCTTTCTTCCCTACTAGACTCCAACAGAACACTGGTTGAATTCTCTGATAACCCAGTACCCCGCAATAAATGTTTATTTGTGCTAAAGAAATACCAGCCTGAGACGCAAACAGAGAAGCCAGTCGGTTACGGCATTTCCAGAGAGAAGGTCAGTAACCCAACATGGAAATGAGGGGAAATAAACCGTTTTGGAACTAAGATCTTGAGTCTGTATCACAGATGGATGGGAGGGGAGATGGGAATAGGTTTCTCCTGTATCCCATGGGAATCTTTTTCTTTGGGCTGTTTAAAGTAATGGCTAAGGAGCCAGGGTGGACACAATGCCCAGTGTGAATGGGCTTCCATCTCTCCGGTGCCCCTGCGGGAGGCCCTCCACCAGGCTGGTGGAGAGGTCTGTGGCAGGAGCTTTTCCGCACAAAGCGACCTCCCTCTTGAACCCTTCTCACTTCAGGTTTCTTTGAGAGGGTGCCAAGGTTGCACTTGCCGGCTCAGAGAGCAGCTCCTTCCTATGTGAAAGGCAGGGTAGGAGGAGCTTTGCCTGTGTGACTGGGAGGGGCTGGGGGGCCCAACGGTGAGACCCCAATAGAAGAAGGACCCCAGACAGCTGTCTGCCAAGGCACAGAAGAATGTCTTTCTTACTTTACGAGAAAGAAAACAAATAAACAAACAAAAAGATCTAAGGAAATGGGAAAGAAAGGTAACCATGGAGCTTTTTCCAAGGAGCCTAAGACAGCAATCTCTGCCAGCCGGGAAAGTTCAGCTTTGTTCTGATGAAGGGATATGAGGCTTATTTGGACCAGAAAAAAAAAAATCAACTGAATAATCAGATGCCTCTGGACGGGCTACAGAAGGCTCTATCTGGTGGTGTCCATTCTGCCTGCTGGCTTCCTGCAGAGATGAGAGCCTCCCCCAAGACAACTGCCATTCTCCGAAAGTCGAGTTCTTGGCATGGAGCTGGGGCCCTCATGATAAGGGATTAGATGGTCTGGGGCCTGCTCTGGCCTTCTCCCTGCCAGCTCCACATGGAATTAAAATGCCCAGAGCCTAGCTGCTCACCCAGAACCTGCGCCCCACTCCACTTTCCACTCCCAATAAATCTGTGACTCCATGGGTCCCCTGAAGTTGGAAATAGGATCAAGGCCGTCAGGAGATGCCTCACTGAGTTTCCTGGGAGAAGAGTTGTTCCGATGGTAAGACTGAGAAAAATAAGAAGCCCCAAGATGAATGTAATTTCCTTTTATTTCAGTCATGGCAAGTTCCAAAAGAAGAATAATTTATTTTGTTATAAAATAAATCAAGGTGATATGCTAACCAGCAGAAAAGAATGTCTTCACTTCTCTGAAGAAAGGTACTCCTAACACCATGCCCTGGTTAGGGGGCTTGGGGCTGGAGAGGAAACTCTTAGCAGTTGGCATCTTGATCTATATAATATGCACTTTAAAAGGGCATGATCAAAGCTATGCGACCCTCTCTGTTTATTCAGCTCCTAGAAAAACCAGTTAACCCATGTCCATGCACTTAATAGGGATCAGCCTAGCATTTCACTCCATATTTAAGCCATTGTGGGGTCCATTTACAGTGTCCTCTAGAGTCGCAGTAAGGCAGCAAATGACACAGGACAGTGTGTCAGGTCACAGAGGGCCCATCTAACCCCCGCTGTCTAGAACATCTTTCCTTTCTCCTCTCCCCTTTTATTATCCTTCCCTTCTCTCTTCCCACTTTTCTCACACTGCCGACACCTCCCAGTGGTTCCTACCCACACCTAAAGGACTATACAGAAATATAAAGCTGACTTTATGTGTGTGTGTGTGTGTGTGTGTATATATATATATATATATATACACACACACACACACATATATAATGTGTAATGGCTGACTCTCAGCTCCCACTAGGTTGACAGAACACAGACGATGAATTCAGGAAAAGAAATGTCTTTCCTTTCTACGAAGTCAGTACCACACTCACCCAACCAATGAGCAACAAACTTAGAAAAGTGAATTGGGCAAAATGTCTTTGTAATTTTAGGATAACAACGGCCTACATTTTGACCTCCAGCAAATGTTGTTATGGCATCGCAGCACAGCAAAGCAACTTGGGTAACCTTTCAGAGTCCACCGTTAATGTGGCAGGACACTTAGGCAGCATTAGATTTCAGAAATAACTTGTTTAAAGAACAAAAATGTACTGCATCCCTATTGAAAGCCAGATAGAGATGTAGATGGGGATACGGAGTTGAAATATTCAGGCAATCTTTCCCTGCTCTCAAGAAACCTACCTTCTAACATGGATGACAGCTACCATACATGTAAACTTAAAAAATAAATAATACTATAAAAATAAATTTCAGTTAATAGGAAGAGTAATAATAAAAATGTAGAAGCAAGAATCAGGTGGGGTGAACAGGTGACCATCAGCTGACCTTTGGAGGGCAGAGCTGGCCCCTTGAGGACACGGGACTGATGAGGGGACACGACTGATGAGACCATTAAGACTTGGAAAGATCTGGGGAAGCGATTGTCCGGCAGAGGGAACAGCAAAGCAAAGGGAGGCGGGATGGAGAAACGGCAGAACAAACCTGGGTGAATCCCCTTAGCCAATTACTTTTCAGTTTCAGTATTACAAAAGTTACCTCTCTGAATGCTTTTTCTTCCCAGATAGAAATCAATCATAATAATTTATTTCCCAATTTCTTCCCTGTCAGTGCCTCTTGTCTTGTACTGAACCTTCCCCTCCCTCTTCCCGCCCCACCCCCAAAACACACAGACACACACACACACGCACACCCACAGGCACACACAGCTACTAGCTAGTAGCAATGCAGCAACTTCACAGAGAAAATGAAGTTCCATCTTCAAGACCTTAAGACCACCCGCAAGTCGGGCACATGACCAAAGACCTGAGTGGAATGTGTGAGTCACAGGCCCTGTGGCTGGAGGGACATGCCACAGTGCCAGAGAAAAGAGAAGGAAGCGTTTGTGAGACTGCTCGGCGTGGTTTTGTTTCTTCTTCCTTGCTTGTGTATGAACAACACTGGTTAATACTGTGCTTTTTTTTTAATGGATTAAGAGTTAGTTTGAGGCAAGGAAGGTATCCCTGTGGTTGGAAAATAGAGCTTCTTTCTTTCTTTCTTTCCTTCCCCATTTAAGCAGCTCCTCCCTCCTCCTCCTCCCTCCAGTCTAGGGCTCACACCCCCGCACTGCAGGCCTGTGCATTCTTCCCATTTCCTGCATTTCATGTGAAGGAGCATTCAAGAGTTGGACAACAAGGGTTTAATTCAACTTGACCATCTTCTCAAAAAGAAAATTAAAAAAAAAAAGAAAAAGAAAAAAGAGGAAGAACAAAAGTTGGGAGAGGCCAGACTAAATGGATATGATCTGAATGCATATTTGTGTTACAACTAATACAACCAGCATCAGAGAGGGACCAAGATCAAATAAATGGTAAAACCTGACAAAGAGAAGAATAGATGGTATGTGGAGCCATCTGTTTTGGAGGACACCCAAATCTGTCTGAATCTGTGAGGCCAAACTACCAGCTATTCTAAGACACCCCATTCCAAGAGTGGCCTAATGCGTATCTACACAATCAGTTTCTCTCACCATCACTTTGGCTGCAACTTTTTTGTGCAATTAAGTAATTTATTCCTTTCTTCAGCCTCCTGATTCTAATGAATCCGAGCCACAAACAAGCCTCAGTTGCTCCTATTCAAGGAGTCTGATTGCATCTGGCAGTGATTGCTGAAAATCCTGAAGAGGAAACAGGGAAGGGAAGCATATTGTTTGGGGGGGTAATAGGTGAAGACCTGCCTCTCTTGACCTATAATACATTAGTGTCAGTGAACATTTGGCAGCCTTCAGATGATTAGCAATGAAGATGAATCAAGCAAAAAAGAGGTAGAAATCTGCCTCATCTGAATCACCAGAACTGCATACATTTGCATGCTGATTAGCTGTTCTTTTGTCTGTGTTCCTAATTATTATGACACATTATGTCTTCATCATGCAAGATTCTGATCTGTCTTGTTCAAAATGCATGTAGAAAAAAGTGCTGTTTATTGATTCAACATGTAACTTTTATTTTTATGTTTGCTTTAATTAAATACATATTTGATTGCCTTTGACTGCTGTCTTTTTTTTTCTTTTTTCTCTTATTTATTTCGTCTTGTTGACAAACACACAGGTAACCTTCCTCTATCACGCTCAGATCATTTGGTGCTCACGGTCTCTCTTCCCCCTCTGCCTCCCGCTCTCTCTTTCTCAGGTGCTCACTTTTATTTTCTTGAATGGGCAAAACAGAAGTGGAAAAGAAAACAAAACAGCATCCCTAGTAACACTGAAGATGAGGGAGCTGAAGAGTGGGAGAAGCCCTGAAGAGGGAGGGGAGGAAATGCTCCAGTCTTAACAAGAGCAAACAAATGTTTCTGACTCTGGAGAAGGGCTTTCCAGGGGAACACGGCAGCAGAAGCGGGTGGAAGATAACATGATCCTGTGAAAGAAGGAGGCCCTCTGTCATTCCCAGTTGTCTTCACACCTTACTGATGACCATGGTTTGAGAGCAGGACAGGAACGTGCCTGTCTCCCAGGTCAGACCTCCAGTCCTCCCACAGGGCCCAGTAGCGCTGACGGAACTTCCAGTAAGGAGGGGGCCTGCTTTCCCAGCGGACTCTTCTTAGATCCACTTCCTTCCTCTTTCCCAGAAGCGGAAGTGGTAGGGGAAACTCACCATCTACCTGTGCCAGACCCCACAGGCCTCCCAGAGCAGTCGAGAATCCAACATCTCCAGGGTCAAGGGCACTAGAGAGAGAATTCTGGAAGGAAGGGCCTCCCCAAAAGATGCAAAATGCATGGCCCGCGTACCCTACAGCCTGCTGGGGCTATTCCCTGCAAACCACTGCGGATTCTTTCAGTAGGAGGGTGGAAGGCAGTGTGGGCAGAAAGGGAAAGGTATTTGTTTCTGCAGGTTACAGCCAACCCAAGCCCTGCCGTCCTTATCACCCTCCACCCAGGGATATGCTAAACAGCTGTAGTTAGCACCAAGCTATTTGGACAATCCAATCAACACACTTAGAAAGCGAAAGAGGAAGGGCCGGATGCCGGAGTAATTGAGTGCGCTGAGGGTCCGTAGATGCTCAGAAAGAAAGCCGGGGCCCAACCAAATGCAAATGGCTCCTCGCTGAAGAGGCATAATGCCCACCGCTCTTCCCTGCTAATGGGCAATGATTGGCTGGAAATGTAATCAACAGCTCTGCCCCCAACATCTATCCCTACAGTGAGGGATGATGGAAATCCATATTCATGAGGGCAGGCCGGCACTGTTTACTGGGTGCAGAAAGGGGGCAGGGCTGGCCTGGGTGAGATTGAGGTCCTTGAAGAGCGATAATGAGGCTGGGAGCAGGGAAAACGGTACTGTTAGAGCCCCCACCCCACGGCAGCCCTCCCCTCATATATCTGCCCCCCGATGTGTACACATGTCCTCTGAACCTGAGACTCAAGAGAACTCTCAATGTGGCAAATCCATAATTCACCTAAGCAGAATTTCTAGCTGGGTGCCGCCATCTCACAGCTTCCCGTGTGAAAGCACTCACTATCCCCCAGCCCCCTCCCTGCCAAGCATGGCAAGATTAGTAGGAATAGATATAAAGCAAATGGTAACAAAAGGTACAGGTATAACACAGACATCTTGAAATCCATCTTGGAATTCCTCCATCATTTGTTGGGTTATCTAAGCCCTTTTCTAAAAAAATATATCAAGCATTACACTGGGTTGAATAGTGTCTGTATTAGTATGCTAGGGCTGCCGTAACAAAATACCACAGAGCAGTATTTTCCAATAGACCTACATTCCTTTTCTCACAGTCTGGAAGCTTGGAGTCCAATATCAAGGACTTTCCATTCTGAGATCATGTCCTTTTTCTATCTTGGATGTTTAAATGCCCTACCTAAAATGAAATAAAGGCAATAAGATATGGTAAGAATTATTCTCATTAATGCCCATTCTTAGCAAAATTAAAAGCTGACAATCTTCTGACTGGCCCCAATTAAAAAATAAAAATCTACGACCTGTTACTTCCTCCAAAAAGCCTCTCCACATTCCTCACTCCCTTAGTACTGATGCATAAATCTTAACATTTGATTTTTTCACTCACTTATATTTAGCTCTATAATTGTGCTGATTCCAACTACATTGCAAGCTCCTGGAGATAAAGACCATGACTCTTATATCTTTTATTTCTGCTTTTATAGCACAGAGCGGTGAACTCAGCAGATGCCCAGTAAATGCTAAATGAATGAATAAAAGAATAAACTGATAAAGTTAGTAAAAACTTCCCCACAGAAGATTTTTAGCATGATGGAAATATTCCGTATGATACTATAATGGTAGGTACATGTCAATAAACATTTGTCCAAACCCATAGAATGTACAACACCAAGAGTGAACCCCAATGATGATGATGATTATGATGTGTTGACGTAGGTTCATTGATTGTAAAAAACGTACCACTCTGGTGGGGGATATTGATAATGGAGGAGACTATGCATGGGTAGGGGCATGGAGTAAATGAAAATATCTCTGTACCTGCCTCTCAAGTTTGCTGTGTGAACCTAAAACTGCTCTAAAAAAAAATAAAGTCTTGAAGAAAGAAAAACTCCCAACAAGTTTTCAATGGGCCCGGGAAAAAAGTAGGAATGTATAAAGGAGTAATAGAGACTTGAGAGCTTCCATGGTTCCTTCCCACTCCAGCTGTCTAAAGTTCCTTAGCTTGTGCATGAACTTGGGATGAGGAACAGGCACTAAATCAGTTGAAATGATCATGGAAAGGGGGATGCCTTTGCCACAGGCCCAGCTGATATGGAAGATTCCATGCTGAAACTGGTGCAAGATATGTGGCAGCTGGATACATCACCAGGATGCAACGGTTTCTCACCGTCTTTGCCCCTGCCACCTTCATCCTTCACCTGCATTCGTGCTTCCACCCCTGTGCTAGTCTGAATGATGGCCTCACAAAGATGTTCCCCACCAAATCCCCGAAACCTGTGAATATGTTACCCTATGCAGCAAAAGGGACTTTGCAGATGTGATTAAGGATCTTCAAATAGGGGAATGATCCTAGATTATGTGGGTGGGTCTAGTATAATCACAAAGGTCTCTATATGGCAAAGAGGAGGATCAGAGTCAGAGAAGGCAATGGAATGACAGAAGCAGAAGTCAGAGAAAGAGATTTGAAGATGCTATTTTGCTGCCTTTGAAAATAGAGGAAGGAGGCCCAGTACAGTGGCTCATGCCTGTAATCCCAGCACTTGGGGAGGCTGAGGTGGGTGGATCACCTGAGGTCAGGAGTTCGAGACCAGCCATGGTGAAACTCCATCTCTACTACTACTACTACTACTACCAAAAAAACACACAAAAATTTAGCCAGGCATGGTGCTAGGCACCTGAAACCCCAGTTACTTGGGAGGCTGAGGCAGGAGAGTCACTTGAACCCAGGAGGTAGAGGTTGCAGTGAGCCGAGATGGCACCATTGCACTCCATGCTGGGCAAAAAGAACAAAACTCTGTCTCAAAAAAGAAAGGAAGAACAAAAGGAAAGAAAAGGAAAGGAGAGAGAGGAAGGGAAGGGAAGGGAAAAGGGAGGGGAGGGAAAGGGAAGGGAAGGAAGAAAGAGAATGGAGGAAGAAACCAGAAGCTGAGGAATTTTGGCAGTCTTTGGAAGGTGGAAAAGTCAAGAAAATGGACCCTCCTCTAGAGCCTTCAGAAGGAACACAAACTTGCTGACACCTCGATATTAGGACCTTGATCTTCAGAACAGTAAAATAACAAATGAGTGCTGTTTTTAAGTTGCTATATTTGGGGTAATTTGTTAATAGTGGCAATTAGAAGCTAATACACCCTCCTTACTGATCTCCCAGCTGTGCCCTTGTCTTCTGTGGTCTATTTCTAAAACAAAAACCAGAGTGATCCTTTAAAAACCTAAGTCACATTACGTACCTGCTCTGCCCAAAATCTTCCTATGGCATCCTATCTTAGCGTGAACTACAAAGTTCTTAAAATCTCCCACTAGGGCCTACCTGACCTAGCCCTTGTAACTTTTTTCCTTTTTTGAAACAGAGTCTCGCTGTGTCTCCCAGGCTGGAGTGCAGTGGCGCCATCTTGGATCACTGCAACTTCCACCTCCTAGGTTCAAGCAATTCTCCCTCCTCAGCCTCCTAAGTAGCTGGAATTACAGGCATGCACCACCACACCTGGCTAATTTTTGTATTTTTAGTAGAGATGGGATTTCACCATATTGGCCAGGCTGGTCTCGAACTCCTGACCTCAAGTGCTTCTCCCACTTCAGCCTCCCAAAGGGCTGGAATTGCAGGCATGAGCCACTGTGCCTGGCCAGCCCTCATAACTTCTGAGGCTTTCTCTCCCACCACCCCCTCTCATTCATTCCACTCTGGCCCTATTGGCCTCCCTGAGGCCCTCGGCATCCTTCTGTCTCAGGGCCTTTACAATTGCCTCTGCCTAGAAAGCTCTTTCTCCAGACATCCCACAGCTAGCTTCCTCAGCTCCTTCATGTCTTTGCTCAAATGGCATCTTCTCAGTAAGGCTTTCCTTAAATGTCCCATTTCAAACAGAAACCCCTTCCACTTCCTGTCTGTCCTCCCTACGTGATGTCTCTATGGCACTCAAACTCTCTGACATACCACGTATTATACTCCTCGCTTATTTATTTCGTGTCTTCAATAGAATGCATACTTCATTAAGACTAGGATTTTTGTCTATTTTATCAGCAGCATCAAATCAGTGCCTGGCCCATAGTAGGTGCTCAATAAATATCTGCTATAATTCATAAACATCACTCTCTGCCAGCCTTTCCCTACAGGAACAATACTAATATTGCTCATAGGTCCCATGAAATGAGAGAACCAATACTGATAACAACTACGATCATACCAATCACAGATAAGTCACTGGGTGCTGACTAAGTGCCAGGCATTGTGGTAAGTGCTTTACATGGATTAACTCGGTTAATATCACAGTCGTTCTTCTCATGGGATCCTCAAGGGAACACCTCAAGGAGCAACAAAATTCAAAATACAAAGGGGGAATTGCTGATTTCTGATTAAGATCTCAGATGATTCAGGGCAAAAGGAAGAAACTATCTACCCAGAAAAACTGATACCATTACAGGGGCTTTGATAAAATAGAGTTTGAGCCCATCGCCCTCTGAAAGTCTCTGAAAACTGTCTGGTCCATCATTGATGTGCAGTCAAAATTTGCTAATTAGGGTTTTTTTTTTTTTACAAGAAATTCTAATGTCACCTGCCAATATGGAGATAGAGGACACAAGTTGAGAAATGTAGAAAACCTCACAAAAACATGGGCCTTCTGCTCAACACCCCACCCTTGTCCAAAGTCCCCAGGTCCTACCCACACCATCAGGGGCCCAAATGGCACAGACTGGGCAGCTAAAACTGTAATGAGAAACAGAGCAGGGGAAAGGGGGCTGAATGAATAGGACAGGCTGCTCTAAAGGAGCCTGTACAATCTCTCACTCCCCAAAGATTCACAGATGGAGAAATGTGCCTCACGTTGCATAAGTGAGTGAGGCTGAGGTCAGATGGGGTTAGCTCCCCATTCCTAACTCTACACTCCTGGGTCTCATCTAGAAAACGCTTTCTAAAGCAACTCCACTCACTGGCCTGATGATCCCGGAGGGAGAAGAAAACGAATCCCCTTAGAGGCCACATTAAGGGTGGGGATTTTCCTTTGTTTGCAATTGTAATCTCAGTAGTTGCTCTAGTCGATAAACAAACAAGTGAAAAGATTCAGTGAGGTGTAAAAATAGATTTGCACAGGGCAGACAACTGCACATTTCATTTATTTACCTCTTCTAACAAACCAATACCTGGGGTGACATTTATTAATAAACGGCATTACCAGGTGCCTGATACGTGGCTCACAGAAATTAATTACCCAGCCCATGGTAAAACCATAACAAGCCCGCAGTGCTGTAACATTTGTGCTAATTGAAAATGAGATAAGTGCTGTGGGTGCAATTTGCATTCAATGCAGTGTATTAATTATCTTCAGTTCTCTTCGTGACAAATATACCTGACTGAATCACTCTCCTAATTTGCTGGGTAATAGAGTCGTAAGTGCATTCCCTTAGGTAACCAAGGGAAGGCTTTGAGTTGTGGGCAAGATGGAAGCCTTCTGCTTTTCCAAGTTCTTCAACCAGGTTAGCTCCGGTACTTTTCAGTGTTCTTAAAAATACAGTGAACTTGTTATACTCATCAAAACTCCCAGCCTCATGCCCTTATCCTTCCCTCTTCATCTATCACATAGGCTGACTGTGCTACAAGCTCAGAGAGTGCTCAAAACATTAAGTTAGAGGGGCTATATTTCTATTTAATGACTCTACTGTACATGGAATATAATCTCTGCAAAGCAGGGCCTTTGGCTATATATTGCCCCCAAATTAATTCTGGATTTAATTGCATTAGGTTCTGAATGAACATGAATTGAAACTTGCATTACAATAACAATCAGGAAAATCCAGATTTAAAGATACTGGGCAGGTGCAGCAGATTAATGATTGAAGATGATGGTTTGGAGAGAGGGCTCCAATTAGGAGATGCAGAGCTCCAGTATGAGAGGCAGAGCAAAGTTCCAGAGTTCCACCCAACAAGCAAGTCTGCCTTTCGAGATGGAAAGAGTTAAATTCAGTGATTACGAACTGAAATTTCCCAACCACGCAGTGCTGGTACATCTGCAAAGTCTTCATCATTTCTTCAAAATTCTGGCAATGTGTTCTTCTTGCCTTCACACATTGTGCAGTATATAATAAGGGAAAGGTGACAATAACAAGAATAACAATAGTAACTATTATGAATTGAAAGCTGACCACATATCAGGGATCAAACTAAGGACTTCATTTACATTATGTAAAGTAATTCTCTTCTTAGCTGTCTTCCTTGCCTACTCTGTCTAAAGAGCCTCCTTTCCTCCAACATATATCCAGTTACTCTCCATTATAGCACCTTGCTTGCTAATTTTTTTTCTTTTTTTTCTTTTTTTTTTTTTTTGAGACAGTCTTGCTCTGTCACCCAAGCTGGAGTGAGGTGGCGCAATCGTGGCTCGCTGCAGCCTCCACCTCCCGGATTCAAGCTTCAAGCTATGTAGCTGAGATTACAGGTGCCCACCACGATGCCCAGCTAATTTTTGTATTTTTAGTAGAGATGGGGTTTCACCATGTTGGCCAGGCTGGTCTTGAACTCCTGACCTCGTGATCCACCCACCTCGGCCTTCTGTTGGGCTTACAGGCATAAGCCACCACATCCAGCCACCTTGCTTACTTCTTGTATGACACTTGTCCTAACTTATAACTATCCTGCTAGTTGTTTACCTGAGAAATGTCTAAGCCTCCCTAATTAGCATGCAGACTCCTGAGGAGAGAGCCCTAGCCTGTCATCTTCATCCCTACTATGGGCACTGATATGGTTTGGCTGTGTCCCCACCCAAAACTCATCTTGAATTGCCACATGTTGTGGGAGGGACTCAGTAGGAGGTAATTGAATCATGGGGGCAGGTCTTTTCCCTGCTGTTCTCATGATAGTGAATAAGTCTCATGGATCTGATCGTTCTATAAGGGGGAGTTTCCCTGCACAAGCTCTCTCTTTGCCTGCCGCCATCCATATAAGACATGACTTGCTCCTCCTTGCCCTCCACTTGCCATATGGAACTGTAAGGCCATTAAACCTCTTTTTCTTCCCATCTTGGGTGTGTCTTTATTAGCAGCATGAAAACAGACACAGAGTAGGAATGGCAACACATATTTGTGGAATGAATACAAATTTATAATAATTCCCCAAAATAAGGAGACCAAAACTCAATTTATGATGCAGTCCAAGCAGCACATCAA
Organism: Aotus nancymaae; assembly: GCF_030222135.1. Taxonomy (NCBI): domain Eukaryota; kingdom Metazoa; phylum Chordata; class Mammalia; order Primates; family Aotidae; genus Aotus; species Aotus nancymaae. The sequence continues at coordinate 1,813,649 of NW_026988445.1, read as the reverse complement.
ATTAATAAATTTACAAGGTATCCCAGACCACCTATAGCACTTCAAGAGGCCAGGAATCCTGCAAGACAAGGGCCTTTAGCCCAGAAAATGCCTACCATGAACTCCCATCTACTTGCTAGAGGGAGGCTCTAATTTAGTTCTAAGCTAACAGTCCATAGGAAGAGGAAAGTACGGCTGTAAATATCCATAAGACAAAACAGTCCAGGGGTCCAAAGGAAACAAAATGATGTCTGATACTCACACTGGAGAGAAATTTCTTCTGGGGACCAAGAAGACATTATTTGATGTTCAACTACACACTTGCAGTAAGGAAACAGCTACTGGCCCACAGGCACTTTTGTGAATCAGAAAAGCACATCATTCTCCAGACGAACATAGCCCCTGCCCCACAGGTAGGCACAAAGCTGGGCAAGAGGCGCTCAGGCTTGATTTTCTACCCTGCTTGCCCCGTGAGGCAGGTGCCTCCGTGTCATGCACAGCTGCCTGGGACAGCCCTGCTCAGGGGATGCAGGTGACTGTTTCCTCCTAAAGCCCTTCATGTTGAAGTGAAATCTGGTAAATCATCTCATGGAGACCCATGGGATGTGCTCCTGGCCCCCAGCTTTCAATCCCCTGGCAAGTGCTACCACATCTGGCACAGCTCTACTACTAGGTTATGCCTCAGTATGACCAGTGATGGTGACTGCTGGGCTTCTCCTAAGAGAAAGGTGACAGATTTCATTTTAGCTCAATGACCACACTCTTCATTATGGGAAAAAGAACTGAACTTATTTAATATGGCACTTCCTACCTGCTATAGACTGAATTTTTTGTCTCCCTCCCCAAATTCATACATCGAAGCCCAACCCCCAATGTAACTATATTTGGAGATGGGGTCTTTATGGAAGTAATGAAGGTTAAGGAGGGTCGTCAGGGTGGACCCCTGAGCCCAGATTGGATCCCTGATAGGATTCGTGTCCTTGAGATGTGAGAGAGGTTACGCCTTCTCTCTCTGCCATGTGAGAACAAAGTAAAAAGGCAGCCATCTCCAAACCCAAACCAAAAGAAGCTTCAGAGTGGATCTACCTTGCTAGCATCTTGATATTAGACTTCTAATACCCAAAATGTGAGAACTAAACATCTGTGATTTAAGGGTCTCAGTCTGTGGTGTTTTCTTATGGCAGCCTGAGCTGACTAGGATGCTGTTCTCAACATCAGTGATGCTGAGTGGCCCTGGGAAATTGGCAGCTACAGATGGAGAATATACAAGAGATAACTGAAGATTAGGGCTAGGGAAAGGAGACAAAGGCAAGCAGTGAATTAGAGAACGCCTTCTGCAGAAAGTTTTGTTTGACAGCCCGTTATCTCAATTTACATGGACCCCAAATTACATTTGTATTTTAATATCTTATATTCTCAATACAGTAGCCAGATTGATCTTTCTGAAACATAAGTCCATTTTATCGCTTCTCTGCTGGAAATTCACCAATGGCTCTCTTTCCCTCAGAATAAAAGCCCAAATCTACTCTGGCTCTTATAAGAACCCCTCACCTGGTAGGCTCCTTCTCTGACTTCACCCCCACCATAATCTCCCCTTGGCTCACTCTGCCCCAGCCATGCTGGCCTTCTGTAGCTTCTCAGATAACACCAAGTACACACCTACCACAGGACCCTTGCATTCCCTGCTCCCTGTGCCTGAAATTTATTTCCTCATTTCCTTTCTGTCTCTACTCCAATGTCACATTATTAGTGAGGCCCCCCCACGATCATTCTGTGTAAAATAACCCAAAGACCTCCTCTCCAACACACACACACACACACACACACACACACACACACACACACACACTGCATGCCCTATCTTCCTTGCCCTGTTTTACTTTTCTCTGTAGCCATCCTCAGAACCTGACACACTGTTTGTTCATTAATTTGTTCATCATCTGCCTCTCCCTAAAATGAAAGCTTTACAAGGCCAGGAGCTTACTTGTTCTCTCTTATAACCCTAGCAATTCCAGTAGTGTCTAGCACATAATAGATAATAATAGATACTCAATAACAATTTCTTAAAATCATCAGATTCACCAGAAAACATCTTTTAAAAATCGTCCCAATTAGGTAATCTAGTTATAATCTAGGCATGGCTTAACCTCCCTTGGCAATTATTCTCTTCCTCAGACTAAACACCCTACTTGAGTGGAAACTTACTGTATTAGTCCATTTCCACATTGCTATAAAGAACTGCCTGAGACTGAGTAATTAACAAAGAAAAGAGGTTTAATCAACTCTATTCAGCATGGCAGGGGAGGCCTCAGGAAACTTAGTCGTGGCAGAAGGGGAAGCAGGCACATCTTACATGGTGGCAGGCGAGAGAGGAAAGCAGGGGAAACTGCCACTTATAAACCATCAGAGCTCATGAGAACTCAGTCACTACCACAAGAGCAGCATGGCTGAAACCCCCCAAGATCCAATCACTGCCCACCAGGTCTCTCCCTCAACATGTGGGGATTATGTGGATTACAATTCCAGATGAGATTTGTGTGGCTACACAGAGCTTGATGATATCACTTCCTGAATAAAGAAGTAATGCCACCTTTGTCATAAAAAAATAAGTATTTCTTAAATGAATTAAAAATGTGAACGAGTATAAGGTAGCAGATAATAACAGTGGCAAATGATATATATGCTGGGCATTAAGCTAAAATCTTTACATACCAGGAACAGAGTTTTAAATACATTATCTCATTAGTTTTCACAATAACCATTTGAGGAAGGTATCATGATTCCCATTTTACAGATAAGAAAACTGAGGCTCATAGAGCAAATTATCTGTACAAGCCCATGGAGGGCAGCAAGGAGTGAAGCCAGTCAGGATTTGAACTCAGGTCTGCCTAACTTAAAAACCCATAACCACTCTCTCCCATATACTAATATGATCTGAAAATTGGTGCTGATATCAAATATTAAAATTTAACTGCAATATGCCAGGAGTATTTGCTATTTAAAGGGAACTTGCACCAAGGTGTGTATTTTAAAAAACAAATCATGCTTCTTGTTAAATAGCCCCTAGTATCTATGTGTGTGACAAATAAATCAGTTTTTTGTTAAACTAGGAAACATCCATGCTTCCAGAAAACATTTTTATTTGGCTTTATGATATAATCTGTGGCACTTTTGTCAGGAGATTGAGCTTCCTAATTAGATTTTGCTCAGGCTAGTGCCAAAATGAATTTGTCCCCCCAAGTCATACCAATGCACAGAGAGGGAGGGGAAACAACCTCAGAGGTTTGCTAAGAATCCACCTGGGATTCAACTTTTGCCAAAAAAACACATGAAGAACTCACATGGTGTTGAAAGGGTCAAAAAGAAGATTTTGTCGTTGTTGTTGGAAAATTATCAGTGTTATGTTCCTTTTAACGTAAGCAGAAAATCAAGTTTTCCCCAGGCAGCTTGCTATTTATTCTATCACATCATTTAAAATCATCGTGATTGAAAGCACAGAATAGCACAAGGACTCACCGACTTCACCGATTTTCCTAGTTGAATTACAGAGCTCGAATGATAATCATGCGCTGCCCATTTTTAAGACCTATGCTTGTCTCCACTTTCAAGCAAGAAAGCACACCATACAGGGTCAGAAGAGGAAGCTGCGTGTGGGGAACTCACAGCCATTCTATCCACCTCCTGGCTGAATTGGAGTATCTCTCAGAATTAAGTCTTTAAAGAAATCCCTCCTATTCTTTAGCATCCATTTATGCTATAAAAAAAAAATACTCAACTAAATGTCATATTATCCTGTTTACCTCATTTTGGGAAATTCACATGGCAGAAACAGCATTCAGTGGGCCTATTTCCCCCAAAGTATTTTCATTGCTGTTAATGGAGAAAACTCAGAAGGAAAAAAAAAAGCCACTGTGGTCCAAAAAGCTAGTGAAGATCAACTTGACTTAAGTGTCTTCATAGCAGGATTTCTCAGAGCCTTTAATAGACTGGTGGGCACCTCAAGCCCCCAGGTCAGGGCATAGGAACAGTGTTTCTCTAATACATTTGACAATCAGACACTCTTTTTTAAAAAGAACCTCAGGATTCCATTCCTTGCTGTTCCATAGTCAAGGTGTTAGGAAATGTTACCTACAGGGGTTCACCAAACACTCCAGGCTTCGAGAAGATTCCAATTTACTGGCAGGGTGGATGGGGTATGATTGAATTGAGTCCCTCAAAAACATATGTTGAAGTCCTAACCTGTGACTGTGATTTGATTTGGAAGTAGGGTTTTTACAGATGTAATCAAGTTAAGATGAGGTCATTAGAATGGGACGTAACCCAATATGAGTGGTGTCCTTTATAGGAAAAGGAAAATGCCACAAGAAGACAGAGACACCAGCAGATGCCACGTGATGGCAGAGGCAGAGATGGGAGAGTTTGGCCACAAGCCAAGGAAGGCCAAGGACCAGCGACCACCCCCAGAAGCTGGAAGAGGCAAGGAAGGACCTTCCCTGCCGGAGTCTCGGAGGAAGCATGGTCCTGCCAACACCTTGATTGTGAACTTCCAGCCTCCAGAACTGAGAGAGAATAAGTTTGTGTTATGCTAAGCCACCCAGTTTGTGATACTTTGTCACAGCAGCATTATCAAACTAACATAAAGGACTAAGACCTATGAATGACTGACTGTGAAATGGACACAACAAAACCAAACAGCTGTGCAGAAAACAACAGGAGAAAAGACGAGAATGGAAGGAGGTGGAGAAAGGGAGATTAACAATGAAAACGCAGGGCTTGAGAGAAGCGTGCCTGCTCCCTGGGGTCCTTAGAGATGGCTTCAAGGAGGAGTGGGGGAGGTGGGGAGGAGTGAATACACAATTCTTCTGTATCATTAGGGAGAGTTAAAAAAAAAAAAAAAACCCACACACCTCAACTGAGTAACTAGAAGAGACTGACATCTCCCTTCTGAGAGCTGCCTTCCCTGGGCAGATCGGTGGCCACCTGTCTGCCTTGAAGTCTGAAGCCATCATGTAGAACCTGGTGATCTCTCACAGACTCTTGCATGAGTTTTAGAAAATATGTGTATTTTTCATTTTTGTGAGCTTTGGATTTCTGGGTCACCTTGCAGGTCATGAAAGGAACAGAAACATAAGAACAACAAAACAATGAATGATTCTAGATTGACCCAGCGACACAACCATCCTGTTTCCATAGCAAGACCCAGAAAAAGAAAAATATCTCTGAAACTTTGGAGTAAAAATCTTCATTGAATAAAACCAGTTAGGGGTTTATGTGGGGGAAGGGAAAGGAATCATGAGAACCTTAACTTTTAGCATGAAATGCATCTGTTAAATAGAACCAACTAATGGTGTTATTGTAGCTAAAAACAGCGACTTGAAAATGTTGTGTACATTATTACAGTCATTATCCACCAACTGTAAGAATGCTACGTTAAAACTAACTCAAAACACCTCGAGAAAGGTAATTGCTACTAATGGATCTGAAGTGTGCAAAATTGGACATCATTACCCTGTCCTCTATACTGTGGAGCTCGGGAAGCTGCCGGAGATAGCAGTGAGTAGGCTCACTCGTCTTCAATCAGGACTGAGGTTTGAGGAAAGGGCCAGGCTCGCTTTCATTCCACAGTGCAAGAGAAATGCCACACTGCACAATATTACAGGCAAGTGTTTACAGGACTGAGCCCAGGGCAGGAGATGGAGTTGCAGCCCCACTGTCCGAACTCTCCAAGTCGGTTCTGCTGTGGAGGAGGGGACCGGAGCTAGGACGGAGCTACCTGCCCTGAAAATCCCCTTCCAGCTGCCAGTTTCTCAGATCAATTGCCACTAAACTGAGTTGTCTTGCTGACTCAAATTAAGGAATTAACGCAGAATCAAAGAATTATAAAAGTCAAACAGGTCACCTCAAGTTGTTTTCTGCTCCCAGACACCTAAATGCCCCTGGGAAGAGAGCTACTCAGCCTGCCCATAGGGCGCAGTGGCTTCTCCGCACTGGGCGGTGCCCTAAGTCTCTCTCGGTGTGCAGAATCAGAAGCTCCTCCTGAGGGCCGGGCACGGTGGCTCATGCCTGTAATCCCAGCACTTTGGGAGGCCAATGCAGGTGAATGGTTTGAGGTCAGGAGTTTCAGACCAGCCTGGCCAACATGGTGAAACCCCATCTCTACTAATACAAAAAATTAGCTGGGCATGGTGGCGTGTGCCTGTAATCCCAGCTACCCAGGAGGCTGAGGCAGGAGAATTGCCTGAACCCAGGAGGTGGAGGTTGCGGTGAGCCGAGATCACGCCATTGCACTCCAGCCTGGGTAATGAGAGCGAAACTCCGTCTCAAAAAAAAAAAAAAAAAAAAAATTAGCCTGGCAAGGTGGTACATGCCTGTAATCCCAGCACTTTGGGAGGCCAATGCAGATGAATGGTTTGAGGTCAGGAGTTTGAGACCAGCCTGGTCAACATGGTGAAACCCCATCTCTACTAAAAATTAAAAAATTAGCCTGGCAAGGTGGTACATGCCTGTAGTCCCAGCTACTTGGGAAGCTCAGGCAGGAGAATCACTTGAACCCGGGAGGCAGAGGTTGCAGTGAGCTGAGATCCCACCACTGTACTCCAGTACTCTAGCCAGAGTGACAGAGCAAGACCCCCGCTTAAGAAAAAGAAGCTCCTCCCGAGGCTTGACCTAACTTCCTTCATCGTTAAGAACTGCTCTTACTGTGGGCTGAGTTCCCCATCTCCCCACCTCACATAACCCCAAAATTTCCTTTCTCTAGTGCTAATTAATAATAATGTTTAAAATCATTTAAAGACTTTTAAATGTTTTTCAGACTTTCAAAACTAATATCCCCAAACAGCACAGCCCCTTTACATGGAGGCATCTGTTTTCTGCACAGCTCTCCATTATACCTCCAAATGTTCACCCCCATCTTCTACCCCCAACATGTACACACCAAAAAATTCCAAGAAGGCTGACTTTGTCCAGGAGTCTCCCTCTTTTCCCACTGCAGGTCTGATGACTTAGATCAAATTTCTACCCTCCCTTCTGGCCACACTACAGAAGTATGACCAGAGGGACCAAAAGACCAGAAACCAGATATATGTAAGCCGTGATAAAGAGAGCACTGCCTAAATTCTAAATCTAGAATTCAAACAAACAAACAAAGAAAAATTAGTCCTTCTCCCATGTAAGGCATTTCTTCTCAGCCCCAATGGCTCTTGGTAAGTGACACTCCCAGCACCCTCCTAACCCTGAGATCCTGAGGCTCTGAACAAATGGCTTTGCCCCACTGAGTCACACAGAGGCTGCAAAGCAGGGACCCAAATGGTCTTCTGGTTCCCCGTGTGAGCCTTCACCCTAACAGAGGGGGACAGGAGCGGAGCGCAGGAGGGATGGACGCAGTGCTCGGTGACGTGCTGGTGTGGAGGAGGGACAGAAACACGTGCGACCACCCCACTGGGCAAAACGGTCTGACTTTAAGACAAATTCTTACATGAAACCTCAATATACATAACAAAATTTATTCATTTCCATATTAATGCTATTTATTTCTTTGTTTTTTCAAGAATTACTTATTTAGCATTGACTATGTTTGTGTTCAAACAATGCCTGTAAACAAAAGAGAAAGAATGCCTGATGAATACATTGAAAACACACGATGAATGTAGAACTCAGACTCTGAAACGGGAAGGCAGGTAACAAACATAAATATATATCATGTCAGGTATTGATTATTTCTGTTATGAAGAAAAATTAAGTAGAAAAGGGTGATAGGGTAGGGTGCTCTTTTAAATAGCTTAGGTACCTGTGAAAGAACCCTGTCTCTACTAAAAATACAAAAATGAGCCAGGCGTGGTGGTGGGCACCTGTAATCCTAGTTACTGGGGAGGCTGAGGCAGGAGAATTGCTTGAACCCAAGAGGTGGAGGTTGCAGTGAGCTGAGATCGCACCACTGCACTCCAGCCTGGTCACTAAAAGCAAGACTCCATCTCAAGAAAGAAAATAAATAAGAAGGGAATCAGAAAATTAGCAAAACCAGAAAATTAGCAAAGCAGACAGACTTGCCAAGCCCCAGTCTTGCCCATCACTAGCTTGTGATCTCGTGCAACATCTTCAACCTCTCCGAGTCTTCATCTCCAAAGTGGGACCACTGGACTAACTAATGATTTCTAAGGTTTCTGGGAACTCTGACACTTCTCATATTTTTGCCATGGAATAAGATAACACAGCAGATTTTTTTTTAATACTTGGATATTACATCAGTGTTGTTAGGGCTCAGATATTTCTCTTGGAAAGCATCTGTACTGTCCTGACCCATTCCCATTTCTCTTCTTCAGTTTTTAACTCATCCAGCTGTGCTAGATCTCCAGCCGCCAAAGGCTTTGCCCACGGGTGGAGCAGTTCTCTAATCACTACCGACGACTTTATGAAAGCTTGGGTCTTCTGCAAGATTTGCAATTTTACATCTTCATCCATTTACGTTTTATTTGTCCTAGTGTTGTCAAATGTTCCCACACCCTGAAATTATCTGAGAGCCAAAGATGTAACAGATATTGACCCAATGGGCAGGGTTAAAACTCAGTGTGAAGCAGGGAGAGATGCTCCGGTGGGGCTGACTTTATAAGTGGTCACCTGTTAGGATGACTTTTCCTTCCATATGCAAGTAGGGACTCGGATAATGAATACTTACAGAATAAAAGGATCTTTAAGCCAATGAAACAGTCAGCTTCAAAACGTTTCCCATAATTGGCCTGAAGTGACTTTTAGAAGATAGACATTGATGTTTTAACATCCAGAGCCAAATATGATTGTATACATTATTGTAATTATAAATGCTAAATATTCCGTGGGTCTCAATGGAGAAAACGTTTGGTATAACCTGTTCCTGGACTTGTCATATTTATTACGTGGTCACAGACCATGACTTGCTGCCCATTGCAGACCATGAGAAGGTCCCAAGCAAGTACTGTGCTCTCTGGAATGAGGGAGATGGGGGAGCCGAGAAAGGTAAGCTGATGAGAGCAAAGAAAGACAGGAGACCCGGGAGTTGACCGTGTCAGTCCTGCTGAGGCCCTCTCTGTGCAGTGTATCATTCCACTTGAGTTTCAATGTACAGATCCTATGAAGAAGCCACTCCAGGGCCCAGGCTGAGAAGAAGCCCCTTGGGAGACCCCACCGGTCTTTATATCACTTCTGCTGAAGGAACTGAAAGGAAAGGTGGCATTTCTCCTGCTCCTGTCCTGGGACGGGTTAAAGAATCACACTCATGTCATTTCCATTTGCTAGCTGAAGTTTTCAGGAAAAGAGAAAATTCTGTGTGAGGAAATGGGATACGAGACTTTAAAAATGAGAATACACAAAGTTTTAGATAGAAGCTAGAGGAATGAGCTAAGCAGAGAGAAACATAAAGGGAGATGGTACTCCCTTAAGCCTTCAGTTTTCTGGAGAACATATGTCACAGGGAAGGAGCGTATGGTTAGTTCTACGGGACTCATCCTGACAAGGGGAAAATCCTTCAAAACTTGCATCCTTCTTATGGGACCACATGTGAAAGACAGCAGATTAGCAATTACTTCTCTTACTTAGATCTGGCACCAGCTGGCCACTGCACAGTCAAATTAGCTCAGGGATGGAAATATGATGTAAATAACGTGCCTCTACTTCCCTAACCCACCACACACACACACACACACGCATGCACGCACGCACACACGTCCCATGACAGACCCTGCTAAGTGATATTGATACTGTAAGTTCCATGTGGCCTGGAAGTATCAGCATTTGGTATAGTGCCTACTATTTAGTAAGTGCTTTGTAAATACTCTTTGAATGAATGGACCACTGCGCTCTTCCCTGCTGAGCCTAGATGCTGCTGTAGAGTCCTTCTCAACACAGCAGTTGAGTTCCAAGCAGTCTACAACCAATCAAGCAGAGGGGGCATGCAAATCGAAACCTACTTGCCATGCTTTCCCAATTAGCTAAATCATAACATTCTCCCTTTAAGTGATGCGATTTGTATCTCAAAATATAAGTTAATGCCTGGGTTACGTTGAGCTCCATTATGACATCCAGGTTAATTTGATGCAGTTGTTTCAGCATGAGGTGTACAGCTTCACGTATTTGTAAACAAATTCTGTTGGAAACATAAACCCTATATAATGGATGCTCTCGTAATTCCCTATTTATTAATGCTGCTTGCATATATTTAATAATGATGTTTTTCTCTAATTACTGTGTCTAGAATATATTTCAAGGGTTTTGATAATTCAGGTAGACATAATGCTTACCAACATGTCCAGCTCTCTTTCCTTCCTGGACATACAGAGGATCAGATTTTCCTGATCCCTGGCAATTAAGCAAGGCCATATGCTTAGTTTTGACAAGACTGTGTCACTTCCAAGGTGAAGCACTTAAGAGAATGTTAATTTTCTGTACTCTCATCACCTGCTATGGTAATCCCAAAATCAAGTCTTAGGATCAAGTGCCATGAAACCCAAGCAGACTGGATCGCCAAGCCACTCTCCACTGAAGGAGAGCTGCCTGAATGAGAAATAAACTTGATTATGTAAAGGTACTAAAATTTGAGTGTTATTTGTTACCGTAGCATTAACTAGCTTATCCTGACTAATAAATACAGTAATGAATGAGGTCTGTCAGTTGTAATGGAGTACCTGTCTCCTGACCTCAGCCGAGAGTAATTTAGGAGTGGTGACTGGATTCTCAGAAGTTACAGGGTTAAGACAGTTGATGAAAAAGCAAATCGACCGGTACAAAACAGAGGTGGAAATGGAGAGGGCACGGCACATGGGAGAGGGGAGCTGGCAGGGACAAGAAAACAGACAGAGAAACCCATTACTGGGAAGTTTATAGTAATATGCTTGGCAGTGGGATTTGTTGTTATTTTAGACACTAGAAACTGTTGCCATCTAATTGAATCCCTAACTTTTACTCCTAGCTCTTCCCCACTCCTCTACTCTGTGTTCTGATACCTCCCTCCTGCTCAGCCACGGGCACCATCTCCTTCCACTGAGCGAAAATGAGCTAGGCAGAACACTCAGCTAAACAGAGTTGGGATTTTTGACACTGCACTTTTCAAAGAACTGGTCCCATAAAGCCAGAGAAAACTGGAAACTTATTTCAGATACCGGTTGGGCAAATATATAGCAAGAGTCTTAAGTTTAAATCCCCACTTGATTCAGTAATAAAGATTTTGCATGTGGCCAGGCGCAGTGGCTCATGCCTGTAATCCCAGCACTTTGGGAGGCTGAGGCGAGTGGATCACCTGAGGTCAGGAGTTCAAGACCAGCCTGCCCAACATGGTGAAACCCCATCTCTACTAATAATGATTTAGCTGGGTGTGGTGCTGAGCACCTGTAATCCCAGCCACTCAGGAGGCTGAGGCAGAAGAATCACTGGAACCTGAGAGGTAGAGGTTGCAACCAGCCGAGATCGCGCCACTGCACTCCAGCCTGGGCGACAGAGCGAGACTCTAACACACAAAGAAAGATTTCGCATGAATCTCAGACTGTTTCCCAGAGACAGTTTCTGGGAAAGGTGATTGTAGCATTACTTGTAAAAGCAAAAATTGAAAATGATCTCAGCAATGAGCAAAAGAGGAGTTATTGCAAAACAAAACAAACGGAGGACATCCATGTAATAGAACATTATAGGTAAAGCAAAGTGATATTTTCAAAGAATGTTTAGTGGCACATGGAAATGTTTGTCATAATGTTAGGTGAATAAAAAGATGCAAAATTTTCTATACAGAATAATTTCAATTTTATATACTAATACACATCGTACATTAAAAAAACAAAAGAAAATAGATTGAAAGTGTTACCAACACTTATCTTCGAGTGGTCAGTTATGGTGATTTTTGCTTCTTCTTTAAAAGTTGCTATATTTTTCGAATTCTTTTTTTTTTTTCCTGAGACGGAGTCTTGCTCTGTCACCAGGCTGGAGTGCAGTGGCGCAATCTCAGCTCACTGCAACCTCCGCCTTCTGGGTTCAAGTGATTCTTCCGCCTCAGTTTCTCAAGTAACTGGGACCACAGGCACATGCCACCAAGCCCGGCTAATTTTTGTATTTTCAGTAGAGACGGGGTTTCCCCATGTTGGCCAGGATGGTCTCAATCTCTTGACCTCGTGATCCGCCCACCTTGGCCTCCCAAAGTGCTGGGATTACAGACGTGAGCCACCACACCCGGCTCAAATTCCTTTTAATTAATACGTATTATTTTAAATTAGAGAAAGCGTTTTTATTCTAAGCAAAATACATTTGTATTGAGGCTTCAGTGATTTTAATTATCCCAGAGTATGTCCTGGGTTAAGGAAGCCTTTGGCTCAAACATCTAAACCTTCTACACACAATTCAGGCAATGGTCATTAACGTTCAGTACAATGGCTCTATTGAGAGGATATTTTATTTTTATATTTCTCAGTTGATATATTATTAATAAAATAAAATATTATTATAACACTATTCAGAGCCTCGTTGTTCAATTATTTATAAAAACTTTTCGTAATATAAAGTTATCGTCAAGTTGGCTCATTCTAAATCCTGAGGAGAAAAAAATCATGGGGATTCTTAAAATAATTCAGCAGGGCTGGGAGGAAGGTGCTGGACTCCCCAGGGTTTTGGCGCATCCTACACTTGCGCCTGTGTCAGGAGAAACACAGCCAGGGTGTGGACTGTGCTTGGGGAAGAGCCAGGTCCCACGTTCCAGTCCCCAGAAACAGCTCCTGCACCACCAGAGAGAACAGACCAGCGGAGAAAGCCCTGGAGTCCAGGCATCCACACAGCCATGACATCTGCTCTCATGTCCAAGTCACCTCAGAGCTGGGAGGAGTCTCTGATGGTGTCAAGTTTCCAGGATCGCGAAACGAAAGGAGAGATCGCAAAGGCCAGTTTCAGATGGAAAAATCCTAAGATGAATATTGGAGGGAATACTAGGTTTCACTATCTCGGTTTCCAAATAAGCTACAGATCCCAGGCACAAGCAAGGATGTTTTCATCCTCTCCTCTCCCCGCCCGTCCTGAAACTGCCTTGGAGATCCCTTTCTTCCTGCTGCAGCCTGGCTGGTCGAAGACCTAAGATGATAACCAGCAGTCAGCCAGTCCACAAATACCGAACAGCCAGCATACACCAGGCACTGTACAGCACTGACCAAGTTCTGTGGTAACAAAGTTCTGTGGTAACAAAACAGTTGAGTGCTACTCACATCTTTAGTGTGCACATACACTACCCAAGGATCCTGTTAAAAATGTAAATTCTGTTTCTGCAGACCTGGGGTGGGAACTGAGATTCTCTCAAGCTGTCAGATGATATTGATGTTTCTGGTACATGGGCAATGTTTTAAGTATCAAAGGTCCAGTGGATGAAATATACACAAAATATATAGAATAATATATACAAAAAATACAAAAATAAGCTCCTGAACACTTAAGTGTGCCCAGCACCAAGAAGCGTGTTACATGGAGTCCATCCCTGAGTTTCTCCCAGTCTTGATCTTAGTGACACGTGTCTGTAAGGACACTGAAGCCACTAGGACAGATAGGGGTTTCCTAGGGTTAAATCCGTGCCCACATGCGGATGAGCCACAGTTAGACCGATGGACACAGTAATCTTCCACTACACGTCAACCCCACCTTTGGGCTCTACACATGAAGAAAATGGTCCAGTAAGCTCGGGAAGTGATGCTTAACCCACAGGAATGTAAGTATTACAAATGGTACTTTGGACTACATAACTTTATTATTATTATTAATATTAGTATTATTTGGAGAAACAGTCTCACTATGTTGCCTAGGCTGGTCTCAAACTCCTGGGCTCAAAGGATCCTCCCACCTTGGCCTTGCAAACTGTTGTGATTATGGGCGTGAGTCGCCACACCTGGTCTAGACTAGGTAACTTCTTAGGTCTCTTTCATTCCTGAGATTCTAGGAGCAAATGAACACAATAGGTGCAGAAACCTTCAAAAGACTATTAGCCAACTTCTGGCCAAGTAAAAACATTTTATAAGCATAGACAGCCAGGGCATATTAGTAAGGGTTGCAATAAAATTCATTTTTCCCTGTTCATATTGAGAGTGAAGCACTCTGAGATTGGGTTAACTCGGGGGGGAATAAAGGGGAAAGGCTTCTCTATAGGTAGAATCTCAGGCCCTATCCCAGATTTACTGAAACAGAATTACATATTCTTCTATTTTTATTTTTATAAATGGGGTTTTGGCCGGGCACAGTGGTTCATGCCTGTAATCCCAGCACTTAGAGAGGCCAAGGCAGGCAGATCACTTGAGGCCAGGAGTTGGAGACTTGACTGGCTGACATGGTGAAACCCCATCTCTACTAAACATACAAAAGTTAGCAGGGCATGGTGGTGCACGCCTGTAATCTCAGCTATTCGGGAGGCTGAGGCATGAGAATTGCTTGGACTTGGGAGGTGGAGGTTGCAGTGAGCCGAGATCGTGCCACTGCACTGTAGTAGCCTGGATGATGGAGCAAGACTCTGTCTCCAAAATAAATAAATAAAATTAATAAGTAAATGGGTCTTGTCTGTCACCCAGGCTGGAGTACAGTGGTAGGATCATAGCTCACTGCAACCTCGAACTTCTGGGCTCAAGCAATCCTCTCACTTCAGCCTCCTGAGTAGCTGGGACTACAGGCATGTGCCACCATAACCACCTACAGAATTTGCATTTTTAACAGATCTCCAGATGACATGAGAAGCACTGGACGATAAGCGTTTTCTGCCTTGTTTACCACTGTATCCCCAGAACCTTGACAACACTTGGCATATACTAGTTGCTCACTAAATATTTATCAACTAGCTGACTGTTGTCCATTGTCTGTAATGAGTAATGTGTAACGCATAGTGAAAATTCATGTTAAGTTTCTATCTTAAAAGCAGCACAATTGTTGACCTAAATAGTTAGAAGTCCTAGGGCACCAAATGGCCTTGACATTCCTTCTGGTGGGCATTGTCATATTAGGCTATCTCTGCTTTCTCCTAGAATCCCACTAAAACAATAAGCAAAGACATATACAAAGGACTAAGAAAACAGGAAAGGGGAAGACAACAGACGACAGATGTCTCCAAATATTTGGGGGATGGAAAGTGGGTATATGAATTAGGCTTAGCAGAGTAGAGAACACATGAAACCCAAGAGCCCGTGGAGAGGACATCCCCGACATGGGATTGTATCACAGTAGAGAGCCCCAGAAAGGCTCAGGGACCCTTCTCAGGAGGCAGGATGAGGATGGAGAGTGAAGAGGATCGGCTGATTCCCCACCCTACCTGTGGCAGTCAGGAGACCACTTCTTCCAACCCAGCAAGCCCTGGGAGGTCGATTCTTTGCATAATTAGATCAGAGAGTCTCTGGTAGAGACACCAGAAAGTTGTTCTACTGAAATGATGACATTTGGTGAACATTTAAACTACCTCTGCCTCCCCCACTGCCTCCAGAACAGCCAGCCAGGTTTATATATCCTGAGGAGACTGGCTGAGCCTTTTCAGAAGAATCTGACCTAAGAGAAACAACCAGCAGATGGTGACCTGAGGTGAGTTCCCAGCAAGATGACCTGGCCCCTGTCAATCACCCTTCAGTGAAGCTTTCCAAAGACAGACTTCCCCTGCACACAGAGCCTCCAATCAACCTCGAAGAGCTTCAGTCTTAATGTGAACACATTAGAAGAAAGTCTCTGCCCTGAAATACAGAGACTAAAGCAAATAAACCAGGGGAAAAGGAAACTCAGAGGGCGTGGCAGATTGCATTTTCCAAAAACAGCCACAGTGCTTCAGGTTCCATATTCTCTTTAAAACATTGTCCCTTCTCCCATTAAAAGCTAGAGTTTATCTTCTTTCCCCTTGAATCTAGGTGGGACTTCAACTAACAGAGTCACACCACCCAACATGGATGCCAGTGGCCATTAGGCACGTGTGGCTGTTGAGTTAGTGAAAAGTAGCTATTACAACTGAAGACCTGAAATAATAATTTTATTCAATTCTTTTTTGACATAGTCTTGCTCTGTTGCCAAGCTGGAGTGCAGTGGCACAACCTTGGTTCACTGCAACCTCTGCCACATGGGTTCAAGTAATTCCCCTGCCTCAGCCTCTCGAGTAGTTGGGACTATAGGTGCACGCCACCACACCCGGCTCATTTTTGTATTTTTAGTAGAGATAAGGTTTCACCACATTGGCCAGGATGGTCTTGATCTCCTGACCTCATGATCCGCCCGCCTCAGCCTCCCCAAGTGCTGGGGTTACAGGCATGAGCCACCACGTCCTACCAATTTTACTCAATTCTAAATAATTTAAATTTAAAAATTGAGACAATTGAAGTGTTTTTCTTCTAGCTTTATTATTTTGGCAGGACTATATTTCACATTAACTGTTGGAAATTCAGCACTGGAAAAAAGAATTTACCATCTGATTTGAGCTGTGTTGTAAGTATGAAAATTACACTGGACTTTAAAGATAGTACGAGAAAACAATGTAAACTATCTCATTAACCATTTTCTATTGATTACACATTTAAGTGATATTAAGTTAAATAAGATATATTATTCAAATTAACTTTACCTATTTCTTTTTATATTTTTAATGTGGCCACTAGAAAGCTTGAAATTGCACATGTGGCTCGCAATATATATTTTTTATTTTTTTATTTTTATTTTTTTGAGATGGAGTCTTGCTCTGTTGCCCAGGCTGGAGTGCAGTGGTGCCATCTCAGCTCACTGCAACCTCTGCCTCCCAGGTTCAAGCGATTCTCCTGCCTCAGCCTCCCAAGTAGCTGGGACCACAGGTGCCATGCCACCACGCCCGGCTAATTTTTGTATTTTTAGTAGAGACAGGGTTTCACCATGCTGGCCAGGCTGGTCTCAAACTCCTGACCTCAGGTGATCCACCTGCCTCTGCCTCCCAAAGTGCTGGGATTGCAGGTATGAGCCACTGCCCCCAGCCACAATATATTTTAATTGGACAGCACTGCAATACAGAAAAAGGGAAATGGCAGTATGTGACTTCTGCAGCTAGGTCATACAAAGAATGCAGCTTTCACTCGACTCTTGCTCTCCTGGGATACACATCTTAGGAGCCCTGGATTATCAAATTATAAGTCTGATTCCCGTGAAGCTTCCATGCTTGAGAGACCACATGTTGCTAGAGACAGATGCCTCAGCTGTTCGAATTTGTCCAACCCAAACACCAGACATGAGTGAAGAGGCCTTCAGGTGATTCCAGCCCTAGGGGGCACTGAATAGATCAAAGATGACCTGAACCTGCTGAGCCCTGCTCTGGTCGAAAGTTCACGAGCAAAATAAATGCTATCGCACATCATGAAGTTTGGGAGAGGAGGGGAGAAATTTGTTACACAGCACTTGATAACCACAATAGGAGGAATCATGCTGGACATGGAAAAAATAAAAACTAAAACTGTGGTTTCTCTCTCCTTAAGAAGATAAAAAGATTACATTAGTAAAACAAGAATAAGATGCTATAAAATTAGTATATTCAAAGAAAAAGAATTATTGAAATTAAAAACATAATTGCTCAAAGAAAACTTTATAGAAAAACTGGAAGATGAAGTTGAAGAAATTTCCAAGGAACAACAAAAAGAGATAAAAAAACAGAAAAGAAAAAAATTTAAAGATTACTCAAAAAGGCCCAAACTTAGCTAACAGAAATGCTCAAAAGAACAGCAAACATAACAAGTAATACGACAAACAGTCTCTAGGCTGAAGAACATGAGAGTTCAGGTTGAAAGGGCCTACCAAGGGCTCATGATTGGGAAATTTAGAATCATGAGCATTGAGAATAAATACTAGAAGCTTTCGCAGAGGAAAAAACGAGTTGGCCAAAGGATCAGAAATAGAAACAGAATCTAAGACAGTTGTCTTTAAAATTCTGAGTAAAACAGTTATAATTTAAATGCTATACCTAGCCAAACTATTAAAATTGAAGGAAATATATACATTTAGGCAAATACACACACACACACACACAAATGTATCTCCTATGCACCCTTATTCAAGAATTTACTAGAGGCCAGGCCGGTGGCTCACGCCTGTAATCCCAGCACTTTGGGAGGCCGAAGCAGGCGGATCACCTAAGGTCAGGAGTTCAAGACCAGCCCAGTGAAACCCTGTCTCTGAAAAAAAAAAAAAAAAAAAAAAAGAAGAAGTTACTAGAATGTAGAAGATGAAGGCATGGGATGCCAAAATTCAAGAATGCCCAGCATGATGTTGAAGCAAAGTCTCAGAACAGTGACTGGGCTCCAGCAGTCAGGCTGAAGATGCCCCCAGGTTGAACCTCACCCTGTGGCTGCTGGTCTGGGGGTACTCAGCTTGGAGCAGGGATGGCAGTGCTCAGTGGAGATCAGTAATGCAAAGAAGCAGTTTCTTAGCTAGGGAGTTAATGAAGAAGAATAGGAAATTAACATCAAAACCAAACCTTAGGCCCTGCATGGTGGCTCATACCTGTAATCCCAGTCCTTTGGGAGGTGAAAAGATTATTTGAGGCCAGGAGTTTGAGACTAGACTAGCCTGGGCAACGTAGTGAGACCTGTCCCTACCGAAAAAAAATTTTATTTTTTGTAAATTAGCTGGGTGTGGTGGTACGAGCCTGTAGTGCTAGCTACTTGGGAGGCTGAGGAGGGAGGATCACTTAAGCCCAGGAGCTTGGTTACCACTGCATTCCGGGCTGAATGACAGAGTGAGATCCTGTCTCTAAAAAAAAAATACACATTAAAATAGAAACCCAAACCACAAATAGTTTTTCTAGGTATATATACTTATGCTTAAATTAGTTATTCATTAAATGGCATGCAGTTCCGTCCATAATGCGGACTCAAGTATTCTCAGCTAATCCTTTGCATTGAATTTATCCTAAGAAAGGTAAAGAGACTGTTTCCAGACCCTGTAAGCAGAGGTACCTGGACTGGGTAGTCACAATGGACGTCTGTGTTCAGATTCGCGTAGTCTGAGTACTAGGCCACGGTTCACACACAGGTACGTGAACAAGGCCTGTTCCTGTTTGTGTTTCTCACATTCCATGAGCAAACGCTCACGTGGCCCTAGGAGTACAGCCAAACAATGCAGACTCGTTCTCAGGCATCATTTAAGCGCAGCTCCGTGATCAGTCTGTGTGAGTTCAGTCCTCTGTCTGCAAGGGCGTGGGCTCTTCTGGTTCGTTACTGCGGCATTCTGGAAGCTAAAGGAGGCGTGGTCCTGCCCAATGCCCTCTTTAATGCTTTGCACGCGCTGCTTAGATACGACTGCATTTCTCCCTGCTGCTCTGGTTGGTGTGTGAGACAAGCAGGGTAGAGATGGGGATAGCGCATGGGGAAGAAAGGGAGATCAACAACTTCCTCTGCTTTTGTAAAGAAAACAACCTCTGAGCAGAGGGCCGCCTGGAAGATTCTTCCCCTGCTTCCTCCTTGACTTCTTTTGTCACAGTAGTAAGCAACTTTGTTTTAAAAAACAAAACAAAACTCTGAAGAACTAAAAATGTTCACTCTGACCCTCACTTGACCTTAGTCCATAACAGTCTTCCCAGATCGATCCCTTTTGATAAACCAGAACTGCCCAACCAATGGCTGCTAAACCACAAGAATGATCCCTCCTGCTTCTGAGAACCATCTCTGACCAGTTAGCCCCCAAACCAGCTGAGCTTCAGCTGGCTCTTCTTCCTCTGACTCTATAGAAATACTACCCTTCCTCCCCAAGACAGAACATCCTTTAAAGTCTTCTCATGCTGTAGCATTCAGAACAAAGGTTTATGCTAATCATGCTCTGGCCGATTATCTTCTACAGTTTCTGATGCCAAGACACTAATCACTGCCTGGACCCACTGCTGAACAGCTTAGCCACTCTGATGAGGACAGAGAACGCAAGAGACCCCCAAGTCTCTTCTGGAAGGTCCCAGGGACGGGACAGTAAAGTCCTGCCCCCGCCTAGTACTTGGCTCTCTGCATGGAAGCACCACCTAAGCCTTTGTTCTCCCTCTGAATTATCCTTGGTGAAAAACTTTCACTCAATTTGTTTTTTAGCTCAGGGCTCTCAACAATAATATGGGTGTGTATTGTCAAGATTCTGAGGGCCATTGTGAGCCATTCAATGAAACTGCCAAGTCTTTGGCTTCTTACATGCACAAATATGATGCCAACAGCACCAAATATTTGAAGCTTTGATGGAATTTTACCAAGAACAATTTAGAGCTTCAGTGGCCACTCTGATCAGTTTGGGGTATGAGTAAGATAATCCACTTGCATGGCACTTAACAAATCATTCGAAGATTCCAAATATTCAATGATTGGCATTTTTTTACTGGCATAAAAAAGCCTTTGAAAGACAGAAATATTCTAAAATTGCTTCCTTTAAGGCCTCCTTAAGAAAGGCTAATAAAAACCTGGATGATCTAAAATCCAAACTTAGAAGTATCTTCTCCCTCTCCTAACACAATCAATTGCACACTGGCCTCCCTCCAGTCCCCTGAACCTCGACTTCCTCTTCCCTCTTGCTGTTCCTCCTTCTCCAGATCCTCCTTCCTCTCCTCCATTGCCCCTTCCTAAACACGTTCCACTCACTGGACAATATATCCTCACAATGTTTGCCTAATGTAGGTAGGAACAAAGATCACCTTCAAGGTCAATGACTTGGTCACTTTAATTCTTGGTCAAGATCAGATATGCACGATCTAGTTAAAGACTTCCCAACCCCTAGTAAGGAAAAACAAAAATTCACTTAAGAATTAAGAATTGTCCTTGAAATATATATTCTGAGCTCCTTAGTCTCTAGCAAATAATTTCATCTCTAAAACTATATCTAATATATGAATCAAAATTTGACATGATGGATACAAAAAGAACATAAACGTAAGACAAGGTATCTTGGCAGCTCTCCCTGAGATCCTTCACATAAAAAATCCAGTCTTATAAACTGGGAAAGAAAGAAGACATCCCATTCTTAGAGATCATTAACTACCTTACCTTCCAGGGTTATTCTGATCTTTATACGACAATATCACAGTTGCCTTACCTACTTCCTGTTGGTCGCGGTCTTATACCTGAGGGGTACCTCTTGGAGGAAACATTATCAGGTAGCATAAAATACAAATACTGCAGTGAAATTCCAAGAAATCATCCCACTGGATTCCTGTTTCCCAAGATATCATACACCCTCATCCTGAACTTCCATATTGACAGGATATCTAAAACTGATTTCAGAATTCTTCTGAAACAAATAGCGTCACAAAGGAAACAGCTTCCCAAGGAATTTCAAACCAAGTAGCAGACAGCTAGACATGGGACGCTTTTGCTCAGACCCCCCAGTCACAGGGAGCCGCTGAGTACCATACCCTTAATTGTCTCTTTCTTCTCCTTCTTTTCAAAACTATCTTTTCCCTTCTCCATTGGTTTAGCATTATACCAATGCCTTCAAAAAGATAGTTCTGAAAAAAAGGAGAAAGAATAATTTTGAAAAGGAGAAGAATCGTTTTTGAAAAAAGAAGAAACTTGTTTTAACAAATGAGATTCTTAAAATTCCTTCCCATTATTATGCAATCCTGGATATCAGATATTAAACCTTGTTAAGTTAAGAAGATGAACAAAGTGGTAGGTGAGTTTACCGATATCAAACTTCTCTTCTCTTTGGGTTGGGTATGGAACTGCTCTGGCTGATCCTAGGTAGAGAAGGATTTTGACTGTGGGCATTATCTGAGGCCTTCTGGTAACTCTAATAATAGGTGTTGTCCCACAGTCACTCACTGTGCTGTCTCCAGAGTCTTAAATGCTCTGGTCAGCTACTCACTCAAAAATGACTGAAATTCAACTATGAAGGCAAAAATCACAAGTGCATCCAATAGGAGTTATTGCCAATGAGCCTGAGACTGCAACTGACATCGTTTATGTATTTGGAGGAGTGAACGAACCAAAAGCTGATCGAATTATGAGACTCAGCCTCTCTACTGACCAAGAGATAAGAGGCCCTAAATGACTGACAACGTTCCACTGTGACCCCTTGCAGCTGTTTCTCCCACCCTCCTCGGCAAAACCCAGGTTTCTCATCCAACGGATGGTAAATGGCAAGAGCAATTCTTCCTCTTGTGAGAGCCATCTTTGATCACCTATTACCAAAATTAGCTGAGCCTCGGCTGACTTTTCTTGCTAAAGGTCTATACATCTCTGCCCTTCTTCCACAAGGCAGAGTACTCTCTCTAGGTCTTCTCGTGCTTTGGCGTTCTGAATAAAGTGCTCTGCTGTTTAATGGTGTTCAGGTTGGTGTCCTTCCACACCAGCTGTGGTTTCACTGGTTAGCAATTTCATGCCAAATAAAGACACAGAATGCAAGGGGGTTATGAAAAATTGAAACTGTCACCGTGTTACGGTAGTTAAAATTATTAAGAATTGTTTCTCATTTTCCAAATTTTCTGTAAGGTAGTTACAGTATCTTAATAGTAATTGAATCTCCTACTGAAAAAGGAGTAGGATGCGTTACTGAGTTCCTACATAATCATAGCCAACTCCAAGAAAAGATTTCCAAGAAGATCTTTAAAATTTGATATTTTCCAAGAAGATACTCAAGATAAGCCTTGAGTCACCTGGGGTACAGTTTCTATAAACTTTATTTTCTTTTCTTTTAGAGACAACATCTCCTTCTGTCACCTAGGCTGGAATGCAGTGGTGCAATCATAGCTTACTGCAGCCTCGAACTCCTGGGCTCAAGCAGGAAACTTTTTCTTTACTTAAAAAAAGAGAAAAAAGAAAAATAGTCTATTTCCCCAGCAGATATGTGGTATTTGATTTAGAAATGACCAATGTCTCAAAAAGCTTTGATTCCCTGCCACCTACTCTTCTCAAAAATGCCAAATTAATGGCATCTGATCCTAACAAAATGAGGCATCCACAGCTAAAAATGTCTTTATAATGGGGGTAGAGAGAAAGGGGGAAAAAGCAGGGGTAATTTTTTCCCAATATGTTTGTCATTATTATAGGTTATATATACAGAAGGAAAGTTAATTAAGCTTTAAAAAAAATCCATCACACATCAATGGCTGCATTTTAATGAGTACAAAAAGTTGAGGTGTTTACTACCAATTAAAGTGGTTTTTAAATAAGCATTAATTAACACAGAAATTCAGAAGAAAGTTATACCTTGTCAAAGAAAGGCCAGTGTAGGCTATGCCCACTTCTGCTCCCATTCATATTCAGATAGTAATTACCACCAACCCTATATTTTCCATAATAATGAGGAGATGCTGTCATGTCTATCAAACAACAACACACACACACACACAAAAGTGGTGGAATTAGAAATTCTAAACCTGAAGTAAACTTTTCACATATTTTTCCTTCTGGGTTTTTCCCTCATCCATGTCAGAGTGATTCAAAAAGGTTTGCCTGGTTTTAACAGTGACTTTCTTTTTCCCCTTTTGTAGAAAACATTGTGGGGGAGCCCCCACTGGTCAGAGAGGTGTTATTCAAGTCTACACCAACAAATCAGAACAATGACTGGATCATGGTTTAAGAGGGCCTGCAGTTCTTCCTTTGTTTCTTAATAATTATGTGAATTTGCATAGTCCTACCACTTCTATTCCATTTCCTTTTAGAAAATCACTGTCTATCATAAGTGATAAGGAGGAAAAAAATATAAAATCTTTAACACCCTCAACCTAACCAGCACACGGTCTGAACCAGCACACGGTCTCCTCCTGGAGTGAGAGGTAATGGGAAATTGCTGGAATTTGGGGAGGCACCTGTGAAGATGCCAGGTGGAGTATCACAGGAAAGGGTTTCCCCAGCACCTCGAAGCAACAGGGCTCAGATGCTCAACCTTACTAATCAGACACCGGATTTTCTTAGTGATGACCTTTTTCTAACCAAATTCACATATGATTAAACAATAAATTGGCATATTAATTTACTAATTTATAATGAAGGGGTTCAGATATTCCCTTGCTAGATCCTGGAGCTCCCAGGCTCCCTATCAAAGTGATCTTCCCAATGTCAACATGTTTAAGAAAGGAAGCTGGGTTGTTAATCAGAAGTCTCCCTGGTGAACACAAAATCAGAAGAGGGAAGCAGAATGGTGTGGGAGGATTCTGCCCCAAGGAATATCCCCACCGCATAAGAGGGAGCTTCTTTGTCGTTAGCAAGTCACTCTTCCTCATGCAGTGCTGCAAACACACTGACTCTGGTCTCTCTGGGCTCCAATTTTCAGTGTAGATTCCTCCTCATTTCACTAACACATATTTTTCTTTACCTGACGGTACAGCAGCCCCCGTTGTGGTCATTTAATTAGTCAGCCTCTCACCACGCACGGAACCCCGTGCAGTCGCAGTCTTTAAGGATCCAAGGATAGAACACCAGACAAGAAAGATCAATTCCAGGAGTCTGCGTCACAAACGTTTCAAAGAATCAAGATAGCTAAGTTGCCTAAGGTCAATTCTTGAAGATAAAGTGTGAGAGGCAGCAGGCGAAGAGATTTCATCCTCTTGCAGAGAGGGGCGGTTTCTCCTCAAAGTACAAGAAGGTGGTAGGATGCTTCCAGAACCTCACACAAAGAAGTTGGAGGGAATCTACCCTTCTTCTCAGCCTGAATTGAACCCCTGCATCATGCATGACCAGAGAGATGGATGAAGAGATGGTTTGATTATGTGGTCTTTTAGTTGCCAGAGTACCTTTCCAATGTATACTGGGAAAGCTGTGGTAGCTTCGGAGTTGCTATTTAAGTCAGGCTTAGGGAGCAATCTAGTTGGAAAGGGCTTAGAGAATCTGCCTCGAAGCCACATGTGCAAGAAAAACATCCCATTTTTACTTAGGTTAAGTGTTTCTTAGAGTGGCCTGGCGTGCTGGTGGAAACTGAAGGAGGTAAACACTGCCATTTGCAGTCAGATTACAGAGGGTGTGGGGCGCAGGTTTAATTTATCTTTGAATCATCTACGCTGCCTAACCAGATGAGTGGTACAAGACAGGTGGTCAAATGTTTAAGTGAATGACAAGTAGGTTTTCGTGTCCCACCGATAAGGTCGTGCCTGCGTTTGGGTCCCTCCCGCACCCCATGGCTTTCCTCTGTTGCTTGACTAGTGACCAGGCTCTTACTTTGGAGCGAGCAGCTTGCATGTCTGCCCTTGTCACAACTAGACCTAGGAAGAGACTGAAAGTGGACCAGCAAAAAACCACAAACAAAAATCTAAAAAACAAAAACTAAACAACAACAACAAAGCCCTAGGAATTTAGTCTGGAAAGAGAATAGGCTGAATTGACATACCAGAGAAGGAAGGGCTGGAAATCAATGTGGAGTCGGAAGCAGAGGCTTCCCCATCTCTGAGGAGCCGCAGAACGCAAACATCCTGCCATCCCAGGTGCAGGCACTCCGTATCATTCCTTCCTCCCCGCCTTTTAAAAATATAGCTGTTCACTGCTGGCCCTCACCTCAGTCTTACCTATCCATTTGTACAGAAATAAGCAGCCTCCAAAGACCAGTTAAGTACCAGTGTGCATCTCAGGACAGAGCAGTAAAAGGTTGGCAACTTCCACATTCCAGAAGCGTGAAACGAAGATCTACTGCCTAACATGGCTCACCTTGGCCTTTGCCTCTCGTCCCTCTCACTGCTATTGCCTTTACAGGAAAATGTCCATTGAGGCATGATTGATTGATCGATCGATTGATTTTTTTTTTTTTTGAGACGGAGTTTCGCTCTTGCCACCCAGGCTGGAGTGCAATGGCACAATCTCAGCTCACCGCAACCTCCGCCTACTGGGTTCAAGCGATTCTCCTGCCTCAGCCTCCTGCTTCCTGAGTAGCTGGGATTTACAGGCAAACGCCACCATGCCTGGCTAATTTTTGTACTTTTGGTAGAGATTGGGTTTCACCAAGTTGGCCGGGCTGGTCTCAAACTCCTGACCTCAAGTGATCCACCTGCCTCAGCCTCCCTAAGTGCTGGAATTAGAAGCGTGAGCCACCGCACCTGGCCTGAGGGATTTAAATATGCAGTCCATTGTAATTCTTTTTGGAAAAGCACATTTTTCCCATAGAGTAGATAGAAGTAACATGCCTCCTTGGTCAAATCTGGCAAAATGAAACATCCCTTTCTCTGAAATTCTTCAGTTATGCTACACCCATTATCTTGCCTTATTAAAATGGAAAGTACTTTCCCCTCTGCGTGTCCCATTCTGCCATTTATCTGAATTGGGATAGATTGTGCCTTTCTACTCAATTTGGACAATGAGATGAGTTTCATTTTTATTTATGGGCTTCATAAATCCGTTTCACTCGCTGCGTTTCATGCCCCAGTTCCACGCTGTTGTGTTGGGATTTCCCACCCTGCCAGGCAATTAAACCAAAAAGTCGTGGAAAAGAAATTTTCTTTACAAAACTCTTTTAAATCCAAAATATACATAAATCATCTCCATTCCAGGTCCAATATAGTTAAGGGATGGGATCTTTAAGTCCTTTTTTTTATTTTTTTGAGTATCCAACTCCCCAGATTATTTTGCTGTCATCACCCAGTCCTCATTTGAGTTCTAAAGTTTCAAAATTCCAGGACGGAAAGAACTCTTTAATTTTAGGTACTATGTTTCCAGACCTGGTGCCAGGCATGTGAGAAGATAATACAGTGGCCCTGTGGCTCGGGGGGCTTGAGGAACAGCAGGGGCCTCACAGACCAGCACTGCCCAAGTTCAGAGCAGGATGCGCTTTGTAAACCTGAAGCAGCAGAACTAAGCGTTCCATGTTCTGTGCCAGATTAAAAAAACAGACAAACAAACAAACAACCAGCCAATCCTAATCACACAGACCTACAGCATTAAAGGAAGGGCGGAGATGAAGTCCGATCTCCTGGTACTTTGCCACTCTCACAGGAAGTTTCTGCTGTTTCTCTAAATACAGAACTGAACAGCAGGCTTCTACCTGATAAGGCTGCATGCAGCAGGATCCAATAGAGCCAGTCTAATCTGATAAAACTTAGGGATTGAGTTCAGGTATAGTTCAGTCCTGTTCTACAACCACCCAAGGAGAGAAACTCAGTGAAACTTGACTTAGACAGAAATGCAGAAATATGAATTTTGTGATAGTCCAGACATAAGTCAAACCGAAGTTTACTTTAAGGCTTTCTCTGATTCAATCACACCATGTATCTACAGGTATCAACTAGTGGAAGCAAGCAAGGAATGTTTAAATCTGGCCCTACTGGGTTATAAGTTAAGAGCAAGAACCTAATGGAAATGGGAAAGGAATGTTTGAATCTGTCCCTTCTAGAATGTAAGCTACTTAAGATCAGAAAACATTGTTGGTTCCTCCTTCTGTCTAGTCTACGGAAAGTGCTCCACGTGCGTTAGATTCGTTTGCCTGATTCTTTGTATGCAAGGTGAGCTGGTTGCTTCAATTGTCATGCCACTAATCACTAGGGTTGACCCAGATGCTGAGGCTCACTGGGATGGTATTCCCTTCCTCCCCCACTGTGAAGTCTGGGAAGATAAGCTAGCAAGTAAGAATGTGTAAGTGTGTGTATTGCACAATGTGACACGGTTGACACAAGTGTTTTGGTCCAGCTGGCAGGTATCTCCCTGGAGTGGAGATGGGTGGATCAGAATATGATGAGAATGTCACCAACCATTAGGATCATCCACCTTCCTTTGCAAATCACACAACCTCCTGGCTTCAAAGGTACCTGCCTAGTACAGAGAGAATAGGGCTAACATGAGCACTCTAGTTCACTTAGCAGTTACTATTATTATGAAAGATTAATAAACAGATATTCTTCTTTTTTTTTTTTTTTTTTTTTTTTTTGAGACAGAGTTTCGCTCTTGTTACCCAGGCTGGAGTGCAATGGCGCGATCTCGGCTCACCACAACCTCCGCCTCCTGGGTTCAGGCAATTCTCCTGCCTCAGCCTCCTGCAGATATTCTTATTTATAGCACATCTTTTGAACTTTTGTTAATGTGGGTCAATCTCACTGAATCCGATTAATTATGGTGAATCAAGTTCTGGACTTAGCCAAGGTGAGGTCTAGAGCCCCAGTGGTGCTACCCACAGCAGGGGTATGCCATGGAACTTCCTGCCTCAGCAGCCAGCCAGCCTTCTTAAACATTTTTAATACTACAAAACATCTCAGGAATTACTTAATTCTACCTCAGGGATATCGCATGCTAAAATGAGCAAGAGAAATATTAGCTAGAAGAGCACTTTCTGTGTCCCACTGGATTGCAAAATTGCACTGCTGTAAAATTCTTCAAAGAACAAAATGGTGCTTGCAAAAAAAAAAAAAATTCCTTTCCTTGATAACATTGAACAGAGATGAGCTTGAACCAGAGACCCAAGTCCATTTTATAAAGTTGTACATGTTATACACTGCACAAGGACACCATCAAAGAGGCACTTGTTACATCCTAGGCATTGTAGATTTATTTTTACTGGCCAATAGCAGTAAATGCCTTGAGGAATGGTGGCCATTTCTAAGTTGCACCAAGATGCTAATAGACACACACACACCCACACACACATTGTATAGGCACCCGAGAAGTTCCTTCATGTGCCCCAATCAATCATAACCTCCCTTCACCCGAAGTACCAATTATCCTGTTACAGTTCTCATTTCTTTGCTTTTTTTTTTTTTTTTTTTTTTTTTTTTTTTGAGACAGAGTCTAGCTCTGTCACCCAGGCTGGAGTGCAGTGACGTGATCTCGGCTCACTGCAACCTGGTTCTCCTGAGACTCTCCACCCCCCTGGTTCAAGAGATTCTCCTGCCTCAGGCTCCCGAGTAGCTTGGATTACAAGAGCCTGCCACCACGCCCAGCTAATTTTTGTATTTTTAGTAGAGACGGGGTTTCACTGTGTTGGCCAGGCTAGTCTCGAACTCCTAACCTCGTGATCCACCCACCTCAGCCTCCCAAAGTGCTGGGATGACAAGCATAAGCCAACACACCCAACCATTTTTTTGCATTTAAAAAATCATTTTATCACCCAAATGTGCATGTCTAGACACTATAGTCTTTCCCTTCTTAAACACTTTTCTATCTTTTAATTCATTTTTAATCTATTGGTTTCTCTTACATACTTCTCATTTCTTTACAAATTATCTGTTGAAGAACCCAGACTATTTGCCCTGTAGTTGCCCACAGTGTCTGTTGCTAACTGCATATACATGGTGGCAGTCGACATGTTTCTGTGCCTTCTGTATTTCCTACAAGGTGGCAGCTCAGTCCACCTCAGTTTCAAACCCAGATTGTATCCCTTTAGCAAGACCCTGGGTGGTGTCTGGCAATACTATAGGCGGCTCCTGTCTGATTGTCTTTCTTTTTGTTATCTTACCAACCATTGATGCTTAATGCCTGTACCCCACCATTGAAGACTGCAAGAAAGAATGGTAATCTTCTATCACTTCTTTTTCATTCTGTAGCTGGAAGTTTTATAAAGACACTCTATCTCTCCTTATTTGGATACTCAGTAGTATAGTTCACACAAAAATCAGGATAAATGCTTGAGTCCCTTTATTTCCCAGATTTCAAGATAATGAATTGGTTCCATGTAATTCTCCAAAGGTGATCAATTCTTTTTAATATCATTATTAAGTTGTGCATTTAAATATATAGGATGTATCCGTTCTTATTATTTTTGAAGGTCAAATTGTCCCATCTGTGGCCAGTAGGAGGCTCTGAGTCTTTTTGCCATGACCCCAAAAGTCTTTGATAGTTTCTGTTATCTGTTATAAAATGTTTCAGCTTCATTTTGTAAAATTCCTGCACCACACTTATGGCTCCGAGAAGCCCTAATTTCTTTTAGAATAAAACAGTTATTTCAAAACCACAATCTGGGTTCTAGACACTCTCTGCTAAGTTGGACATTGTTTCTAAGGGCTTTCAGTAGGATAAACTAGAAAATATTGATTCAAAGATAAAAATATCTCATACATTTATATTGAGACTTTCTATTCAAATTCAGTACTCAGTTTTTACATAACTACTTCTCAACAACATGAGACTCTTTCTTTCATTCTGGTTCTTGAAAGCAGAAGAAATGGCAGAATTATAACATTCCAATATTACTCAGCTGTTTTGTCCCAGACGTCAGACTGTTCCGCCAAGGGCTGGGTAATTTATAAACAACTTAATTCTTTTGCTCACAGTTCTGGAGGATGGGAAGCCCAGAACAAGATACCAGCAGATTCAGGGTCTGGTGAAGGCTTACTCTCTGCTTCAGAGGTGGTGCTCTCTTGCTGCGTCCTCACCCGGCGGAAGGGGCAAGGCAGCTTCCTTCAATCTCCTTTATCAGAGCACTAGACCCATTTATCACCTGATCACTTCTCCCAAAGCCCCACATCTTAATACTATTGCATTGGGTATCAGGTTCCAACATAGGAATTTTGTGAGGACACCAAGTTTCAGATCATAGCACCACGACACAGTAAGTCTCAGAATGACAATACCACCACCACCAAGATTACCAAAAACACTCCAAATTGTTTGCATATACTCTTGCTACTTTCTCCACTAAGAAAAGCAGTTCTATTACGTGGTCAGAACGTACAGCCATTACACACTACACTGTCTCCTTCTTTTTTTTTTTTTTTGAGATGGATTTTCGCTCTTGTTACCGAGGCTGGAGTGCAATGGCGCGATCTCGGCTCACCACAACCTCCACCTCCTGGGTTCAGGCAATTCTCCTGCCTCAGCCTCCTGAGTAGCTGGGATTACAGGCACGCGCCACCATGCCCAGCTAATTTTTTGTATTTTTAGTAGAGACGGGGTTTCACCATGTTGACCAGGATGGTCTCGATCTCTTGACCTCGTGATCCACCCACCTCGGCCTCCCAAAGTGCTGGGATTACAGGCGTGAGCCACCGCACTGTCTCCTTCTTAGTCCTCCTTTAGTCATAGTTCTACAGGTAACTCTAATTCTTAAGTTTTTATGTTGATGTCTTTCTCATTTCAGTTGTCTACAATACATTCTCTACTAGGTTTCTTAGGAAGAACTCGTGGGAACTGCAGTAGACTGAACGTTGATGTTCTCCCAAAATTCATGTTGAAATCCTGCCCCCCTAGTATGACAGTATTAGGAGATGAGGCCTTTAAGAGGTAATTAGGATAGATGAGGTCATGAGGGTTAGGAGCCCCCATGAATGGGATTAGTGTCCTTGTAAGAGTCACAGAGAGCTTGCTTTCTCTCTCTGCTCTCCCCTATGTGAGGACACAGCAAGTCGGCAGTTTACGACCCAGAAGAGGGCCTTCACCAGAACCCAACAAGGTTGGCACCCTTATCTGACTTGCAGCCTGTGCAACTGTGAGAAAGACATTTTTGTTGTCTATGGCACCTTGTTATACCTCTAAAGGCTAGCAGTAGCCCTGTAGAAATGAGGTCTGGTGAACGAACAAAATAGCCCAGCATCTGATGCTTTTATCTTTTCCACTTAAAACACACACACACACACACACACACACACACGCACACACACGCCAGAAGTTCCTTTATGTGCCCCAACCAATCATCACCTTCCTTCCCCCAAAGTGCCAGTTATCCTGTTATAGTTCTCATTTCTTTGCTTTTATTTTGTTGATACAGAGTCTAGCTCTGTCACGCAGGCTAGAGTCTGAATGTCTGTGTTCTCCCAAAATTCCTGTTGAAATCCTACATAGTCCAAACTAAGAGAGTGAAAAATACTTTCTGAGTTTTTGCATGTTGATAACCACACGTGCCCTTTATACTTAAGTCAGTTTTGCTGGATATAAAATCGTTGGCTCTTTCATTACGTATTTTTAATGTTTTACTTTTTCCCTTCTATAAAATGCTGCTGTTGAGTTTAACTATAAACCTTTTCCCTTGTAAGTCACGTTCTTTTTTTCTTCTAGAAGCTCAAAGTACTTTTTCCTTTTCTTAGTATTAGTCATGCTGTAAACACTCTCAGGTATGCAGTGTGCTTTTTCATATGGCGCCCTTTTTAAATTTCAGAAAAGTTTTCTGGAGTTAGTTTTTATTAGTTCAGATCCCTTGCTTTGGTTTTCTTTGTGATCTCCAAGTTCCATGTTCTTTGCCTACTACAATTATCTGGCACTTTGTCTTGAATCCTTTTCACTTAAAATTTTTTTTTCACCCAGCACTTTGGAAGGCTGAGGCGGGTGGATCACAAGGTCAAGAGATCAAGACCAACCTGGCCAACATGGTGAAACCCCGTCTCTACTAAAAATACAAAAATTAGCTGGGCGTGGTGGCACATGCCTGTAATCCCAGCTACTGGGGAGGCTGAGGCAGGAGAATTGCTTGAACCCGGGAGGCGGAGGTTGCAGTGAGCCAAGATTGCGCCACTGCTCTCCAGCCTGGGTGACAGAGCAAGCCTCCGTCTCAAAAAAAAAAAAAAAAAAAATTCAAATTCCTTTTTAATTTATATTTGTTAAGGTTTATTTCTGTTGTGCTTATTCATATTTCTGTTGTTTATTATTATTATTATTATTTTGGAGGCTAAGTCTGGCTCTGTCACCCAGGCTGGAGTGCAGTGGCGAGATCTTGGTTCACTGCAACCTCCACCTTCTTGGCTCAAGTGATTCTCATGCCTCAGTCTCCTGAGTAACTGAGTTTACAGGTGTGCACCACCACGCTCAGCTATTTTTTTGTACTTCAGTAGAGACACGGTTTTGCCATGTTGGCCATGCTGGTCTCAAACTTTTGACCCAAGTGATCCACTGGCTTCAGGCTCCCAAAGTGTTGGTATTACAGGTGTGAGCCACTGTTTCCAGCCTATTCACTCTTTTGGCTTCTAATTTAGTCTCCACTTCTAAAATAATAGTTTTCTTTAATTTCTAATTATTTCCTGAGTTGTCAACTCATTTCCGAGCTTTCTAATTATAATTTTTGTTGGTTCATGTCTTCTGTAATTTTTAAAATGTCTTTCAGTTCATTTTGAAATTGTTTATGTTTTACTCTGTTTTGTGAACACATCTTTCTGGAATGCTCCCATTGTTTGTCAAGATATTATTCTGTTCCTGATTCTCTTTTCTCTTATCTTTGAGTGGCACTTGATGCTGATTCTTTTCTGTTGTGCGTTTTTATGTGAAATTAGTTTTCCTAAACTGTAAGAGTAAAGTGGGTAAAGTAAAAAAAGTTTCTAACTTCACCGCTCTCCCTCTTCTGTTGTTTTGGCGTTTTTTTAAAGCATGACATCTTGCTTTTGGAAACTTCCCGACTGCTCTTCCCTTCCTTTGCTCTGGACCCTTCTCTTGTCGCTGGACTGTTCACGTTTAATTCCACTCCCAGCAATCTCTCCTAAGTGCAGGACCTGGTATTAGAAGGCAGTGCTGGCAGGTCAATTTTGAGAGTTCAAAGGCCATTCCTCTAATTCCCCTTATCTAGAGCTCTTGGCACTTCCCAGGCGTTAAGAGTGGGGAAAACACCTTCCACTTTCAGCTGCTGTTCTCAAATTGGCCCACTGAGCTTCCCAGTGAATACCAGTCGGCTATTTGGGGTTCTCCTGTTCTCAGGTCAAGTTAGAAGCTACACTATTGCTTCCTTTTCTCTCTCACATATGCAAGTCTTGTAGCTACAGGTATTTTGTCCCAAACTGCTTGTACTTTGGGATTCATGGTTTGTCACCTAGTTTTGTTGGAAATGTTGTCAGTGAATTTATTTTGCTATCCAGTTTCTCTGGATGCTTTTGTGGCGGATTACGTGGGCAGTATGCTACTGCCATCTTCACTATCTTCCCAGCAGCAGCAGTACATCGCTTAATTCAAGCTCATTTTTGCTTCTTCTTGGTTCCTCCCCTCAGCCTGACACAGGCCTCAGTTTCGCTGAGTCCCTGTATTATAGTTGTGTATATGTTTGGGGAGGGAGACGTACGAAGCGAGCAGAGGTTGCTAATTGTGAGTAGAGTTGCAGAAAGTTAGACACAGTTCCTGCCCTTAGGAATTTATAACCAAGAATCCAACATACATCCACTTAGTGAAGCAGAACTACAACCACCTAGTTTCCAGTCACAGCTCTTATTAGCTGGCCATGCCAACGGGAGCAAGTCAACCTCCTAGGACCTTAGTTTCTCCATTTGTAAAACACAGAGCATATCACCTGCCCTGTCTAATTGTACAGGTTGTATAGAAATGAAATAATGAAAGTATATGAAATCTGGTCCCCAATAACCTGCATCCTTGAAGGCAGAAACTCCGTGTTCTTCATCTCTGTCTCTACCCCTCCATGCCTTGGACAGTGTTTGACACATTTCAGAGCACTCAGTGTTTGCACCTTGAAAAAAGTATTTAAAGCCTTATTATGTGCTAATTAATTTTAAAAGCTCCAGAGCCTCATCAATGATGACAAGAGTTAATATGGCCATGCTTGAGGGCTAGAGAGGCTAGACTCGAAAAGACCCTTCGCATGGAAGAAATGGCCTTCACTCCAAAAGTCAACCATCAGAAGACGCGGAAGAGCTGAGTTTTTAAAATGCATTTTTTATTATTCAGCCTTCAGCAGAAATGTCACCTTTCTAAAGCAAGCTGTTATCATGCGCTCCCTGTGCCAAGCAGGCGCCTCTGAGGAGCAGGATTTTATCTCAACATTTTTAGTGATTTGTGTTTCTCTTTCAAGGAGTTCCATGCCTTAAGGCACCTGAAACGCTAACAGCACAAGAAGGTAAGGTTACACAAGGAGCCGTCTCCACAACATGAAACGGAGATTTTTGCAAAACAGGTCCAGGATCAGCATCAAAGCTATAGTCCGCAGTCACCCTGCCCAGTAATTCATGTCCTCTCCGCGCAGCTCATTGTTTTCTGGTGGGCTCCTTGGTTGAAACCATATTCTCAAAGAAACTCCGTTTTGTGGCAGGGCCCCCATCAGCAGGCTCAGCCGCATGACAGGCCTAGGAGCAGCCAGCACAACTGCCGGCAATGCTTGCCAATAAGCCAGATGCTGCCACATATTGGCATCTGGGTCCTGGAATAGCAACCATGTTCTCAGTCTGGCTAGGGATTCTGACCCCAGCTACGGAAGGAGACAAAGGAAGGAAAGAAAGAGACGGAGCAAGGGGAGGGAGGGCAGACTGTGGAAGAGTCTCTTGGTAATTTCCCTACCATGGATTTAGAGCTTCCACAACAAAAGACTCCTTGGAAAGCTGCTACCAATGCTGCAATGGGCGGGAGAGGTAGAGAAGGGAGCATTCTAAACCCAGCGAGTTGTTTTGGCACCTGGGGAGTGGGGGTGGTTGATTCAAAAGGAGACAGCTGCAGCAGGCAGCAACTGCTCTCCCCTCCTTTCCCTCCAACCATGATAGCCCACAGTGGAGATAAGCTACGGGATATAGCTTAAATCTGCAGCAGAGGGACGGAGAGTGGCAACATCAGGATGGCTGTCGCTCCCTGCTCTCTGGGTGCCAAGATCTTACCAGTGCCAGCAAGGCCAACTAAACGGCAAAAGCGAGATGCAGATCACCATCTATAATCAGGAAAGGTATGACCAGGGTGTTCTGATCACAGGAATGGCGTGCAGGCAAAAGGCAGCCCTGTGCCTTGCTGTGACTTCTGCTGCTAAGGAAGTACCAGTCTGACAGAGGCTTCAGGCCCTGCTCTAATCATATTAGGTGGAGGCATGGCCCAAAAGGGGTGGGCGGAACCCCAGTTTAAGGTTTGAAAGAAGAGATGACCATAAAAAGCGTGCAGCAGTTCTTTCTCAAAATAGCAAATTCTATCCAGTGTCCCTTCTCCCACATCACGTTTATGAAGAATTAGTCTTACAGTTGAAAGAAAGGTATATGCGCAAGGGAGAACGAGAGACAGACTACATGGGGAAAAGCACCCTAGCCTCTGCTGTCAGAAGATTGGGATGATAGCCCCTAAGGTCATTTACCAGCTGGAGGGTAGAATCTCCTAGGTCAAACTGGCTTCTCTCTGTTCACCAGACACTACATTTCCTAACCAGAAACACTTGAGTGTGCCTCTGGTCATAATCAGTGTGTGGGTCGGGAGGGGAGGGGAAGGACATTTAGTGGCAATCCCTGCCCACCACTGGAAAAAAGCAGTGCAAAGCCTGTTCTGTCAAATGGTGATTTGGGCAACAGTGTCACTTGAAAAAAAGAACAGCACATTATTATTAAGACTGAGTCCAGGCACAGCAGATGAAGCAACTGCTGATCCTGAAATCCCACCTATTAAAGATACAACATTATCTAAACATTTTGCAGGTCCCATTGAGTGGTCAAAATACACTTTATTAAAAATCTCGTCTAATAATCTTGGCCCTTTATAAACAAAAGATCCATAATTTAAAGTGAAAGATAATCACCCACGTTCCCCTCACCCCACACATACACACTTAACCTTCAGCAAACATCTGACATCTAATTTCACTTTACTACTACGAAGGCTGATGCCCATTTTCAAAAGGTAAAACCAAGCCTATCCAAAACCATCCCCCGCTGA
The DNA here is from genome assembly GCF_030222135.1 of Aotus nancymaae. NCBI lineage: Eukaryota > Metazoa > Chordata > Mammalia > Primates > Aotidae > Aotus > Aotus nancymaae. Next base: position 1,777,302 of record NW_026988445.1, on the reverse strand, counting down.
GTTCCCCAGTTTTAAAGAGAACACAGAACAGCTCCGCTACAAGGTGAGAATCCAATGAGAACATTCTGGTATCTTTCCCAAACCTGGTTTTGAGTCTGTGCATTCAGATTTTGAAGAATGCAGGGACCAAATACTGAATTTCCACTGTGGTTTTGCTTAAGAAGGAGCAAAAAACCCAAAAGTATACAAGTAATCAAAGGAATTATAACTATAATTTGATGTTTATGCCATCTATTTCTAAAATGGATAACAGAAGCTGTCTATAAAGGGTGAGTTATTTGTGCCTGAATCTCTTTGTGGGAACTAAACCACTGCCCACCACACGCTCGACATTTTGCCCCCATCCCCTTGCCTTTTCCCTCTTCCTTGTCTTCATTCTCTATCTTCTCCTATCACTCTTTCCCATTGATCCAAGGACTCCTGGGCTAGGCTCCTAGGAAATATGATACACACTGAAAATGTCTCAAACTCAAAACATATACCGCAGGATAGGATGCCCACGATCAGGCAAGGCAGAGGTGATAACCTGAATTGAAACAAAGCCAGTAGTTCCCAAACTTGAGCAAGCATCAGAATCATCTGAAAGGGCTTGTTAAAACACAGACTGCTGTGCCAGCCCCCAGAGTTCCAATCAGTGGGTTTGGGATGAGGAAAGAATTTGCATTTCTAACTAATTCCCAGGTAATCCTCATGTTGCCTGTCTGGGGATCAATTCTTAGGATCATTTTCCTAAAGCTTTTATTTGGAAACAATTTCAAATTTAAAGAAAAGTTGCAACAAGAGGAAAAATTATCCATATTCCCTTGACCCAGATTGGGGACCAGTTTTTGAGAACCACTGAGCTAAGTTAAATGTGTGTCAGAGGTCTGGTACAAAGAGAGAAGTCACCTGGCAGGATGTAATGTCTTCTAAGAGCAAAGATCAGAACACTATCCAAATAGAAAGCAAACCAACTATTTAAAGCAAAATGTGGGAAAAAGTGCCACAAAATGATCAAAGAGTGAGTTGGGACTCAGGGGTTTAAGCTCTGAATAGTGAATATCATTATCAACCAATGGGGGAAAAAGTGTATAAGCTTTCCTGGTTTGTCTCTCTCTGGTGATTCCTTGGGGGTGATTTTATAAACAACAGTCCATAATCTCCTAGTATAAACTGACTTCAAGAAAAAGGGAAAGCAATTATTTGATAGGAACACTCTACCTCTATACACTTGAGAGAAACAGACGAGGATGATTAAGTACCCCCTCATTTATATTCTACCACCTTAACTCCTGACGTTATCTCTTGCCTGAATTTCTGCAATAACTCCAAACTGCTTTGCCTCTAATCTCTCTTTCTCCAATTTATTATCCATTCTAACCCTAAAATTATCTTTTTAACTGTAGGCTGCAATAATGCCAGCTCTCCAAGAACCTTCACTAGTTCCCTGCAACCTAGAGAAAGAAGTCCAAATGTCTCAGCATGGCATTTAACCTGGCCCCAACCTACCTTTTAAATTCACGTTATCTACGAACCAGCCTAAACAGAATACGCACAGCTTTCCATTTTCCCATCTCCATGCCTTTATACACAACAGTCTTTTTGTCCCCCTGAGAACTTTCCTTCTCTCCAAACAAAATATAAAAAAAGGAAAAAAAATTCTTATGTTTAAAAATCCTATCTACACTTCAAGGTCCTGCTCCTATACAGGAAGGCTTCCTGCAGCTCCTCAGATCTCTCCTTTGTATGCTCACCATACTCCAGTTGTACTTTCTAACACTTGCCACATTCTGCCCTACTTATTATTTATGCTTCTTTCTTTCCCCTGAGTTTTATAAGATCCTTGAAGGCAGGGGCCGTATCTTTTGTTCAGAGACCAGAGAGGCCCATCATGGGAGGGAGGGGTAGATGAAGAGGGGATGAAGAGAAAAAGAAGAAATGAGAGGGCAGTAGAAGCACACGGGTGGGGGAAGAGTTCAGTTTTAAAGAAGTTTTCTTAGTCATTTAGAATCTTTTTGCCAAAGACAAACCCTTCAAATAGCTAACACATTTTCTTCTTATAACAAGCCTGAGAGACTCAACCGTTCTACAAATTATCTTAAATGTCTTGCAAACATGACATCTCCTTTTCTTCTTGTTTCCTATTGGGTCAATTTTATATGTATATCCAATGATAAGGGCAACAACACATTTCAGTCATTATATTGGCACTGAAACAGGCTCAAATTCTTCTACAGTCCCCTTTGACATCTGCCTCTTGGTGGGGTTAATCAAATACCTGTCTTGTGATTCCTAACCAAATACTCAAATTTTAGGAAGTTTTTTTCTTTAAGTCTCATCTCACTCTGTTGCCCAGGCTGGAGTACAGTGGTGTGATCACGGTTAACTGCAGCCTCGACCTCCCGGGCTCAAGCGATTCTCCCACCTCAGCCCCCCATGTAGCTGAGACTACAGCTTGCGCCACTGTGCCCAAACTAATTTTTGTATTTTTTGTAGAGACACGGTTTCAACATGTTGCCCAGACTGGCCTCGAACTCCTGGACTCAATCAATCCGCCCACCTCAGCCTCTCAAAGTGCTGGGATTACAAGCGTGAACCACCATGCCCAGCTTTAGGAAGAATTTGATCAACAGAGTTGATATGAAATTTTCGATATGAAACTTTTTGAGATTTACAAAAGCAAGATGCCAGCAATTCTAAATGTGCCCCAAAGCTGGCTCATAGTCATTCTTTCCTACCACATTCAGCAAGAGGCATTCCTGCCCAAAAGAAATCACAGCAGTCCTTTACAAATACTCACGGCCTCTGCCTTAACTACCAGCCATACCAGCTGTCCTTAGCAAGGAGATGGAAATAGAACTGACTCAGGATAAGCATGTCACTTAACCCTTTCCTAAAAGGCAGGTGGGCCATCTCTTTTCCTGGGATAGTAGAAATCGTTTCAGTTTTTGCCTCACTCGTCCTTGGGGAAGAACAAGGAATTATACTTTAGTCCAGATCAACAAAGAAGGCTCTCTATTATTCCAAGGACCTGGGCCAACATGCCTGTCAAGTGCTCTGCTGCCTCTCCCTAACCCACCTCACTGGCTCAGGTTACTTTTTTACACCGCCACAAATTCTCTCTGCCTCCATTTCTCCCTGAGATGAGACAGCTAGATCAAGCGGGGAAATCATGTGATAGGGACCAAAAATACAAGGCCATACCATCTGACTACGTAACACAACCAGGATCATAAATCTTACCAAAAAGGAAGCTTGCTCTCTGGTTTCCTATTTACTGTCCTTGAGCGAGTAAGTGACGCTGAGTCACAAAAACCTGTAATACTTTGCTTTCCATTTCCCTACTGCTATTCTGTTTACAACTTTATGTAGAAATAGCTGACCTCACAGCTTTTGCCATTCAGTAACCCTTCAATATGAAGGCTTAATATGAAATCCTTAAATTAGCCTAGTAGACATAAAATACTCAAAAATCTAAACTACCTAGACTGGTAGAGGTTAATGTTCTGCATTAAATAAGAAGAAAAAGTATCAGCTTTTTACTCTGATTATGCCTGTCAAAGGACAGAGTCAAATAAACACACAAAATATGATACATGAGGGCAACAGGGGTAGGAATACCACCATAGTTACTGAGAAAGGTCTAGGAAATAGGCAAATGCAGGTGTGCCCTAACCTCCTTTCACCTCTATGTACTGCTATCTGGACCTTCAACTCTCCTTTTCCAGCGTAGAACTAAATGAGAAATAACCTTTTAATATCTAATTTTATTTATAATTTTTATAACCATATAACCACCAAGGGCTATGCCACTGAGCGGGTGTACGGCAGCAACCCAGGCATCTGGGATTACTAGAAAACTGTAAGAAAACAGTTAAGAACCCTTGCCTTCTCTATAATGTTGTTTTATCAAACTAGCTCACTCTGAAAAACAGAAAATCCATCATATGCTTGTAGAGCTTAGAACTCACCCTTTCATTCTACAGGTGAGGGAACAGGTCCAGAACAGTGTTATTTGATTAAGGTTACATGGCTAATTAGTCACAGAGACCTGACCAGGACACCATTCTAAGACTTTCCATTATGGCAGAATTCTCAAAGAAAGAGTGAAATACCAGGCTCCATTACACAGAGCATTTAGATATACCAGAGTTTAAATCAACTCCTCTAAAGAAAAAAAGATGATCAGCTTTATGCTTTGGCCTTTACCAGAAAGATATCCCTAAGTGAATCTGATAAATATGTTCTGGGGAGACCTTGGGAGGCAGAGTTTTTTGGGGCGACAGACCTCCTTCTATTTGGATTCCAAACTTGTGGGCAAGTAAATTCAATCAAGGCATACTAGGTGTGGAGCTCTAATATATTGTTACTAGTTATAGCATAAGCATTATCTATCTATACATTTTATGCTCTTCAGTACATGCACCACATGAAAGCAAAGGTCAATCATGGTTCACACTGACCTTGAAATAAGTGAGGATGGGAAAAGTGTGAAGGTCAAAACACAATAGGTATCGTAGCTGTTTATAAAAGACAGGTTTAAATATATTATCAACAGTTCAGTTAATTAATAGTAGAAAGTAAAATGGTGGTTACTAGAGGCTGGGGGCCAGGGGAGAATGAGGGAAGGGGAGATGTTGGTCAAAGGGTAAAAGTTTCAATTAGACAGGAAGAATAGGTTCTGGCAATCTATTGCATAGCATGGTGACTGCAGTTAACAATGTATTGTCTTTTTCAAAACAGCTAAAAGAGTGGACTTTAAATACCCTCAGCACAAAGAAATGATAAGTATTTGAGGTGATGGATGAGTTAATTAGCCTGATTTGATCATTCTACAATGAAACATATATAGAAACATCACATTGTATACCATAAATATACATAATTATGTCAATTAAAAATAAAACAAAAAAATCATTATTATAGCAAGTTGAAAAGGTCCATGTATCAAATAGTATTATTTCATATCATAGTTAAATTGCTAAAATGATGACATTCTTTTTACTCTTGAGAAGCTTAATTTATCCATCTTTGATATAGAAACATTTTTATATCACATCTTAGGATAAGAGGCACTGTGCACCATAATGATATTTGCAATCTATCTGGAAAAACCTTTCTATAAAAAGCATGGTGGAATAATGGTCAATGATATTGGTAATTTCATATAAAAATAAATCACAAAATTGAATGAGAGAAAGCAGAGACTCAAACACATATCTGTACACCAATATTCATAATGGCATTATTCACAACAGCCAAAAGGCAGAAACAATCCAAATGTCTACTGACAGATGAATGGCCAAACAAAATGTGGTAATACATACAACGGAATATTATTCAGCCTTAAAAGGGAGGAAACTCTGATAAATGCTACAGCATGGATGAACCTTGAAAACATTTTGCTAAGTGAAATAAGCCAGGACAAAAAAGCAAATATTGTATGATTCTGCTTAGATGAAGTACCTAGAATAGCCAAATTCAAATTCATAGAGACAGAAAATAGAATAGTGGTTGCTAGGAGCTGGAGTGTGGAATGGGGAGGCGTTATTGTTGACCGGGTACAGAGTTTCCATTTGAGATGATGAAGTAGTCCTCAAGATGGACAGTGGTGATGCCGCACAAAAATGTGAATGTACTTAATGCCACTACCGAAGTATGTATTTTAAAATGGTTAAAATGGTGAATTTTATGTTATGTATATTTTAGCACAATAAAAAAAGTCAAATGAGAAACACTCATGGCAACTTCTTTTACGATTTTGACCCCATATTCTACTCCTCTGCTTAAACAAACAAAATATTAAAAACCAACCAGAAAAATCAGTATTATTCACAGAATTACAGCTTAAAATATGTACACATCATAAAATTAAAAAAAAAAACTTTGGTTCATCACTCCAAAGCCAGTTATCCTGTGTTTATTACTAAAATAATTCACGTCCATCATAATTATGAATGATGTATTTACATTAAGCACAAGCTCCAACCAAACATACAGAGAGAAAGGGGGAGAAACTGAACCAATGCAATTGTGTCAACAGACTGACACAGCAACCATCTGTTGACATTAACGTCCTTTGAATCCAAGAGACTCAAATCATGTGGTGGGACAGGATCTTCACCTTAGTTGTGAAGTCCTACTTTCATGTCACAGGGCACTTCTGGAAGGAAGTTCTGTAACGGCCAGCTCTAAGTACTTGCAGATTTCCTACTAGTCCTACACAGGAAGTCATTCTTGTGTCTCACCTGCATAAGTTCCTGTTATGAGGCCAGGGGACTAGTGAGTTGAAATCTAGTTCCAGGGAGTGATGTCATCTTGACTGAACTATGATCCTGGTGACCTGTTCCCCAACCTGGTGTTGTTGCAGCCTTTCAGCTGGGGTTTGGGTTATAAGGGGGCCAAAAAGGAAAAAGGGAAGTAGAATAATAGAAAAAACAAAAAGAAAAAGGGAAAATGCTTGCACATTTCCTTTGTTTCACTAGAGCATTTTCTGTTCCATTTAATTAGATGGGAGGACCTGGTCGATGGCAGATGGTAGTTGTACAGATGCTCCTGGATTGGGGGTGGGCTCTCACCCAGATCTCAAAAATACAAAGAAAATTAAAACACTTCAAAAATTTCTATTATTTCTGGTGGTTTCTAACTTGGAAATACTGACTTCTTCTTTGTCTACAGTTTAAAAAAAAACAGATGTTAACACTTTTAAAACAATTGTACATTTTTGCAACAATGCATAACTACAGGAGCTATCTTAGCAACAAAAAGAAGTAACAAATACAAATGTTTGGAGATGTGTGAATACTTACATTCTTTCTACATCATGTCAAATAGGTTAGTTCAAATCTGAGAATCTTATCACCACAGGTAACAACTAGGACTGCCATTCAATTCCATTTAGATGAAATCCTTTGCTTCTTAGTATTCCAAGCCAAAAAGTAAAACAAAGTCAAGCATAAGAAGCAATGGTAGAAATGGATAATATTTCGCAAGGAAAGGAACGGAGGCATTTCTTTAAAAAAAAAAACGGGGGGGAGATATTAAAAGAAGAAGAGATGTAATGTTTCACCATGTTTATTTGACATCATGATTTCTTAGTCCTCACACAATTTGGAAAAACAAGAACTTCCTTCCCTTTTTTGTTGCATGTGTGTTAGCAGGAGTAGGAAGAATGGAATATGAAGGAACAAGCAGAGGGTGCAGAAAATGGAAAGATGGTGAAAGAAAGATGCTGTTGAAGACACAGAGTGAGTGTTTATAAGAACCATTCTCTAAATGAGTAGTATCAACCAGGAGTACAAAGCCGACAACATGGAGTGTCTTCTCACAGAAATAATCCGGGACCACATTCAACATACATTAATTACACAGCATCAGGGTACAGGTTTTCCATCAGAAATTATGTGCATATTTTTTTCCTCATTTTTAAGTTGCATTGATAACATTATTCATGAAGTACTTTTAGTGTATTATTAAGCAAATATTTATTTGATCATATAAACCAATCCTGGTCAGCAAAAAGCACTGTTAGCTGCCATGTAAAGGTCCTTCTTTCAAGTAAAACTTCATTCTACACTCACAGCTTCCTATCAGAGGAACTTCTTGAAGAACTCCTTCAGTTGGCTTTACAACTTATCTGCAACACCAAATGTGGATTAAATTCAGATCGCACCTTGGTTGAAGATATGTATATAACCATCTCTCGCAAAATTAGCTAGTATCTAGTAATTGTAAACAAATTGTTCTCTTTTAGCCATTTTCCCCCCATTTCCTCTAATGGTCTTTATCCAAATGCTTTGGTGCTCCATAAGTGACTGTGAGGCAGAGGTGCCTCAGTGCTGGAGATGGCTGTCACAGAGAAGACCAGAATGTGTGAAGATAACCCTGCATTACGTTCATCTCATCAGTTCTGCCCAATCCACAGGGGTAAAAAATGGATGAGATTTGATATCTTCAACACCAGCAACTCCAGCACCAAGTCGTTCCAGAGGATTGAACTGCAAGAGCTAAAAAAGACAGACTTAGTGAGTAACAGGAATCTAACCGGCAAATCAAAAGAAAACCAGTATTTGAAAGGAAACAACTTCTAAATTCAACCCTGATAACAAATAGTCTTGATTAATAGCCAAGTGACCATGTTTTCCTGAAAGGGAGCTATGTCTAATACCACTCTAGCTGTGGGGTGTGAGAGATACCCGAAATGAGTTTACGGCTTTTCAACTGTTGGGAAACATGGCCTTGAGTAACTCACTTTGTTTCCCTCATCCTCACGTAGTATAATAGGATAGTTACACCTATCAATTTCCTACTCCAAAAGTACATCATGACATTCATTAGATATTGCACTAGATTCTGAGAAGCCAGTTACTTCCTTCATGATTAGGAAATTTGGGAAGCACAGTAAGTCTTTAGACCCCTAATGAACTATGTATGTATTGAGACTAAACTTTACCTAAAGTGTGAATAAGCTGATTAGTATTCCAAAATCACTAGTCTTTGGCATAGTTGACACAAATGAAATAATTTAATCTAATGAATGAAACAAGTTTTGGTTTCTTCAGAAATCAGAATCATGTGTAAAAATAAGTGAAAATTTTTTGTGGCTTAATAATGTTACATGTAACAGAATCATTAAAAACGTGGGAAAACAGCAGTAGTCATATACAATTATACAGGAACTCGAGGCATGCTGGAAGAATATGCCTTGTGACATTCAGGCACCCTCAAATTTTTTTGTTCACGCACCCTCAAATTTTTTGTGTTCAGGCACCCTCAAATTTTTGTGTTAACAGCTTTACTGAGAGATAATTTACATAGCATATAATTCATCCATTGTAAGTGTACAATTTGATGACTTTTAGTAAATTTAAAGTGTTGTGCAACCATCCAGTTTTAGAACATTTTGATTACCCTAAATAGTTTCCTCATGCCATCTACAGTTAATCCCCACTCCCATCCCCAGTCCTAGGCAACCACTAACCTGCCTTTTGTCTCTATAAAGTTGCCCTTTCTGAACATTTCATGTAAGTCCAATCATAAAATATGTAGTCTTTTGCTGCGGCCTTCTTTCACTCATCATATTGTTACTGAGAGTCATCCACGTTGTAGCAGGTATCAACAGTCCATTCCTATTTCTTAGTATTCCATTGTTTGGATGCACCATACTTCATTAATCCACTCACTAGTTTTTAGACACTTGGACTTTTCTCCAGTTTGGGGCTATAATTAACAATGTTGCTATTAACGTTCATGTATATGTATTTGTGTAGACATATATTTTCATTTTTCTTGATTATGTTCCTAGAAGTAGAATTGCTGGGTCACATAATGAGTTTATGTTTGACTTTTTATAAAACTGCCTAACTTTTCCAAATTAGTTGTGCCATTTTACATTCCCACATTTATGTATAAGGGTTTCAGTTTCTCTACAACCTCAGCTCTTGGTACTGTCCGTCATTTTGATAATAGCCCTTCTCTCAGTATTAGTAGTATCTTATTAAGGTTTTAATTTACATCCCCTAACAACTAATAATGTTGAGCATCTTTTCATCTGCTCGTTAGCCATTCAAATAGCTTTCTTAGTGAAATATCTAACTTTCTGCCCATTTTAAAACTGAATTGTCTATCTTACTGAATTACAAGAGTTTTTTATATAAGTTCTGAATGTAAGTCCTTAATCAGATACATGATTTGCCAATATTTTCTACCAGTCTGTGGCTTGTCTCCATTTTCCTTCTTTAAAATTTTTATATTTTTATTATTTATTCATAGAGGCGGGGTCTCGCTATGCTGACAAGGCTAGTCTCAAACTCCTGCACTCAAGAGATCCTCCTGCCGTGGCCTCCCAAAGTGCTGGGATTACAGGCATGAGCTACCCACACCCAGCCTATTGTCTTCATTTTCTTAATGGTGACTTCAGAATTCACAAGTTTTTAATTTTAAGGAAGCCTAGTTTATCAATTTTTCCTTTCAAGGACCATGCTTTTGGTATCACATCTAATACTTCTTTGTCTAATCCAACATCAAAGATTTTCTCCTTTGTTTTCTTCTACAAGTTTTATGGCTTTAACTCTTACATACAAGTATGTGAACTATTTTGAGTTACGCTTTGCATGCAGTACGAAGGGTCTAAGTTCATTTTTTTAGCATGTGCATATTCAACTTCCCAGTGCCATTTGTTAGAAAAACACCATGGTCTTACAACTATCGTGGCTTTACAACTAGTGTGGAAATCAAGTAGTATAAGTTCTCCAATTTTGTTATCTTGAAAATTGTTTTGGACATTATAGGTCCTTTGCCTTTTTATGCACAGTTTGGAATCAGTTAAAGGTTTCCCAACTTTGCTGATCTTTGCAAAGAACTACCTTGTCTGTGTGTGTGCGTATGTTTTTAATTTTACTCTTATTCTTCTGTTTTCTATCTTATCTGCTTTCTTTCTTCTGCTTGCTTTGGATTTACTTTGCTCTTTACAGTTTCTTTTCATAATTTCTTTCTTTTTTAAATTTAGAGGCACTATGTTGCCAGAGCTGGTCTTGAACTCCTGGACTCAAGTGATCCTCATGCCTCAGCCTCCTAAGTAGCTGGGACTACAGTAGCACACAACCACATCTGGCTTTGTTTCACAGTTTCTTAAGGTACAAGCTAAGACTTCGATTTGAAACCTTCCTCTTTTTTTTCTAATATAGCCATTTAAAGCCACAAATTTCCCTCAATAATTAATTTAACTGCATCCTATACATTCTGATATACTGTATTTTCCTTTTTGTTCCATTTAAAAATCTTTTTTAGCTTTTCTTGATATTTATTCTTTGACCTATACATAACTTAGAAGTATACTGTTTAATCTTCAAATATTTGTAGATTTAGTAGATCTCCTCTTGTTATTTCTACTTTAATTCTGTTATGGTTATTGTAATCAGTGTACAATGTAGTTCAGTATACACTGTATGAATTCATACCCTTTAAATGCTGAAACCTGTTTTATGGCCTACCGTGATATGCCTTGGAGATTGTTTTGTGTGTACTTGATAAGAATGTGTATTCTGTGGTCACTGGGTGAAGTGTTCTAAACATGTCAGTTACGCCTGTTTGAGTCGTCAATGTCCTTACTAGTTTTCTACAAACTATGGAGAATGGGGGATTGAACCTCCACTTATTATTACTAAATTGTCTATTTTTCCTTTCAATTCAGTTCAATTTTTTTCCTATATTTTGAGGCCATTATTAGTGCATATACATTTGTAATTGTTACAGTTACCCATGTGCTGACAATCATTATGAAACATTTGTCAGTCTCTAATAAACCTATCTTAATATCCATTTTGTCTGATATTTAATATTGTCACTCTAGCTCTTTTGTGGTTACTGTTGGTATGGTTTATCCTTTTCCATCCTTTGTCTTTCAATCTGTTTGTGTTTTTTAATTTAAGGTGTGTCTCTCATAAACAGAAGATAGCTGGAAATCCAGCTTAACAGAATCTGCCTTTTGTTTGGCATGTTTAGATACTCAGTTTATTGACATTGTGGGTTTATATTTGCTATTTTGCTACTTGTTTCCTAGATTTACTGTCTTATTTTATCTTCCTTTACTGCCTTCTTTTGTGTTAAATGCTTTTTGCTATACCATTTTAGTTTCTCTACTAATTTTCGTTTAGTATTTTGTTTTTAGGGTTTTTTTTTTAAGTGGTTGCTGTATCCTTACAAGATGCATCTTATCACTTAATATATCACTTATCTTATAACATAATTTATCTACTTCAAAATAATAGTAATTTAGAAAAAGGTAGAAATTTTGCTCCACCACATTCCCCTTCGTCTATTATTGTCATATATATTTAGATTTTGCTTCTATATATGTTAAACCCAATAGCATGGTTTTATAATTGTTGCTACATGCAATCTTTTATCTTTTAAATAAGAAGAAATATATTTAGTCATTTCTATGAACTCACAGCTACAATTTTTAGTGTTCCTCATTTCCTCCTTGCAATTAAGTTACTACTTGGTATCATTTCTTTCCAGCCTAAAGAAATTACTGTGGTATTTCTTATAAGGCAGTTCTGCTAGCAATAAACCTTTCCAGTCTTTCTGTATTTGGGAATGTCTTTCTGCACCTTCATTCTTGAAGGATAATTTTGCTGAATTTTTAATTTACTGCTACTTCTTGATTTCAGCACTGTGACTGTGTCATTCCACTATCTTCTGTCCTCCATTGTTTTTGATAATTAGTTAGACATTAATGCTTCCTTCTATGTAAGTTATTTTACTTTTACTGCTTCCAAAATTTTCCTGTTTTCATCTTTCAACAATCTGTCTAAATCTGTCTAAGTATAGACCTCTTTGTATTTTCCTACATAAGGTCTGTTGAGTTTCTTGGAAACATAAGTTAATGTTTTTCATCAAATTTGGAAAGTTTTTAGCCATTATTTCTTTTTGCTGTCCCTTTCCCTTTCTTCTCTCTTTCTGGGACTACCACTATATGTCTATTGGTACAGTTCCATTCATTTTTTTTCAATTTTTGTCTATTTTTCTAATTCAATAATTTCTATTAATTTAAGTTCATTTATTACTCTGTCTTCTTCTATCTCAAATTTGCTGTTAGCTGCTTCAGTCATTTTTTTCCAGTGAATTTTTCATGTCAGTTGTTGCATTTTTCAACTTGTGACTTCTACTTAGTTCTGTTTTTTGAACATATACTTTCTATGTCCTTATTACAGAACTTTTTATTGATTGTTGTCATATTTTCCTTTAATTCTTTAAACATAGTTTCATTTAGTTCTTTGGAAATATTTACAATAGTTGCTTTAAAGTCTTTGTAAATCTAGCATCTGGCTACACTCAGAGACAATTTCTACTGAAGGCTTTTCTTCCCCTGAATATGGGCATACTTTTTTGTTTTTGTGTATGTCTTACATTACACTTCACTGAAAACCGGACATTTTAGACAGTATATTTTAGCAACTCTAGAATCTGATTTTTCCCCATGAAGTTTATCACTGCTGTTGAATTGTTTATTCTTTGGTAACTTGTTTCAGTTCGACCTGTAACGCTGCTAAGTCCCCTTCTGACTGCACTGTAATGTGCAGCTGCTGACAACTTTGCACATGTTTTTCTTCTTAAAGTTAGCTTTCTGGGGGTCACCCCTGCGTCTGCATTGCTTAGTGGTCAACCAATGACTGAACAGAGGTTGTATTCAAATATCTCAGCCCTTCAAGCTTCTGTCCTCTGCCAATGCATAGGAGAATACATTCAAAGTTTAGGCCACAAAACCATGTCTGCCCTGGCTTTTACTTTCTGCTGGGTCCATTCCCTGTTCCTGTGCACATTCATGCAGCCTCAGGATCAGTCCTCATGGTTACCCCACCCTGGCAGAACCTTTGCACATGATCAAGCAAAGAGGGGAGACTGAAAGCAGCCCTGGTCAAGAATGCCAGAGAGTACTACTGTTCTTTCCCACAGTTGAGCTGATTTTTTGTTTTTTGGTTTTTTTTGGTTGTTTTGTTTTTTGAGATGAAGTCTCGCTCTGTCCCCCAGGCTGGAGTGCAGTGAGTGGCATGATCTTGGCTCACCACAACCTCTACCTCCCAGGTTCAAGCAATTCTCCTGTCTCAGCCTCCTGAGTAGCTGGAACTACAGGCACCCATCACAACACCCAGCTAATTTTTCTATTTTTAGTAGAGACAGGGTTTCACCATATTGGTCAGGCTGCTCTCGAACTCCTGACCTCAGATGATCCACCCACCTTGGTCTCCCAAAGTGCTAGGATTACAGGCATGTGCCACTGTGTCTGGCCAGTTCAGCTGCTTTTTTAAACATAAACACCTTTCAGATTGTTGTATCCTTTGATCCATTTCCAAAGCACTGAAATGACTGGTTTTTCAACAAATCTCTCTAACTTCATACTTTTTGGGGGAAAGAAACTCTGGCCCCAACTAACTCATGAAGCCACAGCCACTCAAATTCAAGAATACTCACAGTAAATTTTTTTTTCCATAGAATGTAGTCAAGTGCAACTGAAATGTTAAATTATTTATTTACAACATTTGTTGTCCAATACGTAGGAAATTCCACTCTTGGACTTTAATCAAAGCTTCTATTTCTTCTCTTTCTTTTTTCATTATTTCTAATTTTTCTTTCAATCATGATTCATTAATTCAATTATTTGTAAGATAAATATCAATTGATTGCCTATTATATGCCTGTCCACTACTTTTTTTTTAGAATTTTTCACCTGTGTCAACAGCAGTAGCCTCATTCTTCATCAGTAGCCCTATAATTCCAATATATGCTTCATCAAACTGCAAATTACTGTGTCATAAATGTTCATCATTGACTATCAATAATAACATAGCTATACATGATATCACATGCCAGGCATTATTCTAAGTGCTTACGATAGGTTAACTCATTTAACTCACAGCTCTATGAATAGCTACTGTTATCTCCACTTTATAGATGAGAAAATAGAAGCTCAGGGAAATTAAGTAACTTGTTTAAGATCATACACGTAGTAAGTAGCAAAAACAAGACTTGAATTCAAGAACTCTGACTCTGGAATCCATTCCTTAACAACAACATTACACTGTCTCATGAAAGTGAGATCTGCAAATGCTAAGAATCTATTACTTCACTTGGATAAGCATACATTTCAAAAGACTATACTAACAGTCTTTTACTTGAAATTATGTCTAGCACTCAAATTGAACCATACTACTTTTATTAAAGCTAATTGCTCAAAGAATTTTTATATTAGCAGTTGTGACAATTTGTTAGGAAAAGCTATTGTTATAAAACAAACATCATAGGAATATCCTACATGTATCCGATCCACTTTCACAATCGGACAATTTATGTCTACTGACTGAAATGTGGATGGCATCAAACATTTTAATATAAACCTAATATTTCAAATATTTGTAAGAATTAACTGCAATGACAGCATTATATTTTAGTATTTCAGGAAACATATAAACATGTAAGTTCTTTTTCATTATCAACAACTGGCTTCTTTCTAAAACATTGATTTAAATGTGAAATTCCAAAGGTTCACATTTTGACTTTTACTAAAGTCAATTTAATTAGTTCATGAACTCCTCTATATATTTGCAAGTATAAATCTATAGGCAAAAGTATAATTGTTTTACCCATGACTATCTTGTTTATTCTGCCATTTTAAAGGCTGGAACACGCCTCAAGAGAGGTTACACAAAGATTCTGTTGCTTAAGAAAACGTCAGCTAGTGGCACATCCAAGATAATGAATCCGAGACAGTAGCTGCCAACCTCCTCTCTCCTGAAGAAGAGGCAACAGAGCCAAGCAATGAGGGCACAAAAATTTGTTTTGGTCTTTTCCTCACATAATTTCTTAAAACTGACGAAGCAACTGTGTCATAATTAACTAAATGTACATGCTAAAGCACAAACATACATGCTCTGAGGGATTTTTTTCAGATTGCATTTAAAATGTAATTATGTTTACTTTAGCACCATTCACTTAATTCAGACAGATGACTGAACCAGGGGTACAGGAGATTATGAAATCTAAGAACACAGCAAGGAGCTAAAAGACCAAAGAGGAGAAGATTTCCCCCAAGTAGAATAATTATTTCCATATAAATCATTTTGTGATTTTTTTTAAAAGTGACCTCTATGACCTGTGAGGTAGTGGAAAAGGAAAGTCAAAATGACAAATTGCTAATCATGCCAAGAGACCCCTTTTCCCTTTCCTGATGATATTTCCTCAACATGAGTGGTAGTTTCCTTAGGCAGACCAATGACATAATGCTGATTTACTACACAAGCTATACATCTCTGAGTTTGGGGACTTAGCATACCTTAAGCCTAGACTCCTTCACAATATAACTTCTAACAAAGACAAAAGCAGAACTTGATAACTTATTATGGGGAATTCTATTTTTAATATTATATAATAATGACTACTTCTTTAAGGAAGAGAAACAAAAAATAGCAGTTGCTAGTTTTTCCTAAATTATTTACTAAAAAATAATTTGAATTTATCTCATGCCACAACAAATAAGATGAAATCAAATCAATAGGTGCTCTTTTTTTCCCATTAGAATGAAATGTTTTATGTATTGCTTCATTATCTCTTAATCTAAAGTGCTCTAGGTATTCTCATCTCAGCATTTCCAACCTGATTGTTTCTTTATAGTTTACATACTCTGGGCAAATTAATCTTTCTGAAGTACAACTCTGAACCTTTTATTCTTCTCCACAAATTCCAAATCTCAAATTTTAATGAATTAAATATTATCACTCTACTCTTGTATTTGTGATGATAGAAGCCCATAAGAGAATCCCAACTTACTTTTTATACTCACCAACTACCCCCTTCCTCTATGTATCTCTCTATTCCAGATAAATTAAACTTGGTTTTCTAAACTGCATCTGTAAGACTCCTTCCTTGCCTTTGTTCAAGCCATTCATTACACCAAGACTACTCTTCCCACATCCTACCTTGCCATGCTGAAATTCTAAGGCCCAGCAAAAGTAACATCCATTCCACAAAAACTTTCCCTAATACTACCACTGCATTGATTATATCCGCCTCCTTCTTTTGACTTGCCACAGTATTTTTTAAAACTCTGACAGCCTTTATCAATTTCCATGTGGTATGGTTATTTACATGTCTTACCTATGCAGCTTATAGCACTGTGCCTTGTATACAATATTTGTTGAATAAAAGCAAAATCACTCTTCAAGAGAATACTAGTTAATTATCTTAATATATTCTCCCCTGCCTTTTTTGTTTTCCCTGATTAAAAAAAAAAAATGCATGTTTCGTCACATAGTTTTAGTTCTTGATCTTTTTCAAAGAACTTTATCCATTCTATTTTTCATAAAAGTATAAGGATCCCAGGCCTGCTTTTTCCTGCTGATAGTCCAGCAAGGGGCCTGTCACACCACAGTACTAACAACCCTCAATATACTCAGCAAAAATTCACTACACAAAACTAGAGGAGTAATTTAATTATGGGGAATCAATCTAAGAAGCTCACTGGGGTTCCAAACCTGTCTCTGGGATACTGAATTTTAATTATCAATGGTCTCTTTCTTCAAAGCCACCAGAAATGTAATCACTGACACCAGTGCCCAAGTTCCACCAATGATCAAGTATCTAACTTGACAAGATCTTAAAATATGTTTCTCCTAAGCAACCTGAGTGTCCATTACTGTTTACAAATAAGAATTAAAAATTGAAAATAGCCATTCATATAAGGCTACAAAATGTGACTGCAAAATGAGAGAAGCCCCAGACAAGCTGAAAGCAATATTCAAATCACATATTTACACAAATATATAGAACTGACTAAATGTGAGCCCTGAATTTTGGGAAAAAAAATTAATACCAAGAAGTTTTAACTATACTCTCTGACCCCATCAATAGTTTGATGACAGCAAAAGCCTGAAAATATACAATATTAATTCTGAATGCATCTTTGTTTTAGGTTAAATGGGTTTTTCTTGCCTCAAGCTAATCTCTTTTTAAGGTTTTGGAGGTATGGGCTCTGCTAATCTGCATGGTTGATAAACCTGGCCAATAGGTCAATTAAATTACCTGTTGAATGAGTGAGCGAGCCTCTTCAGAGACACATTCTGGCATATTCAAAGTAGTGTGAGTATTTATTCCTGCTGGATGGCATTCAACCAGAGTCTGAAACAATCAATCAGGTAAACTTCTTATCCCAAATAACATCATATTTTGTTCTATCAAAGGATTTATGGACAGCAAGTACAGAGAGCTCAACAAATGTTTTAGTTGGAGGTGTAGTAATCAATACACCGCTGCCTAAGCAGTTTAGGATAAGGGCTATGAGCCTATAGAACTTTTAACTGAAATGAAGACAATCACCATGATCACATCATAAGCTTATGCTACTGTCCCGTTGGCCTTAGTTATAAAATTAATGGCTCGGAATATTATAGAAAAGCTTAAATCACATGCAAAACTAAAAAGGAATTTGATATCTTTAAAATGTTTTAATGTTTTAAAATCCTTCAAAGTTTAGAATTTATTTGTAACACTTTACATATGTATAGCGCTTTACAGTTTAAATGTATGTAAAGGTGATTTGTAAACTCCACAACAATCTTAGGACAGTATTATCTACAAACGTAGATAGATGACTATTTACAAAAGTATAACTGTTCATTTCTTCTGTTTTCTTCCCAAAAGGCAATCTGCACAGTACTTTATTAAAATGTACTAACTCAAACATCATCATCAAAAGTTATTGATCTGAGAGTATAATTTCTGTCCTTAAGCTAGGATAGGAAAAATTTATGGGACTGAGAAAAAGATAATGTTAATTTTAATATCTATGTTAATTTTCTTAAATAAGAATTCTCTCCTGGTTTCAGACAAGACGTTTAAAACACCCAGAGAATTTTAATACATCCTTACATAAACCTTACAGATTTAACTCTGTTAAAGCTGAATCATGGAAAATTAAGAGAAAAAAGGTTTAATCATATTTCACTGTGAAACACTGTGACATAAAGTAATTTACCATCAATTTATTCAATGTAATGAAATCCAACTTTTAAAAATATCTGGAATCTTGATAAACTTGCATTTCTCTGCTTGATTTTTGTATCGAAGTTTTTGTTGCTTGGTCCCTGATTAAAAACTAAGGGTGAAGGCTAATGTTCTCAATTAGAAATCAAGGTAGCATCTGGGTAAATTTATTAAACGTCCAGGTCACTGCTTACCTTGCCAGTGAGAAGTTCAAAGAGGACAGCACCCAAACTCCACCAATCACAGGCTTCAGTTTCTTCAGTGATTGCTCCAACCTCTAAACACACCAAAAAAGGTTGATATTAAAATTCCAAAGGTCAATTAAACTTTCAAAATTAACATGTATTAGCAAGGTGACCTTTATAATGCTGAGAGAGCATATACTAAATACTACTGGGCTTTCAAAATTCCTGAAAGTTACTTATCCCTTTGGTCACCTACTGTGGTTGCATTTTTTTTTTTTTTTGATGCAGTCATATATTAAACTGAGACATTTGTTCTTCAGTTGATAGAGGGACACCTTCAAGATGTTTTACTTAAAAGTTACATGAACCTACTAGATCAGCATTTTGCTTAATTTTTTAAATTTGAGAAAGTATAGCCAATTCTACCTCATGAGAGATTTTTTTTGTTTTAGAAATAGACTCTTCAGGTTCTGAAGGAACTTTAAAAATTATCTAAACCAGTATTAATTATCCTTTTACTTGCAGGTTAGAAACCAGAGAAATGAAATACCTTGTCCAATGTCATATTGTGGCAGAACGAAGACTTATAGTATCATCCTCCCTCTCCTATGTAATCAATTGTTTTCAACCAAAGGAGGAGCATGTGAGATGCAAATCCACCCATTTTGCTAAAGTACAGATAGATACATTGTTTTAAGCCACAACTGAAACTACTGGGTAAGATAAGGGATTTCAGAATATCTACAAATTACACTTTTATCTGTGTTATCCCTATCTCTTGCCAGCATAAGTTCCTGAAATGTAATTTGAGTTTTTAGGTGTCGTCTTTCAGGTTCCTGTACAAATCAGCACCAACTCCTCATTTCATCAGTTTTTTTATTTTTTTTGAGGCTTTCAGCCCTTAAGTTGTGCTTTCCTAATGGCATTAAATTAGTCCCTAAGCCTTGCCAATATCTGCCCTTTCATTTCTGTTTGACTGAAAAAAAAAAACCCTACAATTCGACTATAGGTAACCCACAATTCATAACTATTTTCAGAAGTTTATAAGCAGTTAGGTTGGAACTTGGAAAGTAAAACATGTAAGGGGTACTCAGGTGTCCAGCCTTTTAACCAATGCTTGGTCAATCTACTTGGGTGGGAGAATCCCCAAACTCACAAAATAGCGTGAGCAACAGTTTTAAAGCAAAGGTTATATGTACCAGAAAAAGAAAAGAGCCATTACTATGCAAAACACTGAAATTACTCCATTCAGCAAACTTTTTCTACATCCCTTTTTCTGAGGTTCAAACAGCCTATATAGAACTATATAGAACTCTACCCCTTCACAGCCCTTCCCCAGCCCACCCTCTTCCTGAAGTGCTTCATGCCAAATCAGTTTCCATTCTCCAACTAGCTCTCCAACCACCTCTCAACTAGGTAATAAAAAGAAACCAGATATTAACTAATTCAAACTAGTATATGAATGACTCAAAGCCTCCTAATTTTCTTAGAACTATTTGTATTTATAAAATACTTGCTTGTTTGAAAAATTGATAACTACCTAACAATAGAGATTTAATCATATATGTTGTGGCACATCTGTATGACGGATTACTATTACAGAACCATTTTAAAAAGGGTGGCTTACACCTGTAATCCCAGACTTTGGGAGGCCGAGGCCAGGAGTTCAAGACCAGCCTGGCCAACGTGGTGAAGCCCCATCTCTACTAAAAATACAAAAATTAGCTGGGCATGGTGGTGGGTGCCTGTAACCCCAGCTACTCGGGAGGCTGAGGCAGGAGAATCACTGGAATCTAGGAGTCAAGAGGTTGGAGTGAGCTGAGATCACGCCATTGCACACACTCCAGCCTGCGCAACAAGAGCAAAACTCCATCTCAAAAAATAAAATAAAATAACACCTACATATACTTAAGTGAATGTTTGTATATATAATGTTTCTTAAAAAGCTATAAAATACAATTCTAATTTTAAAAGTACACATTTACTAAAAAGACTGGTAAGAACATATAACAAGATGTTTTACTGATTTGCCTCTGGGATGGTGAGTTGTTTTTTTTTTTTTTGAGTCGGAGTCTCACTCTGTAGCCCAAGCTGGAGTGCAGTGGCACAATCTTGGCTCACTGCAACCTTCACCTCTGGGGCTCCAGTGATTCTCCTGCCTCAGCTTCCCAAGTAGTTGACAAGCAGCAATCATTGTAAATAAAGTGTTTATGGAATACTCAAATTAAACCAACAGTTAGATGCTGGAAGAATTTGTCACATAAATGACAAGACTTTATCCAAATATCAGAATGACAGCCCAATTTTAAAGCCACAGAGGCATACAATACATTAAAATGAGAATCAGTAGTAAATATCCCGAAGAAGTCCAGAAGTAGTTGGGACTGAGGCAGGAGAATCACTTGAGCCCCAGAGGCAAAGGTTGCAGTGAGCAGAGACACTCAGTTTTTTATTTTTATTTTTTATTTTTAGTAGAGGCAGAGTTTCACCATGTTGCCCTGGGTGGTCTCAAACTCCTGAGCTCAAGTTATCCACCTGC
The DNA here is from genome assembly GCF_030222135.1 of Aotus nancymaae. Taxonomy (NCBI): domain Eukaryota; kingdom Metazoa; phylum Chordata; class Mammalia; order Primates; family Aotidae; genus Aotus; species Aotus nancymaae. The sequence goes on along the minus strand of NW_026988445.1, from coordinate 1,756,062 downwards.
CTCAGCCTGCCAAAGTACTGGGATTACAAGCATGAGCCACTATGCCCGGCTGGTGAGTTTTTTTATTATCTACATGAATATGTAATTGTCACAAATTTTTAAAGTACAGCAAGATGATATGAAAACATTCAGGTTTGTTGGAAAAGTTACTCTGGAGCAGAGAAGACAAAACTATGTAAACCACTCCTCTCTTCTGTTCATCTGGATAGTTTTTTCCACAACTTTAATGCATGAGAAAGAATTTGGAATCGGGAGTCCTAGGTTGAGTCAAGGAATTCACTTGATCTCATCTATAGCATGAGGGTTATAGCTGAGGATCTCTAGGTTAACTTCAGCTTTAAACCCTGTTCATCTGCATATTTTTTTCCATAACTTTAATGCATGAGAAAGAACATGGAATCAGAAGTCCTAGGTTGAGTCAAGGAATTCACTTGACCTCATCTGTAACATGAGGGTTAGAGCTGAAGGTCTCTAGGTCAACTTTAGCTTTAAATTCTATGATTTGATACTCAAGGATTCTCTAAAATAGTGAAACTCATGAAGGACATATCCCTGAGTGCTCTCTTTCAAAGTACATATGCTACCCTTTCCAGATCAAATATATTGCCCTCACCCCCATTCCCCATTTCACAGGGAGCCACTATCACCTCTGGAAGTATACTCTTAGACTTTAGAAAGGGTGTGTGTTCTTAGAAATGTTAGGAAAGTAATAGGGAAATTTATCACAGTTCTATCATAAAATGTAACCTTTTGTACATTTACTTCCAGTCACAGCAAGCGATGAATTACATCATGTCCCTGCTCAAAATTCTCACTGACCATTAGATAACATTCAAACTTCTTGCTTAATTAGGTCTGAATATACAATTCGGCCTCCATAATAAGGTCTCAACCTATCGAATTCATTCAACCAACATACGTGAAGCAGCACAAACTAGGCACTGTACTAGGCACTATTCCTCCACAGAATTCTACGCGTTGGCCACACTGTTAAATAATGTGAAGCTAAAATCAGTTTTCTCACTAATGTGGTTAGTGATTTTATTTCTTAAGTATCCTTTTGTTCAAGAATTTCATTTAATCCATTTTCTTTAATCATATCACAAGCAGTGTATATTTCTTAGTATTATAAGGATCACCTGAGGTCAGGAGTTCGAGACCAGCCTGGCCAACATGGTGAAACCCCATCTCGACTAAAAATACAAAAATTAGCTGGGTGTGGTGGTGTGTGCCTGTAGTCCCAGCTACTTTTAGAGGCTGAGACAGGAGAATTGCTTGAACCAGAAAGCAAGGGTTGCAGTGAGCTGAGATTGCACCACTGCACTCCAGCCTGGGCAACAGAGTGCGACTCTGTCTCAAAAAAAAAAAAGTTTTATGCATTTACAATTCAAGATCCAAAGTTATCGGTCAACCATCAGTTCTGAATGTGCCACCAACCAGCTTTACTTTCCATTTAGAATGTTGCTTTGTTCACAGTAGATACACACTGCAATAATGATCGTAGCAATAATAAAATAGCAGCTACCATTTCCTGACCGCTCACTACATGTAAGAAACCATGTTTAACACTTTACAAGAACTATTTGCAATTTCTAAACAACCTTATGGAAGAACTAATTTGGGCATGGTGACTCTGGGAGAGAATATCGTATTTGTGTGTCCAGGAAGAAGCAGGACATCTGATCCAGTTAGCTTAGAGAAATGTAAAAGTTAATGAGATGGTTTATAGGGTCTAACAGCATGTGCTCAGGAGCTCTAGACTGAAGCCACATTCTAAGTCTCTGTTCATGAGGTTCCCTGTTAAAACTGAGCAGAGGACTGCTGAGATGGGTCTGCCTAATCAATGGCTAACATATTTATAAAGGTGCCTTTTAAATTCAGCAAAAGGGCCAAAGTGCCATCAACAATGTAGCCCAGATCCTCGAAAGCTACATGCTATGTTTGTTTTCCACACTACTGGGAGGAATGTCCACCCCAGATGAAATATGTTAGTGGGGAGGCATAGGGGGAGTGCTTGAAGCCACAAGATAAGCACAGTCCATATTCCTGAGCCTCAAAGACTTTCGTATGCAGGGAGGGGATGGAGTATTGTTTTACTATTACTATTTTTTAAAAGAAACAGACCTATTACAGAACACAATGTAAAATTTGCATGGATTTGCAAAATAAAAAGACTTCAGAGAAACCTCAGAATCATATTTCACTTGTCCCCTGGGATACTCATTTCACATCACCTCTACAGTCAAGTACATAAGCAGAAAAATGTGAGAGGCTCTTTATGAGACACACAAGGTGGATTACTTTATTGGTTTCTGTAAACTTGCTCAACTGAGGAGTGTAAGAACTAGGTTTACTGGCTTTATGCTGCTTTGAAATCTCTAGTAAATAAGGACCAATGTACTGCTTCAAATGTGGATTGCCACAGTGTCTGATGAACCCCAACCTGAATGGGAGTTAACAGAGACTGCAGCAAGAGATCTAAAAATCCCCTAAAGGAAGCCTATGCAACCCACAGCCTGTGGGCCGTGTGCAGCCCAGGAGGGCTCTGAATGCCACCCAATGCAAATTCGTAAACTTTCTTAAAACATTATGAGATTTTTTGGAGACTTCTTTTTTAAGCTCATCAGCTGTCATTAGTGTTAGTGTATTTTATGTGGCCCAAGACAATTCTTCCAACGTGGCCCAGGGAAGCCAAAAGATTGGACACCTCTGCAAAGCTTACTTACATTTCCACTCTTCAGTGGGCTTGCTAGCTAGTCCAGGACACCAAGTGGCACCTGAGATAACTACCGGAGACACTTTAGTGCTGTCAACCGTGGTCTACCTCCTTCACTCCCCGTTTCTTTTTCTATTTCCTGGATCTTCATCTCTTCTCTCTTCCACAGACAGCCTGCTTCATTTCCTCCTCATTGACCTTCTTTCCTTCCTCCTCTTGGATATGATTAATTCAGCTTTCTAAAAGCACTTAGCCCTAAGGAGACTGCTGGTCCCATCTAAGACAAACTGCTTCTGAAACCATGAAGGCACAGCTAGGTTGAATGTCATCTTTAAAGTAGTAGTAGAGAAGGATAAGAACTGTAAAAAGGTAAATTGGTTTTTCATGGAAACCAGGAAAGAAGACACTGAACAATTTTTAAGTCCATCCCCTTAACAATGCAGCTTGAAACGGTTCAAAATGACTTTATACCAAGCAGGGATTCATTAATTAATGTGAAATTGATATCATGACCAACTGTCCTTGATTTTCATACACGACTCTAAGCTACAACAAAGAGTTCTGTATTTAGGTAAGATATGAAGAAGAACTTCCTAACAGCTAGGAAGCTTAACTATTAGAACAGGTGACGGTAAGTACTTGTACAATTTCTTCTTTATAGGTGTTAAAACAGAAAAAAAATTTTTTTTCAATTATCAGAACAAAGAACTTTATTTGCTTGCCCTTTTAACATCCTTAAATATCACTAATTCTTAGATTAAAAATCTTAAGATATACACTGAAACTGTATTGCCAAAAAAGAAGCCTGACATTGTGTGGCTGTCAAAAACCATTACTCTAAAACTACTTTACTTGTAAAATCTACATAAAAAGTCTAAGCATAAACCAAGGACAATGATTTATACATAAAGTGACATGATAGTTACTACAGACATCAGGTGTAGGTGCCTAAAGTCAAAAATAGAGAATGAAAAGAAATACCAAGTCTCTGAGGCTATTTTAAAAGAATAACACAGTGAAGTTGAGAAATCCCCTTTAACTCCTATCTCGAATTTGAAAAATCTCTGAACACAAGCAGAAAAACATTTTGTTTTTTCTTTTCTGTTTTTTTTTTTTTAAGACAGGTTCTCATTCTTCACAGGCTGGAGTGCAGTGGCAGGATGATGGCTCACTGCAGCCTCAACCTCCTGGGCTCAAGCAATCCTCCCGCCTCAGCCTCCCAAGTAGCTGGGACCACAGGCATGCACAACCATAGCTGGCTAATTTTTAGTTTTATTTTTTGTAGACAGAGGATTTCACCATGTTGTTCAGGCTGCTCTCAAACTCCTGGGCTCAAGTAATTCTTCCACCTTGGCCTCCCAAAGTGCTGGGATTACAGACATGAGCTACCATGTCTGGCCTAGAAAAATATTTTAAAGGATAAATTCTACTACGTTTTTTGCCAATTTTCAAAACATTTTTCCTATAAAACACAAGGTGTTAAGTTTCTGGACATGCCCCATTCCCTACCACAACATTCTATAATTGCAATTTCTAGGCTTGGTAAAACAGTACCCTTATTCTCCACAAGTACAGTGGCACACTACAGGCATTAAGAAACGTGATCAGAGAAAAATAAAAACTATTCCCTCAGAAAACAATTTCTTAGTTTATTCCCACAAAAACTTAAGAAGAGATGGTGATATTAAAGAATCCTGGATTTTTGTCCTTAAGTCAAACAGATATATTGCCAGGGCTCTGTTATGCTGCTGTTTGAGCTTGGCTGAGCATATCACTATGCGTCTCTGAAAATGAGAACAGCAAGACCGCTAACATTCTTTCAACCTCTTATAATCTGTAATTTTATGATCCTGAAAGCATTTTCAAAGGCACTCATGAGCCTTTCTCACAACTTCTTCTCCCTTCATTAACCTAAGATGGCCAAAGAGTGGATTATGCTAAGATGAGCAAGCATTCCTCAATCTTCTTCCTTTTCCCCTTTTTCTACACAGCCACTCCTCTCTTTCCCTAGAAGACTAATTACCTGTTGGTAAGTGAAATGAATCAGGGTCACTAAATCTAATCATTATCATCTTTTAATGTAATGGAGACACAGAATCAGCTCCTGATTAGATTTCAACTCATCCATAAATTTTTAAGGACATCAAACATGTGCAAACTGTTTAGTAAAATTCTAGAACTTTCTCTTCAGTACTATCAATTCTGATATTCTAACTACAATATAGAATCTTACTGATTCATACTAATGATTCAAACTATCATATTTCACAAGTGAATAAAGATTAAATAAAACAAAAATATCACAACATAAAATGTGCTTTGCCCACCTTTGCTTTACTCATGTTTGACAACTCACAGAACACTCTTCAATAAGATAGATGTTTTTTAGAAAAATAATGCTGTCTTGGTAGCCCATATTGCCAAAGAGCTTGCAAAAAAAAAGAGAATAACCAAGTTTTATAGTCCTTATGATATTCAGAGTCTTCCAAGTCTCCCTCTTACAGCCAAAATAATAATGTTTACCCTAAATCCAGAACTGCAACTATAATAAGCTTAGCTCCTGAAAAGTAAAGGAGCAAAAAAGCAGAAAGCGTGGACTCAAGACAACCATAAGATATATGTATGGGAAGGGAAGGGAAAGAAGAACCACAGGCAGACTTGAGGAAGTCAGAAAGACATTGGAGAGACTATGTGATTCCAACATACTAAAATCATGATGTATGCTTTATGACACATGCTTACCTAAGCATGTAGGCCCTGCCTTTTAAGACTATGCAATTTAAACTGCATGGATTTGTCAAAGACATATGCAAAAATAACCAAAGACAGATCTAACATCATGCTGGAAATTGTATAGAAAATCGAGAAAACTAGAAACCGCAAGTGAAACTCAAGCTTTAAATGAAAATGTTTCTATAAAGTTTTATGAAGATGAATCATCTTGCATTTTAAGTAATTGTGGGGCCTTCAACATCCCAAATTCAGAAGTTACTTTTCTTTAAAAGACATCACACTGTTAAAATGCTTACTAGGGTAATCTGATATTCCACATTTACAGATATGTGTTGAGACACACCTTCAGACTGGTGAGGCCATTTGTTTCACTTCCCTGGCTTTTCCACTAAAGGAGATTCCACATAGGTCATCTCATTCTTCACCTTACCTTCACTAACAATATAGCTACCCATCCCCTTTCCAAAAATTCCCAGAGACAAGTCCATAACCTCCCTCTGGCAATATGTTTGTTGTTGCTATCTTCCCTCCCCGTGATACAGCAGGAAATATAGTATGTTCAGAATCTTCTTAAAAGAGAATTTCACTTATAAAGAAATTCTATTGTAATTTAGAATTTCTACACTATTTTTCTTAACTAGGTTTTTTTAAATGAATAGAATCTTAACAGCCTCAACTCTTTTCACTCTCAAAGTTATAGCAACTGTGGAACTGTTATTAAGAAGTCATATAAAATTTAATTAAAAAGCAGCAATCATTGTAAATAAAGTGTTTATGTAATACTCAAATTAAACCAACAGTTAGATGCTGGAAGAATTTGTCACATAAATAACATAACACTTTATCCAAATATCAGAATGACAGGCCAATTTTAAAGCCACAGACTCATACAATACATTAAAACGATAATCAGTAGTACATACACTAGGGAAGGAGGAAGAGAAACCGTTTTTAATGCCACAGGATTTTTTTCTCAAAATAATAAAAAATTTTCACTTTGAATATTTGATCTTAAGGATTCCAAAGCTCTCTTTGTGGGGGTGGGGAACATAAGTAACAAAAATATATTAACCTCTAGGATCAAAGAAAGATCCCTGGTAAATCAGACAACATAACAAATGCAAAGTTTTTTTTTTTTTCTTTTTCAATGATTATGTCATGAGGCAAATTCTTATAAACCTTAACATTAAGCACAATGTATACCTTTATGTATCAGAAAACTGGAATGTCTAAACTTTCTATAAATTCTTTAAGTGTTCAATAAGATTATTAAGTAGAAATGCTGCTACAATTGGTCAAGAATTTAACTTTCTTCCAAGGGAGTCAGACTTCATTAATGGACTTAGGAGTAGAGAAAGGTTAAACAAAAATCTAATCTGTCATTAATGACAACTTCGACCAAGGAAAAGAACATCTTTCTTTTGCAATGAGCATTCCATGTCAGCTAGGGCACAGAAACATTAGTACTGTGTTCCTACACAGACAATCTTTCCCCGCAGCATCTGTTGCTAATTGAAAGGGACTAGAATTACAAAATCCTAGTCAATTTCTCTCACCAGCTCTTGCTGTGTATAAAGATTTTCTATGCAGGGGCTGAGCATTAGTCTTTCACTGCAGCTGATAACTAAAGAGCAAAGAGAAAGAAATACAGAAGAAAGCATTTTTTGTATCCAACAATATATGGAACTAAACTGTGGGATGGGGGACAGCTAATCACGTCTTTTGTTAGCTCAGAAAATTACCATTCTATAAACACAACTATTCACCTATAAAGGTCTATTAACATCCTAGTTAACCAACTGTATATTTCTTCTGTTTGGGTAGACTCCTTTTCATGTAAATCTTCAGATGGAACCGTCAATATTATACCAATTATGTCTTTTATTTCTGGTTCCCAGGCACATTGCCTGGGATGCAGGGGGCATTTAATAAATGTTTGTTGAATAAATATATCAATCTTGTATTTTGTAGCAATGTCCATTCAAGGCATTCAAAGCACCTCCAAAGCCTTCATCACATTCGTTTTAAGTTCCATTCAGCGTGCAGATCTACATCAAGTCCTTTCGCAATCCTACAACTTGTGGGCTAAAAAGTTTAAAACATTATCTAAAGCATACTCAGCTGCAGGAAGAAACAATGATTAGAGGGTTAAGAGTGGAGGCCAGTCAGCTGACTACACTATTCCAAGCAAGAGATGAAGGCAGCCTAAACTCAGGTGGTGGAATGGACACCTTCCAACGCTCCCCATGCAGAGCACAATGACTGCCTCTGGATGGTACAATTTGCTCTAGCATAGGTGGCGTGTGCTACATCAAGAAAAGAAAGCTGGGCCGGGTGCGGTGGCTCATGCCTGTAATCCCAGCACTTTGGGAGACCCAGGCGGTTAGATCCCCTGAGGTCACAAGTTCAAGAAGAGACTGGCCAACATAGCGAAACTCTGTCTCTACTAAAAATACAAAAAATTAGCCGGGCATGGTTGTGGGTACCTATAATCCCAGCTACTTGGGAGACTGAGGCAGAAGAACTGCTTGAACCCAGGAGGTGGAGGTGGAGGTGGAGGTGGAGGTGGCAGTGAGCTGAGATCACCCCATCTGGCCTGGGTGACAGAGCAAGACTGTGAAAAGAGAAAAAGAGGGAAGGGGAGAGGAGGGGAGGGGAGGGGAGACAGAAGGGAAGGGAAGGGAGAAGGGAGAAGAAGGGAGAAGAAAGAAGAGGAGAAGAGAGAAGAGAGGAGGAGACGAGAAGAGGAGAGAGAAGAGAAGCCTGAAAAACCCTGGGGGAATAAAGAAGGCAGGACTGGGAGATAACTCAAGGATTTTTTCTGTCACTGTTCAATTAAAGGAATTTAGGCACCTCGTTCCATAAAATGTGCCACAAATTTGTAAGCTGGCTATAATACCTTGCTGGTGGGCTGGTGAGATCATTTGTATCAATTAGAAATATTTTTTAAAGGTTATCAAAAACAAACTCATTTAAGTACATTGTAGGACAACTATGCTACCTAGCTGGGGTATTATTTTAGCTATAGAGTCAATTTTTTTTAAGTTTTTGTGTATGACAGTAGAAAATGTTACAACAAAAGCAAAACTAAAAGCCATAGCAACTATAAGAATAAAATTTCATTTTAATTCCAGGTTTGGAATGGTCCTCTTAATAGTTATAAACTAAAATATCAAAGTTTAATAGCTTAAAGTATACAAGCTCAAAGGAGCAAAGCTGTTCACCATTGCCTTGTATTTGAAATGAGTCACATTAGACAGAAGAAACTTCCCTACAGTCTCACACATCTCTGAGGCAGATCTGCATTCTTAGGTGATAGACTAACTAGAGCCTGGAATTTTCATTTGCTAGCCCATCCTTTCAAATGGGCATTTTGCTCCTTTTTTCTTATTTTATACTATTTCAGAAAACATTGACTGCCTAATTATCCATTCTATATTCCATAAAGTCCTCCAACATTGTACTCAATTGCGTATTCAAATGCTGTATTTGTTGAGCAGGGTATATGAACTGTTTGAAAGTTCCTGCGATCACATTACTCTAATTAGCCTATTTTCCAGAGAAGACCAATGACAGAGACTGGCACTTTCCAGAGAGAGGAGTCTGTAGCAGCTGGGGCCCTGCTCTTCTCACAGTGCCGCAAGGTGACAGGGACATGTGGTGCTGCTCCACCCTATATACACATTCGCTGTTTTGGCTCATCTCAGTCTCTAGCCTCGCTTCCTGCCACCACCTCATTATTTATTCAGTTGGTTTTTAGGTAATTCAATTACCTGAACCCCTGGGCCTGCTGTATTGTGGGGAACGGGATGTGAGTACAGACCACACTCAGCTACTTCAGGCTAGGCTTGGCTACATATCTAATTCCGCTTTTCTCCCACTACCTAGCTCTGAATTTCTTGTTGTCGTGGTGACCTGGCAACCATGTTCTGAGCTTTCCTGCAATTATCTGTACAACTTGAGTCAAAACTCTTTAATTTCACTTGATTCAGCACTCCAGAGCCAAGAATTACTTGTTCAAAGGAGTTCATAGGTATCATTACTATACGGTTTTCTTGTGAGATAAAATAAGAAACAGGTAACTACCACATGACTTCTGGTTGACTGATTATAATGATAATTCTGAGCTCTATACAATCTTGCTTACTCTCTCACCCCGTATTTCTAGTAGGAAAAAAACCAACAGCATGCTCCATTTTCCATTGATCATATCACAACAACTCCATTCTGAATAGCCATTGGGTGTCACAGTGTTACCCAACCAAAGCCATTACAGTTGATTGATGAGAAAAAGGCTAACTGAAAATTGTGAGAATGACAGGCATAGCTCACTCGCTCGCACTCTCTCTCTCTCTCTCTTTCTTTCTCTCTCTGCTGCTCTGCTGCTGTATTAGGCAGAGAGCTACATGCACTGCTACTAAAGAAGCTTCAGAAATCCTACTTGCCTAATCCTCATTCATTTTTAAAAACCTTAGCATTTTTAAACATTTATTTGAAGGAAGAATTTGTGAAGAACTGCTTAGAAGGAATAAGTCCTGGTAACCTAAAGGAAATTAAAATTTACAAAATTTGACAGGATACAGAAACTGACGATTTGATAAAAGTAGTTAGCCAATTGCTCTGGTATATAATGTTTAAGACTCAGCATTACATCTTTGTTAAATATCAGAGGCAAAAGACAGTTCATTTTCTTCTTTATAATAATGCAATAGTGAGGCCAATTACTCAACAGTTGACAAAAGTCCACTGACATATGAAAAATAAAAAGCATTATACTGTAGCTAATACTTAAAATTCTATCTAGTCTTATGTTCCTCTTCTGAAAAAGAAATTTGCCCAAGATCATCAAGAAAAGGTTTGGTGTAAATAAAAGGTTAAAATTAACTGAATTTTAATAATCTAATCTACAGCTTGACATAAACCCTCCACTCCAAATATCAGGTGGCATTATGAAATGTACGGAGATATTGTTTTTCACCTTTTCTGTGTCAAAACATTATCAATTCATTGAACTTCTCTTGGGATGTGTTAATGTGTCATTCACTAAGATGCCAAATAACAGGGACTGAACTCTTTGCTCTTACTTTGTCTCATTCTCACCACTAGAGAGAAATCACATTCTGGTCTGGTAAGAGAATCATGATTTCAGAATACTCTGTTTCAATACGGAGCAACCTTAACCAAGATGTGACGGTGACTGGCCCAGGGATTCCAGGGTTCCAGACCCTCAAGTTCTCCTAAAGTGATCCTTTAATCTTCTTTGCATCATAAGGGCCTTACCTAGACAAGGTAAGACTTGTTAACTTGAAGCCTTTTTTGCTTATACTCTATACTCATGTCACAAGCTTCATGGATATACAGACGTGAGGTGTATCAAGAAATTTTCTTCAGTGGAAAAGTCTCACTACTCTAGGGAAAACTGAAAAATTTACTGGTTCCCCTGAAGAAGAAATAGATTTGATTTTTATGACAATAAGAACTGAGGGCAGAGGACTAAACATACTTGCTAATCATTCAAGGAAAACGTTAAAATACTATGTACAAGAGGGCTAGTTATTGCTGAAGCTTTGCTTAAGAGTAAATCAAACAGTTACTGTCTGAAACATAATATTTAAATATTAACCATAAATATTTTGCTCAAAATTATTTCTGAAGTTCCCTCTTGCTACCACCTTCTTTCTGTTTTAGGAAAAAAAGTCATATCTCCTGGTTATGTCATTATTTTGAAATACACATCTATATTTATTTGCTTTCTGTATCAATCTCATATTCTTAAAATTAGATTTCTCATGTTTGTTGAAGTTATCCAGGTCCCATAAATTCTCATATCTAAATAATTCTTTCTTCTTTAAACAATTTTGTTTGTTGAGAATCTTGACATTCTTCCACAGTGATACTAAGTTAAAAAAGAAAAAAAAGAGAGAGAGAGAGAATCTTGACATTCAGCTTTCACCCCAAACAAAAGTTGTTTTGGCTTCATTCCACTAAATGAAAGTATTCTCCATAAATCCCTTATTTCCACATGATATACTTCACGCACAAACTCCATAAATGAGTAAAAAATATATACTCAGAAGGTCCTTCAAATGAGATGATTTTTTAACTCTACTAACATTAGATAAGAAATCAATATTTAGGGCCGGGCGCAGTGGCTCACGCCTGTAATCCTAGCACTTTGGGAGGCCAAGATGGGTGGATCACCTGAGGTCAGGAGTTCAAGACCAGCCTGGCCATCATGGTGAAACCCCATCTTTAAAAAAAAAAAAAAAAAAGAAAAAAGAAAGAAAAGAAATCAATATTTACCCTTGAGGGGAAATTCCTGCCTTAATAAGACAAACTTCAATTTTGACTACATTTTGTTTAAGGAGGATGTCTGATGATCTGCCATCTGTGATTTTATTTATACCCAACTAATCTATTTTACTACTCTTAAATTGAGGCCTAGAAAGTCTTAAATAAATTTCCCGAGGTCTAGCAATGATTGTCCCCTGAGCTGCGACAAATATGCAGGTTTGGAAGTTCTCAATTCCGTCTAAATGTTCTAAATCTTAAAAACTTCTGATAGCCTCAAGATATGTTAAACCATCCACAGTCTGAGTCCTAGTTTTAATTATCAGATACACAACTATTACACAGAGCTCCATGCCTGAAAAGAAACGAATGGCATGGGAAGCACGTTTATGGAGAAAGGCAGGGAAACTACTCCCCAAAATATATTCATGGATTATTGGATAAAGTCAGGCTAGAAGAGCAAAGAAAGGTAGTCGATAAATGGCATGCTCTAAAACTGAATTTTTACAGATAGTTTTCAGCATGATTTTTCTGTTTCACTTTTCACCGTCAGCTGTGAGCTGTTTCCAAGTGTGAAATCGCCTAAGAGAGGAAGCAAAGCTATCATTTGACATCTGGGAGCGTGGAGATTGGGCGGCAGTGAAAAGCCATTTTGGACTTCTTCAATTTACACACATATTCACCTATAAATTCTCAAGTCTGAAAAGTATTCAATGACAAATATCAATGTAAATTTCAAGCATTTAAAATTAAAGACTCATAATGGGGCAGAAAATAAAAGTGAAGAACTCACATTGATAGGATACCGTATCAACAAGACTAGAATGAGAAACCTGAATGATTATATTAGGTTAACACAAATAATTTTACACACTTGTCTCAGATCATATATTAAACTTTCAAATATCATTTTCTTGTATTTTTGTTTAAGAGACAAGGTCTTGCTATGTTGCCCAGGCTGGAGTGCAGTAGCTATTCACAGGCATGATCATCACACACTGCAGTTTCAAACTCAGCCTCAAGCAATACTCCCACCTCAGACTCACGTGTTTTTGTTGTTGTGGTTTGTATTTTATATGCTTAGTAGTACAGGTTCTATTTTCTAGCTGTTTTTGAATAATAAAATCTAAGGAAAAAAGTGGTAAGAAAAAATATCTTCTTGAAATTTTATTTCTCCTTTATACTTAAAACACTATAAACAAAAGTTTATTCTTTATTTTCATACGTTAATAGATCAAATGATAAAGTACATAAAATCCTTTGGCTAAAATTTTTGTGTATATGTGTAAAACGATATAAAATCAGAGTAACCACAAGAAAGTCATCTGGAGAAAAATAACCAATTTACTCCAGTTTTTATTCTCTAATCTCTCACAACAAAAAAAAAATAGAAGAACCTAAGTAAAAGTATCCTAATAAAGTATCTACAAGTCTCCTAATGTGGAAACTAGACAGTGTTATATTTATATTGTCATGCTATACAATCTGTTCCTACTTTGTGGACTATTTCTTTTGCTTTTTCTCTTCCTGAACTCCATTCTATGTTTCTGTGGTATGAAAGGAACCCATTTACCATGAATGATGTTTATTTAAAATAAAACCTTTCTAGAGAATCATCCTAGATAATCTAAGGATACAAAGTGAACCTAAAAGGAATGGCTTCTACTTTGAAAACAGGGCTGGGTTTGATCAGTGAATTCGTATTCTCAAGACCCTCTTGATGGGTCTGCAGCTGCAGCCATTTATGCGCTGGCTTTTTCACAGATGTAGACAGAGAAAGCTCCATGGTTTTTGTCTTTTTGTTGTTGGATTTGTTTTCTTTAATATAAAAAAAGTGGCAACTTTCAAAAAAGTTCTCCATTTTGTTATAGAAACTTGCGAATCTTGGACATCCTTGGGCGTTTACATTGTTGAAATAATTATGACTTTTTAAAATCTAAGATCACAAAGTTGGCAGAAACTATACTTAAATAACAGAAGGTGATCATTTGCATTTCAAAATTTATCTGTCTCGCTTTTCCCCTCAATTAAACCAAAACATGTTGATTCACAGGTTTCTGTGTGTGTTTTTTCTTTTTTAAACTTATTTATAGAGCAGAATAATGGCCCCCCTGCTAGTTTGGCATTTGCTCAAGTTTCTGTCCATGCAAATCAAATCTGTTACTGGAAATTTTTCTCAAAATATAAAGGCACATCATCCACAAGATAAAAGGATACACTGCTGCTATTATAAAGTACAGGGCAGGTGGATAATGTTTTCAGGACAAACATGTGATAAGGATTCCCAGGAGGTGAAGTGGCAGGGGTAGAGGGTGCATACTGTTTAAACAGAAGTGAGTCGCTCTCATCATAATCTTGTGACAACTTTACTTTCTAACCAAACATCAGCTGCTTAGACCTGGGAAGTAAGAGGGAGGGGATCATGTGAGAAGGAATTACTTCAATCCTTAGTGTTCCTAGGGGTATATCCGAAGGTGGCTAAACACTCTATGTCCCATGCAGTTACTGATTTCTATTTTTAAGCATTGAAATATTAACATACTATCATTGCTTCCACCCTTTGAGGAGAGGAAAATCTATTTGTAGTTTTGATTTATCTGTAGCACTGTTACGAACTTTTGGGGCAAACAGTAACTCACAAATTTTTGCTCCAATTCCCCGTAAGTTATAAATGAGGGGTGAGAGCACACAGACTTAACCAAGTTCTATAATTCTCTAGATTTAAGGTCATCTTAATTTGAACATTGGTATTACTTTTTTGTTGAGGCCATTACTGGTTTTTTTTACCTGGTTGGTAAAATTAACAGGCCCAAGGAATGGAAAGCCTTTCCACATTGTTCAAAGCATGCCATAACACTAGAACACTTTTGAAACTCACAAAACTTGAAAGTACAATTCTTTTATGTAAATAATGACAACAAAGCACCTCTTCAGACTACAGCTTTTCTCAAATGCTAGTGAAGGACAACCTGGAAGAGGACAGCAGAAATCCATTAATGGTAGACTGCCACCTGCTGGTAAACTAAGAGAATTGTAATTTCTGGGACAAGGCTTAAAAATTAGAACTTGGAAACTGATCTGTATTAAATTCAGTATTTCAGTATAGGAAATTGAAAGTATATATCTGTTGATGAATGTAATATGGTTCTGTTCCACATATATTAAAACTCTCAGAATACCAACATGTTATGGATATTAAAGTAAATGTGACTGCTTGAAAATAAAGAAAAATAATCTGCTAGAATGCCGAAGTACAAACTTACAGAGTTTCCAGTAAGTAACAATGTGCATACTTATTAGGAACCAGGACAAAAGAGAAAGTAACAACAAAAGTAAGAAATAAGGAGCTAGTTACAAATATTAAACAATATTCCATAAATGTTTGGTTTTGTTACATGGTTCCTACTGTACTTCACTTGAGGATCTAACAATCTTGACTCAAAAAAAAACTTCCAAATTAAATTTGATCCTAAAACTTTCAAATTCATCAGAATTAACAAATATATTTCTAAGTACCTTGGAACCTAAAATGTTATTTCTTATCAAATTAGAAAGTGGGGAGGATTTGTTTTTTTAATCAAGTAACTATAATAAAGTGAATTCAACATGAAATTTTTTATCCATATGATTTCAAAACACAGCATCACATAATCTACTTGACAGAAATAATGTAGGTGTGCTCTACTGTCTCTAAGAAGAAACAAAAAACAGTCTTAATTTGAAGGAAGAAGGAGGAAAGAAAAGAAAACCCTAATAGTTGCTTTCAAGAACATTTTAGGATATTTATTTTATAGGTTGGAAAACTGCTATTCTCTACTACGAAAATAATTCTTAACAATGAAGGCTGTAACTAGAAACAATATAGCTCTTTTAATCCTTATGATCATCACTTCATATTATGCAGAGAAACAAGGTTAGCATCAATACACTGGTTAAGCTGGTAAGTATTAAATACTATATTGATCAACAACTAAGCAGATTATGTCAACAAAATCAGCTTCAAACTCCTTTGAAGGCCAGGGGGGTGGCAGGTGAAGTAACTCTAGCCATCCAAAGAGGCTAAATGGAAGGCAAAAGGTGAACAAACTTAACAGCCCCATCTGCACTGATGAGTGAGAAAAACCAGCTCAAATGCAATTCACATGTTTATGCTACCTATAATTGTCAGTAAAAGATCTAATACTCATAAAATAAATCATTAATTTTTAAAAAATAAAAACAATTCAGTAAGGGTAAGATAAAACTGTTGTATCTAAAAACATTTGTTCTAAAATGCTAGGTTGGCACATTACTAAAATCATATTGCATTTTTAAAAATCTCCATTTTCCCAGGCACTGTGGCTCACGCCTGTAATCCCAGCTATTCCAGGGGCTGGGGTGGGAGGATTGCTTGAGGCCAGGAATTCAGGATCAGTCTGAGCAACACAGCAAGGCCCCGTATCTACAAAAAAAAAAAATTAAATTAGCCAGGAGTAGTGGCATGCACCTGTAATCCCAGCAACTTATGAGGCTGAGATGGGAGAATTGCTTGAGCCCAGCAGTTCTAGATCAGCCTGGGCAACACAGAAAGACTTCATCTCTACAAAAAAAAATGCTTTAAAAAAAATTAACCAGGCATGGTGGTGTCCACCTGTAGTCCCAGCTACTTGGAAGCTGAGGCGGGAGGACTGCTTGAGCCTAGGAATTGA
The DNA here is from genome assembly GCF_030222135.1 of Aotus nancymaae. Lineage (NCBI taxonomy): Eukaryota > Metazoa > Chordata > Mammalia > Primates > Aotidae > Aotus > Aotus nancymaae. The sequence goes on along the minus strand of NW_026988445.1, from coordinate 1,739,634 downwards.
GGCTGTAGTAAGCCGTAACAGCAGCACTGCACTCCAGCCCATGTGACAGATTTGAGACCTGTCTCAAAAACGAAAAGAAAAAAATCATGCATCTAAAAAGGGTCAGGCTATTTAAAGGTCCTTGTAAACACTAAGAAGTTAAGACATTTCTAAGAATTCACTGCAGTTCTTAGTGAGATATAAACTCATTCAACAATAATAAATATGTAAACACACACATACATATATACCTATGAATTATTTAACGGGCTTAGCCCCAAAATTTGTTTTTTGAAAGGTTAAACAGATAACCAAATCCAACACATACGTAAACTGCTAGTGAAAAATACAACTTTATATAAAGAAATGAGAGCTGCCGAACCACTCTTTCAAGTGAAACATTTTAGGAGATTGCTCTAACCTGGGGCACAGTACATTCTCTCTATGGCATCGCTGTCACAGGAATCTTCAACCTCACTCCACCTGCTAAAATACGTTAGCTGAATGTGTCCTAAAAACAAAACGACAGGAGAAATCAAAACATTTTTCTCTTCCATTTTCTGCAGAAGTGAACTGTAATTACTCCTTTTGTAGCTAAAAACAGTATCATTAAGAATAATGGCATCATTAAGTACTAGAAGCTATTACTGGGGGTGAATTTGCTGCACTGATAATGAAGCTCTAGACAGGAAATGAAGATACTAATTACAAGATAAAACGCCTACTCAGTTAATTGGAAGCAACAGCGAATAAAAAGAAATGCATTTGCAAAAGTTCCTGACCTCTATCATTCAATAAGATGTTGTTTGGGTTCAAATCGCGGCACACAATTCCCTCTCTATGTAAAGCATCAAGGGCTACCACCATTTCAGCTGCCCATCTTTGAATGCAGCCCTCTGGGATGTAAAACCTGGAGGTTAGTGCTAATTTTTTATCAAGGTCCTCAAAAATCTGATGTATTTCCTTGTCTCCTTCTAGCACTAAACCACTTTCTCCCTTAGTCTCAGAGTCTCTCTGGAATAAAGAAGGTGGTTCCTCTTTAGCCAAATCATCAGTTTGATCTGTAAACAGCAATACTTCTTCTGTTTTTAAAGCGTCTGTGCTTGCAATATATTCATTAGCACCTGAGAGTGGACTACAAATATGGAATAAGCTTTCTTCTGTGTTTTTTGCAGTTACTGCTGATTCAACCACTCCAAGTCCTTGAAACTTAGGATCTGAGCTGGGTAACAAAGACATATCTTCTGAACTGCTATGATCAACGGCTGCTACAAATAACATCCTGGGATCCTCCTGTGCATAGTGTTTCTCTGTTATACTATGGGATTTGGGCCCAGAGGGATCACTCAGTTCCTCTGTGCCTTTCTCCTCATGTGTTTGGCATTGTTCAGCACTAAGCCTGAGGCATAAAACATCAGGGGTTTCCAAGAGCTTACTTTCTATTATCCCTATATTAGTTTGTGTAAACTTAGTAGGTCCCATTGCTGCAGCTTCTCTTGTTGGCTCCAATTCACCAGGTAAATTTACAAGAAGATCAGGTCTTCCTTCATCAGTACCACTGACATCATCAAAAGCAGCATCTTTAAATGAAATAACTGGCACTGAGTCATCTGAGCCCCTGCTAATGGTGTCCTGAGCTTTAAACTCTACCTTGCTTTCACTAGTATTAAAACTCCTAGATGCACTGTCTCCATCTGGAAGAGTAAAGAATTGTTTCAAAGGTTCTGATTTTAGACTATACAATTTTTCTCCAAAGTCAAGTCCCAGGAGTTCGCTTGCACTATCCTTACTGTCTATCCTAAAGAATTCCATGGGGCTATTTTTTGATCTACTGAGGGAATCTGATGTTCTTGGAGAACTAACTGCTTCTGGGTCATCGTTGGGGAAGAGCTTCAGCTCATGAGCTCTCAGCTGTGTGCTGGGGCTGTCACTGTCAGCAGCAAGGTATGTTGGGAAGCTTTTAATAGCTTTAGTATCAACACCATTCCCTTCAGTCTTCATGAAGGGCTCCTCATTCAAAGACCCTGGTTCAATCTTTTCTTGCCCATATTCATTGCATAATGTTAAATAACTAGTAGTACATTCTTCTTCTGAACTTGAACCAGAATCTGGCCATTTTGGAGAGCTATCTGGGCCATCATCTTCCTGGTTGCTGTCATCTTGAGAACTTGGAGTAAGACTACTCTTCAAAGGCAGAGCTTTAAGCATGCTTCCACCATCGCTTCCTCTGGATTCAAAGCTACTGCTGTCCTGAGGACTAGAAGCTGGATGTTGCAGGTGAACTTTTGCAAGTGTAGATTTTTTCACTTCCTTGATGTCAAAGCTTTCTTCAGGACTTCTGTTTAGAAATTTACTGATATATGACCACAGTTTGCCACCTGTGAACAAGTATAACAAAACAAACAAAAGAATTAAGAGCTCCAAATTAATAGTTATTTATTAAGCCATTAGAAAAACAAAAATTATTTTAAAAGTCAATCAAAACAAGTCACTAATACCCATTAATATCAAGTGTGCCTTAAGATAAGCATATTTAATAAAATGCTTGTTATTGCTGACTTGGTGAGTATGGTTTCAAGCATATTTCCTGAAATCAATTATTTTTTTAAATGCCAACCTATTTCTTCCTTTGAAGAGAAATTAGTTATAACAAATACTAATATGAAATTTCATAACTAAAATTCTAAAGTTAAATATCATTTAGTTTTAGAAACATCTGATTATGTTCTGCTCTGTTTATATAATTTTTTCAAGCATGGCCCCTGGGACAAGTGGAAATACATAAATAAGTGCTGTTTAAAATTGTATACTACAATGAGGGGAAAAAAATCAACAATATTATTCTATTTTGAAAATGTCCAGTCCAGGATTGGAGGAATTTGGCATGCGGTACATAATTATGCCTTTATTAATGACATATTAATAATATATTTCCCCTTTTATGCCCCGCCATACATGTTAATATGTTACATAAGTAAAGCTATTGAGGAAGATTAATTGGGCATCCCTTAATGAACCAAGCTACTGAAATTCTGACCATGTATTCTGACATATATCTATGAAACTAAAATCACAAAAATCACTTTTATATAAATCAGAGAAAAAAAATCTAGTATTTCACCAGCAATACTTGTTATATAGTTATTTTTTCACCATAGTTTTATTTTAACCATTAAAACACCTCAACCTCTTTTGTCAATTAGAATTTTTACATTAAAAAATTATAGCTAAGTATCAAAAATCTGCTATAATAGTAGTGACTAGAAACAGTTTTATAAGAAAGAATAATTCATTAAATTTGATCCAGAAATCTTGAAAGCAGTAACTGCAGAAGTATACTTTGTGGAGACAGAATTGTAGCTGCAAAAAAATGAAAATTAAGAATAATGTGTTAAAAATAAATCCCTCTGTTCATGTAAAGAAGGCAGTTTTTCAGCACATTTTTAGTGTAATCATTAAGCATTAGGTATCAAGGGCACCTAAACCTTAAGGAAAATAACCATTGACAGTCAATTGCATGTGTAAAAAAGTCAATGGAAACATTGAAAATACCTCTTCCTACTTCACATTTCATTTTAAGAAATTCAATAAATTCATATAGCACCTCACATGGTACCCAGCATAGAATAAATGCTCAATAAAGGCTAATTGTCATAACATTAATCCTAAGATTCTCATATACCTCTTTGTAGCAGCAATCTAGTGAACCATCTTCCCTATTTTACTTATTTATTTAATTTTTTTTTTTGAGACAGAGTCTCACTCTGTAGCCCAGGCTGGAGTGCAGTGGTGGGATCCCAGCTCATTGCAGCCTCCACCTCCGAGGTTCAAGTGATCCTCCTGCCTCAGCCACCCAAGTATCTGGGATCACAGGCGTGTGCCACCATGCCTGGCTAATTTTTGTATCATCTTCCCCATTTTGAATAACAGTTAGTGGTACAGGACGTTATGGCATTTAGTTTTTCCTCTCATTTTTTTCTTAGCTAATATTTTCTGTCCTCTTGAGAGTATACTCAGTGTTTCACATTTCCCCACATTTCAACTGAAGTTTAAAAGGAGCTACGCATTGAGTCTATATTCTTTAGTCTGTTGACAACAATACTCACATTCCTCTTACCACAAATACCTATATTGTAGCACTCTAACAATAATGCCTGAACCTAAAACTAAGATTCTGGTATGCAATCCAAATAAAATGACTTGAGTGGCTTTCAATTCTCCCAGATGATGAATACTTTGAGGAAAGGGCCAAGTCTTTTTCATCTTTGTATGCCTACTGCCTACACAATGTGCAGGACGTCAAAGTCACTGCTTGTTAAATCAGATGATGAGATGTACCATACAAGCAGTACCTGCATCTGTAAAGTTCCACTGATCAGTAAGAAACAGTACCTAATAAAGTTATAACAAAAGCTTCATTCATTCCTAGGCCAATTCCACCTGAGTAAGCTACCGAAATCTAAAATTCAATGTACTTAAAGTCTTCATTTTGGGGGATAATGCTATAGCTACAACTAGATCCTTACTTTAAGTCCCTCCAGCATCACTGTATCCTACTAACTGCTGCCTAATTAATCTTCTATTTTAGCACAGATCTTATGCTATCTCTGCATTCAAGAAGTCAAATTCCCTCCACCTACTGAATCACGTACCAACTCCGCACAGGCGATTGAACTCCTGAGTAATACAGCTATCAACCCATGATTTGGTCCTCTCTCCTTATTCAACACAGAATTCATGCTGGGCTTTTTCCTCATACCATACTTAATCTTAGAATGTTTTTTTCCTACTAGTTTCCCCAGTATCTGCTTGTGGAAATCTTACCTATTCTTGAAGGTCTCTCAGAATCTGTTCTCTTTTACCAATTTCTTTGTATCCCTTAACTGGACACAATACATATCTTCTCTGAATCCTCTATCAACCGCCTTCATCTCATTATGACATTTACAACATCATATTAATATTACTTTTATGCTGTTATTATCCCCTTTACCAGACTGCAAAGTCTTAATAGCTGCTGGGAGAGGATTCTATCTAGCACATAAAATAGGTATTAAATAAATATTTATTAAACTGAGTTATTAAAAAAACTTTTAAAAAATAACATCTTTACAAATTTTTTGAAAACCTTTCAAGGAAAAGAATCTATAAGTACCAATAATGTCATTTTTGGGGTCATCTGTTCTTCCAAAGACATATATTAACCTTAAAAACAAAAAATCCTGTTACTGCGAAAGATAAAGTACCTAAAATTTGTCTAACTTTTAACACTCTGACTGTAAATGATACTTTTCTAAGTCATTTTGAAGCACATAAAATTACAGATATTGAACCATTTTAAGATATAAAAATAACAATTCTTAATGTTTAATTAAAACTCTTTGTCTCCCCTCAGATTTTAAATCTATTGGTTTTCTATAAGATTGCAAAGTAAGTTTGTTAATTTGCTTGGTCAGAATTAGGACTTAAATTTAATATGTATGATAAAAACACTGCTATCTCAGTAATCAAAATCATCTTTTGACCAAGCAATTCAACTTGAAAAAATCTGTCCTACATATATAATTCTCAAAAAATACAACAAACAAAAACATGTATGTATAAATATATATGTTGAGCACTGGAAACAATTTAAACTCAGTAATAGCTATTTGCAAATGCATAGTGCTTACCACGTACCAGGTACTATTAAGCATTTTACATATACAACTATTTAATCCTCACATCAACCCTATAAGGTAGGTGATTAATATTATCTCTATTTTACAGATGAGGAAACTGAGGCACAGAAAGGCTAAATAACTTGCTAAAAGTCACACTAGTAATGGTGAGCCAGCATTTATATTCACATAGCATTGCTCCACAGTCCTTATTTTTAATGACTATACCATACTGCCTCTCTTAATATAGACCTAAATATACTGATAAGGATATACTAAAGGCATCCAAGGTACACTGTTGAGATGGGGAAAAAATGCAAGCTCAAGGCAACATGTAACACCCATTTAAGTTTTTTAAAAATAGACAGGTAGGGGGTGAATGTTTATAAACATAGAAAGTTTTTGGAAGATATATAATAAACTGTTAAAAGAGGTCCTGTTGCTGGGGATACTAGGTCTGGGCAATAAAGTGAATAGGGAGGGATAATTTTTATTTTGACTTGATACATTTTTATTTTGTTTGAATTTATTTTATAAATTAGTTTTATAATTTTTAAAAACTAATTAATAAAAGGAGGATAATTTCATTCCTTGGGGCCTTAAGTAACTTAGAAATTCTTTTCCACCTCCTTTCTATTTTGTATATCCACAGTCAGAGGCTTTTGCAACTTCTGTCTTTTAATTTGGTCTTTCATCTTTTCTCTGACTGACCCAGTATTAAACAATTACACACTAAGCATCTTCTAAATACCAAGCATTCTGTTAATTCATCATATATATGATGAATACATAATCCCTCAGCCTAGAAACTTAAATACTCATGGCCTTGACTGAATACATTTTGTTTCCCCACCTTTCTTTCTCAAATAGTTTAAGGTAGGGATTAATTAAAAGGAATAGTAAACATTTTAAACCTCTCTCCTAAAATCCTGCCTGATATATCCCAACTGTCTACTCACCATCACCTGAATATTTAATAAGCATCTCAAATTCACATGTCTAAAACGGAATCCCTGATTTTCCTCCTAAATTTACTTCTCCCACACCTTAGTAAATAGAAACTTCATTATTTCAATTATTTGAGCCAAAAACTTTGAAATCATGCAAGACAGAATCATGCCCGTTCTACCTTCAAAATATATTCAGACTCTAATAACCATTCTTCGCCACCTACGCCAGCAGTCCCCAACTTTGTTGGCACCAGGGACCAGTTTCATGGAAGGCAATTTTTCCATGGACAGGGACGGGGTGGGGATGGGGTGGAAATGGTTTTAGGGTGAAACTATTCCACCTCAGATCATGAGGCATTAGATTCTCATAAGGAGTGTGCAACCTAGATCCCTCACATGTGCAGTTTACAATAAGGTTTACGCTCCTATGAGAATCTAATGCCACCCTGATCTGAGAGGAGGTGGAGCTCAGGCAGTAATGTTCACTTGTCCACCACTCACCTCCTGGTACCTCTCTGTGGCCTGGGGACCCCTGACCTATACCACTCATGCCTTGTCCAAGCCAACAGCATTTTCAACTGGGGTGCTACAACAACTTCCAAACTGGTCTCCCTGCTTTTCCTTCTGCTCTCCTACATTCTGTTTTCCATGAAATGGCCAGTGATCCCTATCACATCACTCCTTTGCTCAGTATGCCCCAGTAACGTCTTATCTCATTCAAAATAAAAGTCCAGTTCTTAACATGGCCTACAATGCTACACAGGATCTGCCTGCCTGCCTCCTCACTTCTCTAAGCAATCTTCCTATTGCTCTTTCTGTTTGGCTCTAGCCACACTGATCCTGCTTTTTCCTGTACACCAAGCACACCCCTGCCTCTAGGCCTGTGGACCTATTTGTTTTCTCTTGCCAAGACATCCTTTTCTCACATATCCACAATGCTCCCGCTCTTGCTTCTGGAAGGTCTCTGGTCAAATGTCCCTTCTCAATAAGGTGGCCACCCTATATAAAATAGCAAACCACCCCTCTCCCACTTTGGCATTCCCTTCCCCTTTCCTTTAATTTTTCTCCATGGCATATTTATCTCTATCTGTCATATATTTACTTAAATATTTGCTTATCGTCCATTCTGCTTCTATAATGTAATGTACTGTAAGCTCCATGTGGGTAAAGTCTTCTGTTGTGTTCGTTGCTAAATTAGAACTATGCCTGTGTCTCAGCAAGCACTGAATAAATTTCTAATGAAATGAATTACCAACGGAAAGAGACTCACATAAATCATGAATAGCTCTGTAAGCAGTGGAAAGCTAAAGCTACAAATCATATTCAAAGCATTCATGTTATGGAGAAAACAACTGTTCAAGGTTTGCTTTCTCAGTAATAACTATTCACAAATACAAAAGTTACTTTTCTATGACATAGGCCAACTTCCTAATTTATGGAGGTGCCACAGAAAGTACCACTGATGTATAAATGACAACACACTGTTTATCACCCAGTTCACTCCATTGCTCAAGCCAAATCTGAGAAATTGCTGTAGATTTTCCTCTTCCTAATCTCAAATCCATCACAGGTCCCATTGACTTTACCCTCAAACATCTCTACTGGTGCCCCAGAAGGCCAAGCCAGCAGCACCTTTTGACTAGCCTCCTGTAGTCACCTTTTTACTGCATCTATTCTTGCCTTTCTACAACCCATTCCCCGTACAAGAGTCGGTGACCTTTTTAAAATGTAAATCAGATTCTGTTACTCCTTAAGATGTCCAATGGTTTCCCAATACACTTGAATAAAAGTCAAAGTCCTTGTTCTGCTGTACAAGGCTCCTGCCTACTTCTCCAATAGCCTCATGTACCAACACGTGTCTCATGTTGCCCTCATTTTGCTCCATTCCAACCAAATTATGCCTTTCTTGGTTATGAAACATTCCAAGTTTGTTTTTACACTCATCCCTGTACCTGTATCTTACATTCGAATGGTTCTTTTGCCATTCAGAACTCCTCCTAAATGCCACCTTCTCAGAGAGGCTCCCTTGGCTACCCAATTCAACACAGTCCCCAGTTGTTATATATTAGATCTCCCTGTATTAAAGATCTGTATAGTTCCTTTTATTATCCAATGTTCTCTTGCTTTCTGTTTTTCTGTTTGACTTTTCACAACAAGAATTAAAGTTTCAGGCCTGGCGTGGTGACTCAGAGCTGCAATCCCAACATTGTGGGAGGCCGAGGTGGGAGGATCACTAGAGGCCAGGAGCTTAAGACCAACCTGGGCAACATCCAGAGAACCAATCTCTACAAAAAATTTAAAACTTAGCCAGATGTAGTGGTGCACACATGTAGTCCCAGCTGAGGCGGGGTATCACTTGAGTCCAAGAGTTCAAAGTTACAGTGAGCTATAATTGTACTACAGCCCTCCAACCTAGGAGACAGAGCAAGACCCTGCCCACCACCCCTACAAAAAAATAAAGAATCTGAATTTTAAAAGGGGAGGCTCTTTCCTTGTTCTGTTCATGTAAAAAGGAGCCTATGGTATAGTACAGGCCCAAGAAATTTGCTGAATATTTAATTAATCCAGAGTTCTTATTTGCACTATAATTTACTATTTTTATATTATAAAACTGTCTTAAAATTAAACAATAGACATCTAAAATGAATGGTCAAAAGAGACAAATTTTATGGTCATGTGACCATTCAAAGTCAGGTATGGTCAATAGTAAAGGAAGAATCTAAAAGAGTTTAGAAGTACTAAGTCTATGCCTTTAAGAGATTATAAAAATTTTCTACACTATTAAAGTACAATCAATTGAAACATCAGCTTCAAGAGGTATAAGGGAAGGTGAGAAGATGGTAGAAAAAAAACTGAAAAATGATTTGGAGAAGGAAGAGGAAGAAGAGGAAGATAAAGCTATAAATAACAGAGGTAAGTTAAGTTTGAAAATTTTGCCATAGATAATCTCCAACATGAATAATCCACATTGGGTAATAGAATATTGACTATAATTACATTCATCCTACTGACCTTGTTCTAAATTATTATGGATTATTACTACGCAAGTTATTTTGTTCCACACCAGAGGTGGCTGTATTTCGCTATCAGATGACATGACCTCTAATTCAATAATGTCTGTAATGCACTGGTATCCTCAGATAAAAGCTGTCTATAATGTCTGAACAAAGGTGAATTAGTTATCCAATTCACACACACAATTAACTCTCTTAATACCTGAGAGACCATAGGGCCCCTTCTGAATTTCCTATTAAATACCGCATATGGAGGTCTTCCCTCCATCTGTAGTTATCTTGTGCTGTACTTCACAATAAACAATATTAATAGTGTATTGCCCCCATCAAAAATCTTGCATTTGTTATTATATAAGACCTCATTCCAGAAAGCAATGACTCCTTTTCCTAAAAAATTGTATTAAATATAAACGTTATGCCTATTAGTAAAGTGCATTAGTTATATAAAAATCATAATGCCTTCATGAAATATGGAAAACAACTAAATTTTTTTTTACTATTTTACGAACACCTCTTAAAAGCCAAATGGCAATATATATTAAGTGAATTCATATTTATAGGCTGTTTTCAGTCATCCTAAATAAAAGACTATTTATTTAAATTTAGGTATTAAAGGACAAACACAAATCAAAACATAGTATTTTTTGCCACCTGCTCCCTGTACAAAGAGTTGAAATTTCATAAATAGTTTGAAGACAGAGAATGGCTTTGTACCCATATGTGATGCCAATGGCTATATTCATAAAAACTCAGATCAGAATAACTAGGTAATGTCAAATGTTAAACAAACACCCTTGCCTTCTAAAAGAAGGAGATAATTAATTAATTCTTCAGGGGATGCTTTTCATTTTAGTCATCTAACATAAATGTATCTTTTTAGCAGAGAACAAGCGAACAAAATATCCCTAAAATAAAATCTAGCTCTCTTAACACACATTCACATTAAAGTTCTCATTATATTAGGTAAATTCTGTGAAAAAGTAAGCAGTGAAGTAAATCTACAAATGGTACCATAGTTCAAATGAAATCCGCCGTTCACCTGGGTTTTCATTTTTCTTCACAACACAAAGTAGGGAGATAGAGCAGAGGAATAGGAAATGGTTTCTTCCAAGTGTTTTATATATTCTATCTGCTCATGAAATGACAGAAACACACTGGAAAGCTAAGCAGGTGATATTCTTCACTGCATAAACAATCCAAACTACAAACCAACCTTCCGCATACTGCAGCACAAGAAATACCGACTCCTCAGAGATGATGTACTTATGCAGACACACCATGTTGGGCACACAGCGGGGGATGATGGTCTTTCTTTTCCTGCTGTATTCACTGCTTTTCCTTAGACCCTGACAGAGAACAAAAAGGTCAGTTGTATCCTCAGTTGCCTTTGGAGCCTGCTGTGCTCTGTGTTTATCAACCAAACTAATCTATCCGAGTTACTCTGGGCTTCAGAGAAACCACTCATCTGCTGCTCTATGCCCCCCAGTCCCTGGAGGCTCTGCTGATGGCATCTGGCGTGAATCCAGAGAAGGAAGATGCCACAAAGCTGCCATTAAAATCAATTACGTGGGTCAGTGTTTTTATTAGAGATGCTCTCAAACTAAGTCATCAGGATGACATACAGTTATTTCTCTGTGACCTTTTCTTAAGTTTTATTTTACTTATCTATATCTTTAAAGCAGTAGACATTGTAAGATCAATGCAAACTCCTGAGACACAAAAGGTATTCTTAGATTAACCAGGCAAATTTAAAATCCTATCCCCAAAAAGTACAAACAATATTAAGTTTTCTGACAACGAACAAAGTTTGTCTGTTTACTGGTGTCATACTCTGTTTTTAAAAACTGGGGAAATATCAGTGATAAAGTATATTTACAAAAAAAAGGGTTTCAATATGTGTCAATGTGACCTACTGCCATGCCTTATCAGCAAAATAAAAAAGCATCAGAAAAAGAAATATAAAATTAATCAATTTACCTTCTGAATGCTTTGGAAATGCTTAAATTAGGATATTTTCAGAATATGTACTATCACAGTCCATTCCAAATACAATTTCAAAATTACAAAATTGAGGGGTTTTTTTCTCTTATTCATTTGGTTACAAATTGCGTTATGTATAGAACCAAAATTGAATTTAGATCAAAAAGAGGACTAGGAATGTAGATAACACTTTCCCAAAATACCTGTAACAAGACTTTAAGGCAAAATTTTAGCTCTTAAGAACTGTAGTGATAATCGAAGGTGAGATTGTGTGTAGTCTTTACAATTATACAAAATGGTCCTGATGTATTTAAACTACACACTACACATTCAGACGACATGAAATTGTTCTTCACTTCGTCCAAATTATTTCCTCCATACTCTGTAACAAAAATCTTTTTAAATGCATGCTATCAACTGTGATGAAAGGATAGAAAGAAAAGTAAATAAAGATCACCACCAACATAAAAGAACATTTATAACCTAGGGAGGAAAAATATTAACTACTTAGTTAATATTAACTAAATATTAACTAATATATTAACTTTTCTTTCAGAAGCATAATTTGAAATTAAAATTTTAAATTCATTAAGCATATTTTACTTACTTTTTTGAGACAGGGTTTAGCTCTCGTTGCCTAGGCTAGAGTGCAATGGCGCAATCTCAGCTCACTGCAATCTCCACCTCCCAGGTTCAAGTGATCCTCCTGCCTAAGCCTCCCGAGTAGCTGGGATTATAAGTGCCCACTACCACATCTGGCTAATTTCTGTATTTTTAGTAGAGACAGGGTTTCTCCATGTTGGCCAGGCTGGTCTTGAACTCCTGACCTCAGGTGATCCACCTACCTAAGCCTCCCAAAGTGCTAGAATTATAGGCGTAAGCCACCACACCTGGTCACAAATTTTACTTACTTTTAAAATGAAAGTCTGTTCTGTCCTTGTGTCCATTACAAGTAAAACCTACATAAAAGACATGAGTAATAATTTCTTAACAATACAATGAAACATTAACTCTTAACTTTAAACTAAACTTTAAAAGAGGGGAGCTGAAATTTAACCCCCTCCCCCAAATTGTTCATTTCTGAATAAATTTTTTAAGTCAGCAAATTACAGGACCAAAATAATCTTATCCAAATTAGGTTTTATTACGGTTTCCTTTTCTAAAAATGCCATATTTTTAAAACATTACTGTTTCCTAAAATATTTTAAAGTGTTATTTCTTACCAGTAAAGGAAATATTATTTTAAACAAAGAATTTTTCCTCTTGGAACATATATGGCCAAAAGGAAGTGATTCAAGAAAAATTATTCAAGTCTCAATTTTCTTCCTAAAATCTCCCATGCAGCAACTTGCTATAATGTGATCTCAGTAGCTCAGGCTCTAGCCTAAGGCACCCTTTTGGTACCACTTACCCTGGACTCACCCTTAACACCTCTTTCCACCATCAGCAAATCCTGTCAGCTCTGTTTTCAAAATGTATCCAGAATCTGAACTCATTTTACCACTTCCACAGTTATTACTCTGATTCAAGCAAAGATCAACTCTTACCTAACTTGTAACTATGGTGTCCCAACTGATTTCCTTGCTTCCATCTTTGCTGCCTGCCCTGTCGTCTATCTTCAAAACAGCAGCCAGGGTTTTCTTTTTAAAACATAAGCCAGAACATGGCACTCTTCTTATCTCATTGAGATAAAAAGCTTAAGCCCGTAAAATGACCTCATGACCTCTCACATACATCCCCCTTAAACAACTCATTCCTACCCCTCATCTTGATGGATAAAATAAGTTAACAGTAAATATGAAATTATCCTACCCTATTAAAGTTTTATTATTTTGGAAATACTATAGCAAAGATGGGCAAAATTTTTCTTTAAAGGGCCAAACTGTAAATATTTTAGGCTCTGCAGGCCTATGCAGTCTCTATTGCAGCTTTTCAACTCTATCATTGTAGAACAAAAGCAGCCACAGACTGAAATTGGCCATGGAAGGAAGACTTGTACTACAGAAATCAGCAAACACTGCAAATGAGGTTTCTTACCCCTACCAGAGAGCTGACTGTTACCAGCCCTACACTGGGTAAGGAAAGACAGAAATTAAGGATGAGAAGAAGATGTTAAGCTTGAAAAAATAAAAGAATTTTTAAAAGGTAAGAAGAAACAGGAAAGTTGAGATGGGAAACCGGTTTGAGAAGGTGGAAAATTCCATTTTAGATAATAAAGTTGAAAAAATAGTGACAACTTCATCTTTGGCTTCTCTTCTGAGTGTTTGACCTACACTATTTAAATTTCCATTTAATTTCAACAGAATATTCTCACATGTACCTCATATCCTCTTCCCAAAGCTCTGCCTTCATCAAACAAACAAACGACCTGCTCCTCCTCCTATAGTACTGAATAAGACGATCTTCCATGCATGCTCCAAAACCAAACAGTGGCCTAAGTTACTCTGAACTCTCTCCTGTCTCCCACTTTCAGAACAAGTGACCAAATCAATTCTACCTCCTAAGCACTTCTCTTATCCACCCTCTATCTGCCATGTTTTAAGCATTTCCTATGTGATAATTTACCCATGTGTAATCAATGTTAATCCTCTCAACAAGCCAATGATTTTTATTTTATTTTATTTCATTTCGACTGGGTCTCACTCTGCTGCCCAAGCTAGAATGCGGTGTCGTGATTTTAGCTCACTGCAGCCTCAACCTCCCATGTTCAAACAACCCAACCACTTTGGCCTTCCAAGTAGCTGGTACTATAGACATGTGCCACCATTTTTGCCTCCCAAAAAAGACAGGGGTCTCACTATATTGTCTAGGCTGGTCTTGAAATCCTGGGCTCAAGCAACCCTGCTGCCTTGGCCTCTCAAAGTGCTGGGATTACAGGGATAAGCCACCATGCCTAGCTCAATGAAATAATTTTACCACTCCTATTCTACATTAGAAGACATTACAGACATATATTCTTATAGACATAAGACATTCTTATTATGTAGAAGCTATAATGGTCAATAACAGTATCTAACACTTGTGAGGACTGCAATAAGATAATCTTACAGAAGGATAGGCAGTTGCTATTATCGCTATCACTATCATTGCTTCTTTTTCCCTGAAATGTTCCCCCAGCTACTTATCAAACAAGTACACATCTTTCCATACTCAGCACAAATGTCACTCTATCTCTCAGTAACACAGACTACTTTCTTCCTTTTTTCTGCTGTTTTACACAGCACCAACTTTTATTATAGCATCTTTAACCCTTCGATTTGGGGGTCAATCTCCCAACAAGACTTCGAGCTCTTTATGGCATGCAGTAAGGCAGGATAATGGGAGCCAAAGATGCTCATACCCTAAGAGTCCTCAGAATTTATGAATGTGTTATGTTACTGATAAAAAGGCCTTTGCAGATGTAATTAAGGTACAGACCCTAAAACAGAGAGATTACACTGGATTATCTGGGTGGGTTCCAAAATATCACGTGAATCCATTTTAAAAACAGAGAACTACCTTCTACTAGAAGACATGCAAAGCACAGAAATGATATGGATGAAGGGGAAATCATATTCAAAGCATGAAAGGGATGCATGATTGCTGGCTCTCAGGTGCAAAGGCCCACATGCAAAAACTGGAGAGAGATTTCTAGGATCTCATAGCAAGCCTAAGAAGGAATCCAGGCAACTTCTAGGAGTATAGAACAGTCCTTGGTTGACAGCCAGCAGAGAAACAGAGTTCAGTCCTACAACTCTATGAAAAGAACAGAATTCAGCCAACAACCTGAATGAGCTTTGAAGCAGCTTCCTCTCCCAAGCCTCCAGTAAGGAATACAGCCTTGCCAGCACCTTGATTTCAACCCAGTAACTGTATCAGACTTCTGACCTACAGAATTTTAATAATTTAGTTATTATAGGCTGCCAACTTTGTGGTAATTTATGACAGCAACAGAAAACCAATAGCAAGAAAAAATTATCACATAAACACTGTTCTTACACAGTAAATGTTCAATAAATATATGGTTAGTGAGTTCAATCCTAAAATTTTGTAAGGTAGATGATAACATGGGAATGGAGCTTAGAAAATAAGTCAGTACTAAAGATTTATATTTGAGCATTCTCCATAAAGATAAAAACTAAAGACACAGGAATGAATCCCAGTGGAACACTTCCTTTATATCAGGCACTGTGCTGGGCTTTAAGGAATTAAATCATGTAATTCTCTCCACATTCCAAAGAGGTAGGTATCTTTTATAAATCAAGTTCACAGATGATGAAACAAACATAAAGCGGATTGTACCTCGCTGTAGTACGCTCTGAAACACTGGAACTTCTTTAACCTCAGGATTTTGCCCATACTTACAAAGCTAAGAAGTGGCAGAGGGTAGTCTGGCTCCAGGTTTCTCCCTCTTTAACTGCTAAGCTTGAAAATTATACATAGTTGGAATATTGTGAGTAAATAAGACAACAACCAAAAGTGTAGTACAAAGAGAAAACATAGCTGTTCGGATGTCAGAGAAAGAGAATGTTTAAGATGAGTGTAATCTATGCCAAACAACAGAGAGAAGCCATGAAGAATGAGGACTGAGAAACTATCACTGATTAGGGCAGTCAGGAAGTCTTGGGTAACTTCAATACAGCATTGTGCAGTGAACTGCTGAGGATAGAAGCCAGACTGCACGGAGTTAATGAGTGATGGCCAGGCGCAGTGGCTCACACCTGTATTACCAGCACTTTGGGAGGCCAAGGTGGGTGGATCACAAGGTCAAGAGATTGAGACATCCTGGCCAACCCCACCTCTACTAAATAATAATAATAATAATAATAATAATAATAAATACAAAAATTAGCTGGGCATGGTGGTGCATGCCTGTAGGCCCAGCTACTCCAGAGGCTGAGGCAAGAGAATGGCTTGAACCCGGGAGACGGAGGTTGCAGTGAGCCAAAATCACTCCACTGCACTCCAGCCTGGTGACAGAGTGAGACTCCATTTCAAAAAAAAAAGGAAAGCAAGAAAGCAAGCAAGAAAGCAAGCAAGAAAGAAAGAAGTGATAAGAAAATAGAGGTGAGGTAACATATATGTCTTTCAATAGTACAGTATGTCAGAAGAAGGAAAAACACTAAAATGAAATAATGGGATCATCAGTTGAAACAAAGGTTTTGATGTTTTTAATTTTTCACATAGGTTAGACTTATTCTCTCCATAACTGCCCTTTGAGTTATAATCAACACAAATCTCGAGCCGCCAAAACATAAAAACACATTTGTGAACTTTACAAGTTAAATCAACGTATCAAGAACGTAAAAGGAGGCACCATGGCCCTCTTTCTGCAAAGGAGAGCTCAATAAACATCTGTTGAACATCTGTTGAATCTGTGAAGATATTTAGTGTTCCTTAAGTCTCATTTGTTTTTCTATCAGGTGTGGCTTTTAAGTTACTTACCAGAAAGTCAATTCTATTTGAGTAAGATACACCTATGTGAAGCAGAACACATCTTACTAGGTAAGAGGGATGGAAGCTGTGTAATCAAAGGAAAGAACTTCTCCCTATTAATAGCCTCTTAATTGACTCAACAAAATGTATAAATCAGGAATGATATCTCTTTACTGATCTCACTTAGCCATGAAGCATGAAGCAGATCAGATAAAAAGGTCAAATTGGCTGGGCATGGTGGCTCACGCCTGTAATCCCAGCATTTTGGGAGGCTGAGGTGGTTGGATCACCCGAGATCAGGAGTTCGAGACCAGTCTGGCCAACAGGGTGAAACCTCGTCTCTACTAAAAATACAAAAATTAGCTGGGCATGGTGGCAGGCACCTGTAATCCCAGCTACTCAAGAGGTGAAGGCAGGAGAATTGCTTGAACCCAGGAGGAGGAGGTTGCAGTTAGCCGAGATCACAACACACTGCACTCCAGCCTGGGCAACAGAGTGAGACTCTGTCTCCAAAAAAAAAAGCCAAATTACGATGGATAAACATGGCTGGGAAATGCTGCTTTGTTTATATTTACTTTCTTCTCCTACGAAGTTTTCATGCAACTAGACAACGTTCACATTGAGGCAATAAACACAAGAACATATGTGATTTTTTTAAAATGTGCCCTTTGACTGTCAATTTCTCCCAAACAGGTGTTGGCTAAATGATTATAAATTGGCCTCTGGATACACCTCTTCAACTGAGCCGTACAGGGCTAGTGATAATATAATTAGACCCAAAAACATCAGGCTGGTGAATGCTTTCCATCTGTTTGGCAATAATGTTTAGTTAACAATAGTCTTTAAAAGAAGCACCTTCAACTTCAGTTCTTAAAGTTATTTATAGAGCCATTCTTAACACACCAGCACTCCTGCTAACAAGAGCTTTAGCCACTTGGAAATTATTAGCCATACAGCTGTACACAAAGAGAAACGACTGCATTTAACATCTGTATCTTTCCAAATTTACACGCTTCAACCTCATTTAAAGTCACTTCTTAATGAACAGTGCTATGGTGCTGCATTAATATTATAGTTGCATGCACAAAGATCATAAGGAGCCAAACATTTTTTTTAATGCTAACAGTAGGCCAATCTGTAATGAAGCTGTCAGCATAAAGGACAAAATAATAGCTTCTTTAACCCTCAAACAGAATTTGTTCATTTGTAGACTAGAACACATCAATTTAAAAACTGCTCATGGGTTTGCTCACCTTTATAAAGACAAAAATCTAATTTGTACTAGCTTGATACAATTGTCTTTCCAATAAAAGGCTCCTAAAACCATCTTTTATTTCTTGATAAAACAAGTACTATAACTAAAACTGTCATGAAATAATTACCTTGGATAGCACACCTTATACAATTAATGTATCTCTCTCTTTCATTTTTCACACTTACTTATCAGCTCTATATTAGCATATGGTCTAACAGAAGCGATTACTTCATCTTTGCCCATACTAATACATGAAATAACTGTTCCTAACTGGGTTGGGAATAAAAAAGCAGACAACTTATTCCTTAAGGATTAGCCTCATCTGTTCTTCAATTCCACCAGCATAGTGAAACTTGCCCACTTCTCTTTCATAATAGTAGTAGGAAAAGCTCCAATTGATTACAAGTTTGAGTCTTTTTGTTAACTAGAACTAAGAAAGGACTAATATTTAAGTAGGTAACCATCTTTGCAAAGAAAGGAGGGAGAAGGAGTACACCAAAAGCATCAAATAATGATTATTTTTAGGCATATAAAGAAAAATGATATGGAGAAAAGAAAAGAGACATGCTACTATGAAGACACTACAACTGTGGTGAAGAAGTATGGAGAGTTCCCTCCAGTGGAGATTAAGTGTCTCCCCGTTCATGAATCTTTTTAGATACTTAATTTAAATGTTGACAATAGAAATCTGGAAGTCCCTAAAAATATGTCACCCAGGCTGGAGTGCAATGGTGTGATCTCGGCTCACTGCAACCTCCACCTCCCAGATTCAAGCAATTCTCCTGCCTCAGCCTCCTGAGTAGTTGGGATTACAGGTACCCACCACAGTGGCCAGATAATTTTTTTCTATTTTTAGTAGAGACAGGGTTTCACCATGTTAATTAGGCTCGTCTTGAACTCCTGACCTCAGGTGATCCACCTGCCCTGGCCTCCCAAAGTGCTAGGATCACAGGTGTGAGCCACTGCGCCCAGCCCCCAATTCCTTTTAAAAGAAAAATTACTTGGATAATTTCAGGGAATGTCTGTCCCTACTTTGGTGACATTTACTTCATGGGACTCCAGAACAATTAATAGAAGTTAAAATAATGCTTAAGAAAAGTCTACAGAAAATTAGTACAACCACTATTGAAAACATTACAGAGATTCCTTAAAGAACTAAAAGTAGACCTACCATTTGATCCAGCAATCCCACTGCTGGGTAGTTACCCAAAGAAAAAGAAGTCATTATATGAAAAAGACACATGCATATACATGTTTATAGCAGCACAATTAGCAACTGAAAAGATATGGAACCAACCTAAGTGCCCAGTGACCACTGAATGGATAAAGAAAATGTGGTATATATACTCCATAGAATACTACTCAGGCATAAAAAGGAATGAAATAATATCTTTTGCAGCAACTTGGATGAAGGTGGAAGCCATTACTCTAAGTGAAGTAACTCAGGAATGGAAAACCAAATATCACATGTTCTCCTAAGTGGGAGCTAAGCTATGAGGATGCAAAGGCCTAAGAATGATATAATGGACTTTGGGGACTCGAAGGCAGGTTGGGAGGTGGGTGAGGGATAAAAGACTACATATTGGGCACAGTGTACATTGCTAGAGTAATTGATGCACTTAAATCTCAGAAATCACCACTAAACAACTTATTGTTTAACCGAACCACCGGTACCCTAAAAACTAATGAAAAAAGAAAAGAAAAGAAACAAAAAGAGTAAAGGACAAATACAGAGCATCACTTAATGGTATCGCATATAATCTGATTTGTGTTTGCTGCATGTAATCTGAATGAGATGTAAACTGTGCAAGTTATGCTGCTGGTAATTCACATATAAATAATCATACCAGAAAGAATGACATCAACACAATAAAGAAGCTAGAGAAAATATACAAGCCCAATTTTGCAAATAAGACAGTTTTTTCAACATACTTTCACATGAACATGATTGCACTTACTATACTCTTTCAAAAATAGTCCATACTTGACTAGTATTATATCTGAGTTTTTAACTAGATTGGGAAATTTACAAGAGCTGGTAATGTTATCCTTCTGTAGAAATGGTTTTGAACAACAAATCTAGAGTATTTAAACTTTGCTTTCCTCCCCTAACACCATACATGATTATCAAATTTTATTCATATTTTCTGCTAAAATGCATCTCATCTTTTATTCTGAAAATATTCACTGGGCATGGTGGCTCATACCTGTAATCCCAGTACTTTGAGAGGCTGAGAAGGGTGGATCACTTGAGGTCAGGAGTTCGAGACCAGCCTGGCCAACATGGTGAAACCCCATCTCTACTAAAAATACAAATTAGCTGGGCGTGGTGGCAGATGCCTGTAATCCCAGCTACTCAGTAGGCCGAGGCAGGAGAATCGCTTGAACCGGGGAGGCAGAGGTTGCTGTGAACTGAGACTGTGCCATTGCACTACAGCCTGGGCAACAGAGTGAGAATCTGTCTAAAATATAAATAAATAATAAAATATTCAAAATGTGTTTCTACTCTTAATTGTTAATTCCATACCTTATTCTCATGAGGCACCCTTACAAAAATTCAACTACTAGCAAACAAAGAATAGTACCATGTGACCTTTAATATGAACAATTCTCCCAACTGGGGTCTAACTTCTCTTTTTTGTCATCAGAAGGCCAGCAATGTTTCCTCTACCATTGCCCAGCAACTCCAAAAGCCAAAGATGGTGCGCCTACAGCTTTAGTTCATCAGAAGCTGCACCATCAAGAGCATCAGCATGAACAGACTACACAAAGACACTTCTCTCATGTTATGCCATGAACCCAATCTGTCCTTGGTTTCATAAAAGTTTTCACTGATGAGAATTTAAGCATAAAGAGTAAAATTTGACATGGATACTGGTAACTCTAGTCAAAAAGATATTTTCACCTACTATGCTCAAGGACACATTTTCAACTGAGAAAAGCATAAAAAGGTACCCCTAAGATTTATGAGTAACAAACAAAATCCTTTGGAGTCTTACCAGTGTTTTATTTGTGCTAGAACTTCCAACATAGCAGATCGTGATGAAATGAACCAATAATCCAAAAAGGCTAGTAATGTTCCCTATACCCACTGCCCAGTAACTCCAAAGCAAAATATGTTGCGCCTACAGCTTTAGCTCGTCAGAAGTTGCTGCATCAACTTCTGCAAAGTTAATAAAGTTAAGAACAGCAGAGTCAAGAATCACCAACTAATTTAGAACAAAATGAAACCTCTCTTTGAAGCAGGTTTAGTTCTTCTGGCTTCCATTTGATCAGAAATACCTTCAAAGGTAGAAAAAAACAGACCAAATCTATCAGAATTACATGAAGACTGTAGTTAAAATCCACATCTCTTCTTAGTTATTAAAATCCAAAATGCCATAATTCAAAATATACTTTGTTTATCCAAACACCTGGGACTCCTAAAAATGTCCCATATTTCAATTTACGTAATTATCTTATTTATCTTAACTACCAATGAAATGGGGTAGGAACAGAGGAAAAAGAACCAGGTTAGGAAGAGCAAGTAGCATAAGACTCAACTGGTAAATAACTACTTCATCTATAAGAACACAACTAATTGTAGATTTCTTTAAATGCCCAGACATTTGCAAAGGTTTTAGTATGCTAATTTTTAATTAAAAGATATTTCAGCAGTGAAAGCTCTTTCATATGCACTACTGATTCTTCATCAAACGTTAACTTTCCAACTTAACACCAGTATAGCCGGTGGCAGCCTGAAGGTTTACCATCTGCTGCTACCCAAAGTCACTGTGGCCACCTTCAGAACATATGCATCAAAGCCCCAAGATAAGAGACTGAAGAAATATTGCCTAAGTCAGCATAAGGGGGATGACGAACCCAGAGGCAGGCAACAGGCAAGCTACCAGAAAATACAGAATATCATGAACTATCGGTTACCTTATGGAAAAAGTCCCAAGGTCACAGGGGACTCCAATGGCTGAACAAAAAGACAAGAGAAATGCTACTCCTAATGGAATATACTTAAGTCATTATGTGATCTTTCTATTAAAAAATGTCTAGTCATATTTTAAATCACCTGTAATTTTATTCAAAAAAAGCATTATGATCAATAAAATGAAATACAAACTTTAAGGTGTTTTATTCAGTCTATAGATAATAATAAAGATTGTATTTTTGATGGAGTCACAAAAATAGAGTATTTTGTTTTGAAAGGCTTGTTTTTCTGCTACTATCATACTCATACTTCAAACATAACATAAGAAAATAGATTGAGACAGATTTAACAAAATCCACAAAATACCACTTTAAAAATCTGACGCCGTATATTTGAAATAATGATCGTGTTTACCATAATACATCATATAAAAACAAACTACTGTGGTGTCTTTTAAAAACAGAATCTCAAGAACCTAACTATTTTCAATTATAACACTGAATAACTGGCATATATTCATCATAAAAGAAATGTATTCATAGAAAATTTTCTTAGACTTCATCTTTGCTTTCTGCTTTTTAAAATGTATTTTAAATGTAGAAGAAAATAAATACGGAAGATATTTTCTAGAAAATTATACAAACGCATCTTTTAATTCTTGGTTTTAAAATGGCAACAGAAGGCCAGGCACAGTGACTCACATCTATAATCCCAGCACTTTGGGAGGCCATGGCAGGCAGATCACTTGAGGCCAGAAGTGTGAGACCAACCTGGCCAACATGGTGAAACCCTCTCTCTATAAAAATACAAAAATTAGTGGGGTGAGGTGGCACATGCCTGTAACCCCAGTTACTTGGGAGGCTGAGGCAGAAGAATCACTTGAAGTTTGGAGGCAGAGGTTGCAGTGAGGTGAGATCACAGCACTGCACTCCACCCTGGGTGACAGAGCAAGACTCCAACTCAAAAAATAAAATAAAATGGCAACAGATGCATTTGTTTGCATTAATTCTGATCTTTTTTTTTTTTTTTTGAGATGGAGTTTCGCTCTTTTTACCCAGGCTGGAGTGCAATGGCGCGATCTTGGCTCATCGCAACCTCCACCTCCTGGGTTCAGGCAATTCTCCTGCCTCAGCCTCCCGAGTAGCTGGGATTACAGGCACGCGCCACCATGCCCAGCTAATATTTGTATTTTTAGTAGAGATGGGGTTTCACCATGTTGACCAGCATGGTCTCGATCTCTTGACCTCGTGATCCACCCGGCTCGGCCTCCCAAAGTGCTGGGATTACAGGCGTGAGCCACCACGCCCAGCCCATTAATTCTGATCTTAATCCAGATTTTTAAAGATTCTTCAATATTTCCACCAAGAATTAATTACAAATTAATTTTAAAATAGGGCATTATTAAACATTTACATACCATAAAAACTGTTATAATAAAGCACATTTGTCTTACCCTATATTTAAGTTTGATTAATAAAACCATAAACTTTTGAATGCCAATATCAACAGCTGCTATAACACAATACTGTATTGTGTGTATATTCCATGTGAATTCAATTTATATCTATAAATACTTAGTAATTTGGGTAAGTGTGATGGTTTTTAAAAAATCATAGTTTGTTACTGTGATAATAGCTGAAAACAGAGTAAATGCTACCAGAGTAATAAGTTTATCTTCTAAAATATGAATAAATTATGAGTAATATTAGAAAAAGAAAATAAGCATATTTTAATAGTACTAAAACAGATTTACAAATAAAATTTCACAAAATTCAAAAGCTAGTCATTCCTACATTGTTTCATTCCTCCAAGGGCCAGTGAAATATAATTAGCAAAGTTTTTCTTTGACAGATTAATATCAGGATCATTAAAGAACAAATTTAAATGCTTTTTAGTGGATATCAACCAACTGATTCTAAAATTTATACGGAAATGGAAAAGACCCAGAATAGCTAACACAATACTGAAGAACAAAGCTGGAGGACTGACATTACCTGACTCCAAGGCTTACTATAAAGCTGCAGTAATCAAGATAGTGTGGTATTGGCTAAAGAACAAACAAATCAGCCGGGCATGGTGGCTCACGCCTATAATCGCAGCACTTTGGTGGGCCGAGGCGGGCGGATCACAAGATCAGGAGATTGAGACCATCCTGGCTAACATGGTGAAACCCTGTCTCCATTAAACACAAAACATTAGCCAGGCGTGAAGGTGGGTGCTTGTAATCCCAGCTACACAGGAGGCTGAGGCAGAAGTTGCAGTGAGCCGAGATCGTGCCACTGCACTCCAGCCTGGACAACAGAGCGAGACCCTGTCTCAACAACAACAATAAAAAGAACGGACAGTGGAACAGAACAGGGAGCTCGGAAGGAGACCCACATAAATACTCATTTTTGACAAAAGAGCAAAAGGAATACAATGGAGCAAAGACTTTGCCCTTTCAAAAATGGTGCTAGACATCCACATGCAAAAATGTGAATCTAGAACAGACCTTACACTCTTTTTTTTTTTTTTTTTTTTTGAGATGGAGTTTTGCTCTTTTTACCCAGGCTGGAGTGCAATGGCGCGATCTCAGCTCACCGCAACCTCCGCCTCCTGGGTTCAGGCAATTCTCCTGCCTCAGCCTCCCGAGTAGCTGGGATTACAGGCACGCGCCACCATGCCCAGCTAATATTTGTATTTTTAGTAGAGATGGGGTTTCACCATGTTGACCAGCATGGTCTCGATCTCTTGACCTCGTGATCCACCCGGCTCGGCCTCCCAAAGTGCTGGGATTATAGGTGTGAGCCACCGCGCCCAGCAGACCTTACACTCTTAACAAAAATTAACAAAATGGATCATAGACCTAAATGTAAAACATAAGATTATTAAAACCCCAGAAGATAATGCAGGAGAAAACCTAGATAACTTTGAATATGGTGATGACTTTTTAGATATAATGTCAAAGACAGAACCTACTCATGAAAGAAACAATTGATAAGATGGACTTCATTAAAATTAAAAACTTATGCTCCATGAAAGACAATGTCAAGAGAATGAGAAAACAAGCCACTACCAGAGAGAAAATATTTATAAAAGATACATCTGATAATGAACTATTAGCCAAAATATACAAAGAACTCTTAAAACAGTAATTTTAAAACCTAATTTAAAAATGGGCCAAAGACTAACAGATACTTCATCAAACAAGATACAGGTGGCAAACAAGCTATTAAAAGATACTCGACATTGTATGTCATCAGAAAAGTGCAAATTAAAACAAGATATCACTACGTACCTACTAGAAATGCCAAAATCCAGAACACTGACACCTCCAAATGCTGGCAAAGATACAGAGCAACAGAAACTTTCATTCATTGCTGGTGGAAATGCAAAATAACACATCTACTTTGGAAGACAGTTTAGCAGTTTCTTACAAAACTAAACATATTTTCACCATAAATGAACCAGCAATTACACTCCTTGGTGTCTACTCAGGAGCTGAAAATGCACATCCACAAAACCCCTGCACATGGATGTTTACAGAAGCTTCATTCATAAGTGCCAAAACTAGAAAAAAGGACCAGTGGTTACCAGATGTTGGCACGGAATGAACAGGCAGAGGACAGAGATTTTTAGGGTGGTGAAAATACTCTATATGATACTACAATGGTGGATACACGTCATTATACATTTGTCCAAACCCACAGAATGTACAACACCAAGAATGACCTTAATATAAACTATGAACTGTGAGTGATTATGATGTGTCAATGAAGGGTCATCAATTGTAACCAATGTACCAATCAGGTGGGTGTTGTTGGCAATAGGGGAGGCTATGCATGGGTGAGGTCAACAGGCACATGGAAAAACTCTGTATCTTTCCCTCAATTTTGATGTGACCCTAAAACTGCCCTCAATAAATAGTCTTAAAAACGAAAATGCTTCTCTACTTCACATCTAAAAATCACTTAGCTAGATCCTTGGATTACACATCTGAAGACAAATAACTAAATCGAGTCTTGCACTAAAACGACGCAAAATCCAGGTTATTCTCCAATACATAAACTACAAACACAAATTTAAAATCTCTCATATTCATAGGAGCCAAAGTCAATGAACGTGAGCCATTCCTCAATGATGTCTCATACTGAAGTGTGTGAAGTTAATGATTTAGTGAATAATAAACTTATCAAAGAAATAACTTTTATATGTATGTAAAAAGAATTTCACTTTGTATAATTTTTCAAGTTCTAGGCCTATACATCTATTACTTCATAAAACCTGCTTCCAAAGGACATAGTGTATCTTTGTAAGGAAAATGGATATAAATATAGCAGAAGGCAGAATATAAAAGACAGAGAAACTGCGTTGAAAACAGAATTGCTAAAGAACTAGGAAAAACAACCACTTAGGAGGCTCTTCTCAGATCCAAAAGCTTTAAAAGCTAGATCTCTCAACACCTTTGTCATTCTCATTCTGATTGTCTGTTTTCTGTTTTTGTGAAGAATCTGCCCAAGGCCATAAAGGGATTATGCTAAAGAGAGGTTAAAACTCTAAAGTTCTGGGTTTATAGGCCCAAGTTCAGCTCATGCCATTCAATCCCATAATGAATCCATTAATTCTATCTTTCTAGTTTGAATTCTGAAGTCCACTTGGGATGATAACTTGACACTGTTAAATTTAGATGAAAATTAATTCAATTAAAAGTGTGGTCTATTGTATTTAGCTTTAGTTCCTTATTTGCATTTGCTAGAAAAACTCAATACTCTGATACAACTATTTCACTGTCCATTCATACCCTGGTTTAATATTTTCCGTCTGCTGCTAGATATGCTCTATAAATACGCTTAAAATAAGTCCCTAAAAAGCACCAAATACATCCACATAGTTCTCTTTTATAGAAGCAGGGCAGTATGTAGTCAGACAGTTAATAACAGACACAGAGGCAACATTCTCAAGTCAATCAATATATATTCAACTAAGCTGCCAATGTCAAAGGTAGCCTGATTCCAATTCAGAAGGAAATGCCTGGAGGGCAAGGAAGCTTTAAATGTTATTATTTTAAAATGTTTTTAATGAGTTTGTACTTTTGTAGCAGATGGAGCCAAACTTCTGGTATTGATTAAAATTTAACAGTATTTTTAAATAACCATTTATTTAGTATAAGAACACAATGTGTTCATGTTCTGAAAAATTCCAAAATGTTTTAAAGCACATATGAAACACAAAGGCACAATATTCATTCTCAAATTGACAAGTTCATCGACTGCAACAAAGTACTCTGACAATAATCTACAGGTGTACTCTGTAAAAAAAGGTAGAAATGTTTTGATAGTTTTCAGTTCATAACATCCTCTTGCTCTGATGCTGCAAGTATAATATATTTTGAGGCACAGATTTACAGATTATTTGAAATTTTTAAGACACATGTTTTGTCTCTTTTTATTACCTTCAAACTTACTCAACACGTACACTTGGTCATTAAGAAATCTGAAGCCTTATTGGAAAAGGCACAGAAATAATATCAAAAACTACCGTATAATACAGATAAATGTTGTTGTCAGAGGTGTTCAAACCAGAGCAACTCCATCTTGAACAGGGGTTGGGTAGAATAAGCCTGAGACCTACTGGGTGGCATTCTCAGGAGGTCAGACATTCTTAGTCACAGATGAGATAGGAGGTTGGTACAACATACAAGTCACAGAGTCCCCACTGATGAAACAGGATGCAGTAAAGAAGCCAGCCAAAACCCACCAAAACTACTATGATGACAAAAGTCACCTCTGTTCGTCCTCACTGCTCATTACACACTAATTATAATGTATTCAAATGCTAAAAGACACTCCCACCAGCACCATGACAGTTTACAAATGCCATGGCAATGTCTGCAAGTTGCCCTATATAGTCTAAAAAGGGTAGGAACCTTCAGTTCTGGGAAATTCCCACCCTTTCCCAAAAAAGTCATGAATAGTCTATCCCTTGTTTAGTTTCTATAATCGAGAAATAACCATAAGTATCCTCAGTCAGGCAGCCCATGCTCCTATGCTGCCTATGGAGTAGAATTCTTCTATTCCTTTACAAGCTTTTTTTTTTTTTTTTTTTTTGAGACGGAGTTTCGCTCTTGTTACCCAGGCTGGAGTGCAATGGCATGATCTCGGCTCACCGCAACCTCCGCCTCCTGGGTTCAGGCAATTCTCCTGCCTCAGCCTCCTGAGTAGCTGGGATTACAGGCACGCGCCACCATGCCCAGCAAATTTTTTGTATTTTTAGTAGAGAAGGGGTTTCACCATGTTGACCAGGATGGTCTCGATCTCTTGACCTCGTGATCCACCCGTCTAGGCCTCCCAAAGTGCTGGGATCACAGGCGTGAGCCACCACGCCAGGCCCAGCTTTTTTTTTTTTGAAGACAGAGTTTCGCTCTTATTGCCCAGGCTGGAGTACAGTGGTGTGATCTCAGTTCAATGCAACTTCACCTCCCAAGTACAAGCCATTCTCCTGCCTCAGCCTGCCAAGTAGCTGGGATTACAGGCATGTGCCACTATGCCCAGCTAATTTTGTATTTTTAGTAGAAATGGGGTTTCACCATGTTGGCCAGGCTGATCTTGAACTCCCCACCTCAGGCGATCCACCCATCTTGGCCTCCCAAAGAGCTGGGATTACAGACATGTGCCACCACACCCGGCCTTCTTTACATTCTTAAACTTGCTTTCACTTTACTCTGTGGACTTACCCCAAATTCTTTCTTATGCAAAATCCACGAACCCTCTGTTGGGGTTTGGATCAGGATCCTTTTCTGGTAACACAATGAAAGGTAAGTTTGAGGTGGTAAAAGAATACAGGCAAAAGATATTTAAATCAGACAGTAGATGAAAGCAAGGGGGGCTTCTAAGAGAAGACAACAATCAAGAATAAGAAATTGAGGAAGAAAAGGAAAGGAAGGCACTCCAGGTAGAGAGGTACATGACATGTGGAATGTGATGCATTTGTATCCCTCCAAGTTCGAAAGGACTAGAGCCAAGATAGTATGTTGTGGTGTGGTCTCAATTCATCCAGAAGGGGAAGAATCAAGTTAAGAATCAATACAGAAAGGAAGGACTAAATCAGAAAGATCTTTAGGCTTAGCTTGGAACTTTACCCTTAAAACTATAAAAGGTTTTAGATTTTAAGTATATCCTGAAATTACCTCCTAAAAACAGGAGGACATGAAAAAAGTACATATACCTATGCCACTGCACAGCCAGCGAGACAGCCACCCTTTTCCACACAGGCAGAAGACTAAAGGTTCAACCTCTGAAGACGTGGAACGAGACAGGTATGACAAACAGCTGAAGGTGAGACTGAGGAACGGTACTGACAACAGAGGCATTATGTGAAAACCTGTACACCAAATGGTGAGGACACCATTCCCGCTTCCACCACTGGGCTCCCACAATGACGCTGGTCTTCTACTAACTCCCTGAGTAGATTATGAGGTTCTTCTCTAAGAAAACCAATCGGTCCAAGAGATAAAATATACAGATACTGACATTTGTTTGATCTCCCAACAAAACATCTAGATTGTTAACCAAATGGAAAAAAGATGAGGAAAAGCATAGCTCAAAATATGAAAAAGAGTTCCACACCGCAACATCACTGTGAAATTACAGAACACTAAGGACAAAGGGAAAATCCCATAGGCCTCCAAAGAGAAAGGCAGAGGAGGAGAAAAACAAGCCACATACAAGAATCAGGAATTGAAAAGTAATAAAGAGGACTGGTGAAGAGACTCCCAGAATAACAAAAAGTGGAAATATAAAGAGGATAGCTAGGTTGTATGCCAACAGAAGAAACTAATGCAGACTTGAGCAGAATAATGAAATAATTCAGAAGGGGAGGCTCTGAGGAAATCACATATATGATGGATTATTTGAGATGTTTGTATTTGAGAGATATTTTAAAGTTCTATCAGAGGGTTTGAGAATAGAGATAGATATATACAAAAAATACAGCAAATGGGGGGAAAAGTAAGGTATAGGAGCAAAGGGAATTTTTGTTCCTCCCTTCTGAAGGTTTGATCATCTGAATCTATAAAACAAACTGACAATTGACAGATTAGCAGAAGAAAAGGCATACAAAACTGGGTGCGATGGCTCACACCTGTAATCCCAGCACTTTGAGAGACTGAGGTAGGCAGATCACTTGAGATAAGGAGTTCAAGACCAGCCTGGCCAACATGGTGAAACTCTGTCTCTACTAAAAATAAAAAATATTATCTGGGCATGGTGGTAGGCACCTGTAATCCCAGCTACTTGGGAGGCTGAGACAGGAGAATCACTTGAACTCAGCAGGCAGAAGTTGCAGCGAACTTAAAAAAAAAAGGAAAGAAAAAGAAAAGGTATACAAATGTATAAACATGCACATGTGCAGGGGAGCCACATAAAATATGAGACTCTAAGAAGGGCCAAATGACTGAAGTTTTTATGCCAGACAGAAAAGAGTCAGGAGCTTGGAGCTCCAATGTAGGGGAAGGTAGTTTACAGGTTGTGGAAGGATGAGGGGAGGAAATGCATGCTGAACAAAAGCTATTTTGTATTGCAAATGAGATCTCTCAGGTAGCAGCCCTCAGAAAGAATAGACAGTAGCCTGCTGAGAAAGTTTCTCTGTCACACCTTTAACAGTGTCTCTTTTTCTTGAGAGTTTTTTTTTTCCTAAATCCAAATAAGGTAGATAAGGGATTCTCAAAATCCATTTCCATCTGCTATTTACTTTCCTAGCATGGATTTCTACCATAGATGCAAATTTCCTCTACAAATGGATAGCTTTTCAGAGCCACTCCTCTTTCTGCAGCTTTTCTGAAGAGTCATCTCAAAATATGCCAAAGCAGTATATTTTGGGGTGGCATATTTATTCCACAGAAAAAAAAATATGTGCGCGCATGTGTCTGTGTGTGTGTGTTTTGAGACAGATGCCCAGGCTGGAGTGTATTGGTGTGATCTTGGCTCACTGCAACCTCAGCTCACTGCAACCTCTAGCTCCTGAAGTCAAGCGATTCTCCTTTCTCAGTCTCCCGAGTAGCTGGGATTACAGACATGCACCACCATGCCCAGCTAATTTTTGTATTTTTAGTAGAGACGGCATTTCACCAGGCTCGCCAGGCTGTCTCAAACTCCTGATCTCATGATCACGCCTGGGATTACAGGTGTGAGCCACCACACCCAGCCCTAGAAGCAATATATTAATCCTAAGATAAAAAATTTTGTACAAAGAAGATCCAAAAATATTTAACAAGCTGTAATTTAGGCCAATTTTAAGCAAAATAAAATTTTAAAGAAATTAGCATACAAACAATACAAATCAGTATGACAACCGAACTATTTGAAATAACTGAAAGATGGTCACTGCAGAAGGGCAGTATTTAGACCTAAAGAAGCAGTATTTGGCTCAAGAGAAAAAAGGACTTTCTAAGGCTTTGAACTGTGTAAAATGAAATGACTTTGTGACATTAAGTGGCTCTGTCTTTTTTCATGCTTTTTTATGGTCTCTGCTGTGCTGCTTTACAATTTATGTATTTACTTATATCTTTCCAACTAGACTAAAAAGAAGAACCAGGTCTGATACATTGTAATATGTCCAGCACCTAACACAGTGCCTGCCCCAGGGCAGCATTCAAAAGGTATTTGTTAAATTGATAAATAAAAGGCCCTGAAGCTGAAGAGCCATTTAATGGGGCCCGTAGATAGACCACAAGATCTGTAATGCACTGGTCAGATAACCTTAAAGCCCTTTCTAATCCTAAGATTATAAAACCGAAGCCATAGGAGGTAAAAGGAAACTAGTCCTTTTATTTCAAAATTACTTAAAGTTTGTCCATACAATGCTATGTCTAAAAAATGTTAGGAAGCCATGCTTTAAATACTAAGAGAATTTGGACTTTTTGGAATAAAAATACCCACAAATCCAAATATAGTATCCAAATGCAAGTATAGAACACACTGTATATACGAGTTGAGCACCTCAAATCTAAAAATCCAAAAAGAAAAGAAACGTTCCAAAATCTAAAATGTTTCGAGCACCAAGATGATATTCAAAGGAAAAGCTCATTGGAGCATTTCAGATTTTGGATTTGGGATGCTTAACTGGTAAATATAATACAAATATTCCAAAAAAAGAAAACACACACACACACACACACACACACACACAGACCTGAAACACTTTTGGTCCCAAGCATTTTGAATAAGAGATATTCAACTTGTATACTCTTGATTTTAAATAATATATACATTGAACTGATAGAGACACAGATAAAACATCAAAGCACTAAATATGAAGAAACATAATTTATGTCTAAAATATAGGCTGCATCTTATTTTCTAAGTATATTAGATGTAGTCCTTAAGATGATATCATTAATTATAATCAAATACTACATTGATTCTAAATATAAAACCTATGGGAATGCTACATTCTTTTGAAATATATATATACATATATACATATACATAAATTTGTTATTATTAACATTATCTGCATAATCTGGCACTATAAGTAACTATTTCTTAGGTTCTGGATCATTCTTAAAGCTTTGATTAAGGGAGCTACCTCCCACCATCCACATCACAGCGATTCAAACTGCTTCGTGCATTACCTTATCCCTTTCCTCACATCACAATAACTGATGTTCCATAGGACTCTTAAAAGTATGACTTATCTCTATCTAACTTGCTGTCTTCCAGAATCTCAATATGTAACATTTGTCTTCAGCAGAACATCTCAAGTGTCTCATTGTGGCTGTGTGGTAATGAATCAGTAGAGTATACTAAAAAGTAGAAAGTACCTTCTGACAACTTTCTTTATGTGATCCTCAAACAGACAGGTAAAAATTTAATGAATTAAGCAAGGTATACAACACAATTCTTCATAAAGCATGGATCCAAAAAGAGGTATCTGATACTATAACGTACCATAAGCAGCCTAGCATTGGTAAAATGCTCACAATGCCCAAAACTACTTCAGGCACTAATCAAAATGAGATGTATTCATGTGCTAAATGTTAGGGTACTTTAAAAATAACCAAACTCATGTAAGTCTATTATAAAAAGTGAGGCCAGGTATGATGGTTCATGCCTGTAATCCTAGCACTTTGGGAAGCCAAAGTGGAAGAATCTCCCTGAGCCCAGGAGACTGAAGACTACCCCGGACAACAAAGCGAGATGCCATCTCTACAAAAAAAATTTAAAAATTAGCCAGGCATGGTGGCATGCACCTGTGCTCCTAGTTACACAGGAGGCTGAGGTAGGAGGATTCCTTGAGCCCAAGAGATTGAGGCTGCAGTGAGCCATAATCATGCCACTGCACTCCAGCCTGGGTGACAGAGTGAGATCCTATCTCAAAAAATAAAAATAAAAAATGACAATTAAATTAGAAGTTGTTTAATGGTGAATTATTTAAAAATGTCTTCTTTACAACATGTGCAGATTTCAGCTGCTATAAGAGAGAGTTTAGAGGTATTTGCATCATCTATTCCAGTACACTCTGACAATAGTGAGATTTTTCAGAAATACCAACCTGGAAAACAAATTTTATCATACTGCAAATAAATAAAGGATACAAAAATTTATCTTTCTGGCTGTTAAAAAGACACTAATTAATAGCACCAAAGGTAAACCATAAAGGAAAAACATAAAAAGATAAGGGAAAAAAATTAACCTCATATATATTGGGATGTATGATGGGAAAGCATGCAAATTGATGGGAAGGTGTCTAACCCTCCAATCAAGTATTAAAATTCAACAAAAGTCAATTCAACACATATTTACTGAATGTCTGTTATGTACACACACAGTATTAGATATAAAGAAAGAAAAACCACGAACACAGCAGATAGGGTCTGTGCTCTACAAGAGCTTAAAATTTAGCATGGAAGAGAGGCAATTTAAAACAGTTTAAGAAGTGCTATGCAGAAGAATTGCAGATGCAACTGGAACAAAGAAGAGGAGTGTCTAATTCAGACATGGGACCATCAGGAAACTTCCGGAGGACTGGAAAATAGCAGAAGAACAGGAGCTGCCAGCAGATACACATTCATTCTCAAACTTATTTGAGACCATACGCTCAGAAATACTTCCAGGGTGGGAAAGGTAGAAAAGGAGATTCCACTATTAACAGGTAAAAGCTATCAAGTCTTTATAATTTATATGTTAATGTCATTATGACCTCATGTGAAAACAGAGACTAATGGAGGCTGAAAGCATATAGATGCACAGAAAGAAGACAGTAGCATTATACATCAAAATGAAAAAATAATTCTCCGTAGGTAGCAGGGTTATAGGTGAATTAGATCCTTTTTTTTTTAGCTTATTGTTTGATTTTTCTACAATGAACGTGCAAGAAATAGAAAATTTCTGCCTTGAAGGAAAATGGGAAAAATAACTCCTGTATATTCAAGACAAAGGTTTATATATTCTTATAAAGAGAGAGCTCCTGAAAATTCAGTAAGAAAATATAAACCTCAAAAAAAAAATTTAGGAAAAGGACTTGAAACTGGCATTTCATAAAAGAAGAAACACACTCAATAAAAATTTGGAAAACTACATCCTCAGCCAGGCACAGTGGCTTACGCCTGTAATCCCAGCACTTTGGAAGGCTAAGGTGGGTGGATTGCCTGAGGTCAGGAGTTCGAGACCAATCTGGCCAACATGGTGAAACCCTGTCTCTACTAAAAATATTTAAAAAATTGCTGGGCATGGTGGCGTGCACCTGTAATTCCAGCTACTCAGGAGGCTGAGACAGGGAAGTTGGTTGAACAAGGGAGGTGGAGGTTGCAGTGAGCCAAGATTGTGCCACTGCACTCTAGCCTGGTCAACAGAGCAAGATTACGTCTCAAAAAAAAGAAAAAAAAGAAAAGAAAATTACATCCTCATTAGCAATTAAAATTGCACATTAAAATGACAGTGAAATCCAAATTTTCATCAGCAAATGGCAGATGTTGTCAGTAAGTATATGAGGAAGTAAATCTTCTCACATATAGGTTGAGCATCCCAAATCCGAAAAATCCAAAATCCAAAACACTCCAAAACTGGAAACTTTCTGAGCACTGACATGAGACCCAACACTCATTGTAGCATTCCTAATTACAAATTTTTGGATTTGAAATGCTAAACCAGTAGGTATATATAATATAAATATTAAATTTATATATAATAAATTTATATATAATAAATAGAAATATCCCTAAGTCTGAAAGAATTCAAAATCTGAAACACTTCTGGTCCTAAGCACTTCAGATTAAAAAAACTCAATCTGTACTACTAGTAGGAGTTTAAAATAGTATATTATTTCTGGAGAGGTTAAAATATGTATATACACTGTTTGACCCATGATTTCCAACTCTGAAAAAACATAATAAAGAAAACATAACAGAAGGTGATTTACCTCTAAGAATATTAATCACAGGCAGAAAAAAAAATAGGAAAATAACCTAAAGAGAACAAATTAAATAAACCGCAGTACACAGTAGAGAACTATGACATCATTAGAGAATATTTAGAATAGCATAGAATTTCTGAGGTTCATCTTAAAAGTCATGTTTTTAACATGTTTCCATGTGTAATTTTTAATCAATAAATATAATCAAAATATTTTTGTCTATTAAAATGATTTGAAAGCATCACGGTATTTATAAAATATGCAATGATGATGTCTAGTAAGGATAAAATGTGACCCTAACTCAGCCATTAAATTAACCCTATTTGTCACTGTTGGGGGTTTTGACTGCTGTTTTTTTGTTTTTGTTTTTGTTTTTGTTTTTGAGATTGAGCCTCACTCTATCACCCAGGCTAGAGTGCAGTGGTACGATCTCGGCTCACTGCAACCTCCATCTCCTGGGTTCAAGTGATTCTCTTGCCTCAGCCTCCCAAGTAGCTAGATTATAGGCACCTGCCACCACACCTGGCTAATTTTTGTATTTTTAGTAGAGACACAGTTTTACCATGTTGTCAAGGCTGGTCTTGAACTATTGACCTCAAGTGATCCATCCACCTCAGCCTCCCAAAGTGCTGGGATTACAGGTGTGAGCCACGATGCCCGGCTGCTATAGTTTTTTAAATGCTATTATTCATATTGCAAATTTGTCAATTAGGGCACACTGATTTTTTTAAAGAAGTTTAATGAATAATGATACTGAAATATGGTAAATTGAGAAAAAATATAAATGTTATAATCATCACAGAAATTCAATTCTAAATAATGATAAACAGCTATAGTTTTGGAAAGAAACAGACCTGAGTTCAAGTCCTTGATCTGTAACTTAGTGTGTGTGTATACAAAACACTTAAGCTCTCTGGCTTCTGGTTCTTTATCTGCAAACTGTTTGAGAGCATTAACTAATTTATGTAGAGAGCTTAGAATCATGCATGGTGTACAGGTAGTATGTAATCCTAAGACTTTGACCCCAAGAAAACTAAAAACCACTTAGAAACTTACAGTGGTTTTGTCCTACATCTGGAATAGCTAACCAACTGTCTGCGACACTCAGCTCAAAATTTCTCCTATATCTTTTAAAATTTTAGCATCAATTATAGTATTACAATTTTGGATAAAGGCACACTATTGAAGATACCACATGCCTTTCACCAAACATGGTAGTGACTATAATGATTTTTCTCCTTTTAAATAGACTTCATTTTTTAGAACAATTTTGGATTCATACAAATGTTGAGCAGAAAATAAAAAGTTCCTTTGGCCTCAAACACACACAACCTTCACAACTAGGAACATTCTGTAGCAGAGTGTCACATGTGTTGCAATTGATGAACCTCCACCAATGCCTCATTATCATCTGAAGTTCATAGTTTCTATTAGGGTTCCATCTTGCTGTAGTACATTCTATAGGTTTGGACAATCCACCATTCTAGTATACAGAATAGTTATACTGCCCTAAAAATCCTCTGTACTCCACCATTCATTCCTATCTACTGCCCCATATCTGCTAACCACTAACCTCTTTACTGTCTCCATGGGTTTGCCTTTTCCATAATGTCATACAATTAGAATCATATAATATAAAGCTTCTTCATGCTGTCATCTTTCAATTAGTAATATGCATTTCAGGTTTCTCCATGTCTTAGGGCTTCATAGCTCATTTCTTTTTTACTGCTGAATAACACTCCATTGTCTAAATGTACCACAACTGATTTACCTATTCATCTACTGAAGAACAACTTGGTTGTTTACACATTTTGGCAATTATGAATAAAGTGGCTATAACGTCCTTGTGTAGGATATTGTATGAACCTAAGTTTGGTTTTCTAAACTTTTAAGTTCAGGGGCACATGTGCAGGTTTGTTACATAGGCAAACTTGTGTCATGGGGATTTGTTAGACAGATTATTTCATCATCCAGGTATTAAGCCTAGTACCCATTAGTTATTGTTCCTGAGCCTCTTCCTCCTCCCACCCTCCAGCCTCCAACAGGCCCCAGTGTCTGTTGTTCCACTCTATGTATCTGAGTGTTCTCATCATTTAGCTTCAACTTATGAGTAAGAACATGTGGTATCTGGTTTCCTATTTCTCCATTAGTTTACTAAGGATAGTGGCCTCCAGTTCTGCCCATGTCCCTGCAAAAGACATGATCTCATTATTTTTTTATGGCTGCACGGTATTCCATAGTGTATATGTACCATGTTTTCTTTATCCAGTCTATCACTGATGGGCATTTAGGATGATTCCATGTCTTTGCTATGGTGAATAGTGCAGCAATGAACATACAGGTACATGTGCCTTCCCCCCACCGCTTCGAGATGGAGTCTTGCTCTTTTGCCCAGGCTGGAGTGCACTGCTATGATCTTGGCTCACTGCAACCTCTGCCTCCCAGGTTCAGGTGATTCTTCTGCCTCTCTCTCCCAAGTAGCTGAGACTACAGGCATCTGTCACCACGCCCGGCTAATTTTTGTATTTTAGTAGAGATAGGATTTCACCATGTTGGCCAGGTTGGTCTCAAACTCTTGACATTGTGATCTGCCTGCCTCAGCCTCCCAAAGTGTTGGGATTACAGGCATGAGCCACCACACCCGGCCCGTGCATGTGTCTTTATAACAGAATGATTTATACTTCTTTGGGTATACACCCAGTAATGGGATTGTTGGGTCAAATACTATTTCTGTCTTTAGGTCTTTGAGGAATCACTACACTGTCTTCCACAATGGCTGAATTAATTTACACTCCCAACAAAAGTGTAAAATCATCCCTTTTTCTCCACAACCTCACTGGCATGTTACTTTTTGACTTTTTTTTAACAATTGTACTTTAGGTTCTGGGGTACATGTGCAGATCATGCAGGATTGTTGCATAGGTACATACATGGCAAGGTGGTTTGCTGCCTCCATCCCCCATCACCTACACCTGGCATTTCTCCCCACATTATCCCTCCCCCCAACACTGTCCCTCTCCTAGCCTCCCACAACAGACTCCAGTGTGTGATGCTCCCCTCCCTGTGTCCACGTGTTCTCATTGTTCAACACCCGCCTGTGAGTAAGAACATGCAGTTTGATTTTCCATTCTTGTGTCAGTTTGCTGAGAATGATGGGTTTCCAGATTCATCCATGTCCCTACAAAGGACACAAACTCATCATTTTTTATGGCCACATAGTATTCCATGGTGTATATGTGCCACATTTTCCTTGTCCAGTCTATCATTGGTGGGTATTTGGGTTGGTTCCACATCTTTGCTATTGTAAACAGTGCCGCAATGAACATACGTGTGCATGTGTCTTTATAATAATTTATAGTCCTTTTGGTATATACCCAGTAATGGGATTGCTGGGTCAAATGGAATTTCTATTTCTAGATCCTTGAGGAATTGTCACACTGTCTTCCACAATGGGTGAACTAATTTACACTCCCAACAACAGTGTAAAAGTGTTTCTATTTCTCCACATCCTCTCCAGCATCTGTTGTCTCCAGATTTTTTAAGGACCACCATTCTAACTGGCGTGAGATGGTATTTCAGTGTAGTTTTGATTTGCATTTCTCTAATGACCAGTGATGATGAGCATTTTTTCATGTTTGTTGGCTTCATATATGTCTTCATTTGAAAAGTGTCTGTTCATATCCTTCACCCACTTTTAGATGGCTTTGTTTGTTTTTTTCTTGTAAATCTGTTTTAGTTCTTTGTAGATTCTGGATATTAGCCCTTTGTCAGATGGGTAGATTGCAAAATTTTTTTCCCATTCTGTTGGTTACCAGTTCGCTCTAATGATTGTTTCTTTTGCTGTACAGAAGCTCTGAAGTTTAATTAGATCCCATTTGTCTATTTTGGCTTTTGTTGCCATTGCTTTTTGTGTTTTAGTCATGAAATCCTTGCCTATGCCTATGTCCTGAATGGTTTCACCTAGGTTTTCTTCTAGGTTTTTTACAGTGTTAAGTCTTATATTTAAATCTTTAATCCATCTGGAGTTAATTTTAGTGTAAGGTGTCAGGAAGGGGTCCAGTATCTGCTTTCTGCACATTGCTAGCCAATCTTCCCAACACCATTTATTAAACAGGGAATCCTTTCCCCATTGCTTGTTTTTGTCAGGTTTGTTGAAGATCAGATGGTTGTAGATGTGTGGTGTTGCTTCCGAGGCCTCTGTTCTGTTTCATTGGTCTACGCCTCTGTTTTGGTACCAGTACCATGCTGTTTTGATTACTGTTGCCTTGTAGTATAGTTTGAAGTCCAGCAGCATGATGCCTTCAACTTTGTTCTTTTTGCTTAGAATTGTCTTGGCTATGTGGGCTCTCTTTTGGTTCCATATGAAGTTTTTTTTTTTTTTTTGAGACGGAGTTTCGCTCGTTACCCAGGCTGGAGTGCAATGGCGCGATCTCGGCTCACCGCAACCTCCACCTCCCAGGTTCAAGCAATTCTCCTGCCTCAGCCTCCCGAGTAGCTGGGATTGCAGGCACGCACCACCATGCCCAGCTAATTTTTGTATTTTTAGTAGAGACGGGGTTTCACCATGTTGACCAGGATGGTCTCGATCTCTTGACCTCGTGATCCACCTGCCTCGGCCTCCCAAAGTGCTGGGATTATAGGCGTGAGCCACTGCGCCCGGCCCATATGAAGTTTAAGGTGTTTTTTTTCCAGTTCTGTGAAGAAGGTCACTGGTAGTTTAATGGGGATAGTGTCGAATCTACAAATTACTTCGGGCAGTATGGCCATTTTCACAATATTGATTCTTCCTAACCATGAGCATGGAATGTTTTTCCATTTGTTTGTGTCTTCTCTTATTTCCTTGAGCAGTGGTTTGCAGGTCTCTTTGAAGAGGTCCTTTACATCTTTTGCTAGTTGTATTCCTAGGTATTTTATTCTCTTTGTAGCAATTGTGAATGGGAGTTTGCTCTTGATTTGGCTCTCTGTTTGGCTGTTATTGGTGTATAGGAATGCTTGTGATTTCTGCACCTTGATTTTGTATCCTAAGACTTCACTGAAGTTGCTTATCAACTTAAGGAGATTTTGGGCTGAGACGTTGGGGTCTTCTAAATATACAATCATGTCATCTGCAAATAGAGACAATTTGACTTCCTCCTTTCCTAACTGAATACCCTTTATTTCTTTTTCTTGCCTAACTGCTCTGGCTAGAACTTCCAATATTATATTGAATAGGAGTCGTGAGAGAGGGCAACCTTGTCTAGTGCCAGATTTCAAAGGGAATGCTTCCAGTTTTGGCCCATTCAGCATGATATTGGCTGTAGGTTTGTTGTAAATAGCTTTTATTATTTTGAGATATGTTCCATCGATACCTAGTTTGTTGAGTGTTTTTAGCATAAAGGGCTGTTGAATTTTGTCGAAGGCCTTCTCTGCATCTATTGAGATAATCGTGGTTTGTGTCTTTGGTTCTATTTATGTGATGAATTACATTTATAGACTTGTGTATGTTGAACCAGCCTTGCACCTCCGGGATGAAGCCTACTTTGTTGTGATGGAGAAGCTTTTTAATGTGCTGTTGCAATCAGTTTGCCCGTATTTTATCGAAGATTTTTGCATCTATGTTCATCATGGATATTGGCCTGAAGTTTTCTTTTTTGTTGAGTCTCTGCCAGGTTTTGGTATCAGGATGATGTTGGTTTCATAGAATGAGTTGGGGAGGATTCCCTCTTTTTGTATTGTTTGGAATAGTTTCAGAAGGAGTGGTACCAGCTCCTCTTTGTACTTCTGGTAGAATTTGGCTGTGAACCCACCTGGACCTGGACTTTTTTTGGTTGGTAGGTTATTAATTTCTGCCTCAACTTCAGCCTCAACTTTTATTGGTTTACTGAGAGTTTCAACTTCTTCCTGGTTTAGGCTTGGGAGGGTGCAAGTGTCCAGGAATTTATCCATTTCTTCCACATTTACTGGCTTATGTGCACAGAGTTGTTTGTTTGTAGTAATCTCTGACGGTAGTTTATATTTCTGTGGTATTGGTGGTGACATCATTTTTTATTGCATCTATTTAATTCTTCTCTCTTTTCTTTTTTATTAATCTGGCTAGTGGTCTGTCTATTCTGTTGATCTTTTCAAAAAACCAGCTCCTGAATTTATTGATTTTTTGAGGGGTTTTTGTGTCTCTATTGCCTTTATTTCTGCTCTGATCTTAGTTATTTCTTGTCTTCTGCTAACTTTTGAGTTTTTTTGATCTTGCTCCTCTAGCTCTTTCAATTTTGATGATAGGGTGTTGATTTTCAATCTTTCCTCACTTCTCATGTGGGCATTACTGTTATAAATTTCCCTCTAGACACTGCTTTGAATGTGTCCCAGAGATTCTGGTACATTGTGTCCTCATTCTCATTGGTTTCAAAGAACATCTTTATTTCTGCCTTCATTTCATTGTTTATCCAGTTGACATTCAGGAGGCAGATGTTCAGTATTGGGTGCATATATATTTAGGACAGTTAGCTCTTCTTGTTGTATTGATCCTTTTACCATTATGTAATACCCTTC
The DNA here is from genome assembly GCF_030222135.1 of Aotus nancymaae. Classification (NCBI taxonomy): domain Eukaryota; kingdom Metazoa; phylum Chordata; class Mammalia; order Primates; family Aotidae; genus Aotus; species Aotus nancymaae. The sequence continues at coordinate 1,697,548 of NW_026988445.1, read as the reverse complement.
TTTGTCTCTTTTGATCTTTGTTAAAGTCCATTTTATCAGAGACTAGGATCGCAACCCCTGCTTTTTTTGCTCTCCATTTGCTTGGTAGATCTTCTTTCATCCCTTTATTTTGAGTCTATGTGTGTCTTTGCATGTGAGATGGGTCTCCTAAATACAGCACACTGATGGGTCTTGACTTTTTATACAGTTTGCCAGTCTGTGTCTTTCAATTGAGGCATGTAGGCTGTTTTTGTTTATCGTTAATATTGTGTGTGAATCTGATCCTGCCATTTTCTTAGTGGTTGTTCCTTTTTCCCACTGGTCAACACAGTTTCCTCATTGCGTTGTTGGTCTTTACTATTTGGTTCATTTTTGCAGTGGCTGGTACTGGTTGTTCCTTTCCATATTTAGTGCTTCCTTCAGGAGCTCTTGTAGGCAGGTCTGGTGGTGATGAAATCTATCAGTAATTGCTTGTTTGTAAAGGATTTTATTTCTCCTTCACTTATGAAGCTTAGTTTGGCCGGATATGAAATTCGGGGTTGAAAGTTCTTCTCTTTAAAGATGTTGAATATTGGCCCCCACTCTCTTCTAGGGTTCTGCTGAGAGATCTGCTGGGAGTCTGATGGGCTTCCCTTTGTGGGTGACCCAATCTTTCTCTCTGGCTGCCCTTAGCATTTTTTCATTCATTTCAACCCTGGTGAATCTGATGATTATGTGCCTTGGGGTTGCTCTTCTTGAGGAATATCTTTGTGGTGTTCTTTGCATTTCCTGTATTTGAATGTTGGCCTGCTTTGCTAGGTTGGGGAAGTTCTCCAGAGTGTTTTCCAGCTTTGATTCATTCTCGCCATCCTCTTCAGGTAGGCCAATCAAGCATAGATTAGGTCTTTTCACATAATCCCATATTTCTTGAAGGCTTTGTTCATTTCTTTTCACTTTTTTCTCTTTTCTTGCCTTCTCTTTTTATTTCATTGAGTTGATCTTCAATCTCTGATATCCTCTCTTCTGCTTGATCTATTCAGTTGTATACTTCACGAAACTTGTGTATGCTTCACGACGTTCTCGTGCTCTGTTTTTCAGCTCCATCGTTTATGTTCTTCTCGAGGCTGGTTATTCTAGTTAGCATTTCGTCTAAACTTTTTTCAAGGTTCTTAGTTTCTTTGCATTGAGTTATAACATGATCTTTTAGCTCAGAGAAGTTTGTTATTACTTCTGAAGCCTGCTTCTGTCAGTTCGTCAAATTCATTCTCTGACCTGTTTTGATCCCTTGCTGGTAAGGTGTTGTGATCTCTCCACAGAGGAGAGGCATTCTGGAGTTTGGTGATTTCATCCTTTTTGCACTGGTTTCTTCCCATGTTCGTGGATTTATCTAGCTTTGATCTTTGAAGTTGGTGATTTCAGGTGGGATCTCTGAGTAGATGTCCTTTTTGTTAAAGTTGGGGTTATTTCTCCTGTATGAGGCTTTTGTTTTTTTTGTTTTTGTTTTTACACAGGAGTCAGTGTGCCACTTAAGACAGTCTGTTTGTTGTCTGCCTGTGGAGGCACTGCTGCTGGGTTGCCTCAGTCTCAGCCAGGCTGCTGTTTACTTTTCTCCTGGTTTCTGCGTATACAGGTGAGATTAGCCCTGCCTTCCCAATGGCGGGCGTCTTTCCCTCCACTGAGCCCACTCGGCTCAGAGGGAGCTCAGTCTGATGTGTTAACTGTGAAACTCTCCAAGAGGGCTTCCGCTTGCTGGATCTTGTGGGGGTGGGACCTGTCTTGCTGTATCATCCAACTCCCCGCTTTCAACTCTCCCTCCTTCTGTGGGACTGGCAGTTCCTTCCTGCAAGCCTTCTTGGTGTTAGTCAAAGTCTCCACCCTAGTCTGCACCGACAATTTGTGGTGCTGCCCAGCAGGGGCTGTCACCCGGGTCTGCAACTCCTGGCAGTTCTCAGCCAGGCAGCGTTTTCCTGGACTGTGGGCTGCCAAAGTCACAGTAAAGCGCAGTATCTGAAGTGGAGTACCAAGAAGGTGAAGCCCCCTCATCCTCTGTGCCAGATGCACTTCCCAGGTGTGGCAGAGCCCCTCCTTGCCTCGGCTCACCCTCTTTGGGCTGCTTTTGCCACCTTTTTGGGTTAATCCCACTGGTTCCTTTCAAACCAGTCCCTTTGAAACAAACCCCAGTACCTCGTTCGGAGACGTGGATATTGCTCTAGTTCTGTGTCTCACTTGCTGGGAATTGCACTCCAGAGAAGCTCCATTTCGGCCATCTTGGTGGTGGAACCCCTCGCTGATCTTTTTTGACATTTTTATAATAGCCATTCTGACTGGTGTGAGATGATATCTCATTGTGGTTTTGATTTACATTTCTCTAATCATCAGTGATGTTGAGCTTTTTATCATGTTATTGTTGGTTGCATGTATGTCTTCTTTTAAAAAGTGTTTGTTCATGTCCTCTGCCCCCTTTTTAATGGTTTTTTTTCTTCTTGTAAATTTAAGTTCCTTATAGATGCTGGATATTAGACCTTTGTTGGATGCCTAGTTTCCAAAATTTTCTCCCATTCCGTAGGTTGTGTTTGTTGACAGTTTCTTTTGCTGTGCAGAAGCTCTTCAATTTAAATAGATCCCATTTGTTAATTTTTGCTTTTGTTGCAATTGCTTTTGGCATCTTTCACATAAAATCATTGCCAGTGCCTATGTGCTTATTGGTATTGCCTAGGTTGTCTTCCAGGGTTTTTACAGTTTTGTATTTTACATTTACGTCTTTAATCCATCTTGAGTTAATTTTTGAAAATGGTGTAAGAAAGGAAGCTAGTTTCAATCTTCTGCATGTGGCTAGCCAGTTCTCCTAGCACCATTTATTGAATAGGGAATCCTTTCCCCATTGCTTTTGTCAGATATGTCAAAGATTAGATAGTCGTAGGTATACAATCTTATTTCTGGGTTCTCTATTCTGTTCCATTGGTCTATGTACCTGTTTTTGTACCAGTACCATGCTGTTTTGGTTACTGTGGACTTGTAGTATAGTTTGAAGTCATGTAGCATGATGCCTACAGCTTTGTTCTTTTTGCTTAGGATTGCCTTAGCTATTTAGGCTCCTTGTTGGTTTCATATTAATTTTAAAACAGTTTTTTCTAGTTCTGTGAAGAATCTCAAAGGTAGTTTAATAGAAATAGCATTATTTATAAATTGCTTTGAGCAGTATGGCCATTTAACAATATCGATTCTTCCTATCCATGAGCATGTAATGTTTTTCCATTTGTTTGCGTCATCTGATTTATTTATGCAATGGTTTACAGTTCTACTTGTAAAGATCTTTCAACTCCCTGGTTAGCTTTATTCCTAGGTATTTTATTCTTTTTGTGGCAATTGTGAATGGGATTACATTCCTGATTTGGCTTGTGGCTTGACTGTTGTTGGTGTATAGCAATGCTAGTGATTTTTGCACAGTGACTGTGTAACCTGTGACTTTGCTGAAGTTGTTTATTGACTTGAAAAGCTTTCAGGCTGAGACTATGGGGTTTTCTAGATATAGTACTGTGCAAACAGGCATAGTATGACTTCCTCTCTTCATATTTGGATGCCCTTTATTTCTTTCTCTTGCCTGACTACCCTGGCCAAGACTTCTAATACTGTATTGAGTGTGGCAAGAGAAGGCATCCTTGTCTTGTGCCAGTTTTCAAGGGGAATGCTTCCAGCTTTTGCCCATTCAGTACAAGGTTGGCTGTGAGTTTGTCATGGATGGCTCTTATCATTTTGAGGTATGTTCCTTCAATACCTAGTTCATTGAAAGTTTTTAACATGAAGGAATGCTGAATTTTATCAAAAGCATTTTCTGCATGTATTAAGATAATCATGTAGTTTTTGTCCTTTAGTTCTGTTTATGTGATGAATCAATCATGTTTATTCCTTTGCATATGTTGAACAAACCTTATATCCCAGAGATAAAGCCTACTTGATCGTGGTGGATAGCTTTTTAATGTGGTGCTGGATTTGGTTTGCCAGGATTTTGTTGAGGATTTTTGCACTGATGTTCATCAAAAATAATGACCTGAAGTTTTCCTTGTTGTTTTACCTCTGCCAGGTTTTGGTATAAGGATGATGCTGGCCTCATAAAATGAGTTACAGAAGAGTCCCTCCTCCTCAATTTTTTGAAATAGTTTCAGTAGGAATGGTACCAGCTCTTCTTTGTAAATCTGTAGAATTTAGCTGTGAATCTATCTGATCCTGGGTTTTTCTTAGGCAGGGGAGGTAGGGTAGGCTATTTATTACAGCCTCAATTTCAGGACCTGCTATTTGTCTGTTCACAAATTCAATTTCTTCCTGGTTCAGTCTTGGGTGGGTGTATGTTGAGGGGACTTAGTTTTATTTTCATTTGGGTAAATTTAAAAATTGGCAATAGAATAATGCTGGACTCAGAATGAGTTAGAAGTATTCCCTCTACCTCTGTCTTCTAGAAGATTGTAGAGAACTGGTATAATTTATTCTGTAAATGTTTGGTAAAATTCAACAATGAAATCATCTGGTCCTGGTGTTTTCTATTTTGGAAGGTTATTAATTGTTGATTTGGTTTCTTGAAAAGATATACACTTACTCAGTCTATTCTTCCCAATTGTTTTGCCAATTTGTATCTTTTCTTCCTTCCTCCCCGCTACTCTCTCTGGCATTCCTGAGGAAGAAGAGAACTCTAAAAGCTTGGAAAACTTGTTTGAGGGAATAATCCAGGAAAACTTCCCCGGGCTTACTAGAGATCTAGACATACAAATACAAGAAGCTCAAAGAACACCTGGGAAATTCATTGCAAAAAATCATCACATAGACACATAGTTATCAGATTACCTAAAGTCAAGACAAAGGAAACAATCTTTTTTTTTTCAATTTTTTTTATTATACTTTAAGTTCTGGAATACATGTGCAGAGCGTGCAGGTTTGTCACACAGGTATACATGTGCCTTGGTGGTTTGCTGCATCCATCACCCCATTATCTACATTAGGTATTTCTCCTAATGCTATTCCTCCCCTAGCCCCCCGCCCCCCAACAGGCCCTGGTGTGTGTGATGTTCCCCTGTGTCCATGTGTTCTCATTGTTCAACACCCACTTATGAGTGAAAACATGTGGTGTTTGGTTTTCTGTTCTTGTGTGACAAAGAAACAGTCTTAAGAGCTGTGAGGCAAACACATCAAGTAACCTGTAAAAGAAAATCTATCAAATTAACAGCAGATAGCTCAGCAGAAATTATGAGTGAAAACATGTGGTGTTTGGTTTTCTGTTCTTGTGTGACAAAGAAACAGTCTTAAGAGCTGTGAGGCAAACACATCAAGTAACCTGTAAAAGAAAATCTATCAAATTAACAGCAGATAGCTCAGCAGAAATTCTATTAGACAGAAGGAATTCGGCCAAGAATTCTGTATCCAGCAAAACTAAGCTTCATAAATGAAGGAGAAATAAAGTATTTTTCAGACAAACAAATGCTGAGAGAATGTGCCACTACCAAGCCAGCACTACAAGATATGCTGTAAGTTCTAAATCTTAAAACAAAACATCCAAATACACCCAAATACAACCTTCTTAAAGCATAAACCTCACAGGGCCTATAAAACAATAACAGAATTTTTAAAAAAGGCCATGGTATTCAGGCAACAACTAGCATGAGAAACAGAACAACACCTGATATCTCAATACTAACATTGAATGTAAATGGCCTAAATGTTCCATGTACAAGATACAGAATGGCAGAATGAATAAATATCCACCAAGTATCCGTTGTCTTCAAGAGAAGTCACCTAACAAATAAAGATTCACAAAAATTTAAGAAAAGGGGGTGGAAAAAGATATTCCATGCAAATGAAAACCAAAAGTAAGCAGGAGTAGCTATTCATATATCAGACAAAACAGACAGATCGTATACCTAGAAAACCCTAAGACTCATCCAAAAAGCTCCTAGATCTGATAAATGAATTCAGTAAAGTTTCAGGATACAAAATCAATGTACATAAATCATGCAACATACTGTGACCAAGCTGAGAATCAAATCAAGAACTCAACCCCTTTTACAACAGCTGCAAAAAATAAACACATATATACATACATACATACTTCAGAATATATCTAATCAAGGAGATGAAAGGTCTTTACAAGGAAAACTACAAAACACTGTTGAAAGAAATCATAGATGACACGAACAAATGGAAACACATCCTATCCTGATGGATGGGTAGAATGAATATTGTGAAAATAACCATATTGCCAAAAGCAATCTATAAATTCAGTTTATAGATTGATCTATAAAAACAATTCCCATCAAAACACTTTTATAGATCTATAAAAGCAATTCCCATCAAAACACCATCAACATTCTTCACAGAATTAGAAAAAAGAATCCTAAAATTCATAGGGAATCAAAAAAGAATTCACATAGCCAAAGCAAGACTACGCAAAGAGAACAAATCTGGAGGCATCACATTACCCAACTTCAAACTGTACTACAAGGCTATAGTTATCAAAACAGAATACTACTGGTATAAAAATAGGCATGTAGACCAAAGGAATCCAGAAATAAAGCCAAATACTTACAGCCAACTGATCTTCAATAAAACAAACAAAAACAAAGTGGGTAAAGGACATACTAGTCAACAAATGGTGCTGGCATAATTGACAAACAACATATAGAAGAATGAAACTGGATCCTCAGATCCCTCACCTTACACAAAAGTCAACTTGAGATGCATCAAAGACTTAAATCTATGACCCAAAACCATAAAAATTCTAGAAGATAACATCAGAAAAACTCTTCTAGACATTAGCTTAGGCAAAGAGTTCATGATCAAGTACCCAAAAGTAAATGCGACAAAAACAAAGATAAACAGATGGGATGTAAACTAAAAATTTCTGCACAAAGAAATAATCAGGAGAGTAAACAGACAACCCACAGAGTGGGAGAACATATTCTCAAACTATGCAACCAACAAAGGACTAATATGCAGAATCTACAAGGAAGTCAAACAAATTAGCAAGAAAAAAACAAATAATCCCATCAAAAAGTGGGCTAAGGGCATGAATAGACAATTCTCAAAAGCAGATATACAAATGGCCAACAAACATATGAAAAAATGGTCAACATCACAAATTGTCAGGGAAATGCAAATCAAAACCACAATGCAATACCACCTTACTCCTGAAAGAATAGCCATAATTAAAAATTAAAAAAAAATTTTTTTGGTGTGGATGTGGTGAAAAGGGAACACTTTATACTGCTAGTGGAAATGTAAACTAGTATAACCTCTATGGGGATTCTTTAAAGAACTAAAACTACCATTTGATCCAGCAATCCCAGTACTGGGTATCTACCCAGAAGAAAATAAGTCATTATATGAAAAAGACACTTGCACACACATTTATAGCAGCACAATTTGCCATTGCAAAAATATGAAACCAGCCTACATGTCCATTACCAACAAGTGGATAATGAAAATATGGGGGTGTGTGTGTGTGTGTGTGTGTGTGTGTGTAATTTCTCTTGGGTGTGGGGGTCACATGCAGGGCATGGTTTTGAGATGAAACTGTTCTACCTCAGATCATCAGGCATTAGAGTGAGAAGTCTCATAAACAGCAGGCAACCTAGATCCCTTGCATTCACAGTTCACAATAGGGTTTGTGCTCCTATGAAAATCTAATACCACTGCTGATCAGACAGGAGGCAGAGATCAGGTGGTAAATGCTCATTTGCCTGTTGTTCATCTCCTACTATGTGGCCCAGTTCCTAATAGGTGATGGAGTGACACCTAATAGATGTCCTATTAGGAACCGGTCTGTGGCTCAGGGATTGGGGACCCCTGGGTTATAAGACAGTACTTGCAAGCCTCATGGTAACTTCAAATCAAAAAACATGCAACAGATACACAAAACATAAGAAGAAATTAAATCATACCACCAGAGAAAAATCACATTCACTAACGGGAATACAGGAAGGAAGGAAAAGAAGACCACAAAACTATAGTCCTAAACAATCAATAATAACACTGAACATAAACAGACTAAACTCTCCAACGAGAAGACATAGAGTGGCTGAAGAGATTTTAAAAGACCCAATGATTGTTTGCCTACAAGAAACCTAATTCACCTATAAAGACACACAGGTGGAAAATAAACAGATGGAAAAAGATATACTATGCCAATGGAAACAATGCAGAGCAAAAGTAGCTGTATTTATATCAGACAAAATAGATTTCAAGACAAAATTATGAGAAGACACAAAGGTTATTATATAATGATAAAGGGGTCAATTCAGAAAGAGGATATAAAATTATAAATATATATGCACCCAGCCCTGAAGCACCTACATATATAAAGCAAATATTATTAGAGCTGAAGAAATAGACCCCAAAACAATAACAGCCGTAGGCTGGGCATGGTGGCTTACTCCTGCAATCCCAGCACATGGGGAGGCTGAGGTGGGCAGATCGCTTGAATCTAAGAGTTTGAGATCATGCTGGGCAACATGGCAAAACCCCATGTCTACAAAAAATACAAAATCTAGTTGGGCATGGTGGTGCACACCTGTAGTCTCAGCTACTCAGGAGGCTGAGGTGGGAGGATCACTTGAGCCCGAGAGGTGGAGGCTGCAGTGAACCAAGATCTTGACACCACATTCCAGCCTGGGTGACATCGTGAGACTCCATCACAAAAAGTAAAAACTAAAAAAACTATAGACCTCAATACCCTACTTTCAGTATCGGACAAATATTTCAGACAGACAATCGACAGAGGCCAGGCATGGTGGCTCATGCTTATAAGCCGAGCACTTTGGGAGGCTGAGGCAGGCGGATGACTTGAGGTCAGGAGTTCGAGGCCAGCCTGGCCAACATGGTGAAACCTCATCTCTAATAAAAATACAAAATAATTAACCAGGCATGGTGGCGCATGCCTGTGCCTGTAATCCCAACTACTCATGAGGCTGAGGCAGGAGAATTGCTTGAACCCAGGAGGCAGAGGTTGCAGTGAGCCAAGATCGTGCCACTGCACTGCAGCCTGGGTGACAGAGCAAGTCTCTGACTCAAAAAAAAATCAAATTTAATCTGTGCTATAGACCAAATGGACCTAACAAAACACTCCTTCCAATGGTTACAGAAAATGCATTCTTTGCCTCTCAGCACATGGATTATTTTCAAGGACTGACCATATTGTAGGTCACAAAACAAGTCTTAAAACAGTTTTTAAAAAAACTGGAATAATATGAAGCATCTTCTCCGACCTCAGTGGAATAAAACTAGAAATCAGTAACAACAGAAATTCTGGAAACTACAGAAATACATGGAAATTAAGAAACATGCTTCTGAATGACCAGTGGGTAACTGAAGATATTGAGAAAAAAACTGAAAAATTTCTTGACACAAATGATATTGGAAACACAACATCCCAAAATCTAGGGGATAAGCAAATGCAGTACTGAGGGAAGTTTATACCTGTAAGTGCCTACATCAAAAAAGAAGAAAAATGTAAAATAAACCACCTAATGATGCATCTTAACCAGAAAAGAGCAAACCAAACCCATATTTAGAAGAAAAGAAATAATAAAGATTGGAGCAGAAATAAATAAACCTGAAATAAGGAAAACAATATAAGTGATCAACAAAACAAAAAGTTGGTGTTTTGAAAAGGTAAACAAAATTGACAAACCTTTAGCCAGACTAAAAAAAAGAGAGAGATGACCCAAAGAAATAAAATTAGAGATGCAAAAGAAGACATTACAAATGACACCACAGAAATTCAAAGGACCATTAGTGGCTACTAGGAATACCTATGTGCCAATAAATTGAAAAATCTAGTAGAAATGGATTACTTCCTAGAGACATACAACTACCAAGATTGAACCATGAAGAAATTCAAAACCTGAAGAGATTAATAACAAGTAATGAGATTGAAAGCATAATAAAGTCTCCAGGCAAAGAGAAGCCCGGGTCCCAATGGCTTCACTGCTGAATTCTCCCAAACATTTAAAGAACTAACACCAATCCTACTGAAACTACTCCGAAAAACAGAGGTGGGAATACTTCCAAACTCAGTCTATGAGGCTAGTATTACCCAGATATGAAAACCAAAGATACATCAAAAAAAGAAAACCATAGAACATCTCTGATGAACACTGATGGAAAAATCCTCAATGAAATACTACCAAAGCAAATTCAATACATTAAAAAGATCATTCATCATGCCCAAGTGGGATTTATCCCAAGGAAGCAAGGATGATTGAACATATGCAAATAAATGAACGTCATACATCATACCAACAGAATGAAAGACAAAACCCATATTATCATTTCAACTGATGCTGAAAATCGTTTTACAAAATTCAACATCCCTTCATGATAAAAAGCCTCAAAAAACTGGGGATAGAAGAAACTTACTTCAACATAATAACCATGTATGACAGAACCACATCTAGTATCACACTGAATGGGGAAAAACTGAAAGCCTTTCCTCTAAGATCAAGAACATGACAAGGATGCCCATTTCACCACTATTATTCAACGTAGTACTGGAAGTCTTCACTCAAGTAATCAGACAAGACAACAATCTGAAGAAGAAATCAAGACAGTAACCTCATTTACAATAGCTACAAATAAAATTAAATACCTAGGAATTAACCAAAGAAGTGAAAGATACCTACAATGAAAACTATAAAACACTGATGCAAGAAAATTGAAGACACACAAAAAAGGGAAAGATATTTCATGTTTATGAATTGGAAGACTCAATATTGTTAAAATGACCATACTACCTAAAGGAATCTACAGATTTAATGCAATCCTTATCAAAATACTAATGGCATTCCTCATAGAAACAGAAAAGGCAATCCTAAAATTTATATGAAACACAAAGACCCAGAATAGCCAACGCAATCCTAAGCAAAAAGAATAAAACTAGAAGAATCACATTATGTGACTGTAAATTACACTAAAGAGCTACAGTAACCAAAATGGCATGGTACTGGCATAAACACAGACACAAAGATCAGTGGAACAGAAGAGAGAACCCAGACATAAAGTCATACATCTACAGTGAACCTATTTTTGACAAAGGTACCAAGAAAATATACTGGGGAAACGACAGTCTCTTCAATAAATGGTGCCGGGAAAATCAAATATCCAAATGCAAAAGAGTGAAAGTAGATCCCTATCTCTTGCCATATACAAGAATCAAATCAAAATTGATGATTAAAGACTTAACTCTAATCCCTCAAGCTATGAAACTACTAAAAGAAAACATTGGAGAAACTCTCCAGGACATTGGAATAGGCAAAAATTTCTTGAGTAATATATATATATAGTGCCAATATTTTCACCAGTAACAACCTGGAACTCAAATATGAGAATGAGATAATTCCTGGGGCCACAGAGAAATTTAAAAAAAGAGAGAGAGAAGAAGAAGAAGAAGAAGAAAGAAGAAAGGAGAAAAGAAGAAGAAGAAGAAAAAAAGAAAACAACTCTGAACAGACGGTAAGGGAATCAGACTTCCACATCTGTGACACCCCTCCCCCTCCATGCTGCCTGGCACCAAGCAGAAAATCTATCCCCACAACTCACATTTCTATATTGTAAAAGGTAAGACTGAGGTGGTTAGCCAGATTCCCCAACATCTTGAGTTCTCAAGCAGGAGACCTGTCCCCACCTTAATCCATGGGAAGCATCGTGACTGCCTAAAGGGAGACGTATTTCTTAGGACAGACAGAAACAAAGACAGGAGATGGGACTATCATCCCCAACCCTGAAAAATCTGAGTGGCTGCTCAGCAGAGGAAGTATGTTCCTCAGGTCTCCAGGGCACAAACCTCGAGCTAGCCTTAACACACTGCCAGCCTAATCCCTTTGGGACCTCTCACCTTCAGAGTGGGCATCACTCTGATCATTTACCAGAGCTGAGGTCAACCCAAGCTTAAGGTACCTCCTAGAGCTGAAAAGAGGCAGTGACCTAGACATAAAGATTCATTAAGCAAATGCATCCAATAGAAACCAAAACAAGATGAACAAAAAAAACCTAGAATATTCTGTAAATAACTATCCTTCAATGCTAAGACATAAAATACACCCACAAGAAACAACAGCAAACAGGGAACCATGACCTCCACAAAAGGACAAAACAAAAATCCAGCAACTGAGCCTAACAAGAAGGCAATTTGTGAGTTCTCTAAACACAAATTCAAAATAGTAGTTATAAGGAAAGTCCTGACCTCCAAGATAACACAACTCAAAAATTTATCAAAGAAATTAGGCTGGGCGCAGTGGCCCATGCTTGTAATCCCAACACTTTGGGAGACCAAGGCAGGCGGATCACTTGAGGCCAGGAGTTCAAAACCAGCCAGGCCAACATGGCGAAACCCCGTATCTACTAAAATGCCAAACATTAGCCAGGCATGGCGGCGAACACCTGTAGTCCCGGCTACTCGGGAGGTTGAGGCAGGAGAATCACTTTTAACCTGAAAGGTGGGGCTGCAGTGAGCCAAGATCACACCACTGCACTCCAGCCTAGGTGACAGAGTGAGACCCTGTCTCAAAAAAAAAAAGAACAAGAAAGAAATTTTAAAAAGAAATTGAAACAATCTTTTAAAATCAAACAAAGACTAGGTATGGTATAAACCTGGCCCTTTGGGAAACCAACACAGGAGAACTGCTTGAACCCAGGAGTTCAAGAACAGCCTGGGAAACATAGGAAGACCCCATTTCTACAAAATAATTCAAAAAATTAGCCAGGCATGGTGGCACAAGCCTGTGGTTCCAGGTATTCAGGAGGCTGAAATGGGAAATCACCTGATCCTAGGCGATAGAGGCTGAAATGAGCCATGATTGTGCCACTGCAGTCCAGCCTGAGCAATATGGCATCTTTGTTGGCTGAGTAGCATAGCAGATTTTATTTCATTCCTCCTGCTTGCTTTAGGTTTATTTTGTTCTTTTTCTAGTTCTTTGAGTTAGGAACCTACATTTGACTTTTCTTGTTTTCTGATATAATCATTTAGTGCTCTAAGTTTGTCTCTGAACACTGGCTTAGCTGTGTCTCATAAATTCTGATATGTTCTGCTTTTGTTGTCATTCAACTACATGAGTTTTTGAAATATCCTTTGAGATTTCTTCTTTAACCCATGAATTACTTAGTAATATACTGTTTGTTTCTAGGTATTTGGAGTTTTCTATGATCTTTGTTACTGATTAATAATTTGATTCATCTGCGGTCAGAGAACACACCCACTATGATTTCAATACTTTCAAATTTGTTGAGGTTTTTCGGCCCTGAAAATGGTCTGTGTTGGTACAAGTTCCACGGGCACTGAAAAAGAATATGTAGTCTGCTGTTGTTGGATATAGTGTTCTATAAAAGTCAGTTACATTTTGTTGATTGACAGTATTCTGGAGTTCTTTATTGTTGCTGATTTTGTCTGTTATATCAGTTTTTGAGAAAGAGCGTTGAAGTCTCCAACTGCAACTGCCTATTTCTCCTTTCACTTTCTATCAGCTTTTGCTTCATATATTTTACAGCTCTGATGTCTGGTATATACATTTGTAGGATTGCTATGTCTTCTTGGTAGATTGCCCTTTTGTCATTATCTAATGTCCTCTCTGTCTCTCATTAACTTTCTTTGGTATGAAGCATACTTTATCTTGTATTAATATGGTCAGTCCTGTGTTCTTTGATTAACGTTTGCATATGTCATTGCCATCCTTTTACTTTATATATAAACATATATATCATCATATTATGTTTTAAGTTTCTTATAAATACTATAAAGTTGGGTCATATCTTTAATCCAATATCAATCTCTGTTTTTTTTTAACTGGTATATTTATAATGTGTTAGGTCTTAAGTTTGCATGTCATTTTTTTCCATTCTGTTTGTTCTCTTTGTTTCTATTTTCCTGCTTTTTTGTGGGTCATTTGAACATTTTTTAGAATTCCATTTTGGTTTATCCATAGTATTTTTTGTTTGTTTGTTTGTTTGAGGTGGAGTCTCACTCTGTTGCCCCAGCTGGAGTGCAATGGCACAATCTCGGCTCACTATAACCTCTGCCTCCCAGGTTCAAGAGATTCTCATGCCTCAGCCTCCCAAGGAGCTGGGACTACAAGTACGCACCACCATGCTGGTTAATTTTTGTATTTTTAATAGAGACAGGGTTTCACCATGTTGGTCAGACTGGTCTCAAACTCCTGACCTCAGGTGATCTGCCCACCTTGGCCTCCCAAAGTGCTGGAATTACAGGCATGAGCCACCACACTTGGCCTATATAGTATTTTTGAGTGTATAAAAAGCTTTTTAGTGGTTGCTCTAGTTATATTATATATACATAACTTATTGCAGTCTACTGGTGTCATTTCACTATTTCAAGCTAAGCATAAAAACCTTATCTTCCTTTATATCCCTTGACTCTCCCTCATTATGACTGCCTTAAATATTTTCTCTGCATGAAATCAGAACTACATCAGACTGTATTAGAATTTTTGCTTCAACCATAAAAGATAATTTATAAAACTAAAGGGAAAGAAAGTCCATTGTATTTACTTATTTTTAACTCTTTCCAGTGTTCTTTCTTTCTTCCTAATGTGACAAGATTCTTGCATTTATTGTTTCCATTTTGTTTAGAGAATGCACTTTATTCTTTTAGGGTAGGCTTGTCAGTAACAAATTCTCTTTGTATTTTTTCATCTGAGAATACCTTTATTTTCTCTTAATTCTTGAAAGATATTTTCACAGGATATAGAATTCTGGGTTGACAGTTCTTTCCTTTTAGCACTTAAAAAATGTTGTGTCATGTCCTCTTGATTTAACCCAGTGTTCCCTTAATGAGCAAATACCCAAATATTGACACTTCAGTGTTCCGAATACAGACAGTTTTTCCATGTATTATCAGAGAAGATATTATTTAGGTACTTTAGAAAATAAGTATCAATATTTCAACAGCTACTCAATTTGAGCAATTTCCCCACATTTTCTCAGTCATATTTTAGCTACAAAATAGAAATGCCTACATTTTTCCAATGGCAAGTCAACTTAAGAATTCTGCCTGGCAGGCATCAGATAAAGTTGGGAAGCTATCTTGATTACTAAATGCCAAGGCATCTGACCTAGTAAATAGTCACAGACTTACAAAGTGTGTGGTATCTCGTATCACAATGACTTGCAAAGCAGCATATTTAAGTTGTTTCTCACAGTGACAATAAATTTGGGCAATCCAGATAAATGATCTTCACTGATTTTCCTTGTGAATACCATACATGCACATACACACAGAATGATTCAGGCTACACACAAACCAGAAGAGTTAACTGGCCATGAGGAAATCAAATCTTAGTATTATTACCCTGGGCTTCAAATAATCAATATTCCCCTTACCCTTTTCTTTTTTTAATTCACAGGAGGTTGTGAAAACAGTACAAAAAGTCTCATGTACCCTTCACCCAGCTTCCCCCAATGGTGACACCTTATATAGTTCTAATTCGATATCAAAACCAGGAAACTAACATTGGTACATTACAGTATACTAAACTATGGGCTCCTTTATACTTTTTATAGATAAGTTATATAACAGTGACATTTCTCGGAAACTGTCTTAGCACTGGGCATTCTACTACCAAACTACCAGTCTAGACTTCTAACACAATTACAAATTACCATAAACAATATTTATACACATACAAATATAAGCACATTCCATATATTCATACCACACACATACAACAAGAACTGCATCCATGTCTGTAAAAACTTATATGGAAATAATAGTAATCCATCTTCTTCATCCCATAATTTTTCCACTAACTTCTACTCTCCCCTCCTATCGCTACACAAAGACTGTGTAAATAAACCTGTGAGATCAAAGAAATATTTAAAAGTTATCTAATAAAATTCCACCCAGTTCACTCTACAGCATCCCAATGATTAATCTTTCAGCCTTCACTTGAATATCTCAAAGGACAGGAAACTCATCAGATCTAAAGGAATCCAGTACGCCTTTGGTCAATATGCTAATTCTCAAAAATTATTTCTTATCATGAGCAAAAAATCGTTTCTCTTGAATTTGTACTAATGTGGTTCTAGTTATATCCTATGATGATAACAACATGCAAGTCTCTCCCCTGACTACCTTTTTCACAGAGAAGCCAGACGTCCTGGTTTATCTGAGATAATTTTAGTTTGCACTTGTTGTTCTAACCCAATTAATAGCCCTTTTTACCCTCAAGATTTGAAAAAACATACAATTTCCCTATTCAGGACAGCCCTCAACTATTTAAGGACCACACATGGTTTTTTTTTTTAATCAAGTTAAATATCTCCTTGTTTTCTAGCTGTTCTTCATATATGATTTTTGCATACCTATGTTAACGAGGGAGTTTATAATCCCAATTCAAAAACAGAAAGTCATTTACTTCTCTTTGAAAACTAGATCAACATACAGCATCCCTCTGGGTAAACGCTTTCTGAGTAGTCACCTCATACATTGGTACCAGGTAGCAGTCTCATATTATCAGTAGGTGTCACTCTGTATATATTTAATATTACTTAAGTTTCAATTCATTTATTCAACAATTATTTATTGAGCACCCATTATGTGCCAAGCATGATTCTAGGTACTGAGAACATAGTGGTGAACAAAAAAAGACACAATCTTGTTTTCATAGAGCTTACAGTCTAGATATTAATGAACAAATCTGCTTTATTTTTTTTTCTACATAAAAAAATTGTGAAATACTAATCCTAATGCAGTTCAATTCAGAACTGTATTTTCCTAGGTTAATAGATAACACTCAAAATAACTCATAAAAAAACAAATACTATAATGAAACAGAATCAAAGAAACTGTGTTCTGCAGGACTAGATCAATATATCCTGTGTATTTTCTAGCCTTTTTAATTTATTCAACATTTCTATTTCATACTTCAAGTTTCTAAAACCCAAATTGTAGGTCGTCCTCAGTACAATGGAAAATAACTTACCTTTAAAAACAGCTCAGCTTTCAAAAAATATGCCTACTTATGTTTTTTTTCTTTTCTTTACTTTTTTTTTTTTTCAAGACAGTCTGGCTCTGTTGCCTAGGCTCATTGCAATCTCCACCTCACAGGTTCAAGCAATTCTCCCCGCCTCCTGAATAGCTGGGATTACAGGCGCCCGCTGCCACACCTGGCTAATTTCGTATTTTTAGTAGAGATGGGGTTTCACCATGTTGGCTAGGCTGGTCTCTAACTCCTGACCTCAGGTGATCTGCCCACCTCAGTCTCCCAAAGTGCTGGGATTACAGGCAAGAGCCACAGCTCCCACACTATACCTACTTATGTTTTTACAGAAATATGTTATAAATTTTAAAAGACTTATTAATTCCCAAAGCTTCTTAATGTCCAAAATACAGATTTCCTATCTCTACTAAGAAAAGTTAGGCCAAGCACCATGGCTCACACCTGTAATCCTAGCACTTTGGTTTGGGAGGCCGAGACTGGCAGATCACCTGAAGTCAGGAATTCGAAACCAACCTGGCCAACATGGTACAATCCTGTCTCTACTAAAATAAAATACACACACAAAAAAAATAGCCGAGTGTGGTGGTGCATGCCTTTAAGTCTCAGCTACTTGGGAGGCTGACATAGGAGAATCACTTGAACCCGGGAGGTGGAGGCTGCAGTGAGATTGTGCCACTGCACTCCAGCCTGGGTGACAGAGCAAGATTCTGTCTCAAAAAAAAAAAAGAAAGAAAGAAAAAGAAAAGTTAAGAGTCACTTTCTAAGCGCTAAACAGAGTAAGTAAAGACAGTACCAAATTATGCCTCTGCAGAACTTAGCAACTCTTCCACTGTCAAAAGTCCTTCTATTTTCTTTTTTTTTCTTTTTCTTTTTGAGATGGAGTCTCAGTCTGTCATTCATACTGGAGTGCAGTGGGGCAATCTCAGCTCACTGCAACCTCTGCCTCCCAGGTTCAAATGATTCTCCTGCCTCAGCCTCCTGAGAAGCTGGGATTACAAGTATGTGCCACCATGCCCAGCTAATTTTTTGTATTTTGGGTAGAGACGGGTTGGTATTTTGGGCAGAGAACATGTTGCCCAGGTTGGTCTTGAACTTCTGGCCTCAAGTGATCCACCCACCTCAGCCTCCAGAGAGCTGGGATTACAGGCATGAGCCACTGCACCCAGCTTTTTTCTTTTTTTTGAAGACCTGATTTCTGTTTTTACTTGTTTTATTTTTTGAGATAGAGTCTCACTCTGTTACCCAGACTGGAGTGCAGTGGTGTGATCACAGCTCACTGCAGCCTCAAACTCCCCAGGCTCAGGGATCTTTTCACCTCAGCCTCCCGAGTAGCTGGGACTACATGCCCAGCTAATTTTTCTATTTTTTGTAGAAGCGGGTTCTCACCATGTTGCCCAGGATAGTCTCAAATTCCCGGGCTCAAATGATTTGCCCACCTTGGTCTCCCAAACTGCTGGGATTGCAGGTATAAACTACCACATCTGGCAAAAGCCCTTATTTAAACAAACCTGTAAGACTCATAGCTATTACTAGGACTTCAAGGTAACTTACTTACAGCATAGCAATGAAAGGCCATACTTTGTCAAAGAAATAGATCTAAGGGAGAAGGCAGACACTGTACATCAAGTAGGTATACCTGCCTGCAAAGAAATCTGAGAACATAGGAACTATTCAATTACTATATTGTCTTCAGCTATTCTCAAATCAAATGTTTTCCAAACTGGAAAAGCCACAGAAAACACGGTTATGGAAGTGTTTCAGGCTCATAAAAAAAAGAAAAATCCTACTGCTTAGAAATTTTTAAGTGAAAAATTTAGTAATATGAATTTATTTGAGAAAAATGATCCTTGCCAGAACTAAGACACCGACAGCTTTATGTAACATCCAACTTCATGTTCCCTTTGGAATACTTCAAACTATTAATTACTGTCTAAATTGCTAGAGAATACTACATGGTGTTCAATTGTAGCATGGAATCACACACATACTTTACAAATACTCAATGAATATTAAGTTAAAAATGAACATTAAGGTGCTTCATAAAAAATGGTTACTGGTGAAAAAATATCTAAATTAACTTATCTCTTAATATTAAATAAAGCATTTTCTTTTACTTTGAATGGTAAAGTGGTGATTGAGCAACTATATTTAAAACATGGTTTGTTGTCTGTGGCTTTTAAATTACACTTGTAAACCATCTGATAGAACCAGTACTGTTAATATTTGGCATATTGAGATGTCACCAAATTTGCATATACCCAATGGCAGATTCTCTGTGAGGTCAGTATTTTTATCCCAAATACTAAAATGTACGTGTGTGTGAAGTGAGGGGTTAGTGTACTGGAAAAAGCACAGCTTTTGAGTCACAAAAATTAATGTTCAAATTCCAGCACCTCCCTAAACTAGCTAGGTGACTTTGGGCCAAGTTATTTAATCTGCTCTAAATAAAACTTTTCCACCAAGATGCAAATAAAATTGTAAGAAAGATTAAGTTGTTCTATAAAATGCCTAATATAGGGTCTTACACACAGTAGGTGCTCAATAAATGGTAGTTATAGGGAGATTCCACTTTTATTTTGGACCATTAAAATGACTGCATTAATTAATGTTAAACAACTAGTGCCTCATAATTAACAAAAAGTACATGTTTACCCTGCTGTAACACTTTTATAAAACCAAATCCCTTACTCAACTGAATGCCAACAAATATGCACCTTCTCCTTTAGCTCAAATATATTTTGCATGACCTTACATGAATTGCTTAGATAAAAGCTTTTTCTCTTCTGCTTTTGTTATTTTAAAGTACAGATGCATTTGAGTCATTTTCTCCTTTTGTTTCATATCCTTAAGATCCAAAGCTTCAAAGACAGAATGTCAGCATGCAGTCGATTTATAACTGAACTCTTGAAGAGACACTGAAGAATTACCTTGTCAATCACCCCAAGGACTCTGAAGGCCTTCAGCTCCTCGGCAGGGCTTCTTAGGTTCCAAGGGGGCCTTGAACTTAGTGATCCTGGAGGCTAATGGAAGATATCAAAGATTATACATCAATCAGGGAGGTACTTGAAGGAAGGCTGCCTGCTGAAGCAAATGCCAGGCCAAAGGAAACTAAATTCATCATAAATCAGAGAATGGAAAGATGAAAGGAGGAAGTTTCTGTTTGTCTGTAATACAAGATTTTAAAAAATAAAAAATAAAGAAAATCAAAAAGAAAAAGCAAGAAAAAGTTGCAAGTAAATAAATCATAACATTGAAAACAAAATTTTAAAAAGAAAAATTAATGAGCTGATACAGTTTCTAGAGCAATAATTCAGACCATACAGCTATCATAAAACTTTGTAACAAATGGATAACTGGGCCAATAATCAATCACAGTCTTATATTTAGCCCAGATACTGCAAAAGTAATTTGGAAGTAGGGGAAAAATAATATAATAATAAGCACACATGGAGAGGGAGGGGCACAAGCCATTTCCTCTTATCATGAAGCTACAGTCCTATAATTGTTACTTTATAGATTATGTGTTTTCAGAGGGACTGATCCATTCAAATTCAAACAGAAAAATTACCAATAATGGTGAAAAATTAAGAAGCTTCATCATATAACCAATAATTACTAAAACTGAGCCTGCTTAAGGGATGATTTACAAGAGAAAAAAATTTTTCTTCAAATATCTGAATATCTGTGATGGGGAAAACTATCTGTTAGCTCCAAAAAAAATCAGTGAACACAGGAGGGAACATTTAAATTCTGCACACAATTTTAAAATAATGCTAACTACCACCTATTAGTTTTGGTTTTTCCCTATCAGTAAAATAAGCCATTAAATTAGGTAAATTCTAAGGGGACCTCTATATGGCATTTAAAACTATAAAGTATTGCTACATGAACCCTTACATTAAAATGGTGATGCTGCAAAGGACAACAGGAGACACAAAGCCTTATTACATACTTAGAGCAGACCTTATTGCTATCAAAAATCTATTAGAATACAGAGGAAACATTCTGACCCTATGAATGGAAGATAAAATATCCTGATCAAACATCATGGTAAGAGACTTACTGAGATACCATTTTGGATACTTTAAGTCTCTGTACAGACCAACATCACTAGACAGACATCTCCTTGAGAATAGAAAATGTGCCTTATTCATTTCTATATTCACAGTGTCTAGCATATTGCTAGTGTTTAGTTAGTTGGAAAACGTGAGGAAGATCAGAAATGAGGAGAGGAGGGAGAAAGGAGGTAATGTAGGGAGGCAGATTACTTGGAAAATTAGGTGTCATTTACAACTGAAAACTACCACTTACGAAATTTTCTAAAAGCAACAATTTTAACTGCTTTCAATTTTTGTTTTGTTTTTAGATTTAGCAAGCAAATAATAATTTAAATGTACCTGAAATGAGGTTTAAGTTTTAAAGGAAACTTATTTCTTAAAGATACTTGAGAAAGTTGGTGATAGTGACAATTAGACAAGACAACTTTTTAAAGTGATTTAATTTATACCTCTTAGATACATTTCAAAAATATTGATTTAATATCTCAATTCATGAGGTGTTGAGCTAGGTGCCATAAAAAAAAAAAAAAACAACAGGTATTTCTGCCTCCCTATGAGCTTAAAAATTAAGGGAAACCTTTTTAGGGCCATAAAAACATTTGGCAAGGTATTTTAGTGTTATAATATGTAAACAGACACATAACAGAAATAATCTTTTCTGTTTTTTGTTTTTGTTTTTGTTTTTTTGAGATGGAGCTTCACTCTTGTCACGCGGGCTGGAGTGCAGTGGCATTATCTCGGCTTACTGCAACCTCTGCCTCCCAAGTTTAAGCGATCCTCCTGCCTCAGCCTCCAGAGTAGCTGGGATTATAGGTGCCTACCACCATGCCCAGCTAATTTTTTGATTTTTAGTCGAGACGTGGTTTCACCATGTTGGTCAGGCTGGTTTCAAACTCCTGACTTCAGGTGACCCACCCGCCTCAGCCTCCCAAAGTGCTGGGATTACAGGTAAAGGATTACAGCCACAACGCCCAGCCAGTAGAAACAGTCTTTTCTATCTTCATTTATATTGTTTCATCTCTATTCCTCAACCCATACCAGGCGATATACTTACAGGAAGTTAGTATTACATAATTCCTACTTTACAGATGAATAAAGGGATTCTCAGAATGCTGGAGTGTTTGTCTGTGGTCAGGAAGAGAGACAGTGGAAGAACTCTAACTACTTACTCTAAAGCTTGCAGTCCTTTTACTAACCAACACATTCTGATAATTAAAAGTTCCTTTTCTGCTGCTGCTTCTTGCTACAAGAATGAGTAAGAACTGCTTGTGATTTTGTCAAAAGGAATGCTAAGTAAAAGTGATAAGGAGGAAAAATAATACTTGAAATGATATTTTATCCATTACATTTGTCTTCGAAAATATGGCCAAGTATCTCCAACATCCCTATCTCCTATTTATACCTTCTTATTCACAGATGTCACTGGATCTTTCAGTTTCCAAAGAAAGTTACTGGTTCACTTTGGCAATCTGAAGAGCAAAGAAAGCAAGCTGCAAAATCTCTACTGCATCCTTCAAGGAATAATTTCTGTGCACCTGCTATGTGCATGATAACTGAAAGGGTTCAGTCTAACCTCAAGAAGTTCACCATTTATTTGAGGAAAGACAAATAAATGAAAAGTTAAATAACGATAAAATATTATCTTAAAAATACGGGACTACATAGATACACCATTAGTGTATAAAAAAACTGTGGTATCAGAAAGATGGGGACTAAAGGTGATTTTAAATGCTATGTGGAAATTACATTAGGAAAAGGATAGTCTATACTGTATACAATTGGAAAGCATCAGCCTGGAGAGGAAAAGTTGTTCAAATTGGAGAACAGAGGAAAATATATACTTAGAGTCAGTTTTCACAGGGCTGGAATGCCAAGAAGAAAAGTCTTGACTATATATGTTCTCCAAAGTCTAGACAAGTTTTTAAATGAGAAATACCCAATGAACACAGTGATTTAGTAAGGTTACTCTTGCAAAGATGGGAATGGGGAAATTGAAGGGGGAATGACCAAAGGCAAAGAGATCATTAAAGTTCTCTTTCTACTTTAACCATCTGTAAAAGTTTGAGATCACAGAAATGAACAAAGAAAGATCATGAAATAAAATCATCAATAAAAAAATTGTATTTCTCATATGTAGTGCTTAAATTGGGTAGAATCCTATAGATCTAATCCTTTCTTCAGATGGCAAAAGGACATACAAATCCACAGAATTTTAAGAGCAGAAAGAGACCTTATAGATCAAGTCCAATTTTTGTTTTCAGGTAAGAAAACTGAGATGCAGTAAGGTTAGCAAAAGTAGGTAATAGATAAGAGGGGATTAAATCTTACTTACAAAATAATAGCATGTTGTTACGGGAAACTCAGCCCACTGTGCTATGAAGCGCAATGAGGGAAGCAGTGTATTTCTAGGTAACATGACTGAGTTCCTTGATGGAAAAGTAACATTTTCACTTACATTTATTAGCTATTATAGCAGAAGATGCCTCGAGAGGCAAAGAATAGTTGTATTCATCTGTACCAGGACTAAAGACAAAGGAAGAGAGGCAAGAATACATGATGACCCAACAATCTTCAAAAGCAGAGGTGGCAAGTACCTATCACTCAACTGGTCAAGTCCACGGCAGGCATCTCTGTTAATCCCACAGCCTCACAACTCTTCTCAACACAATGCTCCTGGCAGCCAATACTCATGGATTAGAACTGGCACACTAGTTAAAACCTACTTACTATTCCTGTTCTCGCTCTGTCACTGAGGCTGGAGTGCAGTGACACGATCTCAGCTCACTTCAACCTCAGCCTCCCAGGTTCAAATGATAACCTCATGTCTCAGCCTCCTGAGAAGCTGGGATTACAGGCATGTGCCATCACACCTAGATAATTTTTTTTGTATTTTTAGTATAGATGGAGTTTCACCATGTTGGCCAGGCTGGTCTTGAACCCCTGACCTCAAGTGATCCGCCTGCCTCAGCCTTCCAAAGTGCTGGGATTACAGGCCAGTTGTACATTCTTTAAACAGCTTTGTTTCTGTTTGAGGATTTGTTTTCAAAGTTGCTGTTCAGCCTGGCCACAGTCTTTTTCACTTGATATTATTTCCTGTTCTCAATGAGAGCTCTCTCTATTCTTCCCAATCTGTTGGTGCAGTACTTCTTAAATTTTAATGTGTATGTGTCATCTGATGATCTTGTTAAAAAGAAGATTCTGATTGAGTAGGTCTGATATTCTGCATTTCCACCAAGCTCTCAGGTGATGCTGAGGCCGCTGGTTCACCAACCACATTTAGAATAGGGTTACTTACTCTTCCTCAAATAACCTGAGAGAGAGTAATCATTATTGCGGGAAAATAAGTAATCAAGGACAAAAGGAAAGCACTACAAAGAATGTATCAAGAAATCACACTGAACTCTGATGTCTAACTGTGCCAGAGCTCCTGAATTTGGCTTCATTCATGAATTTTTGGCTTTGCAAAGACTTTCATGGGCAATCTACCAAACCTAATACCCAGTCTTCTGAGCAGCACTAGGTCACATTTCAAGCCTGACAGTTAATTGCAGGCCTATTACTGACTTGAGCACATGTCTCACTGAGGGTAAATTTAAAATATTTTCTAAAGAATAATGGAAAAATATCAACTAATAATACAAGTAAACAAAATGCACAATAGAAAAATACTTTCAGTATTATTATATCAGTTATATCCAAAATCTATAAATATTCAGATGTCATATATTCTACATATTAATTTTCATTCACATCTTACTGTCTTTTTCTAAATTTTATCTTGAGTTTAAAATTCCTATAGCTAAAAAAAGTAAAAAAAAACTATTTTCCAGGGAGATCCTCTTTGAACATTAATTCTTAAATCATTCAATGTTGTCTACAATTTTTTTTTAAAGAAAGAAATCTGTCTCCTTCAGTTAAGATTTCACCTTTACTTCAAAAAAAACTCATTTCCTTTTTATCTGAAACTTGCTCCTAAATTTTCTTGGAGTCTTTTAATAACGAAGCAATGAAGAAAAGAGTAAGAGTGCTTTATTTCCTTTCTGTGCTTTTGTGAAAAGGATATTAACATGAGTGACTGGGAAACTTAGGACTTTTATATTTACTATATAAGAATCTCTAAAGTTCAATAAAGCAAACACTTAAAACATCAAAGAAAACCTGACGATGGAGTCATGGCTTACTGTACCAAAGAAGAGAACAATAATTAACAAAAATTTAAAAACCAAAAAAGCGTTCCTTTATTGTCTTCATCAACCAGGCTAGAAAGAAATGTTTGCACACTAATTCCAGAGATAAATAATATCTGCTTTGCGCCGAAGTTGAGCTAAAGGGGACTTTGAATTCATTTATACAAATCCTCTCATCATGTTGGTTGAAATTCAGGTCCAATGATGGTTAAATAAGAGAAATAATGAATTCACCAAGCTAATCACAACCCTCTGGAAGACATTTAACTTACATTATACATAAGAAAATAATCAAGCATGCTCTTGGCCAGAAAGGGCCAGGCTTAACAAAATCACATATAAAAGGAAAATTTAAAAAACAAATGTTTGTCATAAAAGAAAAATACTGTGTCTACTCTCCTCTAGCCTCCTTGCCTAAGAACTGAAAAAATCCTACATAACAAATGAGATTCAGAAGGCAACCCTTTTTATCCTTTCTGATAGAATTTCCCATTATTCTACATGGCTCTTACCAGTCTAACTTTGTTTGCTCAACTATGTACATATATGGGTCCTCAACTATGCTACAGGATTTTGAAGAGCAGAAACCGTACCATCATCTTTTGTATAACTCCAAAGTATATCTAGTTTGATTGTACATACAGTCTCAACACATGCTTAATGAATTACTGTATAATCAAAAGTAATCAGCTTTCCTACATTAGATCTCTTCTGTTTTATTTTCATTAGAAGTTATGCTTGGGCCAGGCACAGTGGCTCACACCTGTAATCCCAACACTTTGGGAGGTCGAGGTGGGTGAATCACGAAGTCAAGAGATCGAGACCATCCTGGCCAACATGGTAAAACCTTGTCTCTACTAAAGATACAAAAATTATCTGGGCATTGGTGGCATGTGCCTTTAGTCCCAGCTACTAGGGAGGCTGAGGCAGGAGAATCGCTTGAATCCAGGAGGTGGAGGTTGCAGTGAGCCAAGATCACTCCACTGTACTCTAGCCTGGTGACAGAGCAAGACTTCATCTCAAAAAAAAAAAAAAAAAGGCCAGGCATCGCGGCTCACACCTGTAATCCCAGTACTTTGGGAGGCTGAGGCGGGTGGATCACAAGGTCAGAAGTTTGAGACGAGCCTGACCAACATGGTGAAACCTCATCTCTACTAAAAATACAAAAATTAGCCAGGCGTGGTGGTGCACACCTGTAATGCCAGCTACTCAGGAGACTGGGGCAGGAGAATCACTTGAACCTGGGAGGCAGAAGTTGTAGTGAGCCGAGATTGCGCCACTGCACTCCAGCCTGGGTGACAGAGCGAGACTCTGTCTCAAAAAAAAAAAAAAGTTACTCTTGAAGAAATTCTGACTGATATACTTCATGGTTCTATTCTTCTAGTCAAAACTATACAGGAGGCTCAACATATTCATTTACCTAAGAAATTACTGCTTCATAGACATGCCTATAGGAAACTAACAGAAATGCAAAAGTAGGAGGATTACATGAATAAATAAAGGTAGACCATTCAAATTTAATGTTATAAGAATGAATATAATATTGATAATTTTAAATCCCTAAAACTTTTAGAATATATACAAGATGGATTTAGTAAAACAAGTTCACAGGGAATTATGTTAACGCTTTTATCAATGCCCCCCCCAAAATGAAATTGAGCATAAACACATTAGTTCTCCATAGGAGGAAGGTTGCCAATCCCATGGAAAATGGGAATTTAATCAAAGTAATGTTTACATAAATATTCCACTTAAAAAGATAAAATTCAATGTCGAAAAGGTAAAGGAAATAAATTTAATAATATAATTAAAAGAACAAATAACAGAGAATAAAATAAGATTACCAAACAGAATACAGACTAGAAGAGTCACAGTAATTCACAATCTGAAAATGAATCAGTAGAATAATGTCATTTAAAACATAATCATTATGTTAGAATAATATATTACCTGCAAGATGAAATACAATCTTTCTGTTCTATAAGAAATGGTCAAACATTTAACATTAAAACGTCTCAGAATGTCTTACACTGATTAGTACAATGTTAATAACTGTTATCATTTTCAAAAAGTATACCAACCATAAAAATATGTGGGAAAAAGTATATAAAGCAGCATACAAAGGAGAAATGAAGAATGAGGCTAAAACTTAAGTCTTTGGTTTATGGGCTGATCTTTGTGCTAGAGAGTCACTTGATTTATGTGTATATGTATAATCCACATATGAGTGTTTTTTTTTTTTTGACACAGAGTTTCACTCCTGTTACCCAGGCTGGAGTGCAATGGGGCGATCTCAGCTCACCACAACTGCCGCCTCCCAGGTTCAAGCAATTCTTCTGCCTCAGCCTCCCGAGCAGCTGGGATTACAGACATGTGCTACCACACCCAGCTAATTTTATATTTTTAGTAGAGACGGGGTTTCTCCATGTTGGTCAGGCTGGTCTCAAACTCCTGACCTCAGGTGATCCACCCACCTCAGCCTCCCAAAATTCTGGGATTATAGGCATGAGCCACTGTGACCACCCTGAGCAATTTTTTTTAACTTCATTTAATCCTAATAACTACCCAGCAAAAAATTACTATATCCTCATTATTCAGATATAGAAACTGACATTCAGAGTGGGATTAAGTATCTTGTCCAATCTTCTATGACTCTGAGTGGCAGAGTTGGATATAAACAAGCCTGCCTGACTCTTAGATCAATTAAGAAAATATACACTTTTTCCCATCTCCAGAAGATACAATTCTTAAATTGCATTAGAAAAACTTAGGTTGATATAAAGAAAAAATAACAGAAGTTTCCTCCAGAAATTTGTCAAATCCAGGTTGATACGGCATAAAAACAAAAATAATCTTCAATGTTTCTAACGTATTCAGCATTCATCTGTATTTTAGACAAGTCTAGGGGAAGTCCCAAATAACCTTAACTATCCTTGCTAGGATTATGCTTGTATAATTCCAGGTGACCAACAGCATATACTTGTAGAACTTATGCTTAAAATGAATAGTTTTAACAAGAATCAATAAAACTGGAGAACAATTGTACAAGAATCACAATCTAACTTTAAAAAGTCCAAATACAAATAGGTATCATAACAGTATAAATTACTGTCAATCTACAGATGAGGGGATTAAGGTTACAGTAAGGAGCTAATAAAAGGCCAAGAAAAGGAGAAAGCAAGTCCCATTTTATTCCACTTTTGGTGGTTTGCTATAATGCTTTCCTTTCTACCACCAACCTTTATGAAAATTATTAATAAAATTCCAAAAATAAAATCCTGTAACATTTTAATTAGAAATAAAGCGGAGAGACCACACAGCAAAAAATCACTGAATACATAACAAAATATAAGACATACCTGAGATACATCATCAAGTTGAGGTTTCCCATAAAGACCAGAGATACTTTCTGCCCGCATGAGATACTCAGCTGTTCTTCTCTTCACAGCTTCTCGACGAGTAGGGCTTGACTCTCCTTAAGAAAAAAAAAAAAAAAAGGTCTGGACATGTGAAAAATACACTTGCTTCAATACATTCTGAAAATTAACTTCCTTCTACCCAATATACTGCTTATTCACATTCTAACCGAAAAGAAGAGATATTCAAAATTGGAAAAGATATGCAAGTTATTAACATCAACCAAGTCTAAATATTAACCCATTAATCTCACGTATCCAAATTCTAACATTCTCTTATTCAAATATGTATTGATAATTTGATGTATTTTAGTAGGAGTAAAATGTATAAGAAATGTATATTTGTAAAAAGCTCTGAAGACAAAAAGTCTAGTCATAGTCCAGACATGATACAGCTAAGCAACTCAACAAATGGGACCAAATGCAACAGATGTTTGTGTGTGTGTGTGTGTGTGTGCGTGTGTGTGTGTGTGTTTTCAACCTTGGTTTTTCTCGAAAAAAACCAAATCCTACAAAATAATGTTTCCTGGTTTGCTGAATTGAAGTGAACTGACTTATAATAAAGCAGATAATTTCCCCCAAACGACCACTAGTAGAACCCTCTTCTTATTTCTGCCTGGAACAGCATCTTCTCCTGCTTCTGGGAAATGTCCCTTTCTTCTTCCCATCATACCCTTCTACCCCTTCTCCCCATCACTAACCAGGTGGTTTGAATGAAAGCTGCTTTCTTGTTTCAGATGTCAGTCCCTCTAATCACCAAAGTCCATTTAGCCAATGGTGGACCCCCCTAGTCATAAGTTGAGCCAATCACAGAACCCTATCCTCCTGGCCACAGTTGAAGAAGGGAGGAATTGTCACAACACAAACTGGACGGACCTTCTCTGTTATTCAAGTTGTAAATAAGAGGAGTAGAAACTGCCAACATCTGGTTTCTGACAATGCAAAAAAAAAAAGTAAATCTGAAAGAATGACCTTGACTCAGAAAGTAGATATGGGAGGCTTAAAAGAAAAAATAGGAAGAAATCCCAGTGTTTTCAGGTGAACCTACATTCCTCTAGTGTAAATGGCATCCCTGATTTCAGGTGAAGCTATATTCCTGACCTTCTTTCCCTGAGATAGTTCAAATTTGGATTTTGGCACATGCAAACCAAAGAATTCTGACTAAATACAGACCTCAACGAAAAGCTGCAACAAAGTTGGCACTGCAATTTTGCTAAATAACTTTCCTTTCACAGCTTTTATATTACTATTCCATCTCTTCTCTACTTCATGAGGAATTCACAAATATAACATCTTGGTGTGGGAAAAAAAAATTCTATTGCTTTTTAACTGTGGAACCATGTACATTTATTAACTCTCCAACTGCTCAACCCTCAATTAAAATGTCAGTGTACTTCTGCCTCTACCCTTACAATTTACTTCCTAAATGCAAGGTTTTAGAAGGTTTTTCTACTCAGTTGAAAAATGAGTATATTCTATGAAAATCACTTAAATAACTAAACATACCTTGAAGATAAAACATGCCACATAAATAACAGCTGTTCGCTATTTCTACACAATACTAGTCCTTTGGTTTAGAGTTTACTGTGTCTGGAGTCTGCTATTTCCATTTTCACTAGCTCTTCTAATTTCAGATTATGCCTTCCAAGCCCTAATTTAAATCCCCTTTTAATTCAGTGTGCTTAAGCTTTAATAAAAGTTTCAAAATTTGCTTTGTTAAAGAAAATCATCTCACAAAATAATTTGGAATTCAAAAATGTCAAGATATGGAACACCTAAAGCCATATTTTATAATCTAATTACCATTTTTTAGACTTTTGGTTTTTCTGCAACTTTCTAGGCAATCTACATAGTAACAGAGAAATAAGAATCAGAAGTCAGAAGTTGAAATGGACTCCTGCTGAATATGATGGTTCCACTTCCAAGGCAACTACAATGAAGTGATGGAAATACTGAAAGGCTTTTTAAATGTAACCTTATATACAGGCGAAGTGTGGTGGCTCACGCCTGTAATCCCAACACTTTGGGAGGCTGAGACAGGTGGATTACCTGAGATCAGGAGTTTGAGACCAGCCTGGCCAACGTGGTGAAACCCCGTCTCACCTAAAAATACAAAATAAGTCAGGTGTGGTGCCAGGCATGTGTAATCCTAGCTACTCACGAGGCTGAGGCAGGAGAATCATTTGAACCCGGGAGGGAGAGGTTGCAGTGAGCTGAGATTGTAACACTGTACTCCAGCCTGGACAACAGAGCAAGACTCTGTCTCAAAAAAAAAACACAGTAACCTTATACATAAATACTATGGTTCCTTCCATATCAGTCCCTTAAAAGGAGGTCACGATCACCGCTAATCAATAGCAGCATCCAAGAATAAAAACTATCTCTGGAAGATTTCTGCTCCTGGATGCTTATTCAGGTTTGTCAGTACCAGGAAAAAAAAAGATGATTCTATAGATTTCCAGGATATTTCAAGCTAGTCAAATTATTGACAAATGTGACTTTAAACAGATTTTAATAGACTAAAAATGTTTAATTAACTAACCTGCTTGATTTCTTGTTCTCCATTTTAAAATACACACAGACAGTCCACAATGATTATCTGTTAATCATTCATCTAGAGCAAGAATTTTCATTGGGCTTAGACATTTAAAAAAAGAAAAACTAGGCTGGGCACAGTGGCTTACTCCTATAATCCCACCACTTTGGGAGGCCAGGGTGAGAGAACTGCTTGATTCCAAGAGTTCAACAACAGCCTGGGCAACACAGGAAGACCCCATGTTTGTCTCTACTGAAAATACAAAAATCGGCCAGGCGTGTTGGCATGCACCTGTGGTTCCAGCTACTTGGGAGACTGAGGTGGGAGGATCGCTTAAACCCAGGAAATGATGCATGCAGCAAGTCATGTTCATGCCACTGCATGAACCACTGTGCTCCAGCCTGGGGAATACAGCAAGACTCTGTCTTTAAAGAAAAAAGAAAAGAAAAACTGTTCCCATTATTTAATAACCTTTATTTAAAAAGTTCTGGTGTACCATAAAAGATGTCTTAATGTGGACTGAGACAACCTGTGTTTCTTCACCTTCTCAATTTCTGATCAGGAGGGAGGAAAGATACAGGATGATTAGTGGGATCTCTGATAGGGAGTATCTGAGTAGACATAAGGAGAAAATCCAAAGTTGTTGATGAAATTTACAGAAACACTCAACTACCCATCCTGTGTTTCTCAGGGTACCATCTCTGACTTCAGTCACTAAGAAAAGTTTTATAAGAAGGCATGGTATACAGATAATGGAATCCAGAAGTTCTAACTTATCCAAGAAGCCATCACCATTTGGTACCCTTCATTATATCATATTCTATTTATAAGAAATATATTTCATGGCCAGGCGTGATGGCTCACGCCTGTAATCCCAGCACTTTGGGAGGCCAAGGCGGGTGGATCATGAGGTCAAGAGATCGAGACCATCCCGGCCAACATGGTGAAGCCCTGTCTCTACCAAAAATACAAAAATTAGCTGGGTGTGGTGGTGTGCGCCTGTAGTCCCAGCTTCTCGGGAGGCTGAGGCAGGAGAATCGCTTGAACCTGGGAGGCAGAGGTTGCAGTGAGCCAAGATCATAACATTGCACTCTAGCATGGGTGACAGAGCAAGACTCGGTCACAAAAAAAAAAAAAAAGAAAGGAAGAAATCTATTTCCTCTCTTTTATAAGTAAGAAAATTAAGTTTCAGGAATGTGAAATGTCTTTCTCAGTTACACAGTTACTATAAGAGCCTGAACCTAAAGCATGTCTTAGACTATACTTCAGGGTACTTGCCACTATCCTAAGCTACCTTTTAATATAAAGTATCATAACTGAATTTGAATTTGATTATTCTACTGTTTCTGAGTAGAACAAGAAAAATACAGAGCGCAGGAGAAGTACAGGTGAGCATGGAAACAAAGATACAGAGAAACAAACCTAAGAATCTGAGAAAGGTGCCTGTCAGGCAACAAAGCAGAGTAGAATCAGAATGGAAAGACAACAGACAAAAATACAAGAAAACTGGAGCTACAAAGAGGCATATGTCACACCATGTAAAAGAGAATAGGCCTTTCTGAGAAAAACTGGTCTCTTGAACATCCTTATTACTCAAAGATTTATTTGGAAAACAATGGCCTTTTCCTATTTACCCATTAAAAAAAAATCTGGCTGGGCACAGTGGCTCACGACTGTAATCCCAGCACTTTGGGAGGCCAAGGCAGATGGATTACCTGAGGTCAGGAGTTTGAGACCAGCCTGGCCAACCTAACGAAACCCATCTCTACTAAAAATAAAAAAATTAGCCAGGCTATAATTATAGTGCCTGTAATCCTAGCCACTCGGGAGGCTGAGGCAGGAGAATTGCACTCCAGCCTATGCAACAAGAACAAAACTCCATCTAAAAAAAAATAAAAAATAAAAATCAAGAGGCATTTTTACTCACGGAACTCATAAAATTCAGTTTTGCAACCCAGAATAAAAAAATAGTTCTTCCAATTCTACCCTTCGTCACTAAAAAGAATATAACTAATAGCCTCATCATTTGTTCAACGAAAGAAAAGTCATGCTAGAGGAAGACAAGCCAATTTAAACATCTTGAAAGATAATATGTCTATATCTATGTTTCAAGGGAAATTTTAAGGGTTATTAAGAGTATTTTGACTCTGTCTGATTTTTGCCACAAGCACAGAACTTAATCCCCACATGAGACTCTAGTTAGTCACATTTTATTATATTCTTATCTTTATTTCTCTACACTACAAATACCCTCCCAGTGGGCTCTATACCACTGTGCTTAGTCAAGCATGCTTGATTTCATTCAGATTTATCACATTAGAAAGAATATCCAAATCAAACTGGGTTTGAGTTTTTGCTTGTTGCTGCTTTTTTGCTTTTTTTTTTTTTTACAACTTTAGTCACATAAAAGAAAACTCACATTTGAGATGGCCTTGGTAGTTCTTTTTAAGAGCTGATTTATTATGTTTAATGGTGTTTTGTTCTTTTCAGGTACAGCCTACCATTTCTGCCTTATGCTAAGTGTTCTGACAACAAAAGGCAACCTTGAGAAGAACAGTAATTTATGGTTCTACACATCTACTACAACTCTGAAGCCATCAGCCTTTCCATGTATAACATGAACCAGTCAGGGAATCTGCTTTCCATTTGCATTTAGTCAACCCCCATTAATGTTTTTTTCAAAACCAATTTTATGTGACCCCTAGAAATTCAGAGAGTCACCAAAGAATAAAAAAAGTAAAAGTCATAATAATATTGATACCCAGGCAAATGCCTCAATTGTGATTGTTTTCAATGCTGTTTAGCAGTTTTTCTACTATCAGTAACACTAAATGAAAACTAATATTATACATCATTATATCATAGAGTGTTAAATACCTATAGAGACAGTATTCTCTTAGATTCAACAATTTCTTCCTGCTCCCTAACGTATTTTTCCTTGTTATGCAATTTTCAAAGAGGGGAATCCAAAAGACTTATTTACTCCCTTCAAAATAACATTGCTGACCAGGTATGATGACTCACACCTGTAATCTCAGCACTTTGAAAGGCTGAGGCAGGAAGATGGCTTGAGCCCAGGAGTTTGAGACCAGCCTGGGCAACATAGTGGGACCCCATCTCTACAAAAAAAATTTTTTTAAAAAATTAGCCAGGCCTAGTGGTACACACCTGTAGTCCCAGCTACTGGGGAGGCTGAGATGCAAAGATTGTTTAAGTCCAGGAATTCAAGGCTGCAATGAGCTATGATGGCACCACTGCACTCCAGCCAGAGACACTGGCCAGGCAATAAAAATGGTCAGCCTCTTAATGATGAGAAACTCTTATCCAAATAATAATAGCAGTCCCCTAAGTTCTCTTATGTTCTAAAGTCAAATGGCTTATAAAAAATTAAGATTAAAACATCACAAAGAGCTAATGAGAGACACCAAAGGAAAAAGAAACAAAGAGGCAAAACTAAGAAACTAAAATTTTTCCTTATGAGAAGAAATAAAATATAATCAGGGAAAATTTGGAAATGAAATTCCACATAAATTATGAATTTTTAATCTGCCATAATGGTAGACATGGAAAGTCTCCTGAGCCCCATAAAGGAATACAGGGGAACATAGTACAATAAAGGATTTTGGTCATTCTTTCACTAGCCACAAGATACATCTTAAGAGAAGTAGCAAATCTATGGAAGAATCTAGAGTCCAATAGTTGTTTTCTTGATGCCATGATATTAATTCCCATTTTTCCTTTGAAATAATACAAAGTGATCAAGAGAATTACTGATATCAATCAGTGTATTATTCTCAATCCATGAAGTTTCAGACTCCTTTAATGCATTTCTTAAAAATTAAATTGACTTAGTGTATTAATACATCAGAATTACAATAGACTCCATTCCATCTTTCTTCAGACTGCTGTAACACAAACAGATGTATCTCCATATTGAAATGATTCAAAGAATGAGGACAGGTGTGGTGGCTCACATCTGTAATCCCAGCACTTTGGGAGGCCAAGGTGGGTGGATCATTTGAGGTCAGGAGTTCAAGACCAGCCTGGCCAACATGGTGAAATCCTATCTCTACTAAAAATATAAAAATTAGCCAGGCATGGTGGCACACATAATCCCAGCTACTCAGGTGGTTGAGGCAGGAGAATCATTTGAACTGGGAGGCAGAAGCTGCAGTAAGCAAAGATGGTGCCACTGCACTCCACCCTGGGTGATACAGTAAGACTCTGTCTTAAAAAAAAAAAAATTGAATGATTCAAGTAATAGTCTCAGACTATATCACATTTGAAAACTATTTCAGAGTAACAGAGAAAATCTCCCCCAGCAATTAACTTTCTTTATATAAGCCACCAGAGTTTAAATGTTCTCTATCATTTACTCCTGCCCCTCCTATCCCCCTTAAGAGATGCCTAATAGTTATCTACTATGTTCCAGGCACATGGTCATCTCAATGTTTATAGTCATCTCAGCACTGTCATAGAACATTACATGTAGAAGACCTTCAATAAAATTTTGTTAAACATCACACCTGTAATCCCAGCACTTTGGGAGGCTGAGGCAGGTGGATCACTGGAGGTCAGGAGTTCAAGACCAGCCTGGACAACAGGGTGAAACCCTGTCTCTACTGAAAATACAAAAGTTAGCCAGCTGTGGTGGCAGTCGCCTATAATACTAGCTACTGGGGAAGCTGAGGGAAGAGAATCGCTTGAACCCAGGAGGTGGGGGTTGCAGTGAGCCGACGTCGCGCCACTGCACTCTAGCCTGGCACCTGGCAACAGAGCGAGACCCTGTCTCAAAAAAAAAGAAATAGTTACATAAAATGAATGTCAGGGAAACAGGGAAAGTATTTTTAATTATGGTCTTCTTCATCTGTGTAGCTGAAATGCACACAAAAGGAATACAGGGGAACACAGTCCAAAAGCAGCATGACTGGACTTAAAAGGGAATCTATATTTTGATTTAATTTTATGAAAAATTGTCATAACATGAGGAAAATATAGCACAAATATTCTAAGTAAGTATAAACCACTGTGTAAATAGAATGATATCTACACAACTATCTTTTTATTATTTGACAGTCATAATTTTGAAAGATGTGTTCCTTAATATTTTATAAAGGCAAAATATCTCTATATAATGACCTGGCTATTTTTCAGATGAAACCCATTTTGAGAACACTAATGATAACATGGCATGCTTCTGAGAAAAAGCAGATTTACAGTTTTAATACTTCATAAGAGAGAACAAATAAGCTGAACTGTGCAATTTACACATGACAAATTATAAAGCTACAACAAGCTATAAGTAATACAAAACTGCATAACTCAAGTAATTACAAAATAATGATTAACCCTTTCTCAAGGTGCCTAATAACCTGTCAGTACTAAAATAATAGATTTTCATTTTGGATTTTTTGGTTTCATTTGGTTTACTCTAAAATAATCACAGATATCTATATTTCTTCTGATCAGAATCAAAGATTTTTCAGTAATCACAGGGAATAAACCAGCACTCTCAAATGTTTTTAAACTGTATTGCTAAAGATATAAAAATGTGGTGATACTGATGCCAGAGATGGGCAAATAAAAAACACTTCGAGAATCCTTATCTATCTCTCTGCTTTTGCTATAGAGCAGCTGTGCCTCACAGATTCACATGAATGAAAATATTTAGATGAGAAACCACCCACTTAGTTTATTTTCCATATGACTTTCCTGTAATTATTTTGTAAACTGTTCATACAACAATACATAAAAACATCTGCAAAAACAGGTAATTAATGTGTCAAGCCAAACTAATGCATTTTTTATGGTGTCCATGCTTCGTCAACTGTAATTATAACTCTTTTTTAAGCAAATGATGATGTGTTTGTTGCAATGTGCAAGTGGTTATTTTAGATGCTCTGTTTACTGTTCATACAATCTGAATATAAAACTCCACAGCTACTTTACCCCACATCAATGCTTTACCTAGCTTTCTAATGAAGCAGGAAAGTGGCTCTCTTTTCCAAGCTATAATTTCCAGTAAACAATGTCATTAAAACATGAAACTCTCAACATAAAATTTGACACCAAAATAGCCAACAATTCAAGAAGCATATGCCAGGAAACTACTCGTCCAGACTTTCTTCCTTCAGTGGTGACCCTGTGGGAAATTCAGCACTTTATGCCAACAGGTTATATTACATTAAGCTTCCTAAGTATCAACAGAAGTTTAAGGGTTCATTGTTGTTTTAATTACACCAAATCCATTCCATCTAGATCCACCAAACATATATCTTGAAATGGCAAATTAAGAACCAAATCCTTTCCAAAATACACTGTTTTGCATGTGAACTCTGGCCTTCTTGAGTTCTCACTACAAGAGAGACCATCATAACCATTATTATTACTACTACTACTATACAATAGGTAATAGTGTATACCAATAATCATTCCCAGATGGACATCCTGCAGGCCCCAGGTAAGTAATCTCTAAAGTTCTATGTTTCCAGAGCAAATTAAATCCAAGGTTAAGGAAGAACCACAAGCCCACACTAGTTTTCTGGGTTCCTTCTCTTCCTTAAAACAGGAGAGCAAATTTTAATCAAACACAGGGTGAGATTAGCAACAAGTTACTATACTGACTTAAATGGCTTATACAGCTACAAATGTATTTAACTAATGCCATTTAAAATGGTTGAATTCTATACATTGTCAAACATTAAGTGTACATAAATTAAACATGTTAATCAAAAAGTGGAGATTATTTCTAAGACTGGATTAAAAAAAAACTACACAGAATTCAACTATATCCTGGCTATAGAAGATACACATTGAATCAAAGAAACAACCAGGTTGTAAATAAAAAATGGAAACATACTGTGCAAAAAGTAACCATAAGAGATGACAGCTATACCAATATCTGACAAAATCTATTTTAAGGAAAAAAAAAGTTACCACAGACAGTAACATTTTATAATGTTAAAACATTGTATTAACCAGGAAGCTAAAACAAGTATAAACATACCTGCATCTGTTAGTAGAACAGATCTCCAAAATACATGAAGCAAAAAAATGACAGAAATAAGGAAATAGACAATTCAACAATATTCATCAGAGATGTCTCAATAATTGCTAGAACAAGTGACAGAAAATCAGTAATACTGTAGAAAACTTAAGCAGTATTAAAAACCAAACTGAATTCTGAATTTACAGAATATTCCACACAAAAACAGCAGAATATGTACTCCTTATAAGCACACAAAGAACACTCTCCAGAACAGACCATGTACTAGGCCTCAAAACAATCTCAATAAATGTAAAATAATTAAAATCATGCAAACCATATTGATATGGATGTCAACCATAACAATTAACTAGACATCAACAATAAAAAAATGGAAAATTCACATATATTTGAAAACTAAAGAATGCACATCTAAATAATACATGAATTAAAGAAGAATTTCAAGTTGAATGAAAATCAAAGCAATATATCTAAATTCATGGGATGTGAAAGCAGTGCTTAGAGGGACACTAATAGTTTTAAACAACTACACTGAGAACAAGATACCAAATCAATAACCTAAGCTTTCACTTCTTAAGATAAATTCTAAAAAATAAAAAGCAAACCATATAAAAGAAAACAGGGAAAGGAGAAAAAAATGAAATAGAAAATTGAAAAAATATAGAGAAAACAAAGGAAATTTTAAAACAAATTAGTGTTGGGAGTTTGAGACCAGGCTGACCAACATGGAGAAACCTCGTTTCTACTAAAAATACAAAAAATTAGCCAGGCATGGTGGCACATGCCTGTAATCCTAGCTACTCAGGAGGCTAAGGCAGAAGAATCACTTGAAGCTGGGAGGCAAAGGTTACAGTCAGCCGAGACAGCGCCACTGCACTCCAGCCTGGGCAACAAGGGCAAAACTCTGTCTAAAAAATAAAAATTTAAAAAAAAAAAAGTTCTTCAAAAAGAGCAACAAAATTGTCAAATCTTCAGGTAGACCAACAAAAAAAAATCAAAGTGAAAACAAAACATAGTCATCACTCCCAATTAACAATTCCTTATTTTAAAGATATTTTCACTGGGTATAGAAATCTCAACTAACAGGTTTTTTCCCACCTTTTTCTCTACTCAAATATATTGATCAATTGTCATCTTGCTTACATTGTTTTCAACAGGAAATCTGATGACATTCATATTTTTGTTCATACATGAATTGTCTTTTCCCTTCTGCCTGCTGTTAATTTTAAGGTTTTACCCTGTATCACTGGTTTTGAGCAATTTGATTATCATGTGCCTTGGTGTAGTTAGTATTCATGTTTCTTTGCTTGGGGTTTATCAGACTTCTTGGACTTACAAACTGTTTTTATCAAATGTGGAAAGCTTTCAGGCATTATTTCTTCAAATATTTTGTTTCCCCCATCCACTTTCACATGTCCCAGTTCCAAACACAGATATTGTTCTATAGTTCAGCGAAGTCTTTCTTTTTTTTTAATTTTTAAAGATACTTTTCTCTACGTTTTATTTTGGATAGTTTCTATTGCTATGTCCTCAAGTTCATTAATCTGTCCTTATGCAAAACCTAATCTACTACAGATCATAACCCTTGTATTTTTCATTTCTGACACTGTGGCTACTATCTGTAGAAGTTCAGTTTGGTCTTTAGTAATCCTTCCATGTCTCTACAAAAACTTTTTCAAGATAATAAATAAAGTTGTAACAACTCTTAAAGTCCTTATCTGATAATTCTAACATCTCTGTCAATTCCAGGTGGGATTAGATTGATTCATTTTCCCTCAGTGAAGGGGATATTTTTCCTGCTTCTATGCATGAATGGTAACATTTTATTTCATGCCAGCCATTTTGAATTTTATCTTATTGGGTGGTGGATGTTTTTCTAACTATTATCAACATTTTTGAGCTTTGTTCTAGGATACAGTAGTTTGAACATAATTTGACCCTTTTCAGTCTTGCATTTAAGATTTGAGAGACTGGGGACCGTGGAACAAGATAGCAGAAGAGAAAGCTCTACCAAACATCCTCAGGACCACAAGAACACCAAGTTAACCACTATCTGCACAGATAAAAACAGCTTTATAAGAACCAAAAATCAGGTGAGCACTCATAGTACCTGGTTTTAACTTCATATTGCTGAAAGAGGTACTGAAAAGACACAAAAAAGGAGCCCTGAATTGCTGATACCACCCCCAGCAGCAGCAGCAGCATGGTACAGAGAGCATCTATGGATGCTGAACAGCAACTGCTGTCCTGTTAGAACAGAAAGGAAAACTGGACCAAACTCAACTAACACACACCAGGATGGGAGCATTTAAACCAACTCTAGCCAGAGGTGAATTGCCGATCCTAGTGGTCAGAAATTGAGTCCCTAGAAGCCTCTCCAACAAAGGCTACAGCACTCTGTGTCTCCAAGTACATTTGAAAGGCAGTTGAGGCCCTAAGGAATGCAACTTGTAGGCGAGTACTGGTACTGAACTAGGCCCAGAGACAGTGAACTGGCAGGGCACATGACATACTGAGACACCAGCTGAGGCAGCCAAGGGAGGGCTGGCCTCACCACTCCCTTAACCCAAGGCTGCACCAACTCATAGCTGCAAAAGAGATGTCATTCTTCCACTTGAGGAAAGGAAAGTGGGGAGGACTTTGTCTTGCATCTTGGATATGACCTCAGCCATGGCAAGATAGGGCCTACATCAAAAAAGAGGAAAAAACTTCAAATGAACAATCTAACAATGCATCTTAAAGAACTAGAAAAGGAAGAGCAAACCAAACCCAAAATGAGTAGAAAAAGATAATAAAGATCAGGCCAGGCGCAGTGGCTCACACCTATAATCCCAGCACTTTGGGAGGCCAAGGCGGGCAGATCACGAGGTCAGGAGATTGAGACTATCCTGGCCAACATGGTGAAACCCCACCTCTACTAAAATACAAAAAATTGGCCGGGCATGGTGGCGTGCACCTGTAGTCCCAGCTTCTCAGGAGGCTGAGGCAGGAGAATTGCTTGAACCCAGGAGGTAGAGGTTGCAGTGAGCCAAGATCACACAATTGCACTCCAGCCTGGTTGACAGAGTGAGACTCCATCTCAAAATAATAATTATTATAATAATAATAAAGATCAGAGTAGCGATAAATGAACTGAAATGAAAAAAATAATACAAAAGATGAATGAAACAAAAAGTTGTTTTTTTGAAAACATAAGCAAAATTGACAGACCTTTAGCCAAACTAAGAAAAAAGAGAATATACAAATAAAATCAGAAATCTAAAAGGAGACATCATAACTGTTACTGCAGAAATTCAAAGGATCATTAGTAGCTACTATGTGCAACTATATGTCAATAAATTGGAAAGTGTAGAAGAAATGAACAAATTCCTACTTACATACAACCTACCAAGATTGAACCAGGAAAAAATAAAAAACCTGAACAAACCACTAACAGAAAATTAGATTGAAGCCATAGTAAAAAGTTTCCTAGTAAAGAAAAGCCCAGGACCTGATGGCTTCACTGCTGAATTCTATCAAACATTTAAGGAAGAATCAATACCAATCCTACTCAAACTATTCTGAAAAATAGAGGAGGAGGGAATACTTACAAACTCATTCTATGAGGCCAGTATTACCCTGATATGAAAACCAGACAAAGATACATCAAAAAAAAGGAAAACCATAGGCCAATATCTGCTATGTATTGATGCAAAAATCCTCAACAAAATACTAACAAACTGAATTCAACAATAATTAGAAAGATAATACATACATCATGACCAAGGGATTTATCCCTTGAAATGCAAAGATGGCTCAACATATGCAAATCAATCAATGTGACACATCATATCAACAGAATGAAGGATACAAACCATATAATTATTTCAACTGATGCTGAAAAAGCATTTGATAAAATTCAATGTCCCTTCATGATAAAACCCCTCAAAACGCTGGGTATAGAAGGAACACACCTCAACCTAATAAAAGCAATATATCACAGACCTAAAGCTAGTATACTGAATGCAGAAAAATTGAAGCCTTTCCTCTAAGATCAGAAACATGACAAAGATGTCCACTCTCACCACCGTTATTCAACACAGTACTAGAAGTCTTAGCTAGAGCTATCAGACAAGAGAAAGATATAAAGGGCATCCAAACTGGAAAGGAAGAAGTCAAATTACCCTTGTTTGCAGATGATACAGCTGTGTATTTGGAAAAACTCAGACTCCACAAGAAAATTATTAGAACTGATAAGAAAATCAGTAAAGTTGCAGGATACAAAATCAACGTACAAAAATTAGTAGCATTTCTATATGCCAACAGTGAACAATACGAAAAAGAAATTTAAAAAGTAATCCCATTTGTAACAGTCACATATAAAATTCAATACCTAGGAATTAACTTAACCAAAGAAGTGAAAGAGCTCTACAATGAAAACTATAAAACATTGATGAAAAAAACTGAAGAGGAAATCAAAATATGGAAAAATATTCCATGTTCATGGATTGGTAGAATCAACATTATTAAAATGTCCATATGACCCAAAACAATCTACAGATCCTATGGAATCTCGATCAAAATACCAATGACATTCTTTACAAAAAAAAAAAAACAACAACCTAAAATTTATATGGAACCACAAAAGATCCAGAATAGCCAAAGCGATCCTAAGCAAAAAGAAGAAAACTGGAGGAATCACATAACCTGACTTCAAATTATGCTACAGAGCCACTGTAAACAAAACAGCATATTACTGGCATCAAACAGACACACAGATCAATGAAACAGAATAGGGAACTATCCACACACCTACAGTGAACTGTAGAAACAAATCTACACACCTACAGTGAACTCAATTTCAACAAAGGTGCCAAGAACATATACTAAGGAAAAGACAGTTTCTTCAATAAATGGTAATGGGAAAACTGAATACCCACATGCAGAAGAATGAAATTACACCCCTATCTCTTGCCATACGCAAAAATCAAATCAAAATGGATTAAAGACTTAAAGTCTAAGAACTCAAACTAAAACCACTACAAAAATATTGGGGAAAATCTCCAGGATATTGGTTTGGGTAAAGATTTCTTGAGCTATACTCCACAAGCACAAGGAACCAAAGCAAAAATGGAGAAATGGGATCACATCAAGTTAAAAAGCTTCTGCACAGCAAAGGATACAAAAGAGTGAAGAGACAAACCACAGAAAGGGAGGAAATATTTACAAACTATCCATCTTACAAGGGATTAATAACCAAAATATATAAAATGCTCAAACAACTCTATAGGGAATAATCTAATAATCTGATTTTAAAAATGGGCTTAAGATATGAGCAGACGTTTCTCAAAAGAAGACATACACATGGCAAACAGGCAAAGGAAAAGGTGGTCAACATCACTGATCAGAGAAACACAAATCAAAACTACAATGAGACCCTATCCCAGCCCAGTTAAAATGGCTTATATCCAAAAGATGGTCAATAACAAATGCAGGTGACTATGTGAGGAAAAGGGAAC
Organism: Aotus nancymaae; assembly: GCF_030222135.1. NCBI lineage: Eukaryota > Metazoa > Chordata > Mammalia > Primates > Aotidae > Aotus > Aotus nancymaae. The sequence continues at coordinate 1,653,898 of NW_026988445.1, read as the reverse complement.
CCTGGTACACTGTTGGTGGGAATGCAAATTAGTACAACCACCATGTTGTACATAGTTGAACAGTTTGGAGGTTCCTTAAAAAAACTAAAAATTGCAATCCCACTCCTAGGTATATACTCCAAAGAAAGGAAATCAAAGAAATATCTGCAGTCCCATGTTTACTGCAGCACTATTCACAATAGCCAGGATTTGGAAGCAACCTAACTGTCCACTGACAGATGAACAGATAAAGAAAAAATGGTACATATACACAACAGAGTACTACTGAGCCATAAAAAAGAATGCGATCTTGTCATATGCAACACCATGGACAGAACTGAAAATCATTGTGTTAAGTGAAATAAGTCAAGCACAGAAAGACAAACATTACATGTTCTCACTTATTTGTGGGATCTAAATATCAAAAAAAAAAAAAATTGAATTCATGAGTAGAAGAATGGTTACCAGAGTCTGGGAAGGGTAGTAGGGGATTGCAGGGAGGTGGGGATGGTTATGTGTACAAAAAAAAGAACAGAATGAATTAATAAGACCTACTATTTGATAGCACAACAGGGTGACTATAGTCAATAGTAACTTAATTGTACATTTTTTAAAAATGTAGAGTGTAATTGGATTATTTGTAACTCAAAGGATTAATGTTTGTGGGGATGGATACCCCATTTTCCATGAGGTACTTATATGACATTGCATGCCTGTATCAAAATATCTCATGCATCCCTTAAATATACATGCCTACTATGTACCAAAAAATTTAAAAAATAAAAATTATATATATTTTAAAAAGACTTGTGAGAGTGAGCCTAATTATTATTCTACAGTATTACTATTCCTTCTAAGTATTCTACCCAATGCCACACGACTGAGGTTTCTGAGACTACTTCTAGGAAAGACATTATTCCCAGCCCTGTGTGAGCAACCAGAATTGTGTCTCCTAATCCTCTTGGTATATCTTTCTTTGGTCTTGAATAGCTTCCCCGCATCCATACACTAATGAGTACTCTGCTATATATTCCAGGAGACATTGCCAATCTCTGTACCATTTTCTTCCCTCTAGACAAGACACTGGACATCAGGCAACAATTGTAAATATCGTATCCTGCAAGCTCTAACTACAAACTCTAACTTCATTCTTCCTAGCCTCTCGACTTCATCTTCTTAACTCAGAGCTTCTACCAGGATCCAAATGGCTCCCTTCTCCCTGCACCACAACCTAGAAATTCAAGACAGCAATCTGGGACAATCATGAGCCTCACTTCATTTGTTTGCTCTCAGAAATCACCATCTTTCATTACCTAATGCCCAGTGTCCTGAAAATCATTGTTAAATATATTGTCTGGTATCTCTAGTTGCTTCAGGAAAGAAGGTTAATATAGTCCCTGTTACCCATCTTGGTCAGCAGCATAAATCTTTTTTTAACATGGCTACTAGAAAATTCAAGATTACATATGTATCTGACATGATATTTCTATGGTACACTGCTGTTGTAGATGGTTATTAAAGTATATAATCCTGAAATCACCTAAGGAGAATAGGGTAAAGAGCATAAGAAGGTTGAAAACCAAGTCACAAAGAATCTCAGCATTTAAAGATCAAGTGGCGAAGAAGAAGCTGGCAAAGTAGACTTAGAAAGGTCAAGAAAGGGCCAGGTGCAGTGGCTCACGCCTGTAATACCAACACTTTGGGAGGCTGGGGCTAGAGTTCGAGACCAGCCTAGGCAACATAGTGAGCTATTCATATAAATTTTTTCACAGCTATAATCCCAGCTACTCTGAAGGTTGACATCGGAGGATCTCTTGAGTTCAGAGGTTTGATGCTGCAGTGAACTACGATCATGCCATTGCACTCCAGCCTGAGCAACAAGGCAAAACCCTATCTATAAAAAATAAAAATAAAAAAACTGAAGAACTCCAACTGCCAGAAAATTAAACAATATGCTTATGCTATTTATGACGTACTTCTAAGTAATTCACAGGTGCAGGAGGCAGAAAAATGAGTGGACTCTTAAAGATGTTCATGCTCTAAGCCCAGAACCTGTGACTATGTTATTTTATGTGGCTAAATAAACTTTACAAATGTGATTAAGGTTAAGGTCTTGATATAGGGTAATTATCCTAGATTATTTCATTAGCCCAACCCAATCATATAGCTTTTTAAAATCAGATAACCTTTCCTGGCTGAGGATCACTGTGAAATGTAACTACGAAAGAATGGTTAGAGCAGTACAAAACTGCTGGCTTTGAGAAGGACAAAGGGGACCATAAGCAAAGGCATGTAGGTGGCCTCTAGAAGCTAGAAAAGAAAATAGATATTTTTATGTGCAGTTTCCAGGGGAAAAAAAAAAAAAAAGGTGCTACTCACACTTTGATTTTTCCCAGTGTGATTTGATTTCTAACCTACAAAACCATAAAATTAAAAATTTGTTTTGAAAATCATTAAGTTTGTGGTAAGTTGTTATGGCACCAATAGAAAACTAATAAAACGAGATTTAAAAATCAAAACAAAAAATAAAAAATATTTTGAACTGATAATAACTGAGGTTTAACATAACCAAATCTATAGAAAATAGCTCAACAAACACTTAATGGAAAACTTAATAATCTTAAATATATATGGGGAAAAAAAGGCCGAAACTCAGATGTAATCTTCTAACTCAAAAATAAAAATAATAATCAGACTTCAAGTAAGTAGAAGGAGAGAAAGGAATACAAATCTATAAACCAGAAAACATAGAACAGCAAAATAAAAGTTAAAAGTTGATTCTTTTGAACATTAAAAAAAAAACTGATAAAATGCTAACCTGAGTAATTAAGAAAAAATATATGTAACAAATAACCAAAATCTAGAAAAAACCAAAAGACATCCAAGAGATTAGGAGATATTGTAATCAATTCTACAATTAAATTTCACCTTTTATGTGAAATAGACAAATTTCTTAAAAACTGAGACTTGCTGAGGTTCACGAAAAAAAGAAATACATACAACTTTAATAGTTGGATAACTACTAAAGAAATTGAACCTACTATTTTAAAACTCTTCCCATAGAATATGTTAAGTATGATAAATATATTGTGGATACAAAGAAGAATGGCTCTATATTCTAGAGATATAAACTACACAGGGGTAGTAAAGGCCATGATGGCTTTAATTTACTTTTAAATTTGCCAAATACATATAATCTATGAAAATTAAAAATACATATACAGGCATATCTTTGGAGATATTGTGGGTTCTGATCCAGACCACTGCAAAAAAGTGAAAATGATAATAAAGCAAGTCACATATTGTTTCCCAGTGCATATAATTGTGTTTACACCATCCGTAGTGTACGTGTGCAATAGCATTACGTCTTTAAAAACAATATACATACACCTTAATTTAAAAATAATTCATTGCTAAAAAATGCTAATGATCATCTGAGCATTCATTAAGTGGCAATCTTTTTGCTGGTAGAGGAAGTACTGCCTTTATGTTGATGGCTGCTAATTGATCAGGGTAGTGGTTGCTTAAGCGCCATCTCCTGGATGGCAACGCAAACTTCAATATGAAAAATACTTTGCAACCCTGTGAAACCAATGCCGAGAATTCAGCCACAAGCAAAGACCCTGTACAAAGTTTCATCCCTCCAAACACATCCAGATATAAAGCCAACTGACTATACTCAAATTACACCACAGTTAAAGGAAGATCAGCCCACACAGATGAGAAAGAACCAGTGCAAGAACTCTGGCAACTCTAGAAGCCAGAGTGCCTCCTTACATCCAAAGGACTGCACTAGCTCCCCAGCAGTGGTTCATAACCAGAAAAACATACACAGATTAAATGCCCCAATTAAAGGCACAGAGTGGCAAGTTGGATAAAGAGCAAGATCCAACTATATGCTATCTTCAAGACCCTTGTCACATGCAGTAACACCCACAGGCTCAAAGTAAAGGGATGAAGAAAGATCTATCAAGCAAATGGAAAACAAAAAAGAGCAGGGTTGCCATTCTCATTCCAGACAAAACTGACTTTAAATCAACAATGATCAAGAAGGACAAGGAAAGGCATTACATAATGACAAAGGGTTCGAGTCAACAAGAAAACTTAACTCTCCTAAATATATATGCACCCAACACTGGAGCACCCAGATTCACAAAACAAGTTCTTAGAGACCAAAGAGATCTAGATAATCACACTGTAATACTAGGACACTTTAACATCCCACTGACAGAACTAGACAGATAATTGAGGCAGAATACCAGCAAAGATAATCAGAACCAAAACTCGACATTTGACCAAACAGACCTAACAGATTATACAAAACTAATGAAAAAAAAAAAGATACAACATACCAGAAATTCTGGGACACAGATAAAGCAGTATTAAAAGTGTCAAAGTTAATAGTGCTAAACATCCACATTAACAGATATCAAATTAGCAACCACATGTCATACCTAGAGGAACCTGAAAAACAAGAGCTAACCAATCCCAAAGGTAGCAAAAGAAAAGAAATAACCAAAATCAGAGGAGTATTGAATGAAATGAAAATGAGAAAAACCATACAGAAGATTTTTTTAAGTTGATTCTTTGAAAAAAATAAATAAAATTCATAGCCTTCTAGCTAGACTAATAAAGCAAAAAAAAGGAAAAGATTCAAATAAACACAATCAGAAATGACCAAAAGGACATTACCACTGATCCCACAAAAATTCAAAAAAATAAAAAAAACCTTCAGAGACTATTACTAACACCTCTATGCACACAAACTTAGAAAACCTAGAAGAGGGCCGGGCGTGGTGGTTCACGCCTGTAATCCCAGCACTTTGGGAGGCCGAGGCGGGTGGATCACAAGGTCAAGAGATCGAGACCATCCTGGTCAACATGGTGAAACCCCTTCTCTACTAAAAATACAAAAAATTAGCTGGGCATGGTGGCGCGTGCCTGTAGTCCCAGCTACTCAGGAGGCTGAGGCAGGAGAATTGCCTGAACCTAGGAGGTGGAGGTTGCGGTGAGCCGAGATCGCGCCATTGCACTCCAGCCTGGGTAACAGGAGCGAAACTCCGTCTCAAAAAAAAAAAGAAAACCTAGAAGAAATGGATAAGCTCCTGGAAACATACCACCTCCCAAGACTGAACCAGGAAGAAATTGATTATCTGAACAGATCAATAAGAAGTTCCAAAATTGAATCAGTAATTAAAAACCTACCAATCAGAAAAGGCCCTGGACCAAATGAATTCATAACCAAATTCTAACACGTGTATGAAAAAAGGAAGGTACCTATCCTACTGAAACTATTCCAAATAAAGAAGAAAAAAAAAATCAAGGAAGAGGGGAGGCCTGCATCATTCTGATACCAAAACTTGGCAAAGACAGAATGAAAAAAATTTCAGACTACTATCCTTGATAAATATAAGTTGCAGAAATCCTCAATAAAATACTAGCAAACCAAATCCAGCAGCATATCAAAAAGCTAGTCTACCATGATCAAGTAGGATTTATTTCTGGGATGTAAGGTTGGTTCAACATATGCAAATCAATAAATGTGATCATCACATAAACAGAACTAAAAACGAAAACCACATGATCATCTCAATAGGCAAAGAAAAGGCTGTCGATAAAATTCAATATGCCTTTGTGTTAAAAATCTTCCATGAACTACTCATTGAAGGTACATACCTCAAAATAACGAGAGTCATCCATGACAAACCCACAGCCAACAATATACTGAATGGACAAATGCAGGAAGCATTCCCCTTTAGAACCAGAACAAGACAAGGATGCCATCTCTCACCCCTCCTATTCAACATAGTACTGGAAGTCCCAGCTAGAGCAATCAGCTAAAAGAAAGAAATAAAAAGCATCCAAATAGGAAGAGAAGAAGTCAAATTAGCTTTCTTCACAAGATATTATACCTAGAAAACCCCATAGTCTCTGCTCAATGGCTCCTAGATCTTATGAACAGCTTCAGCAAAGTTTCAGAATACAAAAACCAGTAGCATTTCTATACACCAATCGTGTCTAAGCTGAGAGCCAAATCAAAAAGGTAGTCCCATTCACAACAGCCACAAAAATAATAAAATGCCTAGGAATACAGCTAACCAGGGAGGTAAATTATCTCTACAATGAGAACTATAAAACACTTCTGAAAGAAATCAGATATGACACAAACAAATAGAAAAGCATTCCATGCTCATGGATAGAAGAGTCAATATTATTAAAATTACCATACTGCCCAAAGCTATTTACAGATTCAATGCTATCCTTATCAAACTATTAATGACATTTTTCACACAATTAGAAAAAAAAATTCTAAAATTCATTTGGAATAATAAAAGAGCCAGAATAGCCAAAGCAATCCTAAGCAAAAAGAACAAACCTGGAGGCATCACACTACCCAACTTCATATAATACAAGGCTACAGTAACGAAAACACCATGGTACTGGTACAAAGACAGATACACAGACCAGTGAAACTATCTGATTCACATACCTACAACTATCTGATGTTCACACACCTATAACTCTCTGATCCTGGACAAAGCCAACAATAGCAAGCAATGGGGAAAGGACTGCCTCTTCAGAAAATGGTGCTGGGGAAATCTAGCCTTGTTCCTACTTTTCACCATATATAAAAATCAACTAAAGATAAATTAAAGACTTAAATGTAATATCTAAAACACTAAAGACCCTAGAAGAAAACCTAGGAAATACCATTACGCACATCAGCCCAGGCAAATACTTTATAACAAAGTCTCCAAAACAATTTGCAACAAAAACATTGACAAGTGGGCCTAATTAAACTAAAGAGGTTCTGCAAAGCAAAACAAACTATCAACAGAATAAACAGACAACCCATAGAATAGGATAAAATATTTGCACACTATGTATCTGACAAAGGTCTAAGGTACAGAATCTATAAGGAACTCAAATAAGTCAACAAATAAAAAACAAACAACCCCATTTAAAAATGGGCAAGGATGAGGCCAGGTGCGGTGGCTTACCCCTGTAATCCCAGCACGTTGGGAGGCTGAGGTGGGTGGACCACAAGGTCAGGAGGTCGAGACCAGTCTGGCCAAGATGGTGAAATCCCATCTCTACTAAAAATACAAAAATTAGCCAGGAGTGGTGGTAAGAACCTGTAATCCTACTCGGGAGACTGAGGGAAAAGAATCGCTTGAACATGGGAGGCAGAGATTGCAGTGAGCCAAGATCAGGTCACTGACCTCTAGCCTGGGCAACAGAGCAAGACTCCATCTCAAATTTTTTAAAAAAATGGGCAAGGACATGAACAGACACTTCTCAAAAGCAGCCAACAAATATACAAAAACAGCTTCAATACAACTAATCATTAGGGAAATGCAAATCAAAACCACAATGAGACAGCATCTCATACCAGTCAGAATGGTTATTACAAAATCAAAAAATAACAGATGCAGGTGACATTACAGAAAAAAGGGAATGCTTATACACTGCTGGTAGGAATGTAATTTAGTTCAGCCACTGTGGAAAGCAGTCTGGACATTTCTCTAAGAATGTAAAATAGAACTACCATTCAATCCAGCAATTCCATTACTGGTTATATACCCAAAGAAATATAAATTATTCTACCATAAAGACACATACACACATGTTTATCACAACACTATTTACAACAACAAAGACAAAATCAAGCTAAATGCCCATCAACAGTGAACTAGATAAAGAAAATATGGTACAGATATGCTATAGAATACTATGCAGCTATTTTTAAAAAAATGAGATCGTGGCCTTTGCAGCAATAAAGATGGAACTGACAGCCACCATCTAAGCAAATTAACACAGGAACAGAAAACCAACCACCACATGTTCTCACTTATAAGTGTAAGTTAAACATTCAGTACACATGGACACAGAAGGGAACAATAGACACTGAGGCCTATTTGAAGGTGGAGGGTGAGAGGAAGGTGAGGACTGGAAATCTACCTACCAAATATTATACCAATTACCTGGGTGACAAAATTATCTGTACACCAACCTCTGCAACACACAATTTACCCATGTAACGAACCTATACATGTACCCCTTGAACCTAAAATGAAAGTTGTAAAGAAGAAAACGAAAAATGAAAATGGCCCCAAAAGACTTGTTCAGAGACCTGCACGCCTCGCACCCAGAGCTCTCAGAGCCGCTCCCAGCCACAGCCTCCCGCGTGCCTCACTCAGCTCCAACATGGCAAAAATCACCAGCCCTACAGAGACTGAGCGGTGCATCGAGTCCCTGATTGCTGTTTTCCAGAAGTATGCTGGAAAAGATGGTTATAACTACTCTCTCTCCAAGATGGAGTTCCTGAGCTTCATGAATACAGAACTGGCTGCCTTCACAAAGAACCAGAAGGACCCCGGTGTCCTTGACCGCATGATGAAGAAACTGGACACCAACAGTGATGGGCAGCTAGATTTCTCAGAATTTCTTAACCTGATTGGTGGCCTAGCTATGGCCTGCCATGACTCCTTCCTCAAGGCTGTCCCTTCCCAGAAGCGGACCTGAGGTCCTCTTAGGCCTGGCCTTCAAATCCACCCCATTTCCTTCCAGCCTTTCTGTCATCATCTCCACAGCCCACACATTACCCCTTGAGCCCAGCACACCAGCCACCTCATGCAGGCCCCACCTGCGGATAGTAATAAAACAATGTCAGTTTTCTAAAACATGAAAAAAAAAATTGTTCAATACAGTGTTGCCACAAAACTTCTATTTGGTTAAAAAAAACACACACACAATTATCTGCAAAGCACCATAAAGTAAAGCACAACAAAACAAGGTAAGCCTGAACATAAATGAATATTGGTAATTAAATCCAATGATATATAAAAAGGATAACGCATATCACAACCATGTAAGGTTTATTTTAGGCATACAAAAGTTGTTGAACATTCTGAAATCAATCTGTGTGAACTCTTGGGCCTAGAGGACAATGGTGGCCACCAAATTTCCAATCTCTCCACATAACCTCTCAAGAAACAAACAAAAAACCAAGAGAGCAAATAAATCCATTTATGACTCACATTTTCAGCACCACTAGGAAACAAAGATATCATGACCTTTGGATTATCTGTAAATAGAAAAACAAATCAAATTACAACAGCACTCCCAGGGACCCCCCATTACAGACTAATGAATGTGGTGACCAGAGGAAGAAAAGCTTGAGATTCCTGGCTGGGTGTGCTGGCTCACGCCTGTAATCCCAGCACTTTGGGAGGCTGAGGCTGGTGGAACATGCCTGTAGTCCCAGATACTCGGGAGGCTGAGGCAGGAGAATCACTTGAACCCAGGAGGCTGAGGTTGCAGTGAGCCAAGATCGTGCCATTGCACTTCAGCCTGGGCAAGAAGAGCAAAACTCTGTCTCAAAAAAAAAAAAAAAAAAAAGAGATTCCTTGGGAAGAAAAAAAATACATATATTGGGGTGGGAGCAAATTGGACTTAAACCAAAGCACAGGAAAAAACAAACAGAAAATGGAAGCCCAACTAAATGCCAAACACAGGTTGGCATTTGATAGTTAAAAAACAGGCTTTCTAGGGTTGAAAGTAAGGACGATCAAAAGTGAGAGCCTTGGTGAAGCCTTCCTACTGGAGAAGAATCAGATATATAGAAAATGAGTGATACCTCTTCAAGATGTGGCAGTGAAAGTCCAAAGAGAAAGAAGAAAAATGAGAGAAAGGTCAGGATCCTACAGAAATAAGAGAAACAAGACCCCAACCCATTCCCCATCATCATCCATAACGGAATTTGCAGAGAAGAGGGTGGAAACAACAGAAAGCAGGCTCTCAAAACTGGAACCCTGCCCTTGTAAGGAATGGGAATAGGAAAAAGCAGACCTGAACCAGGTGCCATGGCTCACACCAAAGTCCTGGCTATTTAGGAAGCTGAGGCGGAAGGATTGCTTGAGGCCAGGAGTTCAAAACGGGCTGGGGAACACAGCGAGACCCCTTCTCCAAAATACTTTTTAAAAGAAAAAAGCAGACCTCCTCCACTTAACACTATAAATGACCCTTGAAGAGGGGAGATGTAGAAGCTTCTAGAGTGCTGGCCAAATTCTGCTCCTTGATCTGGATGCCAGTCACATAGAAGTGTTCCATGTGTGAAAATACATTCACAGCTATATGGTTATGATATTTTCTTTTCTGTGTATATGATATACTTCCATTAAAAGTTTAAAAAACAGATACCATGCTGGTTCTCTAAAGAATTATCTAAGAAACATATAAGAGAACACACAGGAACAACCAAAACAATCATTTTTGTTTTTTAAGGCCAGGGGAGAAAGGATAATAAACGGCCCTGTTGGGCCATGACAGATAAGCAGAAATAACATTTCAATGTGTTTTGTTTGTTTGTTTCTGCCTAACATCCCTCCCTCATTTGGATCCACTCCTTCCACATTCCATGGTTATGCTGTTCAGTTCGTGTGGTTCATCAGGGATAGCTCTGTCCGCCTTCCCAGGGATGACCAGATAACCTATGCCTAATCAGGTTACAAAGACAGAAGTGAAAGCTATGAGACTCATGCCAGGCCAATCCTCCCTGGGGTTTTTATTGGAGTTACGGGGGAAAATACCCTCTTCCTCTAGGATCCTGAGGACAAAGTCTTTATAAAGCTGGAGCTAGTGGGGGGGTTATCTTTCATGCCATGAAGATAAAATCAAATAAGAGAAAGGGGATAACAAGTACAGGGTGTGAACAGAGACAGGAAAATAAAAAGACAGAGACCTGTTGGCATTTCTTGAACACCTGAATTGAGCTATATGTAACCACTTATGTGGAATAAAACACTCTTTTTCAGATGGACTAAAACAATGTTTTCTATGTGAGCCTCTTTGAGTTGGTTAGGTTTTTGTTACCTAGAGCTGAAAATCTAGTCTTATTACAAAACTTGAAAGAGAATTACCTGAGTACAGGACAATTTAAAAAGCAACTCTCTTTTCATTTGTGAATATCAAGAACAGAGAATATAAAGTCTTCTCTCTAAACCTATGAAATAGTTCCTTCTGAGTTCAATGCATTAGTAACTGATTTCTCCTGTTGGTAGACACTTCCTGGATCAACTAAAGAAAGGAAAAAACAGAATGCTGATGAGGAGGGAAGACAGAAGGCTAGGTGGCATATTTAAATAATTTTAAATATTTTTTTAAAATCTGAGACTTTTAAAATGCTTCCTTCTAGCCAGTTTCAAAACAATTAAGATCTGAAAAATTCTCAACTAAGTCAATTTATTAAATCATAGTGAAAAGTACACATTTTATTTTAAAACAGAAAAGGCCGTGAAGATGTTCATGACATTCAGGTCACACCTGAAGGAAAAAATTTAAAAAAAATAAGAAATATTCTGTATTTGTTTAATTCTGCTCCTTCTTGAAAAGTAAGATGTCAACTTCCAGACTGAGATGGACAGAAGGCTCATACTTCAATAAGCAGCTCCTCTTTTCCAACTTTATTACAATGATAAACAAAATATACAAGTGATACCAAAAGGCACAACTGGGTTCAACCAAGATAAAAATCTCTATGGCAAGTGGTATTTATCCTAGGAACTCAAGAATGGTTCAATATAAGAAAATCAATGTAATATATCACATTAATAGAACAAAGAAGAAAAAAAAACACATGATTGATTCAAGTGATGTAGAAAAAGCATTTGTAAGAATCCAACACCCTTGCACGATAATAACATCCAGAAAACCAAAAACAGAATAGAACTTCCTCAACATGATAAAGGGCATCTATGAAAAACCAACAACTAACATCATATTCCACAGTAAGACTGAAATTTTTCCCCCTAAGACACAGGAACAAGACAAGAATGCCTGTTTTCCCAATATCATTGTACACTATACTGGAAGTTCTAGCCAGAGTATTAGGTTAGAAACAGAAATAAAAGCCATCCAAATTGAAAAGGAAGAAGTTCTCAGAATCTATAATCTTACGCAGCTGCACTTCAGTATCCACAGGGTATTGGTTCCAAGACCCCCTAAATGCCAAAATCACATGACTTGTTTCCCTTTATCAACCCTAAACTTACTACCTTTTTCATATATCCATCTATTTTCAAAGCCAAAAACTTTATCCTTGGAGTTTCCAAATAGTTGAGTAACTCTTATTCACGGAATAAATCAACGGTCCAAGCTGCACACAAGGTCATGGTGTCTGAAATATGTCTGGATATCCCTGAGAGTCTAGCACACATCTACCCAAGAAAAAACTATAAAAAATGGTTTGGTACTGCTTATTATACCATTTACCAGATTGCAAATGGCAGAATAAAAATGTTTGCCTCTCTTATCTGAGAATTAACATTAAAAATAATTTCTTTGGTCAAAAATTTCAATAAAATCTTCAAAGAAAAATTGGATATCAACAATATCCAGAAATACATTATGAAATTTCACTCATAATGTATGCAAGAGAAGAGAAGAGGAAAGAAGGTAAAAGGGAAGGAGAGAAGAAGGGAGAAAATGAGAGATGAAGGAAAGAAAAAAAATGAGAAGGGCAGGGGGAAAGAATGGAGTATTTTTTAAGTGTGGCATCAACATCAAGTGAAAAGCGACAGGTATGACTATAGTAGCAAACCTACCAGATATTTTCAACAAGATATACACTACAAAATCATAGGTCTTATTAGCATGCTATTAAGTTGACAGAAACATCTCATCTTGAAGGGCCATTGCTCAATTTTATTTTATATATTTAGAAAATAACCATATTATATTCCCTATTACAGGGCCTGGTACATACAAGTAACAAATGCTTGTTGAAGGATCAACTAGATGAATAGATGGCTGACCGAAAACAAACAAATGGGTAGAAGGAAAAATGATGAATACTCAAAATAAGAAAGTTTTCAAATATTCAATAATGGAGAAGATTTCCTGCTTCTCCTTTTTAAAATGCTAATCTAATTACGGGGAACACGTGAGAGGTAGCATAGCACAATATGAAGGAGACACCATTTAGGCTCAGAAAGACCTAGGTTAAAATCCTAGCTCAACTCTTACTGGCTTGTGTCCTTGAGCAAATTGCTTAATTTATGTAAGGCTTAGTTTCCTCCACCTATAAAACAGGGATCACAATATCTACCTTACAAAGACATCAAACCAGCACTTTTGGCACCTGGAACAAACTACACAAAACCAGCTCTCAAATCAACTCTGTAATTCATAATGTAGCCCACAGATGGGTGTTACTAACAATGCTCGCCATCTGGTAGCTTCCTGTTTTAAATAATTATTCTTGCTAACTAGGTGCCAAGCTTTTAGAATCATTATATTAAATGTTTGCACCCTCTAAATTGTGGTGTCCTTAGACAAAGTCCAGTATGGCCAGTCATAGTTCAACTTATGGGGTTGTTTTGAAGATTAAAAATAATGTAAGAAAAATACCTTGTACAGTGACAGGCATGTAATAAATTGTTATTAGTTGAACACTTTACTAATACCTTTATGTAATCCACATACCACTCTATATTATCACAACTACTTCAATAAGCCCACACATAGATTAATCGTATCAGCCACTTTCAGTAATATATAAACAAGATGGACAGGAAAGGGTGATATATATTGCAACATCCTTTTCAAAAATTCAAGTTGATTCCTTCCACTCTGACTTTTGGATTTTCTCTCTTAAATCCATAAAGACCTGAGAATTTAGAAGAGAGACAGTACTTTCATTCCAAGAGCTATTTCTGAAAGGGAGTAAGTAAAGTGTCAGGTTCAAAGAGAATTCAAAGTTACCACTACCAGGTATACTTATTCTCTGCTGGATGGGCAAACAGAGCTGTTGCTATTGTGTTTTGCATGTGGTCTCAGCTGTGCAAATACCAGTTAAATAAGAAAAACATCAAGCCATCTTTATCAGATCTACTAACAACCCAAACAAACTCCTTTAGGATGAATAGTAACAAAATAACAAAATTTGCCAACCCTAAGAATCTTTGTATAAAGCACTACTTAGCTCTGAAAGATTATTTTCTCTGAATTATCAGATATCCAGAAATACTTATTTTATTATAAGACATGCCAATCCATGCCAATAAAAGTCACAAGAACAAACATTACGAAGAGTTCCATTTAAATGATTTATAGGTTTTACTGGTTATAGAGATCTTTCACTAATAGTTTTGTCAACCTGGAACAAACCTTGTCCAAGGAAACATCTCTTCTAAGCAAAAAAGTCAAATCAAGCTCACAACTAGAGCCCCCAGTTTCCCCACACATTGAAGGATAATATCCCTATGTCTGTTAGGTGGTGACTAGTATGCTAGTACAGAATCCATGGACTGGAAGTACTGTCCCGACCTTACATTTGACACAGGTCAACAGGGTCAAATGTGTAACCAGGAGGGCTGAAACAAAGGTTCTTTTACATATTGGTTAAAAATTAGAGTTCTATGATTGTGGTTCCCATAGTTAGTATGAATAAAAATGGATCACATTACAAATAAACAATAAAAGACTAAAATCAGTTTAATCAGTTACTAACTTTCTGGAATTGATGTCACATTAACAACAGAAACTAATCCAGAGCAGGAATGGATATTGTGGTTTTAAAAGGACAAACATGCATTAAATACAGGATACATGTTTAAATGGTAACATTCCTTAAGATAGTAGTCTAGTAGGTTTGGTATCAAGTTCTAGTGGAGAAATAATTCACCACCATAATCAGCAAAGTAACTAACCAAATGACATATTCTTTGTTATTTTCTGATGTGTATCTATAATTCTCATTCTGAAGCACAGATTTTTATTTTTCTGGTGCCATCAAGTGGTAACATTATGAAATGTTCTAAGATTAAATGCAAACAACTTAGAACAATGTCACACTGACCACCCTGATGTGTTTCATCTATGTCAATTAAACTCAAGTGATGTTTTAGCACCTAATTCTCTGAAAAGAAATGGAAAAATATCAGAGAAGATTTTTTAAATAATTCATACCCATTTTAAACTCTCAACTCCAAGTGAGAGTTAAGGCAAAGAATAAACATGAATAGATCTTTAAGACCATAATGCTCCACCAGCAAACAAAAAACCCAACAGATGGCTGGGCACAGTGGCTCATGCCTGTAATCCCAGCACTTTGGGAGGCCGAAGCAAGTGGATTACCTGAGGTCAAGAGTTTGAGACCAGCCTGGCAAACATGGTGAAACCCCATCTCTACTTAAACTACAAAAATTAGCCAGGTGTGGTGGCACACACCTGTAGTTTCAGCAACTAAGGAGGGTGAGGCAGGAGAATTGCTCGAACTCCCGGAGGCAGAGGTTGCAGTGAGCTGACATTGCACCACTGCACTCCAGCCTGGGTAACAGAGTGAGATTGGGTCTCAAAAAAAAAAAAACCCTAACATTATAAAACCATTTGAAAAATAAAATTAGGATGAAAATGATCTTTCCATCAAAGCATGAAAACAAGTAACTTCGAAATTAGACTACCAATTAGAAGCCTTAAATGTGATAACCTATATTATATAATGATATCAAGATGACAAAATTAATGAGAAATGAATTTAGAATCAATTATTTGAAACTGTGTTAACAGATTCCAAATGGCTATATCAGCACTTCAGTAAGACAAAAACTAGTGAAAAAGGAAACAAGACTCCAGCTCCTCTTGTTGCTATACACACAAAACATTAATAGCTGCTTGATCCTCAGGCCCACCAAAATAAGTAGCAATTGTGAAATCTGAATTCCCAGTTGAAGATGGCAAATTGAACACATTTTTTTAGCTAGTTTCCCTACTGAAACTCTATTAACATGGCAGTCAAAAAATTTCTTTAAGACAAAAATCCCACAAGGACAAAGAAACTGAGAAGGTAACAGCAACACAATTTTAGAGGATAAAAACATATAAAAAAGTAAACATTAATACACTGCCATGGGAATATAATTTTAAAAAAAAAAGAAAGGTAGATGGATGAGAGGTTACTAAAAGGAAACTCAGGAAAGTTGCCAAATTTACATGGCACGGTAAAACTCTCCAAAAATTCAAGAATTGGTGGCATTAGGAAGTAGGAGTGAAAGCTAAAAACAAGAGAAATGGTCAAAATCCTGGTTAAGAAGCAGTTAGGATCCTCCATATACAGGCAGGTACACCATATTATAAAACTGAAAGTTTATACTCCAGAAATAACAAAAGGCTTCTGGACTGCAGGATTCTTGGCACAGTGAGAAGTACTGTAGTAAAAAGTGTTAGTAATACAGGAGACCGGTAATCTGAATGGTACTGACAAACCCAAGACCACAGAACAATGAAAATGATAATCTTTTGTAAATAAAACCACTGGAAGAACGCCAATATCAATCTTTGATTACTGTATCCAAAAAGTCATGTAACTAAATGCAGAATGCTTCATTCTACTTCTATATAGAAAAATTAAAGGGCTAAAATGAGAGCTAATACTTCAGAAGAGTAAGCTCTACATATAGACATTCAGTTACATTCAGCTCTACACGTCTCACATCACCTCCATTAATTAAATGAGAATTTACAACAGCTACAAAGAACAAAATAGTAGGCAAACACAAGAACCTTTTATGCTCTTAGTTTAAAATCCATTTTATTCTGTCTCTTCAGGTCATCAAGAATCTCTGTGAATTACTCCTGAGAGAGATGAAGGCGAGTAAAACACTGCCTTTTCAAGTCAGAAATGAAAGATTATTATTCATACAAGAGACTTGGAGACTTGCTGACTTTTTTTTTAATCCTGTTTTTGTGGATTAATTGATTAAAAATAGAGGGTTAAGTACCTCCAATAATGTCTAATATCAAGTATATATCCATATATAGGTCATTTAAGCTTCAGTAATTTATCATTTTCAGTATTATTTCCATAAGACTGTACAGAAGATATATGTATGTACTTTTCCCATATACCAACAAAAGACCATGCCAAAACATATTAATATACATAAAACCATACCTTGAACACCTTCTAGGAGTAAATCAACTCCCTTCCTATAAAAATCAGAAGCAGCTTCATAGTCGTCTTCTTCTTCCTTTTTTAAAGCCAGCTTTATTAATTCTCCTGCTTTCTCCAAATAATCTCTCTTGCCAAGCTTGGGTTTTAAACTGCCAGGAAAGAGGCTACGACTTTCCCGTTCTTCTGTTTTGTTCTGTTCACTCTCAGAAGCAACAGCTCCTAGTGCTGAAGAATCCAAAGGAAGATTGAGACCAAAAGTTCTAATGGGAGAATCTTGATTGGAAGCCATTCCATCATCTAACTCAGCAAGAGAATCCACATCAACAGTAAGAGATATCAGATCACTGTCACTGGAGAAGCCTAGAAATATGATCACAATAGTAAGCAGATATTAAATTGAGAATCAGCCAAATGAATACAAATCATGCTAATTATTCATTTTTCATATTATCCAAGTCAATTTGGAAGGCTGTAATTTACTGATGGAAGTCAGTGTCTAGCAATTTGTTTCGGCTTAGTCCATTCATTTTATTCTCTCTATAGAACTCTGGAAGACAACTTCCTTGCCTTAAGCATCAAACTAAAATTGAAAACAAATCTTCATCTAGTTTGAATGCCAAAAGAGCCTTTACCACAAGATCCTGTAAGCTATTTACAGAAAACTGTTGCCTGTACACAGAGTTGCTACAGATAACAGCATTTTGATAAAGGAAAAAGTACTTGACTCTTAGCTCTTTTTTTTTTTTTAAGACATCATCTTGCTATGTTGCCCAGTTGCACTCCAACTCCTGGGCTCAAGCAATCCTCTCACTTCAGCCTCCTGAGTAGCTTAGATTTCAAGCATGGGCCACCATACCCAGTTCCAGCTCTTAAAACTTACTGTGTGACCAACAGCAGGTTATTTCATCGTTATTACTTACTATGTAAGACTTTAAATGAGGAATAGAGTTAATGCATATAAAGCATAAGAGACTATCATTATTTTATAACTTTTATAACAATTATATAATACAGGTTGAATATCCCTCATCCGAAATGAGGGACCAGAAGTGTTTCAGATTTCAGATTTTAGGTTAGGGATACTCAACCTGTAACTATATAACAATTATCCAATGTGTCCTCAGAAGTGTGCTTTTTGGTAACTATCCATATCTGGAAAATGCATGCTATTTAGCATTTGTTAAAGTCAGAATTTTTAGACATTTTTGTCTCAGCCTCTTCCACAAGCTTTTGGAAAGGTATATTTGCACCTATTTTTGTTTTCAGACAAAAAACAAAGTAATAGGTGCTACTGAATTATTTAGCAGTGAAAATTTCTTCTCATAGTTCATATAACTGACATCTGGTAAATGAGCATAATCCACAATACATATCAAACTTTCTGCTCTCAGGACTGCCTTTCAAAATGATTGTGGATTCTAAAAAGCTTTTGTTCATGTGAATTGTATCTGTGAATATGTATTAAATACCAATACTGACATTTAGAAAATACATCTAGAAATGCATAAAATAAAGCATTAAAGCCCCATTATATAGTAACATAATTTTTATGAAAACTAACTGTATTTTTCAAAACAAAAAAGTGGCATTGTTTTACATTTTTGCAAATCTTGTTTGTCTAGCTTAGCAGGAGATAGCTAGACAATCATATCTGATTCTGCTCACAATCTGTTGTCATATGTTGTTTTGGATGAAAGATATGAAGGAAATATCACACAGATAATGTAATTGAAAAAGAAACACGTATTAGCCTTTTCAGATAATTATGAATATGGTTCTTTGATACTACACCAAAACTCTACAATTGATAGTTTTTTAAAGGTCAGTTGTATTGTGGAATATAAAATCCTATGAATGAAATTTCTGTTTCTGTTACATTTAAATCCATTGGTCTCTCTTGCACACTGAATAAATCTTTTACCTGTGCATGAATTTATAACATCATACATTGGTCGTACTGAAAGTAGTGGTTCCCTTAGTTACAAAGATCTTTCAAATGTTGACAGTACATTTCATTATCCCAAAAATATCATATGTCAACATTTCATTATCCACCAATCTCATCAGAAAATTTTTAAGTATTAGGAAACTGCCAAACCCAAAGTGGCAGAAAGAGGTTATCTAAAAACCCCAATTTTGAATTGAAAACTTCAATTTTGTTATTGGCAACAAATAATATCAGTTGTTTTCCTTGAAATGTCAGCTTACTTCACTCCATTTCAAGAAAAAATGTGTCAAACACACAAGTGTGAATAATGACAGTTTGGCAATTCTTCTTTCAAGCAAAACGGTGTCCCATGAAAAAAGCAGCTAGTTCAACTAATGGCTCAAACAACTGAACAAGTGCTTTTCCTCAAGACAGCTATGGTAGTTCAGTATGCAGAGTGCTTTATGAGTAATTCTCATCTTTTCACGCAGCATATTAAAAAGACAGGTAACAAGGGTTAAGATTTAACAAAATTAACAGTTTCTACTACTTAGGAAAAATTAGCATTGGTTTTATAAGTATATGCAATGAGTTCTGTTGCAGTTTGGTGTCACTGTCTTGATTCATGCCCAAGCACAGCAGTTTCACCTACCACGGCTTTTGTATCATCAGGGCAAATGTCAACATGGTGAAAAGGCAAAGAATGTCCTGGTATTATTATCAAAATAGTCTTGTTTTATGAACCCCCTGAAAATATCTCAGCAACACCCAGAGATCTGAAGGTCACAGTCTGAAAGCCACTGATCTAGATCATTAAATAAGACTGACAACAGTGTTATCTAAAAACTGGTTTGGAAATAACTATGAGATCTGCATCACCACTGAACATTAACTACCAAGTTTCTCAGAAAAAAATTAGAAAGAAAATTATTTCTTCTATATTATATACTAAATCAAAATGAAAAGTGGATTAGACTATACAATTCTAGATCAGTGATCAGCAAGATTTTTCTATAAAGGGCCAAAAAGTAAATATTTTAGGCTTTGCAGGCCACATGTGATCTCTGTCACAACTACTCAACACTGCTGTTGTAGCGCAAAAGCAGCCATAGACAATATATAAATGAATAAGCATGGCTGTGCTCCAGTAAAACTTTACAAACATTGAAGTGAGAATTCCTTATAATTTTCCCATCACAGAAATCACAAAATCATATTCTTTTAATTTTTTTAACCATTTAGAAATGTAAAAACCATTCTTCGTTTGCAGGCCACACAAGAGCAGGTGGCAGGCCAGACTCAGCCCATGGACCATAGTTTTGCCAACGCTTATTTTAAATTCAAATTGCTTACTTCATATCAAATAAAGTAAGTTAGGGTAAAAACATGTTACTGGCCGCTAAGCTCAAATTTCTAATCAGCTTTAGATGCTGCCTTGGCACCCTGTCAATACATATCCTCATTTTCAACCTTTTTTCAAGCCCTTAGAACATCCAAAAAGAACAAATTCTATTCCCAAAAAGTAAAAGATTTCATTAAACTGACAATCTCAAATGAGATTCACAGAACCTAGGAAAAATCTTTTCAGTTCTCTGACATATCAGTCATACAGACATACAGACAGTACTTCATAATAAGAATCTTTTATAGCAATCTACAAAGGTGTTTATCTACTATCCTATGAAATATATATAAATTTTATGAGATTTTTCTTAATTTTAGTATATGTGCTGCCGAAGCGAGCACGATTTTTCTTAATTTTAAAACATTTTATGTATTTCAATGCAAACTTATTTCCTTAAATGGTGCCAATATATAACTTAGCCCACTGAAACTGATAAACAAATAGATAAGGTTGAAAAAAGTTCTAGATTGTACAGCTAATCACAAAAGAAAGGAAATGCTGCATTAGAGATCTCTTTTGTCTGTTCTCTGGTGTCTTGTCACTATAACCTTCGCATCATCTATCACATTGTTCTGTTTCATCTTTTGCCCCATTTTCCTTTTTAACAATAACAATAACACTGAAGGGCAAGAGGGCAACGTTACATAGACTCTGTTTCTTGGCTTTTGACTACAACAAACTAGTACCACAGTCATATTTCCTCTTACCTTTCAAATCATATTTTATTAGCAATGAGAATCATAATTAAATGAGATTAGATCAAAAAAGTAAGACCATTTAAAATACCTAGAGACAAAGATAGTAAAATTAAGTATATAAACATTCTGTAGAAAATGTTTCCTTTTCAAATTCTAATTTCTTAATTAGGCATCTTTAAAAGCAAGCAAACACACACACACACCCCAGCAGGTAAAAAAGAGAAATTTATTTAGCCAAACCAGAAGAAGAAAAGAGAAATAAAAAGACTTCTAGTTTAACCTTTTTAGAAGACAATTTGGCAATGCATATCAAAAGCACAAAACTGCTTCTTTCTCCCAGAAATTCAGCAATTTATACCAAAACCAATCAGAGGTGTACAAAAAAGATCTATATACAAGAATGTCCATCACAAAAAAACAGTAAAAATGTGTCAATAAATTCCTAATAGATTATAATACCTCCTTATGATAAAATATTATACAGCTATTAAAATCATTCTATGGAAGAATTGTTAATGCTAAAGTCTTATGATACATTATGTAAAAACAACCAACTACAAATGAGTATGTATATTATAATTCTACTTTAAAAACAAACACAGAAAAAAGACTAGAAAGATACACTAACTATTAACAGTGATTTTCTGTGTATGGTAGGATTATAGGTAATTCTATAATACAAAACTTAATATTCTTTGTGTATGGTAAACCCTTAAGCTTGGTATCTGAAAGATATCAAAGGAGATGCATCAAGGGCCAATACTGGGAATGTATTTGAGTAAAAGGAAGTTATACAGGCATCATTTGTGAAATATAAACCTACATGGATCAACCAGCAGCTAGTGCCAAGAATTCCAAACTCAGAAAAGGAGTTAGATATGAGTATAGAGACAGATCTGTTTAAAGCAGGCAAACCCCGACACCTCTTCCTTGCCTACCTTATTTCTTTAATTCTCCTCTGGAAGTTGCACCTGGCCATGCCTGAAAAGCCTAACCCTACCATATCTCCTCGACCATATAAGGCAACTAATCATCTTTTAGTACTCACTGATATCTTTCTCTTCCATATTTAAGCAGTTTCTAAATTCCCTTCTTCTCAACGAAGTATTCTCCAGCCAGCTCGAGGAAGATAACATTTAGAAACTCCCTTCACCACCACAGCAATGACTCTTATTTATAAATATATTACATGTAAATACTCAATGCCTAGTTTATTTATATTATATACTTAACATATCTGCTTAATACAGTGCTTGTTCAACTCCCAGAAATCACACAATTTAACTTATTTTATACAAAACTACATATAAATGTCACACAAAGCAGAAACTAGCTCCCTAAAGCCCAGAAAGGAAGTTACCAAGTAAGATACAGAGTGCAACAAGCAAATGACAGGTTCTCAGTTTAGGTAGGAAGGACGTTGTGGATAAGGCAGGGCAACCACTGACTTTTGATATAATATAGAGACTATTTGTCAAAAGTTAAACCAACCTGAAGTCAACCCATACTTAAAGAGGCCCTCTGGGCCATCGCAAGAGTAAAAGGTGCATCCTTCACCAACACCATCAAGGCAAAAACCTAAGCTTTTTTTGGAAGTGATACAAGGGGAAAAAGTCAAAGGTTCTATGAAAGCGTTCTGCCTCCAGGTTCATATCACAGAAATTCAAGTCTCAGGGCTATTAGAGGGCCCCAGGTGACTTGTTAAAAAGCAGCTACAGACATAAGGCGTTTATTTAGCATCCCAGTTCACCTACCTACCCTTACCTCTGTGCTTTGAACTGCTCAGAGTAGGGCAGTATAGTGAAATCTGTCTAGGACACCATCTCTGAAAGACAGGCCCCAGGGGAACAGGTTGAGTTGCCATAGAATAAATCTTTATACTATAAACTATCAGAAATCTGTATTTGAAGACCATCTGTAAAAAGAGATCGGTTTCCTTTAGAACAACAGGTGGTCTCTCATGGGTGACTATATATAAAATACATGGCCTCATTATTATTAGCTGATAGCTTTCACTGAGCCCTGAGGTTCAAATATTGCCATAGTCAACAAAAAGGAATTTCTATTTTTCCTAGTAGCAATGACTCATGCTCCATGCACAAAGCAAGTTATGTAGCCAGCAGAACAAAGGGTACCCTGAGGTAGAAGACATACATATCAGTTTCCATTAAGAAACAAGCACTTACAAATACGATTTTTAAGTGAATACCTAAATGTAAAGCTTAATGCTAGTTAAGGTTCCTGTATGTGATTCCCTATTCATCATTTAGTAATAGCTGTTGGGAAAAAAAAGAACCTTTCCTTTAATGTTCCACATTTTTATAACATTCTTGGGTCATGTCTATGCTTCATCCTTGAAAATGTATGAAAAGAACATCAGAATACCTCATACAGATTTGGTAAAACAACAGAATAAGCCCAGAAAACAACACAGCAATCTCAATTACAACCCTAATACTGCTATCTTATAATAATAAAGACCCATCATTCTTTTCATTTTTTACCAAATGAACTTACTCTGCTACTCTCCAGAACTTTCTCTAGGTTCCAGGATATCAAGCCCATTACCAGTATGCAAGTAGCTCATGCTGAGTTTTCTATACCAAATATGTCTTCTTCCTGCCTCTCCTCCATAAAATAAAATCTCCTCATTTCAAAATATAGTTCTGTGAGTGCTATGAAATACCTGGAGCACCTTAGGCACAGGGCTTAATTTCTCTGAAATTCCAACTGTGTAATTGTAAAATAAGAGATTTGAGTATATCATTTCTAATGAGTCCCACGGCATATCATGAATTTTCTGTTATTTGTCCCACCCAACCCCTAAACTCCTAATTTCCAATATCATCCTCAATAACCCTAGAACTTTTAAGAGTCACTATTTATCATCAGTGTCATATGTATCACATACACACACTGGTACATTCTCATTTGTAGTTATCTTGGGGGGAAAAAATGACCTGTTCTTTTTTGTCAAACTCCACTACCAAAGAAAAGTCAATTGGGGCAGAGAATAAAATTAAGTTGAGTAAATAAGCACGTAACAGAAAAAAGAATCTCTTCGAGCTGAGTCTGCAAGAGATATTCTAACATACATATTACCAAGGGGCCTAGAAAAATACTGGTAACAAGATTTAGAGTTCTCATGGTGCCACCTAGTGGACATTTGCACTTAATTTTACTTTAAATTACTTGGACTTCCTATAAATTTACATTTAAATTAATACTTAATACTTTCTATATTTTGTCATCTTACACTATACTATGTAGCAAAAAGACTTTAAGTTTATCTTGGAAACAGATTTAGGTTATTAAGTAGCCAATCATCTAAAAAAAATTCCTATTTAAAATGCTGTTGTCTCAAAGTGTCAAGTTTAAATCTATTAAATGAAAAAAACATAAATAAAACAAATGGTATTTTGATACAGAAAATTTTTTTTCAAACTCAAATAACCATACACCTTTCCAATTAGACCAACCAGTGCTTTAAATATAATCAACACCATTCAATTTAACACAGTTTAATCACAATCTTCATGTCAGTCTACATACGAGAAAGAATTACTACCCTGCCATCGAATAAACATACAAATCTTGAGCTTAATGTCATTTCAGGGATCTGCTACAAAGACAGCAATACATGCTATCCTCAAACATGCTATCCTCAAAATCTGCATGAGGTATTCTGATACTCTTTTCATACATTTTCATACATGCTTTCCTCAAAATGTACATTTCATTTACTTTAAAATGGCTAATTCAAGACAGTTTAATAGACCCTTTCATGTCTCTACAATTGTTACAATAAGCAGTTAGAGATTTCTTAATGCATAATTTCTGGCCAAAAAAAGGTGGGGGTAGATTTTGTTTTGCCAAGAGACATTTAAGAATATTCATTCTTAAGATCTAATATATATATACAATAAGCTGATTACTTAATTTGTCTTTGTGGTTACAATCACCTAATTATTTTATCTCATTTGCTGTATAAACCAGAAAAAAAAGTCCCTCCCAAAACTGAAAAGTGATGTATCAGGAAGAGGAAATGACATAGGTTACCAGGTGAGACTATACCAACATCCAAATCTCTGATATCAAGGCCAGCATGGCAGTAAAGCAATCTACACCCTTCAAAAAGGCCAACAGGTGAGAGAAATATGCCAAGGAGCTCAACTGATATGCACAAATTTGGGCAGGTTTCCAAAAATGTCCTAGTAACTTCATGGCTAAATTTAATTCAAGGAAAAGATGTAAGTTGAAATAGACATAATGGAAATAAGATGTTAGCAACCAATTACATCTTCTTTCATCTTTGAAAAAATATAGTTTAACTTCTTTGAACAAAGGAGATAAAGAGTAACCAGGATTTCATTTTTAAAATGTAAAACAATATTAACTTTTCATCTAAAAACCTACTAATTTCCTAATTTTCAATTTCATAGTAAACAAAATATATTTACCAGTTTATCACCAAATTATTTTTTACAAAACCTTAAAGGGGTTTCTCTATCCCATGCTACAACAAAGTAACTGTAATTTTAAAAAACAGGCCAGGCACAGTGGCTCACACCTATAATGCCAGCACTTTGGGAGGCTGAGGCAGGAGAATCACTTGCACCCAAGAGTTCAAGACCAGCCTAGGCAGCAAAGTAAGATCCCATTTCTACAAAAAAAAATTTAAAAAGAAAAATTAGCCAGGCATGGTTGTGCCTGTCTATAGTTCCAGCTACTCAGGAGGCTGAGGAAGGAGAATCACTCAGGCCCAGGACATCAAGGCTACAGTGAGCTGTGATTGTGCCACTGCACTCAGCCTGGATAACAGACTGAGACTATCGCAAAACACAAAGAAATCCAGATCTTCATATTTTCCTCAGAAAACTTTCATTTCATATTAGGATCTGTTCACTGCATTTTTAAGGTCTTAAGAAAAATAATGATCACTTCACCTCTACACCTGTTCTCTGAGAAGTGATCAACTTGCCACGTCATTCTAACCATAACTAAAGAACGCTGAAACAGCAGACTATATATTAGGATTTACCCTCTCCGGCTCATTCCACCAGCTAGCTAATTCACAAATATGAAAGATGACAATCTACTTTTAAAACATGATTTAAAATAGCACACTTAGAAAAGTTTTCATGGGGTGAATCACTTCCTCACATTTTAGCTCTAAATCCAAAACACACGTCTTTGTCACCACAATCCCTCTAACAACCCTCCATTTCACCGCATACCTGTGGGGCTTGACTGGCTGCTGGCTTTCCTGCTCTTTTGCTACTAGATGTCCCTCTCCCTAGTTGTCTCCAGAGTTTGCAGACCTTTTGGTATGAAGTAAATCATCCACTTTCCCACTACTGCAAACAATCTTAGGATATTTAAAAGTGATTTTCCCTCTCAAATAACAATGAATTTGCAAGATGTCTGACACTTTGATCTATCTGTATTTATCAACCTACTATCTTTCAGCAGGATTAATTTGCCACGCATACAACCTCTAAAGAGAGGGGAGAAAAACAACATAAACATTAACAGCATTTCCAGTTCTATGTTTTTCATTCTTTGTGGATCACAGTGTGTTTCAGAGATGGTAACGTAATTGAAAAACTAAACTGCACTGATGGGCTAAAATGTCAATATTCCTTTTAGATGTCATAGTCCTTTTCTGTGTTTCTAACAAAAATGTTGGCCCCAATTTCTCTCATAAAAGCACATTCCCAAAAGATAAATCCTTCCAAAGAAAACACATCTTTTGGAAAGTTCAGAGGTAAACTCTGAAATGACTGCTTTCGGAAGGGTCACCCTCACAGCTCAGTTTGCCTGAGGCTGTCCTGTGTCATGTTTGTGGTCTTGGTATAATTATTAATAGCACTGTCTATAATTCTCAGAAGTGTCCCATTTTATGGACAATAAACTACATGCTCATCCTAGCTTTAGGTTGTATCTCCTTTAGCATTAATATAGCCATCCATTCACCTTGAACAGCCTTTAATATTTTAGAATACTATCCCAAGAAAACTCATTCCTAATAATCACGCCTCTCCCTTTCTGTCCTAGACTATAGCAAAGAATAGAAAGATCTCTGCAGATGTTGATTGCCTTGTACTAAAGTAGGCTCCTAAGATACCCTTCTCTCACCATGGCTGACTCCCACCTAGTAATAGAAGCTTATGATAGATATCAGAAGAATATAACTACTGCCATATCCCACAACCTTTGATTCTTGTATCAAAAAAATAGAGAAAAGAAACATACTGCATTTCTGACTATCGTACTCCTCATTGAATACTCTCATACAATTTTTTTTTTTTTTTCCGAGACGGAGTCTCACTCTGTTGCCCAGGCTGGAGTGCAGTGGCATAATCTCGGCTCACTGCAATCTTTGCCCGCCTAGTTCAGGCAATTCTCATGCCTCAGCCTCCCGAGTAGCTGGGATTACAGACGCTGGTCACCTCATCTGGCTAATTTTTGTATTTTTAGTAGAAACAGGTTTTACCACGTTGGCCAGGTTGGTCTCAAACTCCTGACCTCAAGTGATCCACCCGCCTTGGCCTCCCAAAGTGCTAGGATTCCAAGCGTGAGCCACCATGCCCGGCCTCTCCTACAAATCTTTCTAACTCTCCTACTAGTTCTCTATTGGGTGTCACAGAATCAGTATATATTGCAGGTGGAAAACGTGTACTCCTCTTTCTCAGGAGTAGGGAAACTGAGGCAAAAAGTCAGCTTAGGTTATATCAGAAAATTCACCTTTCAAGGAAACTAGTTCTATAATTAGAATCACATTGGGATCCCAAGCAGGGGCTAGATTTTCCAAACCTTCGCAAGGATCTCTGATTAAAATAGGTCACCAAGACCAGACATCCCCTCCCCTCCAAAAAAAGTAACAGATTATCAAGTTAAATTACTGTCAACTATGTTTTTCTATGACCCTGCAGAATCAAGGTGGAGTCAAAGGTACGGAGAACCCAATGAAGACCCCTGGGCATGTTGCCCCCCTGCATTACACACAACACTAAGTTTAAATTAATGGACCTTAAGTCAACGGGAAGCACAATGAAAAAGAATAAAAGCTAACCACTTCTCAATGTGGTAGTATCAAAAGAAAAAAAAATTTAAGTGCATCAGCACACATAATAGATAAGAACATGTTGCTTTTACCAAATCAAGATGGAAATTTACTGCAATAGATTTATGTCAGTGTGGCTATTGCTGTATGACAGCAGCATATACCCTCACAAAAACGGCACTACAGTGAGATGACGGCTACCTCTTCCTCATAAAGCAGCCTCCGCCACCATAAACTCTTACTCATGAAAAAGACAAGAAATACTATGTAGTCTATTATTTTACCTTTAATAAACTAAATCTAAGCCACCTAAAACAAATCTAATTATCTGTTTTTAAAGGCCCTTCCTACTCCTGCCCCCAAATCTTTTTTTAATTCTGTAATCTCTGAAAAAAAAGTTACAGAAATCCAAAGGCTGAACTGTACATATTTAAATTTTCCTATAAATTCAAGTGTGGCTTAATAGAGGAATAAAACAAGAAATTAAGCATTTTTTAATTAAAGTGATTAAAACTTGATTTAGACTCATTTTGTTTAAAAATGTATCAAAAACACTAAAACTACCTTAGGGTTTATTCTTTCTGGGTAAATGACTAACTCCCTAAAGCCAGTCTTGAAATTAATTGTCTAAAAGTCAAATGCGCTAAAGAAATGAGTAAGGCATTCTTTTTTTTTTTTTTTTTCGAGACAAAGTTTCACTGTCACCCAGGCTGGAGTGCAGTGAAGCAATCTTGGCACACTGCAACCTCTGCCTCCCAGGTTCAAGTGATTCTCGTGCCTCAGCCTCCCCAGTAGCTGGGATTACCGGCATGCTGGCCAGGCTGGTCTCAAACTCCTGACCTCAGGTATCTACCCATCTCAGCCTCCCAAAGTGCTGGGATTACAGGCATGAGCCACCACGCCCAACCAAGTAAGGTATCCTTACACTAGACAATACAAACTCTAAACTACTCATTATACCATATTTCATCAACTCTAAGATGCCACTAATTGGAGGATCAATCATTATTTTATATTCCACTAAGAAAAGAAATGCTGCCAATTAAATGTGAGCTGTCATGGACCTAATATCATGCGCCCAATATCAGTGATAGCAAAATGTGAAGAAAAAGTGTATCTTAGACTCAGTGAAATACCCTCAAATTCCTATATACACCTGTCTTTTTGCAATGCAGATATAATTTATAGTCTTCTGCGATCAAAAACTTTGAAATGCAAAAAAAATAAAATCTCTTACCTTCTGTACTACACTCAGGAAAGGTATCAATGAGGGAATCTGAGTGAGCTTCAGCAGGACCAATTAATTCAGAACTATCATTAATTATTCCACCCTAAAAGATAAGAGCAATTGTGTTTCATTAGCATTAAGAGAATGAACAATACTAAATAAAAAATAGTTGTCCCAACTAAGCATGTATAAAGATTTACAGAAACAACTATATTAATCTATTAAACTAGATCACAAGTGTTTTCAAAAAAAATCGATAAATATATCAGTATTGGTTCATCAACTGTAACAAATGTACTATACCAATCCAAGATATTTAATGAAAGAAACTGAGGGTTGGGGGGAAGAAGAGATATATGAGAAAACTGTACTTTCTGCATAATTTTTCTATAAACCTAAATTGCTCTAGAAATAGACTATTGTTTTAAAATTCAATAGGAATCTTAACGTTTAGAATCATATGTGGTTTCTTATAAAAGTATATTATTTTAATTCTGCCCAAGTACCCATTAAGCAAATGCAGAAGAAAAAAACCATGAACTAAAGAATATTGTTCAGTATCCTTAGGGACTGGTCATTTTAATTAGTGATAAATGATGGCCCATCAGGAATTCACTGAATTTTATCAAATTATACCCTACAACATATCACACAGCACCTCAGGTGATCTAAGAAGCCTTTTAAAGTTTGAGAACCACTTGTATACAATATAGGTAAAACTAAAAATATTTAAGATAGTTTTAGTAGAGATATTTTTTAAAAATATAAAAAATAAATACAAAATTGATTTCTCTATGTGGTCATTATTTTAATTCCCTATAGAGGTTTGCAAATTCATGCCTCAAAAAGTTATCTTACTCTACATGCAGCTAGAGAATGTTATCATCAGACAAGTAGTGGTGGTATGAGGTTGTGTATGGCTTTGTGAAATGAATGCTCCAATCACAGATATAAGAGCTTATAATCCTTAAATAATTAAAACAATAGCTCTTCTGCTCCTTAATATCTTCCCTTCTACCTTCCACCAACAGTTCTATGCCTCCAAACACTACTAACAGAATAATAAAGCTCAAAGGAATTACAAACCCACATTTTCTCTCTACTTCAGCACAAAAAAAGTCAATGACTACCTTTACCTAATCAGAAGTCTCTCTCTGTCCATCTATTTTTAAGGAATGAAATTTGAAATAGTCCCTCTCAAATTACCAAATTTTACTTCCCTGAGTGTTACATGAACTAAAACTTTAAAAATACTATTCTCTTTAGGAGTAAGAATTTGTATTACTTTATTCTACCCTTTATTACAATATTCAGATTACAGCTTATATTTAAATTTTTCTCCAAAAAGAATATCTAGTCTAGATTAAGCCATCCTTTAACAACATCCAAACCAAATCAAGATTTTCAAGTATTATAGAAAATATTAAAAGACAAAGTTAATTTTAGAAGAAAGTATCTTTCAACTATTAACTGCCTCTTCTACCACTAGGTGTGTGATTTAAGTTACCTACCTATAAAATGTCTTCTAAGACATTATTTTATTTTACATATTTCATGCAAAATAAAAAATACACACAAAGTATTCAGAACAGTGTAAGCACTCAATAAATGTGTATTATTAGTTGACATAAGATCTTGTAAGATAAAATTCAAAATGTAAAATGTTTTACCTCATAATCCTAAATATATATGTATCTAGTTTAACAAACATTGTTATAAAAAATAAATGGTAAAGAACAAATCTTTAATGAAACAAAAACTGTTACATAGGAACTAGAGGGATGTAGCAGTAAAATAATACCACAATCCTAATTTTTAATTTCTAATTCAAAAATAACCATTTGGGTATTTCTGGTATGCAGTAAAAAAATTTCATAGAAATTTTGAGATACTAAGTATCTCAAAGTTTTTTGTTAATGAAGAGTCTAGCAGGGAAGGACTTCTGGTATAGCAGAGTGAGGAAATCGGCAAATCTTTCCCCAAAAAGCAATTATAAATCTTTAGAAATCTGTCAAAACCACCACTGAGGGCTCTGGAAATTGACTAAAAGCATAAAGCAAATGAAACAGTGGTTACTGAGAAACCACAGAACCACAGGTAAGAACTATGAAAATCCGTGACGTTCTTGCCCTGGTTCTCTCCATCCCCCAACCCAGCTGGGTGGCCACAGTAATTCTATAAGGGCAAGGCAAGTCTTGAAAACCAGTAGGCTCACTTTTGAGGAGGCTAACATGATTTGGATTGAAGCATAGAAAAAAATTTAAATATCCACCCCAAATATTATTGTCAATAATAGTAGCAATCTCAAGGCCAA
Source organism: Aotus nancymaae (assembly GCF_030222135.1). Classification (NCBI taxonomy): domain Eukaryota; kingdom Metazoa; phylum Chordata; class Mammalia; order Primates; family Aotidae; genus Aotus; species Aotus nancymaae. The sequence goes on along the minus strand of NW_026988445.1, from coordinate 1,622,327 downwards.
ATATATGGCAAGGAAAAGAGATGGCTCAGCACACCTGAAGCTGCAGTCAGCAAAAGATCAGACAGTAGGGAGATCCAGAAAATAATATAGCCATAGGGAGTCTTAATAAAGCTCACTACCCATCCATGTAATAGAGACCAGAGAGGGGTCAAGCTATCCAACAATACCTTGCAAACCATGAGACAGTGCACAGGCATAGAGGAAATTCAAGACTTCAGAGGAAAGTAAAAGCCAAGGCAAATTTTAAAACAGCTGAGACTTTGAGAACACATTAACAAATCATCAGCATTAAAAGAAAAGCATATAATGGCACAGGTGTTTAAGCGCAAGCAATGTCCGAACACTGGCTGACCACAATGCTATGCTGACACAGGGCTAAGCTCTACAGAGCCTGGTTTAAAAATAAAATTAAAATTAAATATTGGGCAGGAATATCAGCAGTCACACACTTAACAGGAAATGGACTCCACAGATTGACTACAGACTAAATACACTAACAGAAAATGCTAGTTACTAAACAAACTAACAGAAAATGGCAAGAACCCTCAGCGAGAAAAAAAAAAATCAGAACCTAGAGTTCTATAGTATATTATCCATAATGTTCAATTTCCAACCAATAAAAAAAATGAAGAGACATGCAAAGACACAGAAAAGTATGTGACCCAAACACGCGGGTAACCAGTCAATCGGAGCTATCTGTGAGGGGACAAAGATGTTGGACTTGGCAAAAACTTCAAAGCAGCTATTATAAATATGTTCAAATTATCAAAGGAAAACATGATTAAAGAATTAAAAGGACTATGACTCATGAAATAGGATATATAAATAAATCTAAATTATTAAAAAAGGATCAAATGAAGTATTTTTCATAACAGCCATAAGCAACGACAATTTGAATGACTATCAACCAATGAACAGACTAGCAAAATGTGGTATATTCATATCCATTCCATGAAATATTATTTAGTCACAATAAGAAATAAACTACTGATATATGCTACAACCTGGATGAACCTTGAAAACATAAATATACGTATACACATACACATCCTCTAAATATAATTTTAAAAACTTCCCACCTAAATTCCACTCCTAAATACGTATCTAAGAGAAACAAAAATACATGTCTGCACAAAAACGTGTATGTCAATATTCATTACAGCACCATTCATAACAGCCAAAAGGAGAACAACCCAAGTATGTACCAACACACACTGCAGATAAATAAAATGTGGTATATCCATAGCCCATACACAGGAATATTACACAATCACAAAAAGGAATAAAATACTGATGCATGCCACAACATGAATAAACCCTTAAAACATAATACTATGTGAAAAGAAAACACAGTTTCATTCAAAATAGCATAAGATTAAAATACTTACAACTAAATTTAAGGCAAGAGGCCCCAGACTTATACCCTGAAAACTACAAAACATTGCTTAAAGAATTTAGAGAATATCTGAATAAATGTAGTCATTTCATTTTCATGGATTGCAAGATAATATTGTTAAAATGACAATTTTCCCCAAACTGAACCACAGAGTCAATACAATTCCAATCAGAAATCTGAGGAGTAAGCCAAAATAGCTCAGTTGGGAGAGAATCAAACTGGAGGATTTTAGCAGGTGTTTCCAATACCTTTGGCCAGGTGTGGTGACTCACACCTGTAATCCCAGCACTTTGGGAGACTGAGGCAAGAGAATTATTTGAGGCCAGGAGTTCAAGACCAGCCTGAGAAACACAGTGAGACCCTGTCTCTACAAAAAATTTAAAAATTACCTGGGCGTGGTGGGGCATGTCCCAGCTACTTGGGAGGCTGAGGCAGGAGAATCCCTTGAACCCAAGAGTTTGAGGTTAAAGTGAGCTATAATTGTGCTACTGCATCCCAGCCTGGGTGACAAAAGTGAGACCCCAATTCTTTAAATAAATAAATAAATAAAATAATTTTAAAATTCTATAAGAATTTTTTTGTTCATAGAGATAAGCTGATGCTAAAAATTTTTATGGAAGTTGAAAAGTTGAAAGAACTCAAAATTGCCATAACAATTTTGAAAAAGTAAAGTAAGCAAACTTACACTAACTGATTTCAATACTTAAAAAGCTACAGTAATCAAGACAGTATGGTACTAGCATAACAACAGGCACATAGATTAATAGAACATATCAACAGTCCAGAAATAAGTCATCATATTTACAGTCAATTTATTTTCAGCAAGTATGCCAAGGTAATTCAATAAGGATAATCTTTTCAACAAATGATGTTCAGAATATTAGATATACACATACCAGAAGATGAATTTAAACTATTACTTCACACCCTATATAAAATGAACTAAAAAAGAATCATAGACCTAACTGTAACATTAAAACTTCTAGAAATCTAGAAATAAACACAGAAGAAAATCTTCATGCTCTTGGGTTACTTGAAAAGTTCCTGGATATGACAGGTATAACCCAAAAAAGAAAAAAAATTATAAATTATATATCATCAAAGCTAAAAGCTTTTGCACTTCAAATGACACCATTAAGAAAATTAAAAGGCTACAGATTGGGGAGAAAATATTTACAAATCACTTATCTGATAAGATTGTTTATCCAGAATATATTCAGACCTCTTACAACTCAATGATGACCGAATCGAAAAAATGGGTAGATTTTAATGGACGTTCCACCAAAGATATATATGAAAAAAAGCACAGGAAAACATGTTCAACATCATTAGCCATTAGGAAACTGAAATTAATACTACAATGAAATACCACTGCATACCTGTGAGAAGAGCTATAGTTAAAAAATCAGACAATACCAAGTGTTGGTGATTTTGTGAAACAACTGGTAAGTTCAGATATTACTGGCTGAATATAAAACGGTATAGTCCCTTTAAAAAACAGTTTAGCGATTTCTTAAAAACATGAACTTACCATAAGACCCAGCAATTCCTCTCCTCAGGAATCACCCAAGAAAAATGAAAACATATGTCCACACAAAGATTTGGATGCAAATATTCACAGTAGCATTAGTCATAACAGCCAAAACAGAAACATCCAAATATGTCCATCAATTTATCAACTAATGAAAAAAATGTGGTATTGTATATATAATGAAATACATTTCAGCTATATAAAGGAATGAAATACTGGTATATAATATAACATGACTGAAGCTCAAAAACATTATGCTAAGTAAAAAAAACCTACATACATATATTGTGAACAAAACACTACATATATTATATAGTTCCATGTATTTGAAATGGGGAGGAAAGGCAAATCTACAGACAGAACCAGGTGGTTGCCCCAGGGTAGGGATGGAAAAGGGGATCACCATAGGGAGCTTACACAGCAGTGAGGTAATGGAAATGATCTAAAATTGGATGTTGGCCGGGCACAGTGGCTCACACCTGTAATCCCAGAATTTTGGAAGGCCGAGGCAGGTGGATCACTTGAGGTCAGGAGTTCAAGACCAGCCTGGCCAACACTGTGAAACCCTGTCTCTACTAAAACTACAAAAAGTTGGTAGGTATGCTGGTGCACACATGTATTCCCAGCTACTCGGGAGGCAGAGGCAGGAGAATCACTGAACCCAAGAGACAGAGGTTGCAGTGAGCCAAGATCACACCACTGCACTCCAGCCTGGGCAACAGAGTGAAACTCCATCTCAAAAAAAAGAATAAAATAAAATTGGATGTTGGTGATAGGTGCAAAACTCTATAAATTTACTGAAAATCAGTGAATTGTACACTTACAATTAGTAACTGTACTAATACTAATGAACAACCAACCAACCAGTAAAGAGTATGAGATGGAAAGATGTAGATAAAACAAGTTTGGCAATATACCGATAATTTCTGAAACCAAGCAATGGGTCACAGAGGTTCATAAGACTATTCCTTCTACTTTTAGGTATGTGTTTTTTTAAAGTCAATGTAAGCAAGTGGCTATATGGTCATTTGCATGTGGCAGCATCAATGTTGCTAAAGAGAAAAATAAACCATGATACTACAGCACACCCTGTGAATTAGCTACCCCAAAATCTTCCCACCCACCTTCATCCATGATCAGAACTAGAAAGCTAAGGGTCACCTTCCCAGACTCCTTCAAATTAAGGTCACATGCCCACATGTGACCCAGTTCTGGCCAATAAGATTTAAGAAGGACTATCTCTAGATCATGTTTCCAGGAAAGCTTTTAAAAACTGACGTATTCTTTTGCCTTTTGCCTTTCACATCCAAACCCAGGAACCTATGTCATTGACAACATTACTGAGCTCTCTATGCTAGCCCTGGACTACCGTCCTCACTCATCCTTCTTGTTATATAAGAAATAAGCCTTTTTGTTGTTGTTGTTCAAGCTAATGTAATGAGTTTTTTTTTCCTGCTTGGTTTCTCTTATTTAAAATGACTGAAGGCCACTGTTGTAATATTCCCAAATCAGTATCCTGCTCCTGTCTAGCACACTGTGGAAGATAGTTCTAAGATACTTTCCAAGATTAGCTTGACTTCTCTTAAACTGTCCAATCTTTCAAAAAACCTGAAAATGACAGTCTTGTTTCCCAGGGACTTCCAGCAACAGTTACAATCAGGAAGAAATATAATAAACAAGTAACTTTTACTTAAACTGTTTAAAGTCTTCAATCTGACTTTCATAATCCCTAATTTTTTTTAGCTGTATGGCATGTGGTAATTTGCATGACAGCTTTTCACAATTTCTATAAAGCAATATTCTTGTTTAATAATAATGTCTTTTTCCATAAAAAACAGACTCCTTGACACACAGAAACAATTATAACAAAGCACAGCAAAGAGCTAAATATTCTATCAATTTAACTTGGCCTTTATCCTAAAGATCTGCATTGGGCCATATGCAGAAATCAAATTTATTATCTCAGTCTAATTTGCAGAATGGGGAAAAATTAAGCAACATGGTCAATCATCAGGAATGTTATTGTTACTACAAATTCTTCTACCACTATCCTTTATTTCTATTACTGTAAATCTGCAATGTCTTTCAAAAGAACTTTCTTCAGTAGATAAAAGAAATCATAAAAAATAAATTCCTGGATGACAAAGCACTGGCAGAAAAAATAAACAAATAAATAAATAACTATGTGTAGATCCACTAGGATCAGAAAAATCAACTATCCCACTATTCATATATATCACTGGTTATACAGTCTAAGAAATTTAACTTACACAAGTGAGTAGATTTTAGTTAAAGAAGTAAAAACAATTATGGCACAATCACTTAGGTTTCTTTTTTTTTTTTAGAAGGCTAATTCAATGCCACAGGAAAAATGTGATAATTAAATACAATGAAATCAACTGTCAACATGTACAGATTCGGTTCAAAATAAATTAGAAAATTATTATTTAAAATGTTAAAAAAACTTAAAATGAAAGCATTACATGTCTACGAACTTAAAACACTAATATCCAATGATCTCCAGTAATATAATTTGCACTGGCCTGCTCTCTTAAACTGTGTAGTGTTATATATCTTTACAAACAAGTCAATATAATTATAACAAATTTAATATAGACTTACAGTGGCTTATATTCCAAGAGAAATCTGCCACTGAAACAGACATCTCAAAAATTAAAGGCAAGTACTGGAGTTTCATGATACTTAATTTTTTAAATGTATTTCAATTATGACAGAGAGAGTTAAATAATCTCTAAGCTCTTTGCATCAATTTTTTAAGATCTATGAATCAAAAACACTCAGGAGTCAGAGGCAAGAGGAAGCTTGAGCCCAGGAAGTCAAGGCTGTAGCACGCCATGATCACACCTGTCAATAACTACTGAACAACAGCCTAAGCAACATAGCAGAACCAGTTCCAAAAAAACAAAAAAGCATACATTTCTACATCAAAAATAGCAGCTATGCCATAAACATTATTATAGAGCTATTAATTTCTACTTTTAAAGTGAATAATGAAATTCAAAAGTAAATGACATTTTCTACATTACTTTACTACAAATTACAAAAGTATTTAATAAGATATAAAATATTCCAGAAAGACTACCAAACCTTGAAAAAATCTTCAAGCTGTTTACTATTGTAAAGAGCAGGAATATTGGCAGAGAACTGTAGCAGGTCTTCAGCACACTGTCTTCTCTCTTCAATAACAGTTTCATCAAATCGCCCTACAATTAAATAAGAATCAACACTTTAAGGAAGGAATGACCAAACACTGCTTTATGATAGTTTATGTACACAGATAAGAAAGCAGCAGCAGGCCTATCACTTAGTTGCTTTGCTTATTGTGCAAACTTCTGAAGTCAAATGTAATCTCTACAATTAGAATCATCAGTACTCTCACTAGAAAATGTTTCTAATAAAACGAGAGGCAGAGGTGTCAACTGATAAATAAATGGTACATTCATAATTTAGAGCCTGTCAATATAAGAAAGTTGCCATTTAAGAAGCTGGCGATTTGAAACTAAAGTTGAAAAGAGAATTTTAAAGAACTGAAATGGTTTTCTATAGTAATCTAATACTGTAATTACTCATGTAATTTTCCCTTTTCTACTTTTTTTGATTTATAAAAGGGCTGAAGAGAGGAAATTATGAGAACATCTGTATTATCAGTGGGGTCAAAAACCTCAGCTTGAAGCAAAAAGCTTTTATGCTAAATTCCATGTGTGATGCTGTCAGCATACATAACAGCATGCTTGTGAGAAAAAGGAACACAAACACAGCACCAGTGAGTTCTGCTTTACAAGGTGATCAAAAGGTGGTTTCCATAGAATTTTTAAATGATATATACAGTTTGAATGCTGATAAGACATTTTCAAATATGATCATTTTGTATTACTTTTAGATTAGACTACCAGTTGACATTTATCATATGCCATGTATCATACTGATTGCAATGAAAAAATACAAAATCAGAAAAGCAGCATCATCACATACTTAAACATTTTAAGTGTCTTCGCAGAGTATTAACAGAAAACTGAGGCACAAAGAGATTCCTAGTTATAGAGGCAAGTGCCTAAATGACTGGCAAGTGAAACTGAACCACTAAAATATCCTCTGCCCAGCGTGTCTCATGCTTATGGTTAAGTGTCTATTTCATGATAACTAAAAGGACCTGAGTTCAAATACTAGCTCTATCATTCACTAGCTGTAAAATCTTAGGCAGATTATTTCCTCATTTGTAAAATGTAAGAAATGAATAATGTACTTAAGGTTCCAATTCCATGCCAGGCACACTGTAAGCACTTAATAGAATATTATGGTTCTTTGGATCTTCAAGTTCTACCATAGTGACTAAACACAGAGAAAATTTTAATTGACTGTGTAAGTGAATAACAAAAACTTTTTAAAGCCATGTAAAAATACATAAATAACTGTCTTGCAGTGAAACATTATCACAGGTAACCTTTTTTTTTTCCTAGACAGAGTCTCACTCTGTCAGCCAGAGTGATCACAAGCTCACTGCAGCCTCAATCTTCCAGGCTCAAGCAATCCTTCCACTTCAGTCTCCCAAGGAGCTGGGACTACAGGCACATGTCACCACAGCCAGCTAATTTTTTTGTAGAGGGAGGGTCTCACTATGCTGCCCAGGCTAGTGTCGAATTCCTGGATGCAAGTGATCCTCCCATCTAGGCCTCCCAAACTGCTGGGATTGTAGGCATGAGCCACAGTACCCAGCCTATAACAGGAAATCTTAATAGTGGGTCCATACACAACCTCTTAGGCAATGGTTCATGGATGGGCTCCAAAGACAACATCCTACAGAATTCCATGCACATGTACACACAGATGCACTTTTCTTAGGATAGGGTCTATAACTTTTATCAGTTTCCTGAAAGAGCCCAGGACTAAATAAGGGTCAGCGGGCAAGTGGTAGTCAATTAGAGGATTCCTAACTTTCTGTATGCTGCTTTACTTACTATGGAATAGGCTGTCCACTGCTATCCAAATATTTGTTCTTGCTTTCTTCCCCAATTTTTATTCAAATGGGTACATGACAGCCCAGGGGGAAAAAGAAAACAAAAACTGTAATTGCCAGCTTGCTTGGCACTTAGGCATAGATATAAACTAAGTTCTGGCAAATAACACAAGTTATACTGTAGCTTCCCAGAAATCTTTTTGAAAGACAAATAATATACAACCTCTCTCTCCTTCTCTTCTTTGTCCCTTCCCCCTTCCAAGAAGGATCAGGACGTGAAAGGTTAAAAATGACAGAAGCAGGGTGCAGTGGCACAAATCTATAATCCCAGCTTCTCAGGAGGCTGAGGCCAGAAGGCTCACTAGAACTTAGGAGTTCAAGTCAGCCTAGGCAACACAGCGGGACTACATCTCATTAAAAAAATGACAGAGCAACAAACAAGACAGGAGCTTAGATTCTGGATCACTGTGCAGCTGCCACGCTAGAGGCTACCTCTAAACCTTTTGCCATAAGGAAGAAATTGACTTCTATCTTAAGTTTTCTCACAAATAACCAAACCCAACATAATCCATTATGCTACGTTTTTGTTAGTTCTCAGTTCAAGTGCAACAATTAAACTCAACCCTCCCAATAATAATACCAAACCTAAAATGACACTACTTGCTTACGTATCACTAATACTAACTAGAAACAAATTTGCAAGAACCCCAATACGTAAAACCAATTACCTGGCTTGAAAACAATCTAAATGATTTAATCTTAGGAAAAAATCTACTGGCCAACTAGATTAAATGTTCATTATTCCTTACTTTGCATAAATAAGAAAGTATGAATCAGTGCTTATGATTATAGTCCAAGATATTTATCCCTTAAAGAAAAAAGTAAATTCAACTGCCTATAAATTAATATTATTAATTCTGTAAACATCTATAAGCTTAGAACAATAACCCAGAAAATGCACACATTATTTTATGTATCAACCCACTAGACTACCTAAGAATATCTTTGAATGCATTAACTGCTTGTTGAGAAATTTTAATGGAAGCCTTAATATTTAATAGTACCCTAAAAAGATCTTATTGCTATCTGAAACAAATACAAAAAAATTGGAGGCTTTAATCTTCCCCATTAAGCTAAAATAAAATGCTTAAGCAATGGAATAAATGCCAAAAGCACATCTTGTTGTACTTCTATTGATTTATTGTTTCTATTCCACTAAACTTTGACAAGCAGATACGAATTAAGACATTTTTTCAGAATAGTGCACAACCAAAAATAAAGGGTTATGCATTAAAAGCTTCAATCACATTTAATCCTATTATCAGAACAAAAACGATAAAGGAACATGCTCATTTCTTTGTTCCTAAAATACGTCAGAGTAACAACAGAAGAATGGTATTAAGTGGGCAAAGGACATAAACAGAAACTTCTCAAAAGAAGACATACAAGCAGCCAACATGAAAATATGCTCAACATCACTGTTCATTAGAAAAATGCAAATCAAAACCATAATGAGATACCAACTCATGCCAGTGAGAATGGCTATTATTAAAAAGGCAAAAAATAACAGATGCTGGCGAGGTTGTACAGAATAGGCAATGCTCATACACTATTGGTGGGAGTGTAAATTAGTTCAGCCCCTGTGGAAGGCATGTTGGAGACTTCTCAAAGAACTAAAAATAAAATTACCATTTGACCCAGCAATCCCACTACTGGGTATATACCCAATGGAAAATGAATCATTCTACCAAAAAGACACCTGCACTCTCATGTTTATCATAGCACTATTCATGATAGTAAAGACATGGAATCAGCCTAGGTGCCCATCAACAGTGGACTGGATAAAGAAAATATGGTACATATACATAGTACATGGAATACTACACAGCCATAAAAAAAGAACAAAATAATGTCCTTTGCAGCAACATGGATGCAGGTGGAGGCCATTATCCTAAGTGAATTAACACAAGAACAGAAAACCAAATATCACATGTTCTCACTTTAAGTGGAAGCTAAACATTGGGTACACATGGACATAAAGATGGGCACAACAGACACTGGGATCTCCAAAAGTCGGGATGGAAGGAGGGAGACAACTGTTAAGAAACCATCTATTGGATGCTATATTCACTATTTGGGTGGTAAGTTCATTTGAAGCCCAGATCTCAACACCACACAATATACCCAGGTAACAAACCTTCACATGTACCCACTGAATCTCAAATAAAATAATTTTTCCCATTTCCTGATAAGAATACAATTTTTAAAAATAGATTTTTAGGAGACCATTAATACATGAATAGACAAACCACTGACTGGGAGAAAACATCTGCAAAACATCAAAGTATCTAAGATATACAAAGAACTCCAGCCCCACAAAATAGGTAAAACATGGAAATAGATACTCCAAAAAAAATAATATATGAGTATCTAATAATCACATGAAAAAATGTTCAGCCTATTAGTCATCAAGGAACTGAAGGTTAAAACCATAATAAGATACCATTACACACTCCCCAGAAAGGCTAAAATTAAAAAGACTGATAATGCCCCATGTTGGTGAGAGTATGAAGCAGCCAGAAATTTCATACATTGTTGATGGGAATATAAAATGATACAAGCACTTTTGGAAAGAGTCTCTTAGTTTCTTATGAAAGTAAACATATATCTATCTTATCATCCAGAAATTATATTCCTAGGTATTTACCCAAGAGAACTAGATGTCCATATAAAGATGTTTATAGTAATAGATTTACTTATAATCACGCTGAACTGGAAACATTCCAGGTGCCCGTTGACAGGACAGTGGATAAACAGACTGTGATACATTTAAACTAAACAGCAGTAAAAAGGAATGAACCCCTGATGAACACAATAGCATGGATGAATCCCAAAAACCTGCTGCATGAGGGAAGCCAGACACAAAAAGGTTGTACAGCGTGATTCCATTTATAGGAAAATCCAGGGTGTACAAAACTAACATACAGTGGAAAAAGTTCCTTCTGGGGAGCTTGAGGGCAGGGATTGACAGGGAAGGGGGAAGAATAAAATTTAGGTGGTAGTAATGCTCTATACCTTGATAGGAGTTTGGGTTATATAGGTATATGTCACACATACAATGGGACACTTAAGATTTGTCCATTTAACTGTATGTAATCTTATCTAAAAGCTGTAAACAAATACTGAACTCTTATTAATGATAATACGCTAAAATATTTATGGGTGAAGGACACTGGTATCTGCACTTTATGCTGAAATGCCTAAAACCAAGACAGATTATGGAGAGATAAAGGATAAAGAAAATATAGGAAAATGTCACTTGTACACATCTTTCAACTTGTCTATATACTTGAAAATTTTCATAATAAAATGTTTCATAAATAAAGTCTACCATAAAGAAAAAAAAGTAATGGTAGCATAAATGAAAACACACAGATGAATTTTAATCAAATAACTTCTAGAACTAACATATTTAATAAAGACAACCTAATTTGAAAATTTTCAAAAAAGTAGCAGCAAGATTCAATAGTCATCCTAATGGCAGACAATAACCTTAGAAGTATTCTCTACTTGTGTATCCTTCATCATAATCAAATTTTCACTTGAAAGGCTGTAACAACATGAGAAATCATAATCAGGTGCTTCTCCTACTGCAGCTTTGAATTTCCATTCACAGTACCAATGTTTATTTTCCTGTGAACAGAGTAAAAAAATTATAGGTAAACATAGAAAATGCAAAACAAATTTTTCCCGAGGTTTACTGTGCAATATTATATACCTCATCTTATTGAATTTCTATTTACTGCTCTTCACAGATACTGCATTTTTTACAAATTGAAGATCTGTGGCAACATTTTTCCAATAGCACGTGCTCACTTTATGTCTCTGTGTCATATTTTGGGAAATGTCACAATCGAACTTTTTCATTATTATTATTATATATCTGTTTTAGTGATCTATGATCAGTAATCTTTGGTATGGGCATTTGTAATACAATTATAATGTTTTGAGGCACCACAAACCACAAGAATATAAGAGGCAAACTTAGTTGATAGGTGTTGTGTGTATTCTGACTGCTCCACCAACCAGCTGTACCCAATCTCCCTTTCCTCAGGCCTCTGTATTCCCTGAGACACAACAATATTGAAAGTACAACAATTAACCTCTACAATGGCCTCTGAGTGTTCAAGTGAAAGGAAAAGTTATAGATGTCTCACTTTAAATCAAAAGCTAGAAATACGGCAGGGTGTAGTGTGGCTCATGCCTATAATCCCAATACTCTGAGAGGCTGAGGTGGGCTGATTAGTTGAGCCCAGGAGTTTGAGATCAACCTAAGTAATTGTGAAACCCCAACTCTACAAAAAAAATAAATAATTAGCTGGGCATAGTGAAACATGCCTGTAGTCTCAGATATTCAGGAGGCTGAGCTGGGAGGACTGCTTGAGTCCCAGAGGTCAAGGGTGCAGTGAGCCATGATTGCGTCACTACACTCCAGCCTCAGAAACAGAGCAAGACTCTTGGTAAGAAAGGTATAACACAAACCAAGATATGCTGAAAATTAGGCCTCTGGCACCAGCTAGCCAAGTTGTGAATACAAAAAACAAGTTCTTAAAAGAAATTAAAAGTGTTACTCCAGTGAACACACAAATGACAAGAAAGTGAAGCAGACTTATTGCTGACATAGATAAAGTAAACCAGCCCCAACATTCCCTTAAACCAAACCCTACTCCAGAGCAAGGCCCTAACTCTCTAGTTCTATGAAGGCTGAGAGAGGTGAGGAAGCTGCAAAAGAAAAGTTGAAAGCTAGCAGAGGTTGGTACATGAGGTTTAAGGAGTGAAGCCATCACCATTAACATAAAACTGCAAGGTGATGCAGCAAGGGCTGATCTGCAGAGGCTGCTGCAAGTTATATAAAAGATCTAGAAAAGATCATTGATAAAGATAGCTACACTAAAGAACAGATTTTTAATGGAGACAAAACAGTCTTCTTTTGGGAGAAAATGCTATCCAACACTTACATACATAGAGAGGAGAAGTCGTGCTTGGTTTCAACACTTCAAAGGACAGGCTGATTCTTTTGTCAAAAGTTAATGCAGCTGGTGACTTTAAGTTGAAGCCAATGCTTACTGACCATTCTGAAAATCCTAGGGCCCTCAAGAAGTAGGCTAAATCCACTCTGCCTGTGTTCCATCAGTGGAAAAACAAAGCGTGGATGACAGTACATCTGTTAACAGCATGGCCTATTGAGTATTTTAAGACCACAGTTGAGACCTATTGCATAGAAAAAAAAAAAAGATTCCTTTAAAAAAAAAAATGTCTTTTTTTGTTTTGAGACAGAGTCTTGCTCTGCCCAAGCTGGAGTGCAGTGGCATGATCTCAGCTCACTGCAACCTCTGCCTCCCAAATTCAAGCTATTCTTCTGCCTCAGCCTCCTCAGTAGCTGGGATTACAGGCACATGCTACCACGCCCCGCTAATTTTTGTATTTTTAGTAGAGACAGGGTTTCACCACATTGGCCAGGCTAGGCTCAGACTCCTGACCCTGTGATCCACCTGCCTCGACCTCCCAAAGTGCTAGGATTATAGGCATGAGCCACTGTGCCCAGCCCTTTCAAAATATTATTGCTCATTGACAATGAATCTGGCTGGTTCACTTGAAACTCTGATGGAGATGTACAAGGAGATTAACGTTGTTTTCATCAGCTAACACAACATCTATTCTGCAGTCCATGGGATCAAGGAGTCATTTTGTACTTTCAATTCTCCTTATTTAAGAAATACATTTCATAGGCTATAGATGCCATACAAATGATTCCTCCCATGGATCTAAGCAAAATAAGTTGAAAATCTTCTGGAAAGGATTCACCATCCTAGATGCCATGGAGAACATCTGTGATTCATGGGGGAAGGTAAAACTATCAACTTTTTTTTTTTTTTGAGACAGTGTCTCATGCTGTCACCCAGGCTGGAGTGCAGAAACACGATCTCAGCTCACTGCAACCTCCGCCTCCTACCCAGGAGAATCAAGTGATTCTCATGTCTCACCCTCCCGAGTAGCTGGGATTACAGGTGTGCACCACCATATCCAGCTAATTTTTGTATTTTTAGTATATATGGGGTTTCACCATGTTGGCCAGGCTGGTCTTGAACCCCTGAACTCAAGTGATCCACCTACTCTAGGCTCCCAAAGTGTTGGGATTACAGGCATGATAATCCACCATGCCCGGCCCATACTAGTAAGACTTTTGAAGCTGATTCTAACCCTCATGTATGACTTTGAGAGGTTCAGGACTTCAGTGGAGGAAGTAACTGCAGATGTGGTAGAAATAGCAAGAAAACTAAAACCGGAAGAGGAGCCTGAAGATGTGATTGAATTGCTGCAATCTCATGATAAAAGTTAAATGAACAAGGAGTTGCTTCTTATGGATGAGCAAAGAAAGTGGTTTCTTGATAAGGAGTCTACTCCTGGTGAAGATGCTGTGAATACTGTTGAAATGACAACAAAGGATTTTGAACGTCACATACACTTAGTTGATAAAGCAGTCACAGGATTTGAGGACTGACTCCAATACTGAAAGAAGTTCTATGTGGTAAAATGTTATCAAACAGCATCACATGCTACAGAGAAATCTTCTGTGAAAGGAAGAGTCAGTGAGTCAAAGAATCTTTTGTGAAAGGAAGAGCAAATCTCATTATTGTCTTATTTTAAGAAATTGCCACAAACACCCCAACTTTCAGCAACCACCACTCTCATCAGATAGCAGCCATCAACATGGAGACAAGATCCTCCACCAGCAAAAAGATTACTACATACTGAAGGCTCAGATGATCACTAGCATTTTTAGCAATATAGTATTTCTTAAGGTATGTACATTTTTTAAGACATAGTGCTACTGCACACTTAACAGACTACAGTATAGTGTAAACATAACCTTTATATGCACCAGGAAACGAAAATATTCTGTGAGACTCACTTTATTGTAATGGTTTGAAACCAAATCTGCAACATCTCTGAGGTATACCTATATTATGTGTATGTATATATATATATTGTGTATGTGTATTTCTATGTGTGTGTAATATATATAAGCTACTCCCCTACCCCCAATTACCCAACAATGGTTTATTAAAAGCTGTAGAGAGGAGGAAATTAAATCCAAACATTCTAACTAAGCTCATTAATCACTAGAAATAAAGCCTCTCTGTTTGATTTATAAGCTGTCTTTAATCTTACCTCTGTTGTTTTCATTACTTAGAACAACTCCTACATAGCAGAGTTTAAACTTTTTTAAAATGCACACTAGTCATCAAAAGCTAGTTCATAGAAATAAAATTTATCCTTGACCAGCATGAAATTATCTTTTAGCTTAATGCTGATGATTCTTAACTACATCAAAAATTAATTCACAAAATAAAAAGAGAGGTCAAGATTCTGTGGATTAAATTCTCTCTGGCCAAAAGCACTAGGAACACACTTGTAGTTAAATAAGCTGAATTTATTACTTCTTTCAACTAATAAAAATACATACCATTGGGAACACTGAGGCATTTCACCAGAGGGTATTAGAAAGGACTTACAGGGTTTTGGCTTGTGTTAGGTACTTTTGGGAAAGGTTCAAGGAAATGAGGTTCTGCCCTGGATTGGATGCTGTCAGGAAGTGGAGGTAATTCTATGATTCTCTCAATTCTAATTCTATGATTCTATGATTTTTTAATAAATCTTACTATGAGGCAGGAAAAATGAAGGCTAAGGCTATAATTAGAAGAGGTAGTCATCCACTGTAACCAGGATGACGATATCTGATCATTTTTGTGACTTGAAAAATATTTATGTTTTCATCTGTGTTCAGACATGATTACAGGATGGTCTTGTTTTTGTCCTATATCTAGGGACATGGAGTGACCTTGTCTAATGTTCATGTTCTATGAAATTGTGTATGTTCGATAGGAGAATAACGCAGCCTAACTGCAAATTCCAACTCTAAAAAACACCAAGGTCAAACCAACATAGTGCCTGGCCAGTTCTTGGCTATCAGGGGCTGCCTTTCTCTTTCTCACAGGAAGTCATACTGATGATAGATACAACAAAACAAACGACAAACAATGATCTATTCATGAGAAAACAATCAGACAGATATAGCTTGTGAAACCTACAAAACTACTGTCCTACACTCTTAAAAAATGTCAATGTCATAAAAGACCAAAAAAATAATAATAATAAGGACTATTCTAGATTAAAGAAACAAACCAAGAGAGGCATGATTATGAATGAGAAAAAAAAGCTAAAAGTTGTCCATTTCAAGGACAACTACAGAAATCTGAACATAGATTGCATTATATCAATGTTAAATTTCATAGGTGTAATATGGTATTACGGTCATAGCAGAAATATGGGAAGTAGGGATGAACTACCATAATATCTGCATTTTATTCTCAAATGGTTCAGGAAAAAATGAGAGACACATACACATACAGAGAGAAATGCAGGAAGTGTGGCAAAATGTTAACAATCCATCAACTTGGAAAAAAAAGGTATATAAGTGTTCACTATACTATTCTCTTGGTGGGGGGGGTCTGTAAATTTGAAATTTTGTCAATTTAAAAAAAAATGGAGAAAAATACGTAAGTTAAGTGCTATGCTGATGAGATGAAGAACCAAGAAAGGTGAACAACTAACTCAGATGAAAAGAAGCATGGCAAACTTCCTAGAAGAGACATCTTCTGAAAGGCTAACCAGAAAGTTCACAGTGGAGCAGCACAAAACTAAAGGAGACACAAGAGAGTAAGGTATGTTAGAAGACTGGTAAACTCACTGACCAACAGATAATAGCTAACACTAGCTGATATGCATTTAGCATGGAGCTAAATATAATACAGATGTAACTGTCAGAACAGTAAGTTATTATTCTTACCTTACCAATAAGAAAACTAGACTCAGATGTTAATCTGTATAAGATCACACTGGTAGTAAATAGTGAACAGAAGTTATGGGTCTAAATCTATCTGACTGCAAAAAATAGATACTTCTCACCATACCACTACAACAATAACTACATCTGATGACATGTAAATTACAAGAGAACTCCTTTGCTGCTGAAGTTTACTTACTAAAAATGTAAGAGGACCTATAAAAAGTTAGATGACTGGCCAGGTGCGGTGGCTCACACCTGTAATCCCAGCACTTTGGGAGGCTGAGGCAGGCGGATCACCTGAGATCAAGAGTTCGAGACCAGCCTGGCCAGCATGGCAAAACCCCATCTCTATTAAAAATACAAAAAGTAGCCAGGAGTGGTGGTAAGCACCTGTAATCCTAGGTATTTGGGAGGCTGAGGCAGGAGAATCACTTTAATCTGGGAGGCAGAGGTTGCAGTGAGCGGAGATGGCACCACTGCCCTCTAGCCTGGGCAACCAAGCGAGACTCCGCCTCATTTAAAAAAAAAAAAAGTAGATGATTAACCAACAATTCCTTCCATATAACCACAGCTGCTGCCTACAAGGTTCATTACAGCTATCAAATATTACAAATGGACTGTACCATTTATTGAAAGAGATAAACTGCTTACTTATTAAGATTAATAAGAAACTTTCATTCTATAACATGGAAGGATGTGGAGAAAAGTTTAAGATAATTCATTAGCAGTTGATAATAACAGCTAAGAACTTCAACCAATTTAAAAGCCACTCTCTTTCACCCAGTGACAACCTTCTTTTTTAAGAAGCCAGCTATGTATCCTCCAACATTAAAGATAAATGTGTTAAATTCCACAGTATAGAAATGCAAGGCAAAAAGTAAAAATATCCCTCCCACCACTCCCTCATAGGTTATATACACTACACAAATGTATATAGGTATGATTCATATATGTTTATTTACACATACAAAGGATCTTATTAAACATGATTATATGCAATATTTGTTTTGTTTAGCTTAAAAACATATCTTGGACATCTTTCCATACAACTGTATTTCAAACAGCCCCATAATCCTATTACTTGGCTAAATTATGGCACATCCATATAATCATAGACTGAGAAACATTCAATTTTCAGTTTTCTTCTACTGAATATAATGTTGCAATGAACACCCTTGTGTTTATATGTGCACATGTGTGTTCTCTTTGAGTCATCCACAGACTGCAGGTGGTCCCTAAAGGGTCTTTCAGGCAATCAACAAGGTCAAACCATTTTCATAATACTACAAAAGCAGTTGCATTTTTTTTTTCTGCACTGACATTTGCACTGATGGTCTAAAAGCAATGGTAATAAAACCGCTGACCTCTTAGCATGAAATCAAGGCAACACCACCAAACTATACTTACTCGTAATCATTATATTCCTTACTGCCACTCACTCATATTTAAAAAAAGAAAAAGAAATTTAATGCCAGTTTCACTTAGAATGTCCTTGATAAAGCAGTAAAAATTATTAACTTTATTAAGTCTCAATCCTTGAGAACATTTCTTTTTTAAATTCTGTGAAATGAAATAAACTATAACTATTCAGATTTAGATATCTGACAGATCTTTTCTCAAACATAAACAACATGGGCCTAACAATTCCAGGAAAATAACCAACAGTACTGTCATCAGCGATAAAATTCAAGCTGTCAAGCCACTGTGAGTTAACAGCTTCCCAATACTTTAAAATTTTTTCCTTGGAAATCTGTGATATTAATGATTTTCAACACTGTATAATGAAATGGGTAAACATTTACAAAATCTGTATAATTCAGGAAATCAATATTTTTCAAATGACCAATTCAGGATGTTACAAACTCATGTCCAGGTAAAAGATATATTCAAATCTAAGACAGGCCAATGGATTATAATGTTACAAAGTACAAAAGGTTCATTTACACAGTTCTGATTTGCAACTAACCTTTAAGAAATTACCACACATCAAGTTTTGGTGTATCAAAGAATACCTTCAATTATCTGTAAAAGGTATTAAAACACTCCTCCCTTTTTCAACTGCATTATCTGTGTGATCCTGAATTTTACTCATATACTTCAACCAAAACAACATATCTCGACAGACTGAATACAGAAACAGATATAATAATCCAGTTATCTCCTATTAAGCCAGATATTAGAGATTTGTAAAAAAAAAAAAAAAAAAAAAACCAATACTATTCTTCTTGCTATTTCTTTTGTGCTTTGGAAGAATCATTTTTCATAAAAATGTCCTTTTATGTTAACATGTAGTGTATTATTTTATTTAATACAATTTTTAAAATTTCTAGTATGGTAAATATTAATAGTTATAACCCACATAAACAACAGTCCTTTGAAGTCCTCAATAATTTTTAAGAATATAAAGAGGAATTCTAATACCAAAACATCTAATACTCATTCATATATCTCTCTCATGTAGACATGAGAATAGATGTGTAGAAAATTAATTAAAAACAAAATAGAAAAGTTTTATTTCAAATTGCCCTCCAAAAAAAACCATGTGAATTTATACTCTTCCTATTGTATATCTATCACTCCATACTAGGTATAATCAAACATTTTAATTTTGGCTTTGAGATTGACTTTCAATGACATCATTTCCTATAACTACTCTACCTTTTAAATCTTAACTCATACTTTCATTTTGCTCCACTTATTTTTCAAGTATTTATATGTCAGGTACAGTCCCACATGCTGAAGATACATTCATAAGACTG
This sequence comes from Aotus nancymaae, assembly GCF_030222135.1. Lineage (NCBI taxonomy): Eukaryota > Metazoa > Chordata > Mammalia > Primates > Aotidae > Aotus > Aotus nancymaae. The sequence continues at coordinate 1,602,755 of NW_026988445.1, read as the reverse complement.
AAGCAGTCTTTGGATCACACAGCTTAGGGTCTTGTCAAGGAATCAAAGAGAAAGGGAGAAAACTATAATTAAAGGGCAAGGGAGGGTTCTTACTTTTAGAACACAAGAAAACAATACTGGCTATAGGTTTAGAGGCACAATTCTTAAAACTCCTCAGATTGACGACTTTGTAAAATTATCTTCATCTTCATATTTACAGTGCCACAAGCCTTAAAAACTTGACAGTGAGGATACCACATCCTAAAACAGTCCTCTTTCTCAACTCTGGATCGTAATGCTCACTTCTTCAACCATAAGACTCTTAAGTTTCTTAGAGGGGCTGTTTGCATCATGATATCCTCAGTGCCAGTTTTCAAAAGCTTCTTGAATTAAATGTGCCCATAAAATTTCTAGATAATTGTTAGCTGGACTGAAATTAGTCAAAGAAGATATGACTGACAATAGATTTTTGGCATATAAACATGCTTGTCAGGCACATTAACAGCAAAATGGGGCTGGGCACGGTGGCTCATGCCTGTAATCCCAGCACTTTGGGAGGCCAAGGTGGGTGGATCACCTGAGGTCAGGAGTTTTGAGACCAGCCTGGTCAACATCGTGAAACCCCATCTCTACTAAAAATACAAAAATTAGCCATGCATGGTGGCACATGCCTGTAATCCCAGCTACTCAGGAGGCTGAGGCAGGAGATCTCTTGAAACCAGGAGGTGGAGGTTGCAGTGAGCCGAGATTGAGCCATTGTACTCCAGCAGGGACAACAAGAACGAAACTCCATCTCAAAAAAAAAGAAAAGAACGGCAAAATGGTGGTCAAAAGAGGTAGTAGTTGCAATGGCAAAGAGCACATACATCTTTAAATGGGAAAGATATCAAGAAAACAGAGGAACCACTGATTTTGGATAGTAACTGTGAACAGAAAACAACAGAAATGTGAAGCACCATGGCCAAAGCAGGCCAAAGATCCAAGGTCAAAAGCAGGCAGTCACATGCTAACAGCCTACAATAGTAAGAGTTCATGAACTCACTAATGCTTGGTAGGGGAACAGAATAGATTGAAGACCCCGTCAGAAACTAATTGTTCTATTGCTATTGACCTGTTGTTGCCCACATACCTCAATTGCTTTCACCTAAGAAAACATAAATGTATTTCTTTTTATTATGTGCCCAAGTTACTTCTATTATGTACATCTCAAGATATTAAAAGTCATAAATTGTTACTATTAAATATTTGTTAAAATTAAAGAATCATAGCAACAAGCTTTTGATGATCACTTCATTCTGGCACAAATGCCACTGATGTTGCTACACTACGTGAGATTCTCTACATATTATCCCCAGATCTCAAGGAGGTGTAAAGCATAGAACATTCTGAAGAATGTTCTTGACACTTGAACAAGTGTCAAGTTCAGTGAATACTACAGTCCAGCCATCAGCCTGGAAAAATCCTTCTTCCATGTAGACTACAAACCAATGGAAATAGGTCATTCAGAATCACTTTCCGATCATTCAGAACTCTTCCTAAATCAGAGTATCAATATAGGGTTCAATCGAGAGACAGAAAGCACACAGTAATTTGAACATGGAAAAGTTTAATATAAAAAATTATTAGCCATGAGGCCAGGTGCAGTGGCTCATGCCTGTAATACCAGCACAGCACTTTGGGAGGCTGAGACAGGTGGATCACTTTGAGCTCAGTTTGAGACCAGCCTGAGCAACATGATGAAACCCTATCTCTACTAAAAATACAAAAATTAGTCGGGCATGGTAGCCTGTAATCCCAGCTACTCAGGAGTCTAAGGCTGGAGAATTGCTTGAACCCAGAGGTGGAGGTTGCAGTAAGCCAAGATCACACCACTGCACTCCAGCCTGGGCAGCAGAGTAAGACTCCATCTCAAAAAAAAAAAAATTATTAGCCATGAGAGTGGAGTAACAATAAAGGTAAAAAGAGAATGCTGAAGAATATCCTAGGGTAAGGGAGAACTCTGAAGAATACCCTAGGATGAGCGAGAATACCCAAAGAAGGAACAACTTAGAAGGAGCAATTCTTCCCCAAAGCTGGAATTCAGATCTCTGTGGAGAAGCTGTGGTTACAGCCACTGGATGGAAAAAAAGTTTGCTAGGTTCCCTAAGCCAATGTTGAACCACAGTTGCCAGAAAAGCAGGAAAGACTCCTCCAGAATTCAAGCATGCCAAGGCTGGCAGGTGAGCGCACAGTCATGGTGTGAGGAACCAACTCACCAGCAAGGTAATGCAAGGCATGGGATACCTAGTATCTGCACCAGGAAGGCCATAGGAAACAAGTTTCTGGGATTAAAGCAGGAAAGACAGCAGACAGGCATGCAGAAGGAGAGGGAGTTATTAGGAGCCCATGCTCCAGAAGGGCAACCAGGCCTAGAGTCCAAAATGTACTGGCAGGGAGAGGGAACACGGGACACAGCAAACAACTCTGCAGGGTGCTAGCAGGCCAAAGCTAAGGGTGGATACACAGACGAATTCCTGGTACACAGAAGGAGTCAGAGAGTTAGAAGCCCAGTCTCCAAGAGGCCTGTGGCACCTTGGTGTCCTTAGCTAGATGATCACCAAACTGGCTCAGCCTGCAAGCTTATCAAGAGATTATATGTCCGAAGCAGAATGGCTCTGGCAACAATGCAAAAAGAGCAAGACAAAACAAAATCCACAGGACACTGGAAGGAGGGAGACAAGCCCCTACACTCCTGCAACAAGAGCCCTCCGTTGCTAAGCTTAACAGTGTATTCACCATAAAGAAAAAAACACTGAAAGAGTCCTACCCATTAACCAAGTGGGAAATGAAGAAAGAGATTTCAAACTAAGAAGCAATAAAGAGATAACTGGCATAGCCTTTTAGAACCAATAATTATCACTGTAAGAGCCCCAGGAACTCCAGGCTGATCTTGAAAGGCAACAATTTCCCCAATGTTGAGGAGAAATACAGCTGGTACTAGCTATCAGAACATACTCTGTAAAGCCACTGCACAAAAATCAATGTGATATAAAAATAGGTATTTATATAAGAATAGACAAATAAATGCCACAAAAGAGAAAATCTTTAATTAATTAAAACTCATATGAAGTCTATACATAATACAGATAATAGTTCAACTTCATTGAGAAAAAGGTGGGTTATCTAACAAGTGATCTTATAAGTTCATTTCATCTGTAAAAACAAGTAAAACATCACCTGACATCCTGTTTAAATAAATTCCTCAATAATTATTTTTTTAAACTTTCTTTAACCTCTTACTATAATAATCATCTTGTAAAACATGTAGACATTAGAAGACATTTCTAGTCAAGACCAGAAACCTAAAACCAGGGGTTGGGAGGAAAGTACAAAGAACGAAACATACAACTGAACATATAAAACTGTGATTCACTAAAGCTATTATAAACAATTCTAAAATATATGTGTGTTTATATAATATATATGCACATATATATGTAGGTTTGCAAATGATTAGAGGTATGTGTAAATGTGTGCATTACACCTATGCATATAGATAAATGTATTACATTTCCTAATTCTGGCTGGTAAAAAAAGTTTAGAAGCAAGTTGCAAGGAGCATACCTACTGTCCAGGTAGTGATTTCTGTAGCAGCCAAGGTCCAGACAGAAAGTGAAATCCACACAGTGACTTGAATAGGGAGACTTATAAAGAATTATTAACTATTTACAAAGTATTAATTACTAAGAGGAAATAAAAGACAACTCTTAGGAATGCCTAGGTTGAGGAGGAGAACCAAAGGCTGGAATTCAGATCTCACTGGAGACAATGTGGCTGTAACCCACTGGTTGCCCCAGACATAGCTGTTCTAATAATGGGAGGGTCGAGCTTCACGGGCAAGGAACTACAGGCCGAGAGTAGCATAGCAAGCAGCAAAGTGTGCTGTGGTGCAACCAGATCCAGGCTGGAAGGCAAGGAGCCACAGGCAATAACTGACAACAAAATTTCCTAGGGAATAAGTACCACTAGGCATCCCACATACGCCACTGGCAACACAGAGCAAACAGGAACGGAAGCACAGCAAAACACTGCTTCCTACGGTGTCCTTCCGACACCCTCTACTGACTAAGCTCATCCATGACAGCTGGAAAAGGAGGTCTGAAAAGGCAATGAAGGGTAGATTTGGAGCTAAAATACCATAAACTGATAAGTGGCACAGTTTTCAACACCATTATCCACAAAAAGCAACCAGGGCTCCTTGAAGAAATGGAAGATTTCAGGGCAGGAGCAGAATAAATTCAAGATGAGCACTGAACATTTTGTTATTCCTTAAAATAAGAAGTGCTAAAATAAAAAAAGAAAATAGGATGGGGTGAAATTACAAAGATATAGAATCCAGCTTAAAAGGGCTCCTACTGATCAAAGCTGGGACAATTTGTGTATTAAGATAATTAAATGCATTAATGAATTCTGATGAGTCCAGATCAATTAGGGATAGATGGACAGATTCATGGATACAATACATAGATATATAGATACAGATACACAGCTAGATACACAGAGAAACACAGATGCATAAACACAGAGACACAGATAAAGAGAGAAGGAAGGATAATAGCAAAGGTGGAGAGGTACAAGAATTGAAAATCATTATTTTGTAACTATCATATATACACATTGGGCCAGACAAGAATCATTAATGGATGTTAAATCCAAGGGACAATTTTGTAGAAAAGCAAGATGTTTTCATAATCTCACAAAAGTCTCCCCAAAGGTCACTTATTAGCTTCAAGAAAGAAAAATGAATATACGTTTTGTAGTAGTCTGAAAAATGGTCCCCCAAAGCTAACCCCTGGAACCTGTAAATGTTACCTTATTTGGAAAAAGAGTCTTTGCAGATATGACGAAGGATCCTGAGATGGGGACATAATCCTGGATTATCTGGATGGGCACTAAATGTCTCACAAGTGTCCTAACGAGAGAGTCAGAGGGAAATTTCACAAAGAGGGAAATATGACGATGGAGCAGAGTGAAGTTTCAAGTTGAGGATCCTATAGACTGAAGTAATGCTGGCACAAGCCAAGGAACATGGACAGCTACCAAATGCTGAAAGAGGCAAGGAACAGTGTCACTCTTCTGAAAAGAGCATATCCCTGCCAACACCTTGATTTCAGCGCAGTGAAACCGATTTCGGACTTCTGGCCTTCATAATTGTGAGAAAATAAATTTCCATTGTTTTACACTACCAAGTATATGGTAATCTGTTATAGCAGCCACAGGAAATTAGCGCAGGGAAAATGCTAGACCTTGACTAAGTGACACAAATTCATACCACTAATGAGGGGCAGAAAGGGGCAGACAGACATCCCATGCCTTCAGATGAGATACTCTGAGGACACCTATGTAGTATCCAGCCAGGAAGAATTCATAACCTAGAACTAAACATGAGAAAACATCAAGAAACCTAAAATGAGGATCGCTCTCTTTAAAAAGATGTAAGGGGCTTGGATAGAGAGGGGAGAAGGTATTCTTCAAAAATGCCAGTATAATGAAAAACAAAAAAAAAAATAGCTATATTAAATTTCAGATTAAAGGAGACTAAAGACAGTGACTAAATAAAATACCAATCCTAGAATGGATCCTATACCAGAGAGAAGAAAAATGACATTAAAAGGTCAACTGACAAAACTGGAATACAGATGGTAGATTATATCAAAGTATTGTATCAATATTAAATTTACTCAAATTGATAACTGAAGTCCACTGATGTAACAGAATATCCCTATTCTTAGTGAAGAACTGCAAGTGCTTAGGAGTAAAGGGACATGAAATTTGGACTATAATTTGGAATAGCTCATTAAAAAATTATGGCCAGGTGTGGTAGCTCACACCTATAATCCCAGCACTTAGGGAGACTGAAGTGGGAGGATCACTTGAGCCCTGGAGGTCGAGGCTGCAGTAAACCATGAGTGTGACACTGTACTCCATCCTGGATAACAAAGTGAGACGCTGTCTCAAAAAAAGAAAAGTTAAAAACTTAAAATAATGTAAAATTATGTGCATATATTTTATATGTGTGCACTGGGGGAGAGAGGGGGAGATAGAGGAAAAGAGAGACAGAGGGAAGGAGAAAGAAGACAGACACCAGCAAATGATAAGGTAAATGGGATAAAACCTTAACAATAAGTGAATCTGGTTGAAAAGTATACAGGTGTTCTTGTACTATTCTTCTTCTTGCAATTTTCTGTAAGTTTGAAACATCCCTCATCTCCACAGGCTGCCTGAGTGCTCGCACCATACAGCAACCAGTTTACCCCAAAACATGTAAAGACACATGGAGGGGAGGTGGGAGCATGAGCACACAAGATGGAAGCTACATTCTTCTTTATAACTTAATCCTGGAAGTGACATACCATCCCTTCTGCATATGTCACTAGTCATACAGACTAATCCTGGTTCAATGTGGGAGGGGACTTGACAAGGACATAAATACCAGGAGACAGGAACCACTGGGGGCCATCCTGGAAACTGGCCACCACAGACCACTCTTTGGCCCTCAAAGATTCATACCTCACCCACATACAAGATCTACTCACCCTCCTTCCAAGGTCCCCAAAAGTCTTATCCTATTATGGCAGCAACTCAAAGTCCAGAACTTCATCATGTAAGTCAGATCCATGTGTGATTGAGGTTTTCAGGTGTCATTCCTTAAGTGTAGCTCCTTAAGTACAATCTTCCTAACTTGTGAAACTATAGGCAAGTTACCTCCCCTCTACCCACTCAATATACAATAGTGGGATAGGCATGGGATAACTGCTATAGACATTCCTGTACAAAGTGGGGGTAAATGGGAGACCCAAAGAAGTCAATGGGTCCATAGTAATTCTGAAATCCAGCAGGGAAATGTTAGAAGTTTCTGATTAAGACTCACAGGCTGGGAATAAATTCTCCAAGGCTCTGGCTCTGCCCTCTGAGCTATTGGTTCCACCCTCTGAGTCATACCTCCTTTTCGATGAAAAACAGCAAGTGTTTTTAGCCTTCCTGCCAGTAAAATTTGGGGGAGACAAAATCTGTTTTCACTTTGTACTGTTTTTGTGCTTGTCAGTCCAAGCTAACAATGTTTCTGCATATATAATTACTTTTAACTTTTCTGGGGGGAGTCACCTGTGACTCTTACTGGGGTTTACTCAATTAGACAAAAGTGATAGCCACAAATCTCAAGTTAAACCCTTCTGTAGCTTTGGCTTCTGCTCAGTTGGCCAAGGCTTACACTTCCACAAAGCCCTACTATTTGAGAGGATATGTAAGGCACAACCTTAATCTCTGGAGAGGTTTTGTCTGACTCAATCTTTCTGAGGTCTTGAGAAAGATTTTAGCTCACACTGAGCTTCATCTTCAGGCCACATTTGATCAGCAGTCATTTCTTAATTTTAGTACTCTCTGCTATCCAGAAAGACAGCATTTTCAAAACAAGACCTAGGTCCTTTTTGTTTAACAATCCTTCCTTTAGTTTCTCTCTCTCACATTTTACTATGAACAAGAAACACCATACTATAAACACTCTGGGTAGAAATCTCTTCAGCTAGCTTACCCAGTTCATTTGATACATTTTCAACTTTCCACATAACTGTAGGTAACAGTGTTGCTAAACTTTCTGCAACTACATAAGAGAAATCTTCCCTCCAGTTTCCAGTAACACTTACCTAACTTCCTTGCAAATCCTCACTTACAGTCTTACCAAATACCACAAGGCTCCAATTAATCACATCTTAAAGGCACTTCAGGCACTCACCAACACTCTCCTCAAAGCTCACAGCTCATTTCAAAACCACTATCCATATTTTCAGTTTTGTTATGAAGTCTATTCAGTAGTTATTGCTGTGTAACAAATTATCCCAAAACATGGTGGCCTACAACAAACATTTACTATCTCACTCAGTCTCTGAGGGTCAGGAATTCAAAAGTGGCTTGGCTGAGCGGCTCTAGCTCAGGCCTCTCATGAGATTGCTGTTAATTGTCAGTCAACACTGCAGTCATCTCAAAGTTCAACTGGGACTGCAGAATCTGCTCCTAAGTTTATTCACATGGCTGTGGCAAGTTTCGTGCTTACTAGGTTTTGGCTGGATGCCCCCGTTCCTCACCACGTGGGCCTCTCCATAGGCTACCAGAATGTTCTTATCATAGGAAAAGCTGGTATCCCTCAGAGTAAGTTATGAGAGAAAGAGAAAGGCGGTGGGGCGGCGGGGGGAACACCTTAAGAGAGATGCCACAGTCTTTCATAAAAAAATCTGAGGAATGAGACATACCATCATTTTTGCTATTGGTCACACAGACCAACCCTGGTACAATCTGGGAGGGTATTATGGTTTGGATATGGTTTGTTTGGCCCCACCAAGTCTGATGTTGAAATTCGATCCCCAGTATTCAAGGTAAGGCCTGGTGTGAGGTGTTTGGATCATGGGAATGGATGTCCCATGAGTGGCTTGCTTGTTCTCACCCTTAGAGAGAACTGGTTGTTGGAAAAAGCCTGGCACCTCCTCCTCTCTCTTGCTTTGTTCTCTCACCATATAGTAGCCTCCCATTCTCCTTCTGCCATGAGTGGAAGCAATCTGAGGCCCTTCCTAGATGCAGATGGCGGCCCCATGCATCTTTTACCTCCTGTAGAGCCACGAACAAAATAAACCTCTTTTTGTTATAAGTCACCCAGCCCCAGGTATTCCTTTGTAGCAACACTACACAGACTAAGACAGAAGGGAAGACACAAATGTGTGAATACCAGGAAACAAGAATCATAGGAGGCCATCTTAGAGGCTGGCTATCACAAAAGGTATGGTCCAAATATTTAGCAAACTAAAATGTGGCATGATTTCAATTCCCTGATGTAGTATAAGGAAAACAGAGACTTCACTTAAACATTTTTCTTATGTTGGCAGAGTAACTGTAACAATTGAACCTCACAGAACAACATGTGATTGTGGTACACGACCTGACTTTATACTGAATGATATTTGCTCTGTCATAATAATGTTAAAAGGCCGGGCGCAATGGCTCATGCTTATAGTCCCAGCACTGAGGGAGGCTGAGGCAAGAGGACTGCCCAAGCTCAGGAATTCAAGATCAGCCTGGGCAATATGGTGAAAACCTGTCACTATAAAAATTACAAAAAATCAGACAGGCATGGTGGCACACGCCTGAAGTCCCAGCCCCTCAGGAGGCTGAGGAGGGAGGATTGCTTGAGCCCAGGTGATTGAGGCTGTGTGATCACACCACTGCACTTCACCCTGGGTGGCAGAGTGAGACTCTGTCTCAAAAAATAATAATGTTATAAGTGATGCTTATTAAATTCCAGCTTTGAGAATTATTCTATACATTACATATGGGAGCTTAATTATGACTACTGAAGAGAATATAAATATGATCACCTTTGACAAATGTTAAAATATAAGTACAGATTTCAAATGTTAAGTGGTGAAAAGAGCTGAAGAGGTAGGAGGAAGATCAAAAATGCTATTAGAATCATTTTACAAAGACAAGCGATATTGTCCATAGTTACAGAACAAGAAATAGAGTCAACAGAAGAACTAAAAGTATCATGTAATAATACACAGAAACAGGGTAAACAAGCTAAATCCTTACTCACCAGAGCAGTGAGTCAATAGGTATGTAAAAGTTGTTAAATCAAGAAATAATGGGCCAGGCGCAGTGGCTCATGCTTGTAATCCCAGCACTTTGGGAGGCCAAAGTGGGTGGATCACTTGAGGTCAGGAGTTTGAGACCAGCCTGCTCAACATGGCATAACCCCACATCTACTAAAAATACAAAATATTAGCTGGGTGTGGTGGTGGGTGCCTGTAATCCCAGCTACTGGGGAGGCTGAGGCAGGAGAATCACTTGAACCCAGGAGGCGGAGGTTGCAGTGAGTTGAGACCACGCCACTGCACTCCAGCCTGGGCAACAACAGAAAACTCTGTCTCAAAAGAAAAAATGGTATAAATTTATTAAACATACAGAAATAAATACCCAAAAAACAAAACACAGTTATATCTAGAAGCAAAACTGGGTGGTGGGAAGGAGCAGGAAACTTGTTTTTATTGTACATTCTTCGATACTAACTTTGTTTTGTGTTTTGTTTTTATTTTACTTTGCCATGCCTCTTTAAAAAAGAATTTTAGAACTATAAAACTTTAAAAGTTTTCTGCCAGGCACAGTGGCTCACACCCATAATCCCAGCACTTTGGGAGGCTGAGGTAGGCAGATTGCTTAACCCCAGGAGTTCAAGACCAGCTTAGGAAATGTGGTGCAACTCCATTTCTACAAGAAATAGAAAAATTAGCCAGGCATGGTGGTGTGCACCTATAGTCCCAGCTACTTGGGCAGCCGAAGTAGGAGAATCACCTGAGCCCAGGAAGTCAAGGCTACAGTGAGTAAAATCATGCCACTGTACTCCAGCCTTGGTGACAGAGTGATACTCTGTCTCAAAAAATAATAATAATTTAAAAGTTATTTCAATGTATAAAGGACAACAATGTTACAATTATTTAAAACATGAGACAACATGCATCAAAAGTCACAAAAATTACAGCGGAGACTTCTTAGGCAAAAAATAAAAATAAAAAAAGTCACAAAAACATGCAGACCCCTTAACAAATTCCCCTCTCAGCAATGTCTGAATAATGATATTAACTATGGTGTTATTTATAACAGCCAGAGGCCAAAAGTAATATACCAGAAAAAGACTGGTTACTAAATCAGTTCATATAAAAACTGGAATATTAAATACATATTAAAATTAGTAATGTAGATCTTTTTATTGACATGAAAAGACAATCATAATATGCTGTTATATAAAAAATAAAGAAAAAAAGTATACTGTTATATAAAACCAGGTTATAAAACCATACATAGCAAGATTCCATTTTTGAGATTTCTATATAGAGATGGGTAAAAAGGCATACACATATTCATAAGCACAAAAATACACCACAGACACACTCATAGAGTCTAGAATAATATGCCAAAATATTATACTATCTAGGAGATAGTATTACTGTTGAATTTCTATTTACTTTTTAAGTATTTTTCTGTAGCATCTGAGTTATTTGCATATACTACTTTCATAATCTGAAAAAAAATTGTCTAGTTTGAAAAATAAATGTGCATATACATTGACTCTGCAATTCCATATGCAGAAATTGGTTGCAAAGAATAATAGGATAAAATGTTCTGGCTGGGCACAGTAGCTCATGCCTATAATCCCAGCACTTTGGGAGGCCGAGGCGGGTGGATCACTTGAGGTCAGGAGTTCGAGATCAACCTGGCCAACATGATGAAACCTCATCTCTACTAAATATACAAAAATTAGCTGGGCATGGTGGCAGGCACCTGTAATCTCAACTACTCAGGAGGCTGAGGCAGAAGAATCACTTGAACCTAGGAGGTGGAGGTTGCAGTGAGCCGAGATTGTGCCACTGTACTCCAGCCTACCTGACACAGCAAGACTCCATTTCAAAAAAAATAAAGTCCAGTCCATATAAGAACATGAATAATATTCTACACTCCCAGGCAAAATCCAGACAGGGGACAGAAACCACACCAATTATTTCGACACAGAAAATTTAATATAAAAAACTGTTACCTAGGTATTTGAAAACTAATGAGGTTAAAAAAAAGAATACTAAGGTATCAAAAAGAAGTTGCAAGAAGCAAATACTAGAAAACCACACCATTCATACTATAAGCACAGTATTGGGGAAATATACAAAATGAGACTTAATTTTTTAAAAAAAAGAATTTTAGAACTATAAGAATAATTGAATATCACCTTTTCTTATGTTCCTACAGGGTTTTTATTTGGTTGGTTGGAACTGAAGTTGTTTTGTTTCATTGATGGGAAAACTAAATATATTCTGGGGATACAAAACAATACCAAGAACAGGAAGAGACAATTTCCAGTGCTTACTGAACAATATGAATTATCTCGATAAGTAAAGAGGCTTCTGACTTCATAGTGTAGTTATATTAAAGTTCAGTATATACACAAAATTAATTATCACTTTTTAAAATTATAATTTCAAAATAATCACTTACCAAACACTATTCCTTTAGCAAATGGAGGAAACAATTCTGAATGTCGGAATAAGTTTCTGTGAATTTGCCATAGTTCTTTGTGTAGTTTCTTAAAATCACTGTATCTTTTCCATACAATTATCTAAAAAGAGAATAAAATTAGACATGTATCTCATAAACCATTTACGTTCAGATATCTGAACAACAAACAATTTTTTCATTAAAGTATTCAAAATTGTCATGCAAAGGCAAATGCATGTCCTAACCAATATGATTAACTGACTGAAATTAACTAATAATATTTACTTTAAAAATATAAAGCAGATTCCCGCTGACCAGGAGCATAGAAAAAAAATAAAGTAAAAATATATTACATATAAAGCAATAATCCTTCAAACTATTCTGTTTTGGTTTCAAATTTTCATTTTAAACAAGTATGGTTAAAGCAATAATCCTTCAAACTATTCTGTTTTAGTTTCAAATTTTCATTTTAAACAAGTATGGTTTTATTCATAATGGAAAAATATTCAATCCAGAAGATTTACACTACTTAAAACGTCACTTCACCTCTTAGAAAACCAAGTACAATTGGCCTGCAAATAAGTTTGATGTCAAAACATATATTCTTTCTCAAAATAATACATTTATAAAGACAAAATAATTAATCTAGGCAATTTTTAAACAAAAGTACATTCTCAGTCTTTGCCTAAAAGGATAAAGACTGAATAAAAAGTAGCTGTGCAGCAAGCAATTAACATGGACTTTTACATCATAAATCTTTTTTCATAAACCATAATTTATACTAGTAACAAGATTTCTGTAGGCAAGCTGAATCCTGATCAGAACATCATTAAAATTAGTATAATTTTTAAAAACAAAATAACAATCACCTAGATGAGACAACACGTAAAAGTGTGTTTTCTTTCATTAGTCTGAATTATTGTCTAACATTACTCAGATTAAATCTAAAAAAAATAAAAATAAAAATAAAAACACTTTGTAAAGATTGTAAAGAAAAAGGATTTGAAGCATGGCCTTGATATCAGATTCAGCGCCTCAATCTCCACAAAGCAGGGTGAAGCTGAGCTTTAAATCCCATTACTTCAGATACTGAGGTCTTTACTTCAGAAAAGCTTAATCATCTCAGTTCTAACAAACTTTTCTAAAAGTTTTTCATAAACAACAGAGTGTAACGCTAATGAGCAAATACCAGGTCAAGCAGTTAACCAAGTGTGATTTAAGAGACTCTTGCCAAAAAAGCTACTCTATGCATGTATAAAATTCTTCAGCAAACTTTTTCATACTGCCCAAAATTCTACCTTAATTAATAAATTTATTGTTAACAGTTATAATCTTAGGAGGCGAGATAGACTATAACATGAATTAATTTTTAAAAATCTGCTTCCTCATGATGCTTCCCTTGTATTTATTGACTCAACAACAAAAAGAGTCACCGAAACAAATATTTTTATGGCCCTACTTTGCACTAAGCATCATACTGTCACAAAGTATGAAGAGAAGGGAAAAACAGGCCCTGCCTTCAAAGAGTTCACATTCTAATTAGGAAGAATAAGCCAACACATTATAAGACAACAACATCATGAGACAGCTTGAAAAATGTTCAGAGGGGCAGCCCAACAGTGCTATAGAAGTAGTACCTAAATCAGCCTTGTATATCTGAGAAGGCTTCACAAAAAGTACTGTCTTAGAGAATCCTGAAGGGAAGTGGTCATTAGACCCACAAAAATTAAATAAAAGGGGAGGGAATTGAGGATGACGTTTTTAAAAGGAGAGTGAATTGCCAAGTATATATTACTAAATGAAGACAAAATAATTAATTTAGGCAATTTTTAAACAAAAGTACATACTCAGTATTTGCCTAAAATGATAAATAAACTGAGTAACACTGAAGAAGAAATAGCTGTGTAGCAAGTTTTGCTACAGATTTTTGGTTTTCAACATATTTATTTAGGAGTTCATGAGGGAGCTACTTGAAGCTGTTTAATGAGATAGACGGCTTTAAGAGCAAGAACTAAGCAGGATCTATTAACCTGTAGATTAAAAGATCAGAAGCAGATAGGCGGCAATCACTCAGGAAAGGTTTCTCAGCATGTGTAATGAGATGTGAGGATTCTAACAACGGAATGATGTAAACAAAAATTGTTATTTTAAAAATATATCAAATTACAATCATACTACATTGCCAAGGAATTAAGGGAGAAATGGGTGATGGGCTTATGAAAGCAGTACCTTATATAAGGTAAATGTCATTATAAACAGGACATTACATAAGGTTAAGGCCATTATGACCTGGATGTGAAAGTTATTCAAAAGACTGTAGTTCATGGAAATACTTAGATTTGCAAATAAAATTTTTATTCTAGTTAAGGTCATTTTTAAATAATGTAAGAGAAAAGGAGCAAAATTTAACAATTTAATTATAATAATTATTAAAATACCATGGTATATAAACCAGCAGACAGTCTGTCAGAGCAAGAATTAGAACCCTCAAGGTGAGAATCTGTGTTTCTTCACCATGCCCTAATTTATTCATTCTCATATTCCTTCTTCTCAACCCTAGGGCTGTAGAACCAAAATACCTAACAGCCACTGCAAAATGTCACATCCACTGCCTCCTTTTCTTCTTACTCCTTCTAAGTTTTGAGGTTTCCAGAAATCTTCAAAATACAAAAGTGAACAAAGGTATACTTCCACTACAACAATAAGTACTGATGTTCATATCTGGACTACACAAAGTCCTCAAAGACACATACAGAAATTATTTCCTCTAATTAATGTTAGATACTTTCCCATTGGAAAAAATAGGTCTAAAATACCTATTTCTTTATTGAACCAAATTTGCATACATTTCTTATTTATTAAAGTCACTCTGAAGAAAATGTATCAATGAAATATAATTCAGTGACAACCATATAAAAAATACAAATTCAACAAAAGCTTTATTTTCATTAAAAACATTCCCTTAAATATTTTTTACATAAATGTTTCCTTTTAGATAATTACACTTAATAACACCAAAAACTTTTTAGATTCCTGTATTTTACAGAATCACCAATTGAATTAACTTTGTCTTTTCACTCTCATCTAGCATTAATATTTACAATTTGCTGGATTATCTCTTCTTACAACTATGATCACTACCATACTATTTGCTTATGGATTTTTTTTTCCCTCTTTTCAAGAGCTTTTCCTTTTCCTTGATATATTTCTGAGTATGTACCCATTTTCTAAAACTATTTTTTCCATGATTGTAATCACAGCACTTTGGGAGGCCAAGCTGGGCCGATCACCTGAGGTCAGGAGTTCAATACCACCCTGGCCAACATGGTGAAACCCTGTCTCTATTAAAAATACAAAAATTAGCTGGGCATGGTGGTGTGTGCCTATAATCCCAGCTACTCAGGAGGCTGAGGCAAGAGAATTGCTTGAGCCTGGGAGGCAGAGGTTGCAGTGAGCCAAGATCGCGCCATAGCAATCCAGCCTGGGTGATAGAGCGAGACTCCATCTCGAAAAATAAATAAAAATAATAATAATAATAAATAAAATTATTTTTTAAAGAAAGGATTTAACAGAGATTTCTGATGTAATACATAGAAAGTCCTATTTCAGTTCTTTTTCCCTTCCCAAATTTCACCAGTGAAATATCCTACCTGTAGAGAGAAACAGGTATAGGTTAATTTGTTTAAAAAAGGGTAAGGGAAAGCAAAACCATCTCTTTCTTCACTCTTCTGCAGTCTACTCCTGTTCTACATGATCTACTGAATAAGAGGCCATAGATTTTTTTCACATTCTTAGGAAGAAAACACTGATATCTGGTGGCATGTGCTAAAGTATATATAAAAGAAAAACAACAAAATTTCTCCCATTGTATAAGGCTAGCATATTACTAGCCCTACATTTGGTTGAACTTTCAGTACATCTAGTTTTAAAGAGCCCTTGTGAAGCCTTACTATAGTCTAAAGCAGTAACAAATGAACAAATTAATGGAGAAGGAAAGTGAAAGGAAGTGAAAAACAAACTCTAAGTGGTATATTCCTCTCCCAAATGAGAATTCCAATGTTTAAATAAACTAAATGGGAAACTTAAAAAAGTACTGTTATAATTTCAAGGTTATTCTATATTTTTAGAGGTCAACTAAATAGAAGACTTTTTAAAAATTAATACCACTTCTAACAACGGACCATGCAATTGTCTAACTAAAAGACACTTACAAGAGTTTTCTGATGAATGGTTCACCAACAGTTGTTATTATAAAAGAGTTTTCCCGAAAAAAGGATTAAGAAAATGGCAGAGAGTATGTTCATGGATAGGTTGGTTCAGGATTCTTCCTGGAAAATGGGAACATCAGGCTACAAACTACAGCACAGCAATCAGACAATGCATTCAAAGGAAATACACCCATTTCAATTTTAAGAGTTGTAAACTAGAAATCTAAAGAATAGTTCATACTCATCAATTGACACAAGTAAAGACAGAAAAGTACTTTAATCACAGTGCAAATTACTTTCACTGGGATATATATAAATTTATGGTACATATATATATACACACACACACACACACACACAAAACACACCAGTGAAAGAAATATATATATATATATATATGTAAAGATATGTTATATCTTTCAAAATAACAATATTATATATTCTTCCTGACTACTGGTCGGGGGAGGGATTGTCTTAAAACCCATCAGGAAAATAGTATTAAATCTTTTTAAAATGTATCTGTTTTTGTTTTTGTTTTGTTTTTGTTTTTTTTGAGACAGAGTCTCACTCTGTCTTCCAGGCTAGAGTGCCGTGGCGCAATCTAGGCTCACTGCAACCTCCGCCTTCCAGGTTCAAGCAATTCTCCTGCCTCAGCCTCCTAAGTAGCTGGGATTACAGATGCCTGCCACCACGCCTGGCTAATTTTTGTATAAAATGTATCTTTTTTAAATCACAGGACAAAAACAACTATGAGATCAGACATAGACAGAAATGATAATGTATAAAATTTAAATACTATCTAAACCTAGGGCGATACACTCAAACCAACCAGTACCAAACAGTCAGCTTAAATATATGAATCAAGCCAGGTATGTTCTGTAGAATGGTGGGGCCTGTGGCTAAATAGAAGAACCTACCACCCAAAGACATTCAGATTTAATTGTGGAGGGAAAAAAAAAAACAAACACTGTTGCAGCAGAATCAGGACTGTAAACTTAAAGTATCTGTTTTAAACACACATTAGTAACAGAGAAAAAAAAATCCCAATATATGTCTTTCTAGTCTTAGTGAAAATGAGCAGGGACTAAAATGAAAGTAAATCAAGAAACACTAAAAGCAGCAAGCTCCTCAGTAAGGATTCCTAAAGATATACAGCAAGCACAAAGTAAATACAAATAGAGAATTTCACAATTTTAAGCAAAACATAACAGGCTAGTATCATTTTAGAAAGAAGAAAAAAATGCATAGAATAATCTGCAAAAGAACCTACTAACTTATAAAGTTAAAAAAGAAACATCTCTACCTAAAACAGTTTTCCAAGATGTCAACATGTCAATTCAATATAAAAGTGAAAGTAGGTGGACACCCATTATATATTGTTAGACTCTTTAAAATAAATACTAGTTACCAAATACTTTTTATTACATAGGCATTGTGATCTTGAAATGGGTAAATAGGGGGCCCTTAACTGATATTGAAAGCTTGTAATCAGACCAATTATCATTTAGTAAACCACACTATAATTCATTAAATTCTTATTTCTATAACTTAACACCTACTAAAACTGAACACTTACATAGTAGGTCTCGAATAGGACACTTCAGCTACTGTTTTGTAAACTGAAGACAATCTTGACGCAAACATACAAAGACTTGACGTACAAGCCGGGCAGAGTGGCTCACACCTATAATCCCAGCACTTTGGGAGGCCGAGGCAGGTGGATCACCTGAGGTCAGGAGTTCGAGACCAGCCTAGCCAACATGGTGAAACCCCATGTCTACTAAAAATACAAAAATTAGCTGGGTGTGGTGGTGGATGCCTGTAATCCCTGCTACTCGGTAGGCTGACCAGGAGAATCACTTGAACCCAGGAGGCAGAGGTTGCAGTGAGCTGAGATCAAGCCATTGCACTCCAACCTGAGCTACAAGCGTGAAACTCTGTCTCAAAAAAAAAAAAAAATTGATGTACAAATGAATCAGGTGATTTCCTCAAAAAAGCATTTAATTAAATTTTTATCAAATACATAAAATAAAATCTTCATATGGATGTTTACCTCCTGGACATCCTCTGGATTTCTTCGTGAAACAACCTAAAACAAAACATACATAAGAAATCTCGAATCATTATCAAATTTAAGATTTCATATTTGTATAATTCACTTTCAATAGTATTTGTATGAAAAATTCAATTTGCTTAAAAGAAAATAAAAACTATATCATTTATCCAAAACTCAGTTATATAATAACTTCACTACCTGAAATATATACTGTTACATCAAGTTTAACCTAAAGTTACCTCCTTTAGGCTACATATTTTAAGTTTGGCCTAAAAGTTTCTCTGTACGTAATAGACAGAGAAATAGATGTATAAATAGATGTATAAACAGACTGTAACCTACTCTGGTGCCAGTCGCCAAGTTTTTACCAAAAGGGGCCAACTGTTCAAATGATGTTCAACTAAGGCAAATACTTAGCTGGAACTAATACAGCTGTTTGAACAGTTCCTTTTCTGTATATCACTTTCCTTTTTCTGTCCATAAATCTTCCACCACATGCCTGTGCTGAAGTCTCTCTGGACCTACACTGGCTGAGGAGGTTGACCAATTTGTGAATCATTCTTTGCTCAATTAAACTCTGTTAAATTTAATTTGGCTAAAAATTTTCATTTAACAATACTAAAAATTAAGCAAAAAAGCAGCTAAAATTCCACCTGCTAATGTTCATATATTCATTACATTCATAAGAAAAAGCTTCCAGTCTTTACTCTTAACATAATTCTAACAAGCTTGTCTACAACTCCCCTTCCCAGCAAGCCTACATATAAATTAGAAGCATAAAAAGCAGCTGTGCTTGGGCAACGTGTACAAGGGATCTCTCTACATTATCTCTTACAACTGTATATGAATCTACAATTAACCCAATAAAAATTTCAATTAAAAAAAGCAGCCACAATGCTCAGACACACCATGTGAGAAGTATGAGAAGTAATCACTGGCTGCATAATGATGAAGAAAACAAAAGTAATATAAATTATATACAAACATTCAGGGACAAATAATCCTTCTAGCAATACTCGCTAAGGAAAGAGGAAAATGGAGATTCTTTCAGGCTTCTCTGATTACAAAGGCCAAAAAGTCTAACACCAGGTAAAAAGATTTTTTTCACAAAACTTTTGAAAAGGCTAGGTGCTTAAATCATCAAACACATCATAAACTAGGAAAATCTCACATTAGATTATATAATACAGTACCATCCATGTAAATGTCAAATTAACAGATTTGAAGCTACAATGCTGTATTTTGCAAAAACAAACAAAAAGATAAATCAGGCTGTTCTGTCTATGGAATAGCCATTGTTTATTCCTTTACTTTCTTAATAAACTTGCTTTCACTTTAAAAAAAAAAGATAAATCAAACACACATTAAAATAGTTGCCTATGAGTGTGAGGAAGAAAAAGGTCCTTGATAGCCAAATACACTATGAACTAGGGATTATAATCCATTCAGCACCACTCCTAAAGTCTGAAACCACAACAAAAAAATAGAGGATTTTAAAGCCTGACAAACTTTGGTTCAAACTACAGTTCAATTTACAGGTTTGATCTCATCTATAAAATGGAGATAATACTAACTGCCTTGCCTAGCTGTTGTGAACAACAAATAACATAGCAAGAATGCTATAATTTAAAAGCTTCCTCTTCCCCTACTAGACGGGTTAACCATTGTAAAAGCTCCCACCTAAGAATTCCAGAGAACAAATACCTTGCACTCTATTCTCCAACTTTCACAATACATAAACTTGGTGAAATCCTGTAGCAATTTTCATTAATTTATACAACACTGCTACGCAATAGAACTTTCTGTGATGACGGAAAAAATGCTCTCTATGTGGAGTGTTCAACACAGTCACCACTAGCCACATGTGTGTCACTATTAAGCCACTGAAATATGGCTACTTTGGGAAACTACATTAATTTCATTTCATTTAAATTAATTCAAAAAAAATTTTTTTTCAAGACAGGGTCTCACTCTGTCACCCAGGCTGGAGTGCCATGGCGTGGACCACAGCTCACTGCAGCCTCAAACTCCTGGGCTCAACTGATCCTCCCACCTCAGCCTCTTGTGTAGCTGGGACTACAGGCACACAACACCACAGTCGGTATCTATATAGTTACATACATACATACATATTTATATGTTTATATATATATATATATATTTTTTTTTTTTGGTAGAGATGGGGTCTCCCTATGTTGCTCAGGCTGATCTCAAACTCCCGGGCTCAAGCAATCCTCCTGCCTCAGCCTCCCACAGTGCTAGGATTATAAGTGTGGCCACTGCAGGCCTTAATTTAAATTTAAATCAAAATAGCTACAGTGGCTAATGACTACCAAATTAGACAACACAGATTTAGTATCAAAGAGGCTGTAACAGGTAACTAACAACCATACATTATTCAAATTATTTGATTTTAGCTATTACTTTCAAGTATCAGCCTGTCCCCTCACACACACCTTTCCAAAAGTATATTTCACATAGTTTAATGACTGATTTTGTTTCTTACATTTTTATGAAATGTATTGAGAAGAAAAGTAATAGATAACCAATCCACTAATAATCCACCCACCAAAAATAACACATGATCACTCACAACAAGGTCTATTTAATTGTAACTTAAATTTTACAATGTATATTTTTCTCAATGTAACAGATTTCCTGAATTTATAAATAGATGAAGGTGTCTTAACTACTTTAAATAATCTTCTTTAAAACATGCAAATGATCTTTTTGAGAAAGAAGAACTTACTTCTTTTTTCTATCACCCAGGCTGGAATGCAGTGGCATGATCTCAGCTCTGTCACCCAGGCTGGAATGCAGTGGCATGATCTCGGTTCACTGCAACCCCCGCCTCCTGGGCTCAAGTGATTCTCCTGCCTCAACCTCCTGAGTAGCTGGGATTATAAGCATGCGCCACCACGTCCAGCTAATTTTTGTATTTTTAGTAGAGACAGGGCTTTACTATGTTGGTCAGGCTGGTCTTGAACTCCTGACCTCATGATCTGCCTGCCTCAGGCTCCCAAAGTGCTGGGATTACAGGCAAGAGCCACTGCGCCCAGCCTAAAGAACTTATTTCTTACTGTACGTATTAGAAGCATCACATGTACTCGTCCTCAAATACATGTGTACTACATAAACAAAAACACATTAGCCATCCCCTAACAATAGCCACAATATTAAAACCATCTTATCAGAAATAACTGATTTGATTACTATTTATCAGCCATCCTCTTAGTGGTCTACATACTTCTATGTGCTGGATTACAACGGTAAGCAAAACAAAGTCCCTTTCTTCCTGGAGCTCACAGTCCAGCAGTGCACAATGGTGGGGTGGGAGGAGAGTGCAGAGTAGAGGAGGGTGTATTTCCCTAACATATTTCCATAACTCAGATAACAGTAGTGTGCTAAGCAACAGATTGGTAAACATTTCATCCTAGATCCTTCCCATGATACTGAATCCTCACTGTTCAGAGCAAAGTGACATCCCAAAGCAGTCAACCAGTCATGGTTTAGTGATGTAAGACTTTTAGTGTTTTCATAATAAATTTACTGAATTTTTTGGCATATCGGTTTTCTACTAAGCAATATTACAAGTCAAAAACAAAGGAACAGAATAAACTAGAGTCTAGAAAACACAGGACACCCTGAGAGCCATTTTTCAAAAATTTTAAGCACAAATATATTTTACAACAAACTAATTGCACTCCCTATCTCTATGATTATTTTGTTTGTTGAAAATATCTCCAGATTAAGCTAATACTAAGTATTTATTCAAGAAATCTTCAAGGAGCTACTGATTTAACAACTGAAATCTAACAACTGCCACTGCTTTAATACCAGACATTTGTAAAAATCTAACAGGTTAAG
This sequence comes from Aotus nancymaae, assembly GCF_030222135.1. NCBI lineage: Eukaryota > Metazoa > Chordata > Mammalia > Primates > Aotidae > Aotus > Aotus nancymaae. Next base: position 1,580,579 of record NW_026988445.1, on the reverse strand, counting down.
GATTTAAAATTTAGTAGGTTCTCTTTTTTCCTTTAAATTGACTTAAATGATTGCTTGAAATGTGTGTGACTATACATTACTTTCAAATAAAAAAGCTAACAAAACTAAAAATTAAAACATGCAGGCCAGGCGCAGTGGCTCACACCTGTAATCCCATCACTTTGGAAGGCTGAGGAGGACAGGTCACCTGAGGCCAGGAGTTCAAGACCAGCCTGGTCAACATGGCAAAACCCCACCTCTACTAAAAATACAAAAAAATTAGCTGGGCATAGTAGCACGCACCTGTGGTCCCAGCTACTCAGGAAGCTGAGGCAGGAGAATCGCTTGAGCCCGGGAGGCGGAGGTTGCAGTGAGCCGAGATTGCGCCACTTCACTCCAGCCTGGGTGACAGAGTGAGACTCTGTCTCAAGAAAACAAATAAAAATAAGTAAAACATGCAGCTTCTTATATACAAAAACTCTACCATGAAAATACTAGAGGATAAAAGACTGAACTCTTTCCTCCTAATATCAGGAACAAGGCAAAGAAGCCTACTCTCAACACTCCTAATCAAGACTGTAGACTACAAGTCCTAGCCAAGTAATAAAGCAAGAAAAAGAAACAAAAGTCATACAGATTGGAAAGAATAAATAAAACTACGCCTTTTGGCAGACAACATGGATTGTCTATGCAAGAAAAAAAACAAGTATTCTTCTAAAAAGTCTTAGACTAATAAGTCAGTTTGAAAGGTGACATGTGATATGAGCAACACAAAAATGAACCTAATTTCTATATATCAGCAAAGAAAAGCTGAAAACCAAAATTTTTTAAAACACTATCGACAATAGCTATGAAAATATGAAACAGTGAGGAATAAATCTAACAAAACATATGAAGAATCTATTTGCTCAAAACTACAAAATGCTGATGGAAGAGATCAAAGAACACAAATAAATGGCAAGACATATTGTTTTCATAGATTTGAAGATTCAACATAGTAAAGATGTCCATTTTTCCCCAAAATGATCTACAGAATTAATGCACTCCTAATCAAAATCCCAACAGGCTTTTCGTAGCTATAGATCAACTTATTATAAAATATATATGAAAAAGCAAAAGAATTAGAGTAGTCAAAGTATTTTTGAAAAAGAATAAAATTGGAGGAATAATATTGCCTAATTCTAAGATTTAGTATAACGCTACAATAATCAAGATAGTATGGTATGGAACAAAATAAGAGAATCCAGAAACAGATCCACACATATATGGTCAATTGATTTTTGGTGAAGGAGTAAAAGCAATTCAATGAAGAAAGGTTAGTCTCTTGAACAAATGGTGTTTTGTTGCAATTGGATATCCAAAGACAAAAACAGAACGTTCACTCAAACCTTACATCTTACACACACACACAAAAAAACCTCAAAATGGATCATAGAGCAAAATATAAAATGCAAAACAATAAGATATGTAGAAGAAAACATCAGGAAAAACATTTGTAACCTGAGGTTGGGCAGAGTTTTTAGGTATGGCATTAAAAGTACGGTTCATAAAAGAAAGAAATGATAAACTGGACTTCACCAAAATTACAAATTTTGCTTTGTAAAAGACACTGTCTGGGTGCAGTGCCATACCTGTAGTCCCAGCTACTTGGAAGGCTGAGGTGGGTATCGCCTGAGCATAGGAGATCATAGCACACTATGATCACACCTCTGAATGACCACTGCATTCCAGCCTTGGCAACACAGCAAGACCCCATCGCTAAAAAAAATATATATATATATATACCAGGTGCAACGGTTCACATCTGTAATCCCAGCACTTTGGAAGGCCAAATCAGGCAGATTGCTTGAGACCAGGACTTTGAGACCAGCCTGAGCAACATGGGGAAACTGGGTATCTGTTTTTAAAATACAAAAATTTGCCAGGCATGGTGGCACACACATGTAGTCCCAGCCTCTCAGGAGACTGAAAGGTAGGAGGATTGCTTGAGCTCAAGAGTTTAAGGGTACAGTGAGCTACGATGGTGCCACTGCACTCTAGCCTGGACAACAGAGGGAGACCCTGTCTCAAAGAAAAAAAAAAAAGACACAACAGAATGAAAAGATATGCTCTAGATCAGAAAAAATATTTGGAAATGTCATATCTGACCCCAAAAAAAATGATACCCAGGCCGGGCGCGGTGGCTCACGCCTGTAATCCCAGCACTTTGGGAGGCCGAGGCGGGTGGATCACGAGGTCAAGAGATCGAGATCATCCCGGTCAACATGGTGAAACCCTGTCTCTACTAAAAATACAAAAAATTAGCTGGGCATGGTAGCGCGTGCCTGTAATCCCAGCTACTCAGGAGGCTGAGGCAGGAGAATTGCCTGAACCCAGGAGGCGGAGGTTGCGGTGAGCCGAGATCGCGCCATTGCACTCCAGCCTGGGTAACAAGAGCGAAACTCTGTCTCAAAAAAAAAAAAAAAAAAAAAATGATACCCAGAACATAAAGAACTCTCAAAACTCAAGAACAAGAAAACAACCCAAAGAAAAAAATTAAGCAAACATCAGTCTCAAAGGCTAAATACTATATGATTCTATCTATATGACACTCTCAAAAAGACAAGAGCATAATAGTGGAGATAGATCACTGCTTGCCAGGGTATAAGGGGTGGGAGGAAGGGTGTGAAAAAGAGATAGCATGAAGGAGTTTTTGGGATGATGAAACTTGTTTCTTGATTATGGTGGTAGATAAATGAATTTATACTCACGCTAAGATTCAAAGAATTATACAACAGAATAAGTCAATTTCATTGTGTGTTAATTTAAAAATCAACACTTGAAAAGCAAAGTGCTGCCTCCTTCCAGCCTACCCTCAAATCCCTACTATTGTCCAGGCTCTGTGCTAGGCACCAAGAATACACAGTTAAAAGACAGTCTGGCCAGGTACAGTGGCTCACGCCTGTAATCCCTACATTTTGGGAGGCCGAGGCCAGCGGATCACTTGAGCTCAGGAGTTCAAGATCAGCCTGGGCAACATAATGAAACCCCATCTCTTAAAAAAACACAAAAATTAGGCAGGCAGAGTGGTATGTGCCTGTAGTTTCAGCTACTAGGAGGCTGAGGTGGGAGGATTGCTTGAGCCTGCAAAGTTAAGGCTGCAGTAATCCATGATCATGCCACAACACTCCATCCTGGGCAACAGAGAGAGACTCTCTCTCAAAAAAGAATACACTCTGCCATCAGAAGAAGAGTCAAACAAGTACATTATGATAAAGGCTTTAATGGAGGAGATACAAGACACATAGAGAGCAATGTCTTTAAAAAAAAAAAAAAAGCTTCCTGGAGAACACAGGGCATAGCTGACACTTGAGATGAGCAGGGATTGCCAAGACAAAAAAAGAGTATTCTAGACAGACGAAATAGCAACTAAATGAGAGATATGAAAGAATGTAATGTTCTAGCCTAATTTGGAAACTACAAATAATTCCTTTCCTAGGCACAAGCAGGCTAATCAAGAATATGGTCAGGAATTGAGGACAGGTTCCCTCCAAGCAATATTATTATTCATGTATCCATCATTTTTGCCAAAATACAGTAATGCCCTTATGAGGACACATAGGTGTCCCCATATGTACACTCACAGCACCTAACAAAAAGTGTTTTATAATACAGGTAATCCAGCAGCACAGCACTGGGATTAAAAGCACTGTGATTGGGACCAGTCTACCTGGGTTCAAATGTAGACTCTACCACTTGCTGGCTATATGACCCTGGACAAGTTACTAAACGTGTCTGTGCCTCAATTTCCTCATGGAAAATGTGAAAATGATAATGGTACCTACTCACTGGGCTGCTGTGACAAATGTGTTTTTGTTTTTTTTTTGAGACAGAGTCTAGCTCTGTCGCCCAGGCTAGAATACAGTGACATGATCTTGGCTCACTGCAACCTCCACCTCCCGGGTTCAAGCAATTCTCCTGCCTCAGCGTCCTGAGTAGCTGGGACTACAGGCACCCGCCACTATGCCTGGATAATTTTGGTATTTTTAGTAGAGATGGGGTTTTACCATATTGGCCAGGTTGGTCTTGAACTCCTGACCTTGTGATCTCCTGCCTCGGCCTCCCAAACTGCTGGGATCACAGGCATAAACCACTGTGCCCGGCCCAAATGTGTTAATTTAATATAAAGTTTTTGACTCATAGTAAGCACCATGTAAGTGTTTGCTGTTATTACTCAACAAACACTAGCTACGTATAAAAATGAGGATTTATACATTCTCATAGTTTGAAAATAAACCCAAACAACTTTAAATATGTGCAAAGTCAATGGGTAGCTTGTGCCTATAGGCTAGGCAAAAGGCTGAGGAGGGAGTAACACTTGAGCCCAAGAGTTCAACCTGCAGTAAGCTATGATTGTGCCACTGCACTCAAGCCTGGATGATACAGTGAAACCCCATCTCTAAAAAAGATCAATAAATAAAAATAAATATGTATGAGACTATACTCTGAGAATTACAAAGCACTGCTCAAACTGAAGAGTTAAATAAATGGGGAGATATGTATGTTCATGGATCAGAAGACAATATTTTTAAGACATCAATTCTTCTGAAATTGATCTACATTCTCAATATAATCCCAATCTAAATCTGGGCAGGCATTTTTGTAGAAACCAGACAAGCTGATTCTAAATTTTAAATGCAAATGCAAACAATCTAGAATAGCTAAAACAATTTTGAGAAAGAACATTAAAGCTACAGTAAACAAAGCAGTGTGGTATCAAGAGAAATAAAACCATATGTCCATACAAAGATTTGTATGTGAGTGTTCATAATAGCTGTATTCGTAATACCCAAAAACTGGAAACAACCCAAATATCCATCAACAGGTGAATAGATAAAATGTGATATAACCATACAATGGAATATGAGTCAGCAATAAAAGGGAATGAAACACATGAAAACATGGATAAATCTCAAATAATCATACTTAATAGAAGCCAGACCAAAAAAAAAGTGCATACTATATGATTCCTTGTATACAAAATTCTACAAAATGCAACCCAATCTATAATGACACAAAGTAAAGCAGTGGTTGCCTAGAGATAGGGGGTGAGGAGAAGTGAATGACTGTAAAGGAGCATGAGGGAACTTGTGCAGGGATGAACATGGTGTAGTTACACAACTGTATACATTTGTCAAAACTCATCAAATTAAACACTTAAAATGGGTGAATCCTACTGTATGTAAATTATGACTAAATATAAACAAAATAAGTTATAAGGCAGCACTGTCTTTTGAAAATAAAAACAGACTTTTTATACTGATGGAAAGAATACGGGCAAGAGCTGCCATTCACCTACTGTTGCTGAGAAATCTGTATTACAATATGAGAATTTTGTAAACTCAGCATGATGACATAACTGAAAACACTGCTGACAGTTCTTTTATACTTGTGTTTCCTTCAACTAAAGAATCAAAGAGAATGTATGAAAGAATTTTCCAGTTCTGAATACAGGTACTTATTCTAGATAGAAATTAAGAAATGACACAGAGTTTACTGTGGAATCTGTTAACACGCTTGTAACTGACCTCAAAATCATTTAAGCTTACCAGGTTTCAGAGAAATGCAAAAAAGGACAAAGGAGATTTAAGAAGATGAAAAAGCCCTTTTGCTATCCAAAAGTTAACACTGGTACTTCCAATGATTAAAACTCTACTGCTACAGAAATAACCCTGCAAGGATCAAAAATATAGAAAACTGTTCCTTGAAGCCAGAAGTAATCAGTAGCAGAAAACGCACAGAAGACATTCCTAATTTGTATCTCCTGAAGTTCTCTCAGGAGAACACTATTTACCTGGTTAATTATCCTGAGAAAAGGTGTTTTTCTCCTTAACTTTCAAAAAATATTTTATAATACTAAACACCGTTATTTTAAAAGTACGTCTCCATGTTGACTCAGACCTTGTATTTTAAAAACAAAATCTGTAACACAAGCAATAAATGAAGACAAACATTTACAGGGAGAAAAAAGGCAGTGTATGCAATTTTCAAGTTCAAATAACCACAGCAATATGTAACATGCATATTTGTAAATTTGGTTAGTTCTAAGGCAATGTGTTACTTTATAATCTAGTTTATATTGTCAAAACTTAGTTCAGTAAATAAGTCACAGCTTCAGATATTCAAGATCTGAATTTGGCCAGGAGCGGTGGCTCACACCTGTAATCCCAGCACTTTGGGAGGCGAAGGCAGGTGGATCTCCTGAGGTCAGGAGCTCGAGACCAGACTGGCCAACATGGCAAAACCTCCTCTCCACTAAAAATAGATAAATTATTCAGGCGTAGTGGCAGGCACCTGTAATCCCAGCTATTTGAGAGGGTGAGACAGGAGAATTGCTTGAACCTGGAAGGCGAGGTTGCAGTGAGCCAAGATCACACCACTGCACTCCAGCCTGGGCGACAAAGTGAGACTACATTTGGGGGAAGGTGTGAGATCTGGCCAGGCACAGTGGCTCATGCCTGTAATCCCAGCACTTCAGGAGGCTGAAGCGGGCAGATCACGAAGTCAACAGATTGAGACCATCCTGGCCAACCCCGTCTGTACCAAAAATACAAAAATTAGCTGGGCATGGTGGTGCACGCTCATAGTCCCAGCTACTCAGGAGGCTGAGGCAGGAGAATCACTTGAACTTGGGAGGCAGAGGTTGCAGTGAGCTGAGATCACACACTGCACTCCAGCCTGGCGACACAGCAAGACTCTGTCTCAAAAAAAAAATGACCTGAATTTGGTTAACCTTTCCTTTCGTAAAGTAACAGTACAAATAATTATACTCAGTGCTTCCTATTCAAGTTCCACACACATTCATACCTCCAGGTCTTTATGGACTCTACTCCTTCAACTGTCTACCTTTTTATACCCTCTCCTTTTCTAGATTCTTCCTCTTTCACCTATCTTGATTGGAACATATTCCCTGATTTCTTGGTCCAGAAGCAATCTGTCTTCCCACAGCTCTTTTCTGTAGTATCTGCTGGAACTTCTTGTGTTATATTACACTTGTTTAAGTATAGTAAACTCTCTTCTACTATGAGTATCCTTGAAAGGAAGATCCATGCTTTATTCAGGCTTATGTCCCTCAGATTATTTAGTACCTGGATCTAAACATTTATTGGGTGTGCTGAGTACAATGAAGAGGAAAACATTCAACAATGGTTTTCAGGCACTGTGTGCCATGCACATGTATGTTCTTATATCTATTAGTTAATATAAGCAGAAACAAATGCCAATGATAGAGAACTGCTCTGAATCCACTAAGAGACATAGACATGCAACTAGATTAATTCAATATAACTATCTTTTTAAATAAGGGATAAGTAGGATGCTGTGAATGAAATATTATGTATGTTGAAAACTGTTCTGATTCCATACCCTACATGCTAGGAAACTAAGTCTAGATTTTTGAAGGGCCCAATGACTAGAAAGGTTTCAAGAGTGGTATAATAAGGGCCCCTTAATCTCACAAAATTTTTTACATAACCTGAAATTAACACTCCACCCATATAACAACCTTACGTGCAAACAGGGAGCAACAAACTTCCCTCTATTCTTAGTATAGCAATCGCCAACAGCAGGTCGGGTCTTCTCATTATCTTTAAACAGACATGTTCATCCATCCCTCCTCACATTTATCTGAATTGTGCACCATTTCCATACACCACGTGCCACTCCCATGCCCCAACCTGATCTAAATCTACTTAACCTTTAAGATTCTTCTCAAGGCCTACTTGACACGATTACTACATTCTCCAAATGTATATTGAACTCTTCTTACTTAATCTGTACCTATCTTCTTTAAAAATTAATAATGATAAAGTTAATTCTTCACATTTAATATAACTTGGAGTTAAGCAAAACTGGTTTCAGATCCCAGACAGACCTGCTACTGCCTTGCAATGTAAAGTTGGGCAAGTTACTAAACTTCCTTTAACTGTTTCCTCATCATTAAAATGAGAATTAAATCGGGTGATATGTGCAAAATGCCTACTATACACACATATTCATGAACACATGCGTCACATACATATATACTTATGTAATTGAAGATGCAGACTCTCTAAAACTCAAGACAAAAGCAATGAAACAAAGTGGTACCAAAAGTTGGACCAGTTAGTTGATGTAAAGGAGCCTCCCAACTTTAAAATATGCCCTCATGGTAGCTCACACAAGCCACCGTCAGCAGATTTTTCTCACGTGTCCTACTGAAAACCACGAAAAACTCAAGGGTTTGACAAAGCCCAGATCCACAGCTCCTAGGTTGATGGTCTAACACTGACATCTTTCCCAAGAGTCTGTCTTCCTCAGAGCAAATCTGATACTAAATAAAGGTCAAGAGAAAAAATAACTTCTATTACATAAGCCAAACAATACATAAATTAACATTTTTTAAATGTGTATTATCCTCCTGGAGCAAGCAAAACCACTTCTGCAAATTGCCAACTCAGTAAAGTCCAAACGGGATGGGAACTGAGTCATCAATTTAAAACCATCAACCACTGACTGCCCCACCCCCAGAAAGAGGACTCTACCACGACCTACTACAGTGAAGCCCCCCGGGCAGACCACACTCAGCCACTAACCTAGAAATCCCTACCTCCGACACGCAAGTCCCGCCACTAGGCGCAGCACCCAGTTCCACCCTCGGCTCTGGGCCAGTCTGGTACCCTCACACCAGGGTCCCCACCCCAAACCCTCAGGTCCCAATCCAAGCTCCTATCCCAGCCCGACACCGGCACTCACCCGGGCGGTGACCTTATATACTGTGTAGCCCCTCGGGTGTCGCTGGGGCTCAGTGACAGTGTAGAAACGAGCCAGGTCGGCACTCCGCTCCCTGTAAGAGGTCATCCTCCCGCCGCCTCTGCCGCCGCCGCCGCCGCCGCCCGCCCGGGATCATGAGGGCAACCCGGTGCCGCCGCGGTCCAGGTTTCCCAACGCAGCGGCAAAGCAGCGAGGGGGCGGTGGCTCCAAGGTGGCTCCACGGCGGCGCCTCCGCTGCACAGCTCTGCTTCCGGGCTGGCAAAGAAACTTCCGGGTCAGGCCGTCTCCTGCTTCCAGCGGACGGAGAGACCACCTTACATTCAGCGCCTTTGGGCCACCTGAGACTGGCCTGTAGCTGAAAATTAAGGGGTCGCACTGCCACCCCTGTCACTGCGGAGACCTCAGGCCTCTCCACTAAAGACGACTCCTTGTAGGCTAGCTCCGTCACCTTCTAGATTTTGTAAGAGCTGGTATAGCCACGCCACACCGGGGAGAGCTTGGTCCTCCCTGCCTCCGCCTCGCAGTCGTACAAACTTCCGTGGAGTGGTGAAGGGATGGAGAGATACCCTAGCCTAGCACCTTTTTTGTTTACCTATTCACAGGCTATCATTTTAAATACCCACAGCAACATCTCCCTCTCTGGGACACATCCCGTCTTTCTAAGATGAATTTCCTTCCATTGTGCGCCTTTCTCTAACACATCTGTACAGCAAGCCCCCAACCCAAAAAGCTCCCAAGCCAATATCAATCTTTTTTAAATCCCATCGGATTCGAAAATCTGGAGTCCGCCTCTGGCTGGAAGAAAGAAGAAAAAGAAACTCACTCGACCGCTCCAAGCCACTCACTGCAGTTTGCAATTTCAACCGGTTGTTAGGCGTACTTGGCAATTCCTTTATCTTTGTGATCAGGGTTCTTTCTCATTCCCCAAAATAATCATTCCAAGTCTTTGCCATTATCCTAAAAACTCTGTTCCTTTTCTTTTTGCCTCCCTACATTCTGCAACACCACCCTTCTTTGCAGGAAAAAAAGAAGAGGAAGAAGCAGCTATGGCCCTTAGTACCGATTCCTTCATCTTCTCACATTTCCATGCCAACCTGAGACGTACACATATCACTTCCTCATTTTTACAACTGACTCCTCATGTAAGCTGAATCCCATCCTCTTTGGCAGACCTTAAGACACTGTTTCAATGACATTCCAAATCACCTTTCTATATGTTTAATCTCTTTCTCACCACTGGCCCCTTCTTTTCAACCTACATATACCTAAGTCTGTCTGTCATTCATTAAACTGAATTCACCACCTACTATGTGTCAGACATGATGCTTATTTGGCATTGCAGTTACAAAGATAGTCTACAATTCAATTGTTTAGAAAAATACCACAAACCCAATTTTTTGGAAAATGAAAAAGAACTAATGTTCATTTCACTAACAACGAAATGCAGAAGGTAAATAAGCACACAGAAGATATTATATGTTTGTCTTTAAGAAAATAACTACTAAGGTCAGGCGCCGTGGCTCATGCCTGTCATCCCAGCACTTTGGGAGGCCAAGGTGGGCAGATCAACTGAGGTCAAAAGTTCAAGACCAGCCTGGCCAACTTGGTGAAACCCCGTCTTTACCAAAAATACAAAAATTAGCAGGGTCTTGTGGCAGGCACCAGTAATCCCAGATACTTAGGAGGCTGAGGCAGGAGAATCACTTGAACCCCAGAGGCGGAGATTGCAGTGAGCTGAGAAACACCACTGCACAAAAAAATAAAAATAATCTACTAAAAGCACACAGGAAAATAGTGGAGTAAGAAACTCCAAAAGTTCACTGCTCTATATTGACTATGAAAAAAAGTAACAAAAACTCTCAGTATTAGCTCTTTCAGAACTCTGGAAACTAACCAAAAGCTTACAGCAACCCAGGAACACTTGAGAAAATAGGCTGAATCTCTAAGAACAGCAAACATTCTGGCATTTTAACTTATCCTAGGCCCATCCCCTGCTCCTCAGCTCAGGGATATCCTTGGAAATAATAGCCAACATTCTTAGAACCAGTGTCAAAGAGACCTCATTTTTATAGAATAGTAATTATTACTATAAATAAAGAAATATTTGGTCATATTTTTCTGATGGCTCCCAGAAGTCCAACTCAAAAGGCTTGCCTTCACCTTGTCCCAGTGCTAAAGCCATTAACCAGGGGACATATTTCCACAATATTTATAAGTAAATATCCATATAATGAGATATTCAGTCATTTAAAAAACTGAAATACTGATACATGATACAATAGAAATAAACCTTGAGGCTGGGCACAATGGCTCACACCTGCACTTTGGGAGGCCAAGGTGGGTGGGTCACCTGAGGTCAGGAGTTCGAGAACAGCCTAGCCAACATGGCAAAATCCCATCTCTACTAAAAATACAAAAATTAGCCGGGTTTGGTGGCACACGCCTATAGTTCCAGCTACTCAGGGGGCTGAGGCAAGAGAATCGCTTGAACCTGGGAGGTGGAGGTTGCAGTAAGCCAAGATCACAGCACTGTACTCCAGCCTGGGTGAAAGAACGAGACTCTGTCTCAAAAAAACAAAAAACAAAAAACAAAAAAAGAAAGAGAGAGAAAGAAAGAAAGAAAGAGGACATAAACCTTGAAAACATTATATCATGTGAAAGAAGCCAGACACAAAAACCTTTCTATTATATAATTTAATTTATATGAAATGTCCAGAATAGAAAAATCCATTGAAGAAAAATATTCCTGGAGAAAGAAAAGTGATTCATGGTTGCCGAGGGAGGGGGAGGGGGAAATGAAGGAATTGGGAGGTACAGGGTTTCTTGGGGAATGATGGAAATGTTCTGGAATTAGATAGTGATGATGGCTGTACAACCTTGCAAATATAATAAAAACCACTGAATTGTACACATTAAAATGGTCGAAACATTATATTATATTAATTGTTTTTATTTAGTTTTTTATTGTAATTTAGGTTCTGGGGTACAGGTGCAGATCATGCAGGATTGTTGCATAGGTACATACGTGGCAAGGTGGTTTGCTGCCTTCATCCCCTTATCACCTATATCTGGTATTTCTCCCCTCATTATCCCTCCCCACCCAGCTGTTCCTCGCCTAGCTCCCCCGCACTGACTGCAGTGTGTGATGCTCCCCCGCCTGTGTCCATGTGTTCTCATTGTTCGACACCCACCTACGAGTGATAACATGCGGTGTTTGGTTTTCTGTTCTTGTGTCAGTTTGCTGAGAATGATGGTTTCCAGATTCATCCATGTCCCTATGAAGGACACGAACTCATCATTTTTTATGGCTGCATAGTATTCCATGGTGTGTATGTGTCACATTATTTTTATCCAGTCTATCTGTGATGGAAATTTGGGTTGGTTCCAGGTCTTTGCTATTGTAAACTGTGCTGCAATGAACATACGTGTGCATGTGTCTTCATAATAGAACAATTTATAATTCTTTGGGTATATACCCAGTAATGGAATTGCTGGGTCAAATGGTATTTCTATTTCTAGGTCCTTGAGGAATCTCCACACTGTCTTCCACAATGGTTGAACTAATTTACGCTCCCACCAACAGTGTAAAAGTGTTCCTATTTCTCCACATCCTCTCCAGCATCTGTTGTCTCCAGACTTTTTAATGATCACCAGTCTAACTGGCGTGAGATGCTATCTCAATGTGGTTTTGATTTGCATTCCTCTAATGACCAGGGATGATGAGCATTTTTTCATATGTTTGTTGGCCTCATCAGTGTCTTCTTTTGTAAAGTGTCTGTTCATATCCTTCACCCACTTTTGAATGGATTTGTTTTTTCTTGTAATATATTATATAATTGTATCTCAATTTTTAAAAAGCTACAATGAGATACTACCTTACAACTACAACAGTGGCTAAAATTTTTTAAACTTAAAATACCCAGTGTTGATTGCCAGTAGAAATTCAAAATGATACAGCCACTTTAGGAAAGTTTGGTAGTTTCTTATAAAGTTAAATACATCATATATCCCAGCAATCTCATTTTTCCTTATTACCAGTCGATTTTGCTGGATATGTGGTGTATTTAACTTTATAAGAAACTGCCAAGCTTTTCCCAGGAGAAGTAAAAACGTATGTCCATGTAAAGACCTATATGTGAATATTTTGTGGCTGTATTCATAATGGCCCCCAAATGTCCACCTAACAGACTGTGGTAGCAGAATGACTAATGGTAAAAACACTAATAATATTAGCAATTTTCTCTCTGGATCTGTAGTCAAGAAAAGTGATTGAGTATATCCATTTAAAAAGACATTGCCTGGGCGTGGTGGTTCACACTTGTAATTCCAGCACTTTGGGAGGCCTAGGTGGGTGGATAATTTGAGGTCAGGAGTTTGAGACCAGCCTGGACAATATGGTGAAATCCCATCTCAACTAAAAATACAAAAATTAGCCGGGCAGTAGTGGTGCGCACCTGTAATCCCAGCTACTCAAGAGGCTGAGGCAGGAGATTCACTTGAGCCTGGGAGGCCGGTTGTGGTGACCCGAGATTGAACCACTGCACTCCAGCCTGAGTGACAGAGTGAGACCCTGACTCAAAATAAACAAATAAATCAATAAAAATCAAAGGATATGCATGAGAAAGTTCATAGCACCATTAGTCATAATGTCCAAATATTTGATACAAACTAAATGTTTATCAGTGGCAAAATGTGTAACTTAAATGTGGTATAAAAGCATACAATGGCTGGGCATGATGGCTCACACCTGTAACCCGAGGACTTTGGGAGCCCAAGGCAGATGGATCACGAGGTCAGGAATTCGAGACCAGCCTGGTCAACATAGTGAAACCCTGTCTCTACTAAAAATACAAAAAAATTAGTGAGGCATAGTGGCATGTGCCTGTATTCCCAGCTACTTGGGAGACTGAGGCAGGAGAGTTGCTTGAACCCAGGAGGCAGAGGTTGCAGTGAGTGCAGATCTCGCCATTGCACTACAGCCTAGGCAACAGAGTGAGACTCCGTCTCAAAAAAAAATTCATACAGTGGAATTTTATACAGCAGTTAATGATGCTACATGCATCAAGGATGAATCTTAGAATTTTGAACAAAAGAAGCCAGACATAAGAAAGAGAACATATTCTATTATTCCACTTACATGAAATTCAAAAACTATTAAAATTAATCTATGATGGGCCGGTTGTGGTGCTTCACACTTGCAATCCCTGCACTTTGGGAGGCTATGGCAGGCAGATCACTTGTGCCCAGGAGTTCCTGACTAGCCTGAGCAACATAGCGAGACCCTGTCTCTATACAAAACAAAACAAACAAAAACCTAATCTATGGTAAAGAAGTCAGAATAGTAGCTATCCCAAGAGTAGTAAGTGGAGGGTGAAATGAGTATTGCCTGGGAAGAACATGAGGAAATCATCTGAGATGCTGGAAAATTCATAGTCTGATTAGTAGTTATAAAAGTGTATACATATGAAAACATTTATCAAGCTGAACATTTAAGATTTATGCACTTTACTCTGTGTTTGTTTTACCTCAGTTAGTATTAGTAATTTAAAAATTGTGTTCTTGAGATAGGAGATAAAAACTACCCTGATCTTCCTGGCTCCCTCCAATCTATCCTCCGTATTTCCATTAGAATTATCCATTTTAAAAGCACATCCAATTATGTAAACCCTCTGTAAAATTCTTCAGTTGGTCCTCTTGCCATGATGTCTCTGTCACAGCTTTTCAGACCCATCATGTCTGGTCCTTGCTCACCAGTCAGTCTCATTTCTCTGGGCTGCAGGCAAACTCTTGTAATTTCACCCCTCCAGCTATTCATACCACCTCGAAGAGAATTTCTGTTTCTTTTCTTTTTTTTTTTTTAATTGCATTTTAGGTTTTGGGGTACATGTGAAAAACACGCAAGATTGTTGCATAGGTGCATACGTAGCAGAGTGATTTGCTGCCTTCCTCCCCTTCACCTATATGTGGCATTTCTCTCATGCTATCTCTCCCCAACTCCCCACCCCCGCTGTCCCCCCACTCCCCCCCAACAGCCCCCAGTGTATAGTGCTCCCCTCCCTGTGTCCATGTGTTCCCATTGTTCAACACCCGTCTATGAGTGAGAACATGCGATGTTTGATTTTTTGTTCTCGTGTCAGTTTGCTGAGAATGGTGGTTTCCAGGTTCATCCATGTCCCTACAAAGGACGCTTTTTATTTCCCTACTAAAAGAGTTGAAGAAAGAAGAAAGAAACATGAAAAGTGGATCAACAGTCAAAGACAGGTTTATTATGGAGAATAAACCTGAAAGGGGCTTCTGGTCAATTTTTTTTTATTTTTTTTGGTCAATGTTCTCTCTTACAGACTAAGGGTATTTAAAGGTTTAGGAAGTGGGAGCTTATCATAGGTTCAGAATGTTTCTATGTGAGGGCAAGTTTATTGCAGAACTGAAATGTCTCTAGTTAGTGGGGAGCTTATCTTGGGGTTGGCATGTTTCTGGTCAGAGGGGGATTTATCTTACCGTTGGAACGTTTCTGATTGTGCTAACATTAGCCATTAGGCTGACGTTTTGGGGGTGGATTTAGGCAGTTTTTCATCAAGAACTTAAAATGGTGGTGTTTGTCCAAGATGCCGATGCTCCTGCTCTGTCACTTACTTCATCTACCCACACCCAGCCTTCAGGAAGCAGCTCATTCAAGGACTACTGTCTCCCCGAAGGCCTCTTTTACAGTCCTAATCCTCACCTTCTAAAGCAACTAGATGCTCCTTCCTCTCAGCCACCACATCTCTAGTCTACACCTCTACTACAGCCCCAATTACAGGCTAATGGTATGTTGCACTGGCAAATTAAAGCCTGGCACTGAACTGTGAGCTCTTTAAATGCAGAGGCTGTTCCTCCAATGGCTAGAAGATAAGAGATATTAATATTTGCTGAATGCATGAACTTCAAGGCTCTAAAGATTATTTTTCCTGTCAAATCAACTAAATATATTATCATTATTTATCTTTCCTTATTGCCAAAGTCATTAACATATAACCACTAATCTGAGATTCTGACCAGAATAAAATAACCAATGTAATAATATTAAGTTAATATGTGTCTAATGAAATTATGGGAGGCCATTGCTTTGCACTGAGCTCTTGCACTTTGCCCTAACAAACCAGATCAAATCAAAACAAAGTCACACATGCTAAATGCCACATAACAAAACCGAAACTTTAAGGAAGCAGACAGATTTCAAAACAGATTAGCGTTTTCAGAACAAGTGAGTCCAGTCTACCTGAGTTAGCATTATAAAGAAGTCTCCTCTGCTTTAGCCCTTACAATAAAAGTAACCTGATGTTAACCAACCAGTTTTTTTTTTCAATTTTTCTGTTTCCTCATTCTCACCATCCAATACCCACTGTTCTGCTATTACTCAGTGGAAGTTCTGAGTCTGTTTTGTAGAATAAAGGTTGCCCCAATTTGTGAATTACAAATAAAAGGCAATTAGATCTGTAACTAAATGTATTGTAATTTTGCCTGTGACTGTTCCAGTGACTGACAAAGGGACCAGAGAATACTGTTGGTGACTCCCAAGGCCCCTTGAGGAATACTGACCCCTTTGAAGGTCGCCTGTCTTCTCCACAGAATCTGGGAGTTGTTTCTTTCAGATTGGACTCCGTTCTTTTTTACGTTGAGCCCCTCAATCTTTTTGGGTTTTGAAATCCAGGTTTGTTTGGGTTGTGAAAGAGCATATAACATTTTGGGGTTTGTGGTGGCTGACAGTCACCAGCAAGAGTTGCAGTTTTAAAAGTAACTGATAGCAATTGCAGGAAATGGTTATTACTGCAGGAGGAGTAAACTCCAGCTTTCAGAGATTCACAGGGGTTCAGGGTTTCTCTCCCCCTTGATTCTTTTTCTTGTGCATTTAGGTAGGGGAATGTCATTGACTAAGTTGGTCAAGGGGATCTCAGGGCTAATACCACAACTTGACTGGTGGGCATGGATTGGGTACTTAAGAGCTATTGGAGTGGAGCACTTGTCACCAAAAAATAAAACTACTATAAGAGAATTAGCTAGCCATGGAGTGGGGTAGTTTACACCAGGTTACCCACCAGCCTGAAGAAAACATCTATGCAATGAAGGAACACTATGAAAGCATTATATGATCCAACCTCATGCTATTTCTTTCTTCAGCTTTTATCTTGGCTCTGAGAGACCTATGCTTCAATGTAAAAAGTGAGATCCTTGGGACTGGGTGTGGTGGCTCACACCTGTAATCCTAGCACTTTGGGAGGCCAAGGCAGGTGGATCATCTAAGGTCAGGAGTTCGAGACCAGCCTGACCAACATGGAGAAACCCCGTCTCTACCAAAAATACAAAAAATAGCCGGGCGTGGTGGTGGGTGCCTATAATACTAGCTGCTTGGGAGGCTGAGGCAGCAGAATCGCTTGAACCTGGGAGGCAGAGGTTTCAGTGAGCTGACATTGTGCCATTGCACTCCAGCCTGGGCAATAAGAGTGAAACTCTATCTCAAAAAAAAAGCCAGGGTGGGGAATCCTTAATTTCTAAAGAATTGGCTTCATCTTCCTTTACATATATAACCATTAGGCCCCAGAAGCTGCAAATACTTACAAAAGTGACAAAATCTTACTAATTTAGAATTACATTGGCCAGTTATATGGAATGTTCTCAGATGAATGGCACTGCTCATATAAGAAATGTATTTAAAAGGAAGAACTCCCAAGTTAGGCCCACCGAGGGATGTCCATTTGTTGTTGTTGTTGTCTCAGATTTATTGAACATTTTACACCATTGCAGAAAGATTCCAACAGCTCCACGTGGCATTTTACAATCCATCCCAGCTGCAGGCTGAGTGCCCTGTAGGTTGGACAGACTGCCAAGGTACAAGCCAGCATTTCCTAAGTGTCATGATCTTCTTCAATGATCTCCTGACCCAGGGCTGAGACCTCAGGAACATAATTATCTTTCCTTTCTCTCTTCTCCTCCTGCAACTTGATGGAGATACCTTTTACCAGGCCTCTTGAATCCGCTTCATCAGATGCATGACGTAGCCTGCTGTCTTGTCACAGAGCTTCTTGCTGGGAATAATGGTGATCTCCTCACACACACGCTTGTGCACGTGGAAGTCATTGCCCAAGCATGTGTAGTACTTTTCTGTGATGACCAGGTTGCCTTCTCACAGTTTTCGTGTGAACGCCGCCCATCTTGACAGGTCCTTGGCAAAAGAGCAGGGATGTCTATTTTGATTGATGTACAGAAGCTTCTAAAAAGATTTCAAAAAGTTTTCCTCTTTAAAACACAAACGAAAAACACAACTAATTGATGAGAAGAATCTATCAACCTTTTTTCTTAGCTGCTATCCCACCCCAAAGGTAGATAAAGTGTTTATAAAGTTAGGTCCTCGGTCAGTCAAATTTGCTTCTTTTTTCAGAGCTATTATGCTGAGCCCTAGCACAGAAAACGCCTTGCCTTCCCTATTCATTAATGGGCTCTGCCCTCATCTCAGTGATCCAATTAAGAAACAGAAGCTGGCTGGGCACAGTGGCTCATGTCTGTAATCCTAGCACTTTGGGAGGTTGAGGTGTGTGGATCACTTGAGGTCAGGAGTTCAAGACCAGCCTAGCCAATATGGTGAAACCCCATCTCTACTAGAAATACAAAAACTAGCCAGGCGTGGTGGCATGTGCCTGTAATCCCAGCTACTAGGGTGGCTGAGGCAGGAGAATGGCTTGAACTCAGGAGGCGGAGGTTGCTGTGAGCCAAGATTGTGCCACTGCACTCAGCCTGGGCAACAGAGCAAGACTCAGTCTCAAAAAAGAAAAGAAAAGAAAAAGAAACAGAAGCTAAATTGAAAAGCCTGAAAAGCCACCTATTTAACTAAATTGGTCTTCAAAATACACCTTTCTGGCATTCAGCCAGTTATTTTGAACAGGCTTCTGAATTTTCTCCTAGGCTCATCTGTGTATTTTCTTGTAAAACCCTGTGGCGAATTCTTATGATTTTTATGTTGCCTCAGAGTTCATTTTGAATCCTCCTCTGTGTCTCACCTGACTGACGCAGCTGAACCTAACTCGTGTTCTGGTCAGGGCTCTCCTAGAAAGCAGCTCTCATGATAGGAATAAACCAGACACAGGTCAATCATGGAGCCACAAGGGCATCTGCAGTACAAACAAGTTTCCTTTCAGAGGGACACACTGCAGATCAGGCATTAAGGTATTAGGCTGCCTTCCATGATAAAGAAGTATCCCATGAAAGGCATACTGTAAATATCCATGACCAAATCTCTTGGCTTTCCACCAGTACAGGGCTAGATTCATAGCCACTCTCCAGAGAGAACCTCAAGACCAAATTAAAGGGAAAATACACCAAATCCAAATTTAGCAGAAATGGTTGCTTTGTTACCCAGATGAGTTTTGGAGACATTTGGACCTAAAAGTTACTCCACAGCCTCTATGATACTGACCTCCGTTAATAGGCAACATGCTCTAAGCTCTTTTTTTTTTTTTTTTGAGATGAAGTATTGCTCTGTTGCCCAGGCTGGAGTGCAGTGGTGTGATCTTGGCTCACTGCAACCCCTACCTCCTGAGTTCAAGCGGTTCTCCTGCTTCAGTCTCCTGTGTAGCTGGGATTCAGGTGCCCCACCACCAGGCCCGGCTAAATTTTTTTTTTAAGAGATGGGGTTTCACCATGTTGGTCAGGATGGTCTCGATCTCCTGACCTCAGGTGATTCACCTACCAAAGCGCTGGGATTATGGGCGTGAGCCACCACGCCCAGCAGGCTTGGCTAATTTTTGTATTTTTAGTAGAGATGGGGTTTCACCATGTTGGTCAGGCAGGTCTCAAACTCCTGACCTTGTGATCTGCCCTCCTCAGCCTCCCAAAGTGCTGGGATTACAGGTGTGAGCCACCACACCTGGCCCAAGCATGCAGTTTTAAAACATAGACTTACTAGTCAAATGAGTTTATCTCCAAAGCCGGGTGCAGTGGCTTACACCTGTAATTCCAGCACTTTGGGAGGATGAAGCTGGCAGATCATAAGGTCAGGAGTTCAAGACCAGCCTGGCCAGCCTGGTGAAACCCCATCTCTATTAAAAATACAAAAAAAATCCTAGATGGTTAAGGTTTTAAAACCATAAATCCAACCTAGGAGCTGAATGCATAATGAAAATAATTTGGGTTAATGAATG
This sequence comes from Aotus nancymaae, assembly GCF_030222135.1. Taxonomy (NCBI): domain Eukaryota; kingdom Metazoa; phylum Chordata; class Mammalia; order Primates; family Aotidae; genus Aotus; species Aotus nancymaae. Next base: position 1,560,639 of record NW_026988445.1, on the reverse strand, counting down.
TCATTAATGAAAGTAAAAATAGAGGGAAAAATCATACTTAACTTTTTCATTTCTTTGCTTTTGTGATATTTTTGATACTTGCCTGACTTGATAAAAAGTAACTTCAGATGATGGCAAGCCTTGTTTGCCATGAGCAATTCAAACATAATTGCTAAGAATGAGTTGGCCAGGTGCAGTGGCTCACGCTTGTAATCCTAGCACTTTGGGAGGCCAAGACTGGCAGATCGTGAGGTCCGGAGATTGAAACCATCCTGGCTAACACCGTGAAACCCCATCTCTACTAAAAATTAAAAAAAAAAAAAAAATTAGCTGGGCATGGTGGCGCATGCCTGTAGTCCAGCTACTTGAGAGGCTGAGGCAGGAGAATTGCAGTGAACCGAGATCGTGCCACTGCACTCTAGCCTGGGGGACAGAGCAAGCCTCTGTCTCAAAAAAAAAAAAAAAGTGAGTAAATTAGGTGAATGTAAGTAGCATAAATATTATAAATTAACATTACATAGTTTCAGAATTCTTTTTTATAACTTGAAGTCTTAGCTCTATTACATGAGAGATAAATATTCATGAAATATCCGAGTCATTTCTAAGTAAGTAAAAATACTCAAACATTAATTGTTGAACTTCATTTAAAAATATACATTGGTATATTGTTTTTGTACAGTATAAAGAAGCTAAATATAGTTGGATCTGTAATTAACATGGAAAATGGAGGAAACATATTTCTAGAAATTGTGAAATGGTGAATGCTGATACAAGACAGTTTACTGTTAAATGAAAATTATAGATGGTCATGGGAAGTTGATGACTTTATGCTTTGGACAGCTTTTCCCAAGACATCACGAGACTCTCCATCATAATGAGACTCTTCCCTCTCTCAAGTTTTCTTTGCTTATGCCTACTTCTTTCACTTGGCAGGATAATGCTGTAATTAGAATTTCACACTCAGTAGTTTCTGCAGGCAACTTGAAGTGTTTGATCCATCATGTCAAACCTGAATCTTTACATGGCTTTAGAGATCCTTTAGCTCACCCACTGGCTAACTTTAGCAATATCCCTAATGCCACTGTTTTTTCAAATTGTACTCATGGTTCCTTTTATAGAGTTAAACTTCTAGATCCACTTGTTCTCATTCCCTGTTTTAATTTAACCCCATCATGGGATGCTAGATTATCTGCTAATCGAATAGAATGAGTCAGTGCAGTTGCCGATATTTCTTGTTGCACATGGATACATATATCAGATATTGTAAAGTCTCATTTGCAAAAATTAACAAACAGGATACTTGGTTAAAATAAGTAGACTCCTTGGCCGGGGGCGGTGGCTCACGCCTATAATCCCAGCACTTTGGGAGGCCGAGGCGGGTGGATCACGAGGTCAAGAGATTGAGATCATCTTGGTCAACATGGTGAAACCCCGTCTCTACTAAAAATACAAAAATTAGCTGGGTGTGGTGGCGCATGCCTGTAATCCCAGCTACTCAGGAGGCTGAGGCAGGAGAATTGCTTGAACCCAGGAGGTGGAGGTTGCGGCCAAGATCAAGCCATTGCACTCCAGCCTGGGTAACAAAAGTGAAACTCCGTGTCAAGATAAAATAAAATAAAATAAGTAGACTCCTCATCTGGCTCACTCTGTGATCTAATCAATTTTAGTTGGTTTGGTTCATGGGGACCCTGGCTGAAGAGAATACTCCAAACTTTTGGATTACTCTTCTGATAGTCATAATAGATGACTCTCTGGTAAGCTGTATTTTCTGAAAAGTTTTAAATGTTTGAATGTAGTCATCCATTAGATGTCAAATAATCCCTCTTGGGCTGGAACAAAGAAATGTATGATCATGAGGACATTGTAACCCATGAATGGTGTATTGAGACTGGAAAACCAGAGTGATGGTAACTGAAAGCAGCACTAACACCCTAAGTTTTGGTCACACTCCCACCTACGAGAGAGCCTGACCAAAAAGGAAAGAATTGTTCAAAGAATTGAACAAGATTCTGAAAGGTCATTGTTTGAACTGAGCTCCTGCAGTGGGCCCCAACAAACCAAACCAAAATGAAGTCACTCATCCTAAATACCACCTAAACAAACTGATACTTTAAGAAAGCAGATAGGTCCCAAACAACACCAGTTTCTTTTCTGAAAACAAGAGATTCTAGTCTAACTGAGTCATCATAATTAGGAAGTCTCTGCTGCTTTATCCCTTACAAAAAGTAACCTGATGTTAAGCAATTAGTTTTTATTTATTTATTTATTTTGAGACAGAGTTTCGCTCTTGTTACCCAGGCTGGAGTGCAATGGGGCGATCTCGGCTCACCGCAACCTCCGCCTCCTCAGTTCAGGCAATTCTCCTGCCTCAGCCTCCTGAGTAGCTGGGATTACAGGCACGCGCCACCGTGCCCAGCTAATTTTTTTTGTATTTTTAGTAGAAACGGGGTTTCACCAGGTTGACCAGGATGGTCTCGATCTCTTGACCTCGTGATCCACCCACCTCGGCCTCCCAAAGTGCTGGGATTACAGGCGTGAGACACTGCGCCCGGCTAGTTTTTATTTTTGTTCCAAGATGGAGTTTTGCTCGTTGCTCAGGCTGGAGTACAATGACACGATCTCGGCTTACTGCAACCTCTGCCTCCTGGGTTCAAGCGATTGGCCTGCCTCAGCCTCCCAAGTAGTTGGGATTACAAGCGTGTACCACCATGCCACGCTAATTTTTGTATTTTTAGTAGAGATGGTGTTTCACCATGCTGGTCAGGCTGGTCTTGAACTCCTGACCTCAGGTGATCCACCCACCTTGGCTTCCCAAACTGCTGGGATTACAGGCATGAGCCACCCTGCCTTGCCAGGTTTTTTTTTTTTTCTATTGTTCTGTTTCCTTGTTTCCATCTTACAAAATCCATTTTTCTGTTATTGGCCAATGGGAGTTCTAATTGTATTTCGTAGAATGGAGGGTGTCCAGATTCATGAATCACAAATAAAAGGCAATTAACATATAACTAAATTAAATATATTAAATATTAATATAACAATAATAATATCATCTTTTTTTGGTCTTTTTTGTCAATTGAAGTCATTGACAGATCTGAGCTTCTGACCAGAATAAAAAATCTTACCATATTAAGTTTATGCATTATCAATCAGAAACAAAGACACTTGAGGTTTTGGTGAACTTTTGCTTTCTTGCTGTGAATTTTTCTTCAATTTCTATTAGATTTCTTTTTAATATTATAATGGCTCAAAGAGTCGCTTAAATTATTTTTTTTTTAACCTCTTGTATTCCAGACACTCAAGGTTTAGATATCAATGAATGAAACATCCATTAAAGGGAACGAAAGGATACATACCTTACTCCTTGATGTTAGTCATCCTCAAGAACACACACTACTTCCAGATCAATGTCTAGTTTTGGCATGAGCAGAGGCAGAATATGTGATCACCAAATAGCCATTTATTTATTCATTATTTAACAAACAATACACATGGTTTATCTCTTCAAATGAGTATCAGACAATCACAGAAAACACTTTTGCTCTTTCTTTTCTTTTTTTTTTTTTAAAGCGAAGTTTTGCTCTTGTTGTCCAGGCTGGAGTGCAGTAGCACAATCTCAGCTCACCACAACCTCAATCTCCTGCCTCAGCCTCCCAAATAGCTATGATTACAGGCATGCACCACCACACCTGGCTAATGTTGTATTTTTAGTAGAGATGGGGTTTCTCCATGTTGATTGGGCTGGTCTTGAACTCCTGACCTCAGGTGATCTGCCTGCCTCAGCCTCCCAAAGTGCTGGGATTACAGGCGTGAGCCACAGCGCCCAACTGCACTTTTGCTCTTTCTTACATGCAGCTTTCTCATTTCTCCTCTGACTTTCCATTTCTCAGCCTCTTCATTCTTTCCTAGGTCTAAGGAGTCCCTTAGGTTGGCTCCTGCTTCTTAATGTCTTCCTAGAAAAACAATTCTAGGAGCCCTAAAACAAACCAGGCCAGGCACCAAGATCATCTTCTAGAGATGAGCTCCATTACATAACATCCATGAGTCTCTGTAGTATAAGTTCTCACAAATCTGCAAAGCCCTATTCTAGGGCTGAGAGGTAGAAATAAGAAAGGGTTGGCCGGGAGCGGTGGCTCATGCCTGTAATCCCAACACTTTGGGAGGCTGAGGCAGGTGGATCACTTGATGTCAGGAGTTTGAGACCAGCCTGGCTAACATTGTGAAACCCTGTCTCTACTAAAAATACAAAAATTAGCTGGGCATGGTGGCACACACCTGTAGTCTCAGCTTCTCAGGAGGCTGAGGCAGGAAAATTGCCTGAACCTGGGAAGTGGAGGTTGCAGTGAGCCAAGACCATGCCACTGCACTCCAGCCTGGGTGACAGAGTGAGATTCTGTCTCAAAAAAAAAAAAAAAAAAAAAAAAAAAAAAAAAGAGTTTAGGGATGGAGGAAAGAGAAGGGCTAACTTAAATTTTATATCCTGACTACCAAATTCCTATTATTGTTCTTCTGTTTTAAAAGTCTGGACATCAGAAATTCTTAGTCTACGCAGGTTAGAGAAAGAAATTAGAAATTCTAGCAAGGGCTGAGTGCTACGATGTTTTCATCAAGGACCACTGCAGAACACATACTCATGGAGGACTCTATTGGCATTATAGACTCACTGACTGATGACTATAAGACCATTAGTTAAATCAAATTAAATCAATAATTTGCTACCACTTTAGCAAGCCCAGATATAACATTCAGCTGGAAAACTGAGAAACAGTACCAAAAAGAAAGAAAAGATTCCACAACCATAAAAAATTGGGCAACTGTCATACCAGACTATAAGGTTCTGCAGGGGAAAAATTATGTCACCATGACAACCTGAGATATTTTTACTGAGAGGGTTGGTAGGTTATACAGAAACATTTTCCAGAATTTGGAGGCTGAGAGTGAAGTACAAGAACATGTGTGGGAGTTGAGAGACATTCCGAATGGGCTTCTCATCCTTATTTTTTTAGCTTTTCTTTGCAATCTATATTTTGCCAAATTCTGCTTTATAAGAGGCACTATGGTTTGACTTTGTCCCCTCCAAAACTCATGCTGAAATTTGATTCCCATGGCCAGGCACAGTGGCTCACAAATCCCAGCACTTTGGGAGACCAAGGCAGGCAGATGGCTTGAGCTCAGAAGTTTGAGACCAGCCTGGGCAACATAGTGAAACCTCATCTCTTCAAAAAATACAATTAGCCTGGTGTGGTGATGTGTGCCTGTAGTCCCAGCTACTTGGGAGGGTGAGGCAAGAAAATCGCTTGAGCCCAGGAGGTGGAGGTTGCAGTGACCCAAGATCGTGCCATTGCACTCCAGCTTGGGCAACGGGAGTGAAGCCCTGTCTCAAACAATAAATAATTAATTAAAATTTTTTTAAGAAACTAGAGAAAAGAAATTCAATTCCCAATGTGGTGGTATTTGAAAGTGGATCCCAGTGGGAGGTGTTTGGGTCATGGGGACAGATCCTTCATGAATAGCTTGGTGCAATTCTTGCAGTATTGAGTGAGTTCTCAGTCTTACAAGACTGGATTAATTTTTGTGGGAAGGTCCCATGGGAGTGAATTGCTATAAAACTAGTATGCCCCTCAGATTATGCGCATGTCCCCTTCTCCTTTGACCTTCTCTGCCATGTCTTGAGCCAACATAAAAGCCCTCACCAGAAGCTGAGTAAATGCTGGTGCCATGCTTTAACTGAGCCTGCAGAACTGTGAGCTAAATAAACCTCTTTTCTTTATAATAATCTACCCGTAGGTATTCTGTTACAGCAATACAAAACAGACTAAGACAGAAGAAAAGGGCAAAGTGATTTTTATACCCTGTAATTATATATACATGTTATCAGCATGTATATATGTAACTGCTAATTAGGGAGATTTTTATTTAACAGAGGATACTCTTTCCTGATGGACAGGAAGATTAACAGATTAACATCAATCTTCCAAAGGAGTATGCTAATGTACAATAACCAAGACAGACAATTTTCTTTTCTTTTCTTTTCTTTTCTTTTCTTTTTAAGACAGAGTCTTGCTCCTTCGCCCAGGCTGAAGTGCAATGGCACAATCTTGGCTCACTGCAGCCTCCGCCTCCCAGGTTCAAGCGATTCTCCTGCCTCAGCCTCCCAAGTAGCTGGGATTACAGGCACCCACCACCATGCCTGGCTAATTTTTTGTATTTTTAGTGGAGACGGGGTTTCACCATCTTGGCCAGGCTGGTCTTGAACTCTTAACCTTGTAATCCACCCACCTCAGCCTCCCAATATGCTGGGATTACAGGCATGAGCCACTGCACCCAGCCAAAATAGACAATTTTCTAGAAAAATCTGAAAGTGTCAGATAGATACTTCTCTTATGTATTGATTCTGTATTATATTACTTTTCATTTTATATTTTTGTCTTCTGTTTTTAATTTCTTTTTGTACTATTTTCCAAAGGAACAGAACAGCACAAAGTTCTGTTACATGTATATTATCTACTCAGTATATGCTACTTTATTAATCAAGTTTATGTGTTGAAAAAATTTGCATAGAAATGTGATGAAAAAGCAAAATATTTCTGCCCCTCTGTGTCTTTTGACAGGTACTTTACATCTATCATTTTATTTATCTTCATAATATTTTATAAGTACTATTATCCCCATTTTGCAGATAACTGTGACCAAAGAGGTGCTATGTTTGCCCAACGCCACAACTGACAAGTGTCAGAGTTTGTGTTAAAACCCGGGTATATTTGACTCAAGAGTTTTCCAGCCAGGTTGTGGTGGCTCATGCCTGTAATCCCAGCACTTTGGGAGGCTGAGGTGCGAGGCATGAACCCAGGAGTTCAAGACCAGCCTGGGCAACATAGCAAGACCCTGTCGCTACAAAAAATGAAAAATTAGCCAAGCATAGTGGTGCTTAGCTACTAGGGAGGCTGAGACAGGAAGATCATTTTAGCCCAGGAGGTTAAGGTTGTAGTGAGCTGAGATCATACCACTGGCACTCCAGCTTTGAGACTGTTTCAAAAAAAAAACAAGCCTTCCCATTTTACTGTGCTACACTACATCTCAATTATTCTTGAGGAACAGACTTTCAGCTTATAAAGAAATTTTTTTTGGATATTATATAATACTGTATATTTGTATTTCTAGTGAAGATACTATTTAAGTTCTTGTATTGAAGACATTCTCTGCTCCAAACACATAGCAGTGAGAGAGAAAATATAAAAAGAGAAATCATAACAAAACAGAACTGGAAAACACCATCATGCTCAAAAGCAATATTAACTTTTTTGAGACCTAGAAACACAAAAGCTGAGACCTGCTGGGCCTTCCTTCTAGGAATTTTGATGCTGAAGGGTAACAGGAACTAAAGGTCTTCTCAAGAAAGAGAAGGGATGGATTCAGGCTCACTGTTGAAACTAAGGGCCACATTACCCATGAAGAAAGGCTGAAAGGTGCTGCAATGACTACTTCCATAGCCATGGCCTAGGGAGGCAGGAGAGAAGGGACACAGCTTCATATCCAGGACCTGGGCCAAGCTATCTACTAGCTCACAGACTGGAAATGTAACCTCTCTAATAGCATAGGTAGACAGACCGAAGCCACCAATATAAGACCTAATTCTAGTCTAGGAGTCCCTTGAGGGGAAATGGAGCAATTAAGACAAACAGGGTCAACAGAGAGAAAATATAAAAATCTCTTCATCAGGATGTTTGCACGTGAAAATCACAAAACAAGTGAAGAAATTCACACTTAGAACAGCCACCAACAAAATCTAAATAGGGAAGATGAATTTACTCCAGACAAAATGAACATAACAGAATAATCAGAAAATGAGCTTTAAATAAGCATGTTTAGTACTGTTTGAGAGAGTTGAAAGAAAAGATGACTAAGGAATTATAGAAGCAAGCAGAAATAAAACAAAAAAGGGAATGCAGAAAAAAATCAACAAAGAATTCCTGGAAATAGAAAAACATGTAGCAGTTGAAATAAATGCTGAATAGACAAAATACACTGTAGACTGGTCTCAGTTAACGAAAAAATTAGTAAATTGGTAGAACTGAGAAAATCACTGAGATCTCAGCATAGAAAGCATGAGAAGGAGGAGGGGGAGAAATACTAAATGTGTATCTGCAGAATAAAGGATTAATACATTGTGATTTTCATTTGGAATATAGTACAGTAGTGAAAATGAATCAACCAGAATTGCAGGTATAAACATAGTTAAATCTTAAAACATAGTACTGAGACTGAAAAGCAAGTTGGAGAAAGATACAGAGTATGATACCAGCTACATATGGTTCTAAAATATATTATATAAAATTATTATATATTGTCCATAACACATACACTTATAAAAATACATAATGGCATACATGAGAATGAAAAATACTAAATTTAGAATGGTAGTTTCATCTACCATGAAAGGGGTTGTAGATGGAATGCCAAGGCTTCAACTGTATTCGTAATATTTTATTTCTTAAACTAGGTATGGAGATAAATAAATAAATGAGTGAATGAATTTTGAATTTGCAAATGCCATTTGGCATTTATCTGGTATAGAGATAGAACTTTAATAGTATCTGGAAAGTTTTTTTTTTTTTTTTTTGAGACGGAGTTTCGCTCTTGTTACCCAGGCTGGAGTGCAATGGCGCGATCTCGGCTCACCGCAACCTCCGCCTCCTGGGTTCAGGCAATTCTCCTGCCTCAGCCTCCTGGGTAGCTGAGATTACAGGCACGCACCACCATGCCCAGCTAATTTTTTGTATTAGTAGAGACGGGGTTTCACCATGTTGACCGGGATAGTCTCGATCTCTTGACCTCGTGATCCACCCGCCTCGGCCTCCCAAAGGGCTGGGATTACAGGAAAGATTTTTTTAAATTGGAATTTAACAAATTGCAAAGTGCTCTTGTTATGGTTTTTCTGGTGGGGACAGGGAGCAGGGACAGGGTCTCACTTTGTCACCCAGGCTAGAGTGAAGTGGCATGATCATAGCTCACTGCAGCCTCGACCTCCCAGGCTCAAGTGATCCTCTTGCTTTAGACTCCTGAGTAGCTGGGACCACAGGTATGCACCACAATGCTCAGCTTATTTTTATTTACTTTTCATCTTTTTAGAGACGGGTCCCACTGTTGCTCAGGCTGGTCTCGAACTCCTGGGCTCAAGGGACCCTCTCCCTCGGCCTCCCAAAGTGCTGGGACTATAGGCGTGAGGCACTGTACCCAGCCTCTTGTTCCGCTATTAATATTAACTTGTGATTCCTGCCCTCTAGAAACTAATGAAAAGCCTTATATAGGTATGTCAAAGTAAAATGTTTCTTTTCTAGTCTGTTCTGGATTTTTCCTCCATCATAACCCAGGCTCTGCCTTGTTTGCTGAGCCAATCTGGATATTCCAGACCAGATAGGTGAAATGGTTACTCTCCTGCTCAGGGATCTGAAAAACAATCAATTTTCAGATAATTCTAAGGGTCTCTGCTATTGCTGAAAATTCATATGCTGAGTTTCACCCTCTGTCACATTTCAGTAGCTCTAGCCATCTCTATTTGTACAGTCCTTAATGAGGGTCCCTGTATCTCAGTCACACTCTGAAAAGTACCTGCACTAGAAACTTACTGATTAGGAGGGGAAACACACTGACTTCATTCCACTGTACCTTTTAGTCCTCCTCTCTTTTCTGTAATCAGCTCTGGCAGTATCAGTAGAAGAGAGGACAGTTTTACCTACTTGAGTTTTTGGCAGGGAGAACCACTTCCAGAGAGTGTCCAAGCTCTCTCCATTTCATAGAAATGTGAGTTCTGAAGTATTTCCATTTTCTTTCAAACTTCAGTCCTTCTAGGTGAGGTTTAACTCATACTTTTGTTATATTGGCTACCCATACCCCAGCCAATTCAAGTTCCTGAGTCCCATCCATAGTAGATGAATCTCTGTGTGCTTGTCCAAAATACTTGGTTTCTCTTTAGCAGAGACCCCTGGCTAGGTATGCAAGGCTAGGTGGGATGGTATTCTAAAATCAATAAACATTTCTCCCTAACCATTTCTTATCAACACTAAACTACTTCAAAAAAAGAAATCACATTTCACTGCAGATTGACCTTAATGATGTAAGCTTGAATTCTTAAAATATTTCTGAGTTAGTTTTTATATGAATGATATAATTTTTTTTTGAGATGGAGTCTCGCTCTGCCACACATGCTGGAGTGCAGTCTCACATTCTCAGCTCACTGCAACCTCCGCCCCCCAAGTTCAAGTGATTCTCCTGTCTCAGCCTCCCAAATAGCTGGGACTACAGGTATGTGCCACCACCCCCGGCTAATTTTTTGTATTTTTAGTAAAGACAGGGTTTCACCATGTTAGCCAGGGTGGTTTTGATCTCCTGACCTCATGATCCACCCACCTCAGCCTCCCAAAGTGTTGGGATTACAGGCGTGAGACACCGCATCCAGCCCTATATTTTTCTTTAAAGTATATTACATTTGGAGTATCTTGATTTACTTATTTTCAGTTAATTTTAGGAATTAAATTTATATAAGTGCTTATTAATTATTTGATAAAAATAAACTCAAATTTAATTAGTAATAACTTACAGAGGTAAGACAATATCTTATACTCACATAGTGATGTATAAAGATGTTTATAAATTACAGACACAAAGAAAGATATATGGAGAATTTATGGTTTCAATTCTATCATTTCAACCATGGGTCAAGAGTAAATACAGGAACACAAAAACTCACCAGTCCAGATATAAATGAGCTGTTCCCCTTCCAAGTGGGCACAAAATTCTTGAGTTGAGCTCAAAATAGACAAATAGACAAATAAATAAAAAGAACATACCAGGTTTTCTGTTGTCTCTCACTCAACAGAATTCATCTCTGTATAAACCACTAGTCCTTTTTTCTGAGTTGGAGTCTTGCTCTGCTGCCCAGGCTGGAGTGCAATGGAGTAATCTCAGCTCACTGCAACCTCTGCCTCCAGGGCTCAAGCAATTCTCCTGCCTTAGCCTCCTGAGTAGCTGGGATTACGGGCACTTGCCGCCACGCCTTGCTAATTTTTGTATTTTTAGTAGAGACGGGGTCTCACCATGTTGGTCAGGCTGGTATCAAACTCCTGACCTTGTGATCCACCTACTTCAGCCTCCCAAAGTGCTGGGATTATAGGCGTGAGCCACCACACCTGGCCTCACTAGTCCTTTTATAGAGATCACCAAATGGTTAGACCATATAACCAAACTCCTAATCACTGTGGCCAACAGAGGAAAATAACTTATTGGCCGTGTACGGGCATATCTCAAAAATACTGTGGATTTGGTTCCAGACCACTGCAATAAACCAAATATTTCAATAAAGTAAGTCATGCAAAATTTTTGGTTTCCAAGTACATATAAAAGTTATATTCACACTATACTGTAGCCTACTAAGTGTATAATAACATCCCGTCTAATAACAAAGTATGCATCTTTTTTTTTTGAGTCAGAGTTTTACTCTCATTGCCCAGGCTGGAGTGCAATGACGCGATCTTGGCTCACTGCAACCTCTGCCTCCTGGGTTCAAGCGATTCTCCTGTCTCAGCCTCCTGAGTAGCTGGGATTAGAGGTGCATGCCACCACGCCCAGTTAATTTTTGCATTTTTAGTAGAGGTGGGGTTTCATCATATTGGTCAGGCTGGTTTCAAACTCTTGACCTCAGGTAATCCGCCCACCTTAGCCTCCCAAAGTGCTGGGATTACAGGTGTGAGCCACGGCCCAGCCCAAAGTATGTAATTAAAAATGCAAATGATAAACTAAGCCTTTAGCAAGTCGAAAATTTTTGCTGGTGGAAGGTCTTGCCTTTATGTTAATGGCTACTGACTGATCAGATTTGTGGTTGCTGAAGGTTGGGATGGTTGTGAAAATTTCTTAGGAAAAAATAGTGAGGGCAGGGAACAGTGGCTCACGCCTGTAATCCCAGCACTTTGGGAGGCCAAAGTGGGCAGATCACCTGAGGTCAAGAGTTAGAGACCAGCCTGACCAACATGGAGAAACCCTGTCTCTATTAAAAATACAAAATTAGCTGGGCGTGGTGGTGCATGCCTGTAATCCCAGCTACTCGGGAGGCTGAGGCAGGAGAATTGCTTAAACCCGGCAGATAGAGTTTACAGTGAGCCGAGATCGTGCCACTGCATTCCAGCCTGGGTGACAGAACAAGACTGTCTCAAAAAACAGAAAAAAAAACAATGAAGTTTGCTACCTAGATTGACACTTCCTTTCAGGAACAATGTCTCTGTACATGTGATGCTGTTTGATAGCATTTTATACACAGTAGAAAACGTCTTTCAAAATTGGAGTCAGTTCTCTCAAATGCTCATTCTGCTTTATCAACTAAGTTTATGTAATATTCTAAATCTATTGCTGTCATTTCAACAATGTTCAGAGCATCTATATCAGGAGTAGATTCTATTTTAAGAAACTACTTTCTTTGCTCATCCATAAGAAGCAACTCCTCATTTGTTCAAGTTTTATCATGAGACTTTGGCAATTCAATCACCTCTTCAAACTCTAATTATAGTTCCTTTGCTATTCCACTGCATCTGTTGTTACTGCCACCAACCATGAGGGCTAGAATCAGCTTCTTTCAAGCTCCTGCTAATGTGGAAATTTTGACCTCCTTCCATGAATCAAAATGTTCTGAAAGGCATCTAATGTGGTAAATCTTTTCCAGAAGATTTGCATCTAAGATGATGACTCCTTTCTAGAAGGCTTTTAATTTACTTTCCCCAGATCCTTCAGAGGAATCACTTCTGTGGCAGCTGTAACCTTAGAATATGTATTTCTTAAATAAGAGGACTTGAAAGTCAAAATTATTCCCTGATCCCATGGGCTGCAAAATGGATGTTGTGTTAGCAGGCATGAAATAATATTCAACTGCTTGTACATCTTCATCAGAGCTCCTGGGTGACCAAGTGCATTGTTAATGAGCAGTAACGTTTTGAAAAGAGTCTTTTTTTCTAAGCAGTGGGTCTCAAAAGTGTGCTTAAAATATTCAGTAGATCATGGTATAAACAGATGTGCTGTTGTCCAGGCTTTGTCTTCCATTGACAGAGCACAGGCAGAGTAGATTTAACAAAATTCTTTTTTTTTTTTTTTTTTGAGACAGAGTCTCACTCTGGCACCCAGGCTGGACTGCAATGGTACAATCTTGTTTCACTGCAACCTCCACCTCCCGGGTTCAAGCGATTCTTCCCCCTCAGCCTCCTGAGTAGCTGGGCTTACAGGTGCATGCCATGATGCCTGGCCAATTTTTGTATTTTTGTGGAGACAGGGTTTCACCATGTTGGCCAGGCTGGTCTTGAACTCCTGACCTCAAGTGATCCGCCTACTTCAGCCTCCCAAAGTTCTGGGATCATAGGTGTGAGCCACCGCACCCAGCCAACATAATTCTTAAGGGTACTAGGATTTTCAGAATGATCAATGAACATTGGCTTCAACTTAAGTCACCAGCTGCATTAGCCCCTAACGAGAGTCAGCCTGTCCTTTGAAGATTTGAAGCCAGTCATTGACTTCTTTCTAGCTGTGAAAGTCCTAGATGGCATCTTCTTCCAGTAGAGGCTGTTTCATCTGCACAGAAAATCTGTTGTTTATTGCAATCACCTTCATCAGTAATCAAAGCTAGATCTTCTAGATAACTTGCTGCAGCTTCTCCAACAGTACTTTCTGCTTCACTATGCATTTTTATGTTACAGAGACAGCTTCTTTCCTTAAATCTCATGAACCAACTTCTGCTAACTTCCAGCTTCTCTTCTGCAGCTTCCTCTTCCTCATTGCTCGCAGCCTTCATAGAATTGAAGAGAGTTAGGGCCTTGCTCTGGATTAGGTTTTGATTTAAGGGAATGTTGTAGCTGGTTTGCTCTTCTTGGTTTTTTGTTTGTTTGTTTGAGATGGAGTCCCGCTCTGTTGCCAGGCTGGAGTGCAGTGGCATGATCTCGGCTCACTGCAGCCTCTGCCTCCTGGGTTCAAGAGATTCTTCTTCCTCAGCTTCCTGAGTAGCTGGGACTGCAGGCACATGCCACCACGCCCAGCTAATATTTTGTATTTTTAGTAGAGATGGGGTTTCACTGTGTTAGCCAGGATGGTCTCCATTTCCAGACCTCGTGATCCGCCTGCTGCGGCCTCCTAAAGTGCTGGGATTACGGGCATGAGCCCCCACGCCTGGCTGATCGTCTATAGAGATCACTCAGATGTTCTCCATATCAGCAATAAGGCTTTTTTGCTTTCTTATCATGCCTTCTTACACTGGAGTAGCACTTTTAATTTCCTTCAATAACTTTTCCTTTGCATTCACAACTTGGTTAACTGGTGCAAGATGCCTGTCTTTTGGCCTATCTCAGCTTTTGTCATGTCTTCATTAAGCTTAATAATTTCTAGCTTTTGATTTAAAGATGTGTAACTCTTCCTTTCACTTGAACACTTAGACATCATCGTAGGGTTATTAACTGGCCTAATTTCAATACTGTGTTGGGGATATGGAGGCCTGAGGAGAGGGAGAGAGACAGGGAATGGTTGGTCAGTCAGTAGAGCAGTCTGAACACACATAACATTTATTAAGTTTGCCATCTCAAATGGGTGTGGTTTGTGGTGCCCCAAAACAATTACAGTAGTAACATCAAAGATCACTGATCACAGATCACCATAATAGACAGAAGAATGATGAAAAAGTTTGAAATATGCAAGAATCGCCAAAATGTCATACAGAGAAAGGAAGTGAGCACACGCTGTTGGAAAAATGGTTATCAATGGAATGGCACCAGGGAGGGTTGCCACAAGCCTTCTATTTGTGAAAAACAGAGTATCTGTGAAGCATAATAAAGTGAAGCACAATAAAACAAGATATGCCTGTACAAGCCAAAGAAAAACACAGAATTAGTGGAGAAGAAAATAAAAATTAGAAAACCAAAGACTCAGCAACATTCTTTTGCCATTTTAGATTTATCTCTGGGAGCAAGAAAATTGTGGCAGGACGCAGGCAATCCAGGAAATGTGCTTTTCTAGTGATAAAATTCACCCGGCTCTGTCAGATAAACACATTGGGCATCTTGGTGGGAACTACTGAACTTTTAAAGGATAATTTTCAAAAAAAAAAAAAAGGTAAAATCATGACTCAAACAGATATAAAATGAACACATCAATCATTTTATTTTATTTTATTTTATTTTATTTTATTTTATTTTATTTTATTTTATTTTATTTATTTTGAGACAGACTCTCACTCTGTCGCCCAGGCTGGAGTTCAGTGGTGCGATCTTGGCTCACTGCAACTTCTGCCTCCCAGGTTTAAGCGATTTTTGTGTCTCAGCCTCCCAAGAAGCTGGGATTACAGGCATGTACCATCAAGCCTGGCTAACATTTATATTTTTTGTAGAGACCAGGTTTCACCATGTTGGCCAGGCTGGTCTCAAACTCCTGACCTCAACACCTGCCTCGGCCTCCCACAGTACTAGGATTATAGCCCCTGCACCTGGCCATTTTATTTAACTCATTAAATAGATGAACCAGACAGATGTTATCACCTGTTCAAAGGAGAATACAAAGAGCAGACAGATTTACAGATCAGAAATTTTGAACTTGCAAATGGATGCAAAACTGGCTTTGTTTTTGCTGTTGTTTAATTTTTTTTCTTTAAAAAAAAAAATAAAGACAAGGATTCACCATGTTGGCCAGGCTGGTCTGGAACTCTTGATCTCAAGTGATCTGCCGGCCTCCGTTTCCTAAAGTGCTGAGATTACAGGCATGAGCCACTACGCCTGGCCAAAACTAGCTTTTCCATAGAGGTGGAGAGTTCATTCCCCAGCCGGGTAGAATTCTTTCACAAGTCCACAGACAAGAATCATTTGCATTGCCATGAGCTCCCTGCAAGTTAACTTTAATCTTTATAACAGTCTAGGCCCAGATAAAGGCAAGTATCTTTTAGGATCAGATGACCTCCCAAATTCCAACACTGCATGAAAGGATATCTATTAATTTATTTTACTTCTTTCAAAATATTACATTTCTCCTTACCTTTTAGGGTCTGCTAAAGGAAAAAGTTCCTGGTCATTAACAAGCTCTAAGTTCTGGCCCACTATTAACCATTCATTCAAAAATATTTTTACTACATGTTGTGTTCTTACCACAGCACTAGGTCAAATAAATTTTGGAAATAATGAGTCATGGTCCTTCCTCAGAAGTTATTTACAATCTCATTATAGAGACAAGACACACAGAAATCTACTAGTCGATTAATTTAATGAACAACAAAATTGTGAGTACAACTAAAAAAATAGGGCAGTATAAAACAGAAATACAGTCGATCTCCTTTATTTGTGGATTCCGTATTTGCAAATTTGCCTACTTGCTAAGATTTACCTGTAACCCCCATGTATTCTGTAACCCCCATGTACAGAGAAGTGAAAATTTTTAATTGCCCCAAGTGCACATTCCCAGCTGAGGCTGAACAAGGCATCCTCTGCCTTTTTGTTTCAGCTCTACCATAAACAGTGGCCTCTGTTACCTGGCTGGAGTCCAGGCACCATCTTGGCTCATTGCAGCCTCACCCTCTCAGGCTAAGCAATCCTCCCACCTCAAACTCCAGAGTAGCTGTGACTACAGGCAAGAGCCACTATGCCTAGCTAATTTTTTGTATTTTTTATAGGGACAGGGTTTTGCCATGTTGTCCCGTCTGGTCTTGAACTCCCGGGCTCAGGCGATCCAGCCACCTTGGCCTCCCAAAATGCTGGGATTACAGGTGTGAGTCATCAGGCCAAAGTGTCCTTTTCGCATTCCATTTAGTGATATGTTTTTCACGTTTTTGTGCTTTTCGTTGATGTTGCTGTTTAAATGGTCCCCAAGCATAGTGCTGTAGAGTGCTCCTAAGCACAAGAAGGCTGCCATGAGCCTTGCAGAGAGATAAGCTTTGTTGAGGTAAGAATTATAGTGTTGTTTACCACGTTGAATGTTAATGAATCAACAATATATATTAAAGAAGATATGTTTAAATGGAAACACACATATAAGAAGATTATGTATTGATAAGTTGATGAAAATGTGACCAGAGGCTTACAAGATCCTAATCCTGTATTTCCCTTAGGAGCAACGATTCAGTATTACTAATTCAGTGTTTCCAGCAACTTTACAGAACCTAACTACTGTAAATAGCAAGGATCAATTACATACTGAGGGAAAGTACTTTTTTTCAAATACACTTGATTTCCTTATAAGCACAAGGGGGAAAAAAGCCTTCCCAAGAAATGACCACTGTTTCCAAAAGCCTATAAAAGCAGTGCTCCTATCTTCCAGCATCCTTTTCCCTCCTCCTCTCTCCATTTTACTCTTTCTCGTTTTCTCTTTCTGTTTTTTGCAGGTCTCTACTTACATAATGTCTTCCAACAATCTACAGGCCTATACTACATTTGATAAAGTTGGACACACCAACACACATGTACATTTTAAAGTGAGAGGTATGTATGGCTGTGCTTCCGCAAAATTAATTTCAAAATTCTGTTGTACCTCAGTTCCATGGGCACCCAGAGGATACGTTGTTGAGCCTCAGCTGGGAATGTGCACTTTGGCAATTAAAAATTTTCACTACTCTGTACACGTATGTAGGGTGCCAGCCCCCAGACACCACCCGTGGATACTCTGAATTCAGTGACGACAAAGGAATGAAAAAAAGACAGGTTAAGAATGTATAAAGTGGGACCAGGGAGCCAGTGCAAAACTGGAGGCTGCAAAGGCCCCGAGCTCTGGTTTTCCACAGTATTTATTGAATACAATCACTTTTATCTATAGTGCAGATGGTGGGGTGAATTGGTGAAAGGGAGGCTGCGCATCAACCATAAGATTGATAGCAGTGGCAGTTAATGTGAGTTTCTCAAGAGCTAAAAGCTGTGCTTATCCATAGATAATGCGGCTGGTGGGAGCAGGCTTAGCAAGGAGCCTACAAGTCTGGTTACATTCCAGTGCTTCAAGGGAGTGTTACGTCCTTGGGCACTATGTTTAAAATATCAGAGCTGAGGTCACTCTGTAGTTGGGAACGTGCTGGCAATAGAGAATCCTTCCTCCCCAGAGGCCTCCTGCGGCCTTCTGGAGTTCATTGTTTCTGATTTCTTTTACACATTACTTATAACCAGTTTATGTAGGCACACTATAAACCCTTCCTCCATTGCTGCTTGCCCCAACACACGTATTTCCTCAGCTTGGGCATCTACCTTTCAAATCTCCCCAAGTACATAAAAATACTCTAAAATAATAATTTTTTTCCTCTTAGCACTATACCTGGCACCTGTCAATAACTGTCTAGCCCTGTTAAGAAAGTTTATTTCAGCGGGGCGCTGTGGCTCTCGCATGTAATCCCAGCACTTTGGGAGGCCGAGGCGGGTGGATCACCTGAGATCAGAAGTTGGAGACCAGCCTGACAAACACGGTGAAATCCCACTTCTTAAAAAAAAAAAAAAAAAAAAAAAAAAAAAAAAAAAGTTATTTCTGCCGGGCGTGGTGGCTCACGCCTGTAATCCCAGCACTTTCGGAGGCCGAGGCAGGTGGATCACTTGAGGTCAGGAGTTCGAGATCAGCCTGTTAAACATGGCAAAACCCCGTCTCTACTAAAAATACAAAAATTAGCTGGGTGTGGTGGCTTATCCCATCTACTTGAGAGGCTGAGGCAGGAGAATCGCTTGGACCCGGGAGGCGAAGGTTGCGGTGAGTCGAGATCGTGCCATTGCACTACATCCTGGGCGACAAGAGCGAAACTCCATCTCAACAACAAAAAAAGTTTATGTCTTTCTGTTTCTTTAAGACGAAGGTCAGGTGTTTTGCCCTCTTCAGAAATGGCTGCTCGCGCTTCCCACGCTCTGCGCATGCTCCCTGAGCAGAATTCGGGATTAAGGCAATTCATGAACTTTCACTGCGCAAGATGGAGAGTAGGCCGACCAGCAGCGAGACTGCACCTCCCAGCGTGCCTTGCAGCCGGGCCTGGAGTCGGTACTTCAAGTGATGGGATCCCCTAGGCGCTTTAGGCCGCCGCTTCGGTTATAGAGATTGAGGTGGAATCCCGGGCCTGGGAACTGGACGCACGCGAAGGGGGAAGATGGAAGCCTGGCGCTGTATGAGGAAGGGCTACGGCCACTGTGTGGTGGGAAGAGGCCGGTCAGTAGGGATTGGGTACTTGGAGGGAGGAGAGAGGGGCGGGCGGCCTCAGGGCGCGGGCGGGTGTCCGGGACTAACCCGGGGCGGGGCAGGGAGGAAGAGGAAGAGGGTCTGGGCGATGGTGCATCCGGGACGAGCCTCCGGAGACCAAAAGGGATAGGTAAACCCGGCGCGCAGCCAGCTGGACGCTGGGCCGACGAAGTCTGGGGTCTTGGCGTGGAGTTCATGGGCCTCCGGCCAGGCTTGTGTCAGTGGCTTTGGATCCCCGGCCTGCTTCCCCCAACCCAACCTCCAGACCAGCGCTGGCCTGCTCCCCACACTCCGCAGCACCGTCCTGGGAGCCGATCGTCGGCGGGGAGGCGGCCTCTCCGCAGTAGGTCTCGGCGGGCCTGATTCCCTGGAGGCACGCGTGTGGCACACGCCCAGTAGGGGCTTGATTTTTGTTGATGTGTTTGTGTCTCAAACTTTAGTCACTTGTATGTCATCCCTTACTGTTATGGCCAAGTTCTTGTTCCACGTGTATTATTTACTGGATATTATTCTTTAAATTGACTCGGTTTTTTTAAAAAGCACTTCAGTAGGTGCTGCCCACATTAGCTTCGCCTAGTGTCTTTAGAGTCTTGGATTTGATGTGCGATTATGTTTCTTCCTAATAAACTAACATAAACATTTAGATATTGCAATCAAGTAATTTAACTGTGTACCCTATGAAACCGACTCGTGTACCACCCACCACGCTTGGGAAACACAGCATGTATTATGCATAAGTGATGGGGATTTGGTTTTAACTCCCATAGGCCTGAGATTTGATGGTAATTTAGTTCAACAGTGTTTCCTGAGTACCAGCTGTATGCCAGGCACTGTGCTAGGCACTTGTGAAGAGAACGGAATTAAAATGAATAAGACGGTTCTGGCCCTGAAGGAGCTTAATTAACATCTTTTTTTGTTTTGTTTTGTTTTGAGATGACATCACTCAGTCGCCCAGGCTGGAGTGCAGTGGCGTCATCTCCGCTCACTGCAGCCTCCGCCTCCCCGGTTCAAGCAGTTCTCTGCCTCAGCCTCCGGAGTAGCTGGGATTACAGGCGCCTGCCACCATGCCTGGCTAATTTTTGTATTTTTGGTAGAGATGGGATTTCATCATCTTGGCCAGTCTGATCTTGAAAAACTCGTGACCTCGTGATCCACCCACCTTGGCATCCCAAAGTGTTGGGATTACAGGCGTGAGCCACCACGCCCGGCCTAAGAGCTTAACATCTTAAGAGAAAAAAAAGTCTAAATAACTGCAAATATAGAAAATAACTGTTGTAATACAAGTATTATATTTCAATACAGTGGCTTATTAGGATAGAAAAATGCATGGACCAACTGCCCAAATTCCTGTGGCTTTCAGAGTTATCACAAAGCAGTGTAAAATGCCCATGTTACGCCTTTAAAGATTTACAATTAAGTTGATTTTAGAGGACAACTAGAGAATACAATTTTAATGCTGTTAAAACGAAAATAACAGCATATAAAGTTAAGTAAATGCAATTTAAACAAAATTCCCCTAGTGATGAGATGGGACATTATTGATGCTGTGGTAGAAATGTAGCTGTTAAGAATTTTGGAGAAAAGAAGTCCTTCTCTGAATCTTAACATAGTATAGTGAGAAGAAAATGGTGCTGAAGTGTTTCTTCACAGCCCGAGAGCAACATATCTATTAAAAATGTTAGCACCACTTTGGAGATACTTTGGATGGTGGGTTAAATGGAAGCTGTTGGGTTTGCAGTGTTGGTGCATTCTTAGTAATCCCCATCCTCTTTCATTTCTCCTGAGGAGAATCATGCTTGAAAAAGAATGGAGAAGTAAATTATCCACCCATTGATTAGTAAGAGAAGTAGTTTTGTGAATTTATGAAGTTGTGGATAGGCTTTTGTTTTCCTAGCTATACAGGTGTTTGGAAAAATCTGTCCTTGGTATAAAAAACTTCAGAAACTTATTACTCCAAGTGGGAAGAGAGATTTACTTTAATTATAGTCTGAGTTCCTTATTCGATGTTAGTGTAAATATTTGTTGTGTATTTTATTTTTTCATTGAGTTTTTTTAGGTACTTGAAAGCTACTCTGAATATCATTTTGATAGTTGATTCATCTCTCAGTTGAACTATGGATGCTTTGAGGGGTATGAGGTATTTTGGGAGCCTGGGAGGCATCCTGTGTTAAGTATTCAGAATACAGTTCATGGTTTTTTAGGACGAGAGTATTGAGATACTAGTGCTAATAGGTAAATCATGAGTGTTTTCCCCTTCATCCTTCACAGATTTAGAAGTCGGATTTTAAATATTAGACTTCATCTTCTCTTGAGGAAATAGGTTTAGATTTTGTATACTGTAGCTGAACAAAAAGTGGTGCCTCAAGGAGTGTATTTATTTCTTTTAGATACCCCATGTTTTCCCATCACTCGAGGAGTCTGGGCAGAGACTGGACTACACCGTGGGAGAATCTGCAAAGGTGTTGCTGGAACAGACATATTTCTAGTTGTATGAGGTGGCCTGGACATTACTCTCAAGTTCCTTACCCATACTTCAGTAGTAGGCATTTTTCACTAAATTGGAGACCACCCTGTTTGTTTGAGTCTAGAACTCAGTTCCAGTACTGTAACTGGAGACCTGACAACCTGAGCCAGACATCTTTGATTCATCTCTCTAGTTACGTCATGAATGCTGAGGGAGATGAGCCTTCATCAAAACGAAGAAAACACCAAGGTAAAGGTGACATTTATCTTGGTGTAGAAATAGACATAAATGATAGACTAAATTGAAACTTTCATATCTAGTTCTTAAACCTCCTAAGGTTTTAGAGGTGTTTGGTGTTGATTTTTAACCAGTAGTTTTATGTTAGAAGAATTCTTCCTTAAATGAAGTCTTTATCTTCAACTAATTGTGTATTTCTGGCTATAAAAATAGAAATGAGTCTACAGATAGAATAAGATTGGCAAAGAAAGGAGAAATAGATTACAAAAGTAAGTTTTATTTAAGGATAATTTTTAAATCCAATGTTTTTGAAACAAAGGCCCTTAGACTTCTTAGAAATTGATGGCTCTATGCTTAGAAGACTACAGATCTAAAAAAATTTTAGTGTTTTCATTTTTAAGCCAACATTTTTATGTAAGACAGAAGGACTCATAAATAGAAGCAATCATAAATGAAAGACATGGTCTTATAGAATGAGAGTTTCATTTATTAAATCTGTATTTCTCAAATTGGGGGTCTATCGATAAAATCTTGAGAGTTTGTCAGAAGTATTACCTTTTAGAAAGGGAACCACATCTTATTCCACTTTGAGAAACAGTTTTTTTGTAACGTGTTAATCACTTCTATTTTTTCATATTCTTTCTACGCTGAACAATTCATTAGACTCCCTCTGTGCTGCCAGTCTTGCCCCTACCACAACCCCATCTTCTGAAAGTACAAATGAGGTGTCTAGGTAGAATTTGGAATTGTCTTTCTTACTGAACCATAATTTTCAGTGAAGATAATTTCTGTGAAGGTAATTTGAGAGAAGGCTGTGTGGGTGTTAATGTTTAGGGAGCTGACATAAGTTTATGAAAAGAAGACTTTCAAGGTGAGTCTTGTCTGGAAGTCAAAGCTAGAATTAGTGCTCTTCAGGTTCTCTCTGGTTTTATTAACAGAAAGTAGTCTACAGGCTTCAGCTGAGTTCCAATCAGCTTTGCTAAGCTAATATTCAAATACATGTGTAAGTTATTGCTACACAATTACAAAGAACCTAGTCAGTAAAAAACAAAACACTTGTAGAAATTCTAACCAAAAGTGAAAATCTGTTTGTGTATAGTACTTAACCATAGCATATGGAGATAAAAAAGAAATATTTAAATATTTGAATGAATGAAAGGTGTATTTAGAGGCATTAAAATTAGGTTCCTAAGAACAATCCTAAGATCTATAAATCTAGGGCTGTTTGATGATATCAGATTGCTTTTCACTCATGTATTTGTTCATCAGGTAAGCACACTCCTCTTTTGTTTAGCCTCTTATAAATCTGGGATGCTCTCAGATGAAGCTGTGGCATAGCGACATAAGCGTTGATGTAGTAACCACTCCCTGCTTTCTTTTCTCCTCCACCACTAATTATATGAACTTGGATAGCTTACTTAACCTCTTTGCTCCTTGATTTTTTTGTGTAAAATAATGTCTACTTGAAAGTCTGTTGAATGAAATGAGATACTACTGTATGTCAAAGTGCCTAACACACTGTTGGCTTCATAGTAGGTACTCAGAAAATTGTGGTGGTGTTTTCCCTTAATGGATGGGGAATTACGTTGACATACTGATAAAGCTTGATTACAACCTGACTCTCTATATGTCCATTCTTCCTAGGTGTTGTGAATAAGGAAAATGCTCTTCGTTAAGCCATATTTGTGACTTCCGATATTTCACTAATACTTTTCAATCAAGAAAACAGCATTGCTAACTTGCCTATCACTTTAAAGTGGTATTTGAAGGATTTGTGTGATACAATTATGACCTTGTAATTAGGCACCCTAGAAACCTGATCAGGCCTATTGCTTACTTTCTTTGATTCATCTGTCTTCTCTGCTGTGATCACCTTGTTCCTCCTGATATGGAAGGTATATAAGCTTTTGTAGTGTGAATTTTTGTTGTGAAGCATATGAAGGCTAGAGACCTTCCACTCTATCAGTGGTTTTCAAATTGTTTTCCATGGAACCCTCACATTTGAACACATTTCTGTAAGTTTATTAAAAGCAAATGTGGTCAGTATAAAATGTGTGTTCACCCTATCATCCCAGCCCCAGTCCCAGCATGCCAGGGATTGGTGTTCCATGACATGAAAAGCAATGCAGACAGGTGCAACAAGCTATAGAAGTTTGAAAGCCACTGTATTAACCAGATAATCTAATGGCCCTGGTTGTTTAAAAAATGAAATTGCCAATAAAGTTGGTTACAAACTTTAATGACCAGGACAATAAAAATATTAATGCATTTATAGGCCATTACATGTACATGTTTTATAAGAAAATATGAATAAGGTTTTTAGACCTTCATTTTCGTATTTTAATATGGCAATGACACCAGGGTAGTGCTCC
Source organism: Aotus nancymaae (assembly GCF_030222135.1). Classification (NCBI taxonomy): domain Eukaryota; kingdom Metazoa; phylum Chordata; class Mammalia; order Primates; family Aotidae; genus Aotus; species Aotus nancymaae. The sequence goes on along the minus strand of NW_026988445.1, from coordinate 1,536,393 downwards.
AACTATGATGATAGCTTATATATTGTTTGCATGACTAGAACCCTTTTCATCTCGTATACATAAGAAGACTTTGATTTGTCTAAAACCATCATAGACAGTCTCCAATTTATGAATGAATTGTGTTCTACACATGATCAGTTCTGTTTTCCCCATAGAAATTGTGCTACAAATCTGAGTGGTTCTGCAGAGCCAGAACAATTAGCCTTAGTTCTGAGCTTTGGGGGTAGGATTCCCATCTTTAGTGAATGACAAGGAAGGGGATAGTTTCCTTTCCTTTCGTGGGCATAGGACAAGCTCTAGGCAAAATTCTTCATAGTTCAAGACTTTAGTTTAGTTTGGTTTTGTTTCTTTCCATCTTTTTTTTTTTTTTTTTTTTTTTTGAGACAGAGTCTCACTCTTGTTGCCCAGGCTGGAGTGCAGTGGTGCGATCTCGGCTCACTGCAACCTCTGTCTCCCAGGTTACAGTGCCTGCTTCAGCCTCCCAAGTAGTTGGGATTACAGGCACATGCCAGCATGACCGGCTAATTTTTGTATTTTTTAATAGAGACGGGGTTTCGCCACATTGACCAGGCTGGTCTCAAACTCCTAACCTCGGGTGATCCGCGCCTGCCTCAGCCTCCTAAAGTGCTGGGAGTATAGACATGAGCCACTGCACCTGGCCTAATCATACTTTAAAATGTTTACTTCATTGGCATTTTTACATAGCATATTGATATTTTGGTTGTAAATGTATTGTGCAGAAGATTTGCAAAAATGTTCCACAGTCCTAACACTCAGAAATAACTACTCTTAAAAATACTGGTGTATTTCCTTTTAGTCTTTCTTTTGCCCCATGTATAAATGTATAGGATATTTTAACTTCAATTTAATTTTTGATTGGTGGAATTTTAGGCATTATAATCCCTTGAAGTGAAAACCTTTGCAGGATAGAGGATAGAGGGAGGTATTCTAGGGCTGAAATTTTTAACGTAATTTAATCATACTCGGAAGTCCATTTCCAAATCTGTTTTCCCATGTTCTTCCCATTTTTTGTTTTCTCTTTCTTTTGAGCTCATAAATTCTCTAAAAATGGGTTTCTATTCATGGCTTCCATGGCAGTAAGAGCATCCTCTTTAATGATAGCGTGTAGGAGACAAGATCAAAGGTGAATATACCCACACACACACCATACACATGATTATTTCTAAGTCAGGGACTGCCTATGATTGCAGAGTCTCATGTTTTTTTATTCTCCTTTCATCAGTTTTGCAGAATGGATGATGTGTTTGCGGAGTATGAACTATGACACACTCCTGGTTGTTGCATGCTAGGTTTGTCAGTTAGTCATCATTTACTACCATTCTGTAGCTATGTCATATTTAACTTTGTTGTACATTAAAAAGATTTCTTTTGTTTATTTTGTTTGCATGTTCCACTCTAGTGTTTTCAACACTAAAACTTCTTCCATATATTGCCATTATATACCCTTCTTTCATGTATAAACTAGAATTCTGAACTAAGGGTTGCTTCTGGAACTTAATGATTTGATGATCTTATCCCACTATTAGAGAATAAAATACAATGTAAAATCATCTTATTGAAAAGCCAACTTTGACATACAAATATGTTGTTATAGTTATAAAACTGCCAATCACATCTGTGGCAGAGCCACTTTTTAACCGTAGAGAAGTGAAAAACCACAACCTCTGTATAGTCTTAGCTTTATTAGCATATACTCTCAGCCTCCAAAACAACTTGCAAGATTCTTTTAAATCTGTTTGAAACCTGTTGGTCAGTCCATATATTATGTTACCGCATTTGTAACCAATTTGGTAACAGTTCTAATTATTCAGTGCTATATTGCCACTTCCCAGGGAAAAACATTCTATTTGTTGCTTATGGGAATTTTTAAGAGGCTGAAAAATACATATTTGTGGGAAACTGTGTGGTCTTCTTTTGATTGATTCTTTATATTTGTGCAATATATTTTAACAGGCGTGATAAAGCGGAATTGGGAATATATGTGTAGCCATGATAAAGAAAAAACGAAGATCCTAGGAGACAAAAATGTTGATCCCAAATGTGAAGACAGTGAAAACAAGTTTGACTTTTCAGTGATGTCCTATAATATACTTTCACAAGATTTATTGGAAGATAACTCTCACCTTTATAGACATTGCCGGCGACCAGTATTACACTGGAGTTTTAGGTTTCCCAATATTCTGAAAGAAATTAAACACTTTGATGCAGACGTAAGTGCAAAATATTATTGAAATTCTTCACATCAGAACAAGTTGGGTTAAATGTTTCATTTGTGCATTTATGAACTAAATGATTTTATCCATCTTGTTTGATTCACCATACCTGGCTTATTATTAATTTTTTGTAGAGACAAGAAGGGAATATGTTTAAGAATAATGTGATGGAATCGGTCTTAATAAGGTATCATGACTTTGAGAGAGGCATTTGTTAGCGGTTGTTAGTATGAATAATCATCTAACTTTTTAAAAGGGTCCAAAGTATGGGTCAGTTTTGAGACAGAAACTGGCAACGTATTAAGTATTCAGTAAATATTAACTTTGAATTGAAGTTTCAGTAATTCATGCAAAAATGTCACCTACCTGATAGCATTCAAAGAAATCAGCCTCTTAAGACCCGAAAGATAATACTAATGAACATGTAAAACCAGGAAAAATGTCCTGACATGTAAGCTAAGAATATTTCCTTTGGGAAATAATAATTTTGAATACTAAAGGAGCTCCATGTGATTGAGGGCCAGAGTTTTGAGATTGATCAAATTTAGAAACATTAATTTAGTAGATCTATAACAAGAAAAAAGGATAAGTCTTTTATTTCAATTCTTACCAAGTGTGGAATTTTAGAAGCCTGCTTTTAGATATTTTGAGATAAAAGCACCAGGAAATTCATGTTTGCATCTCTGTGTTTTAATTCAAGCTGTTTTTCTTCTTCCAAGGTACTTTGTTTGCAAGAAGTTCAAGAAGATCATTATGGAGCAGAGATCAGGCCAAGTTTGGAATCACTGGGTACAATGTAACTTTTTTTTTTTTCCTCTTTTGAGACAGAGTCTCACTCTGTGGCCCAAGCTGGAGTGCAGTGACACAATCATGGCTCACTGCAGCTTCAACCTCCTGGGCTCAAGTGATCCTCTCATCCCAGCTTCCTGAGTAGCTGGGACTAGAGATGTGTACCACCATGCTGGCAATATAACTTATCTTAGCCAAATTTACTTTTGAAAATTCATGTGTCATTAAAATAGAACTTGCTAACAAAAATGTGTGGCATATTTAGGCTAAAAATCTTGATTTTAAAAACTAAATTTCAAAAGGTCAGGAAAAGATTGCGGTATTCAACTGGAGAGTTTTATGTTGGTATATAATTTTAATTCAAACAAAACATGTATTAGAAATCTCCTAGTAGTTCCCTTTCCTAGGAGTTGTTTGGCCCACCTCTAGACCTATAAGATTCTGAGCTCCATGAGATCAGGGACCATTCTGTCTTGTTCATCATTACAATACCAGTGCCTACCAGTGTATACCTAATAGATAAATGCCAAAAACCTGTTTGATAAATAAATGCTTCTAGAAACAAGTTATCTATGGTCACATATCCTTGAGAAATGTGCCTACTTTGCATTTATTCATTGAGCAATTTTTTTTTTTTTTTTGAGTGCCTGCTATATACCATGCACTGTTCTAAGGAGTGAGGATATAGCATTGGGTGAAAAAGATTTAAAAAAATTTCTCCCTCTAGTGAGGTGTACATTCTAGTGGAAAAAGGCTAACCAAATAAATAAGTAAATAGTATATTAAGTAATGATATTTTTCTGGAGAAAAGCAGGAAAGTGGAATGGGGGAGGTTTCAGTTTTAAACAAAATGATCAGACAAGGTGACATTTGAACAAAGATTTGAAGGAGATGAAGGAATAAGCCATGCCTAGAACATTCTACACAGCAGAAATAGCAAGGGAAAGGCCCTGGGTTTGGAGTATATTAAGGGAAATGAGGAGGCCAGTAAGGTTGAAATGAAGTGAGGGGAAAGGAGTTATAGGCAAAAAGATCAGGGATATAGGATGTAGAGAGAGAATAGATTATTATGAGGCTTTACTGTTATTACCATGACTGAGTTTTACTAGGATGGCAATGGGAAAGTGATAATACACAGTAGCATATCAAGGGCTGAAGTCTGCCCTTAAAGAGGCCTGTTAGACCCATTGTCACATGTTTTTTTATTCCAATGCTTATTGACATCCTACATTACTAGTATTTGCAGAATATAGTTTGGTAAACATTGTTCAAACGTATTAGGTGAGCTGTGTTTTGACAAATATGTAAAATAGTTGTTTTAAATTCATTTGTTTCTTACAGGTTATCACTGTGAATATAAGATGCGGACAGGAAGGAAACCTGATGGCTGTGCTATTTGCTTCAAACATTCCAAATTTTCACTCTTGTCAGTGAACCCAGTGGAATTCTACCGCCCTGATATTTCTCTGTTGGACAGAGACAATGTTGGATTAGTTTTACTCTTACAGCCCAAAATTCCATGTGCTGCCTCTCCTGCGATCTGCGTAGCAAATACGCATCTATTGTATAATCCAAGGCGAGGTGATATTAAGCTGACCCAATTGGCAATGCTACTGGCAGAGATTTCCAGTGTTGCCCACCAGAAAGATGGCAGCTTCTGCCCTATTGTTATGTGTGGTGACTTTAATTCTGTTCCTGGTTCTCCACTATATAGTTTCATAAAGGAAGGAAAATTGAATTATGAAGGACTTGCCATAGGAAAGGTAGGTGCTTGTTTCATTGGTATTAGGAGGTGGACATAGTTGCTCTGCTCATGATTGTGTGAAGATAGTCATTACACGGCTGTTTGAAAACTTTGGATGATCCAGTACCCTCACTTTATCAAACTATGATGAATTTCCATGACTTCTTTTTTTAATTTTTTTTTGAGAGAGTGTCGCTCTGTTGCCCAGACTGGAGGCTAGAGTGCAGTGTCATGATCTCGACTCACTGCAACCTCCACCTCCCAGATTCAAGTGATTCTCTTGCCTCAGCCTCCCAAGAAGCTGGGATAACAGGCACCTGCCACCACGCCTGGCTAATTTTTGTATTTTTAGTATAGATGGGGTTTCACCATGTTGGCCAGGCTGGTCTCAAACTCCTTACTTCAAGTGATCCACCCACCTCGGCCTCCCAAAGTGCTGGGATTATAGGCGTAAGCCATTGTGCCCAGCCGCTTCTCATAAGTAATTATTTTTACTTGGTTGATTTTCATCTTTTTCATCTATCTGTGGCAACATAGCGGTTGGAGGAATTAACAGGCAGCGCCCCCCCCCCCCCCAAAAAAAAGAGGTATTGATAGACATGTATACTTAAATAAGTAACTATTCACAAGGTGGCAGTATAGAATTTTGAATGCTGGATGTGGGCAAAATAGTAATTTAACATTTATTATATAAGTTTCCCTTGCATAATAAATATTTTATTTAGCTTAGCACAATTTATCTCATGTAATTATTTTTATTGTGCTTTCCTCTCCTTACTTTAGATTATTTGATCTTTAGTATATTTGCCAAAATAAACTCTCCACCACTGGAGTTTTGAGTGATAGTTTAAAATTTTATAAGAGTTGATCTCTCTTAGTACAGGTATACCTTGTTTTATTGTACTTTGCTTTATCAAGCTTCACAGATACTGCATTTTACAAAATGGAAGCTTTGTAGCAATCCTGCCTTAAGCAGCTCTGTCGGCACTATTTTTCCAACAGCATATGCTCAATTCCTGTCTCTGTCACATTTTGGTAACTCTTGCATTACTCCAACATTTTCATTATTATTATATCTGTTATGTTGATCTAGGATTAGTAATCTTTGATATTACTATTGTAATGGTTTTGGGGTGTTATGAACTGTACCCATGTAAAATGATGAACTTAATCAATAAATGTGTTCTGACTGCTCCACTAATCATCTCTCTCCCTCTACCTGGGCCTCTATATTCCCTGAAGCACAACAGTATTGAAACTAGGCCCAATAATAGCCCTGCAGCTCTCTCTAGGTGTTCGAGTAAAAGTAAGAGTCACATGTCTCACTTTGAATCAAAAGCTAGAAACGATTCAACTTAGCAAAGGAAGGCATTTTGAAAGCCAAGACAAGCCAAAAGCTAGGCCTCTAGCACCAAACAGCAAAGTTGTGAATGCAAAGGAAATGTTCTTGAAGAAAATTAAAAGTGCTACTCCAGTGTGTGCAGGCATAAGAAAGTAAAACAGCCTTATTGCTGATATGGAGAAAGTATGAGTGGTCTGGATAGAAGATCACACAGCCACAGCATTCCCTTCAGTCAAAGCCTAATCCAGAGCAAGGCACTAAATCTTTTCAATTTTATGAAGACTGAGAGAGATGAGGAAGCAGCAGAAGAGAAGCTGGAAATTAACAGAGATTAATTTGTGAGGTTTAAGGAATGAAGCTATCTCCATAACATAAAAAGTACAGGGAAAACAACAAGTGCTGCTGATGTTAAAGCTGCAGTAGATTATCCAGAATATCCAGAAGGTCTAGCTAAGATCATTGATGAAGGTCGCTAAACTAAACAATACTTTTTTTTTTTTTGAGATAGGTTCTCGCTCTGTTTCCCAGGCTGGAGTGCAGTGACACGATCTCGGTTCACTACAACCTTACCTCCTGGGTTCAAGCGATTCTGCCTCAGCCTTCCAGGTATCTGGGATTATAGGTGCGTGCCTCCTTGCTGGGCTAATTTTTAAATGTTTTTTGGTAGAGATAGGGTTTCACCATGTTGCCCAGGCTGGTCTCGAACTCCAGGGCTCAAGCGATCCTCCTGCCTCTCAAAATGCTGGGATTATAGGCGTGAGCAACCACACCTGGCCAAAAACAGATTTGTAATATGGATGAAACCACTTTCTATTGCAAGGAGATGCCATCTAGGACTTTGATAGCTAGAAAGAAGTCAGTGCCTTGTTTCAAAGGACAGGCTGACTCTTTTGTTAGGAGCTAATGTAGCTTGTTACTTTAAGTTAAACTCAGCATTTGTTGACCATTCTGAAAATCCTAAGGCACTTAAAAATTATGTTAAATCTACTCTGCCTGTGCTCTGTCAATGGAAAAACAAAGCTTGTGGATGACCATGCATCTGTTTATGGCACAGAATTTTTTTTTTCTTTTTTTTTTTTTTTTTGAGACGGAGTTTTGCTGTTGTTACCCAGGCTGGAGTGCAATGGCGCGATCTGGGCTCACTGCAACCTCCGCCTCCTGGGTTCAGGCAATTCTCCTGCCTCAGCCTCCTGAGTAGCTGGGATTACAGGCACGCACCACCATGCCCAGCTAATTTTTTGTATTTTTAGTAGAGACGGGGTTTCACCATGTTGACCAGGATGGTCTCGATCTCTTGACCTCGTGATCCACCCGCCTCGGCCTCCCAAAGTGCTGGGATTAACAGGCGTGAGCCACCGCGCCCGGCCAGGCACAGAATATTTTAAGCACACTGTTGAGACTACTACTCAGGAAAACATTCTTTTCCAAAGATTGGTGTTCATTGACAAGGCACCTAGGTTACTCAGGAACTCTGATGAAGATGTACAAGGAAATGAATGTTGTTTCATGTCTGCTAATATGACATCCATTCTGCAGCCTATTGAATCAAAGAGTAAGTTTGTACTTACAGGTCCCCTTACTTAAGAGATACATTTCATAGGCTATAGCTGCCATAGAGTGATTTCTCTGATGGATCTGGGGAAAGTAAATTGAAAACCTGGAAAGGATTCAGCATCCTGAGTGCTATTCAGAACATTCGTGATTCATGGGAGGAGGTCAAAATATCGCCATTTAAAGGAGTTGGAAGAAGTTAATTCCAACCTTCATGGATGACTTTTAGAGGTTCAAGACTTCAGTGGAGAAAGTAACTGTAGATGTGGTAGAAATAGCAAGAGAACTAGAATCAGAAGTGGAGCCTAAAGAAGTAACTGAATTGTTTCAATCTCATGATAAAACCTAAATAGGTAAGGAGTTGCTTCTTATAGATGAGCAAAGTATTTTCTTGAGATGGAATCTACTTCTGATGAAGATGCTGTGAACATTGCTGAAATGACAACAAAGGATTTTAAATGTTACATAAATTTAGTTGATAAAACATTGGCAAGATTTCTGACTTTGAAAAAAGTTCTGCTGTGTATAAAGTGCTGTCAAACAGCATCACATGCTACAGAAAAATCTTTTAGGAAAGGAAGCATCAATGGCTGCTGCAAATTTCATTATTGTCTTATTTTAAGAAATTGCCGCAGCCAACCCCCAACTTTCCAGCAACCATCATACTGATCATCCAGTAGCCATTAATATCTAGTCAAGACCCTCCACCCGTAAAAAGATGATGACTAACTGAAGGCTCAGATGATTGTTAGCATATTTAACAATAAAGTATTTTTAAATTAAGGTATGTATTTTCTTAGGCATAATGCTATTGTGTATTTAGTTAACTACAGTATAGTATAAACACAACTTTTATATGCACTGGGAAACTGAAGAAATTATGTGACTTGCTTTATTGAGATACTTTATTGTGGTGGCCTGGAACCAAACTGCAGTATCTCTGAGTATGCCTGTGTTTGATACAATAAGAGCTATACTGCAGGTAGTAAAAATGAATGGGCAGTATTAGTCCAAAGCGATAGATCATTTGTATGTCCAAATTAGAACAAAACATGTATGGGAAAAAGATTGTCATTTTATGTAAATGATAGTTGTATTTGAAGAAAAGAAGATTTTATAAAGTCAAATAATCACTTAATATAATGAATAAAGGGTAATATTTACCACTTTTGGATTACCTTTTATTTAAGACATAAACTTTTCAATTCATAAGCTATTTAAAATCTATTCACTTAAGACACCTGTTGAAATTTTGTTTAGGTATCTGGCCAGGAACAGTCTTCACGGGGACAAAGAATTTTATCTATTCCAATTTGGCCCCCAAACCTAGGTATCTCACAGAACTGTGTGTATGAGGTACAGCAGGTACCAAAAGTAGAAAAGACAGGTAAGTGTTTGTAATACATTTTGGCAGTCTGCTGGGTAATCATGTTCCCTTTGAAGACATAAAACTAAGTTTTTAAAGGGACAGAATCTCAGGGATGAATATTCATATATAAAAATATATAGTTATTCTTTTTCTTAAGACCTCTAAATTTACCTTTTTAAAGTTGAACTTCCAGAATTATCTGTGCATGATTTACTTGCATGTTGCTTTGGAATTGTTTGCATTTTATTTTTCTGAATTATGGAGTCCATTGAAATATATAGATTCCAGAATGAAACATGTAACTAGGCATCTTTCTAACCTAGATAAGTCTTAAATATTGTTTCTAGAGTAAGATGATGCTACTAAGGCAAACTAAAACAAAACTATATTAATAACATATTTTCCTCTATTCTCACAGATAGTGATCTGACACAAACACAGCTGAAGCAAACAGAGGTCCTAGTGACAGCTGAAAAGTGAGTTCTGAAAAGCAAAAGTAAACATTTGCTAACTTCAGTTGAGTAAAAAACTCATTTCTCAAAAATCACTTGGATAAAAAAATGAAGGTGATAATATTCCGTGCTGGTGAAGAGTGCTGGCCCTTAGGTCAAATAGGCCTGAGTTCCAGTCCTGACTCTACTATGTTTTAGCTGAATGATTTTGGGCAAGAAACTTTACATCTCTGAGGTCCAGTTTCTTTGTCTATAGTTTGGGTTGTTACGAGGATTAGATGAGACAAAGCATATAAAGCACAATGTTTGAAACATAGTTAAGTGCCTAGGTAGTGTTAGGAAGGGAAACAGCCTGTCTGTTTCAGAGAGCTCAAGTACTCTTTGAAATTCACATATTTAAACAAAGGTCAAGATCACAGAAAAATATCTTTCAGATATCAAGAGGATCTTTAGTTGTCTTTGATTTACCAAATCTCAAAATAGTCTATAAGAGAATTGATCCAAAATGAATATCCCAGTTGAAAAGATGATCATTTTAATTTATCTCTTGAACTATAGGAAAAGATTGTCAAAGGGGTAAAGATGCTGGGATTCTTCATTAAAGAAATAGGAATATTTGGGGCTATGGTTGAAAAATGGATACATGTCAATACAACAGGACAGAGACTTAAATCTATCTCTGGGAGATGCTTGAAATATCTTGATTGTTTTATATTGTGGCTCTTCTACAGTTTTTTGTTTTAACATTTAAATTTAGGAACCAAATTTCATTCATTTTATTTGCTTCTCAATCTTACTTTATTTTGTATACCTTGTTTTGAGAAAATATTATTGCACAAATAAGAACTAGTAAGAATGGAAGCAATTTTTTAAAAAAATTTTAATGAATATTTAAAAATTCATAATTAAACCTTTCAATCTAGTATAAACTTATTTGAGTACGATTAATGAAGGAGGCCAATCTAACAAATACTTAGTTTTGAGTAATTCTTAAATCTTTTTATAACAATATGGGACATAAAAAAAGATACTAGCTGGGCATGTTGGCTTACGCCTGTAATCTCAGCACTTTGGGATGCCAGGGCAGGAGGATTGCTTGAGCCCAGGAGCTTGAGATCAGCCTGGACAACACAGTGAGAACCTGCCTCTATTTAAAAAATAATAATAATAATTAAAAATTAAACAATCTGGCCAGGCACAGTGACTCACACCTGTAATCTCAGAACTTTGGTAGGCTGAGGCTGGTGGATCACCAGGTCAGGAGTTCAAGACCAGCCTGGCCAAGATGGTGAAACCCCGTCTCTACTGAAAATACAAAAAATTAGCTAGGCGTGGTGGCAAGTACCTGTAATCCCAGCTACTCAGGAGGCTGAGGCAGAGAATTGCTTGAACCGGGGAGGTGGAGGTTGCAGTGAGCCAAGATCGCACCACAGCACTATAGCCTGGACTGGGCAACAGAGCAAGACTCCATCTCAAAATAAATACATAAAAATAAAACAAAAAATAAAACGGATATCTTGCCCTTCGTGTCTAAAAATTAAAAGAAAAAAACATACTTTTTAGTATCTGTATATAAATACAGAGTATTCATATGCATAGCTTATATCTATAAAAGGAAAAATTGATAGTAAAGAGTTTGCAGAAGACCTGTTTGTGTTTTTTATTTTTATTTTTGAGAGTCGCTCGCTCTCTGTCATCCAGGATAGAGTGCAGTAGCATGATCTTGGCTCACTGCAGCCTTGACCTCCCAGGCGCAAGAAATTCTCCTGTCTTATTTTCCTAAGTAGCTGGGACTATAGGCATATGCCACCATGCACAGCTAATTTTCTTGATTTTTTGTCGGGGAGTAGAGATGAGGTCTCACTGTGTTGCCTAGGCTGGTCTTGAACTCTCGAGCTCAAGCAATCTTCCGGCCTTAGCCTCTCAAAGTGCTGGGATTACAGGTGTGAGCCACTGCACCTGGCCCTATTTATATTTAATATTATAAATATAAGTTCTTAGACATAAAAAGTTGCTGAAACTTAGAGGGCATTTTTAAGGATTTACCTTTGTTCTTGACATATGAACACTTTAAAAGCAAGGGAAACATCTTCATCTATGTATTCTCAGCACCTGAGATAGTACCTAGAACTTAGAAGATGTTTGGTAAATGTTTGTTGTATAAATTTTTTAAATTTTTAAGTATTTTCTTTTCCTTCTAGGTATAAAAGATCCTTAAGATTCATAAAGTATCACTAGAAAATGATCTTTAAACCCTTTACTCATAACGTTACATGTATTATATTTGTGCATAGGGCAAATGTAATAAACCATTAGAGAAGCTATTTTAAGATGCAGTACAAAATTATCTCACAAGTCATAGCAAGAAAAATTAGAGAAGAATATGATCTGTCTGTCATCAAAAGTCTGGGGGGTTCCAAATAGTGTTCCTGAAGACCACCTAGATTCTCTTTTTTTTTTTTTTTTTGAGACGGAGTTTTGCTCGTTACCCAGGCTGGAGTGCAATGGCGCGATCTCGGCTCACCGCAACCTCCGCCTCCTGGGTTCAGGCAATTCTCCTGCCTCAGCCTCCTGAGTAGCTGCGATTACAGGCACGCGCCACCATGCCCAGCTAATTTTTTTGTATTAGTAGAGACGGGGTTTCACCATGTTGACCGGGATGGTCTCAATCTCTTGACCTCGTGATCCACCTGCCTCGGCCTCCCAAAGTGCTGGGATTACAGGCTTGAACCACCGTGCCTGGCCAGATTCTCTTTTTTAAAAACACAAACTTGTAAGTTGTTTTAGAATACATGTTCTTTAGTAAGTGGATGCATTCAAACATATTATAAATAATGAAAACATGCATTAGTATGTTAATTATTGAGCTTTTTTTAAACCCACAAGTATGATGGCCTTATTGATGGGTTTTAGATATCACTGCATAAGTAAATGAGTACTAAATTATGATGTGGTCTATTTAAATAAATGTCTGGTCTTAATCTAGAAAATAATTGAATAAGAACTTCAGATAGGAGGAATTCTAGAAGTTACAAAAAACTTAGATACTAAATACTTCTTCTTTTCAATTTAGATTATCTTCAAATTTACAGCACCATTTCAGCTTGTCATCTGTTTATTCACATTACTTTCCTGACACTGGAATTCCAGAAGTGACCACCTGTCATTCCAGAAGTGCCATAACTGTGGATTATATTTTCTACTCTGCAGAAAAGGAAGATGTTGCTGGGCACCCAGGTAAGGAATGCATGTAATCTTAAATTCTGCTAGAGAGCACAGTAGCTAAAACCTCAAGGTTAAAATTAAGAAAGCTCTCTAAACATCCAGTTGAAGTTCTAGATCTAGAAGGTAAAAATATTTTGAAATAGACAGATTGGTAATATATTTGAATAAATCAGTTGATTACTTGCATATGAGGGAGGCAATAAAACATCCAAGCAATTATTACCCATGAATTACATTCTCAGTCCTACCCTCCAGTTTCAGTCAGCCTTTGAGTTACAGGTCTTTCATATTGCCCTTTCTTTTTACTTGCCATAAATTTACTGTTTTTCCTGTGACAGAAACTGAATATGTTAATGGTCATCATAGTTTTGTGCTTAAATTTTACTGAGGCGTGCTGCTTTCATTGTAGGACCATAGTTATGCACCTAGCAACACAGCTTATGCTGTCATGTCGACTCTGGAATATTGGGTTTTTCTGAGGAGGAAATGTATATATGCATATATACTTTTTAAATATATAATATATTTACACTGAATTGTATATATGTATATACACTTGGTTTTTTTTGAGACAGAGTCTCATTGTGTTACCAGGCTGGAGTGCAGTAACTTGATTCTCGGCTCACTGCAACCTCTGCCTCCCAGGTTCAAGTGATCTTCCCACCTCAGCTTCCCCAGTAGCTGGGACTCCAGGCATAAGCTACCATGCCTGCCTAATTTTTTTATTTTTTTGTAGAGACAGGGTTTCACCATGTTGCCTAGGCTGGTCTCTAACTCCTGGGCTCAAGCGATCCATCTGCCTCAGCCTCCCAAAGTGGCTTGGATTACAGGCATGAGCCACCACATTTGGTCAGAAAAATCTATACTGTATTAATAGGTGTTTTCAAAAAGTGAAGGTGCTAAAAAGGTTTTCTTTGTGTGCATCAATGAAAATCAGGTTTTAAACATTAACCAAAGGATTTAAAGTGGAGAAGAAAATGCAGTTTAAGATTACTGGAAGTAAAAAAATTGAAGAAAACTTTGGAATGTGAGCAGCTGTTTTTTTCTTTTCTGATTTTTTTTTTCTCTTCCTTTTTTTTGATGCTTCTTTTCCTTTACCTTTTTCCCTATTATTTGTTCCCCCCTCCTTTCTTCTGGGAATAACCTTATTGGTAACACTCAGAAGATGGCATACTCATGCCACTAGCTACTCTACAAGATATGCCTGCTGCTTTGAATTTACAGTAAGGTTTTGATAGTTGTCATGCTGACAGAAGTTCACTAGGTGGCGGGAGAGTGTTACGGATCAGCATTTCAAATCTCAACGATTTAAGCGTGTCATCTTTTACTCTACTTCTGTGGGTGCTGACTCTCTGGGACTAAATTATACCAATTTATTCTCCATTCACCTTAATCAGCTTTTACAGGGCTGTGGCTGGCTGGGTGCCTCTGGCTTAATGCAGCTACACAATGGCTGCTGGATGAATTTTCTTATGTAGTTGTCAAGCACAAATTTTACTCTTAACATTCTTTTTTTGTTTGTTTTTTGGGTTTTTTTGAGATGGAGTCTCATTCTGTCGCCCAACTTGGAGCGCAGTGGCATAATCTCAGCTTACTGCAACCTCCACCTACCGGGTTCAAGCGATTCTCCTGCCTCAGCCTCCTGGGTAGCTGGGATTACAGATGCCTGCGACCACACCTGGCTAATTTTTGTAGTTTTAGTAGAGATGAGGTTTTACTGTGTTGGCCAGGCTGGTCTCAAACTCCTGACCTCGTGATCCACCCTCCTTGGCCTCCCAAAGTGCTGGGATTACAAGGGTGAGCCACTGCTCCCGGCCTCTCAACATTCTTCAGTATTACGTTTATGTTTTCTTCTAAAGATTGTTTACAGAGCTTGAAATAGAAAAAATATCTCAAACTGCTGTGTGTTTGGTAATTATAATTAGGTTATAACTCAATAAAGCTTAAATATTCTAAAAACTGTTTTGTGGTTTTTTAGTCTTCCAGAGGGGCGTCAGGTTCTGTATTTGTCTGGAGAAAAGACTTGTATGGTTAATTTACGATAACCTATTGACAGTTTTACTAAATATGTATTTGCTTCTTTAATATAGGGGCTGAAGTTGCTTTGGTTGGTGGCTTGAAACTTCTAGCTAGACTGTCACTTCTTACAGAACAAGACTTATGGACTGTTAATGGACTTCCAAATGAAAATAACTCTTCAGATCATCTGCCATTATTGGCAAAGTTCAGACTTGAGCTCTGACTCTGCTTTGATCACATACTAATTTTCTTTCCAATTTGTATTGTTTTTCAAAGAATGTAAAGTTCTTAAGTGTATGCATGTTGTTTATTTTTGCACTGTGGAGTTTCTGAAGAGGTTATGTTAGATGCTTTGAAACTCCATATCAGAAGAAACAACTTGATAACCATTTTTTTAATAATGAAAAATATTTTCCTGACAAGTGAGATCTAAATACTCTTTATTGTAAAAGAGCTGTAAAGGTTTTGTATTCTAAATCCTAGTAAAATTGACAGTGATTTTTAATTATAATGCATCTTCCTTTGTCTGCTTAGTAAAAAAATTTTTATAATTTTGGCAAGCTCTATAGTGGATCCAGAGTATCTTTGAGTTCTTGCAAGCTACAAGTTGTTTCCTTCCCAGAAGACTTGATTTCATTAGGAGTACCTTCTACTGAGTTCTCAATAGTTTATCTTAGAAATCCTTGGGTCATTCACAGGTATCCAACCAACCATCATTTACTTTGTTTTTGAAGGGGTTTGATAATGCTTTTTAAGTTGTACAGAATGCTTAATCCATCATATTACTGTCCTAAGCCATGTAAATATGCCTGCATTTTGTTGGGGAAATGTTTGGGAACCATACGTCTCAGCATAATGTGTAATGCCCACTCTTTCACCCTGGAACAGACAGAGATGGGCTTAACAGAGGCAGAGACTGGGGATATGCCTTTGTTTCACTAGCTTTTTAATTTTTTTTATTTATTTATTTTTTGAGGTGGAGTTTCGCTCTCGAGGTTGGAATGCAGTGGTGCAATCTTGGCTCACCACAACCTCCGCCTCCTGTGTTCAAGCGATTCTTCTGCTTCAGCCTCCCCAGTAGCTGGGATCACAGGCATGCGCCAACACGCCTGGCCAATTTTGTATTTTTAGTGCAGACAGGGTTTCACCGTGTTGATCAGGCTGGTCTCGAACTCTTGACCTCAGGTGATCCGCCCGCTTCAACCTCCCAAAGTGCTGGGATTACAGACATGAGCCACTGCACTCGGCAGCATTTTTTAAAATTCAGTTTTAAGATCTCTGGGTTAGGGGAGAAATTTTATTTTACTGAACCAGTTCTGTAGAAATTTATTTTATTAGGAAATTTGTCTTTGCAACAAGGTGGCAGCTATAAAATTATTTTTGTTATCCTTAGAAATATGAGGACACCTGTGAAACTCTAGTGGGGAGATATTAACTTGAAGACTTAATACTCTGTAAATAGTCATTTAAACTGTTGGTTTTAGTGGTTTTGTTTCTAAAATGTTTTCTTTTACAGTGATGCATCAGTGTGAGATGGTGCTGACACTTTCTATGAAGTGGTTATGAGCAGGTTCAATCCTCTATACAAGTGTTTGAATCAATTTTAAAACTTAAAAAGTGGAAATTTCCTCTTTTGTAGACAGTAGGAACAAGGAATTGTATGCATTTTTACTACGTAGTAATTTTACACTGAATTATAAAGTTTTTACAATGAGTTTTATTAATAGAATGCTTCATCTTAAATTGGAAAACAATAATAGCCTTGGACTAAGTCTTTGTACTAAAGCATTTGCTCTAATTATTTTTTAAAAAACAAACAGGTGAAAGCCTCAAAGAAGGCCTGTGGATTATAAGATTTGCCTAGTAAAAATTGTAACTGAATATGTTTAAATATTTAATTTCTCACTTTTCAGGGGGGTTTATTTTTTTATTTTTTAGATGGAGTCTCACGCCATCACCCAGGCTGGAGTGCAGTGGTGCGATCTTGGCTCACTGCAACCTCCTCCTCCTGGGTTCAAGCAGTTCTCCTGCCTCAGCCTCCTAAGTAGCTGGGGTTACAGGTGTGCACCATCACACCCAGCTAATTTTTGTATTTTTAGTAGTGATGGGGTTTCACCATGTTGGGCAGGCTGGTCTTGAACTCCTGACCTCAATTGATCTATCTGCCTCAGTCTCCCAAAGTGGTGGGATTACAGGCGTGAGCCACCACACCCAGCCTTTGGAGCGTTTTTAATTACAGTATTAACTATAGTTCCAGGATTCCCCACATTTTATAGTAATAGTTTGCAGAATATTATATGCCCTAATTAGCAGATACACATATTATCAAATTACAATGATAGTATAATTATCCCTTTTTAGTATTGGGGAAAAAATGAAAATTCATTAGTTAATTACTGCTTTGTGTTGTGTGAATTTATTAACAAATAGGATTATCATATATAGGCCACTGTTAACAAATGAGCATCCCTGAAAACCTCTATGAAAATTTAATTTTTTATATCCTGATTAATATATTGTGACTTTAGGCCCAATTTTCATGTGCTTCACCTTGATAGAGGTTAATCCATGCAATTGCTCTCTACTTTAGCTTATCAAATGAAGTATTATTTTGTGGACTGGAGGCCAAAAAGTCAATGTGAACTTCTCATGGGTTTTTAAATCTCCACTAAAAATAATTATCCATTTGTCTTTACTATTGTTGACCAGAATAGTTGGTAATTCTGCCGGAGCCTGTACTTACCTGCCAAAAACAATTAAATCTGGTTAACTCCTGAAACCAAATCTCTCCGACTCAAGTGTTATACTATCCAATTTTTGTTTTTGAGACGGAGTCTCACTCTGTTGCCAGACTGGAGTGCAGTGGCACAATCTTGGCACACTGAAACCTCCACCTCCCAGGTTCAAGCAATTCTCCTGCCTCAGCCTCCCGAGTAGCTGGGACTACAGGGGCATGCCACCATGCCCGGCTAATTTTGGTATTTTTTAGTAGTGACAGGGTTTCACCATGTTGGCCAGGATGGTCTCGATCTCTTAACCTGGTGATCTGCCTATGCAGGCCTCCCAAAGTGCTGGGATTACAGGCATGAGCCACCGCGCCCGGCCAAATATTCAAGTTTTAAATGGAAAGGCAAACTGTGGAGTAATGAAATTTTGGTTTTACTGTACCTTTTGCTATCAAAATAATATGCATGTTTGGAATCTTGTCTTTATTTGGAATTTAGCTACTGTCTGCGTTTAACCATTTGCTTTCCTAAAGAAAGTTAGTGATCCAGAGAGTTCAAAGGATTGGGGAAACAGAGGTGTCAGGTCACTTGCACTTTATACCTGTGAGTTATGTAATAAATTATTATACTCCTACTTCTGTGCCTGAAGGTTTTGTGGTAGGAATACTGAACTGTATAAGCTGTCCTGTTGCCGTACTAAACTGTTGCATTGCCCTTTTCAGCCATTTTTACTTAGTGATGCTAAAAGATAAGTGAATTAAGATGTGTCAAAATAGAGTAATAGAGGAGTTTTAATATAGAGCCTGCAGATTGTGAAAGAAGGGTGAAAGAATCATAAATAGGTTCACTCAAATAAGTATATAATCAGAGGACCAAAAAAATCACACCATCTTACATATTTGGAAGCAAAACAATCCTTAAGTTTCCAAGATGGTTTTATTCAAGTCCCATGCTGTGTTAGAAACATACAAGTGATGAGAAAAACATTAACTTGAAGCATGCAGTTATCTGGCATTCTCTAAAATACCATTATACAAGTTTTCGTTTACTTAGAAAAATACCCACTAAAACAATCACAGTTCTTTTTAAAGATTTAAAAAAAATGTATTGGCCAGAACAAAGTCCAAGAGATAAACAAAGTTCTGAATTGTATGTCAAAAAAACTGTACAGGGTTGTACATAAAACTATAGCTTACAAAAGCCTCAGGTATAGTAAGAATTCTGAATTAAGATTTCCAAAGTTCTATTTACCAATATCTATTAATAAAATCCTTATGAAATAATTGACTTAGAAAAAGTGAAATGCTCATGATTTCAGAGTGTATAGAAAATACTAAATATCACTTTCTGAAATAAAGTGTACTCAAAACAGCACAACATATAGTCTAAAATCAAGATTTCTGTCATTCATTTAAACTTTGCATGTATTGCCAGGATGGCCTAAACATAAAATTTCACCTGCACTAATAACTTTTTAAAAATGATTTCAAATCACTTCACGGTTTTATATTTTGAATTCTATCCAGTCTTAAAATCAGCTTTGGGATGGGGTGCATAAAACATGTTGGGTATTTTTTCCCCTTAATTAAATTATTGCACTAGTATTTAGGGGTTTGGTGCCTTTCCCATATTTTTAGAAATTAACATAGTCCATAGGCAATAAAAGTAGAATAACAACTAAGAACATTTTAAATGTACTTTCATGTTTGTGTGACTAAACTTTGCTTTGGGAAAATTGGTCTGAAAATCAAGGAGCAGGTGTGGAAGAAATTAGCTTACCAATTGAACCATCAAGCCCGTTGGCAATTTTAAGGCTTCTATATCAGCATATTACAGAGTTTATATTCCTGTTATTTTCCTCCTTGTGGGAAACAAGCCATGTAACCGTTTGACGTTCTGTATTTTAGATGTAACAGTACTCAATACTTGGTAAAAATAAATTCCAACTTTTAGAATGGTTTCAGTGTTTGTTATAAGAGATCTACTTATTAGCTGTAATCAAATTTCAGATTGATAAACAAGGTACATGGCTAAAGCAGTATTGTTTTAGAATAAACTGAAATGATTCACTGACTATTTCAAACATCTGAATACATCTGGCCAAGAGGCCGCAAATGGTTTGCTGTATGAAGATAAACGGATTTTAAACTCTGATAATACTGTTCTTGAAGAGATTAAACTGAGAATTTTTAACCCTGTGCTGCATTTTTTTTTTTTTCTTTTGAGACGGGGTCTTGCTCTGTCACCCAGGCTGGAGTGCAGTGACTCAATCTCGGCTCACTGCAACCTCTGCCTCCTGGGTTCAAGCGATTCTTCTGCCTCAGCCTCCCGAGTAGCTGGGACCACAGGCATGTGCCACCACGCCCGGCTAATTTTTGTATTTGTAGTAGAGATGGGGTTTCACCATGACCAGGATGGTCTCGATCTCGACCTCGTGATCCGTCAACCTTGGCCTCCCAAAGTGCTGGGATTACAGGCATGAGCTACGGCGCCCGGCCTGTGCTGCATTTTAATCAAATGGAGATGTATAGTTGGTCTTGTTCATCTAAAGGACATTAGACTTCTTTTTTTAAGAAAACACTACTTTTCATTAATAATATTGATTTTTAGGGTGAAGTAAGCTCTTGTGCACATAGCTGAAGGATGAAGTCCTTTTGTTTTCCATGTCACCTCCAGAAATCTTGTAAAGAATTGGTAAAGAATCTCAATAAGCAGATTTTTTTTTAACTCCCTTCTAATAAACACCTTCAGTCAAAGCCAGAGGAGATGCACTGAGACTGAAAAAACATTTGTTGACTCCCAGACTTCACTTAAGTCAGCCGTTTGGTCTCATGAGTTGGCATTGTTACTAAGATAAAGCAAATGAAATTGAAGCTGTACTCTTGATATTTATACCATACAAGACTATGCTGTTAGGGCTGTCCTGTGTGGTCTGCAGCCAGAGGTTACACTGTAACTACCATATGCAGGCCAGACATTCATTCTGTGCTTAGGGACTGAATCACACTATAAGGTGTAACACTAGACCGGAAGACTTTTCCATTAAAAAAAAAAAAAGTTCTGCTTTTCTAATTCATTATATTTTCCAATATTTGTTCTTAAAATATCATGAAGTGGTACCTAAAAGCAAGGTACTGGAAGATCATCACATCATGTCACATTTGGTCTTAATATAAGACATCAGAACACATCTTTAACAACATTGAGCCCTCCCTTAGTTTGATTCTTTGTGTCCTTCAGGAGAATCAAAGCCTGCCTCAGTTAAAAATCAGATGAAATGTGAACAGAAAGGTTATTTGGTTCTGAACACCTGCTGATCGATCACTCCTGGTGTCTGCCTGAGTGTGTTACTGTCAGAGGTAATCCAGTATTGCTAAATTTGTGTAATGGTGCATGACCTCTTGTGCTTTTTGCTAGATTCTGCAAAGTTTAAATGTTAGTGACAGAACATAGACTAGCTTCTCAATGTGATATTTTTGTTTCGTTTTGAAAAAACAAAAACATCAGTGAATGCGTTAAAAAAGATTAAGGAGGAAGTAACTCCAAGATCCTGAAAATGGTTCTTGTATTGCCAGAAGAATTTCAGTGCTTTTTAGTGAAACACTTGCATATAATACCTTAAATCTCATCATGTGTGTGCACCAGGAAAAAACTCCAAGCTTGTGGAGATCCCCATGGGAAATACTGGGGAAAGAATACAAATAGAATATAAAAAAACAAAAACCACCGTTAAGTTTGCATATCTGATGTCAAAATGCTGAGGTAATATTAACTGTTTAAAAAAAACCCACCCATTTTTGCTTTCTGTTATTGCTGAAAAAGACAGTAATACTGTTTGAGTTACCTTACTATACCAAAAGTTCAAGAGATTATTTCATGAACATTTACTATTGGTGAGGCATAATGTTCAAAGCAAGTCAAAGAAAGTAGGTAAATGGAAAAATATAAAACAACAGTTATGGTTGTTATCCTTAAGATCTTGAGTGAGGGACATAGTCCAACCCCAGCGGGGTTTATTACTTCAGCCTTTTCATGGTGCCTCTTAGTGAATTTTTTAAAGCTAATGGTTACCACCCACTCAGATTCTATTTCCAGGTGAATCCTTAAAAATAAAATTCACAAGTTCTCAATAAATAGTTGCAGTTCCTCCTGAAGATGCTGGGTAAAGTGCAGAGAGAAGCACCACAGAAACCCTCCTGCTGGCCGGTATGGCTTGGCTAAATTCGGATTTGATAGCCCACTTCATTCAGAGTGCTCAGATCAGCCGCCTTCTTTTCAGGCAGTGCAGGCCTAAGAGTAAAGACAAATATGGTGTAGAGGGGACGGGACACAGAAAGGTAATTGAGCACTGTCAAGGGCCTCTAACTTGTTTTTACTAACACTTGTCATATTGGTCTCACCCTCCCATTCCCCGCCCCCCTCCCCCGCCGCCAGCCGTAGCTCACAACTCTACTTCTTGTTCTCAAATCCACCTTTAAAGGTTTTAAGGAATATTTTAAGACTTTCAGTGTAGAGTTCAGAAAAGTTTTCAGGGTGTTGAATGAGTTTTTGCACCTTTAAGCCTGAATTTGGTCACACTGTAACTCTTGAAACCCAATACCCTTGAACCTTGCAAGGGTCTAAAAGTCGCATACACTACAGTAGAGCCAAAAATCTGAGTCAAATTCTCGTTGAAACACTGGCTTCCCAGTGTTTGTGCCCTGGAGGAAGCCCAGGAATCAAAAGTGACTCAGGTTCCCAGGGAGAGGCTTAGTGTTCTAGGCTCAAATGTATAAAATCAAGGTGAATCTTAGTATTCATCTGAAAAAGCACGTCAGTGTGGAAAATCACTCAGTGGCAAATCATCTCTTCCCTAAAAACGTGTTAAAGTCATTTCCAACATAAAGCTACAACTAAGCAATTATGTAAAGTCATGTGAGAAAGTACCTTAAGCTGGGAATAAAAACATTCGGTAGGCCGGGCCCGGTGGCTCAAGCCTGTAATCCCAGCACTTTGGGAGGCTGAGGCGGGTGGATCACGAGGTCAAGAGATCGAGATCATCCTAGTCAACATGGTAAAACCGCGTCTCTATTAATACAAAAAATTAGCTGGGCATAGTGGCGCGTGCCTGTAATCCCAGCTACTCAGGAGGCTGAGGCAAGAGAATTGCCTGAACCCAGGAGGCGGAGGTTGCGGGTGAGCCGAGATCGCGCCATTGCACTCCAGCCTGGGTAACGAGCGAAACTCTGTCTCAAAAAAAAAAAAAAAAAAAAAAGAAAAGAAAAATTCGGTAGCACATCATCTGTCTTCAATAAAGACGCATCCTAAATGACTTCCAATATACAACTATGCCTAAACAATCTCACAATTTATCTTACAACTTCTCCTTTTTTTTTTTTTTTTTTTTTTTTTTGAGATGGAGTCTCACTCTGTCATCCAGGCTGGAGTGCAGTGGCATGATCTCAGCTCACTGCAACCTCTGCCTCCTGAGTTTAAGCAATTATCCTGCCTTAGCCTCCAAAGTAGCTTGGATTACAGGCACCTGACACCACGCCTGGCTGATTTTTGTATTTTTAGTAGAGAGAAGATTTCAACATGTTGGCCAGGCTGGTCTTGAACTCCTGACCTCAAGTCCGCCCGCCTCAGCCTCCCAAAGTGCTGGGATTACAGGCATGAGCCACCGCGTGGATTACAGGCCATTAAGAAATGGCCTAACTTTTCCATTTCTTAATGAGCCTCTTCTCACCTTTGATAAGAGAGCACTGAGATCATGAATCAAGTTTAGGATGTTCAATATGACTAGTGAGCTCTAATTCAAAAGTTTCACATCCATTTTTGCAAGAAAATCAAAGACATGTTAGATTATATATGAACCTTGTTTTTATTTTTTTGAGATGGAGTTTCGCTTTTCTTGCCCAGGCTGGAGTGCAATGGTGCAATCTCTGCTCACTGCAACCTCTGCCTCCCGGATTCAAGCGATTCTCCTGCCTCAACCTCCTGGGTAGCTGGGATTACAGGCATACGCAACTAATTTTGTATTTTTAGTAGACACGGGGTTTCACCAAGTTGGTCAGGCTGGTCTCAAACTCCTGACCTCAAGTGATCCACCCGCCTCGGCCTCCCAAAGTGCTGGGATTACAGGCATGAGCCACCGTGCCCAACTGAACATTGTTCTTAAAAAATAAAAATAAAAATTTTAAAAAGGCCAGGCCGGGTGCAGTGGCTCATGCCTGTAATCCCAGCACTTTGGGAGGCTGAGGCTGGATCAGCTTGAGGCCAGAGGTTCAAGACCAGCCTGGCCAGCATAGTGAAACCCCATCTATACTAAAAATACAAAAAATTAGCCGGGCGTGGTGGTGCACGCCTGTAGTCCCAGCTGAGGCAGGAGAATCGCTTGAACCTGGCAGGCGGAGGTTGCAGTGAGCCAAGATTGCGCCACTGCACTCCAGCCTGGGCTACAGAGCAAGACTGTCTCAAAAAAAAAAAAAAAAAAAATAGACCAAATGAAAATATTGTCAGAAGATTTCTTAGTTTATGCCCTTAAAAGATTTCCTAACAGCTAATGGTTTTTCCCTGGCATAAAAGTGGTCCAACTCATTCAATGTTGATAGAACTAGAAATCAATAGCTATCTTGTATCTAAAGCACAGCTCAGTGAATAGCATTAATCTCTGCCACCAATTCCACTACCCCTTCTCTTTCTCTCTCTCTCTCTCTCTCTCTCTCTGAAATGGGAAGGAACAGTCATCAGCAGTCTGATCATCCCCTCTGAAACCTGACTACTTAACTACTCAAGGTGGTCAAGAAATCGTCCCTGACTAGGCACTACATAAATAACTTGTAACCTTACTTCTCTGTTGCATGGGTCTTATTTCTCAGCTTAACCATGTGCCCTCCTTTATCGGTCAGGAATTATCCCTCTTATTTCTTCATGTCTCTTCCCATGGCGCCTGGGTCACACACATGTTGCTAATTAACACCACCAACTGCCAGTAGAAATCCCAGCACTTCTGTGTGTAGACTCTGGCTCATTGTTTCAGAGCTCAAGTCTTCCAGCCTTCAGGGGATGGTGTCCTCCAGTCTCTGCATGCCCTAGAGATGAGCCGTTCCCTTAAACAAAGCCACTGCTACAGGCCTGGAGGAGTGGCCCCCAGAGGACACTATGAGGATCATTCTTGGGTTGACAGCAAAAGGAACACACGTTTGCTTGGGGATTCAAACTTAAAATTCTGTTCCTACCCTAGCCCTCAGCCCACTAATGTGGAGAGAACCAGGGTTCTTACACACAAGTCAGGCTTAGAGAGTCCGTATGCAGCGCGCTCTCTCCTAAAGCCTGAAGTGAAGCCTCTGTTTCCTCTCCTTGCCTGAGGTGGTGTCATCTTTACAAATAGCTAATTTGAGACTTTCTCTCTCAAGTAGACTCCCCATAAATTAGCATCAGCCTGACGCAAATGTGGTTAGAAAGGTAAATCACTTCACGGTGTGCCTCACTTTTAGAAAATTCAGCAATCAAAAATTCAATTTGCCTGCAGGAAAAGGCAAAAGGGTAAGCCTGCAGTACCTATGTGCATTCCTTGCTTTAGAAAAAGATTAAATGCGGGTCATTTCTTTTTTTTTTTTTTTTTATACCTCTCTGATGCCTGGGAATGCGAGTCATTTCTTAGAGCTAGTAAAATATGATTTCCACACTACTTTTCTGGTTTTGTAACTAGGTAGGCATATATTTCTTATCCATATATAAAATACATTTGTATTAGATGATTTTCGTAACTGATGTATCTAACGATCTGTGTGTGGCAGGGTCTATTAGTTGCCCCTCAACATTCACTCTCTCCTTCTTTAGTAAACACCCCTCTCCCATCCCTGATTTTTAGCCAGGTGCATAGCTGCATGGAATACAAAGTACATCTTCCAGCCGCCCTGTACCCAGGCATGGCCTCGGACTAAGTTGTAGCCAGTGAGATTTAAATGGAAGTGCGGTGTGGCAGTTAGCAGGACACCTCTTCAAAAGACAACTGGCATGTGCCCTTCATCTTTTTCTTTCCCTTGTTCTTCCTGCTGATGAGAACATGGAAGTGACAGCTGGAGTGGGGACCTCAAGATGGTCTGTAGGGCTGGGCACAGTGGCTCACGCCTGTAATCCCAGCACTTTGGGAGGCTGAGGCAGGCAGATCGTTTGAGGTCAGGAGTTCAAGACCAGCCTGACCAACATGGCGAAACCTCGTCTCTACTAAAAATACAAAAAATAGCTGAGTGTGGTGGCACATTCCTGTAGTCCCAGCTACTCAGGAGGCTGAGGTGGAAGAATCGCTGGAAAGGTGGAGGTCGCAGTGAGCCAAGATCTCACTGCTGCACTCCAGCCTGGGTGACAGAGTGAGATTCTGTCTCAAAAAACAAAAAAATGATGATCTCTTAAGATGGCAGAGCAGCAGGAAGCCCGTTTCCGCCTCTGTTAAGCTGCTTTTACATAAAAGTGAATCATGGCCAAGCACAATGGGTCATGCTTGTAGTCCCAGCACTTTGGGAAGCTAAGAAGGGAGGATCACTTGAGCCCAGGAGTTTCAGACCAGCTTGGGCAACATGGTGAAACCCCATCTCTGCAGAAAAAAAAAAAAAATAGCCATACATGGTGGCAT
The DNA here is from genome assembly GCF_030222135.1 of Aotus nancymaae. Lineage (NCBI taxonomy): Eukaryota > Metazoa > Chordata > Mammalia > Primates > Aotidae > Aotus > Aotus nancymaae. The sequence continues at coordinate 1,510,328 of NW_026988445.1, read as the reverse complement.
GTGCCTGTAGTACCAGCTACTTGGAAGGCTGAGATGGGAGGATCGCTTGAACCCAGGAGGTAGAGGTTGCAGTGAGCTGAGATCCCACTACTGCACTCCAGCCTGGGCAACAAAGCAAGACCCATTTCAAAAAAGGGAGAAAAAAGTGAATTATTTTTAAGCTACAACTTACACCTAACCTTAGCCAAACCTGATCCACTAACAGTGGACGCTAAGCCAACCTGACAAGGTTACTGTGTGGAGTATGGAGAATATGTCCCTAGCAAGTTCTAACTCGGGAGGAATGGCCACACTCCAAATGAAGTCAGGAGTCATACTCACGTCTAAGAGCCAATCTTCTTCCCTGTAACCCTGCAAACTATGTGGGACCTAAGCCACGGTAGCTCTTAAGATCTCCTGTTGTCTGAAAATTAAGCAGTGCATGTGCTTAACAAGAGACTCTTGTTCGATGGTCCTTGTAGGACCTACCAGTTAGCTCATCCAGTTTCCAAAGCTTTCTTACACTAGCTCCCTTCCTGGCCCGGCATCTTCCTCAACACCAAGTCACACCTCTCCTTCTGAAACTCTAAATATGCTGCCCTTCATGTAGGAAAATAAGACACGGCTGGTGGTGGCTCACGCCTGTAATCCCAGCACTTTGGGAGGCCAAGGCAGGCAGATCACAAGGTCAAGAGATCGAGACCATCCTGGCCAACATGGTGAAACCCCATCTCTACTAAAAATACAAAAATTAGCTGGATGTGGTGGCAGGTGCCTGTAGTCCCAGCTGCTCAGGAGGCTGAGACAGGAGAATTGCTTGAACCCAGGAGGTGGAGGTTGCAGTGAGCCTAGATCGCGCTTCTGCACTCCAGCCTGGGTGACGGAGCAAAACTCCATCTCAAAAAAAAAGAAAAAAGAAAATAAGACACTAACTTCATAGTATTTTCAAGGTGTTGGACTAGATCTGCACTGACCTGTTTTGTCTCCCTCAGTCCTATGCCTGACAGCCTCTCCTGGAAAGTCAGTGGCCAGGACAACCTACGGGGTAGGCTCAGGGAGAAAACAAAGCCCACTCACTCATCCCCATCATGGAGGCTCACTGGGATCGCTGTAGCTAACTAGCCACAGGCCTGCCACCTCCTGAGAGAAGCCACTTTTTGGCCACTCGCCTTAATTCCTTACTTTGGAGCCCCTCAGCCCAGACATTTTTTGTAGTTCGTGTGTTGCCTAAACTTCACTCTTTACCATTACCTGTGTTCTGCTATTGGCACATGTGAAAATAGGTGAAATTTAATGTGGGAACCTTTGGACTCCTTTTTTCAGTCTTTTCCCTGCACTTGCACCAGTTTCCCATGCCTTCCAGGTGCCAGGAAATCACCATTATAAAAAGCTTTTATATATTAGGCAATTAACGATGCGCTCGGCATTGTTCTAAGAGGTTTCCGTTGACTAATTAATCCTCAACGTAACCCATGGGGTTGATACTGGTATCGTGTACGTCATAGAAAAGAAAATGGAGGTACTGAAAGGTGGGGAGCTTGCTCAGAGCAAAGTCACACAGTTAGCAAGTGTCGGAGCCAGAGTTGGTCCCCACACCCTTAACCACGATGCCAGCTTCCCCCTTCCTCTGCCACCTCAAAGCATCTTTGCAAGCATCTGAAAAGGACACCATGGCTGCTCCTGCCTCTGCACCTTGGCTTATGCTGTCTCCCGTCTAGAATGTCCTCCCCCACGTCTCTTCATCCTTAGGGGGCCAACCCAATGTCACTTATCCCAGGAAGTATTTTCTGACTGCCCCCGACACAATCCACTACTTGCTCTGTGTGCTCTGGCACTTTCTTTGGTACATTTTCTATGGCTTAAATGTGGCCCCCCAAAGTTCATGGGTTTGGAAACTTGATGCAGTGGGGTTGGGAGGCAGGGCTTAATGAGAGGTGTGTGTATCCTGGCACCACCCTCATGAATAGATCAGTGTGTTTTCTCAGGGGTGCGTTTCTTATAAAGGGACGAGTTTGGCCCCTTTGCACACTCGTGCTTGGTCTCTTTCGTTGACTCTCTCTCCCTCTCTTTGCCCTTCTGTCACGGGACGGTGCAACAAGAAGGCTCTCAGCAGATGTCAGTTACTTGATCTTGGGTTCCTCAGCCTCCAGAACCTTGGGCCAATACATTTCTGTTCATTATAAAGTACCCAGTGTCAGATATTCTGTTACGGCAACACAAAATGGACTAAGACAACATCTGTTCAAGAATCCTGCCAATTCACAATCCTTGCGCCTGCCTCAGAGATGGTGAACAATATGAAAGCAGGGAACCTGGAAATTCATATATGGATCCCACTGTGGAATAGGTACCTATCAATCAAATTCTCACTAACACGTAAATGGCCGATAGGGAATCATCTGTTACTTTTATCATGGGATATTTCATTTTAAAGACAAAGTCCTAAGCCAGGAATTCAAGTTACCATGACAACATTTTCAGAATTGACAAGCAGGAAGAACATTTATTTTCTGTATTGGAGCAAGTTTGCTTTACCCCTGAAAGCTATGTAGGGAACCTGCCTACTCATTAAGCTGAACGCGTCAACAGCTTGAGTGCTCCCAAAGGAAAGGGACTGGTCATCTCCTTCAGTATCCCCACACCTGCCACCTCCCACCAGGTACCCAGAACCCAGGAGAAGAAAAGGGCTAATACTGGGAGAAAAAGAGCTAAACTGAGATTCCTGGTGAACTGCCCAGAAGATGAAACCCTTTTCTTTTCCAGAAGCAGTGGCTGCAATTTCCTTGCCTGGCATAGGGCAGAAGTAGGTTATCACAGCGTGCCACCTGCCTGTGGGGCCCAGCCAGAAATGCTGTTCAGTCCTTGCCAGCTCATCTCAGGGCCAGAGCTGGGTGAGCTATTGTGTGTAAAGAGGCCTGTTCCAAGTGCTCTCCCAGCTATAATTAGAATATTCCAAGGGGGGTTATTTTTAAGAAACATGAGCACTAGGATGATGATTCAGCCGGGTCTGCACTTGCCAGAACCTCTCATCGGATCCAGGGTTATTATTTTAGACGGAACAATATATTTCTCCGACCCCCTCCCCCATCCTCCTCCAAACAAGGCAAAGAAATGCAAGAATTTTCCTTTTTCAAGGTTCTCAGGCAACATTTTGTTTTAGGGGAAAAAGAGCAGAAAACTTTCCTTTGACTCACTTTGCAGGAGGAAGGATATCCACATGCATGGATAGTCCCAGCCTCACCTGTTGTGATGTCAATGGACTCAGAGTGAACTAGGGTGAAAGCCTGATGGCCTGGCCTCAAGGCTATGCTTAACCCCAACGACAGGTCTGCATTCCAGGAGCCAGCTGGACAGAGGCTGCTCAAAGCAGGAGGCAGGCTGGGCAGAGCAGGGTGGTGGTTCCATAGAGAAGTTATTCTGTGAAAAATCCTACTACTCTCCACCATTGCTACCTCAGCTTTGACAGCTGCACATCAAGTCCTTCACTCTCTGAGGCAGCCTGGGTGCAGAGGAAGAGCTCGGCCTGACCAAATGCTGCCATCCGTGCAGCCACAAGAAGCCTCAGAAGCCTCGGTACAGAAAGTGATAGAGTGGAGACATCACCACCTCCTAAGGCTGAACATGCAGAGGAGTGTATCTGGGAGAAATGAGGCTGAAGAAAAGAAATAGAAGGCCAGGTGCGGTGGCTCACACCTGTAATCCCAGCACTTTGGGAGACTGAGGCAGGTGGATCATCTGAGGTTAGGAGTTTGAGACCAGCCTGACCAACAGAGAGAAACCCTGTCTCTACTAAAAATACAAAATTAGCTGGGCATGGTGGCATGTGCCTGTAATCCCAGCTACTCTGGAGGCTGAGGCAGGAGAATCACTTGAACCCGGGTGGCAGAGGTTGTGGTGAGCCGAGATCGCACCATTGCACTCCAGTTTAGGCAACAAGAGCAAAACTCCGTCTCAAAAAATAAATAAATAAAAGAATAGGAAGTGGAAGGGAAGTTCCCCGGGTTCCCTGAACCACCCAGTCTCTCTTCTGCACCTCTGAGTGAGTGACTGAGGACCATGTCTGGGCACACATGCTGGCACGTGCTCACGCTCACACACCAACACAGGCCAGCTTGGCAGGACAGCCTGCGGGCTCAGGAGTCTAGGAAGGGATGTGTGGGAAAGGTGCCACTCTGACGATAGCCTCTTAATCCCAGATGTTAAGAGATTAAGCCAGGGGTGCTCTCGGTCCAGCATTTAAAGTTTAAGCAAAACCCGCAGGTCCCCCTTTCTTGTGGAGTCTGGGAGGAATCCGGCCCAGATTTAGGATTGCTGGCCTGTCTGGGTAGGCTGCAGAGGCAGAGCATGGCCTCAGCTGGATGAACACAGGGATGAGAGCAGGTTCATTCACACCTGTCATCCTCATTCCAGGCCAGTCTGACTCCTCCCTCACATTCCTTCCTCCCCGGACAGAAGGCAGAAGGCACCACTGCTGGCAGCTGACAGGGCAGACAGCTGACGTTGCTGTGTAAACAGAGGCCTCAGCCAAGACGGATTCAGCCCAGAAGAGATTTTTCAGCCGGCGCCCATCCCTTTGAGCCCTCCGCAGGCAGGAGGCTCTGGCCATAGGCCAACTGTTGGAGATTCCAGGGCACAGTTTCCAGGCTCTGATGTCACTTCTCCTTTCTGGGACAAGAACCCCTCAGCTCTAGGAAACCTCACCCTGCCTGCCCCTGTCTGCCCCTGTGTGACCCTGGGGAGCTCACAGAGGCTCCTGGCTCCCTCTGCCTGAGATGGTCTTTTCTGATGAAGCCCAGCATCCCTGAGAACTCTGGGCCATAGGAATTCCCCTGGGGGAACTGACCAGCAGTCACTGGAGTAGAAACTCCAGTGGCTTTTCCCTCCGTAGCCTTCCTAGTGTTCTTTTCTTTGTTTCTTTCTGCTTTCCACCCTAAGGGAATCTCCTTTTCACACTGGGGCTGTTTCTCCTTTGGGATATAAGGAGAATTACCTGTTGGGCACCAGTCAATGTGATTAGACCATAGAATCAACTTTACTCTCTATGACTTCACTAAACAACCTCTGCCCTCATTCAACCAGAGGTCTGGACATACGTAATCCTTCCTGACAGAAGGGAGCAGGAATTCCCTTGTCCAGCTCGAGGCCCTGCAGCACGAGGAGATGGACTTTCAGGGCTTACTAACCTCTGGGACCCTCAGTGTGTCCAGCAGGGCAGGCAGAGCCCACTGGAGCCATGCACAGCCACAGAGATCGATGATGAACAAAGAGGAAGAAAAGGGGAGGCAAAGAAAGATGACCAGCAAAGACAACAGGAGGGACAGCGGGAAAAAAGCAGCCACACAGGGGAGAGAAAGAGGTTCTCATGGGTCCCCAGGAACACTGGCCCCAGTTGAGAAGAATGTTCCACGTGGTCACTCTGGCGGCAAAAGCGGAAAATCACTACCTGCTCACTCCAATTTGCCCAGGCCCACGTCACGGGCAGCAAGCCGAGTCATGAACTGTCGAAAATGGAAAGGACCTCGGAGAGTGCTGCTGCTTCCCAGTGAGGGCGCTGCTGGCATTTGAGGTGGGACAGTTCTTTATTGGACAGGGTGGTCCTGGGCTTTGGAGGGCATTTGCCATCTCAGGCCCCCGGCCCTAACAGGGAGCTTCCTCACTTACCAAGATGTGAGAAGCAAAAACCTCCACCTCCCACCACATTTGTAATCTCCTCTCCCAGAGCTGACCCAGTTGAGAACCCCTGGGACACCCCTCAGTGAAGAGCTGCAAGGGTTCTGAGGCCCAGGGCTGGGAAGGAGTTGGTTTAAGTTCACAGATGGCCTTTGAAACATGAATCTCAACCTCCCTCTCCCTTTCTCTTTAAGAACCACAGGTTGGCCGGGTGTGGTGGCTCACTCCTGTAATCCCACCACTTTGGGAGGCTGAGGCGGGCAGATCACGAGGTCAGGAGATTGAGACCATCCTGGCTAACACAGTGAAAACCTGTCTCTACTAAAAATACAAAAAAAAAAAAAAAAAAATTAGCTGGACGTGGTGGCACATGCCTGTAGTCCCAGCTCCTCAGGAGGCTGAGGCAGGAGAATCACTTGAACCTGGGAGGCAGAGGTTGCAGTGAGCCCAGATTGTACCATTGCACTCCAGCCCAGGAGATAGTGTGACTCCATCTCAAAAAAAAAAAAAAAAAAGAACCACAGGAAAAAACTTGACAATTCAGTGTAGTAGGTGCTTTAAACACTCCCAGGGGAGCAGAGTGTGAGAAAGGACCCGTGAGTGGAAGGCTGGGGGAGTCCTGGTTCCCCTCTTGAAACTTGGTCTCAGCGGATGCTAAGCGATCATCTTCACCTGCCCTCCCACTCACCTGATTCTTGTCAACCCAGTGACACTGATCCTCCTTTTGAAAGGAATTATTTAGACAAGTACAAAAATGGAGAGGAGTTCAAAGCTGGAAGTCGCTCCAGCTGGAGGGAGGAGGTGGATGGGGATATGACGGCACTAAAATTATCCATGGCAGACGGGCTGGGACCCCACAGCCGATGGGCCTCTCGCCTGTTATGGTAATTTTCCACCCTTTGGGTCCCTCCCAAGCTTCCTTATGACACCCAACACATTTAGAAATGACGCGATGGCCTTATGTAATGCTGAAAGAATAGCATAGCGACAGTCACCAAGCCCTAGTCCTGGCCATCTCACGGTACGACTCCCAGAGTTTGTGCAGTGACTGGGTCAAGACCATATTTGTCACTTTCTCGTTTCCTTGCCAAAAGCAAGATTAGCTGGAGAAAAGCCTGCTTGGCGAAGGCCATGGGTGGAAGCTGAGGAGCTGCTTCTCTCTAAACATACCTCCAGGAACCCGGTTGTCCTGGGTCCTGGTGTGTCAGAATGGCCGGGAGCTGAAATCGGAGAGGGAAGCTGAGGCTTGTGCTCCAGTTCTTGTGGCCCCTACCTCTCACAGCCCTTTTTATTCTCATGTTCCACACCTCTCTTCCCCGTTCTTCTACACGGCAGATCCCTTCCCCAGCCCTGCAACTCGGAAGTCAAGGTTTCGGAGGTATTAGGGAGAGAATTCTTCCCTTCTTGAATACCTCAATCCAATTGAAACTTCAGCTGAGATATCTGCCCTCTAGAGTTCCCTCCCAACCTCCAAGCACCAGAGAAAGAGAAGTGGCAAGGGTTTCTGCCACCAAGAATAACCATGGCCTTCCTGGATATGCTAATACTAAATTGTCCACAGGCACCTGCGAGCCAAATGGGCTCTGTGGATGGTCAACCTGCTCTAAGGCCACCCGGCCCTAGCTGTTGGGAAAAAACCCCAAAGACTCTGAATTACTGGGAGCAGTTTAGGAAGGAGGACTTTTGGGAATCGATGTCTACCTGGGAGGAAGGGCTGCGGGGCAGAGGCGTGAGTCAGGGGGATTCGGAGGCAGGCCACAGTCACGCTTCACCTTTTTTGAAAAGTTTATGATTTCACCGAACCATGAGCCATCACCTCTGTGCTCCTGGGACTTTCCCCACTGGGGCTGGGATCGACTTTGGGGAATGGAGGGAGGAGAGTGATGGAAAAGAATTCCCCTCTTCCTGCAGGTCTTCCTTCCTGACCTTGAGTGACCGACCACTCTCTTCCCCTGGTCTTCCTCCCCATTCCCAGGCCCACTCTGATGTGCCATTGGGGTCGGAGGCGAGCAGGACAGCTTTGCACTCACAACTGACGCGGCCTAACAGCTGTCCTCTGCAGGCGCAGGGATGGTCACCTGCCTTGGCTGCATGACAAAGTAGTTAGAGATTAGGGTAGGGGCATGGCCTAGGGGATGAAAAACCGGAGGCCCTGTCTGGCACCCAGGAGAGTGACCAGTTGGGCCCCTCCCAGAATGACTTCACTGGGGCCCAAACATGGGAGCCAGCCCAGGGTCAGGCCCCCTAACTTCACCTCCATAACCTCATTATCCAGAGGTCCAGGCGACGCTGAACAAGCCTGAGCCCCTAAATCACACCCAATAGTTTTATCTGCCCTTCTCAGCAGACCCTGTACCTTCAGGTAGTGACTGTTATTTTTTAGGGTCAACCGCCAACTCAGATTTCCCATTCTGATTCATCAAACCCAGGTGGAGGCCTGCCACTGAAGCAAACGGTAGATGTCAAAGTGTGGTCCCCGGACAGGCAGGATCAGCATCATTAGAAATGCAGGTTCTCAGGCTCCATCCCACATCTGCTGAATCAGAAGCTCTGGTAAAGGGGCCCAGCAATCTGTTTCAGCAGACCCTCCAGGTGACGCTGGTGCTCTCAGGGTTGAGAACAGGACTGGAGGACCCATCTGTCCTCAGCTAAGCCCTTTCTTCACTGGCAAGACAAAGGCCACTTAAGGTACAGTCCTTCAATTTCTACCTCCTCATGTATGTTAAGCTCTCCCTAATGTCCCCCCTTCCTTTGCTCCTACCCTCTCCCCCACCCACCACCTTCTAAGCCCTCTCTGTAGCCTTCCATCCTATCTGACCCCAGCTGCTCATAAACCTTGCTTCATTAATCCCTTTGTTCTTGAACATTCATTTCTTTCTCCTGGTTGTTTTCTCTTTGTGTCCAAAGACACTGGTATCTTCCAATTCTAAAAAGACAAAAGCTGCAGGGGACTCTATACAGTTTACAAACTACTAGATTAATCAGCTCTAAGTCTCCTGTCCCCTTACACAGGTGAGGCACAGAGAAGCAGCTTGCCCAAAGCCACAGCTGGTTCATGGTAGAGCTGGAGTCAGAAATCAGATTTGCTGTAGGCGGGGCGCGGCGGCTCATGCCTGTAATCCCAGCACTTTAGAAGGCCGAGGCAGGCAGATCACGAGGTCAGGAGTTCGAAACCAGCCTGCCTAACATGGTGAAACTCCGTCTCTACTAAAAATACAAAAAAATTAGCTGGGCACAGGCATGGTGGCATGCACCTGTAATCCCAGCTACTTGGGAAGCTGAGGCAGGAGAGTCGCCTGAACCCCGGAGGCAGAGATTGCAGTGAGCCGAGATCGTGCCATTGCACTCTAGCCTGGGCGACAGTGCGAGAGACCCCGTCTCAAAAAAGAAAGAAAAAGAAAGAAAGAAGGAAAGAAACAGAGAGAGAAAGAAAGAAAGAAAAAAGAAAGAAAGAAAGAAGGAAAGAAAGAAATCAGGTTTGCTGCATCTCCTTTCAGTATTCCTTCTTGATAAATGAATCCCAGCCTTCGTCAGCTCCGTCAGCTCTCACTCTCACCGCCTTTCCCAGGCTGGTTCCAGCCCCTCAGCCCTCTCAACACTGCCTCTCTAAATGTCACCCCAGTCCATAGCGCTTCTCCTTCTCCCACCACCTTCTCTCCTCCCCCTTGAAACCCAACCCTCCTCACCTTGCTGCAGCCACTTCTCATCATTTTTGAAAAGCTTATGTTTTCACTGCTGAACCATGAGCCATCACCGCTGTGCTCCTGGGCTTCCCCCAGTGGAGCTGGGATCGACTTTGGGGCATGTAGGGCAGAAGGTAACGGAGGAGAATCGCCCTCTTCCTGCCAGGCTTCCTTCCTGACCTCCAGCCACCACTCCCTTTCCCTGGTCTTTCTCCCCATTCTCAGGCCCACTCTGTTGTGCCAGATGGGCAGGAGGGCAGAGGGCAAGTGGTGCCCCAACACTAGAAGGTGGCTTTGCACACACGGCTGAGGTGCCCTGACAGCTGTCCTCTGCAGGCGCAGGTGCACCCATGGTCCTGATCCATCCTCTCCCTCTCTGACTGTTCCTTTTCCATCTTCTGTTCTGGCTCTTTTTCTTGGGCTTCCTCAGAGACTTGCAATCACTTTTTTTTTTTTTTTGACAGGGCCTCACTCGGTCACCCAGACTGGAGCACAGTGGCACTATCGAGTCTCGACTTGCCAGGCTCAAGTGATCCTCCCATCTCAGCCTCCCAAGAAGCTGGGACTACAGGCATGCACCACCACCATGCCTGGCTAATTTTTTTATTGTTGCTGTAAAAACAGGGTCTCCCTATGTTGCCTAGGCTGGTCTCGAACACCTGGGCTTAAGCAATCCTCTCTCCCTGGCCTCCCAAAGTGTTGGGATTACAGGTGTGAGCCACCATACCCGGCCATTTCTTTTTCTCTTCTGTCTTTGCTCACAGACTTATCCGGCTGTCATTTCAACTGGCAATTCTAAGTAGATGGCGCCAGTACGACCTTTATCCCCCAGCTTCCTCAAACTCCAGGCCTGCATTTTCAGCAGCTCACGTTCCATCATCCAAATCAAACTCTCCTTCCTCCTCCACATTTCTCAAACAACGGCCACCACCTTCTGACTCCTGACATCATCCTGTTACCATGGTTTCTCAGATCTTTACCATCCCCTTGCAATTACAGTCACATTTCCGGTTGAAAACTCAACATGCCCTGTGAATTCAAAGTCCCTGTGATTTGAGTAAAATAGATCAGCAGGACTAATCTTCAAAATCAATGGCCGCCATTCTGTGCAGGAATCCGTTGCCAAGCGGAATGTTTGGGCCTTCCTGTGCTCTGGATTCTAGAATCTAACAGGAAAGGCAGGCTTTTATAGACTCTCTGACATTTGCTGAAGATTGGGAGCTCCTCAGGGAAAGACTCAACCCTCCTTGGGCAAAAAGGATAATAAATCAGACAAAATCAGAATCATAGAGGGTCACTAACTCTATGCTAAATACCCTCCAGGAAGGGTTTCTATGTTCACAATCCTCTGAGACAACAGCTACTTTGTGCAGTGACAGCAATTAATGGATGTTTGAATCAGAGAGAGAGAGAGAGATAGGGTAAGGGCTAAGGTAAGGGTCAAGGGCAGTGGCCAGCATCAGGGGGAGGATTGGGGTCAGGAGGACATGTGTGAAAAGTTGGAAGCCATCCTGCTCCCTACAAGGACAAACCTAGGCTCACACCATTCTCACCTTCAGCCTCTCTTGCTACCGGGAACACCTGACCTCTCACTTCTTCGCCCCTGACCTTCCCACCCAGGACCACAACCCTTGTAGCCAAGGCCCTCATGGCAGCACCTGCTGAACCTCAGACTGGTTCTAGAACATGGAATGGGGCAAGTAAAGAACCTTCCTTGGAAGTGAAAATACTTAGTCCTGTCCTGTTCTTCTGAAAACAGAACGCTCCTGCCACTCTGCCTGGCCACCTCCCAGGATCAGGGGACCTGGGTTCCAGCCCCAGTTCTCATTGACCAGCTACAGCACTTAGTACAAGATAAAAAACCCGTTTCGTGTCCTGGTTTCTTCATCTGAAAACAAAACTTGTAAAATGTACTCTGCTCACTGTACAGGATTGATGTGACGATGATACTGTGCTTGCGTGAAATTCAGTGTCGACACATCACTCTCATTACATCATCGACTTGGATCTTTACAAATCACCCCGTCAGACAGGTGAGGAAAGCATTTTGCTATTTTTTATGGATGAGGAAACCAAGCCTCCCCAGGGAGGAAGGACGTGCCCGGCAGCACAGCTAACATGTGGCAGAGATGGGATTCCACCAAGCCCCCTATGCACTGAGCCACATGGTCCCAGTGTGGCAAGAGGCTGGGTGACACAGCATGCTGCTATTATTAAGAAAAGCAGTATTTTTTTTTCCAGGATGGCTATAGCTCAAATATTTGCCAGCGGATTATCACTGGTGAATTTGGGCATTCCCAGATCTCCAATCTGTCAGTGCTTAAGTGGGTTATTTTGACCTGAGAAGTAGATGTGGAATCATTGGCCTCAGGGCTGAAATGGAGAGGGTAGAGTTAGGTAAGGAAGAAGATGAGTCAGTGGGTGTCTCTGACACCACCGTCCACTGATGGCAATCACACTTTCTGCTGGTACAGAGGACTACGGAATTGTAGGAAAGTTCATAAATTCTAACAATCCCATTTTATGGGTGAGAAAACTTATGCCCAGAAAGATAACAAAGACATGCCCAACGTCGCACAGCTCGTAAGCGTGCAGCCAGTTCCAGCCCCAGGTTTCCTAACTCTAAGTCCATGCTGCCTGCATTTCAGGCTATTCTTCATCTCATTCTGCCTGGGGCTTATCCCTCCATTCGTGTGTGCAACCGACGGCAGAGAGTGGCAATGGGGGTGATGTGCATAGTGGATCCTTTACCACAGATGTCCCCTGAATGAGGGGCAGTCCTCTTGGAGACTGAGGGTTCTGTTTTCAGAACCTGTCACCTCCCAGAATCAGGGAACCTGGGTTCCAGCTCCAGTTCTCACCGACCAGCTACAGAACTTAGTACAAGATAACAAACCCTCGGTCAAATGCCAGGCCCAAGACACAGTTTTGTCGCCATGATCCAGGATAATCCCTTGAATGTATGTGTTGGGCTTTGAGTTGGGGAAGAGGAAATATTACTCACGACTTGTCTCGCCTGCCGAGCCTTCTCGGGGGGCTTGCCTGCCTCCTCCTGGGGGACAGGGATTTTCCCCGGGTTCTCACTTGAGTCGGAGAGTGGGCACTTGCAGGTTTCAGGATCTGAAGGAGATGTGAGGAGTTAATCGCCCTGGTTCCTAAAGGATCTCTACCCTCACGTCTTCTTCCGGCACCACATTCCCAGCCCCCAGCTCGATCACGATGCCATGGTTTAGGAGGCATTGAGCAGGAAGACTTCTAAAACAAGGAGGCTGGAGACACACGCATTCCTCTCTCGCCCTGTACTGTCAAGGAGCAAGGGCACCACTTCCAAGACGGACATACAGTTGGTCACATTGTGCCCCCTGTGCGGTGTGGAGAAAGGAACACAGCCCAGTGTCTCAGCCCCGTGGGGCTGTGTTTGCTTGCTTGGCAATTCCTCTCCTGACGAAGACAAAGTCCCATCTACATTGCCCCAGAAACCAGCTTGTTCTTCTTCTGATGCTCCCATCCCACATCTAACAGAGTGGTTTTAACTGATCAGGAATCTCCACTCCAGGTCCTGTCCACAGCGCTAAACCTAGCCGGACCTGAAGTCAGCATAATCCCTTCCTCTTAGCGACTGCACGAGCCCTAGAGGGACAGGGACAAGTGGGAATCACATCACTTTGGAGGCAAAACTGAGAGAGGGAAGGAGGACCTATGAGTATAGTCTGTATAAAGCCAGCATATAAGGTTTTCCAGATTTTAATACTGAAAATCTCATATCCTCGGGAGCCCGCAGTTCCTGGCAAACTGGAACAATTGGTCACTCTATTACATAGACGAAACAGAACAAACTAGAGCTTCAATAGAAAATGACTGACCCTTTAGATCTGATTTCATAGAAGGAATTGCAGGACAAGGCATTGTTTTAACTGTCACATCTAAAGTGTTTTTTTTTTTTTTTTTTTTTTTTTTGCAGTAGTAGGTGCAAAGACAAACTTTAACCTCAAGAAATTTCTGACCATCCTAGAAAAATGAGGTTTGGAGCAAGAGACAGACAGAAAGGAATGGGAACAGAACTCTCCTGCCTGGCTTCCTTGTCTTCCCAGCACCCACCTTCATTCTCATGTCTCTGGCATATTTCTCCAGCTCCTTCCTTATGTCAGCCCTCAGCATCTTTGAGACGTTGAGGACCAGCTGCTTCCACTCGATGGGCTGGAAGCTATGAGGCTCATGGGGGACGTACAGCCCGATCTTGACCTTCTTGACTGTGTGCAGGTATTTCTTGTAGGAGTCCTCAAAGTCAAAGATGAGGTCACTCAGAGTCCGAAAGGTCAATGGCTTGTCCATCAGCTCAGCCCTTCGGCTCATGCCCAGTGAGCCATAGCGGCCATTGCAGTAAATCCCCAGCACAACATGGTGAAAGTAGTTTCCTGAGAAGTAGGTTTTAAAGCTGATGGGGAACCGCTCGATAGAAGGCTGTCCATTGGTTAAGTAGCTTAGGCAGTCTGAGTCAAGGAAGAGAAAGGAGGCCTTGAAAATTCAGAGCCTGGACGCGCAGGAAGGGAAAGTGTCTCATAGCGGTCAGTGAGTCCATACCCCTGCCTCTGAGCAGGCCCACATCTAACTTTTCCAGACTAATCCTTTCATAAAGGATTCACTTGATATCTTTGACTATCTACTATATGCTGTATACTCAAACCAAGTTAATATGAGACAAAAAGAAAAACTTGTCATTTTCTTCAGTAATTACAAACGTGCAAAACAAAATAATAACAAGGCACTTTTTCCTCTGCTCCTGGGGCTCACACAGGCTGCACTCCGGCCTGGAACAGGCTCATGACCGTCCCTTTCCCCTCCTGGGTGTCGGGGGTGTCATGCCTCCCTGACCTTCCTCTTCCTAGTTTATTCTTGCTTCCCCCCTCCCACCCCCGCCAAGTCAATTGGTAAAGTCTTGGGACCTGGAGTAATTGGGAATGCAAAGAGTGGTGGCAAGGAAGTGTGGATGCAGGCAGGGGAGTGTAACCGGAGCTTTTCAGGGAAGGGGGAGCAGCAGTGCCAAACCTGGCATCATCTTTCCAAAACACACAAGAACACCCCCACACTGCATCTGGTGCCTACCCATCCTGTATTGTAATTGTATCTTGTGAGGGCAGGGGTCGGGTCTCACATCCTGCCATTCCCTGGATACAGCACAGACCTGGTACACAGACAGCTTTGTTGAAAGCTTACAGAAAGAACTAACCTTAGACTGTGGATGCCCACTGCCTCACGCTTACAAGGGCAGCACTCGGTGCGGAGCTAATCCAGGTGTCCCAAAGAGAAGGATGCTGACACAACCCATCCATGGCACTGACGACAGCCCTGTCCTCTGCCCTCGGCTTAATCACGGATGGCTCCACTCTCTAAAAATGTTTTGTACCTGCTTTCTCTTCACTTTATCATGTGATATCAACTGGCATTAGGGAGTGAAATCACATCCTTCTGAGTCCTCTTACGTAAATTCCTAGCTGCTTTCTGGGGCAAGTTCTCTGGGGCTGGAACAAGGGCATTCCTTAACTGCTTAAGTCAGTGTAACAAACACTTATCCTAAGTGTCTGCTGTGCCAGACGGCCTGCCAGGTAGGGCTGCGGAGCCAAAGATAAGAACACAGTCGTTCTCCAGCAGTCTGGTGGGAGACAGACTCGATGCACACAATGCAATCAGCATGGCAATTCCTCAAATGATTCAACAGGATTACCCTAGGACCCAGCAATTCCACTTCCGGGTGCATACTCAGAAGAATGGAAAGCAGCGACCCCAACAGATATTTGTACATCCATGCTCTCAGCAGCATTATTAGCAATAGCTAAAAGGTGGAAACAACCCAAATATCCATCAATGGATAAACGGATGAGGAAATTGTAGGGTCTACGTGCAGAATTTAATCAGCCTCGTAAGGGAAGGAAACTCTGCAATGTGCAGGATGAGCCTTGAAGACATGCTGAGTGAAATCAGCCAAATACAAAAGGACAAATACTGTATGATTCTACTCATCAGTACCTCGAGTAGCAAGTGCACGGAGACAGAAAGTAGAACGGTGGTGGGCGGGGGCTGGAGGGAGGAAATGGGGAGTACTGTTTAATGGGTATGGGCTTTCATTTCTGGGGAGGAATGGTGGTCTTTTTTTTTTTTTTGAGACAGACTCTTGCCCAGGCTGGAGTGCAGTGGCGTGATCTCGGCTCACTGCAGCCTCTGCCTCTCGAGTTCAAGCGATTCTCCTGCCTCAGCTTCCTGAGTAGCTGGGATTACAGGTGCCCAACACCACATCTGGCTAATTTTTGTATTTTTAGTAGAGATGGGGTTTCACAATGTTGGCCAGGCTGGTCTCGAACTCCTGACCTCAGGCGATCTGCCCTCCTCAGCCTCCCAAACTGTTTGGATTACAGGCATGAGCCACCCTGCCTGACCGGAATGATGGTCATTTTGCAGAGCATTATGAATGTACTTAATGTCACTGAACTGTGCATTTAAAAATGGTTAAAATGGTAAATTATGTTATAAATATTTTACCACAATAAAAACCAAAACACGATGTGATGTGTGCTATAAGAAGGCAAGCCCAGCAATCTCTGGGTGGACAGAGGAGGGGCCTCGCAGGGCAATACTGGAATTTGTCTTACAGGAGAAGTAGAGTCAGCCAGGTGGAGAAGTGGGGAGGAGACAAGAGAGAGCACCAGTCCCTCATGTCACAAGTCACTGATCTCGAGGATTTGTCCTATCATGACCTCGATTGGTAAAGCCTTGGGACCTGGAGCAATTGCAAATGGAGAGGGAGGTGGCATGGTAGTATAGATGCCGGCAGGGGAGTAACCTGAGCTTTTCCAGGGAAGCAGGAGTGGCAGTGCCAAGCCAGGGATCATCTTTCCAGCATCCAGCCCCCAGGGCTATTCCTCATCTGCCTCTCATACTGAACCTGTTACTTTAATAAACCATAGCGCTTTAGTATCACAAGCAAGTCCCACCATGGCCAGTGAGGCCCCCCAAAATACCTGCCATCCTTCACAAGATAATTTGGATGCAAAGATCTACCTCTCTAGCATGCATGTAAAAGCACGGACATGCCCTCAAACAAAATAAAAAGAAGTGGCTCAGCACTAATGAATCCTGAGCTCTGGGCTAAAGTCAAAAAAGAGAAAGCAAGGAAGGACAGGCCGATGGACACAGGCGTCAATGCAGCCAAGCCAACCAGTTTCAAAGTTGTGGAGCCAAGACCTGCAGAAGACCTGTGGGAGACACAGATGGATGACCCCGTTCATATCCTTCACTAGCCCCGAGTGGAAAGCGGGACCCAGGGATGCTGACCAGAGCAAAGAGAAAAGACAAAGATGCTATAACTTTCAGAATCCACGTGTGTTTGGGAGGCCGATGGGGGCAGATCACCTGAGGTCAACAGTTTGAGATCAGCCTGGCCAACATGGTGAAATCTCATCTCTACTAAAAATACAAAAAATTAGCCGGGTGTGGTGGTGAACGTTTGTAATCCCAACTACTCCGGAGGCTGAGGCAGAAGAATCACTGGAAGCCAGGAGGCAGAGATTGCAGTGAGCTGAAATCACGCCACTGCACTCCAGCCTGGATTACAGAGCCAGACTCTGTCTCAAAAAATGAATTCAGGTCTGTGTTTCCTGTCTGTGTGCAAGAGTCAAATTTCCCTGAGTTCAGCAGTGTGAACTAAGGCTCTCCACCTTTCCCACACTTTTCTGAAATGTCAGATGAATAAGAACAAAGGAAACCACACTCACGGTCTCTGATTTGGACAGGCTCACAGGCTGTTCCTGGGTCCATCCCCACAATTCCAAAAGGTTGTAGGTGATTCCAATGGCATAGATGCTAGGATGTATAAAATTGTGCAGGGATGAAACTATTGTGTAAGGGAGGTGGTCATTTCGATGACCTAAAAACAGAAGCACTCAGACGCCCCTCAACAAAGAGTCTGAAGTTAACTTGTCCACCCCGTGAAGGGCCTGGACTTGTTCTCCTTCATTGATCTCTTCCACCAGCAATTCCCCAGCCAATCATCTGCCCCCATTAAACTTGCAGGAGGCTTCGCTGAACAGCTGTGGCTGACTCCCACCACTAAAGAGTTGGGGCCCTGAGCCATCTGCTGCCCCAACCCCCATTCCCAGCCTCCTGCTGGGTTCCCCAAGCACACGTTTCATCTCCTTTGTGGGAAACAGGGAGGAGGATGACAGGAGGGTTGGAAAGGGGCCTCAGTAAGCTTCAAGTTTCCATTTTTTAAATGTCAGCCAAGGCACCTGTGGTCAATCTGGTTTCAGATTAGGCCTGCAAGTGTTCCCCAGACTCCAGAGTGGCACAGAGATTCCCCTTCCCACAAAAATCTCCAGTAGACCCAGAAAACAGACTAGATCAATCCTCCTGTCCCCAGTATAATTCTGAGCCACACGTCCTTCCACTGGCCTCTCCACCTCCTCTCTCTCCTGGTTTTCCTTCTAACTCTCTGACTTCCCTTCTCAAGTCTCTTTCTTGGGCTCTTTGTACCCAACTAGACCAAAAAATATTGATTTCATCTTTGATCTTTTTCCCTTCTCACTTCTTGAACAGTAAGCATAACCCCTAATCACAGCTCCTAAATTCGCATTTCCAGTGCAGATTCCCCTGTGAGCTCCACACTGCAAATACCTCATCCCGACATCCCACAAGGCACCTCAAATTTAACATGTCCAAATCTGAGCTCATCTCACCCTAAATCTGATCCTCCCCTTGAAGTCCTTCCCTTGGACTGTGGCATTATCACACAAGCCAGAAATGTGGAGTCACTGCCTTTCTCCAGTAACTCCTCCCATCTAAGCAGTCCCCAAGTGGTGGTGATGATATATGCCACCATCCTTTCCCTCCTCCTTCGCTGCCACTGTCTTAATCCAGGTCTGCATTGACGCAGCCCATTTCTCTGCCACTCTCATTCCTCCAGCTTATCCCTCAGTTTACTGCCCAATTGAGAAACCTGTAGTCGTTGACTCCTTCCTCATCAACTCCTGCATCTGGTTGGCCTGCAAGTCCTATAAATTCTATCTCCTTGATCGCTCTTAAAACAATTCTCTGAAATCCATTCCCATGCCCAGGGCCATGAGTCTAGCGTCACCATTCCCTCATGTAACAGCTCCCAATGGGCTTTGCTGATCCAGCGCAGCCTTCCCCACTCTGTCCTTCAGCCTGTCCTTTGGAGAACTACCTCTCTAGAGCATACACCTGAGCACGCCACACCTCTACTTCAGAGCTTTCATCTGGGTTGCCCATTGCCTTTTGGAAAAAAGTCATTTCTCGGCACAGCACTCAAGGACCTAACTAGTCTTGCCTGGAACCACCTCTCAAGCTCCTGTATTGCAGTGTTTCCTTTTCCACCGTCCCTTCCAGCCATTCATCCGATAGGACCTGGGAGTGTCTTTGCTCTTCTATCTGATCATGTTCAATTGCCATCACCACCAATATGCTGATGCCATCACAGTTTCCCTGAACCATATTCCTCTCAGGCTGAAGAGCCAGGAGTTTGGTGGGAAATGGAACAGAAAGGGTGGGAGAAGCTAGACTCTTGTTTTAGCTGTAGGTTCTGTCAGGTTAGGATACACCACCACTGCTTGGTCTCCACACGCCACTCTTAGAATTCTCCCTGGCAGGCCGGGCACGATGGCTCCTGCCTGTAATCTCAGCACTTTGGGAGGCTCAGGCGGGCAGATCGCTTGAGCTCAGGAGTTTGAGACCAGCCTGGACAACATGGTGAAACCCCGTCTCTACCAAAAATACAAAACAAAACAAAAAAATTAGCCAGGCATGGTGGCATGTGCCTGTAGTCCCAGCTACTCAGGAGGTTGAGGTGAGAGGATCACTTGATCCTGGGAGGCAGGGGTTGCAGCGAGCTGAGATCATGTCACTGAATTTTCAAAGAATTTCCCTGGAGATGGGTTTGGATACCAGCCCTCTTGGCTCTGATTGCATTTCCCTTTGAGTGTCTTTCCTGCTGCAATGTCATATTAATGCAAAGAACAGCCGCATACACTCTCTCTAGTCCCTCCAAGTTAGAATTCTCCCAGTGAATCTGCAAGGTCACTGGCCTGAGAGCTGGGCCTGATGGGTGCCGCAGCTCACAGGTTAAACTAATATTGGTCCAAGAAGCCAAGCATTGATTTGGTTCAATTCTACATGGTGAAAGTTAAAGACATGAACCAGAGGAGTCTGACACTTTCCTCAAAGGAGATAATGGGCATCATCTCTGTGAATTTACAATGTGAAAGGCACAGCCAGCCCCATTGCGAAGCCACCATTTATGGAGTAAACTTAAGCATACATAACTTAAAGGATACATGCCCAGGATGACAGCTTCAAGGCATTTGATAGGCAAGGACTCTCGGGTCATTTCTTTTGCTGTTTCCATTAACCTGTAGGATAGAGCACAGCGGAGGATCTCAGAACCTATTTAATTATACACTCGGTCAGTCTGTCAATCCTTCAGCATGCCTATCCCCACACCAGGAACCACGCAGGACCACAGAGGGAAAAGGGAAAACTCACCTCACAGAAGGCACCAAAGCACAGGAGTTAATTCCTGGGGTTAGTGCCAGTATTCCATAGCACCCTCCCGCTGTAACACCAGGACAGGGGGCATTACCATAGAACAAATAGAGGAGGCCTCGCGAAGCAGAGTTTACAAGCCTCCTCCATCCTGGGAGTTAGATTTCACCACTGAACTCAGCTGTCAGAGTGGCCCGGTCCTCAGTCCCACCTCCAACCTAGCCCTGGGTCACCCTCCACCTCCGCCCCTGACAGACTAGGATATCTGAGCCCTGGGCTACCGGAATAGAGGTTGGGAGAGGGAGCTGGCGGCTTGAGGGTAGGAGAGAGATGTCTGACCACAGATCATGCACCACTTACCCACTCAGCGGTCTCATTTTCCTAATTTCAAAGAACTGGGTCCCTGTGTGATTGTATCTGTGTAAAGTATGTAAAGGGAAAGTGACAG